>NC_042621.1:84311381-85511381 GCF_901001135.1 Rhinatrema bivittatum | reverse complement strand
CAAGGGAAGAATGGGGACTGGAGGAGAGCAGGGCAAGAATGGGGACTAGGGGAGAGTTCAGATGGGGACTGGGGTATTGGAAGTTGGCAGAAGAATACACTGGGGGTTGAGAGAGCAGGAAAAGAACAGGGACTGGGTGATGGGAGAGTGGGGAAGAATGAGAAATTACTACTTAACCTGATAATCCAGAACAAGTGGGTTATGCACCTCTAACAGCAGATGGAGACGGAGCAAACTGATGTTTCTTATCTGAGTTCAGTGCTTCCTGTTGGCTGAGAATTGACATAGTTATCTGCTTTTAATCTTTTTTTTTGCTAGTCTGTTCACAGCCTGCAGTATTTTCTTCAAAAACAAACTGTGGACAGACTAGCAAAAAAAGATTAAAAGCAGATAACCATGTCAATATTCAGCCAACAAGAAGCACTGAGCTTGGACAAGAAATGTATTAACAGCTAGGGACTGGACTAACACTTACCAGTAATCCCTGAAACACATAGCCACACAAGAGGACCATAGTACAATCATTCTACAGCCAAGGGAGGGAAGCTGGATTCATCTGACTGGCCTAAAGAAAAGGAAATTATTAGGTAAGTAGTAATTTCTCATTTCTTAGCGTCCAGTCAGATGAATACAGAACAAGTGGGTTGTACTCAAGCTATGGCAATTTCTTATGTTCTTACTCCTGAATAGGGCGGGAGGCTGTCCACAGACCTGTCAAAACCACACGTGCAACGACTGCCTCCTCCCGGACTTGCACATCCAGACAATAAAACTTGGAAAAGGTGTGTATGGAGGACCAAGTTGCCACTGGGCAAATGTCAAAGGAGACAGCAACCTAACTTCCGCCCAATAAATTGTCTGAGCCCTAGTAACGGCTTGCCAGTATCAACGTATGCTGTTGTGACCAGCTCTCCTTATTTAGTACTGCCATGAAGAACAAACAGGCGATCTGTTTTCCGTAAAGGCTCAGTAACCTCCAGATGATATGTCTCTTGGCATCAAAGAATTGTAACAGATAATGCTCCCCTATGTCTCTCTCTCTCTCTCTCTGTCCAGAGATGGTAGGGAGATGGACTGATTCCAGTGAAATTCAGTGACCATCTTTGGTAAAAAGGAAGGAACAGTACACAGCTGTATCGCCCCTGGAGCAAGGGCTCCCAGCAAGACAAGGTCTGCAGCTCGGAAACCCTCCACACAGAACAAATTGCCACAAGAAACACAGTTTCCAAGGTCAGTAACCACAAGGACAGGTTCCGCATCGGTCTAAACGTAGGAACCGCTAAGAAATCCAAGACCAAATTTAGACTCCATAAAGGTACTGGAAACTACAAGGGAGGACGAAGATGTTTCATTCCTTTCAGGATGAGCCATAAAAAAAACCCACCATTCACCTGGCCCCTGAAACAGGCAAGAGCCACTACTTGTACCTTTAAGGAATTAAAGGACAAACCTTTATTCAAGCCATTCTGCAAAAATTCCAAAATGAGTGGGATCTTGGCCGAATAAGGAAGAGTACCTCAATCTTCACTCCAGGCCTCAAACACTTGCCAAACTCATCCATAGGCCAAGTAAGTGAAGAACTTTCTAGCTCTAAGCAAGGTGGAAAGCACTGCCACAGAGTATCCACGTTTTAGTAATCGAGCCCTCTCAAGGGCCATACTGTAAGACAAAGTGATCTCTCTTACAACTGAAGAATCGCAGAACTTTCGCATTGCGATATGTCGCCAGGAGGTCTAGGAACGGGGGACCCCAGCGATCCAGAATCAGCCGAAATACCTCGCTTAACAAAGCCCAATCTCCTGGGTTCAGACTCTCCCTGCTGAGAAAGCAAAATTGCTTACCTTGTAATAGGTGTTATCCCAGGACAGCAGGATGGAGTCCTCACATATGGGTGACGTCACTGATGGAGCCCTATTCCGGAAAAACTTCTGTCAAAGTTTCTAGAAACTTTTGACTGGCACAGTGTGCCCACTGAGCATGCTCAACATGCTATGATATTCTCAGCCACAGGGGTCTCCCTTCAGTCTCGTTTGTAGCAATGAGCATTAGCCAAAAATAAAATAATAAAACGTATCTGACCCAACTCCGCGGGGTGGCGGGTGGGTTTCGTGAGGACTACATCCTGCTGTTCTGGGATAACACCTATTTCAAGGTAAGCAATTTTGCTTTATCCCAGGACAAGCAGGATGCTAGTCCTCACATATGGGTGATTAGCAAGCTACAGGCTGAGTCATCCTTGTATTGGACCAACAGTGTACAACTTGTGCAACAGGCACAACAACTGGTGTACTGTTGGTAAAAATGAGGTAGCCTGAAATCACTAAAGGCTGGATGTGGAAGGAGTTGGATTATACCGGAAACAAGTTCTTTAAGACAGATTGTCCGTAGGCTGAATCTTGTCATCCTTCTTTGTCCAAACAGTAATGAGCTGCAAAGGTGTGAAGAGAACTCCATGTTGCTGCTTTACATATGTCAAGCATTTGCACTGAATGATAGTGTGCTACTGAGGTTGATATTGCTCTTACTGAGTGAGTCTTTACTCGCCCCTGGAGATGAAGGCCTACTTTTTCATAACAAAATTGTATACAATCAGCAAGCCAATTAGATAGAGTTTGCTTGCCCACTGCTTTTCCATGTTTGTTTGGATCAAAAGAAACAAAAAGCTGGTTTGATTTCCTATGGGTCTTGGTGCGATCTAAGTAGTAAGCAAGTGCACGCTTACAGGGCAAGGTGTGTAAAGCCCTCTCTCCTTGATGAGAGTGCGGCTTTGGGAAGAAAGTAGGCAAGATGTTGGATTGATTCAAGTGGAATTCCGTAACTACTTTGGGAAGAAATTTTGGGTGTGTACAGAGTACCACTCGATCATATAAGAATTTTGTGTAGGGTGAGTATGTGACAAGTGCTTGTAACTCGCTAACCCTTCTCGCAGATGTGATGGCTATTAAGAAAATAGTCTTCCAAGTGAGAAATTTAACATCGCAAGAATCCATGGGTTCAAAAGGAGAACGCATGAGTCTCGTTAAGACCACATTAAGTCCCATTCTGTGACCAGTGGCCGGTGTGGGGGTTTAAGTTGAATTAAACCTCTCATAAATCTAACAAGGGGTTGCACTGATATTGGTGCATCTCCTACAGTGTTGTGATAAGCTGAGACTGCACTCAAATGCACTCTTACAGATGAGGTCTGTAGACCAAAGTCTGAGAGATGCCAGAGATAGTTTAACAAAGATGATGTAGTGCAGGAAAAAGGGTCCACACTGTTTTGTGTGCACCATGTGGTAAATCTTTTCCATTTAGCATGATAGTTCTTCCATGTGGAGGGTTTTCGTGAAGCTAGAAGCACTTGAGAGACATTAGTTGAAAGATTGAGTGGTTGTAGGATTAAGCTTTCAACATCCACGCTGTGAGGGATAGGGATTGAAGGTTGGGATGGCGCAACCTGTCCTGATCCTGAGTTAAGAGAGTGGGTGCTGTGCCCAGGCGAATTGGTTTTCTGATCAAGAGGTCTAGAAGTATGGGAAACCACACTTGTCGAGGCCAATATGGGGCTATGAGCATCATGGACCCCTTGTTCTGTTGGAGCTTCACTAGAGTTTTGGTTATTAGCGGTATCGGGGGATACGCATATAGAAGGCCTGAGTTTCAGTGGCGAGCAAAGGCGTCCCTGGGTAAGAGGCTTCTCTGCTTGAACAGGGAGCAATAATTGTCCACTTTGTAATTCACTTGTGATGCAAAGAGGTCTACTGTTGGGTGGCCCCAACGTTGAAAGATCTTGGTCACCACTTCTGGATCTAGAGACCACTCGTGAAATTGGAATTGACGACTGAGGTGATCCGCCACTACATTGTGAATTCCTGCTAGATAAGTGGCCCGTAAAAACAATGAGTGTGTTCGGGCTCAGTCCCAAATCTGTGCTGCTTCTTGACAAAGGAGATACGAGCCTGTACCTCCCTGTTTGTTGATGTACCACATGGCTACTGTGTTGTCTGTTTGTATCAGAACAGTCTTGTGGGAAAGGCAATTCTTGAACGCATGCAGCGCATAACGTATAGCTCGAAGCTCTAGGTAGTTTATCTGAAACGTAGCTTCGAGTTTTGCCCAAGTACCTTGGGTCTGCATATGGCCAATGTGTGCTCCCCACCCAAAGGTGGATGCATCTGTAGTTAATGTCACTTGCGTAATTGGTTGTTGGAAAGGTAGGCCTGTGAAGAAGTTGTCCATGTTTGTCCACCACAGGAGCGAGGACTGTAGTTTCTGAGTTACTTGAGCTGGATAAGACAGTGGTTGAATGGCTTGTATCCATTGGCTTCTGAGTGTCCTTTGAGTGAGTCTCATGGCTAATCTGGCCATAGGAGTGACGTGAACTGTGGAGGCCATGTGACCCAACAGAATGTGTGCGTGCGCGGAGAGAGCCTGCTAACGAGGCGAGTTTTTGTGCATGGTCTTTTGGAAGGAAAGCTTTTGCTGTTATGGTGTTTAATTCTGCTCCGATGAATTGTTACAGGTGAGATGGTGTAAAGTGGGATTTCTGGTAGTTGATGAGGAATCCCAAGGAATGGAGTAGAGTTATTGTGAGCTTGAGAGAGTTGAGAGCTCCTTGTCTAGTTTGGCTTCTGATGAGCCAATCGTCCAGGTAAGGAAACACATGCACGCCTTCCTTGTGTAAGTGGGCAGCTGCCACTGCTAGGCACTTTGTGAATACTCAAGGTGCTGAGGCAAGACTGAATGGTAGCACCCTGTACTGGAAGTGTTGAGCTCCTACTAGGAATCGCAGATATTTGCGATGAGGAGGAAATATAGGAATGTGAGCGAAAGCGTCTTGAAGATCCAGAGAACAGAGCCAATCTCCTTTTTGAAGTAGAGGTAACATGGTGCCCAATGATACCATCCTGAATTTTTCCTTTCGTAGGTATTTGTTGAGCTTCCGGAGGTCCAATATGGGACGTAGGCCTCCTGTTTTCTTTGGAAAGAGGAAATAACGGGAGTAGAATCCTCTGCCCTGCTGAGGCTGGGGAACTGGTTCCACAGTCCTGGCTCTCAGAAGGGTGGATAATTCTGTTTGAAAGAGTGTGGATTGGTTGTTTACTGTCTAAGACAAGGTGGGTGGAGTATCGTTTGGTACAGTGAGAAAGTCCAAGTGGTACCCTTGAATTGTTTTGGAGAGTACCCATTGGTCTGTGGTAATGCGAGACCAATTGTGTTGGAAGAAAGTAATCCGACCTCCTACTGGCAAATTTGGGGTCAGATTGGTAGAGAGGCTGCTGTTCCCTGGTAGTACTTCAAAACCCCGATGTTGCTCCTGTTTGCGGAGGGGGTTGAGCTCTAGGCGCTCATGGTTGTCTAGACTGTGCTCTTTGTTGGTCTGGATGAGCGTCCACGGGCAGGAGGTGGATAATAACGCCTCGGCCTGTAGTATGGACGTTTAGAATCTTTTCTTGGGAGTCTTCTTGATGGTGCTTGAGACTCCTGAGGAACAGAGGATAATTGTTTTAGAGTTTCTGAATGCTCTTTTAGCAGAGAAACCGCTTCCTTAACCTTATCTCTGAAGAGATTGTCTCCTACGCAAGGGAGATCAGCCAGTTTCTCTTGTATTTCCGGTCTGAGGCCTTGAGCCAGGCCCATCTCCTAGCACTTATACCTGTGGCCGATAATCTTGATGCAGTCTCAAAACTGTCGTATGTTGCACGAACTTCGTGTTTGCCCGCCTCTAGGCATTTATGTATTATAGAAGAGAAAGAATCTTGGACCTGCAGAGGGAGAGTTTCAGAGAGTTCTTGCATCTGTTTCCATAAGTTACGCTGATATTGCGTCATATATAATTGGTAAGACACAATCCTGGAAAATAACATAGATCCCTGAAACATCTTCCTGCCTATGTTGTCCAAGAACTTATTGTCTTTCCTGGTGGAGTCGAAGAATGAGTCTATTCTTTTTGATTTCTTTTGTGCTGACTCAACTACTACTGACTGGTGAGGTAGTTGAGTCTTCTGGAAGCCTGGGATGTGTTGGACCAGGTATGTTGCGTCGGACCTCTTATTTACTGGAGGTATGGAGCAGGGATGCTCCCATAATCTGTGTAACAATTCCACGAGGACTTCATGAACTGGTATTGCTAACACCTCCTTAGGTGGGTCCACGAACTGCAGCACTTCCAGGGTCTTTTGTCTGGTTTTTTCCTCAGAATGTAGCTGAAAGGGAATGGTGTCAGCCATATCCTTGATAAAGTTGGAGAAGGATAGATTCTCAGGAGGGGATTTTCTTCTTTCCTCTGGAGGAGATGGTTCCGAGAGGACTTCCTCTGAAGAGGTATCAGTGCCAGGATCATCCCATGTATCAGGAGTATGCGGTCAAAGAGGCATAGATGGCATAGGCTCCTTTGGTATCGATGGCATCGATGGTTGTTCCCTAGGTTTCGACGGGAACAATGGGGAAAGTGGTGGAAATGGACGTGGAACCCCCGATGGACCTGGAAGTGGATCTGGAATCGGAGACCCTCCTACAATATCCTCTCCCCTCGGTGTTGGCATCGGCACTTCTTGAGGTTTCACCGGGATGGCACCAATGAAAGTATCTAATTTTGCTAAAATCGGCGCAAAAAAAGATATATCGGGCATCGGCATCGATGGAGTCGGTGGTATCGGTATTGGCATCGATGGAACCAGTGATGGAACTGATACTGGCGATGGCCTCGATGGCAGATTCGGTGCTGGCATTGGAGGCATAAGAACATAAGAAAATGCCATACTGGGTCAGACCAAGGGTCCATCAAGCCCAGCATCCTGTTTCCAACAGTGGCCAATCCAGGCCATAAGAACCTGGCAAGTACCCAAAATCTAAGTCTATTCCATGTAACCATTGCTAATGGCAGTGGCTATTCTCTAAGTGAACTTAATAGCAGGTAATGGACTTCTCCTCCAAGAACTTATCCAATCCTTTTTTAAACACAGCTATATTAACTGCACTAACCACATCCTCTGGCAACAAATTCCAGAGTTTAATTGTGCGTTGAGTAAAAAAGAACTTTCTCCGATTAGTTTTAAATGTGCCCCATGCTAACTTCATGGAGTGCCCCCTAGTCTTTCTACTATCCGAAAGAGTAAATAACCGATTCACATCTACCTGTTCTAGACCTCTCATGATTTTAAAAACCTCTATCATATCCCCCCCTCAGTCGTCTCTTCTCCAAGCTGAAAAGTCCTAACCACTTTAGTCTTTCTTCATAGGGGAGTTATTCCATTCCCCTTATTTTGGTAGCCCTTCTCTGTACCTTCTCCATCGCAATTATATCTTTTTTGAGATGCGACGACCAGAATTGTACACAGTATTCAAGGTGCGGTCTCACCATGGAGCGATACAGAGGCATTATGACATTTTCCATTTTATTCACCATTCCCATTCTAATAATTCCCAACATTCTGTTTGCTTTTTTGACTGCCGCAGCACACTGTATCGACGATTTCAATGTGTTATCCACTATGACACCTAGATCTCTTTCTTGGGCTGTAGCACCTAATATGGAACCCAACATTGTGTAATTATAGCATGGGTTATTTTTCCCTATATGCATCACCTTGCACTTATCCACATTAAATTTCATCTGCCATTTGGATGCCCAATTTTCCAGTCTCACAAGGTCTTCCTGCAATTTATCACAATCTGCTTGTGATTTAACTACTCTGAACAATTTTGTGTCATCTGCAAATTTGATTATCTCACTCGTCGTATTTCTTTCCAGATCATTTATAAATATATTGAAAAGTAAGATCCCTGAGGCACTCCACTGTCCACTCCCTTCCACTGAGAAAATTGCCCATTTAATCCTACTCTGTTTCCTGTCTTTTAGCCAGTTTGCAATTCACGAAAGGACATCGCCACCTATCCCATGACTTTTTACTTTTCCTAGAAGCCTCTCATGAGGAACTTTGTCAAACGCCTTCTGAAAATCCAAGTATACTATATCTACCGGTTCACCTTTATCCACATGTTTATTAACTCCTTCAAAAAAGTGAAGCAGATTTGTGAGGCAAGACTTGCCCTGGGTAAAGCCATGCTGATTTTGTTCCATTAAACCATGTCTTTCTATATGTTCTGTGATTCTGATGTTTAGAACACTTTCCACTATTTTTCCTGGCACTGAAGTCAGGCTAACCGGTCTGTAGTTTCCCGGATCGCCCCTGGAGCCCTTTTTAAATATTGGGGTTACATTTGCTATCCTCCAGTCTTCAGGTACAATGGATGATTTTAATGATAAGTTACAAATTTTTACTAATAGGTCTGAAATTTCATTTTTTAGTTACTTCAGAACTCTGGGGTGTATACCATCCGGTCCAGGTGATTTACTACTCTTCAGTTTGTCAATCAGGCCTACCACATCTTCTAGGTTCACCGTGATTTGATTCAGTCCATCTGAATCATTACCCATGAAAACCTTCTCCATTACGGGTACCTCCCCAACATCCTCTTCAGTAAACACCGAAGCAAAGAAATCATGTAATCTTTCCGCGATGGCCTTATCTTCTCTAAGGCATGTCGAGTAACACATCCCTAACTTCCTGGCGGATATATCCATCCAATTCCGCCAGAGCAGCTATGGGGGGAGGCAGCGAAGGCGATATCGGTACCTCCACAGGGCCCTGTGAAGGTACGGTTCCTGGCACCGATATCAGTGGGGATCGCCTCGGGGTGGAAGGTGTCGGCATCGCATGGTCTCTCCAAGGTTTCTTTGATGCTGATTCAGGATCCGTCGATGGACCACTGGTTATCGGATCGGTCTCGGGATCATGAGGCCTCCGATGTCGATGCTTCTGCTTGTGCTCGGTGCCCTTTTCGATGATCGTCTATTTTATCGAAGACTTCGACGGGGTTGGCGACGGCCGATCTCCCGCTTCATCCAGTCTTCGTTTTTTGAGGACGACCTTACGTATCACTCCAGCCGGAGATGACTGCATGGACGTCGATGGCATTAGTTGTAAATGGAACAGGTGCTCCATTTTCTCCATCCAGAGTCGTCTGCCTTTCGGCGTCATCTCGGCGCACTTCGGGGACGTCAAAACGTCGTGTCTTTCACCAAGACAAAGAACACACTCTAAGTGTGGGTCCGTAATGGACATGGTACGGTAACAAATCGGGCATTTTTTAAAACCCGAAGCCATTGTAAAAGTCAGACAGCCATCGACAACTTCTAAGCTGATATATATACGATACGGAACAGACAGAAAAAAAGAGAAAAACTTATCGCGATGGTAAAAAACGGGAGACCCCTACGGTGTCAAAGTTTTTCGGGTTTTTAACAAACTTTTTTAATATGCTGAAAATCACCACACAGGAATCCTAATAACCGCGAAGCTGATGGCTTCGCGGAAAAAAGAAGACTGAAGGGAGACCCCTGTGGCTGAGAATATCATAGCATGTCGAGCATGCTCAGTGGGCACACTGTGCCAGTCAAAAGTTTCTAGAAACTTTGACAGAAGGTTTTCCGGAATAGGGCTCCATCAGTGACGTCACCCATATGTGAGGACTAGCATCCTACTTGTCCTGGGATAAAGTCTGCTCTTACATTGTCTTTTCCTCATGTGTGTGAGGCCAAGATCATCTGGAGATGCACTTCTGCCATTCCATAAGCTGATCTATTTCTTGCAACACTTGCTGGCTCTTGGTTCCTCCCTGCCAATTGATATATGCCACAGTCGTTGCATTGTCCGACTTTACCCGGCAAAGATTAATATCAGAGATAGATGTAGGAACACAAGATGAGTAGCTTGTGTTACTCATCTTGTGAATTACCCAGAAAAGAGATATTGGTAAATAGGCGGAATAGAAATAAACAAATATATAATTAAGACGACAGAAGGAGAGAGGAGAAATGGAAAATGAATCCTGTAAAAGAACGACGACCAAAGAGAGACCAGGATTAAATTAACTGCTCACACAAAGGTAGAAAAGAAAACAGTTTATTTTCAGTTTAAAGAAAGAGGAATATATCAGTTTTGGGAATGTGCATTTCTTACATCTTTGTATGTTGCATTTCTATTTCTCCCATGGTGCACTGCTCATAAAGAGTAGGGCTTCCTGTGGTTTCCATTTCGGTTTTTGTCTGCATGTTTCTGTTTCTAATTTGTAGGCTCTTATTTTGTATTAGGCAGTGCCAGCCTGTGTTATGCTTGTATGACAGCACTGAAGGTTTCTGTTAACATGTGCATAACCCTTTGCCTTCCTTATTGCAGCAGCAACCAGAAATCTGATAGAAACATGCAATATACCCTTTTAATCAGCATTCAAAATAGAATTAAACATATAATTAATAGTTGGTGTGCCCATCATTAAGTTTGCAAAACAGCTTTAAAACAAGCAGGGTATCAATGCAACAAATTTTGAAATAAATTGGAATAATTTTCCAAATTTAATAAGACCAATTCCAAATTTTGACGCAAAGTTTCGGTGGAATATCAACACAGACCACTTTCCTTCAACATTAAACTCCACATTATCTTTAATAATGGCACCTATATTTTCGGCAGTGTTCGAGTCTGGAGCGTTTCCTGTCCAAACATCTTACCGCAAAAATCAATGCCAGTTTCTTTAAGCAGCAGTTGTGTGGCATTGGCTCGCATGCAAAGCACCTTACCATGGACAAAAGGTAGCTTCGCCTACTACAAAAACAATTTCCGGATCACTCAAAAATGGAACAACATTTTTAGCTAAAATCGTATTTCAAAAATAGGCGCCATCCCAAAATTCCCCACGTTCTTTGATTACCCACAAAATTTTATTTGCTGTGAACATGACAAAAAATAAATAAAAGCACGGTTTCTGACAATTTGGCAATAGTGTTCCTTGTCACTAATTTCATTCAAAGTTTCTTTTATCAAAATCAATCATTTTGAAAATTTGGTTTTCGAATTGCCCAAATGAAAAATCTGTTGGAAGGCGCTAAATGAAGGAAATCCTCTTCATCCCAATTTTGTAACCAATTCGCCAGCCAAAGATGGGTTTTGGTTTTCAATGATTTTGAAATGACATTAAACACCTGGATACCAGACTGACTCGATAACGATAAACTGTTCCTCTATCAACCTTTTTCCTCCTCTCATCCAAAATCGTTCATGCCACCTGGTAACAGCTTTTTTTTCTGCTTGTTGCTGGAATTTTCAATAATTATTTTGCTTTCTTGAGAATTTTGGCAGTCATCAAATTTCATAAAATACTCAGTAGTTTTGCCACATGTCCTCTGAATCCAGCTTTTGTTTCAACCTAATTTTTCAGCAATCCAATTTTTTGTAATAAAGGTTGCTCCTGCATTATTGTGCTTCACGAAATGCAAATTACTTAACATGGTCAATTAACACTTTTTTTCTATTGTACGTTCTGGCCATAAATAATAAATGTAAGTAAAGTGTAAGGTACTGTTAATCTACACATAAGCTCTATCAATTATTGGCCCTTCTCTTTGGAATATGCTTCCTGAGAATTTGTGACTTGTGCAGGATTTTAAAGTACTTAGAAAGCAGTTGAAGACTATTCTATTCTGTAAAGCATTTCCTAAAGAATAAGTGACTATGATTGTTTTAATGTTTTTATTTCATTTTATTTTAATGTATTTTGTGGAATCATGATAAAGGCAAAAAGAGCAAAGGCAACAGGGGAGGATTCTTCAGGTTCATTAAGAGGCCAAATTTCAGTAGCCTGTGCTGTTGGAAGGTATACGTGTCCTTTGTATCTGATTTTCAAACTGCCTACAACATAGGCATGTACAACATGCTCACGTACATTTGCATATATTTCTCTGAGTGGCCAATTAGGAAAAAACAGCATGTGTACATTTGAAAATCCAAATGTATACGTGCTTGTTCCCTTGACCTCTCTTCCTGGATCACATTTTTCAGAATGGCTAAGGTATATGCATTGTGAAAGCCTGTGCATACTTTTGCCCACTCAGACCATTTTCAGCTGGAGCATTCTATCCAGGTAAATGTCTGAAGAATGTCCTCTAAGGGTCCAAATGAATGGCAGTGCCAGTGGAGATCATGAACCCTCAAAATTTAATGGCTGAAGTAGGTGATGAGAGGAAGGAAAAAATAAAATGGAAAATGCAACATTTAATCTAGAACTCTCATGGCTCTCTATAATAAACAACTGTGTTCTGATTACAAAAGTTTCTTCCTAAAAGTGACTGCAAACTCAGGATAATCCTACCTGCAAAATCTTTAACGTTGACATCAGCTCCCTCATTTATTAGCTCTTTAATTCGCCGTGTGTCCCCTCGAATAGCGGCTCGATGCAGACGAGTTTCTCCACGCTCATTTCTTTTGTTTACTTTATCTTTGGTTTTGGAGGCAGAGTTAGGCGTTCCCTTCTGACCGACTGTAGACTGAGGAGGATGCTTTGGTGTTGTATCTACTGCATGTAAAGAAGCAAAACAAAGATTGTGTAAGTCATTCAACAAGGCAGGGACCCTTAGAGGGAGCTCTTGCCTCACCTATGAGGCACTTTGCCAGGCTCATGGTTTCTAAAGAAGAAGAAATCCATAAGCATCTGCTTATAAATACTTAGATCAGCTTAACTTGTATAAGTTCACACATGCAGTATAAGAATCACAGATCAATGCACTAAACAGAACATCCCCCCCACCCCCATCAAATAAAAAGTAAAAGTAGTTACTGAAACCTATCCTAAAGGTAGTCCTGCATTGTTGACAGAGGGAATCAGCTGGAGTGTGGTGAAGATAGGACTAGTGATTGTTGGAGGGGGACGGCATTTCTACTAATTTGTTTTGGTCATCTTCTGGGATCATGTGAATTTTCAAGTCCTAATATATGGTCACATTAGCTAAATGTTGGGGAAACCCTGAGCTAAGTGTTAGAAGTCCTGCAGGTTTTAGTCTCAAGGTATACTAAGTCCATAAATATCTTCCATAATATTGTCAGAAAGCGCAGTTGCTTACCTGTAACAGGTATTCTCCTAGGATAGCAGGATGTTAGTCCTCATGTGAGCCTTTGTGAGGATTCAGACAAAAGGCCCACCTTTCGCTACACTTCCTCGCCACAGCAGTGCTACACGCAACTCGCAACTCGCAACCAACATGCTCGTACTCCTCCCGCCTCGGCCTGCATTTGTCCAACTTACATCCTTCTACGTCTCATCCATTTAAGTCCAGCTCTCATCCAGATCCTGATTTCATCCATCTACTTCCAGCACTCATCCAGCTCTCATCCATCCACGTCCAGCCATCTAGCACTCAGCCAGCCTCTTCCATTCACGTCTAGCACTCATCCAGCTTTCTTCCGACTGGCAGACCGCAGACCACACGCCACGCAACGACCTTCGCGCGCCCCTCATTACAGCCCCTAAGGACTCCTTCACACTCAATCACTTTTCCCGCTCAGTTAATTCTCTATTAAGTGCTCCATCCCTCTCAGCTAACACTTCCCGCAGAGACTAGCCTCATCCAGCCATCATCGACTCTCCTTCGTCTTTATTCTTTGGGGCCTCAACTATGATCATGTTCCCTATCCCCATCATCAAAAATCTGTACAATAACCGAAAAAAACGTCCTGACCCTACACTCCCCCAACTTAAGCGTCTGATACCAATTATGACATCCCCTTTCACTCAATTCCTTGGGCTCTCCTTATTCTCACTAACACTCTTTAACGCCCAATCAATGTCGAAAAAAACACACTTAATCAACGACTATCTCCTGGACTCACAACCGGATATATGTACTATCACAGAAACCTGGTTGAAACCCACAGACCTAGCTCTTATAAATCAACTACCACTCCACCTCTATGATATCTATTCAATACCTAGACCTAAAAAAAGAGGAGGGGGGACTCTGCTTAGCTGCAAAAAAAGAGCTGAGACTATCCCTACAGATCTCGATACATACCTCCCATCTGGAGGTTGCCCTCTTTAGCTCAAAACAGCTCCAAATTTGTCTAATCTACGCTCCGCCCGGCATCCTAGATTCGGATCCATCTCCATTCATTGAGCTCATTGCCAAACACATCAAAAATGACACCCCAGCAGTCATCTTGGGAGACTTTAACCTTCACACTGATGCGATCCCCCTATCCTCCAACTGCGAAATGCTACTATCCTCCTTCAAGGCTATGGGATTCTCACAAATCGTTAAAAGTCCCACACATAAAGCGGGGCACACACTGGACCTTATATTCATAAATTCCGGCCTTACACTATCTTCCCCGCCTCTTTGCTCCCCTATCCCATGGTCAGACCATCTAATGATCACAGCAGATTTCTGTATCAATGACAACCCTGTGTCACCAATCACCAAAACCACAATTCATTACAGGAACTCTTGCTCCATGATAGACCTTATCTCCCCATCTTTCATCGGAACTCACTAACCTCGACCTTTCCGACGCAGAAACAGCCATCTCTACATGGCAGAGCATCACAAACAAGGTGGCAGAAAAACTATGCCTCTTAAAAACTAAAGAGCTCGACCCATCCTGTAAAAACAAAAAACCATGGTTCACTCAAGAACTAAAAATCATCAAACTAGAACTGAGAAAAAAAGAACAAGCATGGCGAAAGAGACCATCTAACATTACTCTAAATGAGTACAAAACCTGCATGCACAGCTACAGAAACAACATCCTTCGCACAAAGAGAGATTATTATGCACACAAAATTCACAGTTTTGCCTTCGATGCCAAAGCACTGTTTTCATATGTATCAGAGCTCACAAAACCCACTTCACCAGTTATCCCTGACGACCAAGCTCAATCCAGATGCTCTGAACTTGCACAATTCTTCGAAAACAAAATCCTCAAGCTAATAGCACCTCTGGCTACATGTAATACAGAACCGCCCCCTCTCTACTCCTCCCCCCTTCAGCCAGAAAGCAAACCTAGAATCCTTCAAACTCACTTCCTCACTCGAAATTGAATCGATTCTCAAAAAGATGAAACCTTCCACTCATCCGATAGACGCCATTCCATCTAAATTACTACTCACCATCCCAAACATCATTGCGAAGCCCTTAGCAGAGATCATCAACCGCTCGCTAACACAAGGACTTGTACCAGACACGCTGAAACTAGCCACTCTCAAACCTCTCCTCAAGAAACCCAACCTGAACCCTGCAGACCCAGCCAATTTCCGCCCCATCGCTAACCTACCGTTTGTTGCCAAACTCATGGAGAGAATAGTTAAACAGTTGTCGGAATTCCTAGAAGACCACAAGATTCTCACAACAGCCCAATTCGGATTCCGCAAATCCCTCAGCATGGAATCCCTCTTAATCTCATTGATGGACAGAGTCTTCTCCGGCTTGGAGAAAAAGACCCCCTACCTCCTGGCACTTCTCGATATATCTGTAGCTTTCGACACTGTAAAGCATTCTATCCTCATCAACCGGCTCTCAGACATAAGCATCTCAGGATCAGCCCTTGAATGGTTCAGATCATTCCTTAACAATAGGACAAACAAGGTCAGAATAAGCAACAAGGAATCACACCCGGTCAAGTCCACTCTTGGAGTCCCACAAGGAACCTCCCTCTCCCCAACCCTGTTTAACATTTATCTTCTCCCACTATGTCATCTGCTTTCAAGTCTAAAGATCACACACTTCATATACGCCGACGACGTCCAGATCCTGTTGCCTATCACTGAATCTATCTCAAACACCATCAATTTCTGGAACAACTGTCTACAGTCCATAAATTCCCTCCTCACTAGCCTTAACTTAGTTCTCAATACTGCAAAAACAGAACTTATGCTGATCACCCTGGATGACAACTGTCAGGCTGCCAACAATCTAATCACACCGCTAATGATCTCCCCCACTCACGTAAGAGACCTTGGCGTTACTATTGACAATAGGCTGAATCTCAAAAAATTTGTCACAAACACTACGAAAGAATGTTTTCACAAGCTACACATATTGAAAAAGCTAAAACCTCTCCTCCACTTTCAGGACTTTAGAACAGTCCTCCAAACTATTCTATTTTCAAAAATTGACTTTTGCAACTCTCTGCTAATTGGCCTCCCAGCTATCACCACCAAACCATTACAAATGCTGCAGAACTCGGCTGCCAGGATCCTAACCAACTCTAGTAGAGGAGAACACATCACACCTATTCTAAAGAACCTACACTGGCTCCCTATTAAATTTAGAATCATATTCAAAGTACTAACCATAACCCACAAGACCATTCATTCCCAAACTTCGCTAAATCTAAGTGACCCACTTCGTCCCCACGCATCATCGAGACCAATCAGATCCAGCTACTTAGGCACCTTATATGCACCTTCAGCCAAGTCATCACTCAAGAAACGTGCATTCTCGACCGCCAGCCCCTCTCACTGGAATGCCCTTCCCACAGGCCTTCGGCTAGAAACTTGTAGTCGGACGTTCAAAAAGAAGCTCAAAACTTGACTTTTCACAAAAGCCTTCACTTAAAGGTCTCTCCCTCAGGGTCAGATTCACGATGATGCGAGATGTCCGACGCCATAACCATTTAATCTTATAATTTAATCTCATTATTTCCCCACAAGCTGTATGTTATAATGCATTCATGCTTTTCAATTCTGCTGTAAATCCAAGTTTGTTGAATGTTTATGTTTATTTATATTTTGTATATTTATACTTATATTTATAATAATTTTATTTTATTTTAAGTTGTTCGCTGCTTTATTATAAGTTCATACGAAGTTAGCCCTGTTATCTCTACCCTCTTGTCTGATGACAAGAGGGTAGAGATGACAAACCGTAAGGGCCAGCGCCTGGAGGTTGGGCTGGCACTGGGTGCCCTGATTCTGTGAGATGAGGTCGGGAACCGTCCCCAGCTGCATGGGCACCCACACTAACAGGTCACGCAGGAGTGGGTACCAAACTTGTCGGGGCCACGAAGGTGCCATGAATATCATGGTCCCCTTGTTTTGCTGAAGCTTCAGCAGAGTTCTTGAGAGGACTGGCAGAATGGGGTATGCATACAACAGGCCTCTCCCCCAGTGGAGGGGTAAGGCCGTCCTCCGGCACCAGGGAGCAGAATTTGCTCACCTTGTGGTTGAGTGGGGAGGCAAAGAGATCCACATCTGGTGTACCCCACCGGTGAAAGAGTTCGGCTGCTACCTCCGGGTTGAGGGACCACTCATGGGGTTGGAAGGAAAGGCTCAGGCGGTCCGGCAGCACATTGAGATGGCCCGGCAGGTAAGTCTCTGAGAGCGACATGCCCTGCGACAGGGCCCATGTCCACACCTGCACCACCTCGTGACAGAGGAGGAACGAGCCTGTGCCCCCCTGCTTGTTGATATAGCACATTGCCACTTGGTTGTCTGTCCGAATAAAGACTTCCTTGGACGACAACCAGTCCCTGAATGCCCACAGGGCATATTGGATTGCCCGAAGCTCCAGGAAGCAGGTTTCGGAGGCAGTCCAGAGACCTTGTGTGTGGATACCGTTTCACATGGGCTCCCTAACCTTGAGGGGAGGCATCGGTAATGAGAACTACCTGAGGCGAAGAGGGCTGGAAGGGAAGCCCCCTCTCTCCAGGTTCGATCGATCCTCCCACCAAGAAAGAAATGCTCTGAGAGGATCCGTGACCAAGAAGGATGCCACGAGATCCTGGGAAGCCTGCCGCCACTGGGTCCATTGTAAATTCCTCCTGAGGAGGGAAGCCAGAGGGGGTCACATGGACGGAGGCCGCCATGTGGCCCATCAGGCAGAGCAGAAGGCGAGCTGTCACCCTCAGACTGTTCCGGGCAAGGGTGGCCACCAAGGTAAAGGCGACTGCCCGGTCTCGGGGCAAGAAAGCTTTCGCTTGCACAGTGTCCAGCCTGGCGTCTATGAAGTCTTTGGGGAGACGGAAAGAGACACTTGGGGAAGTTTATGACGAACCCCACCATCTATAGCGTCTGCACCGGCAAGGTCAGAGCATGCAAGGCTCCGGAATGGGAGTCACTCTTCACCAACCAGTTGTCCAGGTAGGGGAACACGTGCACCAAGTAACGCCTGAGGTAGGCGGCCACCACTGCTAAGCATTTGGTGAAAACGCGGGGTGCCAATGCCAGGCCAAAGGGCAGCGCTGTGTACTGGTAATGTGCTTTCCGCACCACAAAGTGGAAGTACTTGCGGTGGCTGAGGACAACTCAATGTGTGCATAAGCTTCCTTGAGATCGAGGGAGCAAAGCCAGTCTCCTCCGAGGAGCAGGATCAGCGTGCCCAGAGAGAGCATCTTGAATTTTTCTCTTACAAGAAACTTGTTCAATGCTCGGAGGTCAAGGATGGGGTGCAAGCTGCCATTTCTTTTTGAAACGGGGAAATACCTTGAATAGAGCCTCGACCCTGCTGATGGTGAGGGACCTGTTCCACCTCGCCCGCCGCAAGGAGAGCATTGAGCTCTGTCCGAAGTATGACCTGATGGATGGACGAACCTCACGATGGACATGGGGGAGAGGTCTCTGGGAGCTGGCTGAAGTTTAGACGGTACCCATAGCGAATAATGGTAAGGACCCAGCAGTCAGACATGATCTTTTCCCAGTGATGGTCAAAGGCAAGGAGCCTGCCTCCCACTGGGGGGTCCGGTGACTGACTTCCGCTCCTGCGCCGCCACTCAAAAGCCCATGTGGCCAGGGCTTGCTGGGGGGGCTGGCTAGGGCCTGGGCACCCGCAGCTGGAGAGAGCGGCCTCCGGATCCGGTGCACGAGCGCGGGAGGATACTACTTCCTTTGCCGGTAAAAGGGCTTCCAGGAACCTGGTCTAGAGGATTTCCTGGCCGAGGATGGGCCTTTGAGGCACTAGTGGATAGCTGTTGAAGGGTATCATGATTGTCCTTCAATTGCGCTACTGTATCCCAGATCTTGTCCCCAAAGAGTTTTTCACCTGTACAGGAGAGGTCGGCCAGCCTATTCGGCACCTCCGGCTGGAGGTCAGAGACCCAAAGCCACGCCATTCTCCTGGCGCCAATGCTACCTTTCGCTATGCAGGTCACTGTCTCAAAGACATTGTAGGTGGATCGCACCTTGTGCTTCCTTGCTTCGAGACCCAGCAAGGCAATGGCTGAGAGGGCCTCGCTGTTGATGAGGCAGGCCTTCTGCGAAGTCATGGACCCGTTTCCAGAGACTGTGGTTATATTGGGTCATACAAAGCTGGTAGGCAGCAAGGTGGGCCACCAGCATGGCACCCTGGAATACTTTTCTGCCCAGGGCATCAAGCTCCTTGGGATCACGGTCCAGCGGGGTGGAGGCATGAGTGCCGGGCCTTTTTCAGAGCAGACTCCATGACCACCAATTGGTGGTGGTGGTGGGGGGTGACTTTTCTCTAACCCCATGGCCTGTTGCACCAAGTAGTTGATGTTGGCCTTTCTGTTAACAGGGGAGATGGAAATGGAGTAATCCCACATGGGGAGGAGGAAGAGGACCTTAAAAATATCGTGGATAGGGACTGCCACGATTTCCTTAGGAGCGTCGAAGAACTGGAGTACTTCCAGCATCTTATGTTGCGCATTCTCCTCCGTAAGCAGTTGACAGGGAATGGCTTCAGCCATGGCCCTGACAAACCCCGCAAAGGACAAGTCCTTGGGTGGCGATCGGCGCCGTTCCCCCAGTGGAGAAGGCTCCGAGAGAGGGTCGTCCTAGTACGAGTCCATGAAGTCGACACCCCAAGGGTCGTAAGGGCCGTACTCCTCACTGGGACCAGCATGCTGTGGGCGGGACCCTGAGGGGTATCAACCCTGGGCTCCGACAGCTTCGGAGGCCTCGAGAGCACCATAGGCATCGAGGGGACTGGAGGCCGCAGTAGGCTGGAGGGACCCAGCAAAGGCTCAGGGAACTGTGGGCAAGGAAACATACCAGCTGCATCTTTCTCCTTGGAGGACCCAAGAACCGGTATTGCTCCGGTGGAGGGCATCTGTGGCCATTGGGATACCGAAGGTCCCTTGGGCACCGGCCACATCTAAAGGGCGCCCAAGAGGACATCCAGACGCTCTAGCAGTGGTACTAACATTGATGCTGGAGGCTCAGGCACTGGTATGGGGACCGGTGGCACCAGCAGCAAAACGCTTTGGAGCACTTTTGTGCACCCTGCAGTCCAACTGCTCCTGAAAATCGAGCGTGGCCAGGACTGATGAAAGGGGGGGGGGGGGGGGGGGAGAGGCATCATTGGCTCTTCCTCGGTTCTCCGAGGTGGCACGGTGCTCAGCACCGGTGTCAGTGGGGAATGCCTAGGGCTACCGGGGGCATCGGAGGATGGGCCTCCCGATGGTCGGTGCTGCTTCGATGCCTTTCCGGAACCATGCGTCGATTGTGAGATCTTCTTCGGTGCTTGGCCTGATCTTTCCCCGGTAATGAGGAGGCCAACGATTCTGATGTCCTGGAGAGCGGGGAGATAAAGGATCAATCCCTGTCCCCTTGATCTCTGGAAGCACTGATGGAACAGACGCAGGAGTAGAAGGAGTAGACTTTGGGGCCCCGAAAGGTTTCTCCATCTTCTCGAGGCACGCCCGACGCCCTTTGGGTGTCATCTGGTTGCACAGACGGCACCCGCGGACATTGTGTGAGGCCCCCAGGCAGAGGATATACACCATATGCGGGTCCGGGATGAACACTGTCCAAAAGCACCAAAGAAAACCGGTTGAAGAAAAAAAAACAAAACAAAACACCTGGCGTGCAGTGGATAATGGCGGTCACTGTGAGGCAAGAAGTCGGGAATTGACCGCAAAGTTCTAAAAAAGGACAGGGAAACAACCTACCGTACCGAGGAGGCACAGACTGTGAAAGGGGATCTGATGAGAAATCCAGGAAAAACACTTGAAAATTATCGAGAAAAACAAAAAATTGAGGCGCTGCACCTACTGTGTGGCAACTGCACAGTGGAAAAGAAGAGATTGAACGGGGACCTCATGTGAACATGCGGATAAGCAGTGTGCTGATCAAAGCTTCTACAAATTTTGACAAAAATTTTCCATGCTGGGCTCCACCGGATGATGTCACCCATATGGGAGGACTACCATCCTGCTTGTCCTAGTAGAATGTCAGATAATGTTAGCATGACAATTTTACATGTGTTGCTAAAGTAATACATAAGTAATACATATAATAATTAAAATACAAAGAGAAAAAATTACAAAATAGTAAAGACAGATAAAATTACAGGTTGTAGAAAGGACAACAAGGACAATTCCCGGATTTTGCTGCTGGTCTATATTGTCCCTGGTCAAATTGCATTTCTGGCCTAGTAGTAAGAGACATTTTGCTGATATAACTGTTTCCCCAGACTATACAGAGTTTTTCAGGCTCATTCTTCTGTAAGGCGAATATGATCTTCTCTCGGCTTTGGGAATTGTGCATCTCCGATCAGGAGGAAATGCATTTCTGTTTCTATTTCTCCAGTATTTCACTGCATACAGAGTCTGGGTTTCTTGGGATTTCCAGTTCAATTTTTGTCTGCCTAATTCTAATTTTAGACTGTGGTAATTTATGATGAAACAAACTACTGCTAATTTCCTGCCAGACCAGGAAAAAAAAACCTTAAGAGTTTTTTTATTTCCAAATCACCAAAACCTGATGTAGCCAAAAAACTTAATTCCATAGTTATTAACCCAGGAATAACAATCTCAACATCAAGATCATAATTAGACCAATTACCTTCAGAGTGGGTAACATATTTGCTATTGTTTTCTGAACTTATCAGACAGAGCACTTGATTGCTATAGCTTCCCTGAGTGGGTTCTGGGCTGGTTTGGCAGGACTAAATGAAAGGAAATTAAAGGGAAAGTTCAATTTCTCCTTCCTTACTGCCCATGCCAGACCAGTTCAGACAAATGGAACGTAACCAAACTCCATCCATAACAAGCAGGAGGAAACCACAATTCTCAGGTCTCCCGTGTCCAAGATGTAGCCTCTCTCAGCCTGCACACCCACACTGAGGTGCTTAGAGCACAGATGCAATGGAAAGCAAAGTTGCTTACTTGTAACAGGTGTTCTCCTAGAACAGCAGGATGTTAGTCCTCACATGTGAGTGACATCATCCGATAGAATCCGGCATGGAAAACTTATGTCAGTTTCTAGAAACTTTGACTGGCACACTTAGCATGCTCAGTGTACCACTATCCACACGGGGTCTCTTTTCAGTCTCTTAAGTAGATCACGAAAAAAACCCAAAAATCCAGGAGAATCCAGCTTTGCTGGGTGGTGGGCGGGTTTCCTGAGGACTACAACCTTGCTGTCCTGGGAACACATCTGTTACAGGTAAGCAACTTCACTTTCTCCTAGGACAAGCAGGATGGTAGTCCTCATATATTAGTGAATTCCAAGCTAAAGGCTAGACCGGAGACCAATGGGACCAACAGACACCAAACTAGGTGCCAACGGGCACAACAACAGAGGTGCTGTTTTAACATCAGAAACAGCCTGAACTGAAAATAGGGCCATAAGTAGGAAGAGTTGGATTCACAGCTGAAAAAGATTTCTGAGGACAGACTGGCCGAAAATATCATCACGACGGCTGTCCTTGTCTAGACAATAGTGAGCTGTGAAGGTGTGGAGAGAACTCCAAATCGCAGCATGCAGATCTCCCCCAGAGGAACTGTATACAGGTGGGCCACAGTAGCGGCAATGGGCCTAACAGAATGAGCCATGATGTGGCCGCCCCCAATTGCAATTCCTCTTGGTCATAGCATAAGACGATGCATTCGGCTAGCCAGGTGGAGAGAGTCTGTTTAGCCACAGCCCTACCCAGCCAGCTGGAGTCATAAGAGACTAACAGCTGGGCGGATTGCCTATGGCCTGCTGTCCAGTCCAGGTAGAAGGCTAAGGCCCTCTTACAATCCAGTGTGTGCAGCACCCTTTCTGCTGTGTTGGAATGAGGCCTAGGGGAAAAAGTGGGCAGGACAATGGACTGGTTAAGGGGAAATTCAGTAACCACCTTCGACAGGAACCTAGGGTGCGTGTGCAGGACCTCCCGGTCATGGAAGAACCGTGTGTAGGGCGGATAAGTCACCAAGACATGCAGCTCACTGACCCTGCATGCTGACGTGATCACAATCAGGAATATGACCTTTCAGGTCAAATGCTTGAGAGCAAAGGAGTGCAGGGGCTCGAACGGCAGATTCATCAACTGGGCCAACACCACATGTAGGTCTCGGGACACTGCAAGGTCCCTTAGAGGAGGCCGCAGTTGAAGCAAACCATGAATAAACCGCCCTACAAGGGGCTGTACTGAGATGGGCGATCCATACACCACTTGGTCATACGAGCCTATGGCACTCAAGTGCACCCGGAGTTGGTCTTAAGCACAGTCTCCGAAAGGTGCAGCAGGTAATTTAGGAGTTCTTGGATCAGACAGGAGAAGAGGGTCGAGGCCCTTCTGCTCACACCAGATTGTAAACATCTTCCACTTCAAAGCATAAGACTTCCTGGTGGAAGGCCTTCTTGAGCCTACGAGGACCTGAGACACTTCCTCAGAGATCAAACGGCTGCAGGATCAACCTTTTAACATCCAGGCTGTGAGGGACAGGGCCCGGAGGTTGGCGTGGCGTAATCTGCCCTGATGCTGTGTGAGGTGGTCTGGGGCAGTACCCAGATGGATCAGGTCCCGCCAGGAGAGATCCCGCAGAAGCGGGAACTAGACTTGCCTCAGCCAATGGGGAGCTATGAGGTTCATGGTCCCCTGGTCCTGACGAAGTTTCAAGAGAGTCTTTATCACCAATGGAAGTGGAGGGTACGCATACAGGAGACCCTCTCCCTAATGGAGAGCATAGGTGTCCATGGCTGTCTGGCCGACAGGCCTGGACAGGGAACAGTACCCAGGAACTTTCCTGTTGCAGGGGGAGACATACAGATCCACATCCGGGGTTCCCCAGAGATGCAAGATCCAGTCCGCTATCTCCTGATTCAGGGACTGCTCGTGGAGTCGGAAGTATCTGCCAGGGTGTTTTCTGCACCGGTCAAGTACACTGCCCAGAGTGACATCCCCTGAGACAGGGCCCAACTCCAGATCTGTACTGCTTCCTGACAAACGAGGAAGGACCTGGTGCCCCCTGCTTGTTTATGTACCACATTGCCACCTGGTTGTCTGTCCGAATGAGGATCACCTTGCTGGACAGCCAATCTCGGAAGGCCCACAGTGCGTATCAGTTCGCCCTCAGCTCCAAGACGTTTATCTGACACTGAGCAGTCCAAAGACACTGAGCAGTTCAAAGACCTTGGGAGCAGGGCCCCTATAATGGGCTCCTCAGCCCAGGTGGGACGCATTTAGCTTCTGTGGCCCTGGCTGGGAAGATCTCTTAGAAGACACTAGCGAAGCTGAGGCACCAGCCGACAACTGCTGGATGGTCTCATGTTGGTCCTTCAGCTGTGCAACCGCCTCCTTGACCTCGTCACTGAACAGGTTGTCCCCGGTGCAAGGGAAGTCAGCTAGCTGATCCTGCACCTCTGGACAGAGGTCCGAGGCATGAAGACAGACGAGATGCCATGCAGAAATGTCGACTGCTGCAACTCGTCCCACCGTCTCAAAAACATCATAGATAGCACGTATTTTGTGCTTACCACACTACAGGCCCTGCTGGACAAGTGCCATAAGAGCTTCCTGAGGTTGCTGCACCAGACCATCTGCAACCTTCTGGATTTGTTTCCACAGATTATGGGTATATTAGTCATATAGAAAAGGTAGGAGGCGAAATGGGCCACTAAATGGAGCCTTGAAACACACTCCTCCCCATAACATCTCATGCCCTGTTGTCCTTGCCAGAGGGTCTGAGGCATGGGTTTTTGACCTCTGCTTTTTTTCAGGGCAAATTCCACTACCACTGATTGGTGGGGGAGTTGGCGCTTCTCAAACACCACAGCCTGCTGTACAAGGTACACCCCAGCAGCCTTCCGGTTCACCAGGGCCACGGAGAGGGGCTGCTCCCAGAGCCGAAGCAGCAGTTCTCTGAAAATCTTGTGAACAGGCACTGCTACAACCTCCTTTGGGGCATCCACAAACTGGAGGATCTCTAGCATCTTATGGCGGGGATCTTCCCCAGTTATAAGTTAAAAGGGAATGGCTTCAGCCATTGCCTGGATGAACCCCGCAAAGGTAAGTCCTCCGGCAGAGAACAGCAGCACTCCACCGAGGGGGAAGGATCTGACGGAAGATCATCGGAAATCACCAATGAAGTGTCAGAGGCGCCCTCCCCCCAGGGGTTGTATGGGTCGACAGGCTCATCTTGGCTACCCGAAGATGAGAGCCGGGGAGCACTGGGCATATCCGTAGGCGAAGGCTCTGAGTAACTAGAGGGCTTGAGGGATCCGAAGGTTGGGACACGAAACCCGGCAGTGCCGGACAAGGGGCACGAGAGCTCTGTGGAGTGGAGGGCATTGATGGGCCCTCTTCCTCGGACAAATCCCCCACGAGGACAAGCTCTAGATGCTTTGTGTTTCGGTGCCAGACACCCACTGAGAAATCTTGGGTCGCTGGCAGTAACTGGGTCAGGAGGACACAGAGAACGGCATCAGAACGGTCCAACAACGGCTCCAGCCCTGATACCATGGGTGACATCGGCGCAGGCACCAGCCTCAAGGGTGTCAGGGAAGGCAACAGTCCAAGTGACGGGAGCACCAGCTTCCTGTTGCTCAAAGCATGTTCCCCCACCAGGCGCACCAGACGTTCCAACTTTGACTCAGAAGCCTCCGATGAAAGGGCAGACTGAAAGGAGAGGGAAGAGGTCAACTCCTCCTCGAAGCCCGGAGGATGATCAACATCCGGCACTGAATCCAGTGTGGACGGCCTCCGGCATTGAGGGAGAATGGAGCCTCCTTTTGCCGTGGCCGCTTTGGGGGTAAGGTGTCAAGCACCGGAGCCAGCCTGAGCTCAGCCTCATGTACAGACGGGGCCAGTGACAGTGCTTTTGGGACCTCCCATGGTACTCGGCCCGGTCCTTCCCCAGTGCCGAGGACAAGGAAGACTATCCTGAAGTCTGCAACTTGGAGGAGACAGAGACTGGGAGATCCCTGAAGCCTTTCTCCCCAGAAGCCTCGAGGGAAGAGTGGTCACTGAGGGATCAAGGACGAACTGTTCCCCTCGGTCTTTAGGCATCGATGACATCGATGCTGAAGTGGAGGGCTAGGATTTATCCGAGCCAAAAACCTTCTCCATCTTATTCAACCTGGGCCGGCATCCTTTTGGGGTCATTTGAGTGTACAATTTGCAGCCTCGAACATCGTGCGGTACCCCCAGGATTCACACCTCATGTGGATCAGTCAGGGACATAGTCCAGGTGCACAGATGGAAGCCTGAGTCTGCCATGAGGCTCACCAGGGACCGCAAAAGGCTCAATGACCAGTGGGTACAGGAGAAGCATGAAAAAAATAATACAGACTGAGAAAGAAGGAAGAAAAAGCGAGAAAACTTTTTTTTTTTTTTTTTAAGTTTCCCCGAGAAAAGAGCATGAGCTCCACCTCCGCGGAAAAGAAAGGACTGAAGAGAGACCCTGCGTGGATGCGTGGATAGTGGCCTGCTGAGCATGCTCAGTGTGCCAAAGTTTCTAGAAACTTTGACATACGTTTTCCGTGCCGGGCTCCATCGGATGATGTCACCCACATGTGAGGACTACCATCCTGCTTGTCCTAGGAGAAACAAGGATTCTGCCTTGCCATTATCCTCTAGAAAGACAGATTCTGAGTCTGTCAATGAGGACTTCTGCACCATCAATGAGTGATCTTTGCCAGACCTGTGGGACCTGCAAACTCTTGCTGGAGAAGGCCAAAGTGCTCATCTTGTTGATTCCTCCTGAAATCGATGCCTTAGAAACCAGTGTTTTAACAGGAAACATCAATAGACCAAAGACCTATCTGAAATTCAGAAGGAACCGATTACTATAGTGACCTACACAGAGACTTAAGAATCTCTGTTTCCTGGCCCTACATTGCTCAACTTTTTCACAGTCATGAGAAAAGCCCAATACTAAGAGAACAGTCTATCTTCAGAGTGGATGTGTAAACAGGAAATCTGGACACCAGGAGTAAGGCCTTGAGTCCCTGATGTCCAAGGCCATAAGATCACTTTCTTCTCTGGCTTCCCCATACTCCAGAGACTGGGAAAAAAATAACTGCTGCTCAAGATAATCATCAGTCAGCCTAGGGGTAAACACGCTTATGACGCTTCTCCATGGATACAAGAACACTTAGATTTCAGAAACCATAATTTTTTATTGAGCAATATAAGCATTCTTGGGAGATGCTGGATACCTTTTCTCTGACAAACTGACCACCAGCATCTCGTTGTATACATGAACTGATCCTTCTTTTATAGTAAAACAAGCCGTAAAGCCCGTTAAAACGGGCTACATCCCTCTGTCTCTCACCTCCCCCTCATTCTCTCTCCCCTCACTCTTCACCACCCCCCTCCCCACTCCTCTCCACCCTCCCTCTCCCTCACTCCCTCCCACTCAGTCCCCCCTCTCCCTCCCTCCCACTCACTCAGTCCCCCTCTCCCTCCCTCCCTCCCACTCACTCAGTCCCCCTCTCCCTCCCTTCACCCACCTCCATTTCCTCCCGGCGCCGTAAGCGCGACTTCCCGCAACCCTCACCCGGCTCCATTAACTCCTCCCGCTCCTGCCGGCAGATCTCGGGGGGGGGGGGCGCGGGAGTGACACCCCCCCCCCCGAGATCTGCCGGCAGATCTCGGTGGGGGGGGCGCGGGAGTGACACCCCCCCCCCCCCCCGAGATCTGCCGGCAGATCTGGGGAGGAGAAGCAGCGGCACCGCGCGCGCGCGCGGCGCCGCTGCTTCTCCTCCCGCTCCTGCGGCCCCACCGCCATTTTTTTTTTCTGATCGACATCCTTGCCCGCACATGCGCAGTAGAGCTGCGCTCTACTGCGCATTTGCGGGCCGTCGGTCACAGGCCATTTATAAGGTAGATACAATACAGTACTAGGTCAGAAAATCTTAATTTGCATGACCGCTCGGAGTATCATTTACATAGGTTGCCATGTCAACAGCATGATAGAGCATCAATAAACTACCCTGACCAGTTCTCCAAGTTGGGGCCCATTTACCATCACTCTTTAGATAATCCTTTGTTCTGTTAAAATCTTGCTGCTCAGGGAAATTGTTATATTTCCCTGAGCAGCTGTGTGCTGTGGGCTGTGTGCTGTGGGCTGTGTTTACAGATGCCCCTGTAACCAACATTCTAACCTGAGGTTCTAACCATTGCCGTCTGCTCTTGTGACCCTATAATTAGGCATCACATAGTGTCGCCAGCGTCAACTGCTGTCCAGGTGTCCTTGGAATTCCTCCAGGTTAGGCTCAGTAGGGCATTTAAAGTTCACATAGCCAGAAAGGCTAAGATAGCAGAGGATTCTGGGTCAGTTGCCGTCTCCATGTTGGTCTCAAGCTCAGGCACATATCAGGTTCCACACTTGCATAAACCTAGTTGTGACTGAATGGCTCTCCTACTCTGACTTGACCCTGAATAGTCGATGTCTGACTAAAGGAGGAACAGAGTCCCTCCCTACATAGGGAGGAATTTACTATCCCTTGACCAGCAGGTACACAAGGTCATGGTTATCACAAGGGGAAAAACCAATATCTGTCAGTAAGAGATCCAGGATACCACATCTGAGAAATATCTTGTAGTAACTTCTGGAAGAAGTAAGGGGGAATGCCCCTATGTATTCTCACATAAGACAGAGGTATTCACTCCCAGCCTTGGAGGGTAGCAAGCAGGGTTTTCCTTGACTACTCCCCAAGAAAAAGAGAACTGTTTGAGAAGACTGCTTATAGCATCTGTACCTGCACTGACTGGGACTAGTATTGGTGAGGGGGGGGGGGGGGGAAGGGAAAAGAGGATCTCCTGATAAGTATCCCGTCAGACTCAAAACTTTGGTCCCTAAACTTCCAGGGAGCACTGAGATGAGAGGATCACCTTGCTGGTGGCTGAAAGGAATCAGTAAGTTTTGCTTGGGATTTTTTTTTTTTTAAAGTATTGGGGAGAATTAAACCGTTATTACATCCTCAGGACTTCCGGACTGTGTTACAAGCCACAATTCTACCAAAGATTGACTATTGTAATGCACTACTACTGGGTCTCCCTAAAAGCACAATTCAACCTCTTCAGATGTTGCAGAATGCCGCTGCTCGTTTAATTACTAATACTCGACGGCATGAACATATTTCTCCAGCACTCATGTTCCTACATTGGCTACCCGTATCCTTCAGAATTACTTTTAAAGTTCTCTCACTCATCCACAAATCAATTCACAACCAAGAGATGCAATGGTTCTCTGATCAGCTCATTTTTCGCACCTCCAACAGACCAATTAGAAATATTCACCAAGCGAAATTAGCTGTCCATCCACTAAAACACATCAAACACGTTTCCACCATAGACCGATCATTCTCCATAGCGGGTATCAAAATCTGGAACAACATGCCGTTGGACCTGCGTCTTGAATCCTGTCACAAAACCTTCAAACAAAACCTTAAAACATGGTTGTTTGAACAAGCATTCACTCTATGAATCTCATCTAACCTAAAAAATCAGTTATCCCTTATTATTCCTCACTGGCTCCAAGTTCTTTTCCTTGCATTTTGTATTTACATTCTGCTATTCCATACCCCCCCCACTGTTACTCAATTTAGGCTATTGTATTCAATGTGACATTGGTCTCGCTGCTGACAGTTAATTTGCTCCTGCGAATACATGGTTATTTATATTTTGTTTGATATTTAATGATGTATGCATATTATCTTTAAAACCCTTGTTTCTGTAAAGCCTGTTGCTGTTAAATGTTTTACTGTTTTTTAAACTGTTACATGTAAAGCCTGTTGCTAATTTATTGTTTCACTGTAAACCGAGGTGATGTATGTCTATACGTACCGCGGTATAAAAGAATCTATAAATAAATAAATAAATAAATAAATATTGGGGTATTTAGTGTGTTTGTGATTTTAATAGTCAGTAAGGCAGCTAATAAACAGAAGTTAGAGCAGGGGTCGGGAACCCATGGCTCGCGAGCCAGATATGGCTCTTTTGAGGGCTGCATCTAACTCGCAGACAAGTGTCGCCACACTTTCCAGTCCCCCGCTGACCCAGCTGCTCCCCGGTCCTCCTCCGCCCGGGCTTAAAATGCTGTCAGCCCGGGCGGAATGCGGCAGAATAGCTGGAGTCGGTGGCACCGGCATGCTCTCTTCTTCCCGCCCCCCCCCCCCCCCCCGGCCCGGAAGAGGAAGTGGTGAGCATCGGGTGCGTGCGCGGGAAGAAGAGACCACGCTAGTGTGGTCTCTTCTTCCCGCCCCCCCCCCCCCCGCGGCCCGGAAGAGGAAGTGGAGAGCATCGGGTGCGTGCGCGGCAAGAAGAGGCCACGCTAGTGTGGTCTGCGTCGGTCCGACGAAAAGAAGACTGCAGCACGGCTCGGAGGAAAATGAAGAGCTTCAACCGCGGCCGATGGGACTCCTCCTCCGCGAGGGCTGAAAATGAAGGAGGTTAGCGTTGGGAGGAGGCTGCTGCTGCCGCGAGTTCCCGGGGTGGGGGTGGGGGAGAGAGAGTGAATGAGCGAGCAAGCAAGCATGTGTGTTTGAGTGAGAGATTGCATGTATGTGAATGATTGAGAGCCTGTAATTGTGAAAGAGAGTATGTGAATGATTGAGAGCCTGTATATGTGAAAGAGAGTATGTCTGTGATTGAGAGCCTGCCTGTGAGACAGAGAGCATGAATGTAAGTTTACCATTGGGAACCTGTATGTGTAAGTTTGTGATTGAAAACCTGTTTGTGTGAAAGAGTATGTGTGTATGATTGAGATCCTTTGTGTGTGAGAGAAATCATGTGTAAGTATGATTAAGAGCCTGTGTGTATAAGTAAGAGAGAGATCAATTATGTCTGTGTGTGATTGAGAGCTGGTTTAGGTGATGGAGCATGTGAGTATGTGATTGAGAGCCTGTGTTTAAATGAGAGAGAGAGACCATGTGTGTCTGTGTGTGATTGGGAGCTGATTTAGGTGAGGGAGTATGTGAGTATGTGATTGAGAGCCTGTGTGTAAATGAGAGAAAGAGAGGACATGTTTGTAAGCATGTGAATGAGAGTCTGTGTGTGAGAGAAAAAGACAGCAAGTATTTATGTGATTGAAAGCCTCTGTGTGTGTGTGTAAGCGTGAAAAGATAGACAGCATGTGTGTAAATGTGTAATTAAGAGCCTATATAAGTGAGAGAGAAAAAACATGTGTATATGTGAGTACTGAGAGCATGTGTGTATAGGTGTGTCATTGAGAGCCAGTGTGAGAGCGAGCGCTGGTATGTGACAGAGAGGAGAAAGTTCCAAGCAAACCACCCCGCCTCCTGCTAATTCAGAACAATCTCAGGACACCTGGATATCAAACGTTCCCAGGTATGCAGAGCAAAAAAACTTTTGTATCCTTATTATTTTTCATTACTGCGTCTTTTGTGTCTGCTATTTTGAAATATTTTGTTGGTATCTGGAAATGTTTTATATGAGTTTTTAATTATTGGATATTCCATTCATCAGCTATTTCAAAATATGTTCTTTTTGTTATACAGTTTTACTGATGATTTTATATTTCTTGATTTGTTTTATAAGGATGGGTGATGTTTCTTTTTTCCTTTGTTACACTGCATACAGAGACTCTGGCTTGTTGCAGTTTCCAATTCAGTTTTTTTCTGCATGCTTCTTGTTATGCATTTTGGTCTCTTTATTCTATGTTAGGTGAGGGACAGCACGTGATTCAGGTGAGGTTTTCTGCTGGAGTGTAGTTTCTGTGTAGGACTCTATAGCAGCCTGACTTGGTCCGTTTTCCTAATAGGAGATGTATTGGTGTCTTAAGGCCTGGTGTAATATTTTCAGAGACTTATTGTACTTTAAAAGTGTGATCTTACATAAAATGCACACATTTACTTGTATTTAGTTTTAAACATATTGTATGGCTCTCATGGAATTACATTTTAAAATATGTGGTGTTCATGGCTCTCTCAGCCAAAAAGGTTCCTGACCCCTGAGTTAGAGTGTTTCTATTTTTCAACCCTCCCCTAGCTCATCCTTTAATTTATAGGCAGGTGCCACTTTCACACTAAAAAAAAAAAAAAAAATTCAAATCAACCTTTTAACTTCACTTCACGAATTCCCCACACCTTACTGAGAGTTTGATCATTCCCCTGTAGGCCCACTACCAGATATTTAGTGAATTCACTAATACATTTAAAGGATGCTAATTAGAAACATTCCTACTCCCACAGCAACCTAAAACTTAACTAGGAACTGAACAAATTTGAGATGAAGGCAGCAGTTCAGCAGCAAGAGGGGGGCCTCCCAGTCTTTTGCATCAAGTGTCACATGTATGATTTTTTACCCGCCAGTGAGAAGTTGTGCGTGTGCATCCAATGCAAAGAGCTCCTGTCTCTCAGAAAACGAGTCCAATCTCTGGAGGCTAGAGTGGCAGATCTGGAGGAGCTGAGGCAGACAGAGAGGTAATATAGATGAGACCTTCAGAGACACAGTAGTCAAGTACCAACTTCAGACTAGCAGCCCTAGTGGTGCCTTGGAGGAAGAAGGTCTCATGATCGGATAATATCAACCTAGTGCAGCAGGAAAGGATCCTGTAGCAAGGACCTGCTCTCCAGGTGGTGCATTGTCCTTTCGCACTGAGGATGTGTCTCCAAGGGCTACTGCCCAGGAGTGAAGGGTTAGGTTAGCTGTCATAGATGGTGATTCAATTATTAGAAATGTAGACAGCCAGGTGGCTGGTGGGTGTGAGGATCACCTGGTAACATGCCTATCTGGTGCAAAGGTGGTGGACCTCACGCGTCACCTAGATAGGATTTTAGACAGTGCTGGAGAGGAGCCAGCTGTCATGGTACATGTAGGCACCAATGACATAGGAAAATGTGGGAGGGAGGTTCTGGAAGCCAAATTTAGGCTCTTAGGTAGAAAGCTTAAATCCAAAACCTCCAGGGTAGCATTCTCTGAAATGCTCCCTGTTCCACGCGCAGGTCCCCAGAGTCAAGCAGAGTCCCAGAGTCTCAATGCGTGGATGAGACGATGGTGCAAGGAAGATGGATTCAGTTTTGTAAGGAACTGGGGAACCTTTTAAGGAAGGGGAAGACTCTTCTGAAGGGATGGGCTCCACCTTAACCAGGGTGGAACCAGACTGCTGGAGCTAACCTTTAAAAAGGAGATAGAGCAGCTTTTAAACTAGAACAAATGGGAAAACCGACAGGTGCTCAGCAGCGCATGGTTCGGAGGGAGGTATCTTCAAAGGAAACTAAATGATGCATTAGAATTAGAGCATCCCAACAGTGAGGTTCCAATAATAAGAAAAGTAGTCCAAGTGCCTGTAATAAAAACTCACCTGAGCTAAAAGAGTACAATTTATCCCTATCAATTAAAAAGCAGAATGAAAATACAAACCAAAAACACACTTTGAAATGTTTGTATGCTAATGCCAGATGTCTAAGAAGTAAGATGGGAGAATTAGAGTGTATAGCAGTGAATGATGACAGACTTAATTGGCATCTCAGAGAGAGGGTGGAAGGAGGATAACCAATGGGACAGTGCTACACCGGGGTACAAATTATATTGCAATGACAGAGAGAAGCACCTGGGAGGCGGTGTGGCGCTTTATGTCCGGGATGGCATAGAGTCCAACAGGATAAACATCTTGCTTGAGACTAAATGCATAATCGAATCTTTGTGGGTAGAAATCCCTTGTGTGTTGGGGAAGAGTATAGCGATAGGAGTATACAACTGTCCACCTGGCCAAGATGGTGAGACAGACAATGAAATGCTAAGAGAAATTAGGGAGGCTAAGCAAATTGGTAGTGCGGTAATAATGGGAGATTTCAATTACCCCAATATTGACTGGGTAAATGTATCATCGGGATATGCTAGAGAAAGAAAGTTCCTGGATGGAATAAATGACAGTTTTATGGAGCAACTGGTTCAAGAACCAACGAGAGAGGGAGCAATTTTAGATCTAATTTTCAGTGGAGCACAGGATTTGGTGAGAGATGTAACGGTGGAGGGGCCACTTGGCAATAGTGATCATAGTATGATCAATTTTGAATTAATGACTGGAAGGGGGTCAGCAAGCAAATCCACGGCTCTAGTGCTAAACTTTCAAAAGGGAAACTTTGATAAAATGATAAAAATAGTTAGAAAAAAATTGAAAGGAGCAGCTACAAAGGTAAAAGGTGTACAAGAGGTGTGGACATTGTTAAAAAAATACCATCCTAGAAGTACAGTCCAGATGTATTCCACACATTAAGAAAGGTGGAAGGAAGGCAAAATGATTACTGGCATAATTAAAAGATGAGGTGAAAAAGGCTATTTTAGCCAAAAGATCTTCATTCAAAAATTGGAATAAGGATCCAACAGAAGAAAATAGGATAAAGAAAAAGCGTTGGCAAGTTAAATGTAAGACATTGATAAGACAAGCTAAGAGAGAATTTGAAAAGAAGTTGGCTGTAGAGGCAAAAACTCATAGTAAAAACTTTAAAAAATATATCCGAAGCAGAAAGCCTGTGAGGGAGTCGGTTGGACCGTTAGTTGATAGAGGGGTTTAAAAGGACACTTAGAGAAGATAAGGCCATCGTGGAAAGATTAAATGATTTCTTTGCTTCGGTGTTTACTAAAGAGTATGTTGGGGAGATACCCATTCCAGAGAAGGTTTTCATGGGTAATGATTCAGATGGACTGAACCAAATCACGGTGAACCTAGAAGATGTGGTAGGCTTGACTAACAAATTGAAGAGTAGCAAATCACCTAGACCGGGTGGCATACACCCCATTGTTCTGAAGGAACACAAAAATGAAATTTCAGATCTATTAGTAAAAATTTGTAACCTATCATTAAAATCATCCATTGTACCTGAAGACTGGAGGGTGGCTAATGTAACCCCAATATTTAAAAAGGGCTCCAGGGATGATCCGGTAAACTACAGACCAGTTAGCCTAATTTCAGTGCCAGGAAAAATAGTGGAAAGTGTTCTAAATATCAAAATCACAGAACATATAGAAAGACATGGTTTAATGGAATAAAGTCAGCATAGCTTTTCCCAAGGCAAGTGTTGCCTCACAAATCTGCTTCACTTTTTTGAAGGCGTTAATAAAGATGCTTAGACATAACTGATTCAAGTACCAATATACAGAAGTTTGTTTATTTGATTACTCATTGCAATGTTCATGTTTTAATGATTTGACAATTGTCAATTGATGTTAGATCTCCAATACCTGTTATATGTTGTTTACTTGTAACGTGCCTAATAAAAAATTTACACGCGTACCCCTTTGAAAATCTACCCCTTGATCTCCTGCTATCATTGGACCGTGGTCCCGTGGGCCTGCTGTGCTGTCTTTGGGCTGTGGTGGGATGAGCTCCACCACGCTGCCACAGGCCTCTTGCTATCTTTGGGCCGTACGGCCCACCGATCTTCCTGCTTAAGGGGTGGGGGAAGGGAGTGGAAGCTGTGCGCAGTCGTGCGTGCATGCATGCCCATACCCGAAAATCAGGCCTCTTCCATTGCCGGTGCTCTCCTACTTTGGCTGCCAGTTGTTAGGCTCCGCTGGTGGCCCGTGGCCTCCCCTGCTGCTGCCGGCCTGCACATATGCACACCTGGTCATACCGGGCCTGGCAGGAAAAGATCACATGGCCCATCCAGTCTGCCCATCCACACAGCTCTATAATTCATACCACTCTCTCAGAGATTCCCTGATAGAGCAGTAGACAGAATTTGTTTGCTGTTAAGATGGCACCAAAATGTAAATATTCATTTTTATATAGCGAGTAGTAAGTGGAAGCATCCTAATTCTGCTCTATTATTAGGAGGTGTGTCTGTGGATGTATTTGCAGAACTGAAGGTGTAGGATTTCTGTTGGAGTTCTATCCATTCTACATAGTTAGGGACCTTTGTTTTCAGTTTTTATTTTATTTTTCCTGGAGATTTCAATGTAATAAAAAATTAGTGGAAAAATGACTTTTCCACTGATTTTTTTCCCTGTGTGTTATATCAAAGTCATTTTTATGGTTAAATATTTTTACTGGCTTATTTCAAATAGAAAGAACAACGCAGTAATACCGACACCACCATTAATTTTTATATTTATCCCCACACACACATCTTATCTTCCATCTCAAACTCACTTCTCTTAATCCAGTCAACTCTAGAATAAGCAGTAAAATACAGATCCAACCCTCTCTGACTATATATCGGAAACAAAACACAAAAGGTCTTGTGAGTTTCAAGGAGTTTGCAACTGTAACGGCAATTTATCAATAAAAGGAGTCCTAATTCTTTGGAAAACGGCATAATCTTTGATAGTTCTAGCAACGACAATACGAAAATGTATGTAGATCATGCAAAAGAAGGCTGTACATCCTTAACTAGTTAAATAATTGAAGCTACTTTAATAGAGTTAAGAAAGGCCACCAGGGTTTCTGCCATAAGATATATGCCACAGTGCCTTTTTCACACATCAGCCAATGCTGTCAAAACCAAAATCTATGAACCGAATTCAGTCATCCATAAAAAGAAGAGACAAACTCTCTTGGGCCAAAAATTGCAAAAAAAAAAAAAAAAAAGATATAAATTTAATATAATGATATGCAGAAGAGGAGGATGCAAAGGTGGATGTGAAATCATGCCATATCTGCAGATACATAAATTCTCTTATCAAACTAAGGCAAAAGAAACCATAACAAGTGAATTTGGAAGCATCAGGTCAGAATACCTTTCTGACTCAATTTAACATAATATGGATAATAAGGAGGCTGCTGGGAATGAAGGGTTCCCAAGAATAGGCAAAAAGGGTCACAGCTGCTGACACTTCAGCAGTTTGTCTCAAAAATTTCCATGCTGCTACATACAGCTATAAGATGTGAAACAACATTATATGCAACACATTTCAAATCTATTAATGGAAAGATCTCCCTCTCCACCTCCATATCTACAAAACAATTTGCTCCAGTCAGCCAATCTGATAATGGGCCAAGTAAAGCAGATATATTATAAAACTTAAAATTGGAAAAATTTAACTACTCTCCAAAATTGAAAGCATAAATCGGCACAAATGGACCCTAGATTTTCTTCCTCTCAATAAAAATTGAGAACACATCCGGACCAACCTAGAGACATCCTTAGATTGCAACATAGGCAATTTTTCCAACCGATTTATGTGTTTAAATCACAACATTGAAATTCCCAGGCAAAATAAAATATAAACTGGAAATGAAGGCCCCTATGTATAGTATGGGCTTAATGTTAGCATATGGGAATAAGGTTTGGAGTGTAAAATGTGCAAAACTGGGATTAACAGATTTGTCCATATATTATAGTTAAATCTTGAAGTTGTCTTAATACTGTTAACTCCCCCCTCCAAGTTTCCTACTCCCTGTTCCATGTAATTTCTTCTGTTATGTTACTTGTAAACAGATATGATGTATATTCGAATACCGGTATATAAAAACTGTCAAATAAATAATAAAAATAATTTTTATTAATTTTCAAATAAACTACATATCACTGGAACACTGATGATTTTTGTGTAGTGTCCCGCTTACACAACATCTGAACAATACAAGAACCTCCATCCCAATCTCCACCCCCCCCCCTCCCTTTTTTCTTCTCATTCAGCTTATGGCAGTTAGAAATCTACTGTCCACAAGGCATAGAAGTTCAAGAAATCAAAAGTCATTCAGAAGCATACTTTGTGCTTGTGGGGACATAGCTTGTGTGCATATTAGGAACTACCACCCAAGAAAGAGCTAGGCGTCATAGTGGATAGCACATTGAAATCGTCGGTTCAGTGTGCTGCGGCAGTCAAAAAAGCAAACAGAATGTTGGGAATTATTAGAAAGGGAATGGTGACTAAAATGGAAAATGTCATAATGCCTCTGTATCGCTCCATGGTGAGACCGCACCTTGAATACTGTGTACAATTCTGGTTGCTGCATCTCAAAAAAGATATATAGAAACATAGAAACAGAGAAGTGACGGCAGAAGACCACCAAATGGCCCATCCAGTCTGCCCAGCAAGCTTTCACACCTATTTGTTTTCATAATCTGTTACTCTGACCGCTGAGGTCAGGGCCCTTAGAGGTAACTATTTGGTTCCAATTCCCTTCCACCCCCACCATAGAAGCAGACAGCAGTGCTGGAGCTGCATCTAAGTGAAGTATCTAGCTAATTGGTTTGGGGTAGTTGCGATATAGTTGCGATGGAGAAGGTACAGAGAAGAGCAACTAAAATGATAAAGGGGATGGAACAGCTCCCCTATGAGGAAAGGCTGAAGAGGTTAGGCCTGTTCAGCTTGGAGGGGGGATATGATAGAGGTCTTTAAAATCATGAGAGGTCTGAACGAGTTATTGTGAATCAATTATTTACTCTTTCGGATAACAGAAAGACTAGGGGGCACTCCTTGAAGTTAGCATGTGGCACATTTAAAACTAATCGTAGAAAGTTCTTTTTCACTCATTGCACAAACTTTGGAATTTGTTGCCAGAGGATGTGGTTAGTAGGGATGTGAATCGTGTGATCGATCGTCTTAACGATCGATTTTGGCTGGGGGGGGGAGGGAAATCTGATCGTCATGGTTTTTTTTGTTAAAAAATCATAAATCGGGGGAGGGCGGGAAAACCGGCACACCAAAACAACCCTAAAACCCCACCCCGACCCTTTAAAACAAATCCCCCACCCTCCCGAACCCCCCCAAAATGTTTTAAATTACCTGGGGTCCAGTGGGAGGGGGGGGGTGTCCCGGCACGATCTCCCGCTCTCGTGCCACGGCTGTGTTAATAGAAATGGCGCCGGTGGCCCTTTGCCCTTACCATATGACAGGGCAAAGGTAGTGCCGGCGCCATTTTGGTTCCTGTCACCCGACGTCACGAGTGCAGGAGATCGCTCCTGGCCCCCCACTGGACCCCCAGGGACTTTTGGCCACCTTGGGGGGGTCTCCTGACCCCCACAAGACTTGCCAAAAGTCCAGCGGGGGTCCGGGAGCGACCTCCTGCACTCGGGCCGTATTGCCAATATTCAAAATGGCGCCGGCGCTACTTTTGCCCTCACTATGACTGGACTTTTGGCAAGTCTTGTGGGGGTCAGGAGGCCCCCCCAAGCTGGCCAAAAGTCCCTGGGGGTCCAGCGGGGGTCCGGGAGCGATCTCCTGCACTAGTGACGTCGGGTGACAGGAACCAAAATGGTGCCGGCGCTACCTTTGCCCTGTCATATGGTAAGGGCAAAGGGCCACCGGCGCCATTTCTATTAACACAGCCGTGGCACGAGAGCGGGAGATCGCGCCGGGACCCCCTCACTGGACCCCAGGTAATTTAAAACATTTTGGAGGGGTTCGGGAGGGTGGGGGATTTGTTTTAAAGTGTCGGGGTGGGTTTTGGGGTTGTTTTGGTGTGCCGGTTTTCCCGCCCTCCCCCCTCCCCCGATTTACGATTTTTTGACGATAAATTGGGGGAATTGCTATTGTATCGCGGCTCTAACGATTTTTGACGATTTAAAATATATCTGACGAATGTTTTAAATAGTCAAAAAACGATTCACATCCCTAGTGGTTAGTGCAGTTAGTCAGTCTAGGATTGGATAAGTTCTTGGAGGAGAAGTCCATTACCTGCTATTAATTAAGTTGACTTAGAGAACAGCCACTGCTATTATTAGCAACAGTAGCATGGGATAGACTTAGTGTTTAGGTACTTGCCAGGTACTTATAAGCCTGGATTGGCCACTGTTGGAAACAGGATGCTGGGCTTGATAGACCCTTGGTCTGACCCAGTATGGCATGTTCTTATGCATAGGTCCCATATGTGCAGAACACCTTTCTTTTTCTTGAAGACATCCGTTTTTCCAGATATTTTTCAAACACACAGCTGATGAACCTGATTCCTCTAAAGCAGGGGTCGGGAACCCATGGCTCGCGAGCCAGATATGGCTCTTTTGAGGGCTGCATCTGGCTCGCAGACAAGTGTCGCCACACTTTCCAGTCCCCCGCTGACCCAGCTGCTCCCCGGTCCTCCTCCGCCCGGGCTTAAAATGCTGTCAGCCCGGGCAGAACGCGGCAGAATAGCTGGAGTCGGCGGCACCGGCGTGCTCTCTTCTTCCTGCCTCCCCCCCCCCCCGCGGCCCGGAAGAGGAAGTGGAGAGCATCGGGTGCGTGCGCGGCAAGAAGAGGCCACGCTAGTGTGGTCTGCGTCGGTCCGACGAAAAGAAGACTGCAGCGCGGCTCGGAGGAAAATGAAGAGCTTCAACCGCGGCCGATGGGACTCCTCCTCCGCGAGGGCTGAAAATGAAGGAGGTTAGCGTTGGGAGGAGGCTGCTGCTGCGAGTTCCCGGGGTGGGGGTGGGGGAGAGAGAGAGTGAATGAGCGAGCAAGCATGTGTGTTTGAGATCCTGTGTGTGTGAGTGAGAGATTGCATGTATGTGAATGATTGAGAGCCTGTATATGTGAAAGAGAGTATGTCTGTGATTGAGAGCATGAATGTAAGTTTACCATTGGGAACCTGTATGTGTAAGTTTGTGATTGAAAACCTGTTTGTGTGAAAGAGTATGTATGTATGATTGAGATCCTTTGTGTGTGAGAGAAATCATGTGTATGTATGATTAAGAGCCTGTGTGTATAAGTAAGAGAGAGATCATGTGTGTCTGTGTGATTGAGAGCTGGTTTAGGTGATGGAGCATGTGAGTATGTGATTGAGAGCCTGTGTTTAAATGAGAGAGAGAGACCATGTGTGTCTGTGTGTGATTGAGAGCTGATTTAGGTGAGGGAGCATGTGAGTATGTGATTGAGAGCCTGTGTGTAAATGAGAGAAAGAGAGGACATGTTTGTAAGCATGTGAAAGAGTCTGTGTGTGAGAGAAAAAGACAGCATGTATTTATGTGATTGAAAGCCTGTGTGTGTGTGTGTAAGGGTGAAAAGATAGACAGCATGCCTATATAAGTGAGAGAGAAAAAACATGTGTATATGTGAGTACTGAGAGCATGTGTGTATAGGTGTGTCATTGAGAGCCAGTGTGAGAGAGAGCGCTGGTATGTGACTGAGAGAGGAGAAAGTTCCAAGCAAACCATCCCGCCTCCTGCTAATTCAGAACAATCTCAGGACACCTGGATATCAAACGTTCCCAGGTATGCAGAGCAAAAAACTTTTTGTATCCTTATTATTTTTCATTACTGGGTCTTTGTGTCTGCTATTTTGAAATATTTTGTTGGTATCTGGAAATGTTTTATATGAGTTTTTAATTATTGGATATTCCACTCATCAGCTGTTTCGAAATATGTTCTTTTTGTTAGTACAGTTTTACTGCTGATGATTTTATATTTCTTGATTTGTTTTATAAGGATGGGTGATGTTTCTTTTTGCCTTTGTTACACTGCATACAGAGACTCTGGCTTGTTGCAGTTTCCAATTCAGTTTTTTCTGCATGCTTCTTGTTATACGTTTTGGTCTCTTTATTCTATGTTAGGTGAGGGACAGCACGTGATTCAGGTGAGGTTTTCTGCTGGCGTGTAGTTTCTGTGTAGGACTCTACAGCAGCCTGACTTGGTCCGTTTTCCTAATAGGAGATGTATTGGTGTCTTAAGGCCTGGTGTAATATTTTCAGAGACTTATTGTACTTTAAAAGTGTGATCTTACATAAAATGCTCACATTTACTTGTATTTAGTTTTAAACATATTGTATGGCTCTCATGGAATTACATTTTAAAATATGTGGCGTTCATGGCTCTCAGCCAAAAAGGTTCCTGACCCCTGCTCTAAAGGAACTGCATTCCCTCCTCTTCCAACCCAATAATGCTCTCTGGACTTGATATGCTTATTTCTGATATTGTTCAAATTGTTTTTTATTGTTGCACAAGTGCTAAGAAAATATATAACGTTCACATTGTTTTTTCTGTTACACAACTGCTAAGAAAAATGTATATTTTTGTAAACCGTTATGTTGGCTCTACCAAATGACGGTATATAAAACTCAAACAAACAAATAAATAAATAAAGCATTATTGTTGGAGGTTCTGTGGCAAGACAACATTGTAGGATACATTGCTTTGCAAGTAAAATTATTTTCGCACCCACAACTTCTTATAACAGTCACAAATTCAACATTATCAGAGATATCAAAAAAGTACTTTAGCAGCATACAGCAGTATAATTCCTGTAGATGAGGAAATATATCCCACAACGCGTCACCAGTATAAAAGGACCTTAAGGCAGTTCCAAAAACAATGAACCGAGGTTCCTATTGCTGTACAACATTTTTTATCTTGCTCTGAATCTGTCATATGCATAATAAATGCCCTATGTTCGGAAATATAAAATTGCATTAAGAATTTATATTGCAATTCTCGAAGATTAACATTACATCTAAGTGACTGTATTCTTTTAAACAATTTCCTATACTCTTCTTGTCTAAAAATGACTCCCAAATCCTTGTATTGCTCTAGTGCGAATCTTTCAGTTTCAGGGTAAACCGGTGTGATTTGTATTTTTTACAGGAATGTCGGTATAAAAAAGTTAAAAATAAATAAATAAAATAAATTCAAAATGGTTTCATAAGTGCTAGGTTCACTTTGCTCCTTAGCATACGATACCAAAAAGATATTGTATGTCTAGATGGATCTGAAAAAGCAAGTTTGCTTTCCATAAACGGTGTTTTCCGTAGATAGCAGGATGAATTAGCAATGCTGTCTGGGACATCCCTCCGGGGCGGCTGAGGTGCAGTGTCCAAAGATAACAGATCTTCCGCAAGGCTTCATTTTCTCTTCAGTCTATTTTAAAGCATATCAACGAAGCCGTAAGTGGAGACTGTCCGGGGAGGTGGGTGGGTCAGCATGGCTAATTCATCCTGCTATCTACGGCGAACACCATTTATGGTAAACAAACTTGCTTTTTCCCCCGCAGATAAGCAGGATGAATTAGGCCATGCTGTCTGGGAGTCCCCAGCAGAAGGTTGAGAGCGCAGTCTGAGAATTCATTACAGGAATGTAGTGTTATCATCAAGATTGGGTACACTGCCTGCACGCAACTTAATCCCTGCTACAGGTGGACAGTCTCATGAATGGTTAACTGACTGGAATATGGCCCTACCCATTGCTGCATTTGATGTGGCTTGCTGGTCAAGACAGCAGTGCGATGTAAAGGTATGCAGGGAGGATCAAGTGGCCGCTTTATAGATGTCCAACAAAAGGACCTGGCAGAGGTGAAGCACCAAAGCTGCCATTGCCCTCACTTGTTGTGCCTTTGGTGAACTAGTCAGGGTCTCTGATTTTTTACTGTAGCAAAAGTGAATGCACTGAGAAATCCAATTGAGAGAGTTCTTTTGGATACTGGAAGTCCTAGGGCATTTGGGTTGAAGGAAACAAAAAGCTATGAAGCTCTAGCCTCTGAATGCATTCTACGTTTATAGTATGCCAAGGCTCTCTTGCAGTCTAGCATGTGGAGCTGAAGCTCACCTTCATCCTTGTGAGGTTTTGGAAAAAATGTGATGGTCTGATTAATGTGGAACACCAAAACCACCTTGGGTAAGGAGGAGGGGTGGGTTCGTAAAGTCACTTTGTCATGGTGGAACTGTAGGTAAGGAGAATAATGAACTAAAGCTTGCAGCTCGCTGACTCTCCTTGCTGAGGTTAGGGCTAGTAAGAACAGCACTTTTCATGTCAGATCTCTCTTATGGCTACTCTCCAAAGGCTCTAAGGGGGGAAGCATGAGCTGCTCCAGTACCACATTGAGGTCCCACGGTACACGTGGTTTTAGTACTGGTGGTCTTAAGCGCAAAATGCCCTTCATGAACTGGGAGACTAGCGAGTGATTAGATACTGGCAGATCATTGCATGGATAATGGTAGGCTGCAATGGCACTGACATGAGCCTGCACTGAAGCTGTCACCAGCCCCTTTAAGTATAAGGAATGGAGATATTTGAGCAAGAGCTCTGGCGAGCAGGACAAGGGGTCCACTCCCCTGCGGTCACACCAGGTTGAATAACGGAGCCACTTGGCCTGATAATTTTTCCTTGTGGAAGACTTCCTGGAAGACAGGACCTCCTTGATCTCTGTCAGCAAATATAAGTGGCTCAATATCGTCCTTTTCATCTCCACGCTGTGAGCTGTAGCAAGGAGTACATGGGGTGAAGCAGAGTGCCGTCATCCTGCGTCAGGAGGCCCGTCTCATGGCCTAGCGAGATAGACAGGGCAATGGAGAGTCTCACTAGATAGGCGTGCCATGGCTGTCTGGACCAAGCTAGAGCTATCAGAATGAGGTCCGAGATACACTTCTGAATTGTTCTGAAAATGAGTGGAATTGGAGGGGTAGGCATAAAGGAGTTCTTCTGTCCACGAGACGAGGAATGCATTCTGAGTGAACTGCTCCCTGCTGGGATAGACGGAACAGAATGCCCTCACCTTCTTTGCTCTGTCGCGAAGAGGTTTATGCACGGAAGTCCCCATTTTACAAAGAGGTCATTCGCCACTCTTTGGTAGAGTTCCCACTCGTGCGGGTGGAAGATTCTGCTTAGTTTATCGGCTGTGGCTTTTTCCAAGCCTGGAAGATAAGTTGCCTACAGGGCGATAGATCGCTCCTCAGCCCATTCCAGGATGCATACCGCTTCCCTGCACAGCCTCCAGGAACCTGACCCTCCTTCTTTGTTTATGAAGAACATCATGACTTGATTGTCCATATGGATCATGACTGAGGGTCCCCACAGGAATCTCTTGAATGTGCATGTGGCATTTCCAATTGCTCGGAGCTCTAGGAGGTTTATCTGTTGATTCCTCTCCCAGCTGGACCAAAGGTCGTGTGTCTGAACCTGATCCAATTGAACCCCCCAGCCCTTGTTCGAGGCATCCATGATGAGGATTAGCTGGTAAGCCGGGGGGGAAGGGGGCGGCATTCCCATGATAAAACTGTGGGGCGCAACCACCACTCCAACTCCGTTTTCATGACTTGGGTCACATGCACTCAACCCGAGAGTGGTTAAGCAAACTGAGTCCATTGTGTCTTCAGCCCCCATTGAAGGCGCTGCATGTGTAAGCAAGTATGCGGTACTATACCATATGACTCCATAATGTTAAGATCTGGCAGGCTGATGTATGAAGACTGCTGCACAGTTGAACTGCCAGGGCACATAGTGCCTGAGCCCTGCCCTCTGGCAGGAACGCCCTCCCCAGCACTGTATTCATACGAGCCCCAAAGAACTGCAGGTACTGAGTGGTTTGTAGTTTGGACTTCTCATAGTTGATAATGAAACCTAGGTCTTCTATGCAGTGGATCGTTGTCTCCATACTGCACTGAAGAGTACCCGGTTGCAGTGCCACTATCAACCAGTCGTCCATATAGGGAAAGAGTTGGATTCCCCATCTTCGGAGGTGGGCCATTGCTACCACTAGACATTTTGTGAAGACTCTTGAGGCAGATGAGAGGACAAAGGGCAAAACCTTTTATTGATAATGGCGCTTGCTGACTTGAAAACACAGGTAGTGCCAAGAGGAGCGATGCATCGGGATGTGCAAGTATGCATCCTGGAGGTTCAGCGACACATCCAATCGGGTTGCAAGAAGGGGAGAATGGATTTGAGTTGTCATCTTGAACTTCTCCCTCACTATGCATTTGTTGAGAGCCCGCAAGTCTAGGGTCATGTGGAGCCTTCCCGATTTCTTGGGGATGAGAAAGTATTGGGAATAGAGTCCCTGGTTCAGCTTTTGGTGAGGGATCCACTGAATGGATCATTGGAGGAGTAGGTTGGTGACTTTCTCCTGTAGCAAGTGTTGGCTCTCCACGGTTGGTTGATGAGGCTGCACCAGGCGTGGAATATTGGGAATGGTTCTGAAGTTCTTGATGATACTGAGCACCCAACGATCTGATGCGATCGCCGCCCAAGAGCAGTAGAAGTACGACAGTCTGCCCCCTACCCACAGTGGTAGCAGTGGCCCAGGAGTTTCTAAAAACTCTGCTGGGGCTTGCTATTGCTATTTTAGGGTGGGTGTTGCTGGCGTTTATTACCTTGCCTGCTGTGACTTTGCTGCTGCTGAGATTGCAGCCAGGTTTGCAGGTAAGCCGGCGGTTGATAGGCTGGATATGGACTGTATGGGCATCGCTGGTAATAAGCTTTCCTAAAATTAGGGTAATACACTTCCTGCCCAAAAACTGTTGGTCCATTGGAGATGCCAGGGATAGGACCATGATGTTTTGCTCCTTCAATTGCGCCACTATTTCCCACAATTTGTCTCCAAACAAGCTGTCTGGGAGATAAGGGAGGTCCGCCAATTTCTCATGAACATCCTCCGGAATGATGCTGGCTCAGAGCCATGCCATCCTTCGGGCCGCTATGGCACCCCTGGTGTCCGGGCAGACGTCTCGAAGGCCTCATATATTGTCCGTAACAGATGTCTCAGCCCCTCCTCGAGGATGTGGAACTGCCGAGGTGGGGCTTCACTCGGGGCCGTAGAAGTTAGAAATAGATTCAATGATTGTGAGCACTCATACAGGTACTGCGTGATTTAGAACTGGTGGTGCTGTATTTTTGCATTTAGTATCCCAGCCTGAAACGCTTGCTTGCCAAATTTGTTGAGATATTCACAGTCATAGCCAGGAGGGTGTTGGAGTAAAGGCGGGACTTTTTGGCCCTCCTAATGGCTGAATCGACCACTACTGAGGCATGCGGGAGCTGGAATGTGCTGAAATATGGAGACTGGCGCATTTGAAATTTGAGGTCCATTGACAAAAAAAGGGACTCCCAAGCTTTCATCATGACCGAGTCATGTACCACACCGGCAAGGCTGTCGGTTCAGCTGGTGCCTCAAAGATCTTCAGGATTCTCATGACCTCTTCCCGCGGGTCTGGTACTTTCCGTGTCTCAATATTAAGGCCAGTGGCCACATTCTCCACAAATTTTGAATAGGAGAGGGTCCTCTGATGAGGGTGGTGGCTCTGGCTGTACTTCAGGTGGGTCAAATGGGAATCCCATGGAGGAGCCTGGTGAAGTAGGCGGCAAAAACTCTGAGGAAATGTCTGGCTGCAGAGAAGGCTGTGTGGTCGGGACTGTTGGGCCTGCGCTCCGGACTGCTGTGTTCACGTAAAGGTGAAGAGGCACCTCTCGCCAAGTACGGTGAGGCTGGTCAACTCTTTGATCCTCCACTGAGGTGAAGAACTGAGATAGGATCCGAGATATTTGAGACACTGCCTGTGAGGTGATTCTGCCCCTGACGAGGTGTTGATTCTGTAGAAGTCCTCAAGGGCACGGCCATTAATGATTCCGGGCCCCTGGAAAGAAGTTGGGACCACTCTGTCCTGGCCGAGACTTTCTGCCTCTTGTGGAGGGGTTCCTGGAGTTGAGGCAAAGGATGTTTCCTCCTGGACACAGATGAAATATACGAGAATACGCTCTCCAAGGACTCAGAGGAGCCTGATGGGGACTCCGATACCTGTTCCACATCAGAAAATCCCAGCTTGATCAATTTGTCAGGGGTAAAGACCACTTGTGGGTCTATTTTCTTAGTGGATTTCTTCGAGGAGGTGGTCAACTGATGCTGGTGACTCCTTGATGTCTTTTGCGCTGAGTGCGTTGGCATCCTCTTTCCTTGCATTGGTTTTTGCAAAGGCGAGAACTTGCATCGAGCTGGACGATGCAGGGTGATGGCGCATCGACGCGTTGGGCCCTGACTCCTCCTTGCGTGGAGGCTTCGGCTTCGAGAGGTGCATCGACGGTGCATCCTGTGCACAGTGCTTCGGCCTCTGCGTTGGCTGGGGTCAGTGACTGCGTCAGCTGCATCGAAACCTTGACACTCAATGCCGCAGACTTCTTTGCGGGCAGCAGCACATCACCTGACTCTCCTTGCACCTTGAAGTTGTGGGGCACCGAGGCATGGAGGCCTGCATAGGCCTCTTGCCCAGAAGTCCTAACGAGGAGGCTATCTTTGATTTCTTGGGGCGATCCTGATGTGGCCCTGGGGAAGAAATGGGCAGATGCTCCGTGCTAGGGAATAGGACCCAGATTCCTCCTCTCGAAGCTGAGCTATTTTTGTGGCCTGTTGGCGTTGGGCCCAGGGGGATATGCGGCCGCAGTCACTGCAGGAGGCCTGGTCATGATCCAGGCCCAGGCAAAGATAACAGTAATTATATCCATCGGTGATGGACACAATTTTTCCACAGTGGCAGAATTTAAAGCCAGGCAGTCTGGGAGGCAACTTGAAGTCCCATGAAGCAATCATTGTAGAAACGAAAGGTGATCTGAGGATATGCGAAGCTCCGCATGTGGCCAGCAACGAATAAAAAAATGGACTGAGGAGAAAATGGAGCAGTATGGGAAAGAATGCGCAGATGCACACAGAACACAACTCTGTCCCATCTCCGCCTCGGCCACTCCGGAGGGATGTCCCAGACAGCATGGCTAATTCAGCCTGCTTATCTGCGGGAAACATCAAATACATTTGAAAGCAGCAATCTGTTCTCCTGCTCCTAATCATTTAATTTCAATGACTGTATATAATGTCTGGTCTGCAAATATGCCCAAAAATGCTTCTGCTCTGATATTCCTCTTGTAACATTAGAAAAACTGCGAAATATTTTTCAATCCCTTAGCAGTCCACTGTGAAAAAGAACAATGAATGCATCCCCGGTGAAAAAGCCCTATTACCTCTAAGCGGCAGAAATTGCAATACTGTATTCATTAGCTTCAACAAAGTGGAAAAACATCTCCATGTCTTAACCAAAGGATGGATAAGAGAACTGTTTCCAATATGTGAGCGCAAGACCAATAAAAATACATGTAAAATGTAACTAGGATGTAAAGGGTAAAGATATGTATGTTCCATATCCATTGGCATATAATATCCAGACTCTTGAATCAGTCTCCTATATGCCTAAGGCTGAAAGCCATGTTGTTAAATTACACATTAGCCAAACCAATCCCTCCATTTTCCCAATTACCCATCATCTTCTTCAAGACTAGTCTAGCTTTGGATGCCTTCAAAAGATACTTCCTCAAAATGTCCCCTAGTTGGTTCACATCCCTCCTTGGCATATAGCAGGAAATAGTTTGAAATGCATATAAGCATTTGGGTAAGATTATCATTTGGAATAGCCCTACTCTAGTGATAAGGGAAAATTCGCCCAGGACTTCAATAAAATTTTGCCTGGACCACATATTCTCAAAAAGTTAGATGGTTACAGCTGATGGAGACCCTTATGAAGAATGGTCCCTAGGTATGTAAAAGAATGCACAGCCCGTGTCATAGGAAAATTAGACCCCCAGAGACTACGGAATCTGGTCTTGATTGGTAAGGTCTCAGACTTATCCAAATTCAATTTATGCCCCACCAACTGCCCATAAGCAGCAAATTCTTTTAAAAAGCCTCCAAAAAAATTTGACAGTAATAATGAGCCAGAATATCATTTGCTAGCTTAAAGATTTGCAGCCCAGAGGCCCCAATGGGAACTCGTTTAATAGCCGAGTTATCTCTTATTTGCTGTAAAAAGGTTCCAGAGATAATACATACAGTAGAGATGACAGAGGACATCCCTGTCTAGTTCCCCTACTGAGATTGATGTCAGTAAACAAAAAAACATTAACCAAGACTGCAGCTTTCAGAGCATTATAAAGGGTTTTGACCACCTGTGTGAAAAACCACTCTATTCCAAAGACCTTGAGAGTTTCAAACATGAAATCCCACTCAGCCTGTCAAATGCCTTTTCAGCATCGAAATTTAGCAACACTGATGGCATATCTTTCTACTGGCTAGCAATTGAGGTTAATGTACCTCATATTAATTGCCGTGCACCGGTTTCTTACAAATCCCACCTACTCTCCCCCAATCAACTGGGGAAGAACTATTGCTAATCTGTCTGTCTTGATTTTGGCCATCAGCTTAACATCAAAATTCAGTAATGAGATTTGGGAATTGTCCCACATTACCTAGATATTGGTAAACTTCAGCCAGTGGGAGACATTTTTGTAGCCAACAATTTGTAAAACCCTGCAGAAAACTCATCAGGCCCTGGGGCCTTTATTAATTTAGCTGCTTTTATCCCCTTTTGAATTTCCAAAATTTGAGAACATAAGAACATTTTTAGCATCATTATTTTCATGTCTTACTGTAAACCGTTGTGACTGTATCCATCTTAACGACGGTATAGAAAAGATTTTAAGTGAATAAATAAACATAAGAAATTGCGATGCTGGGTCAGACCAAGGATCCATCAAGCCCAGCATCCTGTTTCCAACAGAGGCCAAACCAGGCCACAAGAACCTGGCAAGTACCCAAACACCAAGAAGATCCATGCTACTGATGCCAATAATAGCAGAGGCCATTCCCTAAGTCAACTTGATTAATAGCAGATAATGGACTTCTCCTCCAAGAACTTATCCAAACCTTTTTTAAACCCAGCTACACTAACTGCACTAACCACATCCTCTGGCAACAAATTCCAGAGCATAACTGTGCATTGAGTGAAAAAGAATTTTCTCCGCTTAGTCTTAAATGTGCTTCTTGCTAACTTCATGGAGTGCCCCCTAGTCCTTCTATTATCCGAAAGTGTAAATAACCAATTCACTTTAACTCGTTCAGACCTCTCATGATTTTAAAGACCTCTATCATATTCCCCTCCTCAGCCGTTTCTTCTTCAAGCTGAACAGGCCTAACCTCTTCAGCCTTTCCTCATAGGGGAGCTGTTCCATCCCCTTTATCATTTTGGTTGCCCTTTTTCTCTGTACCTTCTCCATCGCAACTAGATCTTTTTTGAGATGCGGCGACCAGAATTGTACACAGTATTCAAGGTGCGGTCTCACTATGGAGCGATATAGAGGTATTATGACATTTTCCGTTTTATTAACCATTCCCTTCCGAATAATTCCTAATATTCTGTTTGCTTTTTTGACTGCTGCAGCACACAGAGCTGATGATTTCAAGTATTATCCACTATGATGCCTAGATCTTTTTCCTGGGTGGTAGCTCCTAATATGGAACCTAACATCATGTAACTACAGCAAGGGTTATTTTTCCCTATATACAACACCTTGCACTTGTCCACATTAAATTTCATCTGCCATTTGGATGCCCAAACTTCCAGTCTCACAAGGTCCTCCTGTAATGTATCACAATCCGCTTGTGATTTAACTACTCTGAATAATTTTCTATCATCCGCAAATTTGATAACCTCACTCATTCTATTCCTTTCCAGATCATTTATAAATATATTGAAAAGCACCGGTCCAAGTACAGATCCCTGAGGCACTCCACTGTTTACCCGTTTCCACTGAGAAAATTGACCATTTAATCCTACTCTCTGTTTCCTGTCTTTTTTTTTTTTTTTAATACTTTATTTATAATTTTCAAATACAATTTTTATATGCATTGTATTAAGGAAATACATAAGATGGTAGTCAAGAATATCTTTAAACACAATCTTCCAGTCTTGCAAGGTCCTCCTGTAATGTATCACAATCCGCTTGTGATTTAACTACTCTGAATAATTTTCTATCATCCGCAAATTTGATAACCTCACTCGTCGTATTCCTTTCCAGATCATTTATTTATATATTGAAAAGCACCGGTCCAAGTACAGATCCCTGAAGCACTCCACTGTTTACCCTTTTCCACTGATAAAATTGACCATTTAATCCTATTCTCTGTTTCCTGTCTTTTAACCAGTTTGTAATCCATGAAAGGACATCGCCTCCTATCCCATGACTTTTTAGTTTTCTTAGAAGCCTCTCATGAGGGACTTTGTTAAACGCCTTATGAAAATCCAAATATACTATATCTACCAGTTCACATTTATCCACATGTTTATTAACCTCTTAAAAAAAACCCATAAATGTATTGTAAAATTAGAGGGTAAAACATATTCCTTTCTAGATCCAGAGGGTCTTAAAGATCTAGACCGGTATTAAATAAGTATGGGCCCTATAAAAATGTAAAATTGCCTTAATGTTATTTTTTATTTCCTTTTTTTCCCGTTCAAATTTAAGGATTTTGCTTATATTACCTTTTAAAATCATTTGTGACAGTTGATTGTTGAGATAAAGGTATTTTGATGGAAAAATTGATTACTTTATAGCTGTCATTATGATTGTTTCTTGTAAAAATGTTTATTGTAATAATATGAAAGCAATAAATAAAGAATTAAAAAAAAAAAAAACAAAACGAAGCAGATTTGTGAAACAAGACTTCCCCTTGGGTAAATCCATGTTGACTGTGTTCCATTAAACCATGTCGTTCTATATATGCTCTATGATTTTTGTCTTTAGAATAGTTTCTACTATTTTTCCCGGAACTGAAGACAGGCTCACTGGTCTATAGTTTTCCGGATTGCCCCTGGAACCCTTTTTAAATATTGGGGTTACATTGGACACCCTCCAGTCTTCAGGTACAATGGATGATTTTAATGATAGGTTACATATGTTAACTAATAGATCAGAAATTTCATTTTTGAGTTCCTTCAGTACCCTAGGATGCATACCATCCGGTCCAGGTGATTTGCTACTCTTTAGTTTGTAAATCTGGCCTACTACAACTTCCCGGTTCACAGTGATTTGGTTCAGTTCATCTGACTCATCACCCTTGAAAACCATCTCCGGAACTGGTATCTCCCCAACATCCTCATTAGTAAACATTTATTTTATTTATTTAATTATTTATTTAATTTCTTTTAATATACTGATGCTCAAGACAGGTCTTATCGTACCGGTTTACAATGAACTAGGGGAGAACCAATTAACACAGTAGGCGTAAAAAAGTTACAATAAAACAGGGAATGAAGAACTTGGTCATTGGAAAAGAGGGATAGGTAAAAACAGTGACAGAGAGCAGAAAGCCGTTGATTAGATAACAGAGTATGTACATTTATATCGTGGTTCAGATATCAAAATGATCAGTTACTGGCAAAGAGGATAGTTGAATGAGCAGATTCTGGCAAGGCAGTTCCATAGAGGGGGGGACGGGGTAAACTGGGAAGTCAGGTGGGGGGGGGAGGGGGGGACAGGGAGGCAGATACTGGGGGGGGGGGAGATGGGCGGAGCAGGAAGAAGAGGCTATCTTCAGCGATATGCTTGAATGAATAGCCATGTTTTCAGTTTTTTTCTGAAGGAGAGCTGGCATTTTTCCTGGCGTAGATCAGGGGGGAGTGAGTTCCAGTGATGTGGTCCGGCTGTGGAGTGCGCTCGTTTTTTGAGTTGTGTATAGAGGATGTGCTCGGGGGCATCTAGAGGGAGTCTCTGTAAGCGGATATGATTGGCCTTGATGAAGAATGGAGAACGAAAGGAATGGTAAGTTGTAGAGATGATTGCTGATATATGGTTTTGTGAATAATGATCAGTGTCTTGAAGATAATTCTATAGTGGATGGGTAGCCAGTGTAGAGATTTTAAAATCGGAGTGATGTGGTCTCTGCGACGGGTATTTGTGAGGATCCTGGCTGCCGCGTTTTGCAGCATCTGAAGTGGTTTAGTGTGGGAGGCAGGGAGACAGAGTAGTAGTGCGTTACAGTAATCGATCTGAGAACAATATGGCTTGAAGGATTGCGCAGTAATCATGAAAGTGTAGGAGAGGTCTGATCTGTTTTAGAACCTGTAGCTTGAAGAAGCCTTCTTTAGTGGTGGCGTTGATGAATTTTTTGAAGTTCAATCTAGAGTCCAGAGTGGTCCCTAGGTCTCTCACCTGGTTTGTTAGTGGTATAGTAGCTGTGCTGGTGACTGGGTTATAATCGTTAGGGGATAAGACCAGGAGTTCGGTTTTGGACGTATTGAGAATCAGATCGAGACTGATGAGAAGGAGATTGATAGCGTGAAGGCAGCTGTTCCAAAAATTTAGGGTGTTGGAGATGGAGTCCTTGATGGGGATTAGGATCTGCACGTCGTCGGCGTATATAAAGTGGGTAAGGTTGAGGTTATTGAGTAATTGGCAAAGGGGGAGTAGATAGATGTTAAATAAGGTTGGGGAAAGTGAGGAACCTTGGGGTACTCCTTGTTTAGATGGTACGGGGGGGGGGATTCTTTATTTGATATTTTTACTTTGCAGTGCCTGTTGCTTAGGAAGGATTTTAGCCAGAGGAGTGCAGAGCCTGAGATGCCTATTTCCATCAGGAGTTTGATGAGGATAGTGTGGTTAACTGTGTCGAAGGCCGCGGAGATGTCGAGCAGAACTAGCAGGTATGATTTTCCTTTGTCAAGTCCCATCAGGATGTTGTCGGTTAACGAGAGTAGGAGGGATTCCGTGTTTCGTCATTTTTTGAATCCGAATTGGGAAGGATAAAGAATGTCGTGGGTGTCGAGGTAGTCTGTGAGTCGAGTGTTTACTAGTTTTTCCATTAGCTTGGCTATGAAAGGTAAGTTGGCGATGGGTCGGAAATTTATAGGGTTAGCCGGGTCCAAGTTTGTTTTTTTCAGTAAGGGTTTTAGAGAAGCGGTTTTTAATGTGTCCGGGACCGATCCTTGAATGAGGGAGCAGTTTATGATGTCAGCCAGATGTTTGGCAATGGTGTTCGGGATTGTGAGTAGGAGTTTGGTTGGTATTTGGTCTATAGGGTGTGATGATGGCTTCATTTTCTTGATGGTAGACAATTTCCAAGGACGATGTGAGATCAAAAGATTCTAGGAATTGATTGCAGATTGTAGGAGAGTAGTTTTGGTTATTAGGAGGCTGGGTGTTAGATGTGGCGTTGGAAGAAGTCAGACGCGTAAGAAGGTTTTTTATTTTGTTGTCAAAGAAGGTTGCCAGCTCTGTGGATCTGTTTAGTGCTTCGTCTTCAGGGATGATTGGGGGAACAGGTGTGGTAAGGGCTGTAACATAGGAAAAAAGTGTTTTAGGGTCTTATAGGAGGCCATGTATTTTTTTGGCGTAGAAATCCCTTTTTGTGCGATGAATGGAGGTCCTGTAGAGACTCATTGCCGTTTTGTAAGAGGCCTGTGTGGTAGGGGATGGATCCTTCCGCCAGCGTTGTTCTCTCTGTTGCAGTTCTTGTTTGAGTTTCCTTAATTCTGTTGTGAACCAGGGTTTTTTGTTAGTACGAGCTGGATTTATAACTTTGGAGGACATGGGGCAAATTTTATCAGCTACTGAGCGTGTGATATTTAGCCATGAGTTCATAGCAGTATCAGCATTAGTGAGGTCCAAGTTGGTTAGGTCCTTGGCGAGGCTGTTGCTGAGGGCGTCCATGGAGCAAGGTTTTCTGAATTGGAATGATGATTTAGGTATGGTGGGCGACGGTTTTTTCTTTATAGATAGCTCTGTTGTTATCAAAGAATGATCAGACCAAGGGATGGGGGTACAATTAGGGGTAAAAGATGGTGAGATGTATTCATTTATGAATATAAGGTCTGAAGTGTGACCAGCTTTGTGTGTAGGTTTATTTATAATTTGTTTGAAACCCATGGCTTGCAGTGAGGAAAGGAGGGCTTCGCAGTTGGAGGAGGGAGAAGGGGAATCGAAATGGATATTGAAATCTCCTAACAGGATAGCTGGTGAGTTTGTATTGATGTGTTTGGCTACCATTTCTATAAGGGGGGATGGGTCTGATTCTAGGAGCCCAGGTGGGGCGTAGAAAAGACCGATTTGAAGCTGGGTGGATTTGAATAATCCGATTTCAAGTTTGGAAGCCGAGTTGATGGCTTGCTGTGATAGACTCAGTTCTTTTTTTGCGGCTAGCAGTAATCCTCCCCCTCTTTTTTTTGCTCTGGGGATAGAGAAGAAGTCATACAGTTGTGTCGGTAGTTGGTTGATTAGGGCTATATCAGCGTTTTTCAGCCAGGTTTCAGTAATTGCACATATGTCTGGTTGGGTGTCCAGTAGGAGGTCACTGAGCAGGTGAGATTTTTTTGTCAGTGATTGGGAGTTAAGAAGAGTTAGGGTGATTAAAGACAAGCCTAGGAATTGGGTTAGAGGGGAGATCATGATGGAGATCAGTGATCTCTTGGAGCGGTGAAAATTGAGTATGGGAAAGTTGACTCTGCGGAGGAGTGAGTGTGGGATAATAAGAATAGGGAAGGTTTGTCACATGTTGTCTTTGTGGATGAAATTTGGTTGAAATTGGAGTCTGGGGTGAAGAGTAGTGGTTGCTCGGAGGGTTGAGCTGGGTGCTGGGGAATATGTCGGTGGTAATTGGAGAGTATTTGGACTGAGGAGGAACTGACTAGGGTCGGCTTCTGGCGTATATGTCAGGCTGACTCGGTGTTACCTCTAGAATAGAGGGAAAAGACTATTTTTTTAATTTTTTAATTTTTATTTATTTATTTATTTATTTTTATATTAGAGTCTCCGATTAAACATGGAAGCAAAGAATTAATTTAGTCTTTCTGCTATGGCCTTATCTTCCCTAAGTGCCCCTTTTAACCCCTCGGTCATCTAACGGTCCAACCGACTCCCTCACAGGTTTCTTGCTTCGGATATATTTTAAAAGTTTTTGTTATGAGTTTTTGCCTATATGGCCAACTTCATTTCAAATTCCCTCTTTGCCTGTCTAATCAATGTTTTACACTTGACAATGCTTATGCTTTTTCCTATTTTCTTCAGATGGTCCTTCTTCCAATTTTTGAAGGATGCTTTTTTTTTAACCATGCCAGTAATTATTTTGCCTTCCTTCCACCTTTCTTAATGAGTGGAATACATCTGGACTGCGCTCTAGGATTGTATTTTTAAACAATGTCCATACCTGTTGAACACACTTAACCTTTGCAGCTGCACCTATTTTTTTTCTATTTTCCTCATTTTATCAAAGTTTCCCTTTTGAAAATTTAGCCTTAGAGCTGTAGATTTACTTATTGTCCCCCTTCCAGTTATTAGTTTAAATTTTATGTTATGATCACTATTGCCAAGTGGCCCCACCACCGTTACTTCTCTCACCAAATCCTGCATTCCCACTAAGAAATAAATCTAAAATAGCTCCCTCTCTCATTAGTTCCTGAACCAATTGCTCCATAAAGCAGCTGTTTATTACATCCAGGAACTTTGTGTCTCTAGCAAGTCCTGATGTTACATTTTCCCAGTCAATATTGGGATAATTTAAATCTACCAAGCAAAAGCAAGAAGCAAAAGCCTTGCACATCAATAAATATCCATACATCCAGCGTGCAAGGACTTTAATATTTGTTATTGAAGACGTATGGAGTTGCCACTATTAATATTGAAGAATTTCAGCTAATCAATAAAAATTTATTATAATTTTGAAGGTGGACTTGCTTCACTATTTCCTTGCACGCTGGATGTATGGATAATTTAAATCTCCCATTATTACTGCACTGCCAGATTGGTTAGCTTCCCTGATTTCTCTTAGCATTTCATCATCTGTCTGACCATTTTGGCCAGGTAGACAGCAGTATACTCCTATCACTATACTCTTACCCAACACACATGGGATTTCTACCCATATACTGAGCATTTAGTCTGTTGGACTCCATACCCTCCCGGACATAAAGTGCTACACTCCCACCAAGTTGATCCTTCCTATCATTGCGATATAATTTGTACCCTGATTATAGCACTGTCCCATTGGTTACCCTGCTTCCACCAAGTCTCTGTGATGCCAGTTATGTCAATCTCATCATTTACTGCTACACACTAACTTATTTCTTAGACTTATGACACTGGCATACAGACATTTCAAAGTGTGTGTTTTGTTTGTATTAACAACTTGCTTTCCAGTTGATAGTGATAATTTGGAAATCTTTAGCTCAGGTGATTTTTTTACATATAGGAACATGGACTACATTTGCTTTTATTGGAACCTCTCTGTTGGGATGCCCTAACTCTCCTGTTTCATTAGTATCCTTCAAGGATACATACCTCCGAATCATGTACTGCTGAGTGACTGTCAGCTTTCCCCCTTGTTCTAGTTTAAAAGCTGCTCTATCTCCTTTTTAAAAGTTAGTGCCAGCAGCTTGATTCCACTCTGGTTAAGGTGGAGCCCATCCTTTCTGAAAAGCTTCCCCCTTCCCCAAAAGTTTCCCCAGTTCCTTACAAAACTGAATCCCTCTTCCCTGCACCATCGCCTCACCCATGCATTGAAACTCTGTAGCTGTGCCTGCCTCTGGGGACCTGCATGTGGAACAGGAAGCATTTCACAGAATGCTACCCTGGAGGTACTGGATTTCAGCTTTCTACCTATTCAAACTCTCCAACTGTATTGATGAGAGCACTGGAAGTTTCACTAGAAGTTCTACAGATGTGCCTGAATAAAGTTGTTGATAATATTCACAAAATAACTTAGATATTTCTTTGCCAGAGTTAATCACTTTACCTGATCTTTGTTTTATGGCTGGATATATTTAGACCCTGTTCAATTATTTGCTATATTTGCCAGTGTTTTACTAATGTTATTACCATGTTGAAAAAATTTACATTTATAATATAAGTGCCCTTTCTGAGCCCTCTTATGCAAAACTGTGTTAAGCACACTTTGCATGGCCAAGAAACTGCCTTTATCCAGACCCATTGGGAATCTTTCATGGTGTTGCTTACCTTGATGCAGCTGTTTTTCTAGCGCCAATATAGCTACATTCATTTTCTTCCTTCTGGCAATAACATATGTGTCACCCTGAAGAACGGTTTTGGCTGTTTCTCAGAATAAAATTAGGGATTCTTGATGTTGCTCATTATGCACTAAATAGTCCTCCCATCTTTTTACAATGTATTCTCTAAAATTCAAAAATTTATATAAATATATGGGAAATTTCCAAATTGTTATCAGATCTAGAGGTTGATACCCTGCTAGTCCAGCCACACTGGCGCGTGGTCAGAAACTGCCAGAGGGCCAAATTTGAGTATTTATGACCCTAATGAAGTCTTCTTGTCTAGTTAGTAAGTAGTCAAGATGAGACTGTGTGTTATGCGCTCGAGAAATGTGGGTGTATTTCTTCTCACAAGGATAAGAAGAATCATAAGAACTTGCCATGCTGGGTCAGACCAAGGGTCCTTCAAGCCCAGCATCCTGTTTCCAACAGAGGCCAAACCAGGCCACAAGAATCTGGCAATTACCCAAACACTAAGAAGATCCCATGCTAGTGATGCAATTAATAGCAGTGGCTATTCCCTAAGTGAACTTGATTAATAGCAGTTAATGGACTTCTACTCCAAGAACTTATCCAAACCTTTTTTGAACCCAGCTACACTAACTGGGTCCTCTATGTATCAATCATATCTAAGCATCTGCACAAATAAGCAATTCCCTTCATTTGGATGAGCTAGCCTTTGTGGCTGGTGGTAATTTATCCATGTGAGGTAAATTAAAATCCTCACCAATTATCACTATTGTCTGAGCATATGGTATTAGCAGACAGATTATTTTCTGAAAAAAACACATGATCGTAAACACCGGGGGCATAAATCAAACAAAACACTATAGATTTACCGTACAGATTACCCTCCAATATTAGATGTCTTCCTTCTATATCTGCAATTTGATTTGTTACTTGGGTGTCCCTTTTCCAATCAGTATTGCTATTCCTGCTTTCTGTGTATCAGCTTGAGCTGAAAAAACCTGTCCCACCCATTGTTGATGCAATTTCAGGTGTTCTGCCTCTGTAAGACGTGTCTCCTGCAGCACTACAATCTGTGCCTTTTGCCTCCAGTACCTTATACCTTTTGATAACTGAACTAACGCCCCCTACATTTCATGTGACATTGCATGGTAGCTGTTGTCATTTCAGCATCCTATATCTGACATGTAATGCTGTAATCTGTTTTACCTACCAGCCCGGGCCTCCCAGCCTAAGCCTAGGCTGAACCTTCCCATCAGCTTGTGTGTCTACTTCTATCAACTAGTGAAGATCTCCAACCATTTTCGCGCTATATACTTTTAGCATTGAGAACCTTCCCTCCCTCCCCACCTCCCCAGCCCCTTCCCTTTATGTGAACTCCTTCCAAGTAATCAAAGTTCTATGAGTCTCATTGCCCCACCAGAGGCAAACAACCCGTGTAGCATATATAGGGCCCCACTCCCACAATTTACATGCATCTCATCCCACTATCCCATCCCCTCTCAATTTGCTGCATAGCCTATTCCCATCTTGGCCAAGAAAGAAAAAATCCAAGATGATGCACAGATATATCTACCTATTATCAATCAGTTTCACATTTTCTTATATATGGATCCCATGGTATTACATACTGACATCTCTATACAAGCACTCTCCAAGATATATATACCTATGAACACACATATCCCAACATACTAATTTGCACAAAAACCAAACTATAAAAGCATATAGTTTCTGTAAATGCAAACAGCATGCAACACAGAGTTCAGCTCTAGCTTGGAATCAACTGAGTAGAAAGCATTACGATCACTCTTCAAGGAAGAACAGTTAAATAATCCTTGTGGTTCCAATTCAAAAGAATTAAAGAGCGAAAATACTAAAGGTAATATATCATTTATCGCTACCATTTGCAGCTTTCCTTTACCTTCCCAGCCAACATCACTTCTCCTCCAACAGGGCCTGGACAAAGTCTTTTGCCTCTTTCGCTGTATCAAACATAAGTTTTATTGTAGTGCATTATTTTTAGTTTCGCGGGAATCTGCCGCTCCACCACCTTGGCACAGACTTGAGAAAATGCTTTCCATTTTGCTGAGAAGATCGTTGAATAATCCGGTAATATAAGAATTGAACACCCTTCATAATCTAATTTCTTCGATTGCCTAAACTGCTGGATCACTTCCTCTTTATGTCAGTAGTTTAAAAACTTGGCAATAACCGGATGGGGCCGTGACAGAGTTGCTGATTTGGCTCCCAAATGATGGGCTCTTTCAATTCTCATCTTGCCGTAGGCCTCAGCCACACTTAGGGCCGTGTTGAGCCATGTTTCTAGGAAATCTGGCAACGCTCTATCCTTGATCGATTCTGGAAGACCAATTCTTATATTTCTCTGGCAGGATCTGGTTTCGAGATAGTCAATGCTTTCAGCATCACCGCCTTCAGTTCTTTTAATTCTGTTTCCAGGATTTGAACTCAATCATCGACACCCGTGAGTTGCTCTTCTACCTCTTGAACCCACTTAACATTACTGGCAAATAAAGTTTTATCTCAGCAAATTTCTCATAGACTTTTTCAAGTTTGCTGTCGAGAGCCGCAGGACTTGTGCCGCAATCTCACTTACCCCTTTATTCGGGGAGCTGGGGGACTGAGGATTACTGGCAGAGTCCGCCATTTTGCCAGCCATCAGCTTCTCCTTCTTTCACAGATTCATTCCAAATTATCTTGTGGCTGTAATTAGAATTAACCCCAAAAGCAGACTCTCTGAAAATTAAGATTTCCAATAATGTACACAGATGCCTTTCCAATGAGGTTTTAGGAGCCAAATACGTTTAGATCAGGGAATGGGGCTGAGAGTCGTGAAGAGTCATGTCTTCACTCTTGCATCACACTACGTAGTCTCCTTGTCCATATATTAAACATACACCTCCCCACCTCCTAAGATGATGATGTAGAGATGCACATGCAGCCAGGAGTATGGGAAACATCTTTTGTCAACTATTTCAATAACAGATGGAACCTCAGACAAGGACACACTCTAGTATCTACATTGCTTTCTGTTGCTCTTTAAATTGTAGCTGTATGATTTAGAGTCAGTTGAACCAAAAATTGGTTATTACAAAACAAAAAATACAAAAAGCATGACGACACACTGCTGCACTCACCTGGACTGTTTGCTGATTCCTCAGCTGTCATCTGCATGAGCAGAGCAACCTGCTGACGTTCAGACAGTGGACAGCCTGCCCGGATTCCGGGCAGCCCCATTCCAAAAAGCAAACTAGGCTTCCTTGTGGCAGGTTCTTTCTTAATGCGCTTCCGCTCTGGACCCTGCTTCTCTGTGACATAAAGGGGTTAAGAAAAAAAAAAAAAAAAAGATGCTGTTAAACCCCTCTTGTTAAAGGTTAAAGTTAGAACATTAGAAGTTAGAACATTAGAAGTTAAGTGGCAACATTTCATCTGACACACTCCACAACAGCAATGGCTATATTAATCTGTAAACATTCCTGACAAAACTTCTTATAATTTTAAAATATCTGTTTTAATAATGGAAACTAGATGATGAGAATGAACATGATTCACTTAGTACAGCTGGGCAGATACATTTGACAAACAGATTTAATCAATTTTGCTTGCATAAGGACACAGTAAAGACATTATCTCTATGAACATCCTATCCTAATTGATACCTGTCATATTAAGCAGCAGAAAGTTGGACAAAGGCAAAATAAACAGCTTTCACTTGAGGAGGATGTGAATTTGGACTGGAATCCAGATCCCTCAAACAAGTATTTCAAAATACAATTCTCTCTCATTCCAGCTTTTTTCTTTTTTAAGAACACTACCTTTTATGCTTTTATTACTAGGACCAATTTGTTTTTCCTGTAGTAACTATTATTACATCAGAAAACCATGTACAATGAATAAGGCAAATATAGCTGCTTCAATTACAGCAACTTTCTGCAGAGGGATCAAACAGAAATGTGATTCTGATGGGGTAGAGAGTGATGCATGCATTTAGAGGGCGCTGGCAGAAGGGGCATCCATGGACAAGGATCCACAGATGCATGATGGTGTCCATGGAACTCCGGGTGCCATGGATGCCAGTTGGCGTCCTGGATTGAGGGCCATGGACATTCGATGGTGTCCCTGGTGCTTAAGTGTCCATTAAGCTAGATGACATCCACAGCCCCAATGGCGCCCCTAGCAATTGACACGCTCCTGGTGTTATTGAAGCTCTGACATGCATCTGCATGGGCAACCGATTCTGGGCATAGCACCGATAGTGCATTGGCGAAGTTCATCGCCCAGGCTCATGTTCACCCTCTCTCTGAAGGATATGCATTGCCAGACTGATCAGACATGCAGGAGGGGAGGCCATGTCATTCAGGGCACCAGCTCTCCTACCCACGGGAATATCTGGTCCTGAATTCCTCCTAAGTCTGAGTCTCTGTCAATGCCCAGCAGTGGGACAGAATTTCCTAGAACTCCTGCCTGGGTAGGAACTCCGGCAAGTTCCCAGGCCAGAGGCCTACTCAGACCTCAACAGACTGCACACTGCCAGCCCGAATAAGCACTTGACAAAAGGCAAAAAACAGACAAGTTAAGGAGAGGCAGGAAATAAGCTGCAGATGCAGTATTATTTATTAAGGGGAAAAGCCTCTGCTGGCTGCACTGTGTACGAGGCCTGCATAGGGCCAACAGAGAGGTGCTAGAAAGAGATACAAAACACAAATTAAACTTAAACTATCACAAGGAATGTGGGGGGGGGGGGGGGGGGGGGGGGGGGGAGATGACTGACAGGGGACGGACACCCCAAGGTTCTGCCTGAAGAAACAGATGCTTGCAGATCTAGAACTGTCAGCCTTAGCTGTGAGGAGAGCAAAGCTGGACCTACGACCACACAGCTTCGCAGAAAAAGATAGACTGAGGGAATCTGCCTGAGAAACAGGGGGGGGGGGGGGCTACAGCTGCACATGCTCAGTAAAAGCATGCTGAAAGCTCTAGAATCTTTGAGATAAAAGTTCTGTGCCAGGCTCCATCGGATGATATCACTCATGTGTGAGGACTGCCATCCTGTTTATCCTTGAAGAAAAAGTATAATTTTGACATCAACAATGTGATTGCTGCTTCTAGCACACAACTTTCAAAATTTTCAGAACTATGACCTGCTAGATTTCATCTTGAATAAGTCAGAGGGTGGGGAATGGCAGAGAGAAGAGAGTTGTCTTTGGAGCAGGGAGAGACCTTGGATCATCTTGGGGCTCTGACTCCTCTTGGCTCGCAGCGCTGGTATATTCCAGGTTCCCGCCCAGCATCTGACATCATCTTCCTGGCACCATAAAAGATCTTATGCAGCGGTGCACCGTCACCACCGAAGCCGCGCGGCTTCAATTTTTTTTCTTCCACCATATCTTCATCAATGGACAGACTTGGATTCACTTCAAAGTAAGACTTACTCTCTCCTGCTGTTTGCTTTATTGCACTTCCCTCAGGTTGAATGGGGAAAAAAGAGAAAAGGAGCTGTTCGCCTTCCCCCACCTATGCCTGCAGTAGTTCCCCCCCTCTCTCTCAACCAACCATTGAGGGTTATATGCAGCCTTCTGGCATGAGTACTCCCATAGGGCCTGCTCAGCTAGGCATGGGTTTCCATGCCGCTTCTTGTCTAGGGAACTCCATCTCCCTCAGCCCTGACTATCATGTACCACCTCTTTTGAGGTCAGTGCTCTCAGAAAGTTCTATGGAGACTCTTCTGTGACCACAATGTGACCAAGATTCCCTCCGTGAGGTGGGAGAACTTGCTTTGGCTGAATCTCAAAATCCAGCAAAGAGTATTATTGAATCCTTGGCATATCCGACTGCGGGAGTTACTCCTACAGTTTCAATTCTTGAGACTCCTGCACAGATAACACTAGAGTCTCTCTGGATTGCAATCAAGGGTTTAGAACTGTTTGGTGTCCAAATTTGATAACGTTCATTCAGCAGTCGTACAAGTTAAAACTCAAGTAATTGCCCATGATCAAGTTCTTAAAAGCAATACTGATCGCATTTTCTCTTTAGAAAAACAGTCTGATTCTTTAGGGAAATGTGATCTGTCTGATTAAAAGTTAGAAATGTATCCAACGTAGATTAGAGGTGTTGGAGAATAATTCGAGGAAATTACATTTGCGAATTCTTAATTTTCCTAAATCTGAGTATTTCTCCAATTGAATTATTAAGGAAATTTTACATAGAGTAAAATTACTTAAAGTTCCTCCTGATTTTATTTATCTTTTAGACAGAGTGGGAATGCTATTAGTCATGTCTCACCACATTTATTTATTTTATTTATTTAAAAATGTTTATATACCGCCTTTACAATTCAAAAGAATTAATCAAAACGGTTCACAACAAACATACATAATGCATTAGAAAATTTTACAACTTTTTTTTGCAAGAATCTCAGATAGAAATACAGGGTATTGCCACTTTGCTTGTTGTATTTGCTTTGGAACATGATCGTATATGGACTATGAAAATGTTTTTCGTTCTGCTAACAAATTCTTCTTAGATCAACAACTTGCTTTATTTCCTGATGAAGCCAAGGTGACCCAACTTAGAAGGAAGCTTTTCTTGGCTAAAAAGCAACAAGTACTTAATATGAGTGCATCTTTTCTTTTGCAATTTCCCTATAAGTGTATTATAAAAAATAGGTACTAACAAATATATTTTCTTTGATCCTGATCATTTGGAAAGTTTTCTTCAAAACAGAGTAGGGCCCCTCCCTGTTCATACCTAATGTTGCAATGTAATTTGTTTTATATAACTAGATTAATTTGTTATTGTGCCTTCCTTTTCTTGTTTATCTGCTATATTCTGGATGTCTTATTTTTGATTTGTTAAATTTGAAAAAAAAAAAAGAATAAGTCAGAGGATATCATTCTGCTGAAATACCCCCTTTCAAAACTCTGTCAATGGTGCCAATTTTTTTGGAAATTCCACTGCATAATTATTTTCTATAGCTGCGCATCATTATTTTAAAAAGTACAGCAACAGGTACATCACTGCCGCCCTCCCTACTCCCCCTTTGTCTCTCTTCATAAGAATGTAAGTGCCAAGCTGACTCAGACCCCGCATTCGGTCTCTGACAGAGTCCAAGTTTGCAAGTACCTGGCAGATCCCATTAAGTAGATCTCATTTCTGTTATTCATCTCAGGGATAGCAATAGCTTTCCTTAGTCTACCTGGCTAATAACGTGTTATGTTATGGACTTTTCCTCCAGGAACCTGTCTAAACCTCATGTTCTGTCTGATGAGCATAAGGAATCAATGTGTGTCAGATGTTTGTTATTTGCTTCTTTTACAGGTCGATTCAAAAAACTCCACGGAAGAGCCGGCGCTCCGTGTTGAGCGCCCGCTCTCCCAATGTGCGCCCAGGCACCTCTCTTGGGCACACGATTCTTTATTTAAATTAGGGCCCGCGCTAATAAGGAGGCGTAGGGATACTAGCACGTCCCTAGCTCCTCCTTATTAGCAGAAGCGGTGGTTGTCAGCGGGTCGGACAACCGCTTAATTTTACTGGCGTTGGTTGTCGAACCCGCTGACAGCCACGTGTTCGGAAAACGGACACCGGCAAAATTGAGCATCCGATTTCCAACCCGTGGGCCGGCGGACAGTTTTTTGTTTTTTTTTTGGGACCTCCGACTTAATATCGCTATGATATTAAGTCGAAGGGTGTACAGAAAAGCAATTTTTTCTTACCGCCCATTTTACTTTCAGTATCCCACGGGGATAACTAATAGGCTCTTCAACATGCATTTGCATGTGATGAGCGCTATTAGTTTCAGGGGGGTTGGCTGCACGTTTCCCACGCGCTATTACTCCTTACAGTATGGGGTAATAATAGCACGTGTAAAACACTTGGTCAAATGGGGGCTAAATGGTGCGCTCAGCTGAGTGCACTGTTCTGTATCGGCCTGTTAATAAATAGTTTAAACAAACCCTGCTATGATAATCGCCTTCACCATGTCCTCTAGCAACAGATTCCACAGCTTAATTGTGCGCTGTGAAAAAGTACTTTCTCCTATTTTAAAACTGTTGGTTGATAGTTTCAGGGAATATCCCCTTCTTTTATTATTTTCTGTAAGGGTAAATAAACATCCTTTATTTTCTCATTCCACTCCACTCATGATTTTATAAACTTCAATCATGCCTCCTCTCAGCCTTCTTTTCGAAGCTGAAGAGCCCTAGCCTGTGCATCCTGTCAAAGGAGAGCATTCCATCCCCTTTATCATTTTTGTCCCCTCCTCTGGCACCTTTTCTAGTTCTGCTATGTCTTTTAGAGATAGGACAAACAGAACTGCAGACAGTACTCAAGGTACAATTGCACTATGGCTCTCCTTCTTTCCTACCCTGCTCCTACACACTGTCCAGAATCCTGGGCTGTATAGGCCACAAATGAAAATAAGGAACAGAGCTTCAACTGCGATAAACAATTCAAGGACATTTTGTGGTCTCTACCCTACTATGCTGCCAGACTGAATAAATATACTTAAGATGCAAAACATCTGCATTATTAAGAAAACTTTCCCTGAATACAGATGCACAATATGAAGACAAAGACTACTAAAGCCAACAGCACAGAAACTAACTTCAGAAAAAAATGTCATGATGCAGGTGGCAACTTATAGACTAATTTATTGAGGCATGAGCTTTCGAGGACATGCATCTGACCAAGTGGACTCTGTCCTTGAAAGCTCGTACCTCAAAACATTAGTCTATAAGTTGCCACACACTTCATGTCATTTTTGCTATGCCAGACTAAGACAGCTATCCCTCTGAATATCTTAACTGCAGAAGTTAGAGGAAAGCAGAGTTGCATACCTATAACAGGTGTTCTCTCAGAACAGCAGGATGTTAGTCCTCACATATGGGTGAGGTCATCAGGATGGAGCCCTATCACGGAACACTTTTGTCAAAGTTTCTAGAACTTTGACTGCCACCTACTGGGCATGCCCAGCATAGCACCAACCCTGCACCCAGCAGGGGTCCCCTTCAGTCTCGTATTATAGCAAACAGTACATTTGAAAAATAAAATAAGAAAATGTAAATTAACCCTACACCGCGGGGTGGTGGGTGGGTTTCGTGAGGACTACCATCCTGCTGTCCTGTGAAAACACCTGTTACAGGTAAGCAACTTTGCTTTCTCACAGGACAAGCAGGATGGTAGTCCTCACATATGGGTGAGTACCGAGCTGAGGATGCCCGAGCAATGCACCAAATGCACCCAAAGATGTGCAACAGGCACAACAACAGGGGTGGCATTTTGGTTAGGAGGGCATCCTGAACCCTGAATGGGTCGGTGGAAAGCTGTTGGCTAATTAAACTGAAAACAAGTTGCGTAAAACAGACTGGCCAAAGATGGAATCCTTTCTGACAGCCTTATCTAAGCAATAATGGGCTGCGAATGTATGGAGGGAACTCCAGGTCGCAGCCTTACAAATGTCAGCAAGCGGCAGTGAATGGAGGTTTGCTACTGACTTCGCCATGGCCCTGATAGTGTGTGCTTTCACACGGTCTTGTAACGGAATGCCTGCTTGCTCATAGCAAAAAGAAATGCAGTCCGCCAACCAGGAGGAGAGGGGTTTGCTTTCCCACAGGATTTCCAAGTTTGATAGGATCAAAAGAAACGAACAACTGATTGGACTTCCTGTGAGATGATGTGCACTCTAGATAGAAAGCTAGGGCACGCTTACAATCCAAGGAATGCAATGCCTGTTCTTCTGGGTTGGTATGGGGCTTGGGAAAAAAGGTAGGTAGGATAATAGATTGGTTGATATAAAAGTTCGACACTACCTTTGGTAAAAATTTAGGGTGAGTGCGGAGCACTACCCTGTCATGCAGAATTTTTGTGTAAGGTGGGTAGGTAACTAGCGCCTGCAACTCACTAACCCTGCGAGCGGACATGATTGCAAGGAGAAAAATTACCTTCCAGGTAAGATAGCATAGATCACAAGAGTGGAGAGGCTCAAATGGAGGTTTCATGAGCTGTCCCAAAACCACATTAAGGCCCCAAGCAGGGGCAGGAGGTGGATTGGAGGTTTTAAATGGAGCAAGCCTCTCATGAAACATGATACCAAGGGTTGTGTTGAGATGGAGACATCTCCTATACCCTTATGGACGCAGACACTGCACTAACATGCACCCTGAGAGAAGAGGTTTTTAGGCCTAATTCTGACAGGTGCCATAAATAGTCCAGGAACCCTGCAGTGGAACAAGTGACAGGGTCTATGGAAATGGAAGTGCACCAGATTGTAAACCTCTTCCATTTAGAACGATAAGACCTTCTCATTGAAGGCTTTCATGAAGCCACCTGGACTCGGGATACCGACTCTGAAAGGTTAAGAGGTTGGAGTATTAACCTTTCAACATCCAGGCCATCAGGGACAGAGCCTGAAGGTTGGGGTGACGCAGGTACCTTTCGTTCTGAGTTATTAGAAGGGGATTCTTCCCCAGAGGAATGTGCCGGCCTACTGATAGGTCCTAGAGGATTGGAAACCACACCTGGCGTGGCCAGTGGGGAGCTATCAGGATCATTAATCCCTTGTCCTGCCGGAGCTTAACGAGAGTATTTGAAAAGAGAGGAAGTGGAGGGTATGCATAAAGAAGACCGCTGGCCCAGGAGAGGGCGAAGGCATCTCTTGGTCGCAAGTGGTGACTGCGAACGAGGGAGCAGAAGTTGTCCACTTTGTGATTGTGGACCGACGCAAAGAGGTCTATGTAAGGGTAACCCCAGCATTGGAATATGGTGTCCGCTATCATGGGGTTGAGAGACCACTCGTGCGGATGGAAATTGTGACTCAGCTTGTCCGCCAAAATATTGTCCACTCCCGGCTAGTAGGCTGCTTTGAAGTACATCGAGTGGGAAAGGGCCCATGCCTATATCTGTGCAGCTTCCTGACAAAGAAGGTAGGAGCTCATTCCCCCTTGTTTGTTGACGTACCACATCGCAACCTGATTGTCGGTTTGAATCAGGTTGACTTTGTTTGATAGGCAATCCCTGAAAAGCCTTGAGGGCATATCTGATCGCCCGTAGCTCCAGGAAATGTATCTGGTGTTTGGCTTCCTGTAGAGACCAGGTTCCCTGAGTCTGCAGGTCGTCTACATGTGCACCCCACCCGAGGTTGGATGCATCTGTTAAGTTAATTTGAGGACCTGGAGCCTGAAATGGAAGGCCTTGAATGAGGTTGGAGTGGTGCATCCACCAGGCTAGTGACAGACGGAGCTGTTTGGTAACCTGGATAATGCTGGACACTGGCTGACAAGCTTGAATCCACTGGCCATTTAAGGTCCACTGCATCACCCTCATAGCTAGGCGAGCCATCGGTGTGACATGCACCGAAGCCTCCATGTGACCCAGCAGTATGAGGAAGTGACGAGCAGTTGAAGACACTCGAGTCTGTAGGTGATACGCCAGAGATACTATGGTGAAAGCTCGATCCTGGGGGAGGAAGGCTTTCGCCTGTACAGTGTTTAGTTCGGCCCCTATAAAGGATAGGGTTTGGGATGGAACTATCTTGGATTTGGGATAGTTGATCAGAAACCCTAAGGAGATCAGGGTGTGCATAGTAAGATACAGGGAGGTTTAATGCACCCTGCTGAGCTGGAGCCCTTATCAACCAATCGTCGAGATAAGGGTAGACATGCACACCCTGATTCCTGAGGAAGGCTGCGACCACCACCAGGCACTTGGTGAACATTCATGGAATGGACGCCAGGCCGAATGGTAGTACACGGTACTGGAAATGATGAGGGCTGACCAGGAATTGCAGGTACTTGCGATGAGATGGAGTAATTGATGTGTGTGTGTAAGCGTCTTGGAGATCTAGAGAGCATAGCCAATCTCCTCTTAATAGCAGAGGAAGTAGAGAGCCCAAAGTTACCATTTTGAATTTTTCTCTCTGCAAGAATTTGTTTAGGGCGCGGAGGTCCAGTATCAGGCATATGCCACCTGACTTTTTTGTATTAGAAAGTACTGGGAATACACCCCCTGTCCATGGTGAGAAAGGGGCACTGGCTCTATTGCTCGTGATTTGAGGAGGGATGAGACCTCCTGTTCGAGTAAGGGAGAGTGGTCGGACGTCTTCCACGTCAGCCGAGGTGAAGAGTCTGCTGGAACAGTCAGGAAATTTAGGTGGTAACCTTGAGTGACTACTGCGCATACCCACTGGTCTTGGTGACTGCCTGCCAAGCGCTGTTGAAGTGGCATAGTCGACCGCCGACCGGTATGGATGGAAGAGGAGGATGGCTTACACTCTCTAGGAAGGAGTGAAAATCCTGACACTGGTCCAGGCTGAGAAGCTGGCTGAGACTGCTTGGATTGACCTTTTTGGTAAGGTCTGGAAGGGCGTCCTCTAGAAGCCGGAGGATAAAACTTTCTTGGCTTGTAGGTAGGCCGCTTCGAGTCACGTCTGAAAGTTCTCTTAGGGACGGAAGGGAACTCAGATGGCAAAGAGGAAAGCTGGCGCAGTGTCTCATAGTGGTCTTTCAACTGCGCCACGGTCTCTCATATCTTTTCTCCGAAGAGATTATCTCCCACACAGGGTAGATCTGCTAGCCTGTCTTGGACTTCTGGTCTTAAGTCTGAGGATTTTAGCCAGGTCAGGCCCATCTTCTTGCACTGATCCCCGCTGCAGATACTCTGGAGGCTGTGTTGAAGATATCATATGCAGTGCAGACTTCGTGCTTTCCAGCATCCAGACCTTTTTGAGCCAGAGCATTAAGTTGAGTCTTGAGTTGCTCTGGTAAAGAGTCTGAGAAATCCTGGATTCTCTTAAAAAGGTCTCTGTTATACTGTGTTATGTATAACTGGTAAGAGGCAATGCGGGATATGAGCATTGAGCCATGGAAAACTCGCCTGCCAAAAGCATCCAGGGATTTCTGTTCCTTCCCTGGAGGTATGGAGGAATGGGGTTTTGAACGTCGTGCCTTCTTCTGGGCTGATTCAACAACCACAGAGTGATGATCCAACTGAGGCTTTTGGAACGCAGGAGCTGATTGCACAAGGTAGGTGGCATTTGTCCTGCGGTTGACAGGTGGAACGGAACCTGGGTGTTCCCAGTTTCTCTTCAGGAGATCAAGCAGGATTTCATTAATAGGAATAGACATGATTTCCTTGGGGGCATCAAGAATCTGGAGTACTTCAAGCATCTTGTGCCTAGAGTCCTCTTCTGTCTGAAGTTGGAAAGGAATGGTTTTAGACATTTCCTTGATGAAATTAATAAAAGACAGATCCTCTAGTGGAGAGGGTCGTTTTTCATGCGGGGGAGAGGGCTCTGATGGTAGATCATCTGTATCCTGGGAAGTATCATCTGTCCAGGGATCATAAGGTTGATCTCCAGCAGGGAGAAAAGGTGCTAATCCTGAAGGATCAGGCCTGGGCATCGGAGGTGGCACCAAGAGCATCGATGGAGGCACAGATGGCCTCGATGGAGGCATCAAAGGAGGCACCGACGGCATCAATGGAGGAACCAATGGCATTGATGGAGGCACAGAAGGGACCCGTGATATCGATGGACGAGTCAGTGGTAAGATCCCAGATGGTGGAATGGGTATCTGTGATTCCTCATCATCCGATGATAATGGAATCTGAGTAGAAGACACCTGAGGTACCGGTGCTCTCGGTTCCATCAATGGCAGGGCACCGATCAACACATCCAGTTTTCCCAGTAGCAGTGCGAGGGCTATGGGAATCGGATCGGTGACCGGCTTGGGGACCGGTACTGGCGTTGACGGAGGCTGGAAGCCCTGAAGTGCTTTACTGATGGCCTCTTGAATCATCCGATCCAATTCCTCACGGAAGCCTGGGGCGTGGAACCCTGGCTTCGGAGTAGGAGGCAGCCCTGGCATAGCGGAGGGTCCACCGGTGAAGGTGGAATCGCAGATCCCTGCACCACTGAAGGTGGGGGAATGCCTCGATGACCCGGTCACAGAAGAGGATGGGGCCTTTTCCGTATGGGGCTTCTTTATCAGTGGCTCTATCGACGCCGATGCTGAGGACTTGCCTGGATTGATGGATTGAGCCTTCCGATGGCGGTGTCGATGCTTTTCACGGTGATCCCCTCGGTCTTTTTCTTGAGGGGGCAAGGAGGGAATCGACACCTTTGGAATAGTCTATGCCGGTCGGACAGCAACGGTGTCCTGGTGCTGGCGAGAGGTCGATGGTACTGGCTCAGACGACGTCGAAGCTATCGATGGAATCGGGTTTTTAATTGAAAGAGAAACTCCATTTTCCCTAAACGAGCCTTACGACCCTTCGTTGTCATTTGGGCACATTTGGTGCAAGTTAGGACATCGTGGTAGGACCCCAGACACATAACACAGACCCCGTGTGGGTCAGTGATGGACACTGTTCGAGTACAGTTGGGGTACCGATGAAAACCCGACGCCATGACTCCGACAAAAATTTAGCCGCAGTGCAGTCGATGGCCAGTAGGCCCCGAAGGAAAAACTTGACTGGAATCAACCTCAGCAAGGGTAAAATCTTACCTTTCGACTGCGGAGTATAGATATCGATAGGGAGACCCCTATGGGGTAAAACGATTTGAAAATTTTTGAAGAAGTTCCGTGAGGAAAATGCCTGTCAGGAATCTCAAGAGAGCTCCTTAATCCGCGTGGCTACTGCTGCGTGGAAAAAAAGAAGACTGAAGGGGGATGCAGGGTTGGTGCTATGCTGGGCATGCCCAGTGGGTGCCAGTCAAAGTTCTAGAAACTTTGACAAAAGTGTTTCGTGATTGGGCTCCATCCTGATGATGTCACCCATATTTGAGGACTACCATCCTGCTTGTCCTGTGAGAAAATTAAGTAGATAGTAGATTTATATTGGCTTTTTTAACTTGTGTGTTCGTCTACTGTTTTAACGTTTTGTTGTGTGTGCTTTAAACTATCTGCCTAGAATGACTTCAATATAGGCGGACTATATGTTTTAAATGAAATAAAATAATGTACCTTTTGCTCGTGGCTGAAAATGACAAACAGGCATGCTGCGTGAGTGCAGGGATGTAGGAATTACCATGCATACCCAACTAGACCTTCAAGATTTTCCTAGAAAGCTCTGGAAACGTGCTTTGTTTTGGTGCATTCAGATGATACACACAGATGCACCACATATTGATACAGATACCGAACTACTAGAAATAGACTACATAGAAAACTCAACACTAAAACTAGCAGCTATCAAGTTACAGCACAATACTGGTTTTGTAACTTTTCTACTAAAATAGATTTAATGCTGCCATCAAAGGAATGCAAGTACAAGTTGAAACATGCCTGCTTGAGGCAGTGCACAGCACAGTCATTCACTTCAGGTACCTCTTCTGCGCCTCCTCTCTCCAAATATGTGGGGAAGAAAACACTGGTGGCAGCTCTCCCACTCAAACTTCTGTGCAGTTGAGAAAGGGAACAGTAGTAGCAGTAATTGCTGCTGCTCGTCCATTGTATGTTAACGCCTGAAGTGCAGGGCAGCCACTTGATTATGGGCATGCAGTCACCCATGCATACTTGCACCTGGGTGTGTATGGATGGAAGAATGGACAAAGCCTTAACAATAGGCGAGCTTGCTTGTTGCAACAAGTGCCTAAAAAAAGCAGAGAATGCCTTTCTGATCTCATTGCTATAACAGTGTTTCCCAATCTTTCAAGGCCAAGGTAAACCTATGTTTAACAAAAATGTGTGGCAAACCAAACTCCACCAAAGCAGGCAGTACCGACACAGAGAGAACTCATATATAGCCAGAAGAAGAGTTAGGGAAGCAGTGAAAGCCTTACCAGTCTTTTCCAACTTTTAAAACAGAGAGAGGGGGCAGAGACCCACTCATCACAATGAATCAACTTCTTCTTTATACAAATACAGAAGAGGGAATTCAGTGTGGTATAGGCAGCCAGAGCTACGCACCACATCCAGTGCTCAGTGCATGCTCCCTTCTCTCACTCAGCTTGAAGGACTCAAAGGAGGAGGCGCTGGGTGCTAAGTGTGCTGAAAAAGCAAAGCCTGGCTGAAAACTGGCCTGAAAACTGCCCATTAATTCTCACATTCTGGGGCTCAAGTGGTAAATAGGAAGAGAAGGTGTGCATGACTACACTTGCGCTAACAAAGGATTGCTCCTACATGTTTAAGAGCCATTGCTGATGTCTCTTGAGGGTCCAGGTGCTGAACTACATCTGAGCATCAAGCAGTAGTAACTTTTCCATGGTACACTGGTTGGGAAACACTGCATAAAATAGCAGGTGACAATATTTCAAATGATTTTGACTCTTCTGTCGAAGCCGATCACAGAGCAGCAGCTTAACTCCTGCAGGCTGAAAGCAGACTACTATAAAATACCAGATCCTCCATGACATACATGGTTTGCACTGATGTGCATTGAATGCTTTCTCTTAGGAAGAGGACCTAAGCAAGAACATTCAGTGTTCATCATCTCACCTTTTCAAGTTACCATTAAGCCCTGGTAATAGACTTGTAGTGCAGTTAGACAAAGGAATTAGGGGGAGTATCCATTCTGTGATAGATCTCCCCAGTGGTGGGGCTGTAGTGGATATCCCCTGCAGAAGATTTTATAGCAGAACTCCGCAAAGGGCTCTGGGAACAATCTAATTCTTAGTCTAATTGGAAGTCAGAGAAAGAAGTTGGAGTTTTTTCCTAAGTTTTTTTGGACTACCTGGAGCCTTGGAAACCCTCTAAGACCCTCCAGCAAGGGTTTGGACTACACTGCTATACTCTCTAACCGAGGTACAGAATAAAGGAGCTCTGCTGAAGGCCTGGCCTTTCCGAGACTCAGGGATTGAGGAACCCTGAGTCGAAGATGCCCAGGTTTAGGGAAGACCTGCCCCTGAAATGGTGGTGACCTGTTGCAGAGGACCTCCGAAGTTTATTTATTTATTTAAAAACTTTTCTATACCGTCGTTAAGTTAGCTAACCATCACAACGGTTTACATAAGGGCACAACAATGAAACATATGGGTGGTATAGATTACAAATTGGTTATGTGCCATCATTGTACGGTAACAAGTCACACCCTGGACTTAATCTTCATTAACGAATACATCACCCCCGCCTCATCCATGATCTACTCACCGGTACCCTGGTCAGACCACAAGATGATATCCATTACCCTGAAGAATTCCCAACCCCCCCCAAACCTACTCAAAGATCCACGATCCAATACAGGAAAATATGTAACCCCGACACCATCAACACTCATCTTTCAGCAGCATTAAACAACCTTGACCTCACCGACGCAGATTCAGCCACATCCTCATGGTTCAAGATAAAGAACATTGCAGACCTCACTTGCCCTTTAATCACAAAAAGCTCTATTCCTAACCAGAACAGAAAACCCTGGTACACCCCACAACTGAAAACCCTCAAACAAGAACTGAGAAGTAAAGAACTTCTATGGCGGAAAAACCCATCACAAGCTAACAGAGACACTTACAAGGCCCTCATGCACCACTACCGGACAGCCATTATACAAACTAAAAGGGATTTCTACTCCCAGAAAATTCACCACTTCATCTTTGATCCCAAAGTTCTCTTCTCCCTCGTCTCGTCGCTCACTAAATCCTCTCCTCCATCCATCCCGGACGATCAATCTGCCAAAAAAGCTGCTGAACTAGCAACTTACTTCAAGAAAAAAATCACAGACCTTGTAACACCGTTAAATGTCAATAAGGGCTCACAATTGACCCCTCTCTATCCAGTACATCTCCAACAGAACACAACTCTGACCAAATTTGATCTTATCTCCTCCCTAGAGATTGAATCAGTCCTAAAAAAAAACTTAAACCCTCCTCACACCCCAATGATGCGATCCCTTCCAATGTACTTAGAGCCATCCCTAAAACAGTGGCCAAACCCATCGCAGACATTATCAATTGTTCTCTAATTCAAGGCTCTGTTCCAGACCCGCTGAAACTCGCAATCCTCAAACCACTCCTGAAAAAACCTAACCTCTCTCCAGATGACCCAGCCAACTTCCGTCCTATTGCAAATCTCCCCTTCATCGCTAAAATCCTGGAAAAAATAGTAAACAGACAACTGACGGAATACCTTGACGACAACAAAATTCTAGCATCATCTCAATTTGGTTTTCGCAAAGAACGGAGCACTGAAACTCTCTTAATCTCCTTAACGGACACAATACTCATGAACCTAGAAAAAAAACAACCCTGCTTACTCATACTCCTCGATCTATCAGCCGCATTCGACAAGGTGAAACACTCCCTTCTCTTGGAATGTCTAGCCAACATTGGAATCAAAGACACCGCACTAAACTGGTTTAAGTCATTTCTACAAAACAGATCATACAAAGTTAGAATCAACAACAATGAATCCCACCCCGTCGACTCCTCTATGGGAGTCCCTCAAGGCTCCTCATTATCCCCTACTCTGCTCAACATTTACATGTTACCGTTATGCCAGCTTCTATCCAAACTTAACCTTAAACATTATATTTACGCAGACGACGTTCAAATTTTTATTCCAATTGAAGAATCCCTTCAAAAAACACTAGAATTCTGGAACTCCTGCCTATCTTCCATTAACAAATTGCTCTCAAGCCTTAATCTAATTCTCAATCCCAATAAAACAGAAATACTCCTTATCTCTCAAGACGGTAACTACGCCAGGCCAAACGCAAACCAAATAAATCAACCATCCTTGTCTGCCCAAGTGAGAAACCTAGGAGTCATCATGGACGATCAACTAAACCTAAAGAGATTCGTCAACAACACTGCTAAGGAGGGCTTTTTTAAATTACAAGTCCTTAAACGTCTCAGACCACTACTGCACTTCCAAGACTACCGATCAGTACTCCAAGCAATCATCTTCGCTAAAATCGATTATTGCAATTCATTGCTAATCGGCATTCCAGCTATCACCCTCAAACCCCTTCAAATGCTGCAGAACGCCGCAGCCAGGATACTGACCAAGACTAACAGGAGAGATCATATCACCCCCATTTTGAAGGACCTACACTGGCTCCCAATAAAGCACAGAATCTTATTCAAAACACTATCAATCATTCACAAAAGCCTTCACAAGGGCATTCCTCTTGAACTCAACTCTCCACTTCAATTTCATCTCCCAACTAGACCGACAAGAACAGCTTACAAAAACACACTCAGAACAACACACGTCAAAACTTCGCCAAGCAAACGTGCACTGTCTTACGCAGGACCATCAATTTGGAACTCCCTACCTTCACTGCTCCGTTCAGAACATTGCCCAATCAACTTCAAAAAGAGACTAAAAACCTGGCTATTCGAACAAGCGTTCCTATCAGGACAATAAAATACATCAACACCTACTGACTAGCAAATAGTCTACCTAAAGCCCCTCAAACCAAGCTTAAAATATAAAATATTACTATAAGATAATTTTCAGTTTTTTCTCCATCCTCCTTTACGCACTAAGTTATTATACCCATGTTAATTTTCCCTAAGTTATTATACCCATGTTAATTTACCCATGTACTAAGTTATTTTACCCTTGTAATCTGCTTTCCAAGTTTATTACCCTGTTCTATGTAACTTGCATTCCTTCATGCTTGTCGTTTTCAGTTACAATGTAAACCGAGATGATATGCAAATTCTGCATGAATCCCAGTATATAAAAATGTTAAATAAATAAATAAATAATTATAAACTAAGTGTGTATGTTAAGCTTGTTTGTTGTGAACATTTAGGCGGACTGGTTTTACCATTACAATGCATTGTTAGGTTAAAATAACAGCTTCTAAATTTGGTGCGTCTTTATTCCTCATCTGTTTTTCTCCTTCTCTTTATCTTTATAAAAATCTTGTTTAAAAAGCCAGGCTTTCAGATTGGTTTTGAAAATTTTCAAATTTCTCTGCAGTCTTATTTCAAGTGGCATGGTGTTCCATAGTACGGGACCAGCCAGGGCCAGTGCTCTTTCCCTTACTTGCGTGAGACGTGCTGATTTGACAGAGGGGATGGTTAGAAGAGCCTTATTGGCAGATCTCAGGTTTCTCTGTGGAACATGGACGCGTAGTGCTGTGTTAAGCCAGTCGGCTTTTTCATCGTGGATTAGTTTATGGATTATACATAATGCCTTATATTGTATTCTTTGTTCTATTGGAAGCCAATGAAGTTCAGCAAGTGTTCCTGTAATGTGGTCATTTCTTTTTTTGCCAGTCAAAATTCTAACAGCGGAATTTTGCAGTATTTGCAGTGGCCGTATTGTAGATTGAGGTAGTCCTAATAGCAGGGAGTTACAGTAATCTGTGCTTGCAAATATCATTGCTTGTAGAACAGTGCGAAAATTGTTTGCCGTTAAAAGAAGTTTTAGTCTCCTCAGGTTCATAAGTTTTGCGTATCCTTCCTTTATTTTCTGTGAGATGTGTTTCATGTTTAGTTCAGGGTCAACTATTACTCCTAGAATTCTTGTTTTTATTGCAAACTCAATGTCTTGAATTTTTTTGGTTATGAGTGTTGGTTGTATATGGTGAGTGTTTTTTCGTTCCAGGTGTAAGAACTCTGTTTTGTCAATGTTAATTACCAGTTCCATCTGGTTTAGGAGTTGTCTGATTATTTCAAGATACATATTGGCTAGTTTCATTGTTTCTTCAATGGTGTTTACAATGGGTAATAATAGTTGTATATCGTCAGCGTAGTGAATGATTCCGAGTCCTGCTAGTAGGTGGCAGACTGGGAGGAGATAAATGTTAAAGAGTGTTGCCGATAGGGCTGATCCCTGTGGGACACCGGTTTGCAGTGTGACTTTTCTGAGAGTGCATTTTTGATTTGTACCTGGAAACATCTATTGTTTAGGTATGACTGAAACCATTTCATTGTTTTATTAGTGAGTCCTATTTCCTTTAGTCTATTGATTAGAATTCTGTGATTCACGGTGTCAAATGCTGCAGAGAGATCTAATAGAACCAGGATGTAGTGTGTTCCTGTATCATATCAAATCCTCAAGATATTATCTGATAGAGCTAATAGCAATGTTTCTGTGCTGTAATCTATCTATTTTAGGGAAACAAAGTAGTAGGTTTTTTTTCCTTTTTTTGCAAGATCTGGGAGGAAGTGATTTTTCTGCCCCTTTTCCTATCCATGGATGGACGTGATGTTCCAACCTGGATACCTTCCACCCGGGATCCTCAACACACACAAGGACAACTAACTATGAGTAATAAAATCATCTGAGATAGGGGAGGACACCTACCCGGCGTCTTCAGTCAACATGGGGAGCTAAAGACATTAACTCTCTGTGCCAAGATTAGATTTTTGCCATCTGGGAGTGGTTCCCACCCACCAAAGGGGGTGTCTACTGCTCTACCTAATCCAGGTAACAGCAGGATTCTTGGCCCTAATAATAGACTCTTGCACAAATAAGAGGGGCACAAGAAATGTAAGCCAAGAGAAAGAGAACTGTGGAGCTAGAAACTTATTTATTTGTGCTATTCAACCACGATGTTTGCAGTAAAGTATTACTTTTGGACACTCTCTCAGTGGTCCCTGTGTATTCTTGGACCTCAGCACCCAGAACCAAGTGTAAAAATTCACCTAGCCCAGAAAATTCAGCACATGAAGATAGCCACCCCACACTGGGACCTGAGATGACTTCTTTCAACCCCCTAGTCAAAAGGCCCTGCACCTTGGGAAGGGAAGAGTCAGAGAAGTTAGCCAGGGTCCCTGCCCCATAGAGCAGACAAAAATTATGTACCCACCCATGCTGGACTTGCACACCAGGGTGGTTACCTAAAACGGTGCCCACTGTGGGGCTCAAAATGCGGGGTGTGAATAGTGATGTCTTGGACTTTAAAACAGCTATTTTAAAACTTTTGGGACTTTGTTGCTGTTTGGAAACATTTGAGAAAGCAAATGTTGCTTACCTGTAATAGGTGTTCTCATAGGACAGCAGGATGTTAGTCCTCACATATGGGTGACATCACAGGATGGAGCCCAATCACGGAACACTTTTGATAAAGTTTCTAGAACTTTGACTGCCACCTACTGGGCATGCCCAGCATGGCACTAAACCTGCAGCCAGCAGGGGTCCCTCTTCAGTCTTGTTTAAAGCTACAAGAAGTGCTGACAAATAAAATAAGAAAACGTAACGAACCCAACACCGCGGGGCGGTGGGCGGGTTTCGTGAGGACTAACATCCTGCTGTCCTGTGAGAACACCTGTTACAGGTAAGCAACATTTGCTTTCCCACAGGACAAGCAGGATGGTAGTCCTCACATATGGGCGAGTACCGAGCTGAGGATGTCCGAGAAATGCACCAAATGTACCCAAGACGTGCAATAGGCACAAAGACTGGGGTGGAATTTGGTAGAGGGCATCCTGAACCCTAACGGGCAGGCGGAAGGGTGTTGGTACATCAAGTTGTAAAAAGGTTGCGCAAGACAGACTGGCCGAAGATGGAATCTTGTCTAAGCAATAATGGGCTGTAAAGGTATCGCGAGAACTCCAGGTAGGAGCCCTGCAAATGTCCGGAAACAGCACAGAGCATAGGTGTGCTACTGAAGTCACCATGGCCCTCACAGAGTGTGCTTTAACACGGTCTTGAAGTGGAATGCCTGCTTACTGATAGCAAAAGGATGTGCAGTCCGCTAACCAGGAGGAGAGAGAGTCTGCTTACCCACAGGCTGCCCCAATTTGATGGAATGGAAAGAGACAAAAATTTGAGTGCTTTTCCTGTGGGTAGCTATACGGTCTAGATAGAAGGCTAGAGCCCATTTGCAGTCAAGGGTATGCAGAGCCTGTTCTCCTGGCTTGGAGTGGGGCCTGGGAAAGAAGGTAGGTAGTATAATGGATTGATTAATGTGAAACTCCGATACTACCTTAGGTAAGAACGTAACGGTGAGTGCGGAGTACTGCCCGGTCCTGCAAAAGTTTAGTGTAAGGCAGATAGGTAACTAGGGCCGGTAACTCACTAACTCTGTGAGCAGATGTGATTGCCAAAAGAAAAATCACTTTCCATGTGAGATAGCGAAGATCACAGGATTGGAGAGGCTCGAATGGTGGTTTCATGAGCCGACCCAAAACCAGACTGAGCTCCCAAGAAGGGGCCAGAGGGCATAGTGGAGGCTTGAGGTGAAACAAGCCTTTCAGAAAATGTTGTACTGAAATAGGAACATCCCCGACACCTTTACGGAAGGCAACCACCGCACTGACATGCATTCTGATGGAGGAAGTTTTTAGACCTGATTCTGACAAGTGCCAGAGATAGTCTAGAAACTTCGTGGTGGAACAGGTAAAGGGATCAAGGGACTGAGAAGAACACCATGACTTAAACCTGTTCCATTTGTATTTATTTAATTTATTTAGTACTTTTTTATACCGACATTCATGATACAGATCATATCATATCATATCGATTTACAAGTAACAGGGGGATTTAACATTAACCATAACGAAGAGGCAAAAGTTACAATAAAACAAAGGTAATGGAACTTGGAAGATGAAGAAGCTGTAGTAGATAGGAAACACGGTAAACTATAGCAAATCATTTACAATGTTTGAGATGGCGTGCATTGATCAGTTACAATGTCTGAAATGGCTTGCATTAAATAGAAGGCCTTAGTACATGATCTGTGGCATAGCTGATGTAGGTCTGGGTTAGGGGAAGGCTTGTTGAAAGAGCCAGGTCTTAAGTTTTTTTCTGAATGTATAGGTATAGGTAAGACTTTCTCGTGGAAGGCTTCCGTGAAGCAATCAGGACACGGGAAACTGGCTCCGAAAGGTTAAATGGCTGAAGAATTAACCTTTCAACATCCAGGTCGTGACAAAGCTTGAAGATTGGGGTGGCGTAGGCACCCGCTGTTCTGAGTGATCAGAAGCGGGTCCATTCCCAAGGGAATGTGCCTGCGAATGGAGAGATCCTGAAGTATTGGATACCACACTTGGCGAGGCCAGTGAGGTGCTATCAGGATCATGCATCCTTTGTCCTGACGTAACTTCACGAGAGTCTTCGAGAGAAGTGGAAGTGGAGGAAATGCATATAGGAGACTGGTTGCCCATGAGAGGGAGAACGCATCTCTTGGCTGTGAGTGTTGGCTGCGAGTGAGAGAGCAAAGGTTCTCTACCTTGCGGTTTTGAGGTGAGGCAAAGAGGTCTATGCGAGGATGACCCCAACGTTGGAATACTGCATCCACTACTGTGGGGTTGAGGGACCACTTGTGCAGATGGAAAGTGCGACTTAGGTTGTCTGCCAACACATTGTCCACTCCCGGGAAATAGGTGGCCCTGAGGTACATCGAGTAGGAGAGGGCCTCCGCCCATATCTGCGCAGCTTCCTGACACAGTAGGTAGGAGCCCGTCTCGCACACTCCCTCCCGCGAAAGGAGCACCCCCGGTTCGCCGCAGGCCGGACACGCTGACAGCCGCGGCAGAAAAATGCCGGGAGAGAGCCGCCTCGGGGGGGGGGGGGGGGGGGGGGGGGCTGAAGGGGCGGAGGAGTGCCGCGGGGGGGCCTGGAAGGCCTGCACGACCTGCCGGAGGAGGTCCCTAGACGTCGGGGGAAGGAGCCCCCTCCCACCGGAGCGAGCCCGCGAAACCAGCTGCCGGGCCGCGGGACTCTCAGCAACCACGTGGAGAGGCCGGCGCCACCGGCATCCACGGGAGTCCTCGAACGTCCGGAGAGAAAAAAACCTGTGAGGAAAAGAAAGGAAACTCACACTTACCTCCAACCACAAGCGGGAAGAGAAAGGTAGCAAGAGGCAGCACAAGTAACAAACACGCCTCCTCAAAATATTGGAACTTTTTTTTTTTTTTTAAATTGAACTTTACTGATCCAAAATGCTCAAACTAACAGATGACAGGAAGAAATAGAAGAAAGAAAGAAATGTAAAAACCCTGTCACCCTGGGGGAGCTACTGGGTCCCCCAACTCTCATCTGCTGGAGTCAGAAAGATACTGAGCTCCAGCAGAGGGTGAACTGGTCTATGTAGTGACGCCCTCAAGCTCTGGTCTGACTCCATCTGCTGGACGGGGGACATAACCCACCGTCTGGACTGATCCTGGTACGTACAGGGAACTTAAATGATATTCAATCCTTCCAATATTTATTTATTTAACAGTTTTTTTATACCGACATTAAAATACACATCATATCTGTTTACATTATAACAGCAGGTGGAAAATACATTGAACGGGGAATGGGAGTGGACAACCAGCAAAACAAGAATTAGAAAGGGCTCTAACTGAGAGCCCGAGGCATAGCTAAAAACGAGATGGGGAAGAGGGGTGTAATAAGGGAAGCTATTATATAAGACAACACTTGAGATTTGACAAGACATATGCATGATAGTTTACAGTGTGGACATTTTTTTTCGACACTTCCATTTTAGCTGATATACTTCACTTTATGCATGTGTACTACAGAATTATTGCAGAATCTACTCCTAAGCTGCTGCAAGAGAGTGAGGGATTTACAACAGCCTGGAAAACTCAGCTCCCAAATCCACATCTGTTGATTCATATTTCTCCCTTCAGTAAGAGAAAAACAAGTGTGAAATGAAAACTGAATGATATTCACAATAGGATGTGGCTTCCAGGGAAAAAGGCAGTGTAGTGTTACTGCTGCTAGCAGAACAACATAAATCACTCAAAGCTCTTACAGTAGATGTCGTCAGAGCATACTAGCTACTTCACAACACCCCCTCTCTTCTCCTTATGCCTTCTGCTGCCAAAATGACACAGTAGCTGCTCTCTCTCCACTTACAGAATATGGTAGCATCCTTGCATTCTCTCGTCTGGAACCATCATGGCTATATCATAGCTTCCCATAAACACAAGGTCACAGTGCCCAAGGAGCTACCATCAATGAACTAGAGCATGAAAAAAAACATAGTAAATGACAGCAGAAAAAGGCTAAAATGGCCCATCTAGTGTGCCCTGCAAGGTTTTTGGGTTGTAACTTGCTCTGAGCAAGGTCATTAATCAGAGATATAAAGCAGAGCTGTTTACCTTAACAGGTGTTCTCCGAGGACAGCAGGATGTTAGTCCTTACACCTGGGTGAGATCATCAGATGGAGCCCCGATGTGGAAAACATGTCAAAGTTTCTAGAACTGAGCATGCCCACAATCCCTATACTAGCATCCATGCTGGGGTCCCTCGTCAATCTCATAATATAAAATTATGATTCAAATAAAAAATTGGAAAAACCCAATTTTGCGGGGTGGCGGACAGGTTTCATGTGGACCAACATCCTGCTGTCCTTAGAGAACACCTGTTACAGGAAGCATAGGGTGGGATAAGTCACTGCAGTTCACTGACCATGCGCGATGAAGTGACCGCCACCAAAAATATGAGCTTTCAGGTAGGTACTTCAGGTCACAGGTGCACAGAGGCTCAAAAGGAGCTTTCATCAGCTGAGCCAACACCATGTTGAGGTCCCAGGACACAGCAGGCGGCTTCAACTGAAGCAGGCCCCACATGAAATATACAACTATAGGCTGTACAGAGATGGACGTACCAAATACCCTATGGTGATATGTGCCAATTGCACACAGATAAACTCTAATGGAGTTGATTTTCAAGCCAGCCTCCGATAGGTGTAGAAGGTAATCAAGCAGCTTTTGTGTGGAGTAGGAGAACAGATCTAAGGCCTTCTGTTCACACCACACGAAAAACCTCCTCCACTTCAGTCCATAGGACTTTTCTAGAAGCCATCAGGACCTGAGACACATCTTCTGAAAGATCAAACAGCTGCAGAATCAACCTCTCAACATCCAGGCTGTGAGCGACAGGGCCTGTAGGTATGAATGTCCCAGCCTACTCTGATCTTGCGTGATGAGATCTGGGGAAGTCCCCAGACTGATCAGGTTTCTGGATGGACAACTCCCGCAGGAGTGGAAACCAGACATGTCTCGGCCAATGATGGGATATGAGGATCCTGTCCTCACCAAGCTTCAAGAGAGTCTTCACCACTAAGGGAATCGGAGGATACACATACAGAAGACCCCTGCCTCAATGATAGGCAAGGGCGTCCGAGGCTGGTTTGCCGTCTGACCCGTACAGAGAGCAGAACTGAGGCATCTTCCTGTTGCAGGGGGATGTGAACAGATCTACATCTGGGCTCCCCCAGAGGTAGAATATCTGATTCAATACCCCCTGGGTCCAGGGGCCACTTATGGGGTCTGAAGGTTTGACTCAGCCTGTCCACTTCCACGTTCTCTGTCCCGGCCAGGTACATGGCCCTGAGCACCATAATGTGCGACAAGGCCCACAACTAGATCGGGACAGCTTCCTGACACAGGAGGTACAATCATGTGCCTCCCTGTTTGCTGACATACCACATGGCTACCTGGTTGTTGGTCTGGATCAGGACAACGTTCTCTGTCCTGGCCAGGTACATGGCCCTGAGCACCATAATGTGGGACAAGGCCCATAACCAGATCAGGAACGCTTCCTGAAACAGGAGGTACAATTCACTTCATTGGCTACCAATAAGATGCAGGATTGAATACAAAGTCCTATCCATCCTACATAAAATTATATATGAAGAACAAGAAAATTGGCTAAGCTCCTACATACAACTACATACCCCAAGCAGAAACCTTAGATCAGCAAATAAGGGACTCCTAAAAACACCACCAACGCACTCAAATCAACTCACCTCAACCCAAAAAAGAGCAATCTCCTTTGGTAGCCCAAAACTTTGGAACTCCCTATTGACTAAGTCCAGAAGAAAACCTAAAAACCTTAAAAAAGGAGTTAAAAACGTGGTTACTCAAAGCAGCATACCAACTCACCCAATGAACACAACAACATCATCGCCCTCCAAACCAACCTCATGTATAAATAAATGAAATTCATCACATCTAGGTTTTCATAATTAAGAAATGAAACAAAAAACTGAACTAAATCCTTACACGTTATCCCCTATACTTAATAACAGTTTGTACTTTGCATCCCTTCTTTAACCCCCCTTATCCCTGTAACCTTATTTTGACGTTTCCGAATGACAGTATATAAAACTCATTAAAACAAATAAAATAAATAAATAAATGTGCCTCCCTGCTTGTTGACATACCACATGGCTACCTGGTTATTGGTCTGGATCAGGACAGCTTTGTTGGAAAGCTGATCTCTGAACGCTCCAGGAAGTTGATTTGACAAGAATGTTCCTGAGCGGACCAAAGACCCTGGGTACCGAGCCCATATACATGAGCTCTCCACCCCAGGGCAGATGCATCCATGGTTAGAACAATTTGAGTGGGGAGACTCCAAAAAGTGATCCCCTGGTTCCAGAATGAAAGTATCCTCCAACAGGACAATGAGTCTCAGAGACATGGGGTGACTCGGATGCAATCCTGGAGGCTCTGAGTGGCCTGATGCCACTGAGACCTCAGGGTTCATGGGCTCTGCGCATGTGTTAAATTGCCAAGGGAGTAATATGGACGGTTGCAGCCATATAGCCCAACAGCCTCAACATGTGCCAGGCCGATAACTCCTGGCTCTGTTGAATCTCTGCTGTAATAGTCACCATGGCGATGGCCCTCTGGCAAGGCAGAAAAGCCTTGGCCTGAGCTGTGTCAAGCAGGGCTCCTATGAAGTCCACATGAGGTGAAGGGCTGAGATGGGATTTTGGGTAGTTGAGAACAAACCCTAGTAACTCCAACACCCGAATGGTCAAGCACATGGACCTGATGGCCCCTGCCTGAGATGTGTTCTTCACCAGCCAATTGTCCAGATATGGGAAGAAATGCATTTCCAGTTTGCGGAGGTGTGTCGCCACCACAGCCAGGCATGCTTGTGAAGACCGATGGGGGCAGACACGAGCCCGAATGGCAACATCCGGTACTGGAAGTGCTGTCTTTCCACCACAAATCAGAGATACTTGCTGTGACTGGGGAAGACCTCGATGTGAGTGTATGCGTCCTTTAGGCCAAGGGAGCATAGCCAATCCCCACCCTTTTTTTTTTTTAATTTTATTTTTACTGAAATTTCAACATTTCTTACAGAACACAATTGTTCTAAGAATATCAGATAGTTCAATATATCTCTTATTCAAAAAGGAAATTAATACATCTTAGGTCATAACATATAATCACTTATCTGAAAAATAATAAGAAATTTGGGAGTCCAAGACACATAGAGCAGTTATAAAGAAGTAATATTCCAATAAAAAGCTAGCACTTTAGAGTGTGGCCCATGTTATTACACTTCTAAGCGCTGAACCCCTGTGAAACTATCTCAGGAATGTGAGTCCAGATATATTCTTAATTGTAAAGGGTCAAAGAAAATATAGCTAGAATCCAGATAAATTACAATACATTTACATGGGAAACGAAGAATGGATTTTGCCCCCTTGATGTAACTTCATTCCTCATCAGTAGAAATTTTTTTCTTTTTTCCTGAGTATTCTTTGTCACATCAGGATATATCCAAACTCTATGGCCATGAAAATTATATTCTTGATTCTGAAGGAAAAATCTTAAAACTGAATCTCTCTCTCTGTTGAACACAAATGAGACTAGCAAAGTGTCTCTAGTCTCTATGACCATCTCTAGAGTTAGGTCTAACAATGTAGTAACATTTAAAAGTATTTCTTGTCCTTCTTGTCATTGTGAATCTTCCTTTTTATCTTTAATCCTAGGTATATAATATATCTTGGATATAGCGGAAATCCCTTCTTCTGGAAAATTCAAAGCAATTATAAGATAGCTTTTAAACAGTTCTCGTGGGGATACCGCTTTCAGCCTTGGGAAGTTTAGTACTCTCAGGTTAGCTCTTCTACTTTCATTTTCCAATTTTTCCATTCTGTTGAAACAAATACCCTCTGATTTAATGAGATTATTTCGAACTTCTTCCACCTTTTAAATTTTCTGTTCCATCTCTTTCATAGTATTTTCCAATGTTGTTACCTTGGAATCTAGCTTCTTAGTGTTTTGTAAGTTCTCTTTTAACATACCAGTTAAAGTATTTATAGCATTATCCATTGAAACTAATACGTTCAATATTGTATCTAAGGTTATTATTGAAAGTTTAACCAAGGACAGATTACATACAATATGTACCTCTGGTTCACTTTTTCGTGATTCCACAGGGTCCCCCGTCTTCCTCGTCTTGTTATCTAGCTCCAGCTTCAAAGCCTGTGGAGCACTGTAAAATAGGACTCACCGAAGAGAGTGATATATCCACATCTCTTCTCGGGGCTCAGTTCTTAATGAAGCCGTTTGCTCTTCCCTCCATTCAGCTGTTACTTCTCCAAGAATCCTAGACGGTGGTTCCTGGGTAGTCGGCGCACCGGGGCTGAGGGATATTCCTTCTGCCATGGAGCTCGGCGTCTGCTCAGCATTGGCGTCTCCCGCGGCTCCTCCCTCCGGTAACTGTTGCACAGGTCTGACGAACATAGACTCGATTTGCAGTTGTCTTGTATACGGGTTTGGCATTGAGGTAAAAGATGATCTTCCTTTTGCCTTCTTTTTTGTCTGAGGCATTTCAGGTAAAGTTTCAGAGGCAATACGGCAACTAGTAGAATTTTTTGCGGAGCGAGGTTGTGTGCGTCCACTCTAATCGGCAGCCATCTTGGACTCCAGCCAATCCCCTTTTTGCAAAAGGGGAAGGGATCATGATGCCCAGGGAAACTCTCTTGAACTTTTTTTTTTTTTTTTTTTTAGAAATTTGTTCAAGGCCCTAAGATCTAGGATGGGACGGAGTCCTCCTGTTCTCGTTGGAATCAGGAAGTACCTGGAGTAGAATCCCTGCCCTCTTTGACCTGCTGGTATGGCTCGACCGCTCTGGCTGTTAAGAGGGAGGAGAGCTCTGCTTGCAGTACCTCCTGATGCACTACCAGCCCCCACTGCGGGCATAGAGGGCAATTTGGCATGACACACAATAGATTTAATTGGTATTCCTGATGGACAGAACCCACTGGTCTGAGCTTACATTGGGCCACTGATCTGCAAACAGCAGCCTGCCCCCTATCAGAGGGTCCATCGTTCCAGGTATGTGCAACTGGATAATGCTCCTACAGCTCAGTCAAAACCCCGTTTTCGAAGTTGACTGAGATGACTGGGGTTTAGGGGCTCTCTGCTGCCTGGAATGGCTATAGGAGCTCTGATGGTGTTGACAGGATCGAGGAGGCAAAACATAGCAGTACTTCTGGCAAAAGAAAGACTTCCTTGGGCCCGGTCTCGATGGGTCTCCTGCAGGAGGAGGATGAGGCCAGAGTACTAGTAGAGAGCTCTTGGAGGGTTTCATGGTAATCCCAAAGTTGGGCCACAGCATCCCTCACCCTTTTTCTGAAGAGATTTTGTCCAGCACATCAGCGAGTCTTTTCCTGTATCTCTGGTCAGAGAACCAAGGCCCACAGCCACTTCATTTTGCAGGCACAGATTCCCACTGCAGAGACTCTCGATGCAGTCTCAAAAACATCGTAGATCGCATGGACTTTGTGTTTTCCGTACTCCAGACCCTTGTGCACCAGTGACATGAGGGTATCTTGCTGAAGTTGAAGAAGCTGCTCAGCCACCTCCTGCACCTGCTTCCACATGTCCTGCGAGTACTGTCTTATGTACAGCAGGCAAGCAGCGATGCGGGCAATAAGCATGGCACCTTGGCATACCTTTCTCCCAAGAGCGTCCATCGCTCTGTAATTCGTCCGCGGGGTGCACCAAGGAATGGGTCAGCGTGTTTGGCCCTCTTGAGAGCGGATTCCACCACCACTGACTGGTGAGGCAGCTGATGCTTATCAAATTGGGCAGCCTTCTGGACGAGGTAGACCCTGTCCACTTTCTTGTTAACAGGAGGCACTATGAGGAGGTATTCCCATATCCTCAGCAGCAACTCCTTAAGGATCTCGTGTACCAGAATGACACAATTTCCTTAGGAGGCTCTATGAACTGGAGGATCTCAAGTATTTTGTGCATGGCCATAGAGGCAAAAACTCATAATAAAAACTTTTTTAAATATAACCGAAGCAAGAAACCTGTGAGGGAGTCGGTTGGAACATTAGATGACAGAGGGGTTAAAAAGGGGCTCTTAGGGAAGATAAGGCCATTGCAGAAACACTAAATGAATTCTTTGCTTCCGTGTTTACTAATGAGGATGTTGGGGAGATACCAGTTCCGGAGATGGTTTTCAGGGGTGATGAGTCAGACGAACTGAACGAAATCACTGTGAACCTGGAAGATGTAGTAGGCCAGATTGACAAACTAAAGAGTAGCAAATCACCTGGACCAGATGGTATGCATCCTAGGGTACCAAAGGAACTAAAAAATGAAATTTCTGATCTATTAGTTAAAATTTGTAACCTATCATTAAAATCATCCTTTGTTCCTGAAGACTGGAGGGCGGCCAATATAACCCCCAATATTTAAAAAAGGCTCCACGGGCGATCCGGGTAACTTTAGACCAGTGAGTCTTTCAGTGCCAGGAAAAATAGTGGAAACTATTCTCAAGATCAAAATCGTAGAGCATATAGAAAGACATGGTTTAATGGAACACAGTCAACATGGATTTACCCAAGGCAAGTCTTGCCTAACCGGTAGATGTAGTGTATTTGCCTAACCGGTAGATGTAGTGTATTTGGATTTTCAGAAGGCGTTTGACAAAGTCCTTCATGAGAGGCTTCTAAGAAAACTAAAAAGTCATGGGATAGGAGACGATGTCCTTTCATGGAATACAAACTGGTTAAAAGACAGGAAATAGAGTGTAGGATTAAATGGTTAATTTTTTCAGTGGAAAAGGGTAAACAGTGGAGTGCTTCAGGGATCTCTACTTGGACCAGTGCTTTTCAATATATATATAAATGATCTGGAAAGGAATACAAAGAGTGAGGTTATCAAATTTGAGGATGATACAAAATTATTCAGAGTTAAATCACAAGTGGATTGTGATATATTACAGGAGGACCTTGCAAGACTGGAAGATTGGGCATCCAAATGGCAGATGAAATTTAATGGAGACAAGTGCAAGGTGTTGCATATAGGGAAAAATAACCCTTGCTTTAGTTACACGATGTTAGGTTCCATATTAGGAGCTACCACCCAGGAAAAAGATCTAGGCATCATAGTGGATAATACTTTAAAATTGTCGGCTCCGTGTGCTGCAGCAGTCATAAAAGCAAACAGAATGTTAGGAATTATTAGGAAGGGAATGGTTAATAAAACGGAAAATGTCATAATGCCTCTATATCGCTCCATGGTAAGACCGCACCTTGAATTCTGTGTACTATTCTGGTCGCCACATCTCAAAAAAAGATACATTTGTGATGGAAAAGGTACAGAGAAGGGCAACGAAAATGATAAAGGGGATGGAACAGCTCCCCTATGAGGAAAGGCTGAAGAGGTTAGGGCTGTTCAGCTTGGAGAAGAGACGGCAGAGGGGGGATATGATAGAGGTCTTTAAGATCATGAGAGGTCTTGAACGAGTAGATGTGACTCGGTTATTTACACTTTTGAATAATAGAAGAACTAGGGGGCATTCCATGAAGTTAGCAAGTAGCACATTTAAGACTAATCATAGAAAATTCTTTTTCACTCAACGCACAATAAAGCTCTGGAATTTGTTGTCAGATGATGTGGTTAGTGCAGTTAGTGTAGCTGGGTTCAAAAAAGGTTTGGATAAGTTCTTGGAAGAGAAGTCCATTAACGGCTATTAATCAAGCTTACTTAGGGAATAGCCACTGCTATTAATTGCATCAGTAGCATGGGACCTTCTTAGTGTTTGGTTAATTGCCAGGATCTTGTGGCCTGTTTTGGCCTCTGTTGGAAACAGGATGCTGGGCTGGATGGACCCTTGGTCTGACCCAGCATGGCAATTTCTTATGTTCTTATGTTCCACTGTTAAAAGTTGAAAAGTGATGGCCTCTGCCATCACCCTCACAAACCCTGCAAAGGTTAAGTCCTCAGGTGCAGACTTCCTTCATTCATCTGGAGAAGGGTCTGATGGGAGACCATCAGAGTCCTTGGAGGACGCCATCAGATCATCTCCCCAGGGGTCATAGGGAACCTCATCCTCACAATATGCTACAGGGGAGGTGATCCTAGGTGCTAAGCCGACGTTCAGAGGTGCAGGCACCGGTAGAACTGGATTGGGGGGGGGGGGGGGGGGGGGGCGGGCTACAGGCTTCTCTGTCTCTGCCAGCCATGGTGGAGTTTCCTCCTCAGAGGAATTGGCAATTACCACTGTATCGGTATGGGGAGAACTCAGTGCCCTGCCGGGCACCGATGCTGTCCCAAGAATCAATGCCAGCTGGGTTGGTAATGCACTAATGAGCACATTGAGCTTTTCCAGAAGTGGTATGAATGAGTACAGGCAGCACCAACACCAGTGCCGTCGGTACCACAGGACCAAAGCCCTGAAGCACCTGCTCCACCGTCAGCTGAAATCTGTGCTCCAGCTCCTCCTCAAATGTTGCCTATGCCAACAATGACTGGGAGGAAGGAGAGGTCACCAGATCTTCAGACCTGTGAAGGTCACCAGGACCAGTAGAGACCGCTGCGGACCCTGGGTATCGATAGAGGATGGGCTCTTGCTCACGATGGGGCGGCTTCGGGGACACTGTGGCAAAATCTGGTACATCCTTGCACCCAGCACTATGCATCGAAGGGGACTGGTGACTATGCTTCTTAGGCTTCCCCTTGATATATGGCCTGGTCTTAAAACAGTGCCAAGGTCGAAGACGATGAACCCAGCATCCTCGGCCCAGAGGAGATCGACAATGGTCTGTCTCTGGTGCCACTATCCACCGGCAGCATCGACAGAACCAATGGTCCTGCTGATGTTGATGGCGTGGTGTCCACTGGTGCTGCTCAGAGGTCCTTCGATGTTGATGCCACTGATGGCTCGGACTTCCTCAACCCATCTTATCGAGTCAAAGCAGACATCCCTCTGGGATCATCTGGGTACACAAGCAGCAACCCTGGATGTCATACGATGCCCCCAGGCAGAGGATGCACACCTCATGGGGATCAGTGGATAGACATGGTCCTCGAGCACTGGGGGTATTGGCGAAAACTGGACGTGGCCATGAAGGGGCAAAACAAAAGGGGCTGCAAGTCAAAAACAATGACAGCGGGTGTCGATGGCCGACTGGCACAGAGGCACTGCCACCACCGGGGGTGGGGGGAAATAGACTGCAAAAGGAAACTTACCTGAAATGCTGAAAACGCTGATTAGGGTCATTTCGGGAAGGCATCAAAAGGAAAAATTCGCAAAGAACAGAAAGTTTTCTGCAAGGCTAAAACCAGCTAAAGTGAGTTCAATCACACTGTGAGGCTTACAGCTCTGCGAAAAAAAAAGAGACTGAAGGGAGACCCCACATGGACGAGTGGTATAGGGCATGCTGGGCATGCTCAGTGTGCCTAGTCAAAGTTCTAGAAATTTTGACATAAGTTTTCTGCATCGGGGCTCCATCTGATGATGTCACATGTGTGAAGACTACCATCCTGCTTGTCCTCAGAGAATCCCAAAAAATAGCAGAAGTAGGCTGCAGGGCACATCTCTTGCACACAGTTATATAAGAAGGTGGTGAAGGACAGTGTTTATGCCAGTACAAATCTCCACTGGGAGTGGGTGACTCACCACCCTACTCTTCCTGTAGGAAGACAAACAGAAGGGCTGCTACAACAGAATGAAATGACCTGAAAATCCCACTACCTGCTCAACCTAGAGAAACTGTCACATATATCCCAGAGAATCAGCTGCAGAGAAAATGGGAATGGCACTGTGGGCTTGACTGTCATTTTTCTGTATTCCCAGAAAACTCAGGTATTTTGGTTTTCTTCAGCTGTTTAAATCACTAAGCTCCAAACAATAGCATGCTCAGATGGTGCTGCTGGGCCTAAAATATCCATCACTCAGGCTAGCTTTGAAAAAAAAAAAAAAAAAGCCTCACTCATAGGGCTTGATTAACTTAAGCTTTTCTTGTATGCTGTGTCTATGGGGAAAAAAGCTTAGCGAGTCAAGCCCTTAATCTGGAAAATAAACCCCTTTGGCTATCAAAGGGTTAATAGTGCTCTCTACTGCAGACTTCAGTAGTGGAAACAGAATCTTGACACAGAACTAATCCAGTCAGGGACGAGTTTGGAGGGAGCCCATAAGAATTGACACAGGATCTGCTGCTATCTGCTTGTAGGAGTGACAAAGCAGAATCGTAAAGAGGGCTGAACTACAGACAAGGCAGTAACATAATTCGCACAACCAGCATAATGGCTTTAGATGTAATTGGCTGAGGCCATTAAATTTATAATCTGATTTTTGGACCAGCTGTGCAATATTTGCCTATTGCAAGCTACTGTAGTCACTACGTGTAAGTTAAACCCTGCTGACAAGACATTTGGCAGCAAGGACTACTGAATGCTCAGCAATAGTACTCACGCATAGCGTTAAGGCAATGCACATTTTCCGCGCAGCAAAATCAGTTGCTAAGTAACAGCTTTCGAAGTGAATTCTGAAAAAATATCAGATAAATACAGATAATACCAGGTCTACAACGGGACAATAAGACAGACTACATTGTGTGTTCCATATAAATTAGTGGTAGCCTGGCATCCTTTATATTCCCAGGGTTGTGCTGCTGTACATCTTTGTGGAGTACATATACAGTTTATGGTAAAATAATGCTATTTATTTCAAATAGCTACAAACAAGTATGCACTGAGATTGCAGCCCCATTAATAAGAAATAAAGTATGTGAAACCAGCCTAGCATAAGAGATACAGAAATAAGTAGAGTAACTTGGCAGCCACACTACTTTAAATTCTACGACTTGGTGACAGAGTTATCAGGGGAGAATACAGATGTTCCACATACGTGACTTATAAACTGAGCGCCCTAGGTACAGATCATAAAATGAGTGAGTGGGTTAGAAACTGTTTGAGTGGGAGGCAATAAAGGCTACTGGTAAACAGAGTTCACTCTAAGAAAAGGGAGGCCAGGTGTTGCGGGATCTATCCTTGGTCCAGTTCAGTTCAACATTTTCATAAGCAATAATGCGGAAGGGCTATTGGGAAAGCTTTGCCCTTTTGCAGATGCTAAAATGTGTAACAGGGTAGACACCCTGGAAAATATGAAAAACATGAGAAGGGATCTAGTGAAGCTTGAGAAATAGTCTAGAGTCTAGCAGCTAAAATATAATGCTAAAAAATGCAGGGAAGACCAATCATATCTGGTGTATTGGCACACTCACAAAATAAATATCTGGACTTAACAGAAGTGATTTTCAAACCCTTGATGCACAACACAACCACCACAGACTTTCTGAACAAGTTATTGAGAAATTTCTACTTACCTGATAATTTCATTTTCTTTAGGATAGTCAAATGAATCCAGAACAAGTGGGTTATGCACCTCTACCAGCAGATGGAGAAGGAGCAAACTGACGTCACAATATATAACCCCCTCTAGTAACATCAGCCTGCCAGTATTTACTTCAAAAACAACTGTGGACAGAGTAGCAAAAACTTGATTAAAAACAGATAACAGTTTCAAATCTCAACCAACAGGCAAGGCAACATTGAGCTCAGACAAAGCAAAATTGCTTACCTTGTAATAGGTGTTATCCCAGGACAGCAGGATGTAGCTCTCACATATGGGTGACATCAGTAATGGAGCCCTATACGGAAAAACTTCTATCAAAGTTTCTATGAAACCTTTGACTGGCACCAGAGTGCCTATTGAGCATGCCCAGCATGCCATGATATTCCCTGCCACAGGGGTCTCCCTTCAGTCTGTTTTGTAGCAATTAGCGTTAGCCAAAAATAAAATAATAAAACGTATTGGACCAATTAAGAAAAAATCTGAGACCCAACTCCGCGGGGTGGCAGGTGGGTTTCGTGAGGACTACATCCTGCTGTCCTGGGATAACACCTATTACAAGGTAAGCAATTTTGCTTTATCCCAGGACAAGCAGGATGCTAGTCCTCACATATGGGTGATTAGCAAGCTAGAGGCTGAGTCATTTGGGATTGAGGCAACAGTGAAGTATTGTTGTTGAAATGAATCAGCAGAAGATCACAGCAGGTTGGATGTAGAAGGAGTTGGAATTACACTGGAAACAAGTTCTTTAAGACAGATTGTCCATAGGCTGAATCTTGTCTTCCTTCTTTGTCTAAACAATAGTGAGCTGCAAAGGTGTGAAGAGAACTCCATGTTGCTGCTTTACAAATGTCCAGAATAGGTACAGAGCGAAGGTGTGCTACTGAGGTTGACATTGCTCTGACCGAATGTGCTTTTACTCGCCCTTGAAGAGTAAGGCCTGCTTTTTCATAACAAAACTGTATGCAATCTGCTAGCCAGTTTGACAAAGTATGTTTGCCCACTGCTTTACCTGGTTTGTTTGGATCATAAGATACAAATAGTTGACTGGACTTTCTTTGGACTGAATTGCGGTTTAAGTAGAAGGATAGCACACGTTTACAGTCCAAGGTATGTAAGGCTCTTTCTCCCTGGTGAGAGTGAGGCCTTGGAAAGAATATTGGTAAAACTATAGATTGGTTCAAGTGGAATTCCGTAACTACTTTTGGAAGGAATTTGGGATGAGTACGGAGGACCACCCTGCCATGTAGGAACTTTGTAAAAACTTCATTCTATTGACACAACACTATCTTGTTCTAATCGTAACACAAAACGGGTTAATTCATGCTTTGCCTTCTCCCTCTGACCATTTTCATATTTAATTTGCTCTCCCTTTTAACCTCTTAATACTAAAACTGTGGTCCATTAATCCATCATCATTAAACATAGACTTGTCTTTAATTCTGCATTTTTTAATGGCCAGGTTCTGGGAGCTCTGAGGAAGACAGTTTTCCATGTAAGAAATTTAATGTCACAGGTGTCTATGGGTTCGAATGGGGAACGCATGAGCCTGGTTAATACTACGTTTAGGTCCCATCGTATGCATGGGGGATGAAATGGAGGTTTAAGGTGCGTTAAACCTTTCATAAATCTACTAACGAGAGGTTGTGTAGAGATAGGTGCGTCTCCCAGCTTGTTATGGTAAGCTGAGACTGCACTCAAATGTACTCTTACAGATGAAGTCTGAAGACCAGAGTCTGAAAGATGGTATAGGTAATCTAGTAGTGAGGTAGTGGGGCAAGTGAAAGGATCTATAGATTTCTGAGTGCACCACAAAGTAAACCGTTTCCATTTGTAGGAATAATTCTTTCTAGTGGAAGGTTTACGTGAAGCTATCAACACTTGAGATATAGTGGTTGGAAGGTTGAGTGGTTGTAAGATCAAGCTTTCAACATCCATGCTGTCAGGAATAGGGATTGAAGGTTGTGATGTCGCAACCGACCCTGTTCCTGAGTTATGAGACTGGGAGCTACTCCCAGGTGAATGGGATCCCTGACAGAGGTCTAGCAGTGTGGGAAACCATACCTGTCGAGGCCAGTATGGGGCTATGAGTATCATGGTCCCCTTGTCCTGTTGAAGCTTCACTAGAGTTTTGGTTATGAGTGGTATCGGTGGATACGCGTATAACAGGCCTGAGTTCCAATGGCGAGCAAATGCGTCCTTCGGGTGGCTGTCCTCCTGTCGTAGGAGGGAGCAATAATTGTTCACCTTGTAATTCAAATGGGACGCAAAGAGATCTATTGTAGGTTGATCCCAACGTTGAAAGATCTTGGTTGCTATCGCTGGATCCAAGGCCCACTCATGTGGTTGAAACTGACGACTGAGGCGATCTGCTATTATGTTGTGGATGCCTGCTAGGTAAGTGGCCCGTAGAAGAACTGAATGTGCTAGGACCCAGTCCCAAATCTGTGCTGCTTCTTGGCAAAGGAGGTAGGAACCTGTTCCCCCTTGTTTGTTGATGTACCACATGGCTACTGTGTTGTCTGTTTGGATCAGAACAGTCTTGTGTGAAAGGCAGTCCTTGAACGCATGTAGCGCATAATGTATCGCTCGAAGCTCTAGGAAGTTTATCCGAAAAGAGGATTCGGTTTTTGTCCACGTCCCTTGGGTCTTCAGATGACCAATGTGTGCTCCCCAACCTAAAGTGGACGCATCTGTAGTTAATGTCACTTGTGGAACTGGATGCTGGAAAGGCAGACCTTTGAGCAAATTGTTCATTGATGTCCATCAGAGGAGGGAGGAACGCAGTTCCTGCGTTATCTGAACGTGAGTGGACAATGATTGAATGGCTTGAATCCACTGTGCTCTGAGTGTCCATTGCATTAGTCGCATGGTCAATCTGGCCATGGGAGTGACGTGAACTGTGGAGGCCATGTGACCAAGTAGGGTGAGGCACTGATGAGCTGTAACTTGAGATTGATTTCGGAGAGAGTGAGCCAGGAGAGCGAGTGTTTGTGCACGGTCTCTTGGAAGAAAAGCTTTTTGCTATGATGGTGTTTAAATCTACACCGATGAATTGTAGTAGGTGAGATGGTGTGAAATGGGATTTCTGGTAATTGATGAGAAACCCCAAGGAGTGAAGAAAGTTGACTGTGAGCTTGAGGGAATTGAGAGCTCCTTCTTGTGTCTGACTCCTGATGAGCCAATCGTCTAGATAAGGGAATACATGCACCTTTTGTTTGTGGAGGTGTGCCACTGCCACACACTTTGTGAACACTCAAGGTGCTGAGGCTAGGCCGAATGGGAGCACTCGGTATTGAAAATGTTGTCCTTCGACCAGAAATCGCAGGTACTGGCAAATGAGGAGGAAAAATGGGAATGTGAGCATAGGCGCCTTGAACATCCAGAGAGCAGAGCCAATCCCCTTTTTGAAGAAGAGGTAGCATGGTGCCTAACGATACCATCCTGAATTTTTCTTTTTGAGAAATTTGTTGAGATTTCTGAGGTTTAGGATAGGACGTAGGCCTCCGGTTTTCTTTGGAATGAGGAAATAGCGGGAGTAGAATCCTCTGCCCTGCTGAGGCCTGGGAACTGGTTCTATGGCCCTGGCTCTCAGAAGGGTGGATAATTCTGTTTTTAGAATTTTGGAATGGTGGTTCACTGTCCAAGAGGAGATTGGTGGAGTTTCTTTTGGTACAGTGAGAAAATCCAATCGGTACCCTTGAGCTGTAATGGAAAGTACCCATTGGTCTGTGGTTATGGAGGTCCAGGTGTGATGGAAAAAGGCTATACGACCTCCTACTGGCAGGTGTGGGAGTGGATTGTCGGATGGGCTGCTGCTCTCTGATTGTCTTTCAAAACCCCGACATTGATGCAGTCTGAGGAGGAGGTTGAGGCCTGGCAGGCCTTTGCCTAGACTGGGGACGCTGAGCTGGGCGCGATGGTCTTGCCCGGGTGGTTGGGGGATAGTAGCGTCGTTGGCGGTAGTAAGGACGCCTTGTATCCCTTCTAGGAAGTCTCCTGGCAGGGGGTTGTGACTCTTGAGGTAGTAATGAGAGTTGTTTGAGAGTCTCAGTGTGGTCTTTTATCGTGACAACTGCTTCCTTAACCTTGTCTCCAAACAGGTTATCTCCCAAACGAGGAAGGTCGGCCAGTCTCTCCTGTACCTCTGGTCGTAGATCGGACGCTTTAAGCCAGGCCCATCTACGAGCAGTTATTCCTGAAGCCAAGAGACGAAATGCAGTTTCAAAACTGTCGTAGGTTGCCCTAACCTCATGCTTGCCTGCCTCTAGGCCTTTATGTACCACTTGATGAAAGGGTTCCTGATATTGATCAGTAAGTGTGTGAACGAGCTCTTGGACTTGTTTCCAAAGATTTCGTTGGTACTGGTTCATAAAAAGTTGATAAGCTGCAATCCGAGATACCAACATAGATCCCTGGAAAACGTTACGTCCTAAATTATCCAGGAATCTGTTGTCCCTTCCTGGCGGTGTTGAGGAGTGAGTTTTTAACCTTTTTGCCTTTTTCTGGGCCGACTCCACTACCACAAATTGGTGAGGTAGTTGGGTCTTTTGGAATCCAGGAATTGGTTGGACTAAGTAGGCTGCATCTGATCTTTTACCGATGCAAGTGATCCAGGATGTTCCCATATTCGGTACATGAGTTCTTGTAGTACCTCATGCACTGGCACCGCCAAAATCTCTTTTGGAGGATCTACAAATTGAAGAAACTGTGTTTTTTGCCTGGAATCCATCTCTGACTGCAACTGGAAAGGAATAGTTTCCGCCATTTCCTTTACAAAGTTGGAAAAGGATAAGTCTTCCGGAGGAGATTTCCTACGGTCCTCAGGAGATGATGGTTCAGACAGCATGTCCTCTTCTGAAGAGAAATCTGTATCGGTATCTGTGCCTGTATCTCTTGGGGACCTCACTGGTTGTGGCCTAGTAGGTATCAACGGTGTCACCTTTGGTATTGGTGGAAGTAAAGGAGACCGTGGCTGATGAGGCCTAGGAACTCCAGAGGGTCCTGGAATAGGTTCTTCATCGATGTCTTGTGGTTTTTTCGATATGGCATCGAGTAACGTGTCCAATTTATTCATCAGAAGTTGAAAAATAGAAAACTCTGAGTGTGGCACCGATGGAGTCATCGGTGGAATCGATGCCGGAATCGGACGCGGTACCGATGGCATCGGTGGCGGAATCGATGGAGGTATCGGCATCGATGGTGACGGATCCGATGGCATCGGAGCTGGTGTCGATGGCGACATCGGTGTCTATGGCTGGACTGGCACCGTATCAAGGAGCGCTTGTCGAACCGCTTGACGGATATATCCATCAAGTTCCACCCACATAGCTGATGGTATCAGAGCAGCTATAGGGGGAGGCAGTGATGGCAATACAGATACCTCCTCAGGGCCCTAAGGAGGTATGGTGCCCTGCACCGGTATCGGTGGGGATCGCCCTGGTACCGTAGGCCTCGGAGTCTCCGCGCTCATCCGAGCTTTCTTAGCTTTCATGTTTTACTTTCTTGTTTACATTCCTATTTTTCTTGCCTCTGCCTTAGTTATTATATTCAACCTTCTTCCCTTCCCCTGTTACAATGTATTTTCTTTGCTTTTGTTAATATGTGAACCGGCATGATGTGCCTTTCTAATGTCGGTATATAAAAATTACTAAATAAAATAAATGTGCTTTAATAACTTGATTAATTTGGCTAACTTGAATAACTTGGACTGGTTGAACTTATTTCCAACTGGAGACCACCAGTGCACTCAACCGAAAAATGCCAACACCCGGCAACTATGGGTGTCTTAAACTAGAGGTATAGCCTGGCTTACCCGTGCTTGTCTTGCTCTCGGGGTTTCCGGAATTTGGGGCAGCCGTGGGCAGGATGCTGAGTCCATCTGTCTACACTAAGGAAAACGAAATTATCAGGTAAGTAATTTCTCCATTTCCTAGTGTGTAGCAGATGGACTCAGGACCAATGGGATGTACAAAAGCTCCTTCCGAACCGGGTGGGAGGCTGCCCGTAGCCCACTTAGTACTACCCTTGCAAATGCTGTGTCCTCCCGGGCCTGAACATCCAGGCAGTAGAACCTTGAGAAGGTGTGACTGGAGGACCACGTCGCCGCCCGACAGATCTCGGCGGGTGACAGCATCTTGGTTTCTGCCCAGGATACTGCCTGGGCCCTTGTGGAATGGGCCTTGACTTGTAGAGGTGGAGGCTTTCCTGCCTATAAGTAGGCCGCCTTGTTTACTTCTTTGATCCAGCGGGCTATGATTGCCCGCGAGGCCTCTTCCCCTTGTTTCTTCCCGCTGTGAATGACAAATAGGTGGTCCGTCTTCCGTACGAATTTCGATCTTTCCAGGTATCAGACTAGGAGTCTGCCGACTTTAAGATGGCGAAGAAGGCATGAGTCTTCTGAGTCCTTATGCTCATCTGGAGATGGCAGCGAGATAGTTTGGTTCAGATGGAAATGAGAAACAGTTTTGGAAGGAAGGAGGGGACAGTGCGGTGCTGTATGGATCCCGGTGTGAATCTAAAGAACGGTTCCCGACGGGATAGCGCTTGAAGTTCGGAGATGCGACGGGCTGAACATATTGCCACGAGAAATGCAGTCTTCAAGGTCAGGAGCCGTAGGGACAGACCGCGTGTAGGTCTGAAGGAAGTTCCCATCAGGAAGTCAAGTACAAGATTGAGATTCCATAGGGACACCGGCCACTTTAGTGGTGGTCTGATTTGCTTGACCCCTCCCAGGAAACGGGAAATGTCTGGATGGGATCATAGACTGATGCCATCCACTTTGGCTCTGAAGCAGGCCAGCACGGCCACCTCAACCTTGATGGAGTTGAGAGACAACCCCTTTCTTAAAGCCATCCTGCACAAATTCCAGGATCATGGGGATTCTGACTGTCCTCACACGAGGCTTCGAATATTCTCCACATTTGTATGTAAGCTAGAGACGTGGAAAACTTGCGTGCTCGGAGCAAGGTGTAAATCACTGCCCCTGAGTATCCGCTCTTCTTCAGGCGAGTCCTCTCAATGTCCAGACTGTAAGAGAGAATAGAGTTGGTTCTTCGTGGAGGATTGGTCCTTGCTGGAGCAGGTCCCTGTGTGGGGGTAGACACAGAGGGTTCCCCACCAGAAGTCTTCGCATGTCTGCATACCATGGCCTTCTTGGCCAGTCCGGGGCCACTAGAAGTACTAGCCCCCTGTGTTGTTCTATCCTGCAGATGATCCTGCCCAGTAGTGGTCATGGGGGAAAGGCATACAGCAGGTCTTCCTGTGGCCAGGTCTGGGATGAGGGCATCGATTCCTTGGGATTGTGGTTCTCTACTGCAGCTGAAGAACTTGGGAACTTGGGTGTTGGACCAGGTTGCCAGAAGATCCATTGCTGGTGTTCCCCAGCGGTTTACTATCAACTGGAGGGCTGTAGTCGACAGCATCCATTCCCCTGGGTCTAGACTCTCTCTGCTGAGGTAATCCGCAGTGACGTTGTCTTTTCCCGCAATATGGGTGGCTGAGATTCCTTGTAGGTTTGCTTCCGCCCACGCCATAAGGGGGGGTCTATTTCCAGGGACACCTGTTGGCCTCTGGTTTCTCCCTGGCGGTTGATGTAGGCAGCTGTTGTGGCGTTGTCAGACATGACTGACAGATCTGCTCCAGAGTCTGTGACTGAATCGAAGGCAGGCTAGTCTGACTGCCCGGGCTTCCAGTCTGTTGATGTTCATTCCCGACTCTTCCTTGTCCCATTGCCCCTGGGCCTTCAGTTCCTGGCAGTGGGCTCCCCACCCTCATAGGCTCGCATCCATGGTGAGCAAGACCCAGATCGGTGGGGATAGCCTTACTCCCTTGCTCAAATGGTTTCTTGAAGCCACCATTGGAGCTTGGTCCGCACCTCTGCCGTTAGCTGGAGGCGAACAGAGTAGTTCTGGGACATCGGGTTCCATCACAACAGTAGGGAACGTTGTAGTGGTTGCATGTGGGCCCTTGCCCATGGGACGACTTCTAGTGTTGATGTCATGAGGCCGAGGACTTGGAGGTAGTCCCATATCTTGGGGCGAAAACAGGTCAACAGGTTTCACAACTGGTCCAGTTTCCTTCTCCTTGTAGGGGGAAGAACAACCTTGTCTTGTTTGGTGTCGAACCGGACTCCCAGGTATTCTAATGATTGGGAGGGCTGCAGGCAGCTCTTGGTTGTGTTGACGACCTACCCGAGATTCTGCAGTAATTCTTGACTCTGGTGGTCGCCTGGTGACATTCCTCTGGAGATTTTGCCCTGATCAGCCAATTGTCCAGATATGGATTACGAGGATTCCTTCTTTCCTCATTGTTGCCGCCACTACAATTATGATTTTGGTGAACGAGGGGCAGTAGCTAGCCGAAGGGTAGCGCCCGGAACTGGTAGTGATGGTCCAGTATCACAAACCGTAGAAAGCGCTGATGGTCGTGATGGACCGGGATGTGGAAATAGGCTTCTGACAGATCCAGAGGTAAGAAATTTTCCCAGCTGTACTGCCCTTATGACTGAGCGTAGGGTTTCCATGCGGATGTGTGGTACCCTCAGGTAGCTATTGACGGACTTGAGATCCAGGATAGGCCGGAACGATCCCTCTTTCTTGGGGACGATAAAATAGATTGAATAGTGCCCAGTATTTTGTTGGTGCGTGGGCACAGGTGTTATCGCCCTTAGGGCGAGTAGTTTTGTCAGTGTGGTTTCCACTGCCGTCGTCTTGGAGGAGTGACATGGTGATTTCACCATTTTGTCTGGAGGGATACTGTGGAAGTCCAGGTAGTATCCCTCTCGAATGATGGTTAGGACCCACTTGTTCGATGTTATCTTGACCCATCTTTGGTAGAATAGGGCAAGCCTGCCCCCTATGGCTTCTTCCTGTGCATGGGTCTGTTGATTCTCATTGTGGGGTGAGGCTGGGCCCTGGACCTGAGCCGGCTCCCTTCTTGTCGTCTGTTCTGAAGGGGCTGGCCCCTGCCTGCGGGACGAGGTGCTTGGTTTGTGTTTTTGTACAGTCTAAAACGCTGTGATCCTCTGCCCTTGGATCTTCAGGGAGAGGGGTGTTGGATTCTTTTGTTCATGTCCTCCGGTAACCGAGGTACTGGGGATTCGCCCCATTTGTCAGCTAACTTCTCCAGTTCGCTTCTGAACAGGAGGGCTCCTTTAAAGGGAATTCTCGTGAGTTTCGTCTTGGAAGTTGCGTTGGCTGACCAACTTTGGAGCCAGAGTTGCCTTCTGGCTGCCACTATGGATGAGACGCCACTGACTGAGGTGTGCACCAGGTAGGAGGTCACATCCGTGAGGAAAGATATCACCGGTTCTAATGTTTCGACGGATGTGGTTGCATCCCTGAACAGCAACAAGCAGGCACATGTCACCATGGTGCAGCAGGCAGTGATCTGCAGGGACATAGCTGCAACATCAAATGACTGTTTAAGGATGGATTCCTGACATCTGTCCTGGGCATCCTTGAGTGGAGCTCCTCCGAATGGAAAGGTAGTGCGCTTTGAAACAGCGCAGACCATGGCATCCACTTTAGGGAAAACCCCGGAGTTCTTTGGCTGAGGGTTCCAGGGGGTATAGGGCTTCTAGGGCCCGTCCTCCTTTGAAGCTGGCATCTGGGGCATTCCATTCCAGGTCAATCAGTTGTTGTATGGCCTGCAGCATTGGGAAATGGCATGAAGCCTGACGGAGCTTGACCAAAACAGGGTTAGTCTTTGGCTCCGCTGCGGTGCTTATGCCTGGGATGGCCAGTGTCTTCAGGCTCAGAGACACAAGATCTGATAACTCATCTTTGGAGAAGAAACGCCTCATGGTTCGGTATGGTTCCATTCCTGGAGGGATTTCCCCTTCCTCCAGGGAGTCTGGCTCTTCCTCCAAGATGTCTGTGTCCCGTAAGGGGAGGCTTTTGTCCGGAGGAGGCACGTCTCGGGGAGGCTGCAAGGGACCTGGAAGGTTTTGGTCTTCTGGGGGAGACTGTGGCTGTGTCACCGGTGGCACCTATTGTGCCTGGACAAAGGTTTGCAGTCCTTTGAAGAATTCCACCCAGGAAAAGGTTCCTGGGTCTAAATTGAGTCCAGCGGCGTTCCCCTAGGGGCCGAGCCGGAGATAGAGAGGTCCGGGGTACTATCATTGGTGGAGCTGGATTCCTCTACTGGCAGAGGGGGGCCTTGCCTTGGTTCCCCCTTGAGCCTCTTCGCACTGTAGACACAGGGCAGCGGCCACTTCAGGTTGCGTAGCTCTCAGGTGGCAGGCTGGGCAGAGGGCTTGTCCCTTGGTTTTCTTGGCCGGCGGTGCCATGGTTTGTGCATTTGGAGAGCCTGAAAACCTCATCTGTGTGCATAGGTGCGTGCACCGGGAGGCTTAGTTGTGCGCTCTGGGTGCTCCAACGCTGTGCGTGCAAGATTTAGAAGATGCGCGTGCAGGTCAGTAGATGTGCATGTCGCTGTGCACCCGGCACAGATGCGCGCACCACTGTCAGCACAAGTTATTTGTGTGCACGGCTCAGTTGTGCGGCCAATACGGCGATCAAGGGGGGAATGGCGCAGACGACCATGTGGGCAAGATGGCAAACCCCCCCCTCCCCGAGGGTCTCCACATGGGAGGACCCTCGCACCGGATCGGGGTCTAGCCCGGATGGGGCTACTCAACCCGAAAGAACAGATGCCGGAAGGACGATCTGTGCGGCTATTCGAGCCTTGGAGACCGGAGACTTTAAGAAAGTTTTCTACCTTATCTTGTCCCGGCGCTTCCAAGTCTCATGCCGGGTAGTCTCCAACTGCGGGGGGAGAAGGAAAATACCTTCACCGCCGCACTCAATATTGCACCCGCTGCCTCTCAGCCACTCTGGGGGCTAAGACCATGCCAGGAACCGGCTACCCGACCGAGGCTTACCTCTGAGGGATCTCGGAAATCACCTCAGGAATTCTCAACTGGGGGAGGGACCCTTAGGTATCACCACAGGAGAGCGGGGCTCGTCTTGTAGAGGTAAGATTTTCTTTCTTCTTTGGTTTGGATTTTCTAACGCTGTGCAAGCGTGTGTAGTGTCCCAAACTGCTAAGGAGATGGAGAAATACTGACGAGCAGAGCTTCCTGCATGGGTATATGTAGGCTGACGTCAGATTGAAATCTGACTCCGTCTCCCATCTGCTATCAGGAGTACACTATACCCATTGGTCCTGAGTCCATCTACACACTAGGAAATTACCCTTTTCCCACTGAGAAAAGTGACCATTTAATCCTACTCTGTTTCCTGTTCTTTAACCAGTTTGTAATCCACGAAAGGACATCACCTCCTTTCCCATGACTTTTTTTTTTTTTTTTTAGTTTTCTTAGAAGTCTCTCAAGAGGGACTATATCAAATGCCATCTGAAAATCCAAATACACTACATTTACCGTTTCACCTTTATCCACATGTTTATTAACTCCTTCACAAAAATGAAGTAGATTTGTGAGGCAAGACTTCCCTTGGGTATATCCATGTTGACTGTGTTCCACTAAACCATGTCTTTCTATATGCTCTGTGATTTTGATCTTTAGAATAGTTTCCACTATTTTTCCCGGCACTGAAGCCAGGCTCACTGGTCTATAGTTTCCTGGATTGCCCTTGAAGCCCTTTTCAAATATTGGGGTTACATTGGCCACCCTCCAAACTTCAGGTACAATGGATAATTTTAATGATAGGTTACAAATTTTAACTAATAGATATGAAATTTCATTTTTGAGTTCCTTCAGAACCCTAGGATGCATACCATTCAGTCCAGGTGATTTACTACTCTTTAGTTTCTCAATCTGGCCTACCACATCTTCCAGGTTCACAGTGATTTGGTTCAGTTCATCTGACTCATTCCCCTTGAAAACCATCTCTGAAACTGGTATCTCCCCAACATCCTCATTAATAAACACAGAAGCAAAGTATTCATTTAGTCTTTCTGCAAAGCCCTTATCTTCCCAAAGAGCCCCTTTAACCCCTCGATCATCTAACGGTCCAACCGACTCCCTCACAGGTTTCTTGCTTCGGAAATATTTAAAAAGTTTTTATTATCAGTTTTTGCCTCTACGGCTAACTTCATTTCAAATTCTCTCTTTGCCTGTCTTATCAGTGTTTTACACTTAACTTGATAATGTTTATGCTTTTTCCTATTTTCTTCAGATTTTTCTTCCACTTTTTGAAGGATTTTCTTTTGGCTAATATAGCCTCTTTCACCTCACCTTTTAACCATGCCGGTAATCGTTTTCCTTCCTTCCACTTTTCTTAACGCATGGAATATATCTGGATTGCGCGTTTAGGATGGTATTTTTAAACAATGTCAACGCCTGTTGAACATTTTTAACCTTTGCAGCTGCACCTTTCAGTCTTTTTCTAAATATTTTCCTCATTTTATCAAAGTTTCTCTTTTGAAAATTTAGTGTTAGAGCTCTAGATTTACTTATTGTCCCCCTTCCAATCATTAGTTTAAATCTGATCATGTTATGATCACATAAGAATATAAGACTATAACATATGCCATATGAGGTCAAACCAAGGGTCCAAACCCAGTATCCTGTTTCCAACCGTGGTCAATCCAAGTCACAAATACCTGGCAAGTGCCCAAACATTAAATAGATCCCATGCTACTAATACTGGCAACAAGCAGTGGCTATTCTCTATTGATTAATAGCAGTTTATGGACTTCTCCATCAAGAACTTATCTAAACCTTTTTTTTAAACCCAGTTGCACTAACTGCCTTAACCACATCCTCTGGAAATGAATTCCAGGGCTTAATTAATGTGTTGAGTGAGAGAATTTTCTCTTAATTTGTTTTAAATGTGCTATTTTCCAACTTCATGGAATGTCCCCTAGTCCTTGAATTATCTGAAAGAGTAAATAACTGATTCACATTTACCCATTCAAGTCCTTTCATGAGTTTTGTAGACCTCTATCCTATCCCTCCCTCAGCCATCACTTCTTCAAGCTGAACAACACTAACCTCTTTAGCCTTTCCTCACAGGGAAGCCATTTCATGACCTCTCTCATTTTGGTCGCCCTTCTATGTACCTTCTCCATCACGACTTTATCTTTTTTGAGATGTGACGACCAGAATTGAACAAAGTATTCAAGGTGCAGTCTTACCATGAAGCGATACAGAGGCATGATGACATTCTCTGTTTTATTTGCCATTCCCTTCCTAATAATTCCTAACATTCGGGTCCTATCCTGTACCGAGCGGTAGGAAGAGCTGCGTTAGTGCCTGCGGCACCCGCGGTTGCCGCACGCACAGTGCAGCACACCTACCGCTCGATCCTGAACATTAATTTTATGTAAATGTAAACCGCGACCGTGAAGCCTTAGGCCCGCGCAACCCATTTTACTGGATAGAGCGCCTATACAGTATCCTGGGTGCGCGGGCCTAACGCTTCACGCCACGCTGGTATCTGTCATTTCAAATGTCATTTGAAATGACAGATACCAGGAAGTCGGGACTGCCAGTCCCCCCTCCCCTCCTCCCGAAGCAGGGCGCGAAAAGCAGCCCTGCTTCGGGAGGAGGGGAGAAGGGACACTGACAGCGGCAAAGCAAAAAAAAAAAAAAAAAAAAAAAGCGAAAGAACCAAAAGCTAAAAGTAAGTTGCTTCGCTGCTGTCAGTGTCTCTTCTCCCCTCCTCCCGGAGCAGGGCGCGAAAAGCAGCCTTGCTCCGGGAGGAGCAAAGAATAGACACTGACAGCAGCGAAGCGAAAAAAAACCAAAAGCAATTTTGGTTTTTTTTTCAAAATTTTGGTTTTTTTTCCAAAAGCGACAATTTTGGTTTTTTTCCAAAAGCGACTTACTTTTGGGATCTGTCAAGATCCCAAAAGTAAGTCGCTTTTTGACGCCTGCACAACTTACTTTTTTTTGCAGCCATCAGCAGGAACACATGGCGATCGTGGCTCCGGTAGCTCCTCCCGAAGATGGCCGCCTGCACGGGGGAAAGCGTGCAATTGGCCACTCAAGACGTGGCGTCACATCTTCAGCGGCCAATTGCACGCTTTCCCCCGTGCAGGCGGCCATCTTCGTCGGGAGGAGCTACGGGAGCCACGATCGCCATGTGTTCCTGCTGATGGCTGCAAAAAAAAGTAAGTTGTGCAGGCGTCAAAAAGCGACTTACTTTTGGGATCTTGACAGATCCCAAAAGTAAGTCGCTTTTGGAAAAAAACCAAAATTGTCGCTTTTGGAAAAAAACCAAAATTTTGAAAAAAAAACCAAAATTGCTTTTGGTTTTTTTTCGCTTCGCCGCTGTCAGTGTCTATTCTCCCCTCCTCCCGGAGCAAGGCTGAAAAAGCAGCTCCGGGAGGAGGAAGAACTGACAGCGGCGAAGCAACTTACTTTTTGCAGCCCCCTCCGGACATCGGAGGGGGGCTGCAACGTTTTTTTCGCTTTTTTTTTTTTTTTTTGCTTCGGGAGGAGGGGAGAGGACTGGGGCTGCCACAGAGACCGGCACCCACGATCGCGGCCGGGGCTGGGGGAAAGCTTGCCACCTACCCTTACCCCTGCCTCTACCGCAGGGTCAGGGTAGGCGGTAAGTTTGCAGGTTAAACGCGCGACAAAACGGCAGGGAAAGATAGCGATAGTCGGGGCGCGGGTTACGGGATGCTAGGGAATAGCTAATTCGCTCGTTTGCATGCAATATCCATGCCGCGTGCGGAAGGGGTTGGCTGGGGATTTTAGGACGCGGTAGGAGTAGGTTATAGTGGATTCGGGATCGCAGGAAGGGATAACGCGGCCGGAAAGTGAGTAAAACGCGGCTTAGGAGCAGGGTAAACGCGGCCGCACTTTACAGGATAGACCTGTATGTTTGCTTTCTTGACCGCCACAACACACTGAACTGATAACTTCAATGTATTATCAATTATGATGCCCAAATCTTTTTCCTGGGTGATAACTCCAAATATGGAATCTAAAATCATGTAACTACAGCATGGGTTATTTTTTCCTATATGCATCACCTTGCACTTGTCCACATTAAATTTAATTTGCCATATGGATGCACAATCTTCCAGTCTCACAAGGTCGTCTTGCAATTTATCACAATCCGCTTATGATTTAATTGCTCTGAATGGTTTTGAGTCATCTGAAATTCTGATCACCTCATTTGTCTTACCTCTTTTCAGATCATTTATAAATATATTAAAAAGTACCAGTCCAAGTACAGATCCCTGAGGGACTCCACTGTTTACCTTTTTCCACTGTGAAACAGACCATTTAATCCTACTCTCTGTTTCCTGTCTTTCAACCAGTACATTCCTGTCATAATCATCTTCTATTTTTTTGCTTGCCCCACACCAGGTAAGGTAAGCATCCCATATCATCAACACTTTAAATCTCATCCCTCACACTAATCAAATATTCCATCTTCCTTTGCATTCTTTTCTATCACTGCTTGTCCACTTTCCTCTTACCATAGTTGTCCTACACTGCCTCTCTCAGCTAATGCTCAATTTAGTGAATTCATCTCACTCCCAAACTGTTTTCAGAATCTCTTCAATGTGTTTGAGGCTTTTGATTTCAAACTTCATTCTATTGACACAACACTATCTTTATTTATTTATCTTGTTCTAATCGTAACACAAAACTGGTTAATTCATGCTTTGCCTTCTCCCTCTGACCATTTTCATATTTGATTTGCTCTCCCTTTTAACCTCTTAATACTAAAACTGTGGTCCATTAATCCATCATCATTAAACATAGACTTTGTATTTAATTCTGCATTTTTTAATGGCCAGGTTCTGGGAGCTCTCCATTTTCAGCTTTCTTGGCTCTGCCTTCCTGGGTGGGTTTTTCCATCACTTTAGAATTTTATCTTAAGCAACAGAATCCTTGTATCCATTATTCTGGTGTAGGTTAGGCCAAGCTCTTCCACAGCCTGAGATTCTCTAGAACTCCATCCAATCTTGTATACAGTACAAGAGACCTGGTAAAAACTTCCCACAATCACTAGCTTCATACAATGCTAAACTATATTCATTTCTGTTTTAGAATGTCTTTTCACTGCTTAGAAACTGTTCAGCGAGTATTATTGTGCACAATTTTATACGGATCATTGGTTTGAAAAATGTGGTTTATGAAATCAATAAAACAAATTAATTCTTCAGGTACACCAGGTTCATACTAAGTGCCTCATTATCTTATCATTGCTCTCACTGCCCCAGCTGCTACATTCATCCTATCCACTTCCTCACTTGCTTCATTCTTTGGGCCTTATTCAATTAAGACTTTTTCAATATGCACAGCATGAAAAGTCCTTTTTGACTAAGACCCTGTCAATCTTAAAGGTGACATTTCAAATGATGTGCGTGCAAAAAAATAGCACTCGGGGTCTGCTGGTAACTCTGCTTATGTAAAAAAGGGACGGGAAAGGGGCGTTTTGAGGAGGGGGCCAACATTTAGCGCATATGTTGCTATTTTAAAACCTGCAAAAGTGATTTGTGTTAAGTCTTTTACTTGCATTTATTTACTCCTGCTCTTTATCTGGTGTACATAAGAACATGAATAATTCTACAATATATACCTGTTTCTATTTCTAACAATATTTATTCCTTTATTACAAACATATCATTAAAAACATTTACATAGTTTCACATCTACTCATATCACATTCATCCACCAATAACAAAACAATACTTATTGCACGTATCCCTACAATCTAAAAATAGTATTTCATTTTTAATAACCAATTTCCTACTTTCTAACCTGATTATTTTCTTATAAACACTCCCATGTTTTGTCAAAATCTTCCCTATAGCTGTACAAAATTTACCTTGTTTTTCAAAATTTACCCTGTTTTTCAAAGTTCCCCCTCAAGTATAAGGAAATAATCTGGGGGAAACTTTGAAAAACAGGGTAAATTTCGAAAAACAAGGTAAATTTTGTACAGCAGTAGGGAAGATTTTGACAAAACATGTGAGTGTTTATAAGAAAATAATCAGGTTAGATAGTAGGAAATTGTTGGTTATTAAATAAAAATGAAATATACTATTTTTAGATTGTAGGGATATGTGCAATAAGTATTATTCTACTGTATTGTTATTGTTTTTAATGATATGTTTGTAATAAAGGAATAAATATTGTTGGAAATAGAAACAGGTATATATTGTATAATTATTCATGTATGAACAATACCTGTACATTTCCCATATGTTGTAATTTATATTTGTACATAAGAACATGCCATACTGGCTCAGACCAAAGGTCCATCAAGCCCAGCATCCTGTTTCCAACAGTGGCCAATCCAGGCCAAAAGAACCTGGCAAGTACCAAAAAACTAAGTATATACCATATTACTGTTGCTAGTAATAGCAGTGGCTATTTTCTAACAGGCCGATACAGTACAGTGCGCTCCGGTGGAGCACACTTTTAACCTGCATTTGGATGCGTGTTTGACGCACTAGCTTTACCCCTTATTCAGTAAGGGGCAAATAGCGCGTCGAAAACGCGCGTCCAACCCCCCCGAGACTAATAACGCCCGTAACATGCAAATGTATGTTGATGGCCCTATTAGTCATTCCCGCGTGCTACAGTAAGTAAAATGTGCAGCCAAGCCACACATTTTACTTTAAGAAATTAGCGCCTACCCAAAGATAGGCGTTAATTTCTGCCAGCGCCGGGGAAGTGCACAGAAAAGCAGTAAAAACTGCTTTTCTGTGCACCCTCCGACTTAATATCGCCATGATATTAAGGTCCCAAAAGTTAAAAAAAAATTTTAAATGGGTCCGCGGCTCGCGGGTTGAAAACCGGACGCTCAATTTTGCCGGCATCCGGTTTCCGAACACGTGGCTGTCAGCGGGTTTGAGAACAGACGCCGGCAAAATTGAGCATCGGCTGTCAAACTCACTGACAGCCACAGCTCCTGTCCAAAAAGTGGCGCGGGCCCTAATTTAAATAAATTAAGTTACGGAATCTCGCGCACAGGAGAGTGGCCTGCGCTCGCCCGCTCTCCCTTGATTTTTACTGTATCGGCCTGTAAGTCAACTTAATTAATAGCAGGTAATGGACTTCTCCTCCAAGAACTTATCCAATCCTTTTTTAAACACAGCAACACTAACTGCACTAACCACATCCTCTGGCAACAAATTCCAGAGTTTAATTGTGCGTTGAGTGAAAAAGAACTTTCTCCGATTACCTGTTCTAGACCTCTCATGATTTTAAACACCTCTATCATATCCCCCCTCAGCAGTCTCTTTTCCAAGCTGAAAAGTCCTAACCTCTTTAGTCTTTCCTCATAGGGGAGCTGTTCCATTCCCCTTATCATTTCGGTCGCCCTTCTCTGTACCTTCTCCATCGCAGCTATATCTTTTTTGAGATGCGGCGACCAGAACTGTACACATTATTCAAGGTGCGGTCTCACCTTGGAGCGATACAGAGGCATTATGACATTCTCTGTTTTAGTCACCATTCCCTTTCTAATAATTCCCAACATTGTTTGCTTTTGACTGCCGCAGCACACTGAACCGACGATTTCAATGTGTTATCCACTTTGATGCCTAGATCTCTTTCTTGGGTGGTAGCACCTAATATGGAACCTAACATTCGGGCCGATACAGTAAAAATCACGGGAGAGCGGGCGAGCGCACAGGACATTCTCTTGTGCGTGCGATACAGTAAATTAATTTATTTAAATTAGGGCCGGCAGCAAAAAGAGGCGCTAGGGACACTAGCGCGTCCCTAGCGCCTCTTTTCGGACAGGAGCGGCGGCTGCCAGCAGGTTTGACAGCCGACGCTCAATTTTGCCGGCGTCTGTTCTCGAGCCCGCTGACAGCCACGGGCTCAGAAACCGGACGCTGGCAAAATTGAGCGTCCGGTTTTCAACCCGGGAGCCTATTTCAAGTTTTTTTTTTTTTAAACTTTCGGGACCTCCAACTTAATATCGCCATGATATTAAGTCAGAGGGTGCACAGAAAAGCAGTTTTTACTGCTTTTCTGTGCACTTTCCCGGTGCCCGGAGAAATTAACGCCTACCTTTGGGTAGGCGCTAGTTTCTGAAAGTAAAATGTGCGGCTGGGCTGCACATTTTGCTTTCTGAATTACGCGGGAATAACTAATAGGGCCATCAACATGCATTTGCATGTTTCGGGCGCTATTAGGTTCGGTGGGGTTGGACGCGTATTTTCGATAGGGGTAAAGCTAGCGCGTCGAAAACGCGGGCAAACAGTGCGCTCCGCTGGAGCGCACTGTACTGTATCGGCCTGATTGTGAAATATAGCATAGGTTATTTTTCCCAATATGCATCACCTTGCACTTATCCACATTAAATTTCATCTGCCATTTGGATGCCCAATTTTCCAGTCTCACAAGGTTTTCCTGCAATTTATCACAATCTGCTTGTGATTTAACTGCTCTGAACAATTTTTTATCATCTGCAAATTTGATTATCTCACTCATCGTATTTCTTTCCAGATCATTTATAAATATATTGAAAAGTAAGGGTCCCAATACAGATCCCTGAGGCACTCCACTGCCCACTCCCTTCCACTGAGAAAATTGTCCATTTAATCCTACTCTCTGTTTCCTGTCTTTTAGCCAGTTTGAAATCCACAAAAGGACATCGCCACCTATCCCATTACTTTTTACTTTTTCTAGAAGCCTCTCATGAGGAACTTTGTCAAATGCCTTCTGAAAATCCAAGTACACATATACCGGTTCACCTTTATCCACATGTTTATTATTCCTTCAAAAAGGTGAAGCCAATTTTGTGAGGCAAAACTTGCCTTGGGTAAAGCCATGCTGACTTTGTTCCATTAAACCATGTCTTTCTATATGCTCTGTGATTTTGATATTTAGAACACTTTCCACTATTTTTCCTGGCACTGAAGTCAGGCTAACCGTTCTGTAGTTTCCCGGATCGCCCCTGTAGCCCTTTTTAAATATTGGGGTTATATTAGCTATCCTCCAGTCTTCAGGTAAAATGGATGATTTTAATGATAAGTTACAAATTTTTACTATTAGGTCTGAAATTTCATTTTTTAGATCCTTCAGAACTCTGGGGTGTATACCATCCGGGTCCAGGTGATTTACAATTCAGTTTGTCAATCAGGCCTACCACATCTTCTAGTTCCACCTTGATTTCGTTCAGTCCATCTGAATCATTACCCATGAAAACCTTCTCCAGTACGGGTACCTCCCCAACATCCTCTTCAGTAAACACCGAAGCAAAGAAATTATTTAATCTTTCCGCGATGGCCTTATCTTCTCTAAGTGCTCCTTTAACTCCTCGATCATCTAACGGTCCAACTGGCTCCCTCAAAATGCTTTCTGCTTCAGATATATTTAAAGTTTTTACTGTCAATTTTTGCCTCTACTGTCAACTTCTTTTCAAATTCTCTCTTAGCCTGTCTTATCAATGTCTTACATTTAACTTGCCATCACTTATGCATTATCCTATTTTCTTCTGTTGGATCCTTCTTCCAATTTTTGAATGAAGATCTTTTGGCTAAAATAGCTTCTTTCACCTCCCCTTTTAACCATGCCGGTAATCATTTTGCCTTCTTTCCACCTTTCTTAATGTGTGGAATACATCTGGACTGTGCTTCTAGGATGGTATTTTAACAGTGACCACGCCTCTTGCACACTTTTTACCTTTGTAGCTGCTCCTTTCAGTTTTTCCAACTATTTACTCATTTTATCAAAGTTTCTCTTTTGAAAGTTTAGCACGAGAGCCGTGGATTTGCTTATTTTCCCCTTCCAGTTATTAATTCAAATTTGATCATATTCAGGTCGATTCAGTAAAATGTGCGTGAGAGCCAGCCCTCCGAGGTGAGCACCCGCTCTCCCAACGCGCGCCCAGGCCATCTCCTGGGCGCGCGATTCTGTATGCAAAAGAGGGCCCACGCTAATAAGGAGACACTAGGGACACTAGCGGGTCCCTAGCACCTCCTTATTGGCAGAAGCGGTGGTTTTCATTTGTCAAACCTGCTGGGCTACGGAGAGTGTATCTGAGGTGACAGTTGACAGCTGACGCAGAGTCTCATGATGGTCTTTTAACTGGGCCACTGCATCCTGGATCTTGTCCCTGAACAGGTTTTCTCCTGTGCAGGGGAGATCTGCTAGTTTGTCCTGCACCTCCGGGCGTAGGTCCGAGGCCTTGAGCCAGGCCCAGCGTCTAGCACTGATGCCTGCTGCTGAGACTCTGGATGCTGTTTCAAAAGAGTCGTAAGCAGCTCTGACCTCGTGTTTACCTGATTCCAATCCGTTTTGCAGAATGGAAGACAAGGTCTCTTGATGTTGCTGTGGTAGGGTCTCTGCGAATTCCTGGACTTGTTTCCAGAGATTCCTATTATATTGGGTCATGTATAATTATAATTGGTATGCTGCTGTTCACGCTATTAACATGGACCCTTGAAAGACTCTGCGCCCCAATGCATCCAATGCCTTCTGTTCCTTTCCAGGAGGAGCAGAGGAGTGTGGACAGGATCTTTTAGCTTTCTTTTGGGCTGATTCCACCACTACTGGGTGGTGGGGCAATTGGCTTTTCTGAAATCCTGGGGCTTGTTGGACAAGGTATGTAGCATCTGTCTTTCTGTTGACTGGAGGTACAGTACCTGGATGGTCCCACAGGTGGTGCATAAGGTCAAGAAGAACTTCGTGCACTGGTATCGCCATTACCTCTTTTGGAGCATCTACAAATTTTAACACCTCGAGCATTTTGTGGTGAGCGTCTTCCTCCGTTACCGGTGGAAATGGGATAGTTTCAGACATCTTGACAAAACTGGCAAAGGAGAGGTCTTCCGGAGGAGAACGATGCCTTTCTTCCAGGGGTGAAGGCTCTGAGAGCAATTCATCGGAAGTTTGTGAGCAATGGTCCGAGGATGCATCCTCCCATGGATCATAGGAAGTTTCTCCTTCTCCCGCTGGGCTTCCTGAGGGAGGAAGGGTGCCAAAGCCGAGAGATCGGGAAGGCATCTATGGATGGCGACATGGCATCGATGGAGGCGGCACTGGCATTGAAGGAGGTGGTGCTGGCATCAATGGCACCAAGGTAGATGAGGAGCACAAGCACAGACAGCCCCGATGGTCCTGGAACAGGTTCCGGCATTGGTGGGTCCCATGCAGGATTCGGGCCGAAAGTCGCCTCTTCCTCCTCCGAGGAACGCAGAATGGGAATTGGGATCTGTGGAGGCCTCGATGGTACACTCGGTGCCAGCAAGTCCGATGGAACGGGCTGAGCGTGTCCGATGGCACGGGTTAAGGGTGTCCAAGCGCTCGAGGAGCAGTGTGAACATCGTGGGTGCCGGTTCTGGTGCCGGTATGGGGGCCGGCGCCGGTGGCATTTGGAAGCCCCAAAGGGCATTCAGCACTGTTTGTTGGACCAGTCTGTCCAATTCCTCCCTGAAGGCTGGTGTGGACAACAATGCGCCTGGGGTAGGAGGCAGGCTAGGCGTTACTGGAGCCTCCACAAGAGTCTGTGGAGGCTCATAACCCGGCACAGATATCATGGAGAACTCTTCGGGGTCCCGGGTCCAGAGGAGGATGGGGGCTTCCTCTCCCCGGGCCCTCTTTGCAGGCCGCTCAGTGGAAGTCGATGTCGGTACCGGGCGGGATGCACGTCGGTGCCGGTGGCAGTGTTTCCCACAGTGCTAGGTCCAGTTCTTCTCCGCTCCATGGTATTCCTGGCCGGGCATCTCCGAAGTAGAAGGACCCTCTCCAGTCGGTGTACCTTGTTCTGGAGTCGATGGAGCAGAGTGTTTTGGAGCAAACAAATGCTCCATCTTTTCCAGTTGAGCACGCCGGCCTTTGGGGGTCATTTGTGCACAACTAAGGTAGCAACGGATGTCATATGATGGCTCTAGGCACAAAACACAGACATTGTGCGGGTCCGTTATGGACACTCGGGGCATTTTCTAAACCCGGTCGCCATGCCAAAAAAAAGTGGTGACGGTCGGTGACCACTGGACACAGAGGTATGCTGCTGGGAAGAGACCGCAAATCGCAGGAAAAACACTTACCGAGCGTCGGTGGGAACGGAGCGCGATGGGGGACCCCGATGAAGGTGAAATAACAAAGATGGACTTCGAATTTTTCCATAAGGAAATTTCTCACAGAGCTCCTAAACTGCAAGGCAACTGCTGCATGGAAAAAAAAAGAGACTGAAGGGGGACCCTGTGTGATCACAGGGTTAGTGGCATGCTCAGTGTGCTAGTCAAAGTTCTAGAAACGATGACAAAAGTATTCCGTGACAGGGCTCCATCTGATGATGTCACCCATCTATGAGGACTACCATCCTGCTTGTCCTGGGAGAAAACTTGATTAACAAACAGGCAATCATAACTATACTCAGTCAACAACAAACACTGAACTCAAGTAAAAACACAGGTACCCCAAGCTAGGGACTGGATAAACACTTACCAGTAATCCCTTGGGATCCGTATCTCCATAGGAGAACTACTGATACAATAATTTGGCAGCCAAGGGCGGGAAGCTGAGTCCATCTCTCTACACTAAGGAAAACAAAATTATCCGGTAAGTAATTATTCCATTCCCTACCTAGCGTGTGTAGACAGATGGACTCTGGATCAGTGGAGTGTAACAAAGCTACTCCTGAACAAGGTATGAGGCTGCCTGCAGTCCAATCAACACCGTACGTGCAAAGGCTGCATCCTCCCGGGCCTGTACATCCAGACGATAATACCTGGGAAAGGTGTGTAAGGAGGACCACGTCACAGCTTGGCAAATGTCGACAGGAGAAAACAACCCAACCTCTGTCCATGACATTGCATGAGCTCTAGTGGAATGGGCCCTAACCTGAATAGGCAACAGCTTCTCAGCATCCACATATGTGGCCGTGAACACCTCCTTAATCCAGCGAGCTATCGTAGCCCGTGAAGTTGGTTTGCCCTGCTTCCTTTCTCCATGAAGGACTACAGATCATCCATCTTTTGGAAAAGTTCAGAAACTTCCAGATACTGCACAAGTCTCTTACATCCAAGGAATGCAGGAGCGATACTCCTCCATGTCCCTGACCTTATCCAGGGATAGCAAGGAGATGGACTGATTCAAATCAAACTCCAAAACCACCTAAGGCAAGAAGGATGGATAAGTTCTTGGAGGAGAAGTCCATTACCTGCTATTAATTAAGTTGACTAAGAAAATAGTCACTGCTATTACTAGCAACAGTAGCATGGAATAGACTTAGTTTTTGGGTACTTGCCAGGTACTTATGGCCTGGATTGGCCACTGTTGGAAACAGGATGCTGGGCTTGATGGACCCTTGGTCTGACACAGTATGGCGTGTTCTTATGATGTAAGAAAACGCAACTGCAACGGTTTTGGAGTCACCTGAAGGAATGGTTCCTGGTAAGACAAGGCCTGCAACTTGGAAATGCAACATGTAGAACATATCCACCAATTGTCTTTTCCTGTGATGTGAGAGGCAGAGATCATCTGAAGATGTCCTTCCGCTCATTCCATAAGTTGGTCTACTTTCTATGACATATGCTGGCTCTTGGTTCCTCCCTGCCATTGCATTGTCCGACATCACGTGGACCACTCGACCCAGTAGTCTGTGGCTGAACTGCAAGCACACCAACCTGACCGCCTGAGCTTCCAGGCCATTGATGTTCCAGAGAGCCTCTTCGGCCAACCATGCCCCTGGGCCATCAGTTCCTAACAGTGAGCTCCCAACTCTGGAGATTCACATCATAAGAACATAAGAGCATCAATCATTTCAGGGAGGACAAGGAAATTCCCTTTCTCAGATGATCCTCCTGCTACTACCACTGGAAGAGAGCAGATTTCCATCGGCAAGTGGAGCCAAACTGAATACTCCCGATACTGCCAGTTTCATCGGGACAGCAGTGAGCGCTGAATGCACCTCACCCATGGCACCTCTTCCAGGGTTGCCACCATCAAACCGAGCACCTGTAGATAGCTCCACACCGTCTTACAGATCGTGTTCACCAACTGACGCACCTCAGACATCAACTTTTGGATCCGTGCGTCCAGTAGAAAAACCTTGCCCAGCCTCGGGTCAAAACGAAATCCCAGGTATTCCCATGACTGAGAAGGCTGGAGACTGAACTTGGCCAGGTTCACCACCCAACCAAGCTTCTGCAGCAAAGAAATCACCTTGGTGGTCACCAGATGGCTCTCCAAGTATGGATGTATCAGGAGGCATTCTGCAAGGTCATCACTACTGTGTCAAAGGCCCGTTTAAGGATAGATTCAATCCACCTATCCTACATATTCAAAGCCGCTCCTCCCTCCACGGGGATAGTTGTCCGCTAAGATATGGCGCAGACAAGTGCATCCACCTTGGGAAAAGCAAACGCTCTCTCACAGCTGGATCTAGAGGGTATAGGACTTCTAATGCCTGACCCCCTTTGAAATTTTCCTCCGGGGCATCCCATTCAAGATCAATCAATTCTTAAATGGCATCCATAGCAGGAAAAAAGCAAGAGGCTTTACACAAGGAGACGAAAATGGGATTCTTCCTCGGCTCAGAAATAGAATCTGCCTCAGGCACTCCCAGCATCTTCAATGTCTGGGAAATCAGAACTGGTAGTTCATCTCTATGAAAGAACTGTAACATAGTTCGATACGGTTCCAAACCAGGCAGAATTTCACCATCTTCCAAGGAATCAGGATCTGCCTCATCATCCGTGTCATCCAGGTTCTTACCGGGGACACCCAGTGACGAACCAAGGCACATAGGAATGGAAGAGGGAGGGGCCACCGGCTGAGGGTCTGACCTGACCAGAGTGCGCAAAGTGGAGGACTGCGCCTGACAAAGGCTTGTAAACCTTGAAAAAACTCCACCCAAGAAAAAGCAGCCAGATCCAGACCAAGCCCAGAAGGTACTGAGTGGGCCCAACTGAACTGCCATCTCCTGTAGAGGACCCCAGTCATGGGAGTACCAAGATCTGGCGCAGTTCCAGTCAAAACTGTAACCAGTTCATCATCAGAATAAGAGGATCCAGGCTTGGCAAAATCCGAGGAAGACAACTCTCCCTGAGTATCTGAACAGCGCTGACATGTTGGAAGACAGGTCAGGCTGAGAAGCCCTAATATGACAGGCACGTAAGATTTGTTTACCAGCGTCATGAGGGGCGATAACTGTGTTTAGCTCACACTAAAAGTTACGTGCACAAATCATAGGCCCCTCAGCAATAAGCGCGGTAAGGCGCACACTACCAGTGCACACCCTCTAGAGTGTATTACCATACTCAAAAAAACTTATGTGCACGCGAAAGTCGTGCCCAAAGCAGCGCACAAAATGCATGTGCAGAGCCGACATACTGTGCATACCGTCATCCTGAAGAGGGCAGTAAAGCACAACAGCCCGCAAAAACATCGCTGCAGCCTACAACGAGGTAATCAGGAAAAAAGTCTATCATGGTGCCTAGCCCACTGGTGCCTCTCAACCCACCAGGCTGTCCAGTTCCCTTAACCCCAACAGGAGCGGGAGTGTCAACAGGGCGCAGAGCACGGAGACTGAAGGAAGGTCTAAAAACCCTCTGTCTCTGTAGTTAAAAAAAAAAAAAAAAGAAAGGAGGAGTTTATTTATTTACCAGAGTTCAGCACTTACTAGCTGAGCACAGAAATGGTCTCTGGCTGCATGGGAAAAGGGCATCTGCTGTCACTGCCGTGCTCGGCCTCCTGCACCTGCTGCCTTTCAGCTGTACAAGCAGCTAAGTCCACGCTGGGAACCAGTTACTGGACCAAGGCACACCTCTGAGGGACCATGGAAATCACCTCAGGAATTCTCAACTGGAGAAGGAACTTTTAGGTGTCACCACAGTAGAGCGTGGATTTCATTTCTCAATTTAAATTTCTCCTTTCAAAATTCACAGCAATCCCCATAGGGAGATGCATGTCCACCATCTCCTGGAGATGGACAATACTGGCAGGCTGGGGTCACTGCAGGAGTATATATATTGTGAAGTCAGCTTGCACCTTCTCAATCTGCTGGCAGGGGAGCATAACCCACTGGGTCCTGAGTCCATCTGTCTACACGCTAGGAAATTTTTTTTTTTTTTTTAAGTTTACCGGAGCTCAGCCTTACCTGGCTGAGTACAGAGGCTGTCTCCAGCTGAGAGGGGAGAGGACATGTACTGTCACTGCCATGCTCTGCTTCCTGCATCCGCTGTCTTTCAGCTGCTCAAAAGCAACTAAGTCCACACTGGCTGAAAAATCAGCTAATGGACCAAGGCACTCGCATCTGAAGGACCACGGAAATCACCTCAGTAATTCTCAACTGTGGGAGAGACTATTTAGTATCACCGCAGGAGAGTGGGGCAAATTTATTTCCTTAATTCTCGTTTTCTTTAAAATTAAGCAATCCCCAGTGTAGAGATGCACATTCACCATCTGCTGGAGATGGAGAATACCGGCAGGCTGATGTCACGGCAGGGGTAAATATACTGTGATGTTAGTTTGCTCCGTCTCCATCTGCTGGTAGAGGTGCATAATCCACTGGATTCATCTGACTGGATGCTAAGAAAAGAACATTAACAGCTACCAAATTACACTCTCCTAATAATCATAAATGTAGAATCGCTATACAGCAGCAGATGGCATAACCGCATGTGACAAATTTCTAAAGACATAAGAACATAAGAAATTCCATATTGGGTCAAACCAAGGGTCCATCAAGCCCAGCATCCTGTTTCCAACAGTGGCCAAACCAGGCTACAAGTACCTGGCAAGTACCCAAACACTAAGTAGATCCCATGCTACTGATGCCAGTAATAGCAGAGGCTACTCTCTAAAACAACTTGATTAATAGCAGTTAATGGACTTCTCTTCCATGAACTTATCCAAACCTTTTTTTTTTTTTTTTGTTTGTAATGTAAAGTTTTTATTCTTATCCAAACCTTTTTTAAACCCAGCTACACTAAATGCACTAACCACATCCTCTGGCAAAAAATTGTGCGTTGAGTGAAGACACCTCCAGCCCCCCTGGACAATCAATATACACAGGAAACTATTACAAAATTAATCAAATTCATCCTTACAACTACTTCAGCTTTAATGACAACATCTACTTACAAATCATGGGCATTGCCATGGGCACCAGGATGGTATAATATGCCAACCTTTTTATGGCACATCTGGAAAAGGCCTTTTTGGAAAAAACATTCCCTTTTTGATATCTCTGATATGTTAATGACATTTTTATGATTTGGACACAGGGAGAAGAGAGACTCAAAACAGTTTTACAATTCCTTTAATGTATTTCATCCTTCAATCAGATTCAAAATGGACTACTCCGCAAAGAAAGTTAACTTTTTGGATAACACAGTTTCTAACAACAATGGCCTGTATACAGGAAACTGACTGATAGATATAGTTATCTTCACTGTTGCAGCTTCTACCCTTCATATAGAAAAAATCCATTAAACACAGTGAAGCCAACAAGGAATCACCATATATGTTCTGATCTAAAAGATGAACACCTCAAAGACTGGACAAAATCCTTCAAACAAAAGGACTGCAACCTCAAAATCATCTCCAAGAAGATTACTTGTTCATTTAACACACCCAGGACAAATCACTGCAATACAAACAAAGGAAAATCACAAAGCTGGAAAAACTAATAGAAGACCTATAGCCACTGCTCCTGGAGGATGAAGCACTGAAAGAAATATTTCCTGCTACACTGATACTGGTCATCAGGCAACCACCTAATCTAAAACAAAAATCAGTAAAAAGAAAGCTTCTAACAAAAAAGGAGAGAATGGTATATATCCCTGTGATGTATTACACTGTAAACCATGCCAACATATATCACAGGACTCCATAATCACCCACATAGGAAAAACATTCAACACAAGGGGGATTCTACTCATTCTCCTCCTCTAATGTAGTATACATTATTCAATGCAGAAAATGTGAAGAAGCATATTACACTGCTGAGACAGGCTAAACATTAAAGTCAAAAGTCAATTTACACAAGTCAAACATCCCTAACAGCCCAATGAGGGAAGCAATTTTTGAAACTACATAACTGCATCAATGACCTTAAGATCAGGAAAATCAAAGGAAAATTTAATCCAGGAACGCAAGACTTTTGAAGTTAAAATGATCAGACACTGTGATACTGACAAAAAAGAGTAAGAGACCAAGGTTTTCTATCACATTATGAGCTATAAATTTATACTGCTTGTCACATTCTGAGCACCCAAACTCCCTCCACCCCCTTCCCCTTATCACTGGAATGCTTTTTATGATTCACATATGGCAGCCACACAAATTTACATTTCCTGTTAATGTCATTGCATTCAGAACTAAAAAGGTCTTAGCTCTTGAAAGCTGGTCAAGAAATGTATTAAGTTAATCCAATAAAAAACTAAATATATACTGTATTTTTCGCTCCATAAGATGCACCCGACCATAAGAAGCACCTAGGATTCAGAGGGGGAAAATGAAAATAAATAAATAAATAAATAAATAAATAAATAAATAAATGGTGTGCTAAACCGGCTCTGTTCCCGGGTGTCTGTGCATCCTATGGAGCAAATTAGGGGCGTGCATACAATTTTTGTTTTGTCCCCTTTTCGTTTTTGGGTCTGGGGAGGGCCATTTCGGCCCACTCCCTGGATCAGAAAACTTTCATCGTTCTCTTTCGTGGGGAAAAAAAAAAAAATTTTTTTAAACAAAACTCCACCCCAACCCTTCAAATTTAATTAACAACCCCCCCTCCTGACCCCCCCCCCCAAGACTTGCCAAAAGTCCCTGGTGGTCCAGCAGGGGTCCCGGGAGCGATCTCCTACTCTTGGGCCATCGACTGCCAGTAATCAAAATGGCACCGGTGGCCCTTTGCACTTACTATGTGACGGGGGCTACGGTGCCATTGGTCGGCCCCTGTCACACATTTTGATTACTGGCAGCTGACGGCCCAAGAGCAGGAGATCGCTCCCAGGACCCCTGCTGGACCACCAGGCACTTTTGGGAAGTCTTGGGGGGGGTTGTAGTTAATTAATTTTTTTATATGGTATATAAAATTACCTTGTGTTTATACATACATACACACACACACATATTATAGCAAAGTTGCTTACCTGTACTAGGTGTTCTCCTAGGACAGCAGGATGTTAGTCCTCACACATGGGTGACATCATCGGATTGAGCCCAGCATGGAAACTTTATGTCAAAGTTTGCGGTGAGTGAAAAAGAATTTTCTCCGATTAGTCTTAAATGTGCTACTTGCTAACTTCATGGAATGCCTCTCCTCCCAACCCGCAATGGCGGATACTTTCAGTACTTAACCCTGACTCTCACCCCCTGGTGAACAACACAAAGAACCCTGATTGCCTCACTGATCTATGATACTTCTCTCACTTGATTTACGGTTTATCACATGCTGTACTGATTCAGTCCCTCTCTCGCAGCCCCCCTCCCCCACCTCCCTCGACCACCAGCCATCCCAAATGGCCTCCTACCCAATCCCCCCGCATCCACTATCCTCTCTCCAGACTTCCCCCCCCTTTTCGCCTCCACCCCCCCCTCGCAAATCCCTAATCCCCATCCTTATCTCTTCCTTGACAACTCCTAGGCCTCACAACACTCTCTATAATTCTCTTCAACGCCCAATCCCTATCCAAAGAGACACCCATCCTTGACGACCTTCTCATTGACTGCAAACCTGATATCTGTGCAGTCACTGAAACATGGCTCAAAGACTCAGACACTATACTCATTAATCAACTCCCCACGACCTCCTATGACATTTTCCCAATCCACCGACCCAAGAAAAGAGGAGGAGGACTCCTACTGGCAGCCAAAAAATACTTAAACCTCAAACCCATTAGCACTCCCAACCCACCCAACCTTGAAATAGGCCTCTTTAGAGCAGCTACATTACAAATCTGTCTAGTCTACGCCCCCCCCCCCTACCATCCTCGAGTCCAACCCTTCCCCCCTAATTGAATTCATTGCGGAATGGATAAAAACAGACATACCCTCCATTATCCTTGGAGATTTTAATCTCCACGTAGATTCAGTTCCCCTCTCCGCTTCCTGCAAGTCCCTCCCCTCCAATCCCTCCTTGCCATAGGCTTCAGGCAAATCATAACATCTCCTACACACAAAGCCGGACACAACCTGGACCTGATGTTCATCAACTCTGACATCCTCACCACCAACCCACCCACCTGCACTCCTGTGCCATGGTCCGTCCACTGCCTCATAGAAAGCCTACTGTCCATCAAAGCCCCCCCCCCCCGCCCCAGTAACACCCATTGCACCACTATAATATACAGGAAAATCTGCCCCAGCGACGAACTAGCAGACTCCCTATCGTCTTCCCTACCAAGGCTAATCTGTTCAGACCCTGACTCAGCAATAACATCCTGGAACAGCCTCACCGAAGACATTGCCAATAAGCTCTGCCCCCTCTCCAAACGTGTCATTGATGCCTCCTCGAAACCCGCAAAGCCATGGTACTCTTCAGAGCTAAAATCCCTAAAAAACAACCTTAGACAAAAAGAAAGAAAATGGCGCAAGAATCCTACTCCACAACACGCCGCCAGCTTCAAAACAGCTCTACACAGCTACAGACTTTCCACCCTCAAACATAAGCGAGATTTTTACGCCACTAGAATCCATGCCCACAGATTCAATCCCAAAGTGCTCTTCTCATACGTCACAAGTCTCACCACCTATCCCCCCCCCTCCATTCCAGACAATGAAGCAGCAGCCAAATGTGAAGAACTTGCCAACTACTTTCAAAATAAAATCTCTAACATCCTTGCTAGATTCCCCCCTCCAATAGATGCCCCCCAACAACATACCCATCCCCCCCCTCATCCTCCCAACCCGCAATGGCCACACTCGACCTCACCTCCTCTAAAGAGATCGTCAACATCCTTCAAAAACTCAAGCCCGCCTCACATCTCATTGATACCATCCCAACTAAAGCCCTAATAGCCATACCAAACACCATAGCCAGAGCCCTAGCAGATGTCATCAACTGCTCCTTAGCACATGGGACGGTCCCTGACTCACTCAAGCATGCAGTAGTCAAACCCCTCCTGAAGAAATCCACCTTAGACCCTAAAGACCCCTCCAACTTCCGCCCTATATCCAACCTCCCTCTCATCTCCAAGCTGATGGAAAAGGTTGTCAACTCTCAACTTATGGACCACCTCGAAAATCATGCTATCCTCCATGTTTCCGAATTCGGCTTCCGGAAACACTTTAACACCGAATCTCTACTCCTATCCCTATCCGATCATCTCCTCAGAGGCCTAGGCCAAGGCCGCAGCTTCCTCCTTGCCCTCCTCGATATCTCGGCCGCCTTTGACACCATCAGCCACCATCACCTCCTAACACGTCTAGAAAGTATTGGCATTTCTGGACTAGTCCTAGCCTGGTTCAAATCATATCTCTCTAACAGAAAGTTCTCTGTTAAAATAGGAAACAACATTTCCACACCACACCCTCTACACCAAGGAGTACCGCAAGGCTCATCTCTCTCCTCCACCCTCTTTAACATTTACCTCACCCCACTCTGCCATCTCCTCTCTGAACTTAAGCTCAAGTTCTACCTCTACGCTGATGATGTTCAGATCATTATCCCCATCCACACCTCCATTTCTGATGCCTTAGATCACTGGCAAAATTGTCTTGCAACCATCAACTCACTGACCAACACCTTGCCCTTAATACTAACAAAACTGAACTCCTTCTCATCTCCTCGCAAACATCCCCCACCCACCCTCAGCACAACAACACCAAATCTAATCTCTTCAAGGCACAACCCTTTGTTAGGGACCTCGGTGTCTTCCTCGACCACCAACTAAGTATGAAACCGTACATCAACTCCATTCTCAAAACAGGATTTTTCAAGCTTAACGTACTTAAAAAGCTCAGACCCCAACTGTACACCCAGGACTTCCGCACAGTAATTCAAGCTACCATAACTTCCAAATTAGACTATTGCAACGCACTCCTCCTAGGGCTCCCCTTTTCCACAATAAAACCCCTACAAATGCTGCAAAACGCATCTGCAAGACTTATCACTAACACACGCAAATACGAAAACATTACTCCCATCCTCAAAGACCTACACTGGCTCCCCATTCTCTCTCGCATTCATTACAAAACCTTGACCATTATACACAAATCCATCCACACCCACAACTCCAATTGGCTCGACATCCCCTTCAATACCCCACAGTCCACTCGCCCCATCAGATCCACCAACATGGGCACACTACATGTTCCCTCTCTGAAAACAGCCCACCTCTCCTCCACTCGCGATCGTGCTCTCTCCATAGCAGGCCCCTCTCTCTGGAACTCCCTCCATGTTCACTTGCGCCTCGAACCATGTTTATTCAAATTTAAAAAGAAACTAAAAACGCTACTATTCAAACAGGCCTACCCTCCGCCTCCTGGTGATCGCACCTTCCTTATATTAAGGAACTAATTACACTGTTAACTTATGCTTGTTACTGTTACGTTATTCTGTCTTTCCTCACTGCTCCTTGTTCTCCCCCTCCCAGTCCACTCTCCCTGTTAACATGTATTTTCAAGCCTCTTTTGTTCAAATGTAAACCGGTATGATGTCCCCACTAATACCGGTATATAAAAGTTTCTAAATAAATAAATAAATGCCCCCTAGTCCTCCTATTATTCGAAAGTGTAAATAACCGAGTCACATCTACTCGTTCAAGACCTCTCATGATCTTAAAGACCTCTATCATATCCCCCCCTCAGCCGTCTCTTCTCCAAGCTGAACAGCCCTAATCTTTTCAGCCTTTCCTCATAGGGGAGCTGTTCCATCCCCGTTATCATTTTCGTTGCCCTTCTCTGTACCTTTTCCATCACAACTATATCTTTTTTGAGATGCGGCGACCAGAATTGTACACAGTATTCAAGGTGTGGTCTCACCATGGAGCGATATAGAGGCATTATGACATTTTCTGTTTTATTAACCATTCCCTTCCTAATAATTCCTAATATTCTGTTTGCTTTTTTGACTGCTGCAGCACACTGAGCCGACAATTTTAAAGTATTATCCACTATGATGCCTAGATCCTTTTCCTGGGTGCTAGCTCCTAATATGGAACCTAACATCATGTAACTACAGCAAGGGTTATTTTTCCCTATATGCAACACCTTGCACTTGTCCACATTAAATTTCATCTGCCATTTGGATGCCCAATCTTCCAGTCTTGCAAGGTCCTCCTGTAATGTATCACGGTCTGCTTCTGATTTAACTACTCTGAATAATTTTGTGTCATCTGCAAATTTGAAAACGTCACTCATCGTATTCCTTTCCAGATCATTTATATATATATTGAAAAGCACCGGTCCAAATACAGATCCCTGAGGCACTCCACTGTTTACCCTTTTCCACTGAGAAAATTGACCATTTATTCCTACTCTCTGTTTCCTGTCTTTTAACCAGTTTGTAATCCACGAAAGGACATCGCCTCCTATACCATGACTTTTTAGTTTTCGTAGAAGCCTCTCATGAGGGATTTTGTCAAACGCCTTCTGAAAATCCAAATACACTACATCTACCGGTTCACCTTTATCCACATGTTTATTAACCCTTTCAAAAAAGTGAAGCAGATTTGTTAGGCAGGACTTCCCTTGGGTAAATCTGTGTTGACTGTGTTCCATTAAATCATGTCTTTCTATATGCTCTATGATTTTGATCTTGAGAATAGTTTCCACTATTTTTCCCGGCCCTGAAGTTAGGCTCACTGGTCTATAGTTACCCTGATCGCCCCTGGTGCCTTTTTAAAATATTGGGGTTACATTGGCCACCCTCCAGTCTTCAGGTACAATGGATGATTTTAATGATAGGTTACAAATTTTAACTAATAGATCAGAAATTTCATTTTTGAGTTCCTTCAGAACCCTAGGATGCATACCATCCGGTCCAGGTGATTTGCTACTCTTTAGTTTGTCAATCTGGCCTACTACATCTTCCAGTGATTTCGTTCAGTTTGTCTGACTCATCACCCCTGAAAATCATCTCCGGAACTGGTATCCCCCCAACATCCTCATTAGTAAACACGGACGCAAAGAATTCATTTAGTCTTTCTGCAATGGCCTTATCTTCCCTAAGAGCCCCTTTAACCCCTCGGTCATCTAATGGTCCAACCGACTCCCTCGCAGGTTTCTTGCTTTGGATATATTTTTAAAAGTTTTTATTATGAGTTTTTGCCTCTATGGTCAACTTCATTTCAAATTCTCTCTTCACCTGCCTTATCAATGTTTTACACTTAACCTGACAATGCTTATGTTTTATCCTATTTTCTTCAGATGGATCCTTCTTCCAATTTTTGAAGGATGATTTTTTGGCTAAAATAGCCTCTTTCACCTCACCTTTTAACCATGATGGTGATTGTTTTGCCTTCCTTCCACCTTTCTTAATGCGTGGAATACATATGGACTGTGCCTCTAGGATTGTATTTTTAAACAGTGTCCAAGCCTGTTGAACACTTTTAACCTTTGCAGCTGCACCTTTTAGTTTTTTTCTATTTTCCCTCATTTTATCAAAGTTTCCCTTTTCTAAGTTTAGTGTTAGAGCTGCAGATTTACTTATTGTCCCCCTTCCAGTTATTAGTTTAAATTTGATCATGTTATGATCACTGTTGCCAAGTGGCCCCACCACAGTTACCTCTCTCACCAAATCCTGCGTTCCACTAAGAATTAAATCTAAAATAGCTCCCTCTCTTGGTCGTTCCTGAGCCAATTGCTCCATGAAACAATCATTTATTACATCCAGGAACTTTATATCTCTAGCAAGTCCTGATGTTACATTTACCCAGTTAATATTGGGGTAATTGTAATCGCCCATTATTATTGCACTGCCAAATTGGTTTGCTTCCCTGATTTCTCTTAGCATTTCATCATCTGTCTGACCATTTCGTCCAGGTGGATGGTAGTATACTCCTATCACAATACTCTTACCCAACACACATGGGATTTCTACCCATATAGATTCTGAGTATTTAGTCTCTTGTATGATCTTTATCCTGTTGGACTCTATACCCTCCCGGAGATAAAGTGCCACACCCCCGCCAAGTTGATCCTCCCTATCATTGCGATATAATTTGTACCCTGATATAGCACTGTCCCATTGGTTATCCTCCTTCCACCAAGTTTCTGTGATGCCAATTATGTCAATCTCATCATTTGCTGCTATACACTCTAACTCTCCCATCTTACTTCTCAGACTTCTGGCATTGGCATACAGACATTTCAAAGTGTGTTGTTTGTTTGTTTTAACAACCTGCTTTTCAGTTGTTTGGGATAATTCGGAAATCATTAGCTTTGGTGATTTTTTACATATAGGCACATGGACTATGTTTGCTTTTATTGGAACCTCTCTGTTGGGATGCCCTAACTCTCCTGTTTCATTAGTATCCCTTCAAGGATACATTGCTCTGAACCATGCACTGCTGAGTGACTGTCGGCTTTCCCCCTTGTTCTAGTTTAAAAGCTGCTCTATCTCCTTTTGAAAGTTAGTGCCAGCAGCTTGGTTCCACTCTGGTTAAGGTGGAGCCCATCCTTTCGGAAAAGTCTCCCCTTTCCCCAAAAGTTTCCCCAGTTCCTTACAAAGCTGAATCCCTCGTCCCTGCACCATAGTCTCATCCACGCATTGAAATTCTGGAGCTCTGCCTGCCTCTAGGGACCTGCACCTGGAACAGGAAGCATTTCAGAGAATGCCACCCTGGAGGTTCTGGATTTTAGCTTCCTACCTAAAATCCTAAATTTGGCTTCCAGAACCTCTCTCCCACATTTTCCTATGTCGTTGGTGCCCACATGTACCACGACAGCCGGCTCCTCCCCAGCACGGTCTATAATCCTAGCTAGGTGACGCGTGAGGTCTGCCACCTTCGCACCAGGCAGGCAAGTTACCAGGCAGTCCTCACGTCCACCAGCCATCCTGCTATCTACATTTCTAATAATCGAATCTCCAACTATGATGGCTGGCCTAACCCTTCCCTCCTGGGCAGTAGCCCTGGGAGACTTGTCCTCGGTGCGAGAGGACAATACATCACCTGGAGAGCAGGTCCTTGCTACAGGATCACTTCCTGCTACACCAGGGTGATGTTCTCCTACTGGGAGACCTTTCTGATCCAAGGCAGCACTAGGGCTGCCAGACTGGATTTGGGACTTGGCTACTATGTCCCTGAAGGTCTCGTAATGTACCTTTCTGTCTCCCTCAGCTCCTCCAAGTCTGCTGCTCTAGCCTCCAGAGATCGGACTCGTTCCCTGAGAGCCAGGAGCTCTTTGCACCGAGTGCACACATGCAATCCCTCACGGCGAGTAAAAAATCATACATGTGACACTCAATGCAAAAGACTGGAAAGCCCCCCTCTTGCTGCTGGACTGCTGCTGCCTTCATCTTAGTTTTATTAAGTTCCTAGTTAAGTTTAGGATAGTAAGGGAGTTGGAATGAGTGGTTTAAATTTACAGGTGAATTTACTAATTAATCAGCTAGTGTCCTACAAGGGGATGATTAAACTTTCAGTAAGGGCTGGCAAAATAATATGATTTAGATAAGACCCTGATTGATTTTTAATGAGAAAGTGTCTCATGCCTAAAAATCAAGGGTTGAGTGGGTGGGAAAACCAGGCACTAGAATTAACTATCTCTGGCTTGCTTATTACCTCACACACACAAACTCTAAAGAATATATCCCTTAATTTCACCTTTCACCAAACTTTTATAAGCCCAAACATTTCTGAAAGCTATACTTACCAACCCTCTTTAATCACCGTTAAATTAATCTTCAGTCAGTTAATGGAAGGTTTTGAGATTCGCGCGCCTAATGGCGCGCTTCCGGTCCTCCTCTACTGCAAAGGAATGCGGGGCCTCTGGAAGCTGGGCTATGGACATCAATCCCTGTATCACTTGCGGTGACTTCTGAACTCCTCTCCCAGGGGATGCTGGGAGCAGTATGCAGATGAGCCTTCCGGTCCTCCTCTACTGCAAAGGAATGCGGGGCCTCTGGAAGCTGGGCTATGGACGTCAATCCCTGGATCGCTTGCGGTGACTTCTGGACGCCTCTCCCGGGGGATGCTGGGAGCAGTATGCAGATGAGCCTTCCGGTCCTCCTCTACTGCAAAGGAATGCAGGGCCTCTGGAAGCTGGGCTATGGACGTCAATCCCTGGATCGCTTGCGGTGACTTCTGAACTCCTCTCCCGGGAGATGCTGGGAGCAGTATGCAGATGAGCCTTCCAGTCCTCCTCTACTGCAAAGGAATGCGGGGCCTCTGGAAGCTGGGCTATGGACATCAATCCCTGGATCGCTTGCGGTGACTTCTGAACTCCTCTCCCGGGGGATGCTGGGAGCAGTATGCAGATGAGCCTTCCGGTCCTCCTCTACTGCAAAGGAATGTGGGGCCTCTGGAAGCTGGGCTATGGACGTCAATCCCTGGATCGCTTGCGGTGACTTCTGGACTCCTCTCCCAGGGGATGCTGGGAGCAATATGCAGATGAGCCTTCCGGTCCTCCTCTACTGCAAAGGAATGAAAAAATAAGGAGAAACCGAATTCAACGAGATGGCGGGTGGGTTTTGTGAGGACTAAAATCCTGCTGTCCTAGGAGAACACCTGTTACAGGTAAGCAACTCTGCTTTCTCCTAGGACCAGCATACGCACGACCACCCTGTCATGATAAAACTTAGTGTATGATGGATAAGTGACTAAGGCCTGGAGCTCACTGACCCTGAGTGCTGAGGTGACCGCCACCAAAAATATGAACGTACTTCAGGTCACAGGAGCACAGCAGCTCAAAAGGAGCTTTCATCAGCTGAGGCAACACCACGTTAAGGTCCCAAGACACATAGTGAGGCCTTAGGGGAGGCTTCAATTGAAACACACCTTGCATGAAACTTACAACTATAGGCTGTACAGAGATAGGTGTACCATCTACCCCATGGTGGTATGTGCCAATTACACTCAGATGAACTCTAAAAGAGTTGGTTTTCAAGCCAGCCTTCGATAGGTGCAGAAGGTAGTCAAACAGTTTTTATGGTGAGCAGGAGAAAGGATAGAGGGCCCTTTGCTCACAACACATGGATAGCCTCCTCCAATTCAGTCTGTAGGACTGTCTAGTAGAAACCTCTCTCGAATCTACAAGGACCCAAAACACACCTTCCGAGAAATCGCAAGATTGCAGGATCAGCCTCTGAACATCCAGGCTGTGAGCGATATGGCCTGAAGACTGGGACTGCGCAAACCCCATCTCGATCCTAGGTGATGAGATCTGGAAAAGTCACCAGTATGATCTGTTTCAGGATGGACATATCCCAGAGGAGTGAAAACCAAACCTGTCTCGGCCAAAGAAGGGCTATGAGGATCATAGTGTCCTCGCAAAGCGTCAACAAATTCTTCACCACCAGTGCAGCTGGAGGATACGCATACAATAGATCTGTGCCCCAATGGTGTTCGAAGGCATCTGAGACTGATCTAATGTGTGCCCTGTACAGGAAACAGAACTGAGAAACTTTCCTGTTCCAAGGCACAGCAAATATAGCCACCTCTGAGCTTCCCCATAGGCAGAAGATATGATTCGTAACCCCTTCATCCAGAGACTATTTATGGGGTCTAAAGGAGAGACTCAGTCTGTCTGCAATTTAATTCTCTGTTCTGGACAGATACATGGCCCTGAGCACCATCCCATGAAGAATGCCCATGATCATATCTGGACTGCTTCCTGACACAGGAAGTAGGATTCCAACCTTCCTGCTTGTTGATATACCACATTGCCACTTGGTTGTCGATTTGTATTAGCACAATTTTGTTGGACAGCCAATCTTTGAAAGCCCACAGAGTGTACCTGATTGCCTGAAACACCAGGAAATAGATTTGACTCAATTGTTCCTGGGCAGACCATTGACCCTGGTTTTGGAGTCCACTGACATGAGTCCCCCAGCCTAGGTGGACGCATCAATCGTTAGCATAATTTGGACCGAGGACTCTGGAAGAATAACCTCCGTTCCAGATTGGAATTTATCAACTACCAGGACAAAGAGTTCCAGAGGTATGGGGAGACTCAGATGCAATCCCATAGATCTTATGTGACTTGCTGCCACTGGGACTTTAGGGTCCACTGGACTCTTCACATGTGTAAACTTGCCAAGGGTGTGACATGTACTGTTGCAGCCATGTGATCCAACAGCCTCAATATATGCCACAATGAAACCTGTTGGCTTGCTTGAATCTCTGCCACGAGGGTCATCAAATGAATGGCCCGCTGCCAGGACAGGAAGGCCTTGGCCTGAACCATGTCTAGCAGGGCTCCAAAGTCTTCGAACTGTAGTGACAGAGTGAGATAGGACTTGGGGTAGTTGAAGATAAACCCTAGCAATTCCAGCACCTGGATGGTTGAGTGTATGGAGTCTTTAGCTCCTGCCTGAGAGGTGCTCTTGAACAGCAAATCATTCAGATAGGGAAAACATGAACTCTCAGCTTGCAAAGGTGCACCACCACTACGGCTAAGCATTTTGTGAAGACACGTGGGGTGGACGCTAGCCCAAATGGCAGAACACAGAACTGAAAGTGCTGTTTTCCCACCATGAATCAGAGGTATTTATGGTTGTCGGAGAAGATCTTGAAATAAGTGTACATGTCCTTCAGATCAAGTGAGCATAAGCCAGTCCCCTTTTTGCAAGAAGGAGATCAAGGTGCCCAGAAAAACTATCTTGAACTTTTCTTTTCTTAGAAACTTGTTCAAGGTCCTTAGGTCTAAGATGGGACGGAGTCCCTCATTTTGGTTTTTTTTTTGGGGGGGGGGGGGGGAAATCAGGAAATACAGGAAGTAGAATCCCTGTCCTCTTTGCCCCAGTGGAATGGGCTCGACTGCTCTGGCCGTTAAGAGGGAGGAGAGCTCCGTGACGTAACTCCTGATGCACTATCAGTTCCCAAAAAGGACTCGGGGAGGGCAATTTAGCAGGGTACTCAATAGGTTTAATTGTAATCTCTGTGGACAATGGAAAGAACCCACTGGTCTGAGGTACAACTGGTTCATCTAGAACCACAGCTTTCCCTTAACCAGAAGATCTTTTGCTGTAGGTACATCAAATGTGGCTATGCTCCCTGCAATCCAGTCAAAGCCCTGTCCCTGGAGTTAACTGAGGCACTGGCTGGTGCTTTGGGGCCCTCTGTTGCCTAGTACAACTACAAAATCCTGCTGTTGCTTACGGGGGTCAAGGAGGTGAAAGATATCTCCTCAGGAGGAAGAAAGACTTCCTGTGACCAGATCTTGAGGACCACCTAGCAGAGGACGACAGGTCCTGGCTACCATCAGAGAGCTGAATGGTGGTCCTGCATTTGTACCACGATGTCGCTTACTTTATCTCAGAAAAGGTATTCTCCTGTGCACAATACATCAGCGCATTGCTCCTGCAATTCTTGATAAGAGATTTGAAGCCTGCAGCCATGAGAGTCTACACCTGCAACAGAGACCCTTGATGCCATCTTGAAAACATTATAGGCTGACCAGAGCCTTATGCACCAGCAACTGGAGAGTGTCCTGTTGCTGTTGGAGCAGCTGCTCAGTCACCTGCTTCAGGATGTCCTGCATATGCTGGCAGACTGCTATGTGGGGAATAAGCATAGCACTCTTAAACACCTCCCAAGAACATCCATGGCCCTCTTATCCTTCTCCGGGGGCACCAAGTAATGGATCTCAGTGTGCTTGGCCTCCTTAAGAGCAGAATCAACTACCATTGATTGGCTTGGCAGCTGACACTTGTCGAATTCAAGAGTCTTCTGGATGAGATCAATCATGTCTGCCTTCCTATTAACAGGAGGCACGCACTGAGTTCCCACATCCTTATCAGTACCTCCACAAGGATTTCATGTACTGGGACTGTTATGATCTCCTTAGGAGGCTCCATGTATTGGAGAATACCCAGCATCTTGTGCCGGGTATCCTCCTCCGCCTGCAACTGAAATGTGATGGCGAGAGAGGCTATTTTAGCCAAAAAAAACATCTTTCAAAAATTGGAAGAAGGATCCATCTTAAGAAAAGAGGATAAAGCATAAGCATTGTCAAGTTAAGTGTAAAACATTGATAAGACAGGTGAAGAGAGAATTTGAAATGAAGTTGGCCGTAGAGGCAAAAACTCATAATAAATATTTTTTTTAAATATATCCAAATCAAGAAACCTGTGAGGGAGTCGGCTGGACCGTTAGATGACCGAGGGGTTAAAGGGGCTCTTAAGGAAGATAAGGCCATTGCAGAAAGGCTAAATGAATTCTTTGCTTCCGTGTTTACTAATGAGGATGTTGGGGAGATACCAGTTCTGGAGATAGTTTTCAAGGGTGATGAGTCAGATGAACTGAACCAAATCACTGTGAACCTGTAAGATGTAGTAGGCCAGATTGACAAACTAAAGAGTAGCAAATCACCTGGACCAGATGGTATGCATCCTAGGGTTCTGAAGGAAATAAAAAATGAAATTTGACCTATTAGTTAAAATTTGTAACCTATCATTAAAATCATCCATTGTACCTGAAGACTGGAGGGTGGCTAATGTAACCCCAATATTTAAAAAGGGCTCCAGGGGCGATCCGGGAAACTTTAGACCAGTGTGCCTGACTTCAGTGCCTGGAAAAATAGTGGCAGTTATTCTAAAGATCAAAATCGTAGAGCATATAGAAAGACATGGTTTAATGGAACACAGTCAACATGGATTTACCCAAGGGAAGTCTTGCCTAACAAATCTGCATTTTTTTGAAGGGGTTAATAAACATGTGGATAAAGGTGAACCGGTAGATGTAGTGTATTTGGATTTTCAAAGGCGTTTGACAAAGTCCCTTAAGAGAGGCTTCTACGAAAACTAAAAAGTCATGGGATAGGAGGCGATGTCCTTTCATGGATTATAAACTGGTTAGAAAACAAGAAACAGAGAGTAGGATTAAATGGTCAATTTTCTCAGTGGAAAAAGGGTAAACAGTGGGGTGCCTTAGGGATCAGTTGTGGATGAGCTGAAAGGGGAGGGGAATGAGAGAGGGGGAGTGAGTGAGGGGAGGGGAGGAGTGAGTGAGGGGAGGGGAGGAGAGAGTGAGGGGAGGGAGGAGAGAGTGAGGGGAGGATAGAGTGAGGGGAGGAGGGGAGGGAGGAGAGAGTGAGCTGAGGGGAGTGGGGAAGGTGAGAGGGAGGGAGAATAGAGGGGGAAGGTGAGAGGGAGGGAGAATAGAGGGGAGAGGGAGGGAGGGAGGGAGGAGAGAGTGAGGGGAAGGGAGGGGGGAAGGAGACTGGAGGGAGGGAGAATGAGGGGGAGGGAGTGGCAAGGAAATGGACCAAAAAATTTTTTTTAAATGTAGCCCGTTGTTACGGGCTTAACGGCTAGTATATTTATAAATGATCTGGGAAAGGAATACAACGAGTGAGATAATCAAATTTGCGGATGATACAAAATTATTCAGAGTAGTTAAATCACAAGCGGATTGTGATATATTACAGGAGGGCCTTGCAAGACTGGAAGATTGGGCATCCAAATGGCAGATGAAATTTAATATGGACAAGTGGAAGGTGTTGCATATTAGAGGTGTGAATCGTGTAATCGATCGTCTTAACGATCGATTTTGGCTGGGGGGGAGGGAAATCTGATCGTCGAGTTTTTTTTTTCTAAAAATTGTTAAAAATCGTAAATCGGGGGAGGGCGGGAAAACCGGCACACCAAAAAAACCCTAAAACCCACCCGAACCTTTAAAACAAATCCCCCACCCTCCTGAACCCCCCCAAAATGTTTTAAATTACCTGGGGTCCAGTGGGGGGGTCCCAACGTGATCTCCTCCCGCTCTCTGGCCACCGCTGCGTTGAGAAATGGCGCCGGTGGCCCTTTGCCCTTATGTGTCAGGGCAAAGGTTGCGCCGGCGCCATTTTGTTTCCTGGCTCCCGACGTCACGCGTGCGAGAGATCGCCCCTGGACCCCCAGGGACTTTTGGCCAGCTTGGGGGGGCCTCCTGACCCCCGCAAGACTTGACAAAAGTCCAGCGGGGGTCCGGGAGCGACCTCCTGCAAGCGGGCCGTATTGCCAATCTTCAAAATGGCGCCGGCGTGGGCGTCCAGCAGGGGTCCGGGGGCGATCTCCCGCACGCGTGATGTCAGGAGCCAGGAAACAAAATGGCGCCGGCGCTACCTTTGCCCTGTCACATGATAAGGGCAAAGGGCCACCGGCGCCATTTCTCAACGCAGCGGTGGCCAGAGAGCGGGAGGAGATCGCGTCGGGACCCCCCCCCCCCCCACTAGACCCCAGGTAATTTAAAACATTTTGGGGGGGGTTCGGGAGGGTGGGGGATTTGTTTTAAAGGTTCGGGTGGGTTTTAGGGTTTTTTTGGTGTGCCGGTTTTCCCGCGCCCTATTTAACGATAACAATACAAATGCCCCTGACGATAAATCGGGGGCATTTGTATTGTATCGCGTATCTAACGATTTTGGACGATTTTAAAATTATCTGACGATAATTTTAATCGTTCAAAAACGATTTACATCCCTATTGCATATAGGAAAAAATAACCCTTGCTGTAGTTACATGATGTTAGGGTCCATATTAGGAGCTACCACCCAGGAAAAGATCTAGGCATCATAGTGGATAATACTTTAAAATCATCGGCTGAGTGTGCTGCAGCAGTCAAAATAGCAAACAGAAAGTTAGGAAGGGAATGGTTAATAAAATGGAAAATGTCATAATGCCTCTGAATCACTCCATGGCGAGACTGCACCTTGAATATTGTGTACAATTCTGGTCACCGCATCTCAGAAAAGAAATAGTTGCGATGGAGAAGTACAGAGAAGGGCGACCAAAATGATAAAGGAGATGGAACAGCTCCCCTATGAGGAAAGGCTGAAGAGGTAGGGCTGTTCAGCTTGGAGAAGAGATGGCTGAGGGGGGATATGATAGAGGTCTTTAAAATCATGAGAGGTCTTGAACGAGTAGATGTGAATCGGTTATTTACACATTCAGATAATAGAAAGACTAAGGGGGCATTCTATGAAGTTAGCAAGTAGCACATTTAAGACTAACTGGAGAAAATTCTTTTTCACTCAACGCACAATTAAGCTCTGTAATTTGTTGCCAGAAGATGTGGTTAGTGCCATTAGTGTTGCTAGGTTCAAAAAAGGTTTGGATAAGTTCTTGGAGAAGTCCATTAACTGCTGTTAATCAAGTTTACTTAGGGAATAGCCACTGCTATTTATTGCATCAGTAACATGGGATCTTCTTGGTGTTTGGGTACTTGCCAGGTTCTTGTGGCCTGGTTTGGCCTCTTTTGGAAACAGGATGCTGGGCTTGATGGACTCTTTGTCTGACCAAGCATGGCAATTTCTTATTTTCTAAAGTTCTTATGATGGCTTCCGCCATCACCTTGCAAAACCTGCAAAAGAGGTCTTCCAGTGGAGACTTCCTTCTATTTTTGGGAGGAGACTGGGCTGAGGGGAGACAATCTGATGCATCAACAGAATCATCAGAGAAATCATCACCCTAGGGATCATAAGGGCCTTTGTCTTCACTGTCATACACAGGGGATGGAGCCCTAGGCGCTCAACTCTCAGCCAGTGGTATAGGAACTGACTCAATTGACCATGGGGGCTCAGGCCCTGGTGTTGCTCCATCACTGGGGGAACTTCTTCCTCCAAGGGACTGGGGATGAGCACTGGATCAGTCTGTGACTGCCCTATTGCCCCACCGGGTGTTGATGCCACCCTCAGGTACCGATACTGGTGACGGAGTCGGTAAAATGCTGATGAGCACATACAGGGATTCCAGCAGTGGCTTGAGGAAGGATGGTGCTGGCCCCTGGTGTCAGTGCACTCTGATGCTGAGGCTCCGCATAGCCTTCTCTACAGTCAGCTGCACGCATCTCTCCAGCTTCTTCTTGAAGAGCACAGATGCCAAGATCGACTGGGACTCAGGAAGTGTGACCAGATCCTTTTCAGAACTGAAAGAAGGATCAGTGGTGAACCTTGGGACTGGTGGAGAACATGACAAACCCCTGGTATCGATGGAGGACTGGTGCTCCTCACCACAGGGCTGCTTTGGGGGCATCGCAGCTAAAGCTGGTGCATCCCCGTGGCTGGCATCGTGCACTGACAGGGACCGATGTTAATGCTTCTTCAGCTTCTTTTTATGCTTGGATTGGTCTTTCCCCAGTGCCGAGCTGAAGATGAAAAACCTGATGTCTTTGACCTGGAAGAAGCAGACGATGGTCTATCTCCAGTGTCTGAGGAAGCTGTCGACAGTTAATAGAACTGATGGCCCCGCCAATGTCGATGGCTTGGTGTTCATTGGTGCAGCTCTGAGGTCCCTCAATTCTGATGCATCGCTCTTGGCTGGCCCGAAGAGCTGTTCTATTTTGTCAAGCCAGATTTTATGCCGTTTTGGGGTCATCTGGATGCACTTGCTGCAACTCTGGACGTTATGTGATACTCCCAGGCAGAGGACAAATATCAAGGGAATCTGATAGACATGGTCTTTGTGCACCGAGGACATGCTTAAAAACCTGGACATGTCACAAAATAAGAGGGACGCAATGTCAAAATTGATGGTGGTGCCTCTCGATGGATGATGGACACAGAGTGCACCACCGACTCAGGGATCAACTATGAAATGAAAGTGACCCAAAAACAAACAAACAAACAAAAAAAAAAACTGACAAATAAAGGGAGATTAAGGGAAGAACCAGGAGGATCCCCACTGTACAATCCCACTTCAAAAAAAACTGTGAAAAACCAATGAAAAGCAAAAAGTTTAGAATATAAAGACAAACTACTGCAACACAAAAGACTCGGAAAAGAAGAGCCTGAGGGGGGACCTCACTTAGATGTGTGGTTTATTGCATATGTGAGCATGCTCAGAGAGGGTCAAAGTTCTAGAAACTTTGACATAAGTTTTCCATGCCAGGCTCCTTCGGATAATGTCACCCATGTGTGAGGACTGCCATTTTGCTTGTCCTCAGAGAAAATAAATATCTGAATATATATCATATCCCCTCAGCTCTCCTCTCAGATACACAAATTTAGGTCTTCAAGTATCATTTCATCAGGCTTTTGATGCAGACCTCGCACCATTCTGTTAGCCTTTCATCGGCCTGCCTATACGATTTTGGAGATATGGCCTTTAAAATATGATACAATATTCTAGATAATGACCAATATTCAACCTGTACAGAGGCATTAATACCTTATTTCTTCTCCTGGTTATAACTCTCCCAATAGACCCCAGCATCCCTCTGAATCTGACTACTACCTTATTATATTGTTTTACTACCTTGAGGTCACTGGACATGAGCACCTGGAGGTCTCTCTCCTGGTTCATGCATATCAGTTTCTCACCTCCCATCGTGTATTGCTTCCTTGGATTTCTGTATCCTAAATGCTTACTCTGTGTTTTTTGTACTGAATCTTAAATGGCAAGCATTCAACCACTCCTTAAGCTTTCTTAAATCATGTTTCGTTCTATCTACTCCCTCAGGGATGTCCATTCTGTTATGGATCTTAGTGCTATTGGCAAAAAAAGGCAAACCTTTCCTTTCAATCCATCACAATTTCGCTCACAAAGTTTACATAGAAACAGAAATGACAACAGAAAAGGACCAAATGGTTCATCCAGTCTGCCCAGCAAGTTTAAGGTTGTAACTGCCACTCTGCAGGTTATGCCTATGTTTCTCTTAAGCATAGTAACTTGCTGGTGTATGCAGTTATGCCAAAGCCTTATGATAACCCACAAAAATTGCAGCTAGTAACATTTTTTACTGGGTGTTGAGCTTTCAGACAGTGCTGCTCGACATGCTTTGCTTATGTACTTGGCCACAGAAGCAGTCTTGAATTTTTTCCCTTATGTCTGCATATCAGTACCCTTGACTGGAGAAGTCAGGGCCCTCGTTTGTCATCTGAATCTAACTGCTCTCTTTCCCCCCTTCCGTCTAAGTGAGGAGCAATGTTGCAATTGCATTAAAAGCATCAAGGCATATTAGCAGAAGGCATGGAGATTACTACTCTTAACTAAGGGTAGTAACCATTGCACCAGCAAGTTCCCCCCCCCCCCCCCCCTGCATGCTTTTCTCATTTCCGTCGTCTAGCCTTTAGAGATCCACAGTGTTTATCCCATGACCCTTTGAATTCTTTGACTGTTTGTGTCTTCACCACCTCCTCCGGAAGGGCATTCCAGGCATCTACCACTCTCTATGTGAAGAAATATTTCCTGCCACTGGTTCTGAGTCGTCCCCCCTGGAGTTCCATTTCGAGTCTCCTAGTTCTATTATGTTCTTTCCAACTGAAAAGGTTCAAAGTTCATGCATCATTAAAACCTTTTAGGTATCTGAAGATCTAAATCATACTTTTCCCTGAGCCTCCTTCTCTTCCACGGTATACATATTCAAATCCTTCAGCTTCTCCTCATAGGTATTCTGATACAGACCCTACACCATTTTGATCACCAGTCTCTCGACTGCCTTCATCCTGTCCCTATCCTTTTTGAGATACAGGCTAGAGAACTGAACACAGTACTCCAGGTGAGGCCTCACCAAGGACTTGTAGAAGGGCATTATCTTTTTCTTCCTGGTTATTCCTCTCTCTATGCAGCCCAGCATTTTTCTAGCTTTATCTATTGCCTTGTCACATTTCTTCACCATCTTCAGATCACCAGACACTATTTCCCCAAAATCCCTCTCTTGGTCCATGCACATCAGTCTTTCACCCCCTCCCCCATCATATACAGCTCTTTTGGATTACTGCATCCCAGATGTATAACTCTGCACTTCTTGACTTTGAATCCCAGCTGCCAAATCTCTGACCACTCCAAGTTTTCTTAAATCACTTTTCATTCTCTCTACTCCTTCAGGCATATCCACTCTGTTGCAGGTTTTACTATCATTCGCAAATAGACAAACTTTACCTGCCATCCCTTCTGCAATGTTGCAGAGTAGGTTCCATTTACCATTACATGCTATCAGTCAAGCAGTTTGTAATCCACACCACCATCTTGGTGCTCACTTGAAAGCTTCTCATTTTATTCACAAGCCTCCTGTACGGGACCGCATCAAAAGTATACTGAAATCCACATTGAGTGCTCTTCCTCGATCCAATTCTCTAGTCACCCAAACAAAAAAAATTAATCAGATTTGTCTGATAGGACCTTCCCCTGGTGAATCCATGCTGGCACAGGTGCAGGACCAATCCCTTAGGCACTTCACTAGACAGCCTTCTTTCCTTAGAGAGAACAAACTATCATTATTCTTCATGTTACACAGAATTGTTTTCTGGAATTCACTGTCACAGGCCATTGTGAAGACAAAAGAGTATAATTAGGTTCAAAAGGCATTAGACAAATTCATGGAAGACAGATCAATGGCAGGCTATTAAACACAGTCATAGATGACACCATGAGTTTAAAGAATAGGTGTGACAGAAATGGAGAACTATGCATGCCTGGTTCTCATACACTTCCCTTTACGCACTCCGTCGTCACTGCCATACATAGGATGCAGGATAAGAACACACTTTTGTCTGATCCAGAATGGCAATGGTTATATTCTTAATTGTTAAACAGCTCATAAGCTCATGGCTCGTTTTTCTGCAGTTTTTTGTGTATTAAACCTATAACAATCATGATATGGTAATTTGTTTCTTTTAAAAAAGCAGGTGCTGGCATCAATTTTGTTTTCAGATTTAAATTGATTTTCACAACAATGTGAGGGTCATCAAATTGTGCGGAAGCCTACAGGTCTAAGCACTGTGATTACAGAGGTGGTTTTGGAAAAGAAGCAGAGAAAATTCTTAAGTCTGGTTGCAATAATGCTGTGGTTGGCATGGGAATATGGGAAGTTAAAATGTAGCATTACATTTGAGGAAGATGTCACAAGGAAATCAGTTCAAGGAGTTGAGAAGAGGCAGCAGAAAAGGAATGAAGCTGAAGGTCAGAGCAAAGCAGAAAGAGTTTCTTCTTCTTTCCTAGTATTTTCTGTCTCTGCTGTTCAGTGAGAGTAAGATTGCTGCAGTTTAAGATGGTTAACTAAATTTGGCATTAGTGTAACACCAGAAAGCACAGCAGGGTGAGCTAGGAGATGGAAGATATGGTATATCCTTAATTAAAAACCTCACAGGATGGGCCCAAATTGCTGGGTATATTTCATTTCTTGAATTCCGATTGGTTTCTGCCTATGATTACTTTAAGGCCACTAGCTCATTGTCAAGGATTTCTGAAGCAAACAATTTTCATTCTAACAATTTTAAAGTTACAATAACAATTTGCCTAGTTATATTTTAATGTTAAAACTCTAGTAGGAAGTTAAAATAGCAATCACCCCCTGGAGCCCTGATTACTTTGATTTATATTCCATCTTTCATGATATTTCACAGTGGATGACATTCAGGTTCTATAGGAATTTCCCTATCCCCAGAGGGTTTACAATCTAAAGGGGTCATTTCTTTTTTATTCGTGCTTTTTAAATTTTGCTTTGCTTTTATTTAGGTTTTTGTTGTAAGAACATGCTATTGTAGTTTTACAGTCCACCAATCCTAAAATACCTGCTCTTATTTACTTAAAAAACTCAACATTTGCTGATCCACAATTATCAGCGGAGAATTAAAAGCATTCTAACTATAATAAAAAGGAAAGTTGCCCCACACCTGCATCATCAGAATGCACATTGAACTCCACCCCGCTCTGTATTGTCCAATCCATTGTTTACAACCACATATAAAAATTGAGCTCCACCTCTTTCTCTAGCTCTACTCTTCAGCTCTGCCCCCCCCCTCTCTTTTACCACATAGTACATCCAAGCTCTGCTTGCACTCTCTACACTACCACAGATCTCAATTATGCATGTCCTACACGTCAACAGTATTTCCCTGTCCTTGGCCAGGCTTTTACTACTAGTATAAAATATGCATCTTACAAATACATTTAACAAATGTCCTACATATTAAAACAAAGCTGAAAAATGACAATGAACAGGTAGGACATGTTTTCTAAGACTTCATGATGTATAGAGATAAATATGAAATATGTTTAACAGGGTATCTCAAAGGTTTTGGTTTAAAAACCAAACTTACTTACCTGTAATATTAATTGTATGATGAACAGCAGGATACCAGTCCTCATATGTGTGTGATATCATGGAGCCCTGCACAAAATTGATTTCAAACCTAGATTCTTTGAGTATGACTCCCTGCCTCCTAGACAAGGTCCCTTAGTCCATGATAAAGCTAAAACTTGGAGAAACCACTCCAAGGGGAGGTGGGAGAGGTTTTGTGAGGACTGGTATCTTGCTGTCCTTCAGAGAACCAAAATCACAGGTAAGTAATCACTTTCTCCGAGGACTAGCAGGATGGCAGTCTTCACATATGGAGAATCCCAAGCTAAAGGATGTCTCAAACAAAAAGGAAACAGAGCCAAAGGAAGCTCCACTGAATCTGTCTCAGCCAATAAGGAGCTTGGAAGAACCTAGCTGTCTAGGTTCTTCTCAATATACATAGGGACTTGTAAACTGAGTAATTTGAAGAGAAACTTATCAAAACCCAAGACTCTAGTCTAGGGTAAAGATGTGCTGAAACAGACATCCAGGAACCTCACTGTTAAAGAGATGGAAATAGCAGTACTGCAGGATTTTGCACCTGTGGAATATCTGGACTTTACTGCTGACCAGGAACCACAGAGTTCCTGAGGTACGGTTTGACCATCAGGACAAAGTCTAAGTCCACCTGGCATAGGGCTACATAACAGCCTCCTCTTACACTAGGTAGAATTAATGTCTCTTTGAACAAGGAGCAATCCAGCAGACAAACAAACCCTCAAGGACATTAGGTTAACACTTACTGTTCTACGTTGAAGGAGGACAATGAAATTTCCTAAGGAACCCCAAGAACCTGGGTGCAGAGCCCCTAAAGTGAGCTCCCAAACCAAGGTTGGATGCATCCATAGACAGGAAAACTCTGGAATGAATCAACAACCAGGACAGATTCTCTCTTGTGGTTGAGTGCTAGGGATGTCGGAGACGTGGAGTAGACGAACCCACTAGCATTTTAGGGGTCAGTGTACATCTTGACTGTGATGATGACCTGTCTTGAATGGACAGTTCGTATGTGATATACAATCATCTTAAACAGAAGAATGATCTTTCAGGCTCCCAGGGAGTAGATTTCTAGTAGAGGAACCCATTCTCAACACTGTGTGCTGCCTTAAATACATGGCAGAACCTCACATGTCTTGCAACACCTGGCAAGAGCAGCTGCGCAAGCTAACAGTGCAAGTACTCAGCCTGGTCGGGCACTTCAAGTGGCACCACAAAGAGTAAGGAATGTCTGAATCTGGTGCAAGGCTTCCTTATCTCCTTTTCTGAATCCAGCATAGGATGCTGTCCCAAAAGGACAGGTGGCTCAGGTAGAAAGCAGCAACTCAGAAGTAACCTCCGCAGGATAAGAGTAAAAAAAACATCCCCTTCTGAGAGGGAAGGAAGGTGCTGAGGGAAAAGCTTTCCCTTAGCAGGCCTTGTATAACCTGGAAACTTAATCACCTTCTGCCTCCAACAGAGGAGTTCACCCGTATTGGGAACTAGAAGAGAAGACCATGCTGCATAAAATAACGGCAGCAGAGTGGACCCATACCAAAATGAAGCGCTTCAGTGATCAGCGATGGGAGAAAGAACAGAGTTAGCCCCCATAGCTGATGGGATTCTTCATTCTTGGGCTGCAGGGGCGGGAGGAGGCTATTGCAGCTGCCATTTGTGCTGGTGGGGGGTCATGAGTGAGAGAGCATGTGCATGTTTGAGAGAGAGACTGGTCAGGGAGGTGACTGGTGTGTGAGGAAGAAAGACTGGTTGGGCGGTCACTGGTGTGTAAGAGACAGAGACTGGTCGTGGGGTCCAATTGGTGTGTGCATGTGTGTGACTGGTTGTGGGCCCTAAGGAAGAGGACTGTGAGGACAGAGCTTCAGCAGCCACTGCTGCTTCTGGTATGCGTTTTTGGCCTGCAAGGGAAAGGAGTAGGAGAGTTGCTGGAGAGGGTAAGTAAAGGCGACTTGTTTATTTTTCTTGATTCACTGCTATTTTAATTATTGGGTATTATATGATGTGTCTGTTTTGAAATATGCTATTGGTATTTGGACAATTTTTAATAATTTTTATGAGTTTTTAATTGTTGGATGTTATTCTGTTCATCAGCTGTTTTGAAACATTTATTAGTATAGTTTTACAATTATTTCTGTGTAGAGATCTATAGTAGCTTGGCTTATTCTGTTTTCCTAACAGGAGGTATATTAGTGTTTAGGGCCTGGTTTAATATTTGTATGGTTGCCTTTTCATAAAGGATTGTTACTGTTTGCGTGTGTTCCATAATGCAGGTGTAAATCTGTATGGATTAGTTTGTGCGCAGTATTGCAGATCCTGGGACTATGTTAGGTGCTATATTTCTCTTCCCATTTCTCCAGGTTTGCACTGCATGCAGAGTGGTTTTGGATTTCCATTCCAGTTTGTCTCCATATTTATAATTTGTGGTCTTTCTATAGTTGAAGGTCTGTTTTGTGCGTGTGACCGAGGTGAGGTATTTTACTAGAACATAGGCATTTGTATCAATCCTATTTGTTGTGTTTTCCCAATAGGACAGGCATTGGTGGTAAATTACTGTCTTTTCATAAGAAGGGCTATTGTGCCAGGTAGTAGAGGGAGTTTGTTTTGCTTTTATTGAGATGTCACCAGAACCAGAATATCTTTTTTGTATGGTGAGTTGTACAGGGTAATGCCCTACTTCTGGCTTTGCAACCATTGTTGGGAGTCTAGGGGGTTCTTGTGGATATAGAGCGTATGTTTACATTTAGCCTCATGACAGTCATGTGTTCAGTGTGTCACATGTCAGAACCATCTGTCAGGTGTGTCCTGACAGAAAAAAGGTTGAGAACCACTGTTCTAAGCATTGAGTTGTCTTCGTTAGGTGATCCTGTAGTGTGTCCGGATTTGGAGACACAATCAGCCAGTCATCGAGGTATGGGAATATATGGATCCCTTTTTTCCATAAGTGAGCCACAACTAATGCAAGACATTTTGTGAATACTCTCAAGGCAGATGAAGAATCCAAAGGGGAGCACCTTGTACTGAATGGTGGTCTCCAATTTGGAAGCAAATGTTCTGCCAATAGGCTCTGTGGATGGGAATGGGAATGTAGGCATCTTTTAGATCCAAAGAGCACATCCAGTTGTTGGGTTGCAGGAAAGGGAGAATTGACTTCAAAGAGGTCATCTTGAATTTTTGTCTCTTGACAAACTTGTTGAGAGAACATAAGTCTAGGATTGGATGGAGACCTCCTGATTTCTTGGGAATGAGGAAGTACTGGGAGTAGTAACCTTGTGTATCTGGGAAGATGGAAGAGGGCGGATCGCTTGTTGGTCCAACAGAGTTCTTAATTACTGATGAAGTAATGGTATGTGAGATTGTCTGCTGGTGCGGGCTACTAAGTGTGGTAATGTGGGTACCTGAGTGAACTGTAGCCTGTAACCGTGGGAAATTATCTCCAGAAACGAATGATCCGTTGTTAGCTTAGACCAAGCATGGAAGGATGAAATTCTGCCCCCGACACGCCAGGGGTGCTGTGGCTGACAGTCCCGTAAAAACTCTGTTGCTTCTAGGACTGAGATTGTTGTACTTTCTGGGTTGTTGACTCCTTTGGGCGGTTCCTCTGTCGCTGCTGATAGGCGGGAGGTTGGTAGGGTTGGTAATAATTTTGGTAACCCCTGTATGATCTACATGAGTAGACGTTTTTCCTGTAGTTTGAAAAATATTTTCTATTAGAAGATGGTGTTTCAGTTGGAGATGTTAAAGATTGTATTGCTACATTTTGCTCTTTGATTTGAGAGACTGTTTCCTTAAAACCTCTCACCAAAGATGTCGTCTTCCTTACACGGTAAGTTTGCTAATTTATCATGCACATCCTCTCTTATTGCACTAGCATGAAGCCATGCTAGACATCTGGCTGCTACAGAAGCTGGTGAGGATCTGGCTGAAGTATTGAACCCCTCATAGGTTGCTCTGAGAAGGTGACTTAAGCCCTCTTGTAAGCGAGTAGCTGAGGTGTTCCCGTATCTCCTTGTTGTTGTGAGATAAAGGGTGTCAGGTTTTGAACACATTCATACTAATATTGCATTATATAAAATTGATGTTGGTGAGTTCGAGCATTGAACATGAAATTTTGAAAATTCCTCCTGCCTAATTCATCTAGCAACTTGCTGTCTTTTCCAGGTGGTGTATTGGAAGGCAAAGAAAGCGAGGTTGCATTTTTCACTGCAGATTCTACCATAACCGAGGCTTGCAGAATTTGAACCATATTGTAGTGGGTGGATTTTTGCATTTTATATTTGCGATCCAACTTCATGGACGTTATGACCAGAGGAGTTAGGGGATTCCCATGCTCTATCCATGACTGAATGATAGAGCATGGTATGAATGAGAAGGAAGAGCAGTAGGCTCCAATGGCACCTCTAAAATCTTCAAGATACCCATCATCTCAGCCCTAGGATTGGGCACCTTCCTAGTTTCAATTTTTAATAGAATTCCCACTTTTTCTAAAAACTTAGAATAAGTTAGGTTCTCAAGAGAGATGCCCCAAGATTTATATCCCACTTTATGTGAAAAAAAGAATCTGACACCAGGCCATTAAGGAGCATATATATATATTTTAGACATTTGGCCATGGATGGTGTCGGCTTAGACACAAACATTTTCAAACATAGACTGACTCCCTCGCAAAGTACTAAGTCTTTGCTGAAGGCGCAGGAAATGTTTAACATGAGCATAGATTAGCATGTTTAACATGAACATAGGCATGTTCTATTCTAAGTTATTCTAAGTTAGACAGTTAAAAACAATGTTGCTCCTTGTTTCATCCTAAGTTATACTGTACGAAATAATATGAAGTTACATTGTAAAAAAGAAGCCAATGTCTTCTTAGAATCTCAGTTGCACTGTAAACCGATATGATATTTCAGATCGAATATCTGTATATAAAAACAAATAAATAAATGATGGTTGAGCCAGTTCATTTGGAGGATCTGAAGTAATGTCTGTTGAGTCCCCTGGGGAGGAAGGTGGGGACTCATCAGGGTGGTGAGACAATACTGGAGAGACTGGAGAGCTGTCTGAGTCCTGTGGGCTAATGCTCAGCTTTGAAGGTGAAGGAGTGTGGTCAGAGAGATAAGAATGACCTGCTTCTGATTGAAGTGGGGAATGAGAGGTCCCTGTCTCCTGCTGAGTATGTAGATTATGAAAAAATGACTTCATTTTAAGTTATGTGTGTCAGTTTTTCATCCGCTGCTGATCTGTATTTATGATCATGAGAGTTTACAGGCGGCTGAGACCTTTCCAACGAGGATACAGAGCTAGTAGATCGATAAGATGCAGATCTGTGTTGCCAAGAAAGTTATTGCTGCTTTTAAGATGTTTTCTCTTGGTGCAGCAAGTCTAGGCGCTGGAGGTTCTGAAAGTTGTATTTCTGGCTTGTCCAATAAGGGTTCTTGTAAAGAAAGGCAATGGTGACGTTGGATCAGTGAGAGCTCCCCTTCGGATTGACTAGATTCTGGCGAGGAGATAGCTCCACTGGTGATTCATCTTCCATTTCCTGATCAAACAACTGTAAGAAGGGAATGAGAGATGGTGACTTCACTGAATATCCCGATGGTGACAGATCTGGTTGTACAATAAATTTTGAATGAAATCTTTGTGTGTTTGGAAGATCGAATTGGCACTAGTAAGTTAGATTTCTCCGACTGTTTGCCGAGTCAGCTTTTTGGACCTCTGTCTTCGGTGCCCTGATTGTGTCAATGTGTTCGGAGCGATGTGCTCCGTAGGTGCCTTCCTATGTGCCGCTGTCTTCGGCGCATCTCTGTGCAGCGATGCTCTAGCGCATTCATGGTTTTCAGCACCTTCATGTGCGCCAATGTCTTCAGCGCATCGCTGTGCGTGTTAGATTTGGATCCGAGTAAGGAAGAGCATCTTGCTCAATCTAGATGTGAGGTCTTTGGTCCTGGGGATTACTGTATTGATCTATCTGCTGGAGTCTGAGCATAAGATATAGACTTTTCTTTTCTTAGTCAAAGGATCTTTGCCGCTTGGTTGTGCTGAGCTCTGGGAAATATTCTCCTGCATTGCTCATAGAGCACTTGATCATGATCGGGACCAAGGCACAAATAATAGTATTTGTGCCCATCAGTCACAGACATGATTTTTCCACATTCACAGAATTTAAACTCCGATTTGGACATTTTAATTGATGAAGTCTCTGTGTTTTGTTTTTTTGTTTTTTTTTTTTACTGAGGACGAAGTAGAGAGTAGGGCCCCACACATCCGTGCAGAGCGTGAAAAACACAAAACTGAGAACGCTTGATATGAGTAGGAGGTAGTCGTACAACCACAGACGAAAAGACTACTTGAGCTTAGAGAGACCGCTCCGCCCTTTGCTGACCAGAAGACCTTACCCAGACAGCATGGCTAAATAAGCCTGCTTATCGACGGAAAACAGAAGTTCTCTAAAGACAGCAGCTTACTATTTGCACATATGGACCAAATGATCATGCTTGCTGCCAACCAGCCAGACCAGTCTGGAAAAGGTAAAATTCTTTCATTGCTATAATGCTGAAGGAAAGACCAGTTTTCAGGATATGATGGGACAAGTTATATAAACTAATATTAATTGAGCAACCAGTTAATCTGAACCTAGAGCAGCCATATATTTGCCATTTAGAAATCTTTCACTCATCTAATACTGGTATTATTAGCCTGAATAGTTAGACTGACCTGTGGGTCTTGATGTTCACTACTTTAGCTGATCTTGTAATTTAAATTTAGCACATTAGGTTACTATGAAACCATGCCTACAGTAAGTTCAGATAGTGATAGATAATGAGGTAAAAGGCAGAGATAACTCATCAACCCATCTCATTATAGATAGCCTCATCACAGAAGAGTTCAAAATTCAGTGGCCCATCAGCTGAGGTCACCATTTAACTAGCAGACCCATCAAAACCAAAGTTTAGGTAGCTGGTCTATTCAGTCAATAGAATTAGCACTATAGTGTTGGTGTTCTCAACCCAATCCTCTGTTTACATCAATCTAATCAGGTTTTCAGGATATCCACAATAAATAGATTTGCATACAAAGGAGGCAGGGAATGTACATTTATCTCATGCATATTCGTTTTGGATATCCTGAAAACCTAACTAGCTCAGTAGACTGCTATAGTGTGTTAGATAGTTACCATGTCTATCTCTCTGTGACACTCATAAATAAGAGAAAGGAAGGTCCAGTGCTAAGTAGAGCTCTTCATCAGAGCCACATCTTGGTTGTTTAGCTTGTTTCATAGTACTGGCACCCCTTTTCTCAGTGGATGCTACTATGCTTGAAGCACTGTAGAAGTCCTAGTGATTTAGGAGATAGGCTCCAAACACAAGCTTTTCTGCCTGTCAAAGCTAATTTAGAGTCAGTATGTGTATGAGTGAAGGGAGAGAAGACAGAGTGAGTTCACTGCTTTAATCTGATGTGTACTATTGCTTGATGAGTGTGTGCTGGGGGAATGACTAGTATGCATTTATATGGGGAGATAGCTAATTATTTGCTAGTCACAATATTTGGTGAGCCTTTATATGGCAAAGTCTACAACAACAAAAAACCAAACCTTTTTTATATTTCTATGAAGAAAGTTTTTCACACAATCATAGCCTGGCAAATATATTACTGTGTATGCATGCATGGATCCTAAGATTTTGAAGAACCCCTGAATACTGTGTTAATGTGCATGTGTGTGTTATATAAGGAATATATACTGAATTACTCCTTCTAAAATGTCTTGTTCATTTCAAAACAATCTGGTTAGTAGTAATCAAATTTGAACATATTGAGGCTTAGGTACAGCTGAGTTTGAGATCCATTTATTGTGGTCTGCAGAGGTAAAGCAGAACAGGATTACTATAGCTTTGCCACAGAAAGTAAAAACTACATCAGTAACTTTAGACTGCTTAAGAAAAAAACTCAATTAGTACAGTTCTCAGCAAATAAGGACTTTCTTGTTCCCTCATATTCTCTTCTGTGCTAAGACTAGACTCCTGCACACATGCTGCATTCATTTAAACTGTTCTCCACAGAGCTCACACAGCACTTTCAGCTCATGCGAGGAGCTTAAGATTCAGCTATTATATGAACATTCATTCAGCCAAAGCCCTTCAATCCAAAAGACCCAAACCACAAGCTGTTAAAGGAGGCCAAAATTTTAACAGATCACTTTTTAAAATTCAGAATAGCCTACATTACTAAATTCAAGGGATTCTACACTGTCATGACTCAGCCGCTTCTCCTTGTACATTCCCACTCACACAATATGAGCTCCTAGTAACACAGGCTTCTTAACAGAAGAAATGTGGTATAAAAAAAAATATATCACATGCAGAGGGAGAGAGTGCAGCAGTATGAAAAATGCATACTTTTGCTAACTGGCAACATTTGTGTTCTATAGAAAACCCTTTAAAGGCCAGCTCCCAAACAGGAAGTGGTGATCAAAGCAAAGGGGTACAGATCCTAATTCACTTATTGATTGTATGATTTTAAACTTCCTACTACTTTTCCGTTGGTATCTACCGTATTTTTCGCTCCATAAGACGCACCTGACCATAAGACGCACCTAGGATTCAGAGGGGGAAAATTAAAAAAAAAAAAATTGTGCTAAACCGGCTCTGCGTCTGGGCGTCTTATGGAGCAAATTAGGGGAGTGCATAGTTTTTTTTTTTTCTCCCCATTTTGTTTTCGGGTCTGGGGAGGGCCATTTCGGTCCACTCCCCAGATCAGAAAATTTTTCTTTCTGTGGGAACCCCCAAACCCCCCCCCCCCCATCCCAACCCTTTAAATTAACAACCTCCACCCCCCTGACCCTCCCAAGACCTGCCGAATTAATTTCCTGCAACCCCCCACCCTCCTGACCCCCCCAAGACCTGCCGAATTAATTTCCTGCAACCCCCCACCCTCCTGACCCCCCCAAGACCTGCCAAACGTCCCTGGTGGTCCAGCGGGGGTCCGGGAACGATCTCCTGGGCGTGAGCCGTCGGCTGCCAGTAAACAAAATGGCGCCGACGGCCCTATGCCCTCACTATGTCACTGAGACCGACCGCTGCTATTGGTCGGTCTCAGTGACATAGTGAGGGCATAGGGCCGTCGGCGCCATTTTGTTTACTGGCAGCCGACGGCCCTATGCCCTCACTATGTCACTGAGACCGACCAATAGCAGCGATCGGTCTCAGTGACATAGTGAGGGCATAGGGCCGTCGGCTGCCAGTAAACAAAATGGCGCCGACGGCCCTATGCCCTCACTATGTCACTGAGACCGACCAATAGCAGCGGTCGGTCTCAGTGACATAGTGAGGGCATAGGGCCGTCGGCGCCATTTTGTTTACTGGCAGCCAACGGCCCACGCCCAGGAAATCATTCCCGGACCCCCGCTGGACCACCAGGGACGTTTGGCAGGTCTTGGGGGGGGCAGGAGGGTGGGGGGTTGCAGGAAATTAATTTGTCAGGTCTTGGGGGGGGGGGGGGTGGTAGGAAATTAAGTCGGCAGGTCTTGGGGGAGTCGGGGGGGGCGGGGTGTTTGTTAGATTTTTGTTTGGTTTTTTTTTTATATTCGCTCCATAAGACGCACATACATTTTCCCCCCACCTTTGGGGGAAAAAAAGTGCGTCTTATGGAGCGAAAAATACGGTAAGTGAAATTCATGCTTGAAATGGTTGGATGTCTTTGGTCTTGTGGATTACCAACACAAATGAGGTTTCCAGATCAGTCATACAATTTATAAACGCCAAATATTATGTAGAACAATTTTTATATATGTAGGACCACTACTGACTGGATCTGCCAATCAGTCAGACCCAATATAGGAGAAGTCACATTACTTTATTTAATCTATCTTTCGAGTCCCGAATCATATTTCAAAAAATATTGCCATGGGGAATACCAAAGCCACAAAAGGCTAATTTTAAATCCAAAACTCGCAACAAAATAATAGCAGTACTTAGCTTCGAAAAATGCAGTCCCGGACCCTCAGGTCCTGCTTCAGGGGTAGTAAACTTCTAAATCCTCAGTATTCGAGTCGCGATGTAGTTCCCAAACGGCAAGCAAAACGACATTTTCCTGTTTCATCATTCATCATTCAATGGCGGTCCCAAAGCAGGACCGCCATTGAATGATGAAACAGGAAAACGCCGTTTTGCTTGCCGTTTGGGAACTACATCGTGACTCGAATACTGAGGATTTAGAAGTTTACTACCCCTGAAGCAGGACCTGAGGGTCCGGGACTGCATTTTTCGAAGCTAAGTACTGCTATTATTTTGTTGCGAGTTTTGGATTTAAAATTAGCCTTTTGTGGCTTTGGTATTCCCCATGGCAATATTTTTTGAAATATGATTCGGGACTCGAAAGATAGATTAAATAAAGTAATGTGACTTCTCCTATATTGGGTCTGACTGATTGGCAGATCCAGTCAGTAGTGGTCCTACATATATAAAAATTGTTCTACATAATATTTGGCGTTTATAAATTGTATGACTGATCCGGAAACCTCATTTGTGTTGGTATTGCTACTCACGGTTGCTAGTAGATTGGGGCTGTTTGTGTTGTGTTTGGTCTTGTGGAATCATGGAACAGGTGATCTGTACTCAAGCAAGGATGTGGTGCAAACAGATTTACAAAACTTGGATGCCAGATAAAAATCTTTTAAGAATAAAAAAAAAGTTTCTTGCCATCTTTATTTTTGATTATTTTTTATTTTTCAGACTTTCTTGCTTTTTTGTTCTTTAAGTTTTTTGTTTCTTTGTCATTTTTATTTTGACTAACATTTGATTTTTTTTTTTAATTCCTTCCCATCTTCCCTGCAGCCACTTTTGTGCTAACAAGGATCAGTCCCACTTCACAGCTATAGTGGCTCCTTGTGGAACTGGGCCTGCTGAAGCAGCAGCACAAATGAAACTTAGCACCTGGGACTTTTTCACCCTTGCACATACAATACTTACCAGACTGAAAAGAAGCACCAAGTACAAAAGAAAAGAAAGAAAGAAAAGTTTACATGAGTAAGGGCAATGAACTGAGAGGGGAACAGCAGCAGACAGCCAGTCCCAAGCTTCTGAGAACAGGCCTGGGTCAGAATCTGAAGGGAATGTGCAAACTGGAGAAGGGAAATTTTTGGTAAAGGAAAGAGAAAAGGGATAACATTTTCATGAAGAGAGAATATTCTGCGGAGGAAAAGAGACAGGGAGACTGTGTGTGTGAATGTGTTTGCATGAATAATAAAAAGAGAAATACAAGGATTTCAGAATAGAACACCAGCAGGATGCAAAGGGCAAAAGTATCACAGCACAAAGAATTAAAAAACAAAACAAAGAACATATGGCCAGACCAAGAGGAGAAAGCAGGAAAATGGGAATAAAGCCAAGATGAAAGGCAGTCACAATGGAACAGTGAGGAGAGGAAGGAATTTGGTATGCAGATACATGCAAGGATGCAGGACAATCAAAAACAAAAGGAGACAGGGAAGTACAAAACTGCCAAAAGAAAAGATAGTAGATGAAGCAGATATAGGGAGGATCCAAGTGAAGGCTATGATGTTCTATGAATTTACCTTAGGGTTTTTTTTAAAACTTGATTACCACTTAACAGTCATTCTCTCAATTAAGCTGAATGGTGTGTCAGTGGATTACAGGGAACAGAAGACTAACTCAGTGGAGAGAGAGAGAGGGATTCTCCTGCTGAAAAGGAGAGAGTTAAAGAAAACATGAGAGTGGCTTGGAATTCTGAGAGAAAGATTAGGTGGGGGTCAGGTCTCTCTCTGACACACAGTGGGTGGGAATAAAGAAAGGCTTCAGAAACTCATTCCCTTCCAGACTCACAAAGAGCCTTGCTAGAAGTGAAAACTCAATACAGCTCACCAACCTGAACTAACCAGCTGGGCTGCAGTATGACATTAAGGGGAATTTGTAACATAAAAAGAAAGTCTGTAAACTTATACTACCATAATTATTGTTTGGAACAGTTCATGTGTAACTTTCTTGTGATAGTTAAGTACAACAGGAAAGCAGTGCTACTTAAATCTGATACTGAGATTCCAGCCAGTACATTTCATTAGCACCTCACAATAGTAAACAGGGATAAAATATCTACTTCATGATTTTTTTGGCCCAGTTTTCTTCTTTTCCTTTGGGCTTCTGACTCAATTGGACTCAGCCTTACATGAGCTTTCCCCTGTCCCCTCCCCAATAAAAGTTAGAGCTTGATTGAAATCATCAGGATTTGCACAGAAATACTCCCTTAATCAAGCCACAATAAAGGGATTCAGGATTGCTCCTCAACCGCTGGGGATCCATCGGCTCCTGACCACTGGAATGAAGGGATCTCACTTCTCCCTCTGATTATTGATCTAGCACTATCCATTCCCCAGAGATGACCCTTAAGCCTCTTTTTCCCCACCGAGTTCTTTGTCAAGAAGAAAAAGAGTTCTCTTAAAAATCAGATCTTAGCTTTGCTCAACCTTGTGGCTTGTTGCCACTTAATACATGTTCCTTCCTACTGCCAGAAAGTGATTTCCCTTAGGAGAATGATCCATGATGACCCAACTGGTAACGCCATATATTTCAGGCAACTGCAGAAGACCCAGAGATGAAAGCAACTGTGGTCAGACTTTGTGCCAAGGACCATACTTTCAAGGACTGATACAGTCTCCGTTGCCAGAAAAGAATCATCACGATTAGAAAGGCCTCAGCTGCACCATGGGAAACTCCGGTCCATCCATATATAGAACATATACCTGTAGCATACAGATCCTGCTTTTGCATGCAAGCAAACTAATGCTAAGACTGAGAAAGGAGCAGCAGAAAGGATTTTGTGGTGCTTTATCTTGGATTTTAGAGATGGAATAGCAGTATTTATTATCTTCCTCTGGGGCTACTAACGGTTCTTTGATAAAACTTTGGATTCTTCCACAGTTCTCTGGAAAGGATAAATGTGTACACCCTTTGACTCATTAGTTCCATATAAAAACATTGATCAAGGCAAAAACAGCTCTGAAGAGGAAGGATGGTGAACTGTCGCCTTCAAGAACAGCCGGATACAGGGTAAGCAACTTTGCTCTCTCTGAAGAAAAGCAGTTCAAGAGTAACACGCATGGGACTCCCTAGTTAAGGGTTGTCTTCAATAAAAAAGGGAACAAATACTACCATCACTTGGTGGGAAATATTTTTGTCTGATTAAAAATTAAATTTAACATAGGGAAGGTAACCTAACATTATAAAAAAAATGGATACTGTCCAATTTGAAATGGTATACTTTTGTCACTACACACACAGGTTTACTGGCATGTAAAAACAAACAAAATGTTTGGTGGATTTTCTATGGGTTTGAGTCCAGGTGATAATTCAATCTAGGGAAAGGACTTTCACCTTTGTGGAAGTGTGGGCTATGGAAAATGTTGGAATGATGATAGACAACTAAGGCCGAAATCTGACAATACTTTGGACAGGAATTTGGGATGAGTGCTGAACACCACTACATAATGATGAAATCTGGTATATAGTGGATAAGTCACTAGAGGGTCTGGAACTCTCCTACTCTGCAGGCTGAAATTACTGTCACTACAAATGAGGTCTTGTACGTCAGATACTTGATCTCACAAGAGTAGAGAGAATTGAAGGGGATTTTTATTAGCTGGATGAGAACCACAATGGATACTCTGTGACAGGCTTCAACTGGATCAAGTCAAAAATGACTGACAAATAGAAATTCTACAGAAATGGCGTTTCCTTCTACACAATGGTGAAAAGCCATCAGGGTGTGCTTACATAAACCACAGCAGAGTTGGTATTTAGGCCAGACTGTGAAAGATGTAGAAAGCATTCAAACAAGGAGATGCCAAGGGGAGATCATTTTGATGCAACTAGACGTGTTCAATGACAGGATCCTGACACACTCGGCTGCCGAGTGAACATCTTGGCGATACTCCTATGGAACTTTGCCTCACAGTGCTTTCAGCAGCACCAGGATCAGCCCCAAAGAGATGAATATGTCCTCCATGGTTTCTGGAGGATAGTGTTGAAGGCTCCGGACAAGACCTCTGGAGATCAATGTGGCATTGTATGAGCCAGAGTTCACACTGCTCAAAGCTCAGTGTCAACTCTTTGGCTCCTTGCTTCTATGCCAAGTCCTTGTTGGCTCAAGTGGGGCCAGTGGGATTTTTCACAACTCCTGGACTTATCCAGGCGCTGAAGCTTAAGAGGCTTTGTGGCACAGCCTGATCAATAATGGTTGGTATAGCTCTATGGCACTTGGTTCAAACTTATGACTGCTTCAACAGCAAGACTTAGCTTACTGAAAGGGAGACTTTCCTTTCAGTTTTGAACTACTCTGGGTGACATCTTCACACAGAAGTCACAACTGGAGGCATTATGGCCTTATTCTAAGCATGTGTAGAAAACTGTTTGCAATTGGTGACTCTCTCTTAGTTCCATGTAAACCGATACAATGTGCAAACGGTCATCGGTATATAAAAATAAATAAATAAACTTGAAGTCACTGGTCTGCTTCTTAGACATAAGGAAAATTGATAAGGCAATTATCAAACAAAAAAAAAGTTTCTTCACATTGACCATCTGAAGAGACAAAATGATGCATCTTGGCAGCCTACGGATGCTACTGCACTGAATCAAAAACTACAGGCTAATTTAGTGGAATGAAAACGAAAAATATATGCTAAAAGTTTGAAAAAACAAATTTTGGTGATCTAGGGAGATTTCAGGTTAATTGCCTGAAGAAAAACAGCTTCTTGAGCTCTGCAGGGCCAGAGAAGAACATGCACATCAGATCTTCTTGGTAGACAAAAATGAACTGAGGGTAGCAGTGGCAGCATGGGAACTACTGGGCATGTGCACTGAAAGGTTTTAATGCCTTTCCAGAAAGCATTAAATCCAACCATGCAATGCCATGCAGTCATGTGACCCATGTGTGTAACTGAATAGCTGTTTTCAGTCCAAAAACTAGCAATTTAAATTCTTTTCAATTTTTGATTGAAATGTGAGAACAGCACAAAGAGCGAATTGCATGACTCCTCTGACGTACATCTCACCATCCTTAAAACATCAGCTGATGAAGTGGCACAGACAGTGTCCCCTGTGCAGATCACATTCCCCTTTCTTCAGGGATGATGCAACGCTGGCTGCTGGTAAAGGTTCAGGGACTGCAAGCTTGATTGTCAGGGAAGAGTGACAAAGGTCAATAAACACAAATATTTAAAGGTGAGACCGTTTTATTGAACTAGCATAACATATTTCTTGACTAGATTTTGGAAGCTAACACTCCCCTTCATCAGGCTGAAAAAGTGAGCCTGCAGTAACATAGAAACATAGAAATGAAATGACGGCAGAAGAAGACCAAACGGCCCCATCCAGTCTGCCCAGCAAGCTTTCACACTTATTTTTCTCATACTTATCTGTTACTCTGACTGCTGAGTTCAGGGCCCTTATTGGAAACTTTTTGGTTCTAATTTCCTTCCACCCCCGCCATCCTGGACAAAGTAGTGTGGTTGTCATGTTTGTCCACTTCACAATGTGGAAATTTCTGTGCACCAAAATGGATTAATGGGGCAACCCCCTTTACTTTATTCAAGAAGGAAGAGGAAAAAGCTGCAAATTGTTTTAAAGATTCCAAACACCTTTTTAGTCAGAAACTTTGTAGGACTATTGCCTGAGACCTGGGACAAGAAGAATATTTTGTAGAGGAAGCTGACTAAGAAGGGGGAAGCACTGCTACTTGTACCTCTGTGAAAAGGTGTCTAAAAAATGCGCACACATTCTACAGACAACACAAGCATTTTAAAAGGAGAACATTCAGAACTAGAAACAGCAGCACAACAAATGTGTCATTTCATCACAAACCCACAAACAGCACATTACATCACCCATAAATTCACATGCCCATGGAATGCATCAGACACCTGTGCTATCTAAAAGTGCACACAAAATTCATAAGAACATAAGAAAAAGCCTTATTGGGTCAGACCAAGCCCAGCTTCCTGTTTCCAACAGTGGCCAATCCAGGTTACACGTGCATGGCAAGTACCCAAACACTAAGTAGATCCCATGCTACTGATGCCAGTAATAGCAGTGGCTATTCCCTAAGTCAACTTGATTAATATCAGTTAATGGACTTCTCCTCCAAGAACTTATCCAAAACTTTTTTAAACCCAGCTACATTAACCATATCCTCTGGCAACAAATTCTAGAGCTTAATTGTGCGTTGTGAAAAACAATTTTCTCCAATTAGTTTTAAATGTCCTTCATGCTAACTTCATGGAGTGCCCCTAGTCCTATTATCCAAAAGAGAAAACAACAGATTCACATTTACCTGTTCTAGACTTCACATGATTTTAAAGATCTCTATCATATCCCCCCTCAGCTGTCTCTTCTCCAAGCTGAATAGCCCTAACCTCTTTAGTCTTTCCTCACAGGGGAGCTGTATCATCCCCTTTATCATTTTGGTCGCTCTTCTCTGTGGCTTCTCTAGTGCAACTATATCTGTGAGATGCGGCGACCAGAACTGTACACAGTACTCAAGGTGTGGTCTCACCATGATGCGATACAGAGGCATTATGACATTTTCCGTTATATTAACCATTCCCTTCCTAATAATTCCTAACATTCTGTTTGTTTTCTTGACTGCTGCAGCACACTGAGCCGATGATTTCAATGTATTATCCACTATGATGCCTAGATCTTTTTCCTGGATGATAGCTCCTAATATGGAACCTAACATTGTGTAAGTACAGCATGGGTTATTTTTCCCTATATGCATCACCTTGCACTTGTCCACATTAAATTTCATTTGCCATTTGGATGCCCAATCTTTCAATCTTGCAAGGTCCTGCTGCAATTTATCACAATTCGCTTGTTATTTAACTACTCTGAATAATTTTGTATCATCTGCAAATCTGATTCATAGAGGAAGCAGTTTAAACTACAGGTACTAAAATCAGTTGCATTAGGCTTTATTTCACCAAGTTCAATGGATTTCATTTGCAGAAAATGACTGGTTACTAGCTGCAACTTGAACAAGCACATCAACGGAGATTAAACTTGGGTCTTTAAATATAAATCCATTACAATGCATTCAAATTAAATATTTACTACCAAACATAAAAAGTACTCCAATTTTTGTTCTGGGATGGTGCTTTCCAAACCACCCAACCAATTTCCCTTCCCTATATCTTCAACCCCTCTTCCCCCACTGCTTCATCCACAAATCCACATTATTTCATATCCACAATTCTTTCATTAGTGACAATCCGCAAGAAATCTCTTTCTCCTGGGCATCAAACAGCAGGAAAATAAGGTCATAATTCGTTTACTCTTTTCGAGTCTGAATTTTTATGTTTCAGGAAAAAAATCATTTTAAAATGAAAGCTTTCAGTCTCAGGTCACCACTGTCTTGGCATCCATATCACCACTGCAGAAAGCTGACAATATACAGAACACAAATCCAATTAAAATGACAAATTTCAAAGTCATGTACTTGGGAAAACTGCCCTCATTCAATCAGTCTAAAGGTTTATGCAGGGGTACACAGGCTGGACTGAGGGGAAATGTTCAAAGGCATGTTTAGGACGGGGCTTGAAAACAACATGATTAGATTTTCAAAAGTTATGTGCATTCTTTTCCAGCAAAATTTTGCCCATAGAAAAACAAAGTGCAAAGTCCATAGGTCGTGTATCTGTGGGCAATTTTCAGAAGGATAGTGCACATGCACTTTCCCTTTGAAAATTACGTAGAATATTCATAGCCTTTGCCACATCCAGGTGGACTTTTTGAAAATTGCTCACCTTACCTACCTAAATGAACATAAAAATCAAGCAAGGAAACAGAGCTTATTCAGACTGGACCAAAGTAGGAAGCAAATAGTATGATGCAGAACCCAATGCTTAAAACAAACTTCTGGCAGGGTAACCCCAAGAAAAGGTTTGGCATTTCTCTTACCAGTATCGGAGTCTTTCTGATCTCCATTTGTTCCCACAGTGAAAGGCAGCTTCCTCTTTGTAGCTTTCTCTTTCACCTCCTTCCCTCCATCATTTCGATCCAACTTGGGAGTTTTGTTTACAGAAACTTTATCTTTATCCTGAAACAAACATAAGGAAAGACTATTATTTCCAAAAGGGTGCTGGAGTATATAGATTTTCCCCTTAAAATAGGAATTGCTCCAGTATGCACAAGGTACTGTCTGCATTATGCACCTGATATGCCAGAAACACTGGGATCAATAGAAACAAAAATGTAAAAAGTTTGGTCAGAGATAGGAAGCTTTCAAGGCACTATGAGGAATGTGGGGAAGGAGACCCTTGTGCAAAAGCCACACCTTAAAGCAGCAGTCTTGTCGATTCTGGTTCTTTTAAGGCTTAGCCGCAGCAATGCTTTGTACATGTCTTAATACAACCAATTTCTCATTTTTCCATCTTGTAATAAAAAATGATTGCACTCATTAGGCACCTTAAGCTCATATATTCACATTTTAAACGTATGAATACTCTGCCTGCTGAGGGGTCTTGAGCAGAACACAAACTTACTTCAATTCATAATTGTGGGAGTAGACTAGAGAGGAGCTTCTAAAAATGTTAAGCACCAATATTTTTGCAGGAATTAAATAAAAATGAGATGAGAAGAGAGGAATCTTTTCTTTAATTCAATTCTGTAAAACCTTTCTGCCAGAGCTCTTTGACAGCCAATTTGTGTCACCATTACAAAAAAAGAGGAATTTCTCTCACCTGCTAAAATTCTGTTAGTCTCTTACCAGTCTGGACCATGCAAGGTACAAAGACACCTGCTGGCTCAGCAGATCAATATCAATCTTTCTAGGAAGAGCTCCCATCAAACGCTTTCTTCTTACCAGAATCCCTTCTGCTGCTCCGCCTCCTTTAGTCCAAGTACTTCCCGAGTAATACTGCAGGTGCCTGGCACGAGGGATTATAAATTGACCACCATGCATTTAAGAGCCATTTCACACTGCTCCAGTATTGAGGAATTCCCTACCAATAGCTCGAAGGAAAGAAAATGATCTGAAGGTCTTTAGAAAGCAGCTTAAAACATTTTTTATAGAGGTGTATGTGAGCTGAAGTCTCAGTTTCAAAATAATTTTTTTTTTTTTAATGTTTTCTTGTATATGATTTAAATTACATGTCTGTTAACGCGTTTATAGATGGATCTTTGTAATCCGCCCTGGACAGTAAGTATTTTTTTTGGAAGTTGCGGAATACAAAATTTTACAATAAATAAATAAATTCTACCAAGAATTGATGATAGCTGATATATAAATAAATACTGATTGGAACACCCCCCCCCTCCCCCTGAAACAGATTAAAATGAACATAAACCCACATTACTCATGCCAAATCCCACAGCCTCTCACATGCTTACATTTACAGTACGGTTTTGATCTAGACAAGCGAGAGATGAACAGAAAGGATTAACAAGAAATTCTTCTTATCTTTGCCAGTCTGTATCAGATAGTTACCTCAACAGTGCCCTACTTCTGTGATTCCCAACCTGTCCAAGCCCAAGGCACATCTATATTATCAAATATGTTGTGTGACACAACACCCTCCAAGGCAGTGGGGCTATGAAGAGGACCCATATGGCCAAAAAAGAGCTATGGAATCATTTTAAAACACAGGGTTACAGAGGGTAGAGACACACATGAACTCATCATAGTGGACCAGCTCCCTTTACATTAAAATACAGGAGAATGAAGTAGTTGATATGGTGCAGGTAGCCCGTTTGGTTATTTTGGCTGCTGCATGTGGCTGTCAGAGCTCCTCTATTGTTGCCCAATACTCAGTGAATCACATCCAGTGTTCAAGTGAATGCTGTCCCCATCTCACTCAGACTGGGGATAAGTCAGAGGCTGGAAGGAGTCCAAGAAGGGAGCGCAAGAGGAGGAAGATGAGGTACTGTGTACAGTGTGCGCGCTGCACAAAATGGGGCCTCGCTATCTATGCCTTGCATGCTGTCCATAAATTGCCATACTCTGGGGCTCAAGCTGTAGCTAGGAAGAAAGAGCTGGTATGACAGACAAAGAGACAGAAACTCCATTATGTAGCAAGGCATCCGAAGGCAGGGATGTAATGTTAGCAAGGGGCAAGAAACCCACTGAGCCACACAAAACCCAACATTCAGAGCTTCTGATCAGTGAACTTAGACTAGCACCAGTAGTCAAAGGCACAAGACAACTGAAAATCAGCTGGGGTTAGAGATCCCAGAAGAAAAACTGCGGTTTATCATCATTCAAGTAACAAGACTGATTGGGCACACAAAGCAACGCCCAAAATATGTCCAAAATGAACAGCGGACATGGAAGTCAAATGACTGCCCAGAGAAGCAGCTGCAAGAAGTATCCGGGTCTGCGGCAGACACCACCTACCGAGCTACTACAAATACAAGATCATGAAGAGCTACTTCTCCCCAGGGAACTCACCTGAATGATGTACTTCACCATCAGGGGAAGCCAGGTGAAAGGGAAGCATCTCAGCCAGGGAACTGGCCAAAGCAGGGGAATGATAGTTTACCCTTCCATGAAGGCAGATGCAGTGATCATTCCCATGCATCTGACAAAGTCAGAAAAGGTGAACACCACAAGGAGGAAGACCCATGGGCTGCAGGCCAAAGGAGACTTCCCAACCAAACTCCCTGACAATCCCAGCAGGGAGTTGCTGCTGAGGCAGGTACAGCACACACAGGGCCCATCTCTCCTCAGTAACGATACTGAGAGTCCTAGACTTCAGCAGGATGAGAAGAACCTAAGGAATGAGTCCACAAATCTCTCTGCTGAAAGCAACAGGAATGCTGCAATAGGTAGCCCCTGTGGCAGAGGACTTCCTCACTGATCTATGAATCCTGAGGGTACTAGAGGAGGAACAGGCTGATCAGCATACTGCTCACCAACCAAGCCTAGGTATCAAACCTGTGGCTCAAGATATCCCCCTTGCTCCACCTGATAACGTCGCAGCACGCAAGCGGAAATGTTTGAATGAATAGGGACTGCCGTGTCCGCCAATGAAAAGGAGAAGAAAAGAACCCATGACTGCAATATGGTTGGGGAGTCGCTTTCACGTGATTCTCCACCCTCAGCCCTAGATACAGCGTGCTGTCAGAAGACAAACCTGCCAGTGAAGAAATAGAGACTTTCCCTCAGAGGGAAAAGATGGGCTCCACCTTAACCAGAGTGGAACCAAGCTGCTGGCGCTAACCTTTAAAAAGGAGATAGAGCAGCTTTTAAACTAGAACAAGGGGGAAAGCAGACAGTCACTCAGCAGTGCATGGTTCGGAGAAATGTATCCTTGAAGGGATACTAATGAAACAGGAGAGTTAGGGCATCCAACGGAGTGGTTTCTATTAAAAGCAAACATAGTCCATATGCCTATATGCAAAAAATCACCAAAGCTAATGATTTCTGAATTATCCCAAACAACTGAAAAGCAGGTTGTTAAACAAAAAACACACTTTGAAATGTCTGTATGCCAATGCCAGAAGTCTAAAAAGTAAGATGGGAGAGTTAGAGTGTGTAGCAGTAAATGATAAGATTGATATAATTGGCATCACAGAGACTTGGTGGAAGGAAGATAACCAATGGGACAGTACTATATCAGGGTACAAATTATATCGCAATGATAGGGAGGATCAACTTGGTGGGGGTGTGGCACTTTATGTCTGGGAGGGTATAGAGTCCAACAGGATAAAGATCATACAAGAGACTAAATGCTCAGCAGAATCTATATGGGTAGAAATCCCATGTGTCAGGCCGATACAGTACAGTGTGCTCCGGTGGAGCACACTGTACTGTGTGCTCCGGTGGAGCGCACTGTTAACCGGCATTTGGACGCGCGCTTTCGACGCTCTAGTTTCACCCCTTATTCAGTAAGGGGTAATAGTGCGTTGAAAACGTGCATCCAACCCCCCCCCCCCCCCGAGACTAATACCACCTGCAACATGCAAATGCATGTTAATGGCCCTATTAGTCATTCCCGCGCGATATAGTAAGTAAAATGTGCAGCCAAGCCGCACATTTTACTTTAAGAAATTAGTGCCTACCCAAAAGGTAGGTGTTAATTTCTGCCGGCGCTGGGGAAGTGCACAGAAAAGCAGTAAAAACTGCTTTTCTGTGCACCCTCTGACTTAATATCATGGCGATATTGTCGGAGGTCCCAAAAGTTAAAAAAAAGTTAAAAATTTAAAAAAAAATATTTTAAATGGGCCCGCGGCTTGAAAACCAGACGCTCAATTTTGCCGGTGTCCGGTTTCCGAACCCATGGCTGTCAGCGGGTTTGAGAAAAGACGCCAGCAAAACTGGGGGTCGGCTGTCAAACTCACTGACAGCCGTCGCTCCTGTCCAAAAACAGGTGCTAGGGACGCACTAGTGTCCCTAGTGCCTCTTTTTACCATGGGCCCTGATTTAAATAAATTAACTTACTGAATCGCGTGCACAGGAGAGTGGTCTGTGTGCTTGCCCGCTCTCCCGCGATTTTTACTGTATCGGCCCGTGTGTTGGGTAAGAGTATAGTGATAGGAGTATACTACTGTCCACCTGGACAAAATGGTCAGACAGATTATGAAATGCTAAGAGAAAACAGGAAAGCAAACCAATTTGGCAGTGCAATAATAATGGGAGATTTCAATTACCCCAATATCGACTGGATAAATGTTAACATCAGGACTTGCTAGAGACAAAGTTCCTGATTGTAATAAATGATTGCTTCATGGAGCAATTGGTTCAGGAACCAACAAGAGAGGAAGCTATTTTAGATTTAATTCTTAGTGGAACGCAGGATTTGGTGAGAGAGGTAACTGTGGTGGGGCCACTTGGCAACAGTGATCATAACATGATTAAATTTAAACTAATAACTGGAAGGGGGACAATAAGTAAATCTGCAGCTCTAACACTACACTTTCAAAAGGAAAACTTTGATAAAATGAGGAAAATAGTTAGAAAAAAACTGAAAGGTGCAGCTGCAAAGGTTAAAAGTGCTCAGCAGGCTTGGACATTGTTTAAAAATGCAATCCTAGAGGTGCAGTCCATATGTATTCCACGCATTAAGAAAGGTGGAAGGAAGGCAAAACGATTACCGCCATGGTTAAAAGGTGAGGTGAGAGAGGCTATTTTAGCCAAAAAAAAATCCTTCAAAAATTGGAAGAAGGATCCATCTGAAGAAAATAGGATAAAACATAAGCCTTGTCAAGTTAAGTGTAAAACATTGATAAGTAAGGCGAAGAGAGAATTTGAAATTAAGTTGGCCATGGAGGCAAAAACTCATAATAAAAACTTTAAAAAATATATCCAAAGCAAGAAACCTGTGAAGGAGTCGGTTGGACCATTAAATGACCGTGGGGTTAAAGGGGCTCTTAGGGAAGATAAGGTCATTGCAGAAAGACTAAATTAATTCTTTGCTTCCGTGTTTACTAATGAGGATGTTGGGGAGATACCAGTTCCAGAGATGGTTTTCAGCCGTGATGAGTCAGACGAACTGAACGAAATCACTGTACACCTGGAAGATGTAGTAGGCCAGATTGACAAACTAAAAGAGTAGCAAATCACCTGGACCGGATGGTCTACATCCCAGGGTACTGAAGCAACTCAAAAATGAAATTTCTGATCTATTAGTTAAAATTTGTAACCTATCATTAAAATCATCCATTAAACCTGAAGACTGGAGGGTGGTCAATGTAACCCCAATATTTAAAAAAGGCTCCAGGGGTGATCCGGGTAACTATAGACCAGTGAGCCTGACTTCAGTGCCGGGAAAAATAGTGGAAACTATTCTCAAGATCAAAATCATAGAGCATATAGAAAGACATGATTTAATGGAAGTCAACATGGATTTACCCAAGAGAAGTCTTGCCTAAGAAATCTGCTTCATTTTTTTGAAGGGGTTAATAAACATGTGGATAAAGGTGAACTGGTAGATGTAGTGTATTTGGATGTTCAGAAGGCGTTTGACAAAGTCCCTCATGAGAGGCTTCTTCGAAAACTAAAAAGTCATGGGATAAGAGGCAATGTCCTTTCATGGATTACAAACTGGTTGAAAAACAAGAAACAGAGTAGGATTAAATGGTCAATTTCCTCAGTGGAAACGGGTAAACAGTGGAGTGCCTCAGGGATCTGTATTTGGACCGGTGCTTTTCAATATATTTATAAATGATCTGGAAAGAAATACAATGAGTGAGGTTATCAAATTTGCGGATGATACAAAATTATTCAGAGTAGTTAAATCACAAGCAGACTGTGATACATTACAAGATGACCTTCCAAGACTGGAAGATTGGGCATCCAAATGGCAGATGAAATTTAATGTTGCTAATTCCTTATTGTTAACGTATTGTTAATTCCTTATTGTTAACGTATTGATCACTTACTGTTTAACCCGTTTTATGTAAAGCCTGTTGCTAATATTAATGTTTACTGTAAACCGAGGTGATGTATATCTATACGTACCACGGTATATAAGAATCTCTAAATAAATAAAAAATAAAAATAATGTGGACAAGTGCAAAGTGTTGCATATAAGGAAAAATAACCCTTGCTGTAGTTACACGATGTTAGGTTCCATATTAGGAGCTACCACCCAGGAAAAAGATCTAGGCATCATAGTGGATAATACTTTATAATCGTTGGCTCTGTGTGCTGCAGCAGACAAAAAAGCAAACAGAATGTTAGGAATTATTAGGAAGGGAATGGTGAATAAAATGGAAAATGTCATAATGCCTCTGTATCGCTCCATGGTGAGACCGCACCTTGAATACTGTGTACAATTCTGGTTGCTGCATCTCAAAAAAGATATAGTTGCGATGGAGAAGGTACAGAGAAGGGCAACCAAAATGATAAAGGGGATGGAACAGCTCCCCTGTAAGGAAAGGCTGAAGAGGTTAGGGCTGTTCAGCTTGGAGAAGAGACGGCTGAGGGGGGATATGATAGAGGTCTTTAAGATCATGAGAGTTCTTGAACGAGTAGATGTGAATCAGTTATTTACACTTTCGAATAATAGAAGGACTAGGGGGCATTCCACGAAGTTAGCAAGTAGCACATTTAAGACTAATCGGAGAAAATTCTTTTTTCACTCAACGCACAATAAAGCTCTGGAATTTGTTGCCAGAGGATGTGGTTAGTGCAGTTAGTGTAGCTGGGTTCAAAAAAGGTTTGGATAAGTTCTTGGAGGAGAAGTCCATTAACGGCTATTAATCAAGTTTACTTAGGGAATAGCTACTGCTATTAATTGCATCAGTAGCATGGGATCTTCTTAGTGTTTGGGTAATTGGCCTGATTTGGCCTCTGTTGGAAACAGGATACTGGGCTTGATGGACCTTTGGTCTGACCCAGCATGGCAATTTCTTATGTTCTTAACCAACTCAACACCAATGGGTAGGAGCAGCATGAAGTTAAACTATGCCCGTTGCGCTCAGCAGGAATCCGAAAAGGCACTCCACTCACGTGAGAGGAATCCTTCTGGGGAGCAGATTTCCAGGAGAAGGAATTCCCAACACTACGAGGAATCCTGATCCGGGAAGCTCATCGCCCAACACAAAGCATCCCCACTAAGCAATAGAGCAATGGAGAAGCTAAAGTTCCTGATGGGCAACTTTAGGATCCCATGCGAAAACAGAGGGTTGCTACCATTCAGAGGGTAAGCCAATCTGGAGGATGGGATGTGAAAAACAACCCCTTCTCTGAGCAGAAACAAGGCACCGAGAAAGAACTTACTGAAGGCACCTCTCGAAAGCCAAAGGTCAGACCTCTTACCCCCAAGGTGGGGAGGAAGCACACTGTTCCACCGGATCTGTTCGATTCTGGAAATCCTTACACTCTCCGGATGAGAGTGGGGCACAATCACTTACCAAAACAGCTGCTGGTGGGTGCCTAGTTGGACACTAAAGCCAACATGGCAGGAAAAAACTGCAAAAATGACCCAGCTGGCCATGTTGCTGCACCGATTTATGTGAATCAAGGGCTGTATCGTCACCCTAATAAGAGTTATGCACCAGAGAGGGAATGCTATTTGGAGCTCCCTCCTAAAGGGGATCCAGAGCGTAAGCCAATGAGGGAGGATGCCCGTAAGGGCCCCATCCCATCCTGAAAGGGGGAGGTATCCTGGTATCAAGCCCAAAATGGAGTGAATCTGTGTCCTGCAACAGCAGCACTGTGTACCCATGCTGTGGTACTCTGTCGAGCCGACAGTGACATGCATGTATGGAAAGACAGTACCCGCAGGCCTAGCAGTCCATGCCATGGCCTAGATGGGCACAAAAACTGTAATGGTGGTCCACTCTAATGGTGGACCATTGGAGTCCAAGACCACTCCCATGTGCCAGACACATGAAGACACTAAAAAGCATCTCTGTGCCACCTTGATCGTGATCAAGAGCCATTGCCATGATACACTACACACAGGCAGCCCCACGTGGAAGTATATCTTGGTACATATAGTGGTGGTGGACAATACCGGGTACGCCCTGTGTGGTACCTACCACATGCGATGGAAGGAATGGTGCCCAGGGAGTCTAAAGCACCCAGGCGCCACCCACAATAGGAATGACTGTGACTGTATCCACAGCAGTGTGGTAGTGTCACCACTGACGGCACTCAACAGTGCCGACAGTGATGGTAGTGCCCTGGCAGTGCGCCTTGAGAATAGTAACGAATTCACCATGCAGCGCTAGTTTTGTTGAGACAGCTTATGATATGAATGATTAGATGACAGAGTTATATTTGTTTTTAAACTGTAATTTTGCTTAATTTTAAGAATGAAAGAATGATGCTTTTGAATTTTGTATTTGTTACTTATTAGATATTGACAAATATTGTAAACTGTTATGATGGTTATATCCAAATAGCGGTATATAAAAGCTTTTTAAATAAATAAATAAAAATAAATAAATAGAGGCATAGATGACCTTCGCCAAAGGCAACCCCATTGTCAGTACTTCCAATGATACATTATGATGGGTGCAGCACTTGCCATGCTCAAGTGATGGCAACAGAGCTGAATGCATCGCCTTTGTCACTTGGGGGCACCCTTTGGTGGCAGCACCCCCAGCACTTGCTGACATCAATGGCTTCCAACGCCTACCTGCCTAATGGTGAGGCCGCTCATGGCGTTAAACGATGTGGAAGATGATCCCGGAACCCATCAACACGCCTGGCAAGTAATGGTGACCGTAGTGGTAGACTGTGTCCACAGCATATGATGGCAACCATGGTGCTTGGCGTCTATGTGCTTGATGCAAACATGGCTCTCTATGTGCACAATAGGCACAATGGCACCAATGGAAGCCACAGCATCCAAGATGCCCATGTCGCTTGATGATGTCCATGGCACTTGACAGTGTCCACGGCATGCCATACTGAGGTGCCCAATAGCATTGAGGGCAACCTTGGTGTCTGATGTTGAGGGCCCCCATGGTGCTTGATGGCATATCGCATTCAATGGTGTCAATGGCACTCAATGGGATTGGTGACAACCTGCTCTTCGATGGTGTCTTCAGCACTCAATGGTGCCCATAGCACCTCTCTTGACAGTGTTCATTTGCACCTCTGATGGCAGTGGACAGCACTCGCAGTGCTAAGTGGTGCCCACAGTACTAAATCTGAAGGCATTGATGGCGTCCATGGCCACCATGCCACAGTTTTCTGTGACACCAATGCTGCTCAATGGCATCGATGGCTTCAGTGGAATGCAAGTTACTTGATAGTGTCCGTGGTGCTCGCTGGCATCGATTGTGCACACAGTGCCTACTAGCAGTCATGGTACAGATGGCACTTACAATCAACATGACACAGTGCTCGACAGCATAGATGTTGCCATGGAGCTCGACAACCGCAATGTCTTGGCACTCGACAGCACCCATGCCGCTTGATGCATCAAAGGCATTTGTGGCGCCCACTATGTTTGATAATGCCCGTGGTGCTGGCTAACTCTGAAGGCCCCTTTGGCATAAGATGGCCTCCATGATGCTTGATGGCGCCACTGGCGCACAATGGCATCATGGCCCTTGATCCAGGATGCCAACTGGTAGCCATGGTGTCCATGGTGCTCGGCGGCAAACCCTCAATGGTGCCCCCGGCGCTCAATGGCGACTGCAGCGCCCCTGGTACTTGACATGCTGCTGGGATCATTTGTGCTCTGGCACACATGATAATGAGCAACAGATAGTGGGCATGGCACCAATGGTGCATTAGCGAAGCTGATCGCCCAGGCTCATGCTCATCCTCTCCAAAGGAGATGCATTGCCAGATCAATCTGACATGCAGGAGGGGAAGCCACTCATCCAGGGTACCAGCCAAGGAGACCACTTCCTCGGAATGTGGGGAGGATGAGCTCTCCTCCCATGGGAACATCTGGTCTTGATTTCCTCCATGGTCTGAGCCTCTGTCGATACCTAGCAGCTAGACAGAATTTCCTGGAACTCTTGCCTGTGTAGGAACTCAGGCATGTCCCCAGGCCAGAGGCCTACATGGACCACACAGACTGCACACTGACAGTCCAAACAAGTGCTGACAAAGGAAAAAACAGACGCGTTAAGGAAATATACTGAATGTGCAGAAATATACTGAATGTGCAGCATTATTTATTAAGGGGAAAACCTCAGTCAGTCAGTCATATAGTACACTAGGCCTGTCATGTGAATGACAAAAAGGTGCTAGGAAGAGAGAAAAATAAATTAGACCTAAACTACTGGAAGAGAAGTGAAGGAAAATTAAACAACAAAAACAAAAACACACCTCCAAGGCTCTGCCCGAAAAAACAGTAGCTTGCAGCTCCAGAACTGACACAGCCTTAGCTGCGAAGAGAGAAAAGCTGAATCTTCAACCACACTGCTCTATGGAAAAAGGACTGAAGGACTGCCTAAGTGACAGGGAAATGGCTATAGCTGCACATGCTCAGTAGAGCATGCTGAAAGCTCTAGGTTCTTTGAGATCAAAGTTTCATAATGGGCTCCACTGATATCACCTATGTGTGAGGACTGCCATCCTGCTTATCCTAGGAGAAAATAGAATACAGTGACTCAACTGAAGCAGTTAAATAGAAATTTTGAAATTCAATAATATTTGAACTATTCTTGCTCAGGCACACTTGGCTCATAGTGCACAAATTTGAACTCAGCTTATAAAAAATTACATTAAAGAATAGCCTGCCAAAATTCAGAGGCAACATTGTAAGAGGGACTGTTTCTCCAGGCATCAGGGCCAAGAAGGGATCATCAGCAGGGCTGCTTTAGCGAAGGGCATAGGAGGTGGCACACTGTATGAGAACACAAAGCACTGCTCCAACAACTCTACAGGCAAGTGCCCCTAATCTCAGAAAGAAGAGAATAGTACTCTGCTACCTGCTCTAGCACCTCTCCTCCCAAGGCAGCATGCAAGAAAGAGGAGGAGTCAGCCTGGAGCAGACAGTGAACAGTGCAAAACAAAGAGCAGCCTTCTACTTTCTAATCTAGCCCTCTTCTCCTGTTCTTCCCCAGCCACAGCTCCTTTCTGCAGGAAACAGAAAGGGAGAGGGTGAAGCTGGAGTAGACACCAAAACAAAGAATTCAGTTTTGCCTGCATATTTCTATTTCTAATTTCAAATTATTCTCAGGGCCGGCGCAACCAGTCAGTCTCCCAGGGTGGTGCCAATGGACGGGGGCCATTGGGGCACATGAGGGCACCATTTTCAAAATGTGAAAGACCAAGAGGTGACAGCAGTTGCGGAGCACTTGCTAGGTTTGTGCGACATCAGTGTGTGAGAGAGAGAAAGAATGCATCAGCCTAGCAATTCGCTATCTCATGATTGAGCGCCTGCTCTCTTAAGGAGCGCTGATTCACCTTACCCGGGCTCCCTATTGAATATTTACACAGGCTGCTGCAGTAAAAAGGAGACACTAGGGAAAATTTTGCATCTCTAGTGCCTCCTCGGATGCCGAGGAGAGGTGGTTGTCAGTGGGCTAGGAAAACATACGCTCAATTATACGAGTGTCCGTTTTCCTAACCTGTACAAAGTTACGGGTTAGGAAAATGGACGCTCATTAATTGAGCGTATGTTTTCCTAACCTGACTGCCAGAACACTTTTTTTTTTTTTTTTTTTTTAATAAAGGTTCTCCTTTTTCAGTTCCTCTGACTTAATATTGCCATATTTTCAGCTTTTCTGTAAACTTTTTGGGATTCAAGAATTAATGTCTGCTCCAGGGCAAGCATTAATTTTCGAGGGTTAAAATGTGAACGTTGGCCACACATTTTTATTTTATTTTTTTGCATCAGGGGAAAAAACTAATAGCCTCATCAACAAGAATTTACATGTGATGAGCGCTATTAGCTGCGTGCTCGGTTGGACGTGTTTTGGACACATCTTTTGTGCCATACTTTAGTAAGGTCTTTGTTGTAGATGTGTTCTCTAGAACTGCACACAATTTGTAAGGTGGGGGTCTCATCAGAAATCCGTACAGCAAAAGACTTCTGGTGATGACGCACTGCTGAATGGAGGTCAGACCTTTCGGCTCCTCGGAGACCTGCGCCAAGATACTATATTTTTCTAGATTTTCATGACCAAATTGCCGCAATATGAATATATTATCATCCCACTTACTGATCGTGACTGTACTTTACTGCCTTTTAGGCCGTTCATGGCAAACAGAGCATGGAAGCCCATGGCAGAGAAGCTGGCGGGAAACACCACCCCATCCGATTGTCTTTCAGAAGCATCTCCAAAGCGGTCACTGTGGCTCTGAACGACCAATTGCAAAAACCTGCAATCCTCCCTAGATGAGCTTCATGAAAAAATGGAACAGCATCATGCATCACAAGCAGCCATGGAAGCCAGAATAGCGCAGCAGGAGGCGCGACAGGATGGCACTGAGGCCATGCTAGCAGCGCCAAAAAAAACAGAATATCGACCTCGAAGCTAAGCACAATGAGCTCGAAAACAGGAGCCATAGAAACATATGGGTAGTGGACTCCCCGAGTCTCTGCAACAAGAGGCGCTGCTCACTTGTTCTCGACGTGGCTGCCTGAAGCCTTAGAAGTGGCAAACACTGATAGGCCGAACACTGTTAGAGAGCGCGCACAGAGTAGGCCCAACGCTAGATAATCAGAGGCTGAGGCAAGCCATCGCAAGATATCTGAACTTTCTCGATAAAACCAGAATAATGGAAAAATACAAGCAACGGAAGGACCTGCTTTATGAAGGGAAAAAAATCCTACTATTTCCTGACTTCTCAGCTCGTGTAGTGGCAGCCAGAAAAGTAATGTCTCCCTACTGCACGCAACTTTACAATAAAGGTATTTGCTTTGCTCTCCAACATCCCACTAAGGTACGAGTCACGCATCAGGGCACGAGTCACACCTTCACGACTAAAGATGAATTGGAATCTTTTCTTCAGGGGGTCTAGGGGTTGTCATTTTCTCATAGCGCAGATGTAGCCCTTTTCTTTGCTAGTCCGAGACATAGCCCCTAAAACTGCACACTGATACCTCATCTGTGATAGCAGTTCTCAGAAGAACCTACAAGATCTTGGCGCAATCGAGTACATCTTATGTAATCTCACTGTGGCTTCAACAAATGTATCATCAACCAATCAACCTGAAATGCAGCGGGTCTCTGGAGCCCCTGGGTCTCATTTCTAGCTCCGGGAAGTACAGGAAGCTGAAGACATGGCAGACTTGGAAGATCCAGACAGATTTGGAGCAAAACGAGACTATGGGTTGGAAAGTTATTGTTCTGTTTTTATGTTGAGTGTGTTTGGTTCGTGTGAGTGTGTATGTGTATGTGTGACCGATCCCATACTTGATTCGTGGGAGGATCAGAACATCATTTGCTGCTTCCTACCAATGTTGCAGGGAGATCTCGCCTCCAAATGCTGAAGTTTTGTTTATGCTTTTGTTATATGCTATAATTCCAATGCAAATATGACTACTATTGCATATTGTACACTCAATGTAGTGGGAATCCATTCCCCTACAAAGAGGAAAAACTACTGACGGAGCTAAAACGCAAACATACCTCTGTGGCCTTCCTGCAAGAAATGCACCTAAACGACACTGAACATCAGAAATTGCAGCGGGAATGGGTTTGGGCATGTTATTTCTCATTCTTTACTACCAATCAAAAGGGGGTGGCGATTTTGATAAACAAATCAGTTACTCTTCAATGCGAAGGGGTGACCTGTGACCCAGAGGGATGCTATGTGATAGTGAGGGGAGTGTTAAATAATACCAAGATGTTACTGGTGAAGTTTATGCTCCCAATAAATACTCCCACTACGTCTTTACAAATCTGGTGTCTCGGCTGCTATATGGGAGGAATATGCCATCTTGCTGGGTGGTGACCAACATTACTGACAACCCCAGTTGAGTGTTGACCTGCCAAGACATGGAGGCGCAACAAAGACAGTATGGGAGTTGCTTTCCTATGTCAAGAACTACAACTAATAGATACTTGGTGCATAAAGAACCCGGGCAGCGAGGAATTTACTCATTTCTTGCATGTCCATAATTTGTACACAGACTCGATTATATCTTGATGTCGGAATCTTTATTTTCCAGATTAAGAGAGATAGTACCATAGCGCCGGTGTCCTTTTCTGATCATGATACGGAAATAACATCACTCTGTGGTGTCCAAGTATTGCAGAGAAGGCCACATTGGAAAATGGCTCCTTGGTTGTATAACGATCAATGTTTCAAACATTTTATACAGCAGAAATGGGATGAATACTTAGAACTCAATGCCAACCCGGGCGTCAGTGAAATCACTCTCTGGGATGCAGCCAAAGCAGTTATGAAGGGTCACATTATCGCTTACTCCACTGGGGACAGGGCTCAACATAAGAGCCTTACTAGAGCTTACGAAACACCTACAGTTTTTGAAGTGGCAGCATTACATAACCTATCCCCCTCAGCCAGAGAAGAGTTGTTGGTGGTTCGGAGAGAACTAAATGAGCTCTTAACTCAAAAAGCCCAACAGAATTTATTATAAATATCAGCTATATCAATGGGGGAATAAACCGGGTAAATTATTAGCCAGATTTGTTAGGACTGCCAGAGGCCCTCATGCTTTGATAACAAGATTGGTGCATAAGGCATGTCAATTTTCTGAAACTGAGGGAATCTTAGGGGCCTTAACACAATACTTCCAAGAGGTCCTTAAAGCCGGAGACCCCTCCCCACAATGTAGACAAGGGGTTTTTTTGGGTTTTTTTGAGGGTCTGCCTCTTCCACAGTTACCCAACAACCTCAGGGAGATGATGGACTCTCCGCTGTCTGATGCGGAGATCAGTGTCATCATACAACGCCTTTTAGCTAGGCACCCGGTCCTGATGGGCTGGGGCCAGAGTTCTATAAACTTTTGGGAGACAAAGTTGTACCACCCCATGCGGTCCATGTTTCATGTAGCACAGACAAGTGGCTCCTTTGAGGAGGGTCAAATCTTGGCCACAATAATCTTAATACTTAAGCCTGGCAAGGACATGACATCACCAGACGCTTATCGTCCAATCTTGCACTTGAACCAGGATGCAAAAATCCTTGCCATGGCACTTGCCACAAGATTAAACAAAGTGATTCAATATTTAATTTCCCCAGCTCAAACTGGATTTGTTAGGGGCAAATTAGCCAACAATAACCTACTTAAGGCCATCATGGCTCTACAAACTTCAAGAGTTTTGGGGCTGGAGCGGATGATGATCAGTCTAGATGCTGCCAAAGCTTTTGATCGTGTGGAATGGCCAATTCTATTTTGGGTTTTATGGCAGTATGGGTTTGGCCAAGTGTTCCTTCAGTGGGTTCAGCTATTATACCACCAGCCTCACGCACAACTCCTGGTAAACAGATCGTTGTCACTCCCATTCCCCTAGAAGCGTGGGACCAGACAGGGATGCTCATTGTCCCCATTACTTTTCATCTTATCTTTGGAGCCCCTGGCCATACGACTACATCAGTTAGACACCTTTCAAGGCCTAGCCATTCGAAACAAAAAAGAGTGAAACTTGCACTTTTTGCTGACATGATGCTCTTTGTACATAATCCCACTGATTGCCTGCCAACTATATTAGATATTTTTGAGGAGTTTGGATCTTTTGCTGGCCTTAAGTTTAACTATGACAAATCCCAGGCTTTTCCATTGGATCCCACAAATCCCTGGCTTTTCCATTGGATCCCACAAATCCTTGGCTTTTCCATTGGATCCCACGTTAACGAATACCTGGCAGGGACCATTTCCCTTTTCTTGGGCCCCAACTGGACTGACATACTTGGGTATTAAGTTGGCAGGGCGGAATGAGGACATATATGCATGTAATTTTCTTGGGATATTAGACAAAATCAAAGCATTCTTACGCAGGTGAAAGGGACTCCCGCTTTCACTGATGGGACGTTGCACCTTAATAAAAATGGTCATACTCCCTAAAGTGTTATATTGTATACAAATGTTGCCCATTTGGATCAAAGATAAAGACCTGCGCATCTTTCACTCTATTCTGGTCTTTTATCTGGGAGGAAAAAAGGGCTCCCATTAAACTGGACACACTCCAATTAGGCAAGCTGGAAGGAGGGCTGGGGATACCAGACTTGCACGTATATAAAGTTGCTTGTTTGATGAGACATCGAGAGGATTGGGTGGCGGGCAATCATAAGTTTGATACAGAGGACCTAATGAAAGACATTTTTGCACCATACTATCCTATTAACTTAATACATATATTGGGTCATAGGCTGGCATCGATACTACCCTTTCCCAGATTTAAAGCTCTGCACAGGGCCTGGGGATGGTGGCAGGGAAGTTTAAGCTGCTCTTCTGCAACATCACCCTTTCTACCCATGGTGGCGAACCCTGATTTTCCCCTTGGGCTAGACTAGTCTTTTCTGATTGGGAAGTCCATGGTCTCTGGGCCATTCACCAGCTGATTGAAAAGGATTCTAAAACTTTATTTTCCTTTCCTCAACTGAAAGAGGAGTGGGGCCTCCCTCGTGAATAGTTCTATGCTTACCTTCAGGCTCGCCACTACCGTTATCAGCTGGCCAGGGGGGATTTTGGATTAATCACATTAACCAATGAAGAGGATGCGTTCTTTCATACCACTACCAAATTCAACAAAATTGCTATATGGGCCATGTACCTCTGCAAAACTTTGGCTAAAGGACATCTTGCTTGGTCTCGCCTTTATAAATCTGTACAGGCATCTTCGCCCGGCCAACTTACATGAAATACAGTTCAACTTTATGCATAGAATATATCTAACATGCAGTTTGGGGCAGAATATGAACCTTTGGGAGTCCGACCTTCGGATAAAATGTAATGTACAGTCTGGAACATTATGTCACATGATCACTGGCTGTGTAAAAATGCAAAACTACTGGAGAGAAGTGAGTGGGTTTTTAGACAATATTTTAGATTGTTAGACCCCCCATGGTCAGGAGCAATTTTGCTTTTGCATATTTTTGACAAAAGTGTTCATCTGCCAGTGGGAGGGAAACCTTTCCTTATTGTGTCTCTAACACTGGCAAAAAAACAAATTTTGGCCTACTGAATGTAAACACTACCTCACATGATAGAATGGATGGCTTGGCTAAGACAAGCTGCGCAACTGGAACTTCTTTGGAAAAAAGAATCCTTGTCTCCCAAGCAATTAAGGTGGATGAAAGGATACTTTAGTTTGTGGGAAAGAGTGCTTCACAAGCTCGCACAATGAGAAACAAGGGAGCAGCTGAGGACCTTAAATGTGGGATCGGTCAGGAGTGAATTAGCAAACTGGTGCGAGTGTGAAAATGGATGTGTTGTGTGTGTTTGATACTGGAACTACTTGTTTTCTTGAGTTTATATAAAGATAAGAGGATCCGGAAGGTTATCACGGACAGTGATTATTGATCATTACTTTAAAACAGTGTTTGTTATATACAACTGCCTGTTGATGTTCCTCTGCTGACCCAATAAAAAGATTTAAAAAAAATCTGTATAGAGGTTAAAATTACATCCTTCTTTCTACTATGGATACTTCTCTTTATGAACCCAAATATAATAGCTTTTCCAACTGCTTTGTCACATCGACTAAACTGAGATCAGACATAATGACCCCCCCCCCCCTCCCCCAAACCAGGATTTTTTCCTGTTTGATACTGCTGGTTGGCCCTTGGATTTTAGCACCCTCATTTTAAATGCTGCCCTTTCCTAGGAAAGGCACGAGGCAGTTTACAAAGATGTGAACTGCAGTACATGTGTTTAGGAAGGGGGGGGGGGGGGAAGAGGAGACAAAAAACAAACTGAAAATTGAAAGATGCAAAATTGTATAGGTAGTAGTACATGGTTCACAAATGTGGAGAAAGCAAAAGTTACTTTCCTGTAAACAGGTGATCTCAGAGGACAGCAGGATGTAAGTCCTCACATGTGGGATGTTGTTACAGGAAAGAGCCCCAATCAGAAGCTTTGACATCAGAGCTTCTAAACATAGAAACATAGAAATGACGGCAGAAGAAGACCAAACGGCCCATCCAGTCTGCCCAGCAAGCTTCACACATTTTTTCTCTCATACTTATCTGTTTCTCTTAGCTCTTGGTTCTATTTCCCTTCCACCCCCACCATTAATGTAGAGAGCAGTGATGGAGCTGCATCCAAGTGAAATATCTAGCTTGATTATTTAGGGGTAGTAACCGCCGCAATAAGCAAGCTACACCCATGCCTATTTGTTTTACCCAGACTATGTTATACAGCCCTTATTGGTTGTTTTTCTTCTCCCCTGCCGTTGAAGCAGGGAGCTATGCTGGATATGCGTGAAGTATCAGTTTTTTTTTTCCCCCTGCCGTTGAAGCAGAGAGCTATGCTGGATATGCGTGAAGTATCAGTTTTTCTTCTCTCCTGCCGTTGAAGCAGAGAGCTATGCTGGATATGCGTGAAGTATCAGTTTTTCTCCCATGCCGTTGAAGCAGACTTCAGAAGCTGTGCTGACCATGTGCGTGATTGTCTCACATCATGGGCTTCACATGGGGACCTTCTCATTTCTCTAAAGCTTGGTGCTTTAATTGAGAAAGTTCTGTGAGGATTTGCATCCTACTGTCCTAAGAACACTTGCTACAGATATATAACTTTTGCTTTCTCAGACGAAAAGCAGGATGTTTGAATCCTCGCAGATGGAGAATCCTTAGCTACAGGGTACCCTAAACCAAAAAAAGGATTAAACTAAAAACCATTGGGCAAGAAAGTGTTTTTGGTGGCAAGGCCATTTTGAATATTTTTGTTCTTTTTATAGAAGGCAAACTGGAAATTATAAATGACAGGATCGAGGTGGATTCTAAGCCTCAAATAAACTTTTTAGTACAGACTGACTAAACACATCATTATGTCAAGAGTCCCCATCCAAATAGTAATGAGATGTGAATGTGTGGATTGAACTCCATGTTGCAGTTTTTCAGATCTCTTCTATAAAGACTGGCCTCAGATGAGCTACCGATGCTACCATGGCTCTAAAACTGTGAGCCTTACTTAATATGACCTTCTAGAGTCCAGCCTATCTAGGTATAACCGAAAGATGCAATCTCTATCCAGTTAGAAAGTGTGGTGTTGGGCTATGACAATTTCAGGTCTATTTTAGTCAAAAGAAATAAAACGCCAGGCTAAAGCTGTCTTGCAGTCTAAACTGTGTAAGACCTGGTCACCTTTGTGGACGTGTGGCTTGGAAAAAAAATACTTGAAGGATGATTGACTGGTTACGGTAGAAGTTCAACACTACCTTAAGGAAAGAACTTGGGATATGTGCACAGAACCACTTTATCATGAAAAATCTTTGTATAAGATGGATAAAGTCACTAGGGTGTAAAGCTCCATGTATTGAAGTAACTGCCACTAAAAATAGGTTAGGTACTTCAGTTCATAGAAGTCTAATGATTTAAAGAGTTTTCATCAGCTAGCCTCAAATCACACTTGGGCCGATACAGTAAAAATCATGGGACAGCGGGCAAGCGCCTGCTCTCCCGGCGCGCGCACAGGACACTCTCCTGTGCTCGCAATACAGTAATTTATTTAAATTAGGGCTGGTGGTAAAAAGAGGCACTAGGGACACTAGCGCGTCCCTAGAACCTTTTTTCGGACAGGAACGGTGGCTGTCAGCGGGTTTGACAGCCGACGCTCAATTTTGCCGGCGTCGGTTCACGAGCCCGTTGACAGCCACGGGTTCGGAAACCGGACGCCGGCAAAATTGGGCATCCTGTTTTCAACGCGCGAGCCTATTTCAATTTTTTTTTTTTTTTAACTTTCGGGACCTCCGACTTAATATCTCCATGATATTAATTCGGAGTTTTTACTGCTTTTCTGTGCACATATTAATTCGGAGTTTTTACTGCTTTTCTGTGCACTTCCCTGGCGCCGGCAGAAATTAACGCCTACCTTTGGGTAGGCGCTAATTTCTTAAAGTAAAATATGCGGCTTGGCTGCACATTTTACTTACTGAATCGCGCGGGAATACCTAATAGGGCCATCAACATGCATTTGCATGTTGCGGGCGCTATTAGGTTCGGGGGGGGGGGGGGGGGGGGGGGGGGGGGGGGGTTGGGCGCGCGTTTTCAACACGCTAGCTTTAACCCTTATTCAGTAAGGGGTAATAGCGCGTTGAAAACGCCAGAGCGCACTGTACTGTATATCGGTCTGACTGTGATCTCAAGAGATGATTGAAGGTTTTATGGGCAGCTTTAATAAAAGTAAACTTTGCATGAACTAGAGGCTGTACAGAGATGTGTTTATCTTCTATATGGTGTTGATAAGCACTAACTGCACTGAGGTGAACCATAACAGAGTTAGTCTTGAGACCAGAGACAGATGTAGAAGATAAAAAACCCCCCAGTTTTTGTATGCTGAAGAAAGGATCTAGGCCAGGGCTTCCCAAACTGAGTCTCCATGGTATGCAAATGTATCTCATGCATATTCATTGTGGTTATCCTGAAAACACGACTGGCTTTGGGGTCCCCAGGACAAGTTTGGGAAGTCCTGATCTAGGGCCTTTCCCTCACACCAGAATGCAAACCACTTCCACTTATATGATCTTCTAATACAGTCTCTTCTAGAAGCCAGAAAGATTCGAGACACCTCATCTGGCAGATTCAGGGGATCAAGTACCGCCCTCTCAACATCCATGCTCTGAGGGCTAGGGGACCTGATGTTGGGATGCAGAAATGTTCCCTGATTCTGTGTGATTGTGATGAGTGGGGGAGAATTTTCCAACTGAACTGGATTCCTGATGGATAAGTCCTGAGGAGTGGATGGGAGGAAGGAGCTCAGGAGGCAAGAAAAGACACCAAAGAAGAGACAACTACCCAAGGAACCCTTTGCTTGATGCTTCCAACCCCATTTCCCCTATCTTGGGTTCAATGGAACCTGGGAGCCACCTACCCAGACCTGGTCAACCAAACAGAGAGCCTCTGGAAGTCAGGATGGTCTGGGCTATGAGAGGAACAATCACAAACATTGTTGCCCTAGAAGAAGGACAAGTTATACCAGAGAAATCAATCCTGTTGTCCTGGGAGCAAAAACTGTAAAATCAGCTCTACCAGAAAAGGCCTGGAGCATAAAACCTGGAAACAAGGAATTCTGCTACGTCAGACTAGCACATGCCTCCATCTGCTAAAAACGGAAAATTATGGCAGAGTGCTGTGATTTACCATTACGTATAGCAGTGATGTCACTAAATGTTTTGTCTGTCTCCATCTGCTGGCAGGATAGCAGAAACTAACACATCTGGTGGCAATTATAACCCTAAACATCTTGCTGGGCAGACTGAACATCCATTTTGGTCTTCATCTGCCATCATTTAATATGTATGACATGGAACAAGTTTTTAAAACAGACTTCTGGCTGGCCTTGTGGCCCAGGAAGTAATTGCTGTGCACTGTTTGGAAGGTCCCCAATTCAATTCCCAGGATCAGGTGGGGCTAGTGATGCTGCAGATACAGCCTTCTGGGGTTGGAGAGAGTGTCATGGTAATTGCTTAAGGATGATCATTACCCAGGACTGCAGGGTTCCAGAAGGAGTCTAGGTGCAGGTCCTGGCCCATGACCATCCGACTAACTGTTGGACTAAATGTACAAGAGGAGGAGATATAAAATATGGGGAAAAAAATTCTGAAGCTGTTGCAAATTAAGGCTCATGGTGCCAGATACCAGCCCAGGAAGAAAAAAGGTGCAGGAATAACTGCCGGGTCAAAAAATATAAACTCCTAAATTAATGCATTCTGGTAATTCGCACTTTAATTGTGAGGTGGCTTTTTTTGAGAATTAAAACAAGCAACAATACAACGCAAGAGGCTACAATTTTATTAAAAGATGAACTGGAGTGATATATAGGTCCCCTCCCCCCTTTCAACTACCTCCTACCTGCATGCCTCAGAGAATTCCTTAAATGTTCAAAACTTTCAATGCAGGAAATTTATTTTTAGTAGTCTGTGGGAAGATCAACATGCATATGTAATGACTAATGAACACACAAAAAGTGATATCCTGACAAACTACATAGGGGAAGTGGATATATATTTGGTGGTATATAATTTGCTTAGAAAGTTACAAATCCATCAAATGCTCACTCTGGAACTAATTATCCTAAAACAGCAATAAAAGGTATACCTTCCACTAAGTATACAGATGTGGGAGTGGCATTCTTTTGCTCTTGTTTGCCTGGCATGGTCTGTCCATTCACATACATCCCTGTTATGGTTGTCTGTACCACTGCAATGTCAGCAATATGTGCTTTCATATCCAGTGGGGTCTCTTTCACTGTTTCGTTGGCATTTCCATCCATCGCCAGCAAACAGCAACTCTCTGCCGTGGTTTGCCCCCCTCCAAAGTCCAGCTAGCAAAGTTGACACAAACGAACTCAGCAATTGTAACTGGGATACTACACTGGTAAATCACACCAAAACACAAGACACTACCACCCAAACATTTGCCAGTGAAACTAGGTCACAAAGACAGATAAGTGGACACGATCTCCCTATAAGGCATTCTTTTCTTTACTTTATGTACCACCACCTACATATAAATAGGTTAAGGGATGAGCAGTTCATCTCAAAGCAGAACATAAAAAGCAGATGACTGGCTACTGCCAAAAATCCTGGGGTAAAACCCAAAACACTAGGTTCAACTAACCCAGCGCTTCTCAACCAGTGTGTCGCCAAGCACCGGCAGGTGTGTCGCGTGCTCCCGGTCTCTCCCGCTGCTCTTCCTTCCCTGCTGCCGTTGCAATCGGGCTATCAGTACGTTGAAGCCCAATGGTAACGGCAGCGATGGTAGAAAAAGCAGTGGCACCTTTGGCTGGCCTTTTCTTCTTCCCGTGCCCCCCCCCCCCCCCCCCGTGACCCGGAACAGGAAGTGATACGCAGTGAGCGGGAAGGAGAAAGAGCCATGCTGCGTGGAAAAATAGCAGCGGTGGCAGCAGCATCGGCCCCCGAGCAATCGAAGCAGCCGGTAATCGGGAAAGGAGACAGCAGCATGAGCCTCCCACGGCTGATGGGATTCTTCTTTCTTGGCCTGCGAGGGCTGGAGGAGGCGGCTGCTGCAGCTACCATTTGTGCTGGGGGGGGGGGGGGGGGGGGGGGAGGAGAGGAAGTGAGTGAGAGAAAGAGAGAGAAGCAGCCAGCAAGCCTGTGTGTGATTGAGAGCATGTGTGTGATTGAGGGAAACTGGTCAGAGAGCTGATGTGTGTGTATATGTGAGAGACAATGAAAGTGACTGCTCAGGGAGATGACTGATGTGTATGTGAGTGAGAGACATTAGTCAGGGAGGTGACTGATGTGTGTGTGTGAGAGAGAGAAAAAGCATGGAAGTGAGAAATCTGGGTATGTGAGAAAGCATGGGCGTAAGAAGCCTGGTGTTGTGGAAGGGGTGTGTTAAAGAAAGCATGGGAGTGAGAAGCCTGATTTTCAGGCCGATACAGTACAGTGCGCTCCGGACTGAGCGCACTGTTAACCTGCCCTTGGACGTGCGTTTTCCCTTACCCCTTATTCAATAAGGGGCAGAAAACGCGCGTCCAGCCCGGGGCACCTAATAGCGCCCTCAACATGCAAATGCATGTTGATGGCCCTATTAGGTATGCCCGCGCGATACAGAAAGTAAAATGTGCAGCCAAGCCGCACATTTTACTTTAAGAAATTAGTGACTACCCAAAGGTAGGCGCTAGTTTCTGCCGGCACCGGGAAAGTGCACAGAAAAGCAGTAAAAACTGCTTTTCTATGCACCCTCTGACTTAATATCATGGCAATATTAAGTAGGAGGTCCCGAAGGGTAAAAAAAAAAGAAAAGAAAAATTTTTAATGGGCCGGCGGCTGTCGGGCCGAAAACCGGAAGCTCAATTTTGCCGGCATCCGGTTTCTGAGCCTGTGGCTGTCAGCGGGCTCGAGAACAGACGCCGGCAAATTGAGCGTCAGCTGTCAAACCCGCTGACAGCCGCCACTCCGGGTCAAAAGGAGGCGCTAGGGGCGCACTAGTGTCCCTAGCGCCTCCTTTTGCCCGTTTCTACCTAATTTAAATACAGAATTGCGCGCACAGGCGAGTGGCCTGTGCGCGCAATTCTGTGTGTGCCCATGTCTGTGTGTGAGAGACATGGGCACCAAGGAAGAGGACCATGAGTATAGAGTTTAGCTTCTACTGCTGCTTCTGGTGTGTGCCACGGCCTGCATGGAAGAGGAGTAGGAGAGCTGCTGGAGGGGGTAAGTAAAGGTGGCTTTTTAAGTTTATTTTTCTTGATTGACTGCCATTTTAATTATTTATTATGTGATGTCTGCTTTTTTGAAATATTTTATTGGTGTTTGGAGAATGTTTAATAGTTTTTATGAGTTTTTAATTGTTGGATGTTATTCTGTTCATAGCTGTTTTGAAACATTTATTCTGCTTATTAGCATAGTTTTACAATTATTTCTGTGTGGGGATCTATGGCTGCTTGCTAGTTCTGTTTTCTTAATAAGAGGTGTATTGGTTTTTAGGGCCTGATTTAATATTTGTAGTGTTGCCTTTTCATAGATAGGGTTGCTCCTGTTTGAGTGTATTCCATAATACAGGTGTAACTGTGTGCGGATTAGTTTATGTGCATTACTACAGATCCTGGGAAAATGTTAGGTCGGTTCTGTGTCTGTTACCGAGATGAGATATTTTACTAGCATGTAAGCGTTTGTATCAGTCTTATTTGTTATGTTTTCTCAAGAGGACATGCATTGGTGGTAAACTGCTGTCTTTTCATAAGTAGGGCTATTGAGCCTGGAAGTAGAAGGAGTTTGAGTTGCTGTTACTGAGATGACACCAGAACCAGAATATCTTTTTTGTAGGGTCAGTTGTATGGGGAATGTCATAATTCTGCTTTACATCTATTATTGTGGGTCAGGGGGGTTCCCGTGGATGCAAACTGTACTTTTACATCTAGCCCCGTGACGATCATGGGTCAGTGTGTCATGCATGTGAGAACCATTTGTCAGGTGTGTCCCGACAGAAAAAAGGTTGAGAACCACTGATCTAACCAACCGGAAGCACGCGCCTAAAGGTGCGCAAATCTCAAACCCTTCAATTAACTGAGTGAAGATTAATTTAAAAGTGGTTAAAGAGGCTTAGTAAGTATAGTTTTTGTAAATCTTTGGACTTATAAACGTTTGGTGAAAGGTGAAATAGAGGGATATATTCTATAGAGTTTGTGTGTGCTTGAGGTAATAAGCAAGCAAGAGATAGTTAATTCTAGTGTCTGTCTCTCCCACCCACTCAACCCTTCATTTTTAGGCACAAGACACTTTCTCATTAAAAATCAATCAGGGTCTTATTTAAATCATACTACTGTACCTGTCCTTATTAAAAGTTTACTCATCCCCTTGTAAGACACTAGCTGATTAATTAGTAAATTCACCTGTAAATTTAAAGTACTCATTCCAACTCTCCATGTATCCTAAACTTAACTAGGAACACAATATAACTAAGATGAAGACAACAGTCCAGCAGCAAAAAGGGGGCTTTCCAGTCTTTTGCACTGAATATCAATGTATGATTTTTTACCTGATGGTGAGAGATTGTATGTGTGCACTCGGTGCAAAGAGCTCCTGGCTCTCAGGGAACGAGTCCGATCTCTGAAGGCTAGAGTAGCAGACTTGAAGGAGCTGAAGCAGACAGAGAGGTACATTGATGAGACCTTCAGGGACATAGTAGCTAAGTCCCAAATCCATTCTGGCAGCCCTAGTGCTGCCTTGGATCAGAAAGGTCTCCCAGTAGGAGAACATCACCCTGATGTAGCAGGAAGTGATCCTGTAGCAAGGACCTGCTCTCCAGGTGATGTATTGTCCTCTCGCACTGAGGACAAGTCTCCCAGGGCTACTGCCCAGGAGGGAAGGGTTAGGCCGGCCATCATAGTTGGTGATTCGATTATTAGAAATGTAGATAGCAGGGTGGCTGATGGACATGAGGACTGCATGGCAACTTGCCTGCCTGGTGCGAAGGTGGCAGACCTCACGCGTCACCTAGATAGGATTATAGACAGTGCTGGGGAGGAGCCGGCTGTCGTGGTACATGTGGGCACCAACAACATAGGAAAATGTGGGAGAGAGGTTCTGGAAGCCAAATTTAGGATTTTAGGTAGGAAGCTGAAATCCAGAACCTCCCGGGTGGCATTCTCTGAAATGCTTCCTGTTCCACGTGCAGGTCCCCAGAGGCAGGCAGAGCTCCAGAGTTTCAATGCGTGGATGAGACGATGGTGCAGGGAAAAGGGATTCAGTTTTGTAAAAAACTGGGGAAATGTTTGGGGAAGGGGGAGACTTTTCCGAAAGGATGGGCTCCACCTTAACCAGAGTGGAACCAAGCTGCTGGCACTAACTTTCAAAGTGGTAAGACCAATCTCTTCTAATCTTTTCAGCATTGAGTCATGGTTGATCCTATCAAAAGCTGAAGAATTATCTAATAGGATCAACATATAGCGTTTACCGCTATCTAAGCCTCTTAGTACTGTGTCTGAAAGACAAGTCAATAGTGTTTACATACTACAAGATTTACAGAATCCAAATTGTGGGGAATACAATAATTGATTCGTTTCCAAGTGTTCCATTAGCTGCTTGTTGACTATTTTCTCAATCATTTTAGCCAAAAAAGGAAGTGTAGAAATAGGTCTCTAACTAGCTAACACCTTAGGGTCTAACTGTGGGTTTTTTAAAATTGGCTTAAGCACTGCACCTCTTAACTGGTCAGGAAATAGGCCTTCTTCTAGTGATAAATTAATAATATTAGATAAGAAGCCTGCTAAAATATCTGGCACTAATTGTAGTGCCTTAATAGGGACTGGATCCAATGGATGAGCAACTGGATTCATCTTTTTTAATAAACTAACCACTTCTAAGGATGACACAGTATCAAAATTTGTCCATCTTGCAGAGACATTATTTGGGAGAGAAATCTGCAAGGGGTTTGGGCTGACTAGTCCTTTAAGTAAGTTTAAGATTTTCTGATTAAAATAGTTAGCAAAGTCATTGGCTTCATTATTACATTTTCCTATGTCTTCAGCAAAGTTTTGAGTATTAGTCAACTCTGACACATAAGAAAAAAGCATTTTAGGATTATATTGGAACTTGTGTATTTTTGTGGCATAAAAATCTCGTTTAGCTACATTAATTTTCATTCTATATTTAGATAGTGTGGCTCTATATCGGGCCAGAGAAGATGCGTTGTGGTGTTTGCGTCAATGACGCTCTAGACGGCGCAATTCCCTTTTTAACTATGTAAGTTCGGCATTGTACCACGGTTGTTTATGTTTGGAAAATAAAGTAATTTGTTTTTGTTTTTTTTTAATTTAATTTTATTGAACTTTTCAATAATTTTTAGGATAAGATGTACAAAGAAAAACATTGCCTTAATCAAACAAGTTTACAAGAAAAACAATATTGTACTTCTCACATATCCTCTATTCATATTGCAAGGAAAATAGAGACATTGCAGATCTCATTCAAACGGAGCAGTTAAATAAAGTTACATTGACATTGAGGAGATATTGTTGATGCTTCATCTCACTACTAGTTTATGGCCAGTATTTTGTTGAAGCGTGGGCACTGGAGCTATTGCCTTCAGGCTGAGTAGTCTTGCTAGCATGGCTTCCACTGCCAGTCTCTTGGAGTGGGAGTGGCACGGCGATTTCATAAATTTGTCTGGGGGAATGCTTTGGAATTCCAGCGAGTACCTCTCTCGAATGATAGTTAGGACCCACTTGTCTGAAGTTATCTCGACCCATCTTTGATAGAAGAAGGTAAGTCTGCCCCCTGTGTCTTCTTCCTGTGGATGGGTCTGCGTCTTCTCATTGTGGGGTATGGCCAGGGCCTGCCCCTGAGCTTGCTCCTCTTTTAATGTGCCTGTTTTGAAAGGACGAGGTGCTTGAGACTGTGTATTCTTGTAAGGCTTAAAGTGCTGCAATCCTCTATCCTTGGTTCTTCTGGGGGAGGAGCGCTGATATGTTTTGTTCCTGTCCTCAGGTAATTGGGGTACTGGAGATTCACCCCATTTCTTGGCTAATTTCTCAAGTTCGCTCCCGAACAGGAGGGATCCTTTAAAAGGCATTTTTGTGAGGTTGGCTTTGGAAGTCACGTCAGCCGACCAATTCTGGAGCCATAATTGTCTTCTTGATGCCACTGCGGCGGCGACACCCCTGGATGAGGTGTGCACGAGGTCTGCTGTAGCATCGGTGAGGAAGGAGACCGCAGGCTCCATCGCTTCTCCAGGCGTGGTTGCGTCTCTGGCGAGGATCAAACGGGAACGTGCCACAAATGCGAAGCAGGAATCAATTTGTAGCATCATTGCTGAAACATCAAAGGACTGCCTTAAGGATCGCTTCCAGCCTTCTATCCTGGGCATACCTTCAGTGCAGCTCCCCCCTCCCCTGGGATCATAGTGCGTTTTGAGACTGCACAAATCATAGCATCCACTTTGGGGAAACGTAGAAGTTCCTTGACTGTGGGTTCCAGTGGATATAGGGTTTCTAGAGCCAGCCCGCCCCTCCCCCCCCCCTTTCAAAGTGGCCTCTGGAGCATTCCATTCCAGGTCAATCAGTTTCTTGATGGGCTGCAACATAGGAAAATAGCATGAGGCCTTACGGAGGTACACCAACATGCGATTCTTCTTTGGTTCAGATGTAGGTTCCGTGCCTGGAAGACCCAGTATCTTCATAGTCTGGAACACGAGAGCTGGTAATTTGTCCTTGTGGAAGAATCAGAGCATGGTCCGGTATGGCTCCATCCCTGGGGGAATTTCTCCTTCTTCCAGGGAGTCAGTTTCCTCTTCTGAGGTGTCTGGATCCTCATCAGGGATGCTCTTGGTTAGGAGAAGCATGTCTCGAGAAACCCGGGAAGGGCCGGGAAGTGCTTAAGCTTCCGGCAGGGTTTGAAATAGGTGGGTAGAAGGGGCTGGTTGTGCCTGGACAAAGGATAAAATCTCTTTTCCACTTCCATGATTTCAGAACAATACTACAAGCAATAATCTTCTCAAAAATAGATAATTGCAACGCTATCCTACTAGGTCTCCCATCTTTGTGCACAAACCTCTACAGATGGTCCAAAATGCAGCTGCAAGAATTCTCACCAACACCAGGAGAAGAGATCACATATCCCCCATCCTAAAAAACCTACATTGACTCCCTATTCACTTCAGAATCATCTTCAAGTCCATCACCATCATATATAAAACCATCCACCACCTTACAACACTTGACCTACAATTCCCGCTCAGCCAACATAACGCCTCAAGACCGACCAGAGAAGCATACAGAGGATCCCTCCAAGTACCTCATACCAAATCCACTCGGCATATAACTTTAAGGGAACGGGCCTTCTCGACAGCTGGACCATCACTCTGGAACTCCATCCCACCGAATCTCCGGCAGGAGCCTTGCCTCCCACCATTCCGAAAAAGACTTAAGACGTGGCTGTTTAAACAAGCTTTTCCGGACCCCTCAAATTCCACCTCATCAACTTCAAGAATGCAGCCACACCAGTTATCTGTAAATAACTCTATATGAGGTTAAATTTCTACTGTATTTCTCTATTCTCCCACTTCATAAGAACATAAGAACATAAGAAAATGCCATACTGGGTCAGACCAAGGATCCATCAAGCCCAGCATCCTGTTTCCAACAGTGGCCAATCCAGGCCACAAGAACCTGGCAAGTACCCAAAAACTAAGTCTATTCCATGTTACCATTGCTAATGGTAGTGGCTATTCTCTAAGGGGCGGATTTTAAAAGGAGCGCGAATAGCCTACTTTTGTTTGCGCTCCAGGCGCAAACAAAAGTACGCTGGATTTTAGTAGATACGCGTGGAGCCGCGCGTATCTGCTAAAAACCTGGATCGGCGCGCAAGGCTATGGATTTTGTATAGCCGGCGCGCGCCGAGCCGCGCAGCCTACCCCCATTCCCTCCAAGGCCGCTCCGAAATCGGAGCGGCCTTGGAGGGAATCCTCTAACGCCCTCCCCTCACCTTCCCCTCCCTTCCTCTACCTAACCCACCCGCCCGGCCCTGTCTACACCTCCCCCTTACCTTTCTCCGGGGATTTACGCCTCCCGGAGGGAGGCGTAAATCCCCGCGCGTGAGCGGGCCTCCTGCGCGCCGGGCAGCGACCTGGGGGCGGGTACGGAGGGCACGGCCACGCCCCCGGACCGCCCCAGGCCGTAGCCACGCCCCCGTACCCGCCCCCAAAACGCTGCCGACACGCCCCCAAAACGCCGCGCCGACCGGGCCCGCCCCCGACACGCCCCCCTCGGAGAACCCCGGGACTTACGCGAGTCCCGGGGCTCTGCGCGCGCCGGTAGGCCTATGTAAAATAGGCTTCCCGGCGAGCAGGGCTCTTAAAATCCGCCCCTAAGTGAACTTAATAGCAGGTCATGGACTTCTCCTCCAAGAACTTATCCAATCCTTTTTTAAACACAGCTATACTAACTGCACTAACCACATCCTCTGGCAACAAATTCCAGAGTTTAATTGTGCGTTGAGTAAAAAAGAACTTTCTCAGATTAGTTTTAAATGTGCCCCATGCTAACTTCATGGAGTGCCCCCTTGTCTATTATCCGAAAGAGTAAATAACCGATTCACATCTACCCGTTCTAGACCTCTCATAATTTTAAACATCTCTATCATATCCCCCCCTCAGCCGTCTCTTCTCCAAGCTGAAAAGTCCTAACCTCTTTAGTCTTTCCTCATAGGGGAGCGGTTCCATTCCCCTTATCATTTTGGTAGCCCTTCCCAGTACCTTCTCCATCACAATTATATCTTTTTTGAGATGCAGCGACCAGAATTGTACACAGTATTCAAGGTGCGGTCTCACCATGGAGCGATACAGAGGCATTATGACATTTTCCATTTTATTCACCATTCCCTTTCTAATAATTCCCAGCATTCTGTTTGCTTTTTTTGACTGCCACAGCACACTGAACCGACGATTTCAATGTGTTATCCACTATGATGCCTAGATCTCTTTCTTGGGTTGTTGCACCTAATATGGAACCCAACATTGTGTATTTATAGCATGGGTTATTTTTCCCTATATGCATCACCTTGCACTTATCCACATTAAATTTCATCTGCCATTTGGATGCCCAATTTTCCAGTCTCACAAGGTCTTCATGCAATTTATCACAATCTGCTTGTGATTTAACTACTCTGAACAATTTTGTGTCATCTGCAAATCTGATTATCTCACTCGTCGTATTTCTTTCCAGATCATTTATAAATATATTGAAAAGTAAGGGTCCCAATACAGATCCCTGAGGCACTCCACTGTCCACTCCCTTCCACTGAGAAAATTGTCCATTTAATCCTACTCTCTGTTTCCTGTCTTTTAGCCAGTTTGCAATCCATGAAAGGACATCGCCACCTATCCCATGACTTTTTACTTTTCCTAGAAGCCTCTCATGAGGAATTTTGTCAACGCCTTCTGAAAATCCAAGTACACTACATCTACCGGTTCAACTTTATCCACATGTTTATTAACTCCTTCAAAAAAGTGAAGCAGATTTGTGATGCAAGACTTGCCTTGAGTAAAGCTATACTGACTTTGTTCCATTAAACCATGTCTTTCTATATGTTCTGTGATTTTAATGTTTAGAACACTTTCCACTATTTTTCCTGGCACTGAAGTCAGGCTAACCGGTTTGTAGTTTCCCGGATCGCCCCTGGAGCCCTTTTTAAATATTGGGGTTACATTTGCTATCCTCCAGTCTTCAGGTACAATGGATGATTTTAATGATAGGTTACAAATTTTTACTAATAGGTCTGAAATTTCATTTTTTTAGTTCCTTCAGAACTCTGGGGTGTATACCATCCGGTCCAGGTGATTTACTACTCTTCAGTTTGTCAATCAGGCCTACCACATCTAGGTTCACCGTGATTTGATTCAGTCCATCTGAATCATTACCCATGAAAACCTTCTCCATTACGGGTACCTCCCCAACATCCTCTTCAGTAAACACCGAAGCAAAGAAATAATTTAATCTTTCCGTGATGGCCTTATCTTCTCTAAGTGCCCCTTTAACCCCTCGATCATCTAACGGTCTAACTGACTCCCTCACAGGCTTTCTGCTTCGGATATATTTTAAAACGTTTTTACTGTGAGTTTTTGCCTCTACAGCCAACTTCTTTTCAAATTCTCTCTTAGCCTGTCTTATCAATGTCTTACATTTAACTTGCCAACGTTTATGCGTTATCCTATTTTCTTCTGTTGGTTCTTTCTTCCAATTTTTGAATGAAGATCTTTTGGCTAAAAAAGCTTCTTTCACCTCCCCTTTTAACCATGCCGGTAATCGTTTTGCATTCTTTCCACCTTTCTTAATGTGTGGAATACATCTAGTCTGTGCTTCTAGAATGGTATTTTTTAACAATGACCACGCCTCTTGGACATCTTTTTACTTTTGTAGCTGTTCCTTTCAGTTTTTTTCTAACAATTTTTCTCATTTTATCAAAGTTTCCCTTTTGAAAGTTTAGCACGAGAGCCTTGAATTTGCATACTGTTCCTCTTCTAGTCATTAAATCAAATTTGATCATATTATGATCACTATTGCCAAGCGGCCCCACCACTGTTACCTCTCTCACCAAGTCCTGTGCTCCACTGAGAATTAGATCTAAAATTGCTCCCTCTCTCGTCGGTTCCTGAACCAATTTATTCCATTTATTCCATTCAGGAACATTATCTCTCTAGCGTGTCCCGATGATACATTTACCCAGTCAATATTGGGGTAATTGAAGTCTCCTATTATTACTGCACTACCAATTTGGTTAGCTTCCCTAATTTCTCTTACCATTTCACTGTCCGTCTCACCATCTTGACCAGGTGGACGGTAGTATACCCCTATCACTATAGTCTTCCCCAACACACAAGGGATTTCTAACCATAAAGATTCAATTTTGTATTTAGTCTCATGCAGGATGTTTATCCTGTTGGACTCTATGCCATCCCGGACATAAAGCGCCACACCTCCTCCCGGGTGCTCCTCTCTGTCATTGCGATATAATTTGTACCCCGGTATAGCACTATCCCATTGGTTATCCTCTTTCCTCCATGTCTCTGAGATGCCAATTAAGTCTATATCATTCACTGCTATACATTCTAATTCTCCCATCTTACTTCTTAGACTTCTGGCATTAGCATACAGACATTTCAAAGTTTGTTTTTTGTTTGTATTTTCATTCTGCTTTTTAATTGATAGGGATAAGTTAGAATATTTTAGCTCAGGTGAGTTTTTAGTTACAGGCACTTGGACTATTTTTCTAATTATTGGAACCTCATCTATCGGGATGCCCTAATTCTAATGCATCATTAGTATCCTTTGAAGATACCTCTCTCCGAACCATGCGCTGCTGAGCGACTGTCGGCTTTCCCCTTTGTTCTAGTTTAAAAGCTGCTCTTTTCATCTGCACCAGTTCCAGTTTTATTGTATCTTACACCCCCTGTTCAACTGTAAACCGGCATGATGTGATTGTATCATGAATGCCAGTATATAAAAACCTTAAATAAATAAAATAAATAAAAAAGTGAGGACTGCTTGTAGATGCTCTTGTGTATAAGGGTGAGGGCTTTGTGAAGGATTCTGAAGTTAATGGGAAGCCAGTGTAGATTCCTTAGAATGGGTGTGATATGGTCTCCTCGATTAGTGTTGGTTAGAATCCTTGCGGCGGCATTCTGAAGCATCTGTAGCATTCTGGTGGTAGACTACAGAGACTCATTCAGGTACACTAGTTAGTATCAGGCTATTGATGCCTAGGGATTGATACTGCATATATATTGCTACCCCTTATTTATGCCCAAGTACTATTTTTAGAACAGTGTAAAAAAAAAATTTATGAAAAGCAATATTTTTCCCCTAAAAGCCCTGGCTCTATTAACCAAATTTAGCAGCCAAAGACTTAAAAAAAAAAAAATTTCCAGAGTACTATTTTGGCTCAGCCCAAGAATTCCATTTGTTCACATCATATGGTACTCTATACCAGCGGTTCTCAACCGGTGTGTCGCGACACCCTAGTGTGTCGCCAAGCACCGGCTGCTGTGTCGCGTCCTTGGGGTCTCTCCCGCTGCTCTTTCTTCCCTGCTGCCGTTGCCGCTGGGCTATCAACACGTTCAAGCCCAGTGGGAACGGCAGCAGTGCTAAAAAAAGCTGTGGCACTTGTGGCTGGGCCTTTTCTTCTTCCCGCACCTGCTCCCCGACCCCCGTGACCCGGAACAGGAAGTGAAACGCAGTGCGCGGGAAGGAGAAAGAGCCGTGCCGCGTGATAAAGTAGCAGCGGGGGCTGCAGCATCAGCCCCCGAGCAATTGAAGCAGACGGTAATCGGGAAAGGAGAGAGCAGCATGAGCCTCCCGCGGCCGATGGGATTCTTCTTTCTTGGCTTGCGGGGGCTGGAGGAGGAGGCTGCTGCTGCAGCTACCATTTGTGCTGGGGGGGGGGGGGAGAAGAGGAAGTGAGTGAGAGAAAGAAGCAGCCAGCCTGCGTGTGATTGAGAGCATGTGTGTGAATGAGAGAAACTGGTCAGAGAGCTGTAGTGTGTGTGTATATGTGGGAGACAATGAAAGTGACTGCTCAAGGAGATGACTGATGTGTATGTGAGAGTGTGAGACATTAGTCAGGGAGGTGACTGATGTGTGTGTGAGAGAGAGAAAAAGCATTGAAGTGAGAAAGCATGGGCGTAAGAAGCCTGCTGTTGGGGGGGGGGGGGATGTGTGTGAAAGAAAGCATGGGAGTGAGAAGCCTGATTATGCGAGAGAGCATTGGAGTGGGAAGTCTGTGTGTGTGTGCATGCATGAGAGAGAGAGAGACTGGTTGGTAAGGTGACGGTGTGTGTGTGAATGTAAGAGAAAGAATGTGATTCAGGGAATGAGAAGCCTGTGCACGTGGAGAGCGAGCATGGAAATGAGAGAGAGAGACTGGTGTGTGTGTGTAACAGAGAAAGTGATTATGGGAATGAGAAGCCTGTGCATGTGAAGAGAGTGAGCATGGGAGTGAGAAATCTGGGTGTGTGTGAGACACAGCATGGGAGGGAGAAGCCTGATTATGTGAGAGAGAGCGTGGGAGTGGGAAGCCTGTGTGTGTGTGTGCATGCATGAGAGCGAGAGACTAGTTGGTAAGGTGCCGGTGCGTATGAGAGAAAGACTGGTGTGTGTGAATATGAGAGAAAGAATGTGATTCAGGAAATGAGAAGCCTGTGCACTGGAGAGCGAGCATGGAAATGAGAGAGAGACTGGTGTGTGTGTGTGTATGTATGTGTGTGTAACAGAGAGAAAGTGATTATGGGAATAAGAAGCCTGTGCATGTGAAGAGAGTGAGGATGGGAGTGAGAACCTGGGTGTGTGTGAGACACAGCATGGGAGGGAGAAGCCTGTATATGTAAGACAGAACATGGAAGTGGGAAGCCTTGTGTGTATGCATGAGAGAGATCAGGTGACTGGTGTGTGTGTGTGTGTGTGTGTGAGAGAGAGAGAGAGAAAGTGATTATGGGAATGAGAAACCTGTGCATGTGAAGAGTGAGCATGGGAGTGAGAAACCTGGGTGTGTGTGAGACACAGCATGGGAGTGAGAAGCCTGTATATCTGAAAGAACATGGGAGTGGGAAGCCTGAGTGTGTGTATGCATGAGAGAGATCAGGTGACTGGTGTGTGTTTGTGTGTGTGTGAGAGAAAAAGTGATTATGGGAATGAGAAGCCTGTGCATGTGGAGAGAACAAGCATGGGAGTGAGAGACTGGTGAGTGTGTGTGAGACAGAGAAAGTGATTATGAGAGTGAGAAGCCCGTATATGTAAGTAGAACAAGGGAGTGGGAAGCCTGTGTGTGTGTATGGCATGAGAGAAACTGTTCAGGAAGGTGACTGGTGTGTGTGTGTCAAAGACTGTTTGGGAGATGATTGGTGTGTGAGAGACAGAAACTGGTCATGGGGGCATGACTGGTATGGTGTGTGTGTGTGAGAGACATGGGCATTAAGGAAGAGGACCATGAGTATAGAGCTTAGCCTCTACTGCTGCTTCTGCTGTGTGCTACGGCCTGCATGGAAGAGGAATAGGAGAGCTGCTGGAGGGGGGTAAGTAAAGGTGGCTTTTTAAGTTTATTTTTCTTGATTGACTGCCATTTTAATTATTTATTATGTGATGTGTCTGCTTTTTTTGAAATATTTTATTGGTGTTTGGAGAATTTTTAATAGTTTTTATGAGTTTTTAATTGTTGGATGTTATTCTGTTCATAGCTGTTTAGAAACATTTATTCTGCTTATTAGTATAGTTTTACAATTATTTCTGTGTGGGGATCTATAGCTGCTTGCTAGTTCTGTTTTCCTAATAAGAAGTGTATTGGTTTTTAGGGCCTGATTTAATATTTATAGTGTTGCCATTTCATAGATAGGGTTGCTCCTGTTTGAGTGTATTCCATAATACAGGTGTAACTGTGTGCGGATTAGTTTATGTGCATTACTACAGATCCTGGGAGTATGTTAGGTCGGTTCTGTGTCTGTTACCGAGATGAGATATTTTACTAGCATGTAAGAATTTTATCAGTCTTATTTGTTATGTTTTCTCAAGAGGACATGCATTGGTGGTAAGCTGCTGTCTTTTCATAAGTAGGGCTATTGAGCCTGGAAGTAGAAGGAGTTTGAGTTGCTGTTACTGAGATGACAACAGAACATTTTTTGTAGGGTGAATTGTATGGGGAATGTCATAATTCTGCTTTACATCCATTATTGTGGGTCAGGGGGGTTCCCGTGGATGCAAACTGTACTTTTACATCTAGCCCCGTGACGATCATGGGTCAGTGTGTCACGCATGTGAGAACCATCTGTCAGGTATGTCCCGACAGAAAAAAGGTTGAGAACCACTGCTCTATACTGATTATAGCAGGACAACTAAAAGCCAGTCTAGGGACTCACTGTCATACAGGAGACATTGGTTCGATTCTCAGGTCATCCAGAGCTGGAAATGCTGTGGTGGCAGCATTCATAGCCCTTACGGAAGGCAGTCTCAACCATCTTTCAACAGCGACACCTAGAGGTGGGATTCTGGAAGGAAAGAGTTTGTGCTGAGAAGGCAGGACAGGGCATGCAGCCAATATGAAAATAGGAGGGAAGAAACCTCCAATGGCCTAGCCCATTAGAGGTTTGTTCCAATTGAGCTGAAGCTTAGCGGAACTTGAGGAAATTATTGGGTTAAAAAAACAAAACAAGGCAACTGGAATTCTGGACTTCTCTGGCACATCCAGGCAAATGATCACATTTCTCTAAGCAAAGCTGATGAAACTTTCTTCAAAGCACTTTTTAATAAAATATACAAAATTAAGTAGTATATATAACATTATTCTTTGAAATGTTTTTAAAAAATATGCTTATGAGGAAAGTCAGATGAAGACAAATTACTTCCTTCCAACTGAGCCTGGAAACACCGAGTGGAGATTTGCTGAAGATCAGAGAGTCCGTGGTATGCCAAACTCCCAACCCTAGATTCACCTGCCTCACAGTTCAATGTTCTGCTGCTCCTCTCCAAGTTGCATTTAACATTTTGTTTTTGTCAAATTAATCTAAATGTTCATCAATGCTCATTTTATTCTGTTTTAAGGAAGATAATCTTAGCTCTAGAAAGCTAGTTGATAGTCAAGAAATGCATTAAATTATTCCAGTCAAAAAGCATCACCCGATATATTTATTTCTGTACATTCCAGTGGACTAACATGGCAGCCACACTTCATCATCTATGCTCTTGGAAGGGCGAGAGTAACTCAGTAGTAAGACTGCAATTTTGCTTATGTTTGATAATCAAAACTGTTCAATTCTCACACCAACACTTGCCCATGCATCCTCCTCATTGTTATTCCAGATAATCAAAAGAAGTTTGCAGAGGAAAACCATTTATATATTACTTGATAAATTCATGATTCAAATGGCCCTTTAAAAAAAAAAAAAAAAAAGATAGTTTATCCTCTTCATGGAAAACAGAGGACAAACCAGCAGAATGCTTTCAAAACAGGCACCATTCTATAGCAAGTCTGCTTTCAGCATTTTGAAAAAAATGTTGCAAGAACGGAGATAACAACTTTAATTCTACTTTAAAAAAGACCTTCATATTAACAAGGTCAGGGATTAGCTTACACTGGTGACCCAGGACCAAGAACAGAGAGAGAAGCACAATTTCTATAACTGTACTCCGCATGCAGCAACTCTGGGCTTAGAAATTAAAGCAACAGTTTGTATTGAAGTTGAAAACAGCAAAATTGCTTACCTGTAATAGGTGTTATCCCAGCACAGCAGGATGTAGTCCTCACATATGGGTGACGTCACTGGACGGAGCCCTATCACGGAAAACTTTCTGTCAAAGTTTCTAGAAACTTTTGACTGGCACACTGAGTGCACTGAGCATGCCCAGCATGCCATGATCCCTCGAGCCACAGGGGTCTCCCTTCAGTCTCATGTGTAGCAATAAGCTTTAGGCAAAAAATAAAATACAACGTTTCGGACCCAACTCTGCAGGGTGGCGGGTGGGTTTCGCGATGACTACATCCTGCTGTCCTGGGATAACACCTATTACAGGTAAGCAATTTTGCTTTATCCCAGGACAAGCAGGATGGTAGTCCTCACATATGGGTGATTAGCAAGCTACAAGCCGAGTCATTCTTGTATTGGACCAACAGCAAACAACTTGTGCAACGGGCACAACAACTGGTGTACTGCTGGAAAAAATGAGGCAGCCTGAAATCACGGCAGGTTGGATGCAGAAGGAGTTTGGATTACGCTGGAAACAAGTTCTTTAAGATAGATTGTCCATAGGCTGAATCTTTTTGTCCTTCCTTGTCCAAACAATAATGAGCTGCAAAGGTGTGAAGAGAACTCCATGTTGCAGCTTTACATATATGTCAGCTATTGGTACTGAATGATAGTGTGCTACTGAGGTTGACATTGCTCTTACTGAGTGTGCCTTTACTTGTCCCTGGAGGGGAAGGCCTGCTTTGTCATAGCAGAACTCTATACAATCTGCAAGCCAGTTAGAGAGTGTTTGCTTTTATCAAAAGAAACAAAGAGTTGATTGGATTTCCTATGGACCCTAGTGCGGTCTAGTTAATATGCAAGTGCACATTTACAGTCTAAGGTGTGCAAAACCCTTTCACCTTGGTGAGAGTGAGATCTTGGGAAGAATGTGGGCAAGATTATGGACTGATTCAAGTGGAATTCCGTTAACTACCTTGGGAAGGAATTTAGGGTGAATACGGAGTACCGCTCGGTCATGTAAGAACCTTGTAGGGTGAGTATGTGACAAGTGCTTGTAACTCACTAATCCTTCTAGCAGATGTTATAGCTACTAAGAAGAGAACTTTCCATGTAAGAAATTTAATATCGCAGGAATCCATGGGTTCAAAGGGAGAACGCATGAGTCTTGTTAGTACTACATTAAGGTCCCATTCTATGACTGGTGGCCGTAACAGGGGTTTAAGGTGAATTAAACCTCTCATAAACCTACTGACAAGGGGTTGCGCTGATATCAGTGCATCCCCTATTGTATGATGGTAAGCTGAGATAGCACTTAAATGTACTGTTACTGACGTGGTCTGGAGGTGCCAGAGATAGTCTAATAAAGATGATGTGGGGCAGGAAAAGGGATCAATACTTTTCTGTGTAAACCACGTGGTGAATTGTTTCCACTTAGACCGATAGGTTTTTCGTGTGGAAGGTTTACGTGAAGCTACCAGCATTTGAGACACATTAGTTGAAAAATTGAGTAGTTGCATGATCAAGCTTTCAACATCCAGGCTGTTAGAGATAGGGATTGAAGGTTGGGATGGCGCAACCTACCCTGATCCTGAGTTATGAGAGTGGGAGCTGTACCCAGGCGAATTGGCTCTCTGATTGAGAGGTCGAGAAATATGGGAAACCACACTTGTCGAGGCCAATATGGGGCTATGAGTATCATTAAACCTTTGTCCTGTTGTAGCTTTGCTAGAGTTTTGGTTATTAGTGGTATCTGGGGATACGCGTATAGAAGGCCTGAATTCCAGGGGCGAGCAAAGGCATCCCTGGCGCACTTGCTGGTCCGCTTGTATAGGGAGCAGAATTTGTCCACTTTGCGATTCAGTTCGGATGCAAAGAGGTCTATGGTTGGTTGGCCCCAGCGTTGGAATATTCTGGTCGTTACCAAAGGATCCAGGGACCACTCGTGGGGATGGAACTGACGACTGAAGCGATCTGCAACTACGTTGTGGATGCCTGCTAGATTAAGTGGCCCGGAGAAATATGGAATGCATGATGGCCCAGGCCCAAATCTGTGCCACTTCTTGACAAAGGAGATTCAAGCCCGTACCTCCCTGTTTGTTCAGGTACCACATGGCTACCATGTTGTCTGTCTGTATAAGAACAGTCTTGTGTGAAAGGCAGTCCTTGCACGCATGTAGAGCATAACGTATAGATTGAAGCTCCAGGAAATTGATTTGAAATGTTGCTTCGAGTTTTGTCCAAGTACCTTGAGTTTGGAGATTGCCTATATGTGCTCCCCAACCTAAGGCGGATGCATCTGTAGTTAAAGTTACTTGCGGAACTGGTTGTTGGAAGGGTAGGTCTGTGCGCAAGTTGTTCTTGTTCGCCCACCAGAGGAGAGATTTATATATTTTATTTAAAAGTTTTTATATACCGCACATTAAGACATTTACATGTCCATCTAGGTGGTTTACAGGCGCACATACATAGTTTAAAAGACAAAAATAATACAGTATAAAATAAGTTCATACAAGGAGGTTGGCCACAGAGTGATCCGACAAAGGAGTTACTGGGTTTATTGTATTCTGTAAGCGTCATTAAACATAAGTTTTTAACATTTTTTTGAATTCTTTATGATTTGATAATAGACTGATATTTTCAGGGACAGCGTTCCATAATGTCGGACCTGCTACAGAAAAGGTTCTTTTTCGTATTAAGGCTAAGCTAACGATTCTGATTGACGGAATTTCTAGCAAACATTTGTCCATGGATCAGAGTTGTCTTGATGGTTTATATATACGCAACATAGAACAAAGCCATACTGAATTAGGATTGTAGAGTAAGTTATGAATGGTAGACAGGATTTTATATCTAATGCGGTGGGTTATGGGAAGCCAATGCAGGTGTTGTAATATGGGAGTTATGTGTTCTTTGCGTGGTGGGTTATTTGAACTGGAGACGGCAGTGGTTGAATGGCTTGTATCCACTGTGATCTTAATGTCCATTGGGTTATTCTCATGGTTAATCTGGCCATAGGAGTAACATGAACTGTGGAGGCCATGTGTCGGAGCAGAGTTAGAAACTGTTGTGCTGTCGCCTGGTTCTTTGAGCGCAGAGATTTCGCTAATGAGGAGAGTGTCTCTGCACGGTCCTCTGGGAGGAAGGCTCTTGATATTATGGTGTTCAACTCTGCTCCGATGAATTGCAGTAGGTGAGATGGTATGAGGTGGGATTAGGAATCCCAACAAGTGGAGTAGATTGATTGTGAACCTGAGAGAGGTGAGAGTTCCTTGCTTTGACTGGCCTCTGATGAGCCAGTCGGCCAGGTAAGGAAAAACGTGTATGCTTTCCTTGTACAAATGAGCAGCTGCTACTGCTAGGCACTTTGTGAATACTCGGGGTGCTGAGGCAAGTTTGAATGGCAGAACCCAGTACTGGAAATGCTTATGACCCACCAGGAAACGCAGAAACTTGCGATGAGGAGGGAATATTGGAATGTAAGTGTCTTGCAGATCCAGAGAACAGAGCCAGTCTCCTGCTTGAAGAAGGGGAAGCATGGTGCCTAAGGAGACCCTTCTGAATGTTTCTTTCCATAGAAATTTGTTGAGATTGCGGAAGTCTAAGATGAGACGTAGGCCTCCTGTTTTCTTTGGAATGAGGAAATAACGGGAGTAGAATCCTCTGCCCTGCTGAGGTCGGGGAACTGGTTCCATGGCCCTGGCTCTCAGAAGGGTGGATAATTCAGTGTTCAGGAGAGTGATATGATCTTTGTGTACCCAAAGAGACTTTGGTGGAGAGTCTTTTGGTACTGTGAGAAAATCCAGTTGGTAACCATGTGTTATAATGGATAGTACCCCATTGATCTGTTGTGATGGGTTGAAAAAAAGAGACCCGACCTCCCACTGGTAGATCTGGGATCGGGTTGGTAGAGTGGCTGCTGTCCTCTGGCAGGTTCTCAAAATCCTGATGCTGGGCCCGTCTGAGGCAGAGGTTGAGGCCTAGGTGCCCTTGGTTGCCTAGGCTGACTTCTCTGTGGTGGTCTGGATGCCCTACCACGGGATGCTGGTGGATAATACCTCCGTGGTTGGTAATAGGGTTTCCTGGTGTCCTTTCCTACTATTCTACGTGCAGAAGATGGTGTTTCTGTTGGAACAGCAGAGAGCTGGCACAGAATTTCAGAGTGTTCTTTTAACTGTGCCACTGCATCTTGAACCTTGCCCTCAAAAAGACTGTCACCAGCACAAGGCAGATCTGCTAACTTTTCCTGAACCTCAGGCCTGAAATCAGAGGCCTTCAGCCAGGTCCACCTAAGGGCATTAATCCCCGTTGCAGCCATACTGGACAAGGTTTCAAAACTATCATAGGCTGCATGGACTTCATGCTTGCCTGCTTCTAGGACCTTGTGTATGACGTTATTCACCGAGTCTTGATACTGTTGAGGTAAGGGCTCAGACAGTTGCTGCATCTGCTTCCAGAGGCTGCGTTGATACTGAGTCATATATAGTTGATATGACGCTATCCTGGAGACAAGCATTGAACCTTGAAAAACCTTCCTGCCAAGAGTATCTAAGAACTTTTGTTCCTTGCCAGGAGATGTCGAGGAGTGTGGACGTATCCTCTTTCGATTTCTTTTGGTCGGATTCTACCACCACCGATTGGTGTGGGAGTTGGGCTTTTTGGAAACCTGGGATATGTTGTACTAGGTAGGTGGCATCCATCCTCTTGTTCACCGGTGGGATTGAACAGGGGTGCTCCCACAGCCTATGTTGTAGGTCAACCACGACTTCATGGACCAGTATTGCTAAAACTTCTTTAGGAGGATCCACAAATTGCAAAACCTCTAGGGTCTTTAGCCTGGTGTACTCTTCTGCCACTAGCTGAAAAGGAATGGTGTCAGCCATCTCTGTTACGGTCGCGGGCCATGCCCCAGGACCTGCACCTACCACTCAGCTGGTCCGGCCGCAGGAACGCCTTCCTTCCGGCCTCCCAGGCCCGAGACGTGGCCCTCCGCGGTGTTCTCCCTGCGAGGGAGATGGCGTCGCCGATCCACGGCTGGCCCTGCCCCCTAGGCGCGTGTGCGCCGGGGCTGCTGATTTAAAGGAGCCAGCGCGGGAAACATTGGACAGCCCTCCTGATGACGTCAGACGCTGCCGGGTTATTTAAACCCAGCAGCTGCAGCAGTACCTCGCCTTGCAATGAGATTCGCACAGTTCCTCTGTGTCTCTAGTTGCTGCTTTGGACTCTGGTTCTTCTGCTGACTCCTGGCTTCTGATTTGGCTCCGTTCCTTGACTACGTATTCAGCTTTCGTCCCTGGCTTTGGTTTGGATCTCTGACTTCTGGCTTCTGACCCAGCTTCGCTCTTGGACTCAGACTTCGGCTCCTTCTACCACTTCAGGTATCTGGTACTTGCTGGCCCAGATGATTCTCCTAAGTCCCAGCGGCTCGGGCTCTCACGGGCTCCTCCCAGGGAAGCTGCGGGCTTCCAAGGGTGAAGACTCTTCCAGCCTCCTGGGCCCAGCCGTCCTCTCTGTCCACCTCTCAGAACGCTGCCCGGATCCTTGGTCGCATAGGGTCCCGCCTAAGTCCAAGAGGCCCGGGTTCCTATGGGCTCCTCCTGGGGGGGACCTCGGGCTTCCAGTGGTGAAGTCTTCTCCAGAGTCTCTTCAGCACCGCCTCCCAGCTGTGACGCTTCCTGTGGGTTCCCACAATATTCCTTCTACCGTCTCAGCTGGCCCAAGGGTCCACGATCGTAAATCTCCTTTACAAAATTCGAAAAGGAGAGGTCCTCTGGTGGCGATTTCCTCCTTTCTTCAGGCGAGGATGGCTCAGACAGTATGTCTTCTGATGAGGAATCGGTGTCTCCCTCCTCCCAGGTATCTGATGAAGGGTGTCGTGGAGGAGCAGAGCGAGGTATGAACAAAGGCATAGACGACATCGATGGCTTTTGCAGCGGCATCGATAGAGGAGAAAAAGGCATCGATGGAGACACCTGAATTCTGCGCCAAGGAATTCCAGACAGCCCTGGAACGGGTTCGGGCATCGGAGAAACTCCGGAGGTGTCTTCACTCACGGGAATCGGCATTTTCAGTGTCGCTGGTTGTATTAGGAGAGCTCCAATGATGGCATCAAGCTTCGATAGTAGTGGAGAAAAGACTGAAAGGTCAGACACTGGCATTGGCAGTGGTATCGGTGGCTGAGATGGCGTCAGTGCAGGCAGCGGCACCGAGAGTTGAAGGTCTCAGAGAGCTTGACAGCCTGGCGGATGAAACCGTCCAGTTCCTCCCGAATAGTTGGTGAGGTCAGAGCAGTTATAGGGGGTGGCAGAGAATGCGGAACCGGCTCTTCCATAGGGCCCTGTGGTGGCTCGGTACCCGGCACAGTTATCGGTGGGGAACATAAGAACATAAGAAAATGCCATACTGGGTCAGACCAAGGGTCCATCAAGCCCAGCATCCTGTTTCCAACAGTGGCCAATCCAGGCCATAAGAACCTGGCAAGTACCCAAAAACTAAGTCTATTCCATGTTACCATTGCTAATGGCAGTGGCTATTCTCTAAGTGAACTTAATAGCAGGTAATGGACTTCTCCTCCAAGAACTTATCCAATCCTTTTTTAAACACAGCTATACTAACTGGAGTGAGAGACGTCGAGGGTATCGATGGCTCTTCCACTCAAGACTTTTTCAGTGATGGTTCCACTGGCATCGACAGAGCTCCTGGGATTGATGCGACATCAAGTGTCAATTTCCGTTGATGACTATGGTGATGCTTCTCCCGATGTTCGGTGCTTTTCTTCTCAAGCACCAATGTAGATTTTACCAATGACCGGGATGGAGTCGGTGATAATCGGTCCCCGGAGCCGTCAGGGTGACGTTTTTGGACGACTAACTTTTTAGCCACTCCAGCCGGAGACGACTGAGTTGTTGTCGACGTCGATGGTATTAGCTGGATATGAAAGAGATGTTCCATCTTCTCCTGACAGGCTCGCCTGCCCTTGGCCGTCATTTCGGCACATTGTGGACAGGAGGAAACATTATGAGATTCACCTAAGCACAGCACACACTCGACATGCGGGTCGATGATAGACATAGTGCGAGGGCAGTTCGGGCATTTTTTGAAACCCGTAGCCATTATGAAGGCCAGACAGCCGCCAACGACCTTCTGACTGAAAAATTCTGTTTAACAGGAATCAACTGGGGAAAAACAAGTACTCACCGGCCGGTGGAGACAGGGAGACCCTCTATGAAGGGGATGAATTGTAGAGATTATTACCTGATAATCTCGTTTTCCTTAGTGTATGCAGATGGACTCAAAACAAGTGGGGTATAGTGTGCTCGTGCTAGCAGTTGGAGACTGATCTGACGTCAGCACGGGTACATATACCCCCGCAGGAAGTGCAGCAATTCAGTAATCTTCCTTGCAAAAGCTTTATGGATCTATGTGTAACTGACCGATCGATTAAATGAACAGGATTACCCTGACCGATTGATAGTAGCTGGAGACCGCCAGTGTTCTCAACCGGAAGGCGTCGACACCCGGCAGGGTGGATGCCCTATCATAAGAAAACATGGCTTACCGTGAGTCGGTGAATCCCCATGTATGCTGGCAGCCGGGCGGGATGCTGAGTCCATCTGCATACACTAAGGAAAACGAGATTATCAGGTAAGTAATCTCTACATTTCCTAGCATGTAGCAGATGGACTCAAAACAAGTGGATGTACAAAAGCTACTCCCGGACTGGGTGGGAGGCTGCCCGAGGTCCGTTTAGGATTGCCCTCGCAAATGCTGTGTCCTCCCTGGCCTGGACGTCCAGACGGTAGAATCTGGAGAAGGTATGAAGGGAGGACCACGTTGCCGCTTTACATATCTCGGCAGGCGACAGCATCCTAGTTTCTGCCGAAGAGGCCGCTTGCGCTCTGGTAGAGTGAGCCTTGACCCGTAGAGGTGGTGGTTTTCCCGCTTCTACGTAGGTTGCCTTGATAACTTCTTTGATCCAGCGGGCGATGGTTGCCTGTGAGGCCGCTTCCCCTTGCTTCTTCCCGCTGTGGAGGACGAACAGGTGGTCCGTCTTTCGTACTGCTTCCGACATGTCCAGGTATCTGGACAGCAGCCTGCCAATGTCGAGATGGCGTAGTATTCGACCTTCTTCCGACTTCTTCAAACCTTCCGTGGTAGGCAAGGATATGATTTGGTTGAGGTGGAAGTGTGAGACTACTTTGGGTAAGAAGGAAGAACCGTGCGAAGATGGATAGCCTCTGAGGTGAGTCAGAGACTGATCACGGCAGGACAGCGCTTGTAGCTCTGAGATGCGGCGTGCTGAGCATACAGCCAGCAGGAACACCATCTTCAAGGTTAACAAACGGAGGGACAGGCCTCTAAGTGGTCTGAAGGCGGGTCCCGCTAGAAACTCCAAAACTAGGTTGAGGTTCCACAGGGGCACGGGCCACTTCAGTGGTGGGTGAATGTGTTTGACTCCTTTCAGGAAACGTGAAACGTCTGGGGTGTGTGGCGACGCTGTTGCCGTCACTCCGGGTACGGTAGCAGGATAGCGCTGCCACTTGAACCTTGATGGAATTGAGGGACAGACCCTTCTGAAGTCCATCTTGCAGGAAATCCAAAATGATAGGGATCTTAGCGGCATGTGGATTGGTGCTGTGAGTTTCGCACCAGGCTTCAAATACTCTCCAGATCCTTATATTTAAATGTTTAAACTCTCACTCCAGTTAGTATAGCTGTGTTTAAATATTTAAATCCCCATATTTAAATGTTTAATGTATTTGACAAAGGTAACGCATAAGTTCCTGCAAATTTTGTTTAAATGTAAACCGATGTGATATGTAAAATCGAACACCAGTATATAAAAGTAAATAAATAAAATAAATATATGTTAGTGATGTGGAGAACTTGCGTGCTCGGAGGAGTGTATCTATTACCGGCCCCGAGTATCCCCTTTTCTTCAGTCTAGCCCTCTCAATGGCCAGACCGTAAGAGAGAATTGAGCTGGATCCTCGTGGAGAATGGGACCTTGCCGCAGCAGGAGGCAGGGGTAATGGATTCCCTGCCAGTAGCCTTCTCATGTCTGCGTACCAGGGTCTTCTTGGCCAGTCCGGGGCCACTAGAAGAACTAGGCCTCTATGCCGCTGAATCTTGTGTATAATGGCGCCCAGCAGGGGCCATGGAGGAAAGGCATATAGCAGGATCCCCTGAGGCCATGGCTGTACCAGGGAATCAATCCCCTGGGATAGAGGATCCCGCCTGCAGCTGAAATATCTGGGCACTTGAGCGTTGGACCTGTCCGCTAGTAGGTCCATGCCCAGAGTCCCCCACTGATCCACAATTATCTGAAAAGCTGTGGGCGACAGCTGCCATTCCCCCGGACTTAGGCTTTCTCTGCTGAGGAAGTCTGCCGTGGTGTTATCCTTCCCGGCGATGTGGACGGCGGAGATGTCCTGGAGATTTGCTTCCGCCCAAGTCATCAGGGAGGCTATTTCTAGGGATACCTGTCGGCTTCTGGTTCCACCCTGTCGGTTGATGTATGCCACCTGTGGTGGCGTTGTCCGACATCACTCTGACCGCTCTGTTTCGGAGTCTGTGGGCAAATCGCAGGCATGCTATCCTGACTGCCCGTGCCTCTAGTCGGTTGATGTTCCACCCAGACTCTTCTCTGTTCCACCGCCCTTGGGCTGTGAGTTCTTCGCAGTGTGTTCCCCATCCGTTCAGGCTGGCATCTGTCGTGAGCAGGGTCCAGGTTGGGGAGGACATTCTTGACCCCCGGCTCATGTGGCCGGGCTGCAACCACCACCGTATCTGACTCCGCACTCTGGCTGGTAGAGGTAGGTGTACGGTGGAGTTCTGTGATCGTGGGCTCCACCGAGATAGGAGGGCGCATTGTAATGGAATTTATTTATTTATTTATTTAGAAACTTTTATATACCGGTATTAGTGGGGACATCATACCGGTTCACATATTAACAAAAGGTTTAGAAGTACATTTCAACAAGGTAGGCGAACTGGGCAGGGGGTTAACCTAGGGCAGTAGGGAAAATAGATTAAACAACAAGAAATCAACAAGAGGTCATAACAAGAAGACAACAATGTACAATGTGATTAAATTCCTTAATATAAGGAAAAGGGCGGTCACCTGGGGGGTATGAGCAATAGAGGGAAGGGAGGATCTATTCTGTGTAGGCTTGGTCTCATATGAGCTCGCGCCCATGGCATCACCTCCAGAGTGGATGCCATAAGGCCGAGGACTTGTAGGTAATCCCAAGCTGTGAGCCGGGTGGCGCTCAGCAGGGCCTGCAGATGATTCCGGAGCTTTGCTCTCCTCTTGGCGGTCAGACTGACCTTGTCTTCCTGGGTGTCGAATCGGTCTCCTAGGTATTCCAGCGACTGAGAAGGCTGTAGGGAACTCTTGTTCAAGTTTACTACCCATCCTAGGCTTTCCAGAAGAGCTATAACTCTGTTGGTTGCCTGGTGGCTCTCCTCCGGTGACTTTGCCCTGATCAGCCAATCGTCCAGGTAGGGATGGACGAGGATTCCTTCCTTCCTGAGGGACGCCGCCACTACTACTATGACCTTGGTAAAGGTCCGCGGCACGGTGGCTAACCCAAAGGGTAAAGCTCAGAACTGGAAGTGTTGGTTCAGGACTTTGAAGCGTAGATAGCGCTGGTGATCCCGATGGATTGGGATATGCAAGTAGGCTTCCGACAGATCTAGGGATGTGAGAAACTCCCCTGGCTGTACTGAATTTTTGACAGACCGCAGAGTTTCCATGCGAAAGCTGGGGACCCGTAGGTGTCGGTTGACTGACTTGAGGTCCAGGACGGGCCTGAAAGTGCCCTCCTTCTTGGGCACTATGAAATAAATGGAATAATGCCCAGAATTTATCTCCTCTGCAGGCACTGGGATTATGGCTTTTAGGGACAGAAGCCTCCGCAAGGTAACTTCTAGTGCCGTCCTCTTGAGAGGTGAACAAGGAGATTCCACAAACTTGTCCGGCGGGAGTCGAAGAAAGTCCAGGTAATACCCTTCTCGGATGATGGCTAGGACCCACTGGTCCGAGGTGATCTCGACCCACCTGCGGTAGAAGAGGGTTAGCCTGCCCCCTATGGCTGCTACCCCCGGATGGGTCGGCTGATTGTCATTGCGGGGTACGGCCGGGACCTGAACCCGAGCCGGTTGCCCTCTTGTGCTTAGTCCGAAAGGACTGGTTCCTGGCCTGTGGACGAGGTGCTTCGTAGCGAGTCCTGTAAGGGTTAAAGCGCTGAGAGTTTCTACCTCTGGATGGTCTAGGAAAAGGGCGCTGGCTCCTCCTTGACCTGTCTTCTGGTAGACGGGGCAATGGAGAGGCGCCCCATTTATTGGCCAGTTTCTCGAGGTCGCTGCCGAACAGGAGGGATCCCTTAAAGGGCATTCTCGTGAGACATGTCTTGGAGGAGGAGTCGGCCGACCAATTACGTAGCCAGAGCTGTCTCCTGGCTACCACTGAGGATGACACTCCCTTGGCTGCCGTACAGACTAGGTCGGAGGCTGCGTCAGTGAGGAACGAGAGAGCTGATTCCATTTCTTCTCCCGGGGTGTTGTTCCTAGCCTGTGATAAACAGGAACGCGTCACCACGGTGCAGCAGGTCGCAATTTGTAGGGACATGGCTGCCACCTCAAAGACTTGTTTCAGAATGGCGCCCATGCGCCAGTCATGTGTATCCTTGAGGGCCATCCCCCCTTCCACCGGAATGGTGGTGCGCTTCACAATTGCGCTAACTATGGCGTCTACCTGGGGGCACGCCAGCATCTCCTTGGTTGCCGGGTCTAAGGGGTACATGCCAGCCAAGGCCCGACCCCCTTTGAATGAGGCCTCCGGCGTATTCCATTCCAGATCGATTAGCTGTTGTGCTGCTTGTAGGAGGGGAAAATGGTGAGTCGTTTGGCCCAGGCCCTCTAACAGGGGATTCATTCTAGGCTCCCCTGGGGTGTCATGGCCCGGGAGAGCCAGTTCCGACAGGCATTGAGCGATCAGGCCTGGGAGATCCTCTTTCAGAAAGAAGCGCCTCATGGTCTGATATGGTTCAATCCCCGAGGGAAGTTCTCCCTCCTCGGGGGGCTCGTCGTCTTCCTCAGGGCAATCTGAATCCCCATAAGTGGGGGTTCCGGGTGGCGAGTGGCCATGCCTAGGCCTTGAGGGTCCAGGGGCCAGGTCATCCGGTATGTATGGACCTGTTCGGGGAGCAGACTGCATTGTGACAAAGGCATGAATCCCCTTGAATAATTCCACCCAGGAGAGCGAAGCAGGATCTGGCCTTAGGGGCACCAGGTCTCTCGGGTTCCCTGGCTGCTCACCGCTGCCTGCTAGGTCCGGGGTGTTCCCTGATGAACCGGCAAGTACGCTGGGCCGTGACCGGTCCTGGCCTGGACCTCCCAGGGCCTCTTCCCATTGGGCACATAGGGAGTCTGCTTCCTCGCTCTGTGTGGCTCTGAGGTTGCATGCAGAGCAGAGGCTTATGCCTGATTTTGGAGGTGCTGGCTCCGCTGACGCATGGGCTCTCTTACGCTCCATCTCGTCTGTTAACTCAGCTGGAGTCTGCGCTTTGTAATATGCGCGAAAGATGTTCGCCTGTCAATATGCGCTTATCCACGTGCGCCTGTCCACGTGCGCTTATTAACGTGCGTCTATGAGCGGGCGCCTAAGGACGGGCGCCTATCAGTGGGCGCCTAGCAACGGGCGCCTATGAACGCGCGCTTATCAACGCACGCGTTGCAACCTGCGCCTATCAATGTGCGCGTAGCAACAGGCGCCTATTGCGCAGTGACGAACCAGGTCAGAAGGCGACGGCGAGCAGGCAGGCAAAATGGCGACCCCCTTGGCGGGTTGCCACGTAGGCAGACTCTGCTACTCCTCGCTTCCTCGGAGACCAACAAGTAAAGATGTACGCCTTACCTTGTCTTCGGCGCTTCCCGGCTGCGACCCAGGCGGTCTCCGGCTGCGGGGGGAGAGGGTGATTACCGTCACTGCCGCGCTCGAGGAGGTGCACCCGCTGCCTCTAGGCCGCGCCCGAACTCGTCTCGCTCGAGGGCCAAGTCCACGCCGGGACCGAGGGTGCTTCTATGCCGCGCCCGACTCCTTCTCACTCGGGGCTAGGTCCCTGCCGCGAGTCGGCCACTGGACCGAGGCTCTTATCTCCGAGGGACCATGGAAATCGCCTCAGGAAACTCAGCTGGGGGAGGGACCGAATGGTATCACCGCAGGAGTGCGAGGCTCGTCTTCAGGTAGGTTTCTTCTATGAATTTAGTCGTTAGAATTTGGAAAAACGCTCAACGAGCGTGAGGTAGCTCCAAACTGCTTTGGAGACGGAAATTACAGAATTGCTGCACTTCCTGCGGGGGTATATGTACCCGTGCTGACGTCAGGATCCATCTCCAACTGCTAGCACGAGCACACTATACCCCACTTGTTTTGAGTCCATCTGCTACACGCTAGGAAATGAGAAATTTTAAACTTTTTCTCTTAGAATATTGTGAGAGAAAACTTACACAGGGCTCCTTCACCGCAATGCTAACTGCAGCACGGAAAAACGAAGACTGAAGGGAGACCCCTGTGACTCAAGGGATCATGGCATGCTGGGCATGCTCAGTGTGCCAGTCAAAAGTTTCTAGAAACTTTGACAGAAAGTTTTCTGTGATAGGGCTCCGTCCAGTGACATCGCCCATATGTGAGGACTATCATCCTGCTTGTCCTGGGATAAAGCAAAATTGCTTACCTTGTAATAGGTGTTATCCCAGGACAGCAGGATGTAGTCCTCACATATGGGTGACATCGGTAATGGAGCCCTATGTACGGAAAAACTTCTTTAAAAGTTTCCATGAAACTTTTGAATGGCACCGGAGTGCCTACTGAGCATGCCCAGCATGCCATGATATTCCCTGCCACAGGGGTCTCCCTTCAGTCTTGTTTTGTAGCAATAAGCGTTAGCCAAAAATAAAATAATAAAACGTATCGGACCCAACTCCTCGGGGTGGCGGGTGGGTTTCATGAGGACTACATCCTGCTGTCCTGGGATAACACCTATTACAAGGTAAGCAATTTTGCTTTATCCCAGGACAAGCAGGATGCTAGTCCTCACATATGGGTGATTAGCAAGCTAGAGGCTGAGTCATTTTGAGGTGAGTAACAGTGAAGTATTGTTGTCGAAATGAATCAGCCGAAATCACAGCAGGTTGGATGTAGAAGGAGTTGGGATTACACTGGAAACAAGTTCTTTAAGATGGATTGTCCATAGGCTGAATCTTGTCTTCCTTCTTTGTCTAAGCAGTAGTGAGCTGCAAAGGTATGAACAGAACTCCATGTTGCTGCTTTGCAAATATCCAGAATAGGTACAGAGCGAAGGTGTGCTACTGAAGTTGACATCGCTCTTACTGAGTGTGCTTTTACTCGCCCTTGAAGAGTAAAGCCTGCTTTTTCATAACAAAATAGTATGCAATCTGCTAACCAGTTTGACAGAGTATGCTTACCCACTGCTTTACCTGGTTTGTTTGGATCATAGGATACAAACAGCTGACTGGATTTTCTTTGGGCTGTAGTGTGGTTTAAATAGAAGGACAATGCACGCTTACAGTCCAAAGTGTGTAAGGCTCTTTCTCCTTGGTGAGAGTGAGGCCTAGGAAAGAATGTAGGTAAAACTATTGATTGGTTCAAGTGAAATTCCGTGACTACCTTAGGAAGGAATTTTGGATGTGTCCGGAGGACTACCCTGTCATGGAGGAACTTTGTAAAAGGTTCGTATGTGACTATTGCTTGTAGTTCACTGACCCTTCTGGCTGATGTAATGGCTATGAGAAATACCGTTTTCCAAGTAAGGTATTTAAGGTCACAAGAATTTATGGGTTCAAAAGGAGAACGCATAAGTCTAGTTAATACTACGTTCAGGTCCCATTGTATACTTGGGGAATGAAGTGGAGGTTTAATGTGAGTTAGGCCTCTCATGAATTTACTGACGAGAGGCTGTGATGAAATAGATACATCTCCCAGCTTGTTGTGATAAGCTGAGATTGCACTTAAGTGAACCCTTACAGATGACGTCTTAAGACCAGAGTCTGAGAGATAGTAAAGGTAATCTAGAAGCGAGGTAGTGGGGCAAGTGAAAGGATCTAACTCTTTCTGAGTGCACCACAGAGTAAACCGTTTCCATTTGTAGGAATAATTCTTTCTAGTGGAAGGTTTACGTGCAGATATAAGTACTTGAAATATAGCGGATGGAAGGTTAAGAGGCTGTAAGATCAAGCTTTCAACATCCATGCTGTCAGGGACAGGGATTGAAGGTTGGGATGCCGCAACTGACCCTGTTCCTGAGTTATGAGATTGGGAGCTACTCCCAGGCGAATTGGATCCCTGACTGAGAGATCTAGCAGTGTGGGGAACCATACTTGTCGAGGCCAATATGGGGCTATGAGAATCATGGTCCCTTTGTCCTGTTGTAGCTTCACTAGCGTTTTGGTTATGAGTGGTATCGGTGGATACGCGTATAACAGGCCTGAGTTCCAATGGCGAGCAAATGCGTCCCTTGGTAGACTGCTCTGTTGATGGAGTAGAGAGCAGTAATTGCTTACTTTGTAGTTGAGCTGGGATGCAAAGAGATCTATCGTCGGTTGACCCCAGCATTGGAAGATCTTGGATGCTATTGCTGGATCCAAGGACCATTCGTGCGGTTGGAACTGACGACTGAGGCGATCTGCTACTACGTTGTGGATGCCTGCTAGATAAGTGGCCCGTAGAAGAATTGAGTGTGTCAGGGCCCAGTCCCAAATCTGTGCTGCTTCTTGACAAAGGAGGTAGGAACCAGTCCAACCTTGTTTGTTGATGTACCACATGGTTACTGTGTTGTCCGTTTGGATCAGAACAGTCTTGTGTGAAAGGCAGTCCTTGAACGCATGTAGCGCATAGCGTATAGCTCGAAGCTCCAGGAAGTTTATTTGAAAAGAGGCTTCGAGCTGTGTCCACTTGCCCTGTGTCTTTAGATGACCAATGTGTGCTCCCCACCCTAAGGTGGATGCATCTGTAGTCAAAGTCACTTGTGGAACTGGTTGCTGGAAAGGTAGGCCTTTGAGCAGGTTGTTCATTGATGTCCACCAGATGAGTGCAGATTTGAGCTCTGGTGGGATATGAATGGGAGTGGACATTGGTTGAGTGGCTTGTATCCACTGTGCTTTGAGTGTCCATTGCAGTAGTCGCATGGTCAATCTGGCCATGGGAGTTACATGAACTGTGGAAGCCATGTGCCCTAGAAGAATGAGGCACTGGTGAGCTGTTACTTGAAGTTGGTTTCGCAGAGTATGAGTCAAGAGGACAAGTGTTTGGGCACGGTCTCTTGGAAGAAAAGCTTTTGCTATCGTCGTGTTTAGGTCTGCACCTATGAACTGTATAAGATGAGTTGGTGACAGATGGGATTTCTGGTAGTTGATGAGAAATCCCAAGGAGTGAAGCACTTGGATGGTGAGCTTGAGAGAAGTGAGAGCTCCTTCTTTTGATTGACTTTTGATGAGCCAATCGTCCAGATAAGGGAACACGTGCACTCTTTCTTTGTGGAGGTGTGCCACTGCTGCAGCCATGCACTTTGTGAATACTCGTGGTGCTGATGCAAGGCCGAATGGCAGCACTCTGTATTGAAAGTGCTGATCCAGTACCCGAAAGCGTAGGTATTGGCGATGAGGAGGAAAGATGGGGATGTGAGCGTATGCATCTTGAAGATCCAGAGAGCAGAGCCAATCTCCCCTTTGAAGAAGAGGTAGAATGGTGCCTAGGGACACCATTATGAATTTTTCTTTTTTGAGAAATTTGTTGAGTTGTCTGAGGTCTAGAATGGGACGAAGGCCTCCTGTTTTCTTTGGAATGAGGAAATATCTGGAGTAGAATCCTCTGCCCTTTTGAGGTCCAGGGACTGGTTCTATGGCCCTGGCTCTCAGAAGGGTGGATAATTCTGTTTGAAGAATTATGGAATGTTGATTTACTGTCCAAGATGGAAGTGGTGGGTTTTCTTTTGGGACAGTAAGGAAATCCAATCTGTAACCGTGAGTTGTGATGGATAACACCCACTGGTCGGTGGTGATGGAGGTCCAATTGCTGTGGAAGTATTGTATTCGACCTCCTACTGGTGTATTTGGGAATGGGTTGATCTGGCTGCTGCTCTCTGGGGCTTTTCAAAAACCAGATGTAGTGGCAGTTTGTGGAGGTGGTTGAGCCCTTGCAGGCCTTTGTCTAGGCTGCTGGCGTTGTGTTGGCCGGCCAGTTCTGGGCCTACTTGCTGGGGGGTAATATCGACGTGGGCGATAATAAGGCCGTCGAGTGTCATGCCTTGGAAACTTCCTGGTAGAAGGCTGAGTCTCTTGTGGTTGAGAAGATAACTGTTTTCATGTTTCAGTGTGGTCCTTTAGGGTTGCCACAGCTTCTTTTATCTTCTCTCCAAAAAGATTATCCCCCACGCAAGGCAGATCTGCTAAATGTTCTTGGACCTCTGGGCGCAGATCAGAGGCCTTGAGCCATGCCCACCCCTCCTTGCAGCAATACCAGATGCTGATAGTCGTGCAGCAGTCTCGAAACAGTCATAGGTGGCTCGGACCTCATGTTTACCTGATTCGAGGCCTTTATGAATGATGTCCTGTAAGGATTCCTGATATTGTTCAGGAAGAGAGAGAGAGAGTTCTTGAACCTGCTTCCAAAGGTTCCTTTGGTACTGGTTCATATATAGTTGATAGGATGATATCTTTGAAACCAGCATTGAACCTTGAAAGATTTTCCTTCCCAGGTTATCCAGAAATCTGCTCTCTTTCCTAGGTGGTACAGAGGAGTGTGACTTTTGCCGCTTCGCCTTCTTCTGGGCGGATTAGACGACCACTGACTGGTGAGGCAACTGTGTTTTCTGGAACCCTGGGATAGGTTGCACTAGGTAAGTTGCCTCTGCTCTCCTGTTTACTGCGGACACCGATCCTGGATGCTCCCAAATCCTATATTGCAGCTCCTGGAAAACTTCATGGACAGGGACTGCCAGCATTTCCTTGGGAGGGTCCACAAACTGGAGGACTTCCAAGGTCTTTTGACGTGCATCCACCTCTGTTTGAATGGGAAAGGGGATGGTGTCAGCCATCTAACAAAATTTGTGAAGGAGAGGTCCTCAGGAGGCGACTTCCTGTGGTCATCAGGTGGAGAAGGCTCTGAAAATATCTCTTCATCCGAAGAATAATCAGAACCGGTGTCTTCAGGCATCTCACGTGGTGTGTGGTGAGTGATTGGCTGCATAGGTTGTGGTGGTAAGACAGGAGAACGAGGCCTTGGGGGTCTTGGCACTCCAGATGGGCGTGGAATCGGTTCCCCTGGTAATTTATTAGTTAGGATGTCTAGGAGTGTGTCCAGCTTAGTAAAAACTGGATGTAGCATGGAGACATCTTCCTTGGGCACCGGTGCTGGCATCGGTGGTATCGGTGTGGGCACCGGTGTAGGAATTGGTGGCACCGGTGAAGGTATCGATGGAGGTACCTGTGGCACCGGTGAATGTACCGGAGTAGGCATCGGGACCGGTTCCGGTGGCCTCGTCGGTGTCTGCGGCATCGATGGTGCTGGCTCCCTCGGTGGAGGTGTCGCATCGCGCAGAGCCTGTTGCACCGCTTGACGAATAAAAGAGTCAAGTTCCACTCTCACAGCTGGTGATAACAGAGCAGCTATGGAGGGAGGCGGTGTTGGCGATGCAGATACCTCCTCAGAGCCCTGAGGAGGTACGGAGCCCAGCACTGATATCGGTGGGGATCGCCCTGGATCACTAGGCCTCAGAGCCTCAGTCCCCGTCCGGGGTTTCTTTGCAGGCGAGGCCGTGCCTGACGATGGATCCTCGGTCATCGTTACCTGGCGTCTTCGATGCCGGTGGCGGTGTTTTTCTTTTTTGCTTTTCGCTCCCCGAGGTCGATGCTTTTGATGAAACCAAAGGGGATGGCGTTGAGGCATCTCCCGCTTCCGGACATTTCTGCTTCAGCATGAGTTGACGAACTGAAGCGAATGGAGAAGATTGCGCTGAGGTCGAAGGCCTTGGAAGCAATTGAATATTGAATAACTGCTCCATCTTTTCGGCCCGAAGACGACAACCTTTAGCTGTCATTTCCGTACATGATTTACATGTTTGGATATTGTGATCTTTGCCTAAGCAAAGAACACATTCAAAGTGATCGACATTGTCCTCACACAATTTGGGCACTTTTTAAAGCCGGAGGCCATGGCGCCGGACAGCCGTTGACGGCGAAACCCAAAAATATCGGTCCCAGCCGGAAACCGACAACGGAAAAAGTTACCGCTGGTGATACTGTGGGAAACCCCTGCGGTGGAAGTAATTTTTTCCGAAAATTTGAAATAGGTGAAAATCACCTCAGGACTCCAATTAAACCCGCGATGCTAACGGCTTCGCGGAAAAAAGAAGACTGAAGGGAGACCCCTGTGGCAGGGAATATCATGGCATGCTGGGCATGCTCAGTAGGCACTCCGGTGCCATTCAAAAGTTTCATGGAAACTTTTAAAGAAGTTTTTCCGTACATAGGGCTCCATTACCGATGTCACTTATATGTGAGGACTATCATCCTGCTTGTCCTGGGATAAATAAGCTTTCTTCCTCTTTGTGTTTCTTATGAATTTTTTCATAGCCTATCTTAAGTGGGTAAAAACAGATAAACATCTTGAATTATCTATCAGGATTTCCTTACTGCAGTTCTTGCTGCTCCATCAAAGTGGGCGCACGCACACACAGTGTGTCACACATGTGAGAACCATCTGTCAGGTGTGTCCCGGCCGAAAAAAGGTTGAGAACCACTCGTCTAGATAGAGGACAACGTGCCACCTGGAGGACAGGTCCTAGCAACAGAATCACTTTCTGCTACACCAAGGTGATGTCTCTTTTCAGGTGACCTTGCTCCTCCAAAACAGCACAGGCAGGGAGAGACTGAAGTTGAGACGGCTCTACTATATCCCTGAAGGTCTCCTTTTTCTGCCTCAGCTCATCCAGATCTGGTACTCTTGCCTTCAGAGATCAGACTTATTTTCACAGCCAGGAGCTCTTTATACCAGATGCAAACATACCAACTCCCACCAACAGGTGGATAATCATACATGTGGCACCTGGTGCAAACAACTGAACAGCTTCCATCTCACTGCTGGACCTCAGTCTGCATCTTAATGTTGTTGAATTGTTAAAGTTATTTAAAACAGTTTACGGATTGGTTATGTTTAATAAAATTTAGTTGCATTTTAGATCAACTTGTCAATAGGACTAAATAATTTAATTACTAAAATCAGAGTTAAACAAACATTGATGTCAATCTCAGACTCATACTGTGGGGAACATAAGAACATAAGAACATAAGAACATAAGCATGACTGGGGTGGGTGGAAACCTGCAAAGAAACCTGGCCTGAGAATTCACCCAAGTCTTCCATATGATATTGTGCAGCACTGCCACTAAGCCCCCAGTCCAGCTCTACATTTATTTATTTATTTATTTGAAGCTTTTATATACCGAGGTTTAGCACAAGCCTTCACCCCGGTTTACATTGGAACGAAACAATGATACATAGAACAATTTGAGAAACAAAAGTATATGCAACTAGCATATGGAGAAGGATGTAACAGGAAATAACTAAAAATAATTTAATTCAAATAACGAAAATGAAAATAGAAACGAAAAACGAGGAAGGTATATACAAACTCGTGCTCTGAATACAAGAAAGTCTGAATGGGAAAAGAAGGAAATGAGGGGGGGATGGGGTAGGTAAAGGAAGGAGGAAGGGGTAGGTATGAGGAGAAGAGAAGAGGGGAGAAGGATGAGAAGCTTAAGGCATCACAATTGTGGATTGCTTAAATCATCATTGAAAGTCTGGCTGAAGATCCAGGTTTTCAGTTCTTTTTTGAATGATTTATTTTCGATGATAGTGGTGAGGTAGCATGGTAGGGCGTTCCAGAGTTTAGGCCCCGCTATGGAGAGAGCTCTATTTCTGGTGTTAGTAAGCTTAGCCATGGGATATGTGGGTATTTCGAGTAGACGTTTTTCAGAAGTTCTGGTGTTCCGTTGAGGTTTGTGGGGGTGGAACATTTTACTGACTGCGGAGTTAACTGAATTGTGTAATGCGTCGTGGATGATCGTCAGGGTTTTGTATTCAATTATCTGAATGATTGGTAGCCAGTGTAGGCTTTTTAGTATTGGGGTGATGTGATCCGATTTTTTATTTTCGGTCAGTACTCTTGCAGCGGCATTCTGCAGTAACTGCAGTGGTTTTAAGATGGATTTGGGGAGGCCTAATAACATATAATACATAGCTAAAAGTTGTTAGATAACACAAAGGGGCATGCCCAATTCATATTCATTTGCGGGCAACAAGTGAATCATCACTTGCAAGTGAACAAGGGGTTTCAAATTCAATATATGAGTGAAAGCAGGTCAGAGAAAAGCTGTTGAGTCCTGCAGTGAAACTCTGAAATAAATGCCCAAGAGATATTTATGGAACTATTTAGCTTTTAATACCCTTCAGCTAACAGCTCACTTGATGGGTCTTTATCATTTATTCATGCAATGCAAACATTATCTGTGTGGAGAGGTGAAGAGAGGACAGAGAAAAACAGATATAAAAGGGATAGTGCCTAGAACATGTGTCACAAAGTGGGAAAATGTATCCCTTTAAAGCATACCTTACAACTCAGCACTTAAGGGTGTCTAAACTATAAAAATAGTTCTGGGCTGGCTCTGTGGCTTAGGCTGCAGCATTTTGACATAGCAGGTACACCCGTTTGTTGGGGAAGGTTGAGACTAGCTGCATCATAAAGGCAGAAAAGACTGCTGCCACTGTGGTGGTGGTTTTTGAAAACCTGGGGCATGTTGCACCAGGTATGTTGAATCTGTCTTCCTGTTGACTGGTGGGACAGTGCCAGGATGCTCCCATAGATGGTGAAGGAGATCCAACAGGACTTCATGCACTAGAATGGCCATAATTTCCTTGGGGGCATCGACAAACTGTAAAACCTCCATCCAAGGTCTTGTGACTGGGTATCCTCTTCTGTCACCAGGTTGAGGGGAATGGTTTCAGACATTTACTTGATAAAGTTGGCAAAGGAAAGGTCTTCAGGAGGAGACCGCTGTCTCTCTTCTGGAGGAGAAGGCTCTGAGAGTAAGTCCTCTGATTTATTTATTTATTTATTTATTTTTAATTTTTATAGACCGAAGTTCTTGTAGGAACTACAAATCAATCCGGTTTACATACAACTTTTAAATGCCCAAAAAGAGTAGTGGGCTTTACATAGAACAGTTGAACAATAAAACAGGTAACAATAGAACTAACAATAAATTATGGAACAAATAGAATAGATAACCAATTAAACATAGTAATGTAGTAATAAATATTATATAGAAAAAAAATATAAAAGAGATAGAGTAAATGGAGTGTGAGTAAAGTATAAATACAAAGATGAAAGATGTGGATGTATCTGTGGATGTATCTGTGCCCACATCCTCCCATTGATCATAGGGAGTTCCTGAAGGAGGGAGAATGTCTAACATTCCAGGGCGGATAGGCATCTGTTGCAACCATCGCTGCCCGACGTCTCCACTCCATCCACCTTACCGCATTGGTGACTCCCTCCGGGGTTGATGGAAGGCTGGCTGCCGTGGCGTCTTTCAGCCATCTTCGTCCGGCGTCCCCGGACCAGCCCGACACTGCAATCCTCCATGTTGATCTGATGCCTAGGGGCGTGCGCGTGGCCCCGCCTCAAGTTCCAGAAGTGGCGCGAACCTCAGGGGCATCCCCCTGAGATGACGTCATCCGCTTCAGATATTTAAAGGTCTCTGAATTGCTAACAACTCGAGTTAGCAAGGATAAAGATTTGTTCTATCTACGCTACTCTGCCTCCTCGGACTAACCAGGGGTACCCGATCCTCGGGGGCCTCGTTCTCTCTTACTTTGTAGGTTGCAGTCTGGAACTAGTACTCGCTCCTTGAGGGCCCTCGTTCCCGGACTTCTTCAGAATTTACTTCTGCCTGGAAGTCATCGCTGCCTACTACATTTGTGAGTTACCATCGCTCTCTCAAAGCTTTCCCTGGAACCAGGTACTCTCTCCTTGAGGGCCTACTTCATTCCAGCTCCTGGGCTTCTATGAGACATTGTGTGAGTGTTACCATCAGGTTCAGTCCATGAACTCTGCATACCCTGCCTACTCACTATATTTCAGTTTCTCTACAGCTCAGCCTCCAGGGATCGCTGTTCCAGTATCCGAGCGACTACAGCCCAGCAGGGCATTCCAGCTCACTACTGCCACCTCTCGTGGTTCAGTATACTGTCTAATAAAAGAACTAGTGTGTGTCTGTCTCCTAACTCTGAGCCTGACCGGTGGTCCCTCTCGGGATCTTCCCCTGGAAGCGTGGTCATCTGCCACCGGCCCAAGGATCCACCCACAACTCTCCTAAATAAAAACAGCATCGATGGAGGGTGTACTGGCATCGATGGAGGCTTCAATGGAATCTGTGGCAATGGAAGACACATAGGCCTCGAAAGAGGTTCCGGCATCTATGGACCTGGAGCTGTAGTTGGAATAGAGGTTGTGTAGTCTTTCTCCGAGGATATAGGGAGCTTTCTCCGAGGGTATCGGGAGCTGCGGAGGTCTTGATGGCCGACTCGGCGCCGAGGGAATGGGCTGAGTCGGAAAAGCACTGAAGAGGGTATTGAGTCAGTCCAGCAACGGTGCAAACATCGATGGTTCCGTGATCGGTGCCGGTATGAAGGCCGGCACCAATGGTGGTTGCAGGCTTCAGAAGGCATCGAGGACTGTCTGGCATACAAGGACATCCAGTCCCTCCCTGAAAGTTGGTGTGGATAGCACAGCTACAGGGGAAGGCAGGCTAGGCTTTACTGGCCCTTCCACAGGAGTTTGTGGAGGCTCAGTACCTGGCACCTATGTCGGTGGGGAACGCCTTGGGGTCAGAGGAGGATGGGGGCTCCTCTCCCGGGCCCTCTTCGAAAGCGGCTCGATGGCCATCGATGCTGCTTCGATGTCGGTGCTGGCACTGGGTGTGGACTCACATCAGTGCCGGTGGTGATGTTTCCCTCAGTGCTCAGTCCGGTCTTTCCCCAGCACCAAGGATGATGCTATCGATATCCTGGATGGCATCTGTGACGGTCGGTCACCATCCCCCTGCTGCTCCCGGCGAGGTTTGTCGGTGGATGGACGTTTACTCATCGGTGATGACTGGGCAGAAGTCTATGGAGTTAGTTTTAATTTAAAAAGAGGCTCCATTTTGTCAAGACGAGCTCGTCTGCCTTTTGGAGTCATTTGGGTGCAGTCGGGACACCGGCGGACATCCTGCGATGAGCCCAGGCACAGGACACCCACAGTGTGAGGGTCCGTGATGGACATTGTTCACGGACACTCTGGGAACTTTCTGAACCAGGTCGCCGAAAAAAGGGTGCGAAACGGTCGGTGACCTGCAGGAACCGACTGGTAAGGCGGCAGGAACTGACCAGAGACATGAGTAAAGACATCTCGAATCACCCTGAACGTGTCACCCTCCCCATGCGACAGAACACCCCCCAAAATACTACCACTGCCCTCTCTCAGACCCAGTTTGTAAGAGACCTGGGCGTCTTTATAGATCAGAACCTAAGTTTTAAACCCCACATCAAAGCTCTCCTAAAAGGGGGTTTCTATAAACTTAACATCCTAAAAAAACTCAAACCCCTCCTCCACACCCACGATTTCCGCACAGTCGTTCAGACCACCATGCTCACGAAACTAGACTATTGTAACTCCCTGTTACTAGGACTCCCTGCCTCCACCATCAAACCCCTTCAGATTCTACAAAATTCCATGGCTAGAATCATAACCGGTACGCGTAAAAGGGACCACATCACCCCCATACTAAAGGACCTTCATTGGTTGCCCATCTCCTTTCGCTCACAATACAAAACCCTCACCATCCTTCACAACTCCCTACATAAACACAATCACACCTGGCTCGATGAAATGCCTCATTACCGCTCCTCCGATCGCCCCACAAGAACTACCCATTCAGGCACCCTCCACACCCCATCCCTAAAAACAGCTCATTCAGCTCACACCAGAGGGAGAGCCTTCTCCGTCGCTGGCCCTACCCTCTGGAACTCCCTCCCCACCCTCCTACGCCAAGAGACATCCTTTCACAACTTCAAGAAAGGAGTCAAGACATGGCTTTTCCGACAGGCCTACCCTGACGCAAACCCCGACGCAAACCCTGACGCAAACCAAACGTAATATCTCCCCCCAGCTCCCCCCTGCCCCCCCCCCTTTCAGTTTCCGCTCGGCCCGGCCATCCCTCACCCTCCTCTCGCCTGTCTTATCCCTTTCTCCTCCCTGCCCCCTGTCACCCTTTCGTTTCCGCGTCACCCGGCCGCCACCCTTCCCTAATTTCCCCCCCCTTCCACCCCCCCTTTTTTATACCCTCTGAAGTAACTTTTTCCCAGTTTTCTACCGCCTTCTTCAACTTTCGACGCCTCCGTAATTCTACGTAGTTAAATGACACCTATACAGTTCTCCTGTACATAGTCTCCCCCTACTCTTTTATATTCTCCCCATACCTCCTTCTAACTATGCTTTCCCCTTCCCCTCCTACCCCTTGCCCACCCTCCCTCCCCCGCCCTACCCCTAGCCTACCCTCCCCCTCCTCTCCCCCTCTCAATTCGGCTCCCATGGCTTCTTTTTTGTACTGTTTTATTTGTTCACTTTGTTATGTTTCATTGTTATATTATATTATATTGTTATATTGTTTCACTGTATCTCCCACCTGAGTTCTTTGTAAACCGGCATGATGTGCTTCACGAATGTCGGTAAATAAAAGTTAATAAATAAATAAATAAAGTACTCACCGAGCGTTGGAGGGAACAGAGTGCTATGGGAGACCCCTGTTAGGGAACTTTTAAAGAAGAAAACTTTAAATTTTTCCATGAGGAAAAAAGTTGAGAGAAATTGCACAGAGCTCCTAAACTAAGAGGCAAACTGCAGCACGGAAAAAAAGAGACTGAAGGGAGACCCCTGTGGCTACAGGGATTATGGCATGCTGGGCATGCTCAGTGTGCCAGTCAAAGTTCTAGAAACTTTGACAAAAGTATTCCGTGACAGGGCTCCATCTGACGACGTAATCCATATGTGAGGACTACCATCCTGCTTGTCCTGGGAGAAAGAGTGTAACATCACTAATCTAGGGACTGAAAATGACACAATCATCCCCGGAAATGCAGCCACTCAGGGGGACACTCGAACCTCAGCCCGACAGCCAAGGACAAGAAGGTGAATTAACCTGTCTTCACTAAAGAAAAGGAAATTATCAGGTAGGAAGTAATTTCTCATTTCTTAGCATTAATCCACACCAGTGGGATGTACCAAAGCTATTCCCTAATAGTGCGGGTAGCTGCCCTCGGTCCAAACCACACCACATGCTGAAAGGTCATATCCTCCCAGATCTGCACATCCAGGCAGACATACCTGGAAAAGTATACAACGGAGGACGTCCCAGACTGCATGGCTAATTCATGCTGCTTATCTAAGGGAAAAACAGTAGTCCAGAGGGACACTATGAGCTGGCATGCCTCATTTGACATCTACCAGTCTCTCGATCCAGACTCTGCCTGCTTAGAAAATTGGCTCTTACATTGCCCTCTCCCGCAATGTGGAAGGCGGAGATCTCCTGAAGATATACCCTCCACCTAGTCTCTGAGCTAGGCAATGTCCTATGACACTTGCTGGGCTTTTGGCGTCTCTTTAGCAATTGACATAAACCACTGTTGTCGTATAGTCTGACATTACTCGGCCCATTTGACTCTGCAAATGGTCGATGAACTGCAAGCATGCCAGCTGAACGGCACGCACTTTCAGACAAGAGATGTCCCAGAGAGTCCTCTGCACTGCAGATCCCCTGCGATATCAACTGCCGTGTGTACGTGCCAGCCCGGAATCTGTAGGGAATGCCCTTCCTTAGATCATTTGCTTTCAACCACTACTGTAGTTGGATGCCGATCTACACCAGTAACTGAAGCCGCATTAAGTAGTCTTGAGACATCGTGCAAACAGGATGCACTGAAGAGGAACATATTCGTCCTTGCCCATGGGTCATTCCATATCAAGTAGACATGGGGTCCACGCTCAAACCACCTTCAAATTGAACAGAACTTTGCACAGATGTTCTCTAGGGTCTCAAACAAAACCATACTAAATTTTTCACCTGGATCTCCATTGGCTGGAGAGCTAGAGGCAGTTGAATGGCGGTCACCTCTGAGTACCATGCTCTGCGCAACCTAAAATGACCATTTTGTCAAAGTGCTGCAGCCCAACACTTCTCAGGAGCCTGAAATTTTGTGTATTAGTACAATCCCTGGTGGTAAGTCCCAATACAACATGAGATTGCCTCCCTTATTATTGGCCAGCAAAGTATGTGAAAAATTTTGCAAAAGAAACATATGGCCTGCTTTGACTCCTCATTATTCCTTTAATTCAGACTCTGACTAGATCAGTAGTCATGGCCCTGGCATATAAGATTTGCACTAAGAAGCTTTACAGGCAACTGGAAGCAAAGATATAATTACATAAAGAGACATCACTTTTTTATGCAGATTTTTGCCAATTTTCAGGTGCAAATATTGCTACATTCTAGTTCTTAAATTTTTTCATTTTTATGTCATTTGAAAGAGCATTTTCTTTTCTACAAAAGTCACAGTGTTTCACTTTGGACCTGATCTTGCTTTGGTCAGAATTAAGGCCCCAATGATATGCATCATTTGCATGCGAGGGCAAGCTATGTTAAATAGAGGCATCTTTGGTATCCTGTTGTGTAACACGCAAACAAGTTATAGATGTGAAATTTCACAGAGCAGTAAAGCTTGTTGTGTTTACCATGCTTGTAGCTTATGAAATCTTGCTTCGACATACTTTTATAAATGACTCCTCAAAATGGACATTTTATTGTGCTGAGTTATTTACTGCATGCAAGCCTGAACATGCAAAAGTATCACCTTCACAAGGAACTATGGTAATATGTTAGCAGTGTGCTGTGGCAGAGATTTTGGGAACATGCCCTGGCCTGTGACACCATTGTTGAGATTACTTACCTGATAATCTCCTTTTCCTTAGTGTAGACAGATGGACTCAGAACAAATGGGTATAGTATCCACGTGCTAGCAGTTGGAGACGGATCTGACATCAGCACGGGTGTATATTAGAGATGTGAATCGGAACCAGAATCGGTTCGGATTTCAGTTCCGATTCACATCTCTACTGTATATATACCCCCACAGGAAGCATAGCAACTTAGTAATCTTCCTTGCAAAAGCTGTTATGGATGTGTGTACTGACGCTCAGTGAAAAGTGAAACAGGATTCCCCTGACCGATTGATAGTAGCTGGAGACCGCCAGCATTCCCAACCGGAAGGCGTTGACACCTGGTAGAGTGTACGCTCTTATGGAAATAGATGACATGGCTTACCTGGACTCGGTGAAACCCATGTACACAGGCAGCTGGGCGGGATGCTGAGTCCATCTGTCTACACTAAGGAAAAGGAGATTATCAGGTAAGTAATCTCAACATTTCCTGGCGTGTAGCCAGATGGACTCAGAACAAATGGGATGTACAAAAGCTTTACTCCCAGCCTGGGTGGGAGGCTGCCTGAGGACCATGTAGTACCGCCCTCGCAAATGCTGAGTCCTCCCTAGCCTGGACATCCAGACGGTAGAACCTGGAGAAGGTATGGAGGGAGGACCATGTCGCCGCTTTACATATTTCTGCAGGCGACAGCATCCTGGATTCCGCCCAGGATGCCGCTTGTGCTCTGGTAGAATGAGCCTCGACTCGTAGATGCGGAGACTTCCCAGCCTCCACATAAGCTGCTCTGATAACTTCTTTAATCCAGCGGGCGATGGTGGGCCGCGAGGCCGCTTCACCTTGCTTCTTCCCGCTGTGCAGGACGAACAGATGGTCCGTCTTTCGTAGTTCTTGTGTCACTTCCAGATATCTGGGCAGTAATCTGCCAATGTCGAGATGGCGCAATAAACGCCCTTCTTCAGATTTCTTCAAACCCGCCGTGGTAGGCAAGGATATGGTTTGGTTCAGATGAAACTGTGAAACCACTTTCGGTAGAAAGGAGGAAACCGTGCGAAGATGGATAGCCTCAGGAGTGATTCGGAGAAACGGATCCCGACAGGACAGTGCCTGTAGCTCTGATATGCGGCGTGCTGAACATACAGCCAGCAAAAACACCATCTTCAAGGTTAGAGAACGGAGAGACAGTCCCCGAAGGGGTCTGAAGGTGGATCCCGCGAGGAAATCCAAAACAAGGTTGAGGTTCCATAAGGGCACAGGCCACTTCAGTGGTGGACGAATATGCTTGACTCCTTGCAGGAAGCGAGAAACATCTGGGTGCTTGGCAATGGTCTTGCCATCCCTCCTGGGACCATAGCAAGACAGCGCAGCCACCTGAACCTTGATGGAGCTGAGGGAGAGACCCTTCTGAAGCCCATCTTGCAGGAAATCCAACACAATAGGGATCGTGGTCACATGTGGATTGGTGCCATGAGTGTCGCACCATGCTTTAAATACTCTCCAGATCCTTACATAGGTGAGGGATGTGGAAAACTTGCGAGCTCGGAGGAGTGTATCTATCACAGGCTCCGAGTAACCTCTTTTCTTCAGTCTAGCCCTCTCAATGGCCAGACAGAATTGAGCTGGATCCTCGTGGAGTATGGGACCTTGACGTAGAAGGTCCCGGAGAGTAGGCAGGGGAAGGGGCTCCCCTGCCAGTAGTCTTCTCATGTCCGCATACCAGGGTCTTCTTGGCCAGTCTGGTGCCACTAGAAGAACTAGGCCCCGGTGTTTCTGAATCTTGTGGATGATGGCGCCCAGCAGAGGCCACAGAGGAAAGGCGTATAGCAGAGTCCCTGGAGGCCATGGCTGAACCAGGGCATCGATTCCGTGTGAGAACGGGTCGCGCTTGCGGCTGAAGTATCTGGGTACTTGAGCATTGGACTTGTCCGTCAGTAAATCCATGTCCGGAATCCCCCAGTGATCCACAATCATCTGGAAGGCTGTGGGTGACAGCTGCCACTCTCCCGGATTTAGGCGTTCTCTGCTGAGGAAGTCTGCCGTGGTGTTGTCCTTCCCAGCAATGTGGCGGTGGAGATGTCCTGAAGATTCGCCTCTGCCCAAGCCATCAGTGGGGCGATCTCCAGAGATACTTGTCGGCTTCTGGTTCCGCCTTGACGGTTGATGTATGCCACCGTGGTGGCGTTGTCTGCCATCACTCTGACTGCTCTGTTCTTCAGTGTGTGAGCAAATCGAAGGCATGCCAATTGGACTGCCCGAGCCTCTAGACGGTTGATGTTCCACGCTGACTCTTCTCCGCGCCACCGCCCTTGTGCGGTGAGTCCTTCGCAGTGTGCTCCCCAGCCGCTCAGGCTGGCATCTGTGGTGAGCAGAGTCCACGTGGGAGAGGACATCCTCGACCCCTTGCTCATGTGGTCGTACTGCAGCCACCACCGTAACTGTGTCCGGACTCTGGCAGGCAGAGGTAGGTGCGTGGAATAGTTCCGTAGACGAGGGCTCCAGCGAGAGAGCATGGAGTTTTGTAGAGGTCTCATATGGGCCCTTGCCCAAGGTACCACTTCCAGGGTGAATGCCATGAGACCAAGAACCTGCAGATAATCCCAAGCTATGGGCCGACTGGCTCCCATCAAGTACTGGATACCCGTCTGAAGTTTCAACCTTCTCTTGGCAGTGAGACTGACTGTGTCTGCCTGCGTGTCGAACTGTACTCCCAGGTATTCCAGTGACTGGGAAGGCTGTAGGCAACTCTTGCTGAGGTTGATTACCCAGCCCAAGCTTTCCAGAAGGGCGATCACTCTGTCGGTTGTCCGATGACTCTCCTCTCGTGATTTCGCCCTGATCAGCCAATCGTCTAGGTAGGGATGGACCAGAATTCCTTCCCGCCTGAGGGCCGCTGCTACCACGACAACCACACCTTGGTGAAGGTCCGCGGTGACGTGGCCAATCCGAAGGGCAGAGCCCGGAATTGGAAGTGGCGACCCAGAACCTTGAAGCGTAGGTAGCGCTGATGATCCGGATGGATCGGGATGTGCAGGTATGCCTCTGACAGGTCTAATGCCGTGAGGAATTCTCCTGGCTGTACTGCGGCCTTGACGGAGCGCAGAGTCTCCATGCGAAACCTCAGGACCCGTAAGTATCGGTTGACTGACTTGAGGTCCAGTACAGGCCGAAAGGTGCCCCCTTTCTTGGGAAATAAATGGAATAGTGTCCAGAATTCACTTCCCAGGCAGGTACTGGGATGATGGCTTTCAAGGACAGGAGCCTCGCCAGAGTAGCTTCCAATGCTGCCTTCTTGTGTATGGGACATGACGATTCCACAAACTTGTCCGGAGGGAGATGATGAAAGTCCAGATAATATCCCTCCCGGATAATGGCGAGGACCCACTGGTCCGACGTGATCTCGACCCATCTGGGGTAGAAGAGGGTTAACCTGCCCCCTATGGCTCCGTCCCCCAGATTTATTTATTTATTTATGGTTTTTATATACCGGAGCTCCTGTATACAATACATATCGCTCCGGTTCACAGAGAACAGTAATAATTACTGCCGGGTGGCAGTTTACATGGAACAGTTAACATGGCCATTTACATGGAACAAATCAGAATACTCGATCTAAGTAATAAGAAGACAGGAACTAATTAGTCTCAACTTTAAACATATAAATAAGGCAATTTATAATCTTGGATAAATAAGGCAGTACATTAGAACCAAAGGGCAGGGATTGTTATATCTTCTAGTTCTTAGCTCTCTGGGAAAGCTTGCAGGAAGAGCCACGTCTTTAGTTTCGCCTTAAAAGTAGTGTGGCACGGCTCAAGGCGGAGGTCTGGTGGTAGGGAATTCCAGAGGGACGGGCCCGCAGTTGATAGAGCGCGTTTTCTTAGGGAGGATTTTGCGGGCTGGGTAATCATTCTATTTTGATATGCTCTTCTAGTCGGCTTATCTGAAGTATGTAGTTGCAGTTTGAAGGTTAAGTTGAGTGGGGATAAGCTGTGAAGTGCCTTATGCATCATCATGCTGCTTTTGAACTGTATTCTGTATTTAATGGGGAGCCAGTGGAGGTGCTGGAGGATCGGGGTGATGTGGTCTTTTTTTTGGCGTTGGTGAGTATTCTTGCTGTGGAGTTTAGTACCATCTGGAGGGGTTTGGTGGAGCAGGCGGGGAGTCCCAGCAAAAGAGAGTTGCAATAGTCCAGTTTCGGGAGAATGATGGCTTGGAGTACTGTGCGGAAATCTCTGTAGCGTAGAAGTGGCTTTAGTTTCTTTAAAACTTGTAATTTAAAGAAGCATTCTTTGGTGGTGTTGTTGATGAAATTATTGAGGCTGAATCTGTCGTCTAGTATTACACCCAGATCTCTGACTTGCGGTGAGGTGGTGTATCCTAAGGTGACTGGAGAGTTGCTTGTGGTCAGCAGGGTAGATTTTTCCGGTGCTATTATCAGGATTTCCGTTTTGTTAGTATTCAGAACCAGGTTGAGGCTGGTCAGAAGCTCTTTATGGTGGAGAGGCATTTATTCCAGTAGGACATGGTCTTGTGTAAGGTGTCCGTTATGGGGATGATGATTTGAATGTCATCCGCGTATATGAAATGGTTAAGCTTGAGGTTGGTGAGCAGGTGACAGAGTGGGAGAAGATTCTCATTGGGAGGCGCAGCCGGGACCTGAGCCCGGGCCTGCTCCCCTCTTGCGCTGCTTAGTCCGAAAGGACTGATTCCTGGCCTGAGGACGTGGTGCCTGGTAGCGACTCCTGTAAGGAACAAAGCGCTGTGAACTCCTGCCCCTGGAGGGCCTTGGAAAGGCGCGCTGGCCCCTTCTGAACCGATCTTCCGGCAGTCTAGGCACTGGAGAGGCACCCCATGTACTGGCCAGTTTATCAAGGTCGCTGCCAAATAGGAACGAGCCCTTAAAGGGCAATCTGGTGAGGCGTGTCTTTGAAGGTGCATCAGCCGACCATCTCCGGATCCAGAGCTGCCTCCTGGCGGCTACGGAGGATGAGATCCCCTTAGCTGTTGTCCGGACTAGGTCTGATGCAGCATCCGTGAGGAACGAAAGAGCTGACTCCATGTCAGCTGCAGGAGCGTTGTTCCTAACCTGTGACAAACAGGCACGCGTCACCACTGTGCAGCAAGTCGCAATCCGCAAAGATAGAGCTGCCACCTCAAAGGTCTGCTTCAGAATGGCGTCCAGTTGCCGGTCATGAGCCTTGAGGGCCGTCCCCCCCTCGACTGGAATGGTAGTGCGCTTGACCACAGCGCTAATCAAGGCATCCACCTGAGGGCACGCCAGCAGGTCCTGTATAGCCGGTGCCAATGGGTACATGCCCGTCAGGGCCCGGCTCCCTTTGAAGGAAGCCGCTGGTGCCGCCCATTCTAAATCTATCAGTTGTTGTGCTGCTTGAAGAATGGAAAATGGCGGGCTGTAGGACGAAGACCTTCCAGCAGGGGGTTCTGCGCAGAGGGTACCGTAGCGCTGGGACCTGTAATATCCAACTCCGCCAGACACTGAGACACCAGGTCGGAGAGATCCTCCTTAGGGAAGAACCGCCTCATGGTTCTATATGGCTCAATCCCTGGGGGAAGTTCCCCCTCGTCTGGGAGTTCGGACTCATCCGGTGAAACCTCCTCGTCTGACTGATCTGGACTGTCCAGCGGCAGGAGGACCCGCTCACGATAAGGGCGTGAGGGTCCTGGAACAGGATCCGCAGGAGCCGCAGTCGCAGCCACCGCAGGAACCACAGCAACAACAGGAACAGCAGGAACCGCAGGGCCTGGACGAGAAGCCGTTTGCATCTGTACAAAGGCATGAATCCCCTTAAAGAGATCCACCCAGGAAATGGAAGCCGCCTCTAATCGCCAGGGTACAAGATCCCCCGGGATTCCCAATTGGTCGAGACTGCCCGCTAAATCCGGGGTAGCCCCTGGGGAACTGTCCGCAAATCGTGGCTGAGACTGGTCCTGGCCCGAGGGTCCCACGGCCTCCTCACATTGGGCACATAGGGAGTCTGGCTCTTCACTGTGCGTGGCTCTAAGCTGGCATGCAGAGCAGAGGCCAAGGGCTTTAATGCCTGAGGCAGGCGGCGCCGCTGCTGAAGACGCTGAGGCATTCTGTTCCATGGAAAAGTATGCGCTGAATGAGAAGCGGCAATAATATATGCTTAATACAACAGGCGCACAATAACAATATGCAGCAGCAATATGCGCTTAATACAACAGGCGCACAATAATAGTATGCGGCAGCAATATGCGCTTAATACAACAGGCGCACAATAATAGTATGCGGCAGCAATATGCGCTTAATACAAAAGGCGCACAATAATAGTATGCGGCGGCAATATGCGCTTAATACAACAGGCGCACAATAATAATAATATTCGGCAGCAATATGCACTTAATACAACAGGCGCTTAACCATAATAATATGCCCTATGTTCTCAGCAATAGGCAGCCATAAAAGCAGCTCAACTATATGCAATTTGCTCTCAGCAATAAGCGGTGAGCAATACACGCTCAATGGCAGTCAATATGCTCTCAGCAATATGCGGTTAGCAATACACGCTTAATGGCAGTCAATAGGCGCTCAGCAATATGCGGTTAGCAATACACGCTCAATGGCATTCAATATGCACTCAGCAATATGCGGTTAGCAATACACGCTCAATGGCATTCAATATGCACTCAGCAATATGCGGTTAGCAATACACGCTCAATGGCATTCAATATGCACTCAGCAATATGCGGTTAGCAATACACGCTCAATGGCATTCAATATGCTCTCAGCAAGAAGTGGTTAGCAATACACTCTAAATGGCATGCAATAGGCTCTCAGCAATAAGCGTTCAGCAATACACGCTCAATGGCCTTCAATAGGCTCTCAGCAATAGGCGGTTAGCAATACACTCTCAGTGGCATTCAATATGCTCTCAGCAATAAGGCAATATACGCACAAGGAGGAATAGAGCCGCGCCTATTACGGGCGCTCAATACCGGAACAAGGCCCACAAAATGGCGCCCTCCACGGCGTGCCACGCCGCCGATCCTCTGTTCCTCGGAGACCAGAAATAAGAGATGTACGCCGTACCTGATCCTCGGCGCTTCCCGGTGGAACCCGGGCGGTCTCCGGCTGCGGGGGGAGAGGGCAAGTACCTTCACCGCCGCGTTTGAGGATATGCACCCACTGCCTCGTCCACGCCGGGACCGAGGCGCCTCGTATGCCTCACCCGAACCTCGCCCGGGGGCTATGTCCCTGCCACGATTCGGCCACCGGACCGAGGACTTAGACCTCCGGGGGATCACAGAAATCACCCTGGGAAACTCTACTGGGGGAGGGACCTTAGGGTATCACCGCAGGAGTGCGGGGCTCGATGTTGTAGTTGAAAAAAAGTAGAAAGAAGAAAAATAGAAAGTAGATTTGGAAAACATGCTCAGCGAGCGTGCAGGCTCTCCAAACTGCTTTGGAGACGGAAATTACTAAGTTGCTACGCTTCCTGTGGGGGTATATATACACCCGTGCTGACATCAGATCCGTCTCCAACTGCTAGCACGCGGATACTATACCCATTTGTTCTGAGTCCATCTGGCTACACGCCAGGAAATGTGCTCTTTGTGGTATCAAAGGAAGACACTGAAGCAATCAGATCTGTTAAAGATGAGAGGTTTAGCAAAGGTCATACAGTTGCTGGCACAAGGTAAAATCAATTCAAGCCCATTGATGCAACTAAAATTTGCATTAGCAAAATTTCAAATGATGTCACCTCATTCATTACAAGTGTTCTAGAACATGAACGTGAATATTTTCTTGTCCTTCAAGTATCCAGCTTATAACCTGGTCAGTATTTAGCTTGCATCTATGATAATTCCTTGTGGATTGGCTATATATGTGAAGTCTCAATTGAGAAATGTGATGTCTTGGTCAATTTCTTGCACTCCCAAGATCCTGCCAGGTCATTTTACTGGCCTCCCTGAAGAGACACCTGTTGGATTCCAGAAGAGCACATTATTGCTACCCTTGATGCATCCATAACGTCATCAGGCAGGCAGTACATTTATTCACAAACCACTTTATCACACATTGATGGAACATTCAAAAGCATATGCAAGGCAGGAAAAAAGGCTAAGTGAATTTTTGTAAAACTTGCTGTTTAAGCAATTCTTCAATGTAGTGTCTTGCCTTTTCTTGTTTTATGCTTAAATAAAAGCTTGGAAACCTGTGGCTATTACCTTGTCTGGCTGTCTAGAGTGGCCATAGGAATGGGGTTATCAATTTTGCTCAGCCACCACTGACCAATGCAAGGTAACTAAGCATACAAAGTTTTGCCCAACTGATGACTAATTTATGAAAATACAAGCCGTTAAGCCCGTTAAAACGGGCTACATTAAATTTTTTTTAAGTCCATTTTCGAACACAGCACCTTTCTACACTTTTTCTCCCTCACTCCCCCTTCCCCTCGGTCACTCACCCCCTTCCCTCCACTCAGTCTTACTCACTCTCTGTCTCCAACTGCCTCCTTCCCCTCACTCTCACCTCCCTCCCCTCAGTCACTCCCACCTCTCTCCCCTTCCCTCAGTCACTCCCTACCCTCTCTCAATCCCATCCCCTCTCCCTCAGCCCTCCTCCACTCCCTTTTTCTATGCTCCACAACTTCTTACCCTTGCACTTACTCACATCCCTCTGTCTCTCACCTCCCCCTCATTCTCTCTCTCCCCTCACTCTTCCCCACCCCCTACCTCCCACACACTCACCCACTCCTCCCTCCCACACACTCTCCCTCTCCCCCTCCCTCCCTCCTACTCAGTCTCTCCCTCCTCCTCACTCAGTCCCTCCCTCACACTCTCTCCTCCCTCTCCCCCTCCCTCCCTCTCACTCAGTCCCTCCCTCCCTCTCACTCAGTCCCTCCCTCCCTCTCTCCTCCCTCCCTCTCACTCACTCCTCCCTCGCTGCCGCCGCTGCCGCTCCACGACGCCGCCGCCATGTTGGTAAATTCAGCTGACACTCGCTGAGACCGACGTGCTTTCCGCCATGTTGGTAAATTCAGCCGATGCTCGCTGAGACCGACGTGCTTGCCCGCACATGCGCAGTAGAACTGCTCTCTACTGCGCATTTGCGGCACGTCGGTCAAGCTTCGTTTATTAGGTTGATGTCTAAACAAATGTGTCAAAAGCTAAAAGTGTGGAAAGCACAGTGAACTGTGTTGCCCTGTGCAATTTCACATCTCTAGCTCATTTGCATGTTTCACAACTGAGTGCCAAAATGGTTCTTAACATAGTGCATTAATGCATGCAAATGATGCTTGTCTTTGGGACTCAATTCTGACCAAAGCAAGGATGGGTCAAAGAAAAAATAGGTTTACTTTTGTAACAAAAAAGATGCTCTGACAAATGACATTAGAAAGAAAAAAAATTAAAAGCTACACAGTAGAGATATCTGTACCCAAAAGATGGCAAAAATTTGCGTAACGTCTATGTAACTATATATTTGCTTCCAGTTGGTTGCAAAGCCTCCTAGTGAAAATCCTAGATATACGTCATGGGCCATGACTACTGATCCAGTTATGGCCTGAATCAAAGTATACATCAGGAGCAATAAGGATTCAAAGTAGGCCTTAAATTCCTTTTATCAAATTTTTCATGTAGTTTGCTGGCCCGTAAAATGGGTGGCAAGCTCATGTTAGGTTCCCAACTTTGTACCTTAATTTACCACCAGAGGTTATAATAATCCACAAAATTTCAAGCCCCTAACAGGAGTTTGGCTGCAGTGCCCGGACGAAGTGGCAGTTTTGTGTTGCACGGAGCACAGCACTCAGAGTGACCTATATTCAGCTATCTCTAGCTCTTGAACCAATAGAGATCCAGCTGAAACATTTGGCATAGTTTTGTTTGAGACTCTAGCGAACATCCACACAAAATTTTATTCAATTTGAAGAAGGTCGAGCGTGGATGATTTTCTAAACTGATCTACTTGACATGGAATGTCCCCCATGGAACCACCTCCAAGATGGCTACCATCAAAACCAGCAGTTGTGCCTTGCTTTGTGTTGAAACAAACACCAAAATAGTGCAACATCAGACAGCTGTAAACTGCTCTTGGCCAGATCATCATATTACACGAGGCCTGAAGACTCTCCTCCAGGCTTTTGACCCGAATTAACCAAGCTAGGTATGGGAGAACCAGAAAGCAGCAGGGTTGAGAAAAGATGGCAATCACTAGGGATGTGCAGAGCAAAAGTTTATGTTCATAAGTCCATAAGTCGAAAGGGGGGGTCAATTTTGGTCAATATGGACATATGGAGAATTCCATAAGTTGAGTCTATGTCCATACGTGCAAATAAAAATTTAAACCCCTCACCCTCCTTAATCCCCCCCCCCCCCCCCCCCCAAGACTTACCAAAACTCCCTGGTGGTACAGCAGGGAGTCAGGACGCCATTTCTGAACTCCTTTGCGAGGAGCACGTGACGTCGGCGTCACGTCGGAGTGACGCGGCGTCACGTGATTCCCCGCGCGATCGCTCCGGGACCCTCGTTGCACCCAAAAGGAACTTTTGGCCAGCTTGGGGGGGCCTCCTGACCCCCCCAAGCTGGCCAAAAGGGTGAGGGGTTTAAATTTTTATTTAGGATCAACAATCGCGATTTCCAACTTATTCAACATAGCTATGTTGAATAAGTTGGAAATCCGATCGTTTTCGCCTCATCACTTTTTTAAGTTAAAAAAAAAAAAAGTTGCGTTTTACATTTAAGTTCAAAACGAATGCACACCCCTAGCAATCACCCCGACCTAGTTAAGGTTCTATAGGCGGAAGCTAGACCAAAAAGTAGCACTCAAAACTGATAACGTTACGCCAAAATGGCAAACTGCGAAAAACCAGTGATGCTCTAGTCGAATGGGCATAAGCAGATACACCTTTGATAGATCTAGAAATGTCAGAAATTCCACTGACTGTATTGCCATTATCACTGAGCTTAAGGTTTCCATACAGAAGTCACTCGCCAATGATGATAGATCCCCTTTCTGACCAAGGATGAGGCGAGAGGAAATAATGAAAGAAGGCTTGTATCTTTTTCTAACTTGGGCAATAGAACCACGGCCCATCAGTTCAGGAGCCCTGACAACAAACTCCACTGTGTTACTTCTGTAAAGAGATGCAGAGATATGCCATGAAGATGTCCCTAGGAATGTAGAGAAAGATTCAGAGCATAGCCTTCCTTTATCATTCCAGTACTCCCTGGTCTGATGTGAACCTAACCCACCTCCGATTAAAAAGTGGTTTTAAATGTGGTGTGAATGAGAAATGATTGATTAGGGCATGGTATGTGATTAATACATGTATGTATAATTGTGTTATTTTTACCCTTTTTAAAAAATATTCTTTATCATTATTTAAATAAAATTAACAAGTCAATACAACTTGATGAGAAATAGAATATTGAGAATACATATTCAAAAAAAGAAAGAAGAAAATTATAGAAACGTATAAATCTCAATATATTGCATGTCAGACCACAATTTAAAGGAGAAGCCTGAGTTATTATGCAAAGAAATTTATACAATAAAATAAAAGAAAAAAACGCACTATAGAGAGATTCAAACCCAATATATTCCAATAGTAGATTACTAAGGGCTGTACGTAAGGACAGACGGAGCCTGCTGAACTTTATCATTTATAAAAGTATTTAACTGACTATGACTAGGGTCAAAGTAAACATATTTGACCCCATTATATTTGACGACACATTTACAGGGGAAATATAACCATAAAGAAGCTCCCAAACTCAGAACAGCAGGACGCATTAATAGGAAATGTTTTCTCTTAGATTGCATTACCTTAGACACATCAGGGTACATCCCTATTTTAAACCTAGAAATAATTCATCTTTTTTTACAAAAAAACATTTTTAGAACAAAATCTTGATCTGAATCCAGAGCTAACGTTACTATCAAAGTAGAAGAAGAAACAATCTCTTCAGTGGAACTTTCCAAAAAGGAAGAAAGATGAGACAAGTCGATGGGACCTGCTTCTGTTGATGTAATATTCAAGTTTGGAACTTTAACTCCTGGCAGGTAATAAGCTTTAGAGATGGGAGGTAGAAAATTTTCTTTAATTGCAAAGACTTCCATTAAATATCTTCATAGCATTTCCACTGGTATAACAAATCTTTTCTTTGGAAAATTTAAGATTCTCAAATTACGTCTCATGACATTTTCCAAATTTTCCATTTTGTTTTGTAGATAGAGATGGCCCACTGATATTGTATCCACTGACTATTGCATTATCTCCTTAGCCTGTACTGAGTCTACTTGAGATTTTATTTCCACCATTTGCAACTGAGCATTATTTAATGAATTTGAAAAATCTTGATACTGAGAGAGAGCCAGTGAAACTTTGTTTGATAAAATAGCAATAGTTTCCCATATACTGTCCAGAGTTATATTTGGAGGTTTAATCAAAGAAACAGAAATTACCTCTGGTGTGTCCTTTGGAGAAAAATCTGTCGCTTTAGTGGTTACAGGAGAAATCAGCAGGGATTCAGTCTCCTTAACCTGCCAGCTTACAGCTCTTTTCGTTTGATCCCCCATACTGGCTCTACCTGATGCTGACACCGCCAGCCGCACTCCAACAATGGAATGCAAAGGGAAAGTGCTAAACACGTCAGCACCTTCCGCGGGGGGGGGGGGGGGGGGGGGGGCGCCAGGTTTTGGAGGCACCAGACTCTGCTCCGGAGATAAAGATTAATCTAAATCCTGGGTCACTGGCAATGGAACACCTCTCTGCTGGAGCCCCAAGGATACACTCACGGAGTCTTGCAGGGATTCTTGGCTCCACACCATTTGCTGGACCATCGGACCCTGCTGAGAAGTTCCCGCCGCAGCCTCGGCGAACACTCTGGGTCTTGTTTTCCTCTTTCCCATCAAAGGAGGTAAATTTCTTGAGATAATCGCCAGGAAAAAGTGGAGTACGAGGAGTGTCTGAGCGCATCTCATTAACGTGTGTCCATCTTGGCTCTTCTATTTTTACCCTTCGATATTTTTTGATACTGTGTAATAAAGTTTGCAACAAGAATTTTTCATACTAATTAAGATACCAGTGGTACTTACCTTTACATAGGGTTTATTGGTGTGTGTGTGTGTGTGTGTGTATATATATCTATATATATAGATATATATATATATGTGGCAGTAGTGTAAATCACAAGGTGCTTAGACTTATTTACTACCGGCACCATGGATAACAATGTCCACTAGCAGCATGTTTACAAGTAGTAACTGACAACTGTGCGTCCAACCGGACTGTACAAGGGGAATCCATACAGTATGCCCAAATTTAGGACTCCCACGTACGGGTCGTTTACATGTATAAGCACATACTTCAGACGTTTGAAACCTGTATGCCTAACCACACAGCCCAGATGGACACCCAGCCTGGATGCACAGGAACGAACCGACATCAGGCACTATTTCGTAGCAGACCTGTGCAGAAAAATGTGCGCAAACGCCACCATGGCCTACCATGCAGCAACTCAGAAAGCCTGAGAGTGGGGCCTAGCCCAAAAAACCGCTCAACCCGCCAAAACTGCTGTGACTTCCCGCCCCCCCCCCACGGAGTTAAATGTCGGATCGGCCCACTGAGGCTTGGAGACCAGAATGGGTGAGAGGAATTCCTAACATCATCTCTCTCACTTCCTTTTTTTTAGTCTCTTACTTGTACTCAGCCTGTCCCGGCCTAGTACAGAGTCCGTCTCTGGCTTTTGTGGGGGAGGAGATAATGTCTTCGCTGCCATACTCGGCTTCCTATATCCGCTAGTCTTTCAGCTGTTCTCTCCTGGTAGCTAAGTCCACGCCGAAAAACCAGCTACTGGACCAAGGCACTCAACTGAGGGAGGGATAGCAAGTGTTACTTACCTGTAACAGGTGTTCTCACAGGACAGCAGGATGTTAGTCCTCACATATGGGTGACGTCAGTGGACGGAGCCCAATCAAGGAAAACTTTTCTGTCAAAGTTTCTATAAAGCTTTGACTGATGCTGGCACACTAAGTGCACTGAGCATGCTCAGCCTGCAATTATCCCTATGACCATAGGTGTCTCCCCTCAGTCTCGTCTTATAGCAAAAAGCGCAAGCGAAACTAAAATAATAAAACGTATGTAGACCCAACTCCGCGGGGTGGCGGGTGGGTTTCGTGAGGACTACCATCCTGCTGTCCTTTAAGAACACCTGTTACAGGTAAGCAACACTTGCTTTCTCACAGGACAAGCAGGATGGTAGTCCTCACAGATGGGTGAGTACCGAGCTGAGGATGCCTGAGAGTGTACCCAATGCACCCAAGATGTGCAAAAGGCGCAACGTTGGGGGTGGAATTTGGTAAGCAAGGCATCCTGAAACCCTTAATGGATTGGTGGAAGGATGTTGGGTAGTTAAACCAAACAGAAGAGGAGTAGACGGACTGGCCAAACATGGAAGCATGCCAGCCAGTTTTATCTAAGGGATAATGGGCTGCGAAGGGATGGAGAGAGTTCCAGGTCGCAGATTTACAAATACGTACAAGTGGCACCGGCTGAAGGTGAGTTATTGAGGCTGGTACATCAGGATTAAAGTAGAGTACTTACCATCCGTCGTGGATTGCAGAAGGATGAGCCAGCGAAGATGGATGGCTCCATGGATTTCAGGAGTCATCGAGGGATAGCCTGGTGGAAGTAGACGTCCGACTCAACTCTGTAACCTTGTATGGTGGCACAGGTACAGAGGAGTCCAGGCTGAGCATGTCTGTCGCTACCACATTAATTTGTGGAGGTACAGAACCACATACCGGTGTCAGTAGGGAATGCCTCGGGTACAGGGGAGCAATTATGACTCATGAACCCAGCCCTCTTTGCAGTGGCTCGATGTATCGTGACGCCAGTGCAGAATTTCTCAGAACTCGGTCCGGTCATTCTGGAGCACGGAGGACTGCCAGCATTGTGTGGAACAGCGGCGATGGCAGTAGCGATGTTGCTCGGCCCGGGCATTCTCCAGCACTGAGCAGGATAGCACCAATGTGCTGGATGGCGTCGATGGCGGACGATCACCGTGCTGGTGACAGTGCCACGGTGCTCGGCCCGGTCTTTCCCCAGCGCCAAGGTGGATGCCCTCACTGTCCTGGATGGCGAATGATGACGGACTGTCAGCATGCCTGCACTGCTCCTGGCACTATGTAGTATCGTAGGCTGATACGGGGCTGTAGTAAAAACCCCAAAGCATTGAGTACTGTGTTTAGGCGAGGGCATTGCGTGTAGGTGCTATGTCAGTATTGACTATCGATGGCGGCATGGGGCAGCCTCGAGGGTATCGTCAAAAATAAAAAGTATGAAAAAATGTCGATGGTCGGGCAGAGCAACGATAACAGTGATGGAGGCACCAACAGCATCTGAAAATTGATGTTGGCATCGACGATATCGATGGCTGCATCGATAGGAATGACTAGGACACCGATGAAAACGACGTGGGCGCCGACAGCATCTATGGATGGAGACGGGCGCCGACAGCATCGGCGGCATGGCCATGGGCGTCGATCCGGGCATCGATGGCATGGATGGAATCGACCTGGGCCTCGATGGAATCGAAGATGGCATCGATGGAACCGGCCTGGGCACCGATGGCACCTAAGGTGTGCATCGATGGCATGCGCCCAGGCATCAATGACACCGATGGAAAAATCAGCACCATGGATGAAAACCTTGATGGCACTGAAAGAATCGATGCGGGGATCGATGGCATCGAAGGACCGCTGGGGGAGGGGTGTCGAAAAAGGCAGGACGGCCTGGAAAGGGGTACCAACTGTAGCAATGGGGCATCGACTGCAAGAAGGTACCAAGGTATGAATTCGACAGGGGGCCCTGGCGGCAATGGTAACCATGGAAGTCCCTATTCCACTAGCGCTAATAACCAGGCAGAGAGTCACAGGAGGACACTCGCAGGCTATGTGGGGCTAACTGTGAAAACGCAATTCAGTTGATAGGCCGGGGAAACCGTAGTGAGGTGACAGGAACCGACCGAAAAACAGGGCATAGTACTCTCCGAGTGTCGGTTAAACGTACACGAGGGGAGACCTGCACAGGGAAAAAGCATTTGTGAAGTAAAAGTTTAAGTGTTTCCATAAGGAAAAGTTGTAAGAATTTCTCACAGAGCTCCTAACCGCTATGCTTACTGCAGAGCAGAAAAAAGAAGACTGAGGGGAGACACCTGTGGTCACAGGGATAACTGCAGGCTGAGCATGTTCAGTGCACTCAGTATGCCAGCGTCAGTCAAAGCTTTATAGAAACTTTGACAGAAAGGTTTTCCCGTAGCAGGGCTCCGTCCACTGACGTCACCCATATGTGAGGACTACCATCCTGCTTGTCCTATGAGAACATGCGATATCACCTCAGGAGAAACTCGACTGAGGGAAGGACCATAAGGTAATCACCGCGGGAGAACCAGTGTTTAATTAACTTCCTCCTTTCCCCTTTTTCTTTTCTTAACTATACCCTCTAGGGCAGTGGTTCTCAACCCTGTCCTGGGGACCCCCCAAGCCAGTCGGGTTTTTAGGATATCCACAATGAATATGCATGAGAGAAAATTTGCATGTTATGGAGGCAGTGTATGCAAAATTTTCTCTCATGCATATTCATTGTGGATATCCTGAAAACCCGACTGGCTGGGGGGGTCCCCAGGACAGGGTTGAGAACCACTGCTCTAGGGAAATGCATGTCCACCATCTGCTGGAGATGGAGAATATTGGTGGGCTGATGTCAGTGCAGGAGTATATATACCGTGACATCAGCTTTGCTCCATCTGTTAGAGGTGCATAACCCACTGGTGTGGATTAACCTGTCTGAATGCTAGAAATATATTATTAAAATGCTTTCTGATAGAAGCTATCACCATGCTTTACCAACTGAAAAGCAGCTTCTTTCTTAAAAAAAAAAAAGGGCGAACTATATTCTGTTTTAATGGCAGCATCCCCTAGTGATACAAGTCTGTCAGATTCCCATTGGTCATATGGTATACATCAGCTTTTCAGCACACTTACTACATACTTATTTTATTTATTTTAAATTCTTTTAATATATCGATGCTCAAGACGAAGTCTTATCGTACCGGTTTACAATGGAACTAGGGGAAACCAATTAACAACTATATAGAAGGTAAAGTTACATTAAACAGGGAGCATAAACATGGGCTTTGGAAGAAAGGAAAGATTTCAAACTAATACAACTGGAGAGTACTGAAAATAGTCAGCGAAAAACAATTAAGTAGCGAGACATATAAAGGTTAACATAAGGTTGCTGAATTCGGCTGGAGATTTATCTTAGGCAGTTGTTAGCATAACATTTCCTGAGGAAGGAAGAACAGGGGAGGTAAACGGGGGGGGGGGGGGGGGGGGGGGGAAGGAAATAGAGAATGGGTAGGTAGGTGAGAGAGTCAATATTGGTTGAAAGAGGCTCCTTCAACTGTAAGCTTGGGTGAACAGCCAGGTTTTCAGTTTCTTTCTGAAGGATAGATGGCATTGTTCCTGGCGTATATCTGGGAGAAGAGAATTCCAATGGAGCGGACCCGCTGTCGAAAGTGCTCGTTTATGAATGGAGTTGTGGACCAAGGATTTGCTTGGGGGAGCCTGGAGAGAACCTTTGTATGCGGATCTGATCGGCCTTGTGGAGGCATGAAGCTCAAGAGGGATGGAGAGTTGGAGTGAGGATTGCTGGTAGACCGATTTGTGAATAATAGTAAAGAGTCTTGAAGAGTATTCTATAGTGGATGGGTAGCCAGTGTAGAATTTTTAGGACTGGTGTGATGTGGTCCTTATGACGTGAGTTTGTAAGAATCCTGGCTGCTGCGTTTTGCAGCATCTGAAGAGGTTTAGTAGAAGAGGCAGGGAGACCGAGTAGTAGTGCGTTGCAGTAGTCAATTTTTGAAAATAGTATGGCTTGAACTGAACGGAAATCATGGAAGTGTAGGAGTGGTCTTAGCTGTTTTAGGACCTGTAGCTTGAAGAAGCATTCTTTAGTTGTTGTATTAATGAACTTTTTGAAGTTCAATCTTGAGTCTAGGGTGGCTCCAAGGTCTCTCACCTGGCTTGCTAGTGGTATGGTTGCGTTGTTGGCGACGGGGTTATTATCGATAGGGGAGGTGACAAGGAGTTCTGTTTTGGATGTATTGAGAACTAGATTGAGACTCGAGAGAAGGAGGTTGATGGAGTGCAGGCAATTGTTCCAAAAGTTTAGTGTAGTGGAGATGGGGATTAGTATCTGCATGTCATCCGCATATATATAGTGGGTGAGGTAATAGCGCGTTTTCGAAGCGCTATTACCCTTACTGAACAAGGGGTAAAGCTAGCGCATCGAAAACGCGCGTCCAAATGCCGGTTAACAGTGCGCTCCACCGGAGCACTGTACTGTATCGGCCTGATAGTGATTGAGACTTACAAAACTACTATTGCTTCTAATAATTCTGACCAATTAAGCAGCAACAGATTATCCCACAAGCATTAGCAAAGACCGCGTAATCTTTGTCCTGGCAGTAATTATAACTGGAAACCAGAAAAAAGACATAGTATAAAATATATATCAAAAGTCTCATTCTTAAAAAGCAACTCACTTGTTCAAGAATACAAGAAATGGGGCTAACATGGGACATATAGCAGCTTTAGCCATTACCTATGAATTAGATGAGACTGCAAAAGTTCTAGGCAAATGGTCAGACTTTGCATAACCAATACATAGACACAAAATACCATCATGACAACGAATTAAAAAAACAAGGAAACCTTATATGGAACCTATAACATAATAGGATACACATATATTAACAAAAACTAAGAATCTGATGGCAGATAAAATTGAACACACTGCTTTGTCTAAAAATGCATGAATTAACAGGCTTCTAAATATCTTTCCCAACTTCTGCTCTCCTACACTCCCACGAGAGAACTCTGATTGTCCCAGCAGGTCCTTCCATCCTCCCTCTCTACTGGCTTCAGCTAGACTAATATTCACGAGACTTCACACATTCAGATGCTCTGCCCCCAGTATGGCACAAGTTACATCTAATGTTGAACCAAGAAATTTACCACTTCACCTTTTGGTAAAAGCCAAAGTTTGGCCTTTTAACCAGAACCTCCCCTAGATTCCACAGCAGGGACTCACCCTTTAGTACCTGCCTACTGGAAGTCTGCCTTACCATGAATCCCACAAGGTTTGATCACTTCCGAACTCTCTCTATCCGACTGATTCTTAAATAATTATTACTTGCACAGTCCAAAAGTAAGGACATACAAAAATACAGATATTGTACTTCTAACAAAATATCATCTCTAACCCACAAACTGACAAAATGATAAAACTGAATACTGTCCTGCAAAATTAGCTCAACGAAAAGAGAAAAATTAAGATAATATCACACAAAACTGCAGGTCATGCAAGCCAAAGACTATTTTCAAGCCTGTTTAAATAAAAAAAGGTCTTGAGGGGTTTTTTTGGGTTTTTTTTTTAAGTGTGTGAAGAGAATGCTCATTTCGTATACCTGGGAGAGAATTATACTTTACTGGATCAACAACTGAGAATGTCTGTACCCGTGTTTCATAAAAAAAAAAAAAAAAAAAATCTTCGGTATGGGACATCCACTGCAGCCCAATGATATAAGTGATCAGGGAGACTGACATATTTAACAGCTTACTAATACAAAACAAAATATAATGACTTAGGGGCTGATGCAACATCATGCACACAAAAAACATGCATCCAACTTGGATGGATGCTTTTTAATCACCCGCACATCCCCTCTCTTGGGCACTTGATCTAATAGTCTAATGAGCTGGCGCACTAAAAGGGATATACAATGGATAGTTTGCACATCCCTCGCATGTCCATGCCATCTAGCTTCCAGGAGAAGTGGCTGTGCGCTGGTAAGAAAAACGGACACTCAATTTTCTGAACATCCCTTTTCCTAACCTCCCCGCTGTCAAGTTTTTGTTTTTTTTGTTTGTATTTTTGTTGCAGCTTTCCTGTTGTTCCTCCTGCTTAGTACTGCAACAATATTAAGTAGGAGGAAACACAAGAAAACTATTTTTTGCTTTTCTGAGCATGGCTTGGGGTGCCTCAAACTTAACACCAGCTCTGGGCTGGTGTTAATGTTTGAACATGAAAATGTGCGCGAGCTGGATGCACTTTTTTTTTTTTTTTTTTAAATCAGAGGTACTAGCTAATAGCCTCATCAACATGGCATTTCAATGTGATGAGCGCTATTAGCTACACGCCAGTATGGATGGGCGTTTCGGACACGCTAATCCCAATATTGAATTGGGCGTATGTCTAGCACAGCGCTTCTCAACCAGTGTGTCGCAAGTGTGTCGCGTGCTCCCGGTCTCTCTCGCTGCTCTTCCTTCCCTGCTGCCGTTTCCGCCGGGCTATTAGCACGTTCAAGCCCAGTGGGAATGGCAGCGGTGCTAGAAGAAGCTGTGGCACCTGCGGCTGGCCTTCCTGCGCCTACCCCCTCTCCCCCCGTAACACGGAACAGGAAGTGATATACAGTGCGGTGCGCGGGAAGGAGAAAGAGCCGTGCCGCGTGGACAAATAGCAGCGGCGGCAGCAGTATCGGCCCCCGTGCAATCGAAGCAGTCGGTAATCGGGAAAGGAGACAGCACATGAGCCTCCCGCGGCCGATGGGATTCTTCTTTCTTGGCCTGCGGGGGCTGCAGGAGGCTGCTGCAGCTACCATTTGTGCTCGGGGTGGGGGGGGGGGGAGAGGAAGCGAGTGAGAGAAAGAGAGAGAAGCAGCCAGCCACCCAGCCTGTGTGTAAGTGAGAGAATGTATTTGATTGAGAGCATGTCTGTGATTGAGAGAAACTGGTCAGAGAGCTCATGTGCGTGTATATGTGAGAGACAGTGAAAGTGACTGCTCAGGGAGATGACTGATGTGTATGTGAGTGTGTGACACATTGGTCAGGGAGGTGAGTGATTTCCTCCGAACCACACTAGTTCCCTCCCTGCCCCATTCCCAGTGCCCCACTTCCACCCCTAGCGCCCCCTCCCCTGCTCCTTCCCTTCCAGTCAGTGATTTCCTCTGAATCACTCTAGATCCCTCCCCACCCCACATCCCTCCCCGCCCCACATCCCCACCCCCGCTCTAGTTCCCTCCCCTGCCCCCTCCCTCTCAGCCCCCTTTTGCCTTTGCCTTTAACTGTACATAAATTCATATGTTTAATGTTTAATTTTGATTATCTAAAAATCCAAATAGTTCAACCAAGTTTTGTTATGCTCATTGACCTTCTATAAAAATGTACTTTCGTGTGTTATCTAGCTAACCTTTTATCATCGTTCATTGTAATTTTCTTTCACAGTTACCTGTAAACCGACATGATGTGTCCTACGAATGCCGGTATATAAAAATCTTTAAATAAAATAAATAAATAAATGATGTGTGTGTGAGACAGAGAAAAAGCATGGGAGTGAGAAACCTGTATATCTGAAAGAGAACATGGGAGTGGGAAGCCTGGGTGGGTGTGTGTGTGTGTGTATGCATGAGAGAGATCAAGTGACTGGTGTGTGTGTGAGAGAGAAAAAGTGATTATGGGAATGAGAAGCCTGTGCTTGTGGAGAGAACAAGCATGGGAGTGAGAGACTGGTGAGTGTGTGTGAGACAGAGAAAGTGATTATGAGAGTAAGCCCGTATATGTAAGTAGAACACGGGAGTGGGAAGCCTGTGTGTGTGTATGGCATGAGAGAAACTGTTCAGGAAGGTGACTGGTGTGTGGAAGCATGACTGGTATGGTGTGTGTGTGTGAGAGAGACATGGGCCCTAAGGAAGAGGACCATGAGAATAGAGCTTAGCCACTACTGCTGCTTCTGGTGTGTGCTACGGCCTGCATGGAAGAGGAGTAGGAGAGATGCTGGAGGGGGTAAGTAAAGGTGGCTTTTTAAGTTTATTTTTCTTGATTGACTGCCATTTAATTATTTAATATTATGTGATGTGTCTGCTTTTTTGAAATATTTTATTGGTGTTTGGAGAATGTTTAATAGTTTTTATGAGCTTTTAATTGTTGGATGTTATTCTGTTCATAGCTGTTTTGTAACATATTCTGCTTATTAGTATAGTTTTACAATTATTTCTGTGTGGGGATCTATAGCTGCTTGCTAGTTCTGTTTTCCTAGTAAGAGGTGTATTGGTTTTTAGGGCCTGATTTAATATTTGTAGTGTTGCCTTTTCATAGATAGGGTTGCTCCAGTTTGAGTGTGTTCCATAATACAGGTGTAACTGTGTGCGGATTAGTTTATGTGCATTACTACAGATCTTGGGAGTATGTTAGGGCGGTTCTGTGTCTGTTACCGAGATGAGATATTTTACTAGCATGTAAGTGTTTGTATCAGTCTTATTTGTTGTGTTTTCTCAAGAGGACATGCATTGGTGGTAAACTGCTGTCTTTTCATAAGTAGGGCTATTGAGCCTGGAAGTAGAAGGAGTTCGTGTTGCTGTTACTGAGATGACACCAGAACCAGAATATCTTTTCTGTAGGGTGAGCTGTATGGGGAATGTCATAATTCTGCTTTACATCCATTATTGTGGATCAGGGGGGTTCCCGTGGATGCAAACTGTACTTTTACATCTAGCCCCGTGACGATCATGGGTCAGTGTGTCATGCATGTGAGAACCATCTGTTAGGTGTGTCCCAACAGAAAAAAGGTTGAGAACCACTGGTCTAGCACATCCAAAACGCATGTCCAACTGCGCATTTACCAGTGCGCTGAGCTCAGCACTCGATATTGAATCGGCCCCTTAGTGCCTTATGAACCAGCATCAGTAAACCTTATTCATTGTAAAATTGGCAACCAGTAGAGTGAGGACAAAACAGGAGTAATATGTTCCCTTCGTCAGGTGTTGGTCAACAGCCACGCTGCAGAATTCTGGACTATTTGTAGTAGTCGTAAGGAAGTTTTTGGCAGACACTGCTGGTGTATGACTTCATTCTTAATTATATATCTGCAACTTATAACCAAATACACCCAGTTCCTTATTCCTACCTAATGTACCCTACTTCTAATCTAAGTACTTGCAATCTGTCTCATATCCCTATATCATATCTGCATGTAACCATTACTTATGTACTCAAGGCCCTGCTACTTTATGTAATCTGCCTTGGGCCTATCTTTAGGAAAAAGCCAAATATCAAATGCTTATAAAGTCCATCTGATCTGATCATTTTCCCTTCCTGCTGCAATACTGCAAACCCCATCATGTGAAGAATTTAAAAAAAAAAAAAAAAAAAAGTGAAAAGCAATTGTACCGTGTTCCACTATTAATGAATTATATACAGTTGTGCTCATAAGTTTACATAACCCTAGCAGAATTTGTAAGATGTGTATCACTTTAACATGAGTGATCAGACAAAGCACTTCTGTTATTTTTAATGTGTTTCAAATTATACTTTTATATATTGGAAGGTCGACCGGATCTAATGTCCGGTCGGCCACGGTAATATGGGCCCAGGCTCACGATGGGAGCAAGCCCAGGCCTGCGATGGCTAAGGGAGGGGGGGGGGGGGGGAGGGAGGTGGAGGGTTTCGGCCAGGAGAGTCAGCAGCAGGTCAAGGAGCAGAGCGAGGTGGTGCGGGTGGGGGGGGGGGGGGGGAGGCGAGGCGAGGCGAGGCGAAGAGTAGGCATGGTTTGATTCCTGGTTAAAGGGCCGGGATTGCCTGTCGATGTGCTGGCTGGCCGGGATTGGGCAGCCAGCATGCGGTCTGCAACAGTTAGGTGGGGGCTTTAGCAGGGTTCGCCAGCTCAGTCGCTCGTTGGCATCTGGGCAGCCGGCGGTTCTTTGCGGGTCTTTCGTTCGCCTTGCTCCCTGAGGGTGTTTGATAAGCGGCGGCGAGGGCGGCGGTACGGAGGAGTCGTTCGGAGGTGGAGCGCGTGTTCGTGCAGCGGAGGCGTGGCGGTCACCTGAGAGTGGGTGCGTGACGGGAGCAGATGGCGTCAGAAGCAGCAGCTTGGGTCCCCGGGGACGCTGGCGAGGCGGCAGGAGCGGAGCTGGTTCTGGCGCGGGGCGCTTCGGAGCTCGGGGCTGAGCGGGTGAGTGCGGTTTGGGCTGCGAGGGCAGTCTAGGTCCTCCACGGGGGAGGGAGGGGGGCGGAGGGGCGAGAGGTTCTAGGGTTTACCGCGATGGCACATGGCGCGGGGAGGGTCCCGAGGGTCTCTCGTTCAAGGTCACGTGCGCTTGGTGGGAGAGGTAGGGGGGGCGATGCTAAGTGACTTCGAGAAGGGTCTAGGAAGAGGTGGGGGAGCGGGGTGCAGGGCTGTGGTGTCAGCGGGGGGGAGGTGGCTGGTGGAGGGGTGGGGGGTGGTGTTTTACCCATTGGGGGCGGCTCAGCAGGGTCCTCTGGTCTCGCGGAGGTCGGGCCTGGAGGCGCTTTTCCCAGCAGTGCTATCGCGGGGGGGGGGGGGGGGGGGGGTTTGAGGCAGGAGATTCAGTGAGGCTGGTCGGGGAGCGTTCCTCCGCAGGGCCTCGGCAGTCTGTCTCCACCATTTTGGCAAGAGGGGTGGCATTCCCCGGCTCATGAGGCTTCGGTATCTGAGCGCGGGGGCCCCGGGGGGAGGGCACAGATGGGGAGAGGCTGTCCGGCCTTCTCGGGCCTTGTCTGGGGTTGGCTCAGTCTTTCCAGCTCCGGGAAGGTTTCCTTCGGTGGGCAGGGGAGTGGGTACGTGTCGATACCCGGTTGGGTCGTGGGGTCAGGATAGTCGCGAGCAGGAGGCGGAGGGTCCTGTTGCGGGTGACTGGTGTGGGCCTGGAAGAGGGGACTGGGTTTGGGAGCAGCTGGGGTGAGGGGCTATTCTCCAGGGGAGGTGCCTCCTTCTCCGCCTGCTTTTGTCTCCCCCAAGGCTGAGTGGGTGGTGGGGTCCTGGGAGGAGCCGGGCACATCGCGTCAGGAGGAGTGGAGGAATGCAGCGGCAACGGCTGAGCTGCGGGCGCCGGCGGCTCAAGCGGAGGTTCCTGGATTGGCGGCGGCGGAAATGCCCCTGCAGGGTGAGTTTGTCTTGTTTCCTAGGGCTGATGAAAGGGGGGAGTTTGGAGTTCCCTACATCGTGATGGATGTGGGGGGGAACTAACACGGGTGATGTGCCGGACCGGGGGGTAGGGGAAGCGGGGGGCACGGATGCTTCGACTGACAAGGCCAAGACAGCAGCATGCAAGAAGGCTAAGTCCAAAAAGAAGCGCGCGCGGTCCAGTTCGGAGTCTACCTCCTCATCATCCTCATCTTCTACTTCGTCTGACTCGGTGGTGTCGATGGTCCCTGGTGCCAAGATCAAGGAGGCCGACAGGAATATTGCGGCTTTGATTGCTTTAACTGAACTCTGGGAGGAGGTGCCGCGATCCCTTCAGAAGAAGATCCGTCGCCGGAAATTCATCGATATTTTTCAGCTTTTGGAGGGACGCAGAGGGAAGAGACGCGAGAAGAAGCAGCATAAGAAAAGTGACCGCTTTCCTGGAACCCAGATGAAGGTGGCTCGGAACGTCCACAATTGGATACGGTCCTTTTCACGCTCTAGCCAGTGTCATCGGGCATTGGGACCCGACACAATATGGGCCCTTGTTAGCGTATGCGGACAAGATTCTGGCCGCGAGCAAGTCTTACGAGGGATGGTCATGGTTGAACTATGATGAGTGTTTTCAGGACCGCATGGAGGAAAATAAGTTTATGTCCTGGGGTACCCAGGATGTGGGGCTTTGGTTGACTCAGATGTCACCCAAAGCGCATGCGAGCGGTCTTGGATCTGCAGCCTCTCAGGGGACTGGGCCTAGTCTGCCTTTTCGGCAGGGGCTCCCCGCGAGCAGCACAGGCAAGTCGGGGCCGGGGTTAGTGCTGTCTGCTGGCGATTCAATAGATCTTCGTGTATCTTCCCCGACTGCAAGTTTCGGCATGCGTTTGCTACTTGCGGCGTGGGACACCCCGCCTTCTCGATGTGTCAAGCATCAGGGCGATGGAACTGGGGCTACCCCCGGTCCCAAAGGACCGGGTAAGTGAGGTTACAGTTAGGGCGGCTACTCCCATCAGGATTGGTGCGTTGCTTCCTTGGTTGCGGATTTACCTGGTGGGAGGGGCGGCTTCGATACTATCGGAGGGGTTTATGGTGGGTTTTTCTATTCTGTGTTCGGGCCCGGGTCCAGTGGGGGGTGGGGTAAATTGTCCATTGGTAAAGCGGTTACTCAAGGTGGTGGGCAACAAGTTGCAGTCAGAGATCGATTTGGGTCGGATTGCAGGTCCGTTTGCATCTCCTCTGCTGCCGGATCTGGTGTTGTCCCCGTTGGCATTTGTTCCAAAAAGAGAGGCGGGTAAGTACCAGCTGATCCATAACCTTTCATTCCCGGAGGGCGTTTCAGTGAATGATTGCATCCCCAAGGAGCTGATGTGTCGTCTGTTATGCCTCTTTTGATTTGGCCGGGCGCATGGTCAAGCGCTGTGGTCCGGGTGCTTTGATGGCCAAGGCAGACAGAGTCAGCGTTTCGGTTGTTGCCAGTGCACCCGGAGAGTTTTCGCCTACTGGGTTTTCAAATTCAACCAGGCATTTTATTTTGACAAATGCATGCTGATGGGTTGTTCTATTGCGTGCGCGTATTTCGAGGCATTTAGTTTGTTCCTACACTGGGTAGTGGGGAGCCTTTCTGGGTCACCGAACATTGTGCATTACTTGGATGATTTTTTGTTCATCACTAAAGCGGGCGCTAGCGATTGCAGGAATCTGCTGCATTGTTTCCAGGAGGTCTCCAGTGAATTTGGAATTCCACTGGCGTCCGGTAAGACAGAAGGTCCGTGTACGAAGCTGGTTTTCCGGGGTATTGAGATAGATTCAGTCACAATGGTGTCGTGCTTACCAGCAGACAAGGTGCATCGGTTGCGGGAATTGGTGCAGAGGGCGTTGGGTCGGTCGAAGCAGTCTCTTCTGGAGTTGCAATCATTGGTGGGCAGTTTTAATTTTGCATGCCGGGTAATCCCCATGGGTCGCGTATTTCTGCGGAGGTTGTCGTTTGCCATGTCCGGTGTCCTGAGGTGACATCACAGGGTCCAGGTGACTGCACCGCTTCGTGAGGATTTGCGTGTCCTGGACAGGTTCTTAGTAGATTTTAATGGGTCGGCATTTTGGCAATCCGATCCCATGTCCAATCATGACTTGGACTTGTTCACGGATGCGGCTGGGGCAGTGGGGTTTGGGGCTTATTTTCAGGGATCATGGTGTGCAGCGGGTTGGCCGGAAGAGTGGGTGGTGTCTGGGGTCACAAAGAACATCACGTTTTTGGAACTGTTTCCAATCGTGGTAGCCTTATATATCTGGGGTCCACGGTTGCGGGGTAAGAGGGTCGTGTTTTGGTGCAACAACATGGGCTTCGAGGTGCCTTTTGGTATCTGAACTGTTGAGGGAGCTGGTTATACATTGTATGTCGTTGAATGCGACCATATGGGCCCGGCATGTGCCAGGCGTTGCTAATGGCGTGGCCGACTCTTTCTCGTTTCAAGTGGGACTTATTCCGAGAGCTGGCCCCGAATGCGGAACCCTGCGGAGCTTCAGTGCCGTCTTTCCTTTGGAGATTTGGTTCCCCGAAGCCTGGAAACTGCTGCGGGCATCATTAGCCCCCTCCACGTGGACGTTATGGGGGCGGGGCCCGTAAGGTGATAGAATTCTTGTCTTCAGCGTGGTGGGTGGGGGGGGTCCCATTTCGGATGTTTTGCTATTGCGTTTTATTGAGCATGCCAGGATGGAAGGTCGCTCTAAGGCAGCGGTGAGTAGGCAGCTTTTCGGGTTCTCTTTCTTCATGCATGCCCACGGGTGGGGTTTTCTGATGGGGAGGTTCATGGTCAGGAGGCTGTTAGTCGGTTGAGCCAGAGAGGTGGGGCGGGGTGTGGACAAGCACCTGCCAATCACGCATGATATTTTGTTACTGCTCTGGGACTCGCTGCTGAGTATTTGCTCTTCGCATTATGAAACTGTGTTGTTTCGGGCGGCGTTTGTTTTTGCCTTTTTTAGTGCATTCCGGGTCAGCGAACCTGTTGCCCAGTCGGCTTCCAGTGTGGAGTTCCCCGGGATCCTGGCTAAGCACGTGGTGGTTACTAGCAAGTCGGTTACTATATGCATTCCGCGGTCCAAGACTGATAACAGGGCAAGGGGATGTTAGTAGTGTTGCAGTCGGTTCCTGGTTTGCGTTCTTGTCTGGTTGATAACGCGGTGCGTTATTGTCAGTGTTGCGTTTCGGGATATGCTCATTTTTTGGTGCACGTGGACATGCGGCCCTTGACGAAGTACCAGTTTGAGATGGTTCTTCGTTTGGTGTTAGCAGCCGTGGGGCTGGACGTTCGGCGCTTCGGAATCCACTCCTTCAGGATTGGGGCGGCGACTTCAGCGGCGACGGCCAGTTTATCCGAGAGTGTGATCCGCAGGATTGGCAGATGGCGGTCTGATGCGTACGAGGGATACGTCCGTCCCGGGCCTAAGAAAATGTGAACAGTACCTAACTCTTTTCTTTACAAGTGCAGAGCCAGCTGGAAAGTCCGTTTGGTTCATTGAGCATTCATACACCTATTGGGCTCTTAAACACGCTTGTGGACGACACTATGGGCCCCATTTGGACTTGCAGCGCAGGGGGGGTGAGGGTGCATTGGTTGGGGTGGCGGGGGATGGTGTGGGACGAGTTGATTGCCTGCGTGCGGCAGAGTCAAGAGTGGCTGGGGCAGCTGCAGGCGGTGGTGATACACCTGGGGGGCAATGATTGGGGAACACTGTCAGGGCGGCAGTTCATCAGCATGGTCCGGAAGGACTTGATGCTGGTATCTATCCCGTTGCCTACCACTGTCATTTATTGGTCGGATATCATATTAAGGCCTGCTGAATCGGAGAGGGTGATCTGGCGACGGAGCAGGGCCAAGGCTAACCAGCAGATTGGTTCCTGGCAGGTGCTTTTGGGGAGCAGACATATCTGGTATGAGTGGCCTTGGGGAAAGGTCACGGGGCTGTTTGGCAAGGATGGGGTTCATCTGTCATTTATCAGCATGGATCTTTTCCTCAATTTGATTCAGGAGGCTTCAGAGGAAATTTTTCCTCTGTAACCAGGGCCGCATCTTTGGGGGTCACGGGTTATTTTACCCGTGTCTATGGTGGATGGCCTGAGCCACTACAGATTATAATTATTTGTTAAGATGGTTAGCTGCTAAAATTTGTGATGGTTGACAACTGGGGCAGTTGTCGGATACGGGATCCTTGCTGGGAGGCGGCGGGGGTCCACCGGGTTGGCTTCTTGCTGGGAGGTGGCAGGGGTCTAAACTCTGTGTAAGGGCTGGAGGGAAGAGCTGGGTGGCTGGTGCAGACCGTCTTGCTGGGGAAGTGGCAGACGGTCAGGGGGTTATGTCATTTGGAAATTATGCATGTTATTTGTAAGGCTAAGGACTCCCTGATGTTTATTAAAGCTGCAGCCCTGTTAACCCAAACCTTGGCTTATGTGGTCTTGATTTGTAAAAGGGGCGGATGTGAGTAAGTGAGGTCCTGGATGCCCATATTACACAGATTAGCACAATCATTAAACAAACCATAACAAGAAAGGAAATAAAAGGGTCCTGTTCAAAAGTTTGCATACCCTTGAATATTTACGCTAAGTTGACACACACAGGTTGAGATGTTCATGAAGGGTAGGTATCTACACTTGTGCGTTGTTTGAGTGTAATTAGTGTCTGTGTATAAATAGTCAATGAGTTTCTTAGCTCTTGAAAAACCCTTGTGTACTTCATCCAGGGCTGCACTGACTGATGCTTACTGAAGCACGAGGAAATCAAAAGAACGATCAAAGGATCTGCGAGCAAAAGTAGTTCAACTATATAAATCAGGAAAAGGATATAAAAAGATATCCAAAGATTTGAAAATGCCAATCAGAGCTGCTCAAAATCTGATCAAGAAGTGGAAAATTATGGGTTTTGTTAATACCAAGGTAGACCAAGAAAATTTCAGACAACTGCCAGCAAAATTTGTCAGGATGCAAAGAAAAACCCACAAGCAATTTCTACTGAAATACAGGCTTCTCTGAAATAAAAGTTATATGGGCGTTTCAGCATGCACAATAAGGAGATACTTGAACAAAAACGGGCCGTATGGTAAAGTTGCCAGCAAAGAGCCATTGCTGCAACACCACCACAAAACAGCCCGCTTACAATATGCCAAACATCACCTAGAGAAGCCTCAAAATTTCTGGAGCAAAATAATTTGGAGTGATGAGACCAAAACTGAACTTTATCGTCTCAAACAAACACTATGAAGAGAAGAATACCATCCCTACCGTAAAGCATGGAAGTAGATCTCTGCTGGGTTGTTTTGTTGGGTTGTTTTTTTTTGGGGGGGGGGTGTAAACTACAGCAGCATAGGGAATTTAGTCAAAATTGATGGCAGGATAAATGCATCTTATCAGAAAATATTGGAGGAAAATTTGCATTCATCAGCCAGGAAGCTGTGCATGGAGCACACTTGGAATTTCCAACATGACAATCTGAAACATAAGGCCAAGCTGACCCTTCAATAGCTGCAGCAGAAGAAAATGAAGGTTCTGGAATGGCCATCCTGACCCCAAGATCATTGAGCCATTTTGGGAAGAACTCAAACATGCAGTTCATGCAAGACAACCAAAGAATTTACAGGAACTGGAGGCTTTTTGCCTCGAGGAATGGGCAGCTTTACCACACAAGAAAATAAAGGTCTCATTCACAACTATCACGAAAGACTTCAAGCCGGTATTGATGCAAAAGGAGGCAATACACAATCTTAAGAACTAAGGATATATAAAATTTGAACAGGACCATTTTATTATTTCCGTTATTGCTCTGGTTTGTTTGTGCTATTTTGTGATGCATAAAAATAGTTTAATTTGAAACAATTAAAAATAATAGACGTGTTTTGTCTGATCACTCATGTTTTCTTAAAATGCTACACATCTTACAAATTCTGCCAGGGGTATGTAAACTTATGAGCACAACTCTGTAAAATTAATTAATAATGGAAGACCGTACAAATGCTTTTCACATTTTTTTTTAAATTTCTTCACATGAGGTTTGCAGTATTGCAGCAAGAAGGGAAAATGATCAGATCAGATAGATTTTATTTATAAGTATTTGATATTCTGCCTTTTCTTAAAGGAAGGCCCAAGACAGATTACAAAAAGTAGCAGAGCCTTGAGTACATAAGAAATGGAAACATGCAGCTATGATATAGGGATATGAGGCAGATTGCAAGTACTTAGATTAGAAGTAGGCTACATCACGTAGAAATAAGAAAGTGAGTGCACTGGGTATAAATTGCAGATATGTTGTTAAGAACATATGTATGCTTTCCTTTAATCTTTTATTTTACTTCTCCTTTTGAGTCAATATGCATATCTGAGGGATGCATCTGTCATAACCATGCTCTCAGGGATGCAAATGGTGGGCTTGGATTTCACTGGGTTTAGTGTATGACAGTACAATACTTTAAGAGTAGCAACCTCTCAGATCCCCAGTAGTAAAGAGAAATAAAAGCAGCAATACCTTTTTCCCAGTTTGTTTCTCCACCATGTCGTTGCGGAGTGAGAAAGCCTCTGACTGTGGTGTTTTAGAACACCCAGCCTTGGGCATCGTTCTGCCTTCCTTACTTGATCTTCATTTATGCTGCCATTGCTTCGTCATCAACTGTCTTTCATAAGAGAAAAAAAGACAAAGAGAATGGAGAGAAACATTAAAATAAACCAACCAAAGCATGTTTCAATTGTATAGGTGTTACACCTGCTTGCTAGAAGGGGTTATTTTATCATTCATTATCTGAATGTGTTTAGCTCTCTCTCTCCTTTGTCTTCTGGCACTGCAGTTTCCTCCAGCTTCTTTGGGCTTCCAGCTCAATTGGAACCAGCCTCTACTGGAGCTACAGTAATGAGATTATTAACTACTTAGGTTTCAGCCCCATTTTACTAACTCTCCTCTTCCCTCTAGTCCAGTCATTTCAGCATAAGCAATCAGACAAGAGCCAAAAAACGGAGCTCTCTGGAACCCAGTATATGAACACTTAGCATTTTAGCCACTAGCTATCACCATTATGTGATGGCTAGAACTTCCTTTCTCTGCAGAATCTTTAATATCAGTTACAGCAGAAGTCAGATCTAGAAACTGAATGCAGGTCTCCTGTACTGCACTGTCACCGAACCATTGGGCTGACCATGTATATAGCCCCTTACCCTATTTATTTTTTGCTTTTTGGAACTTCAAAGCGGATTACATTGGTATTTCCCTATCCACAGAGGGCTTACAATCGAAGGACCCGATTCACTAAAGGGTTTTTTTTCTATAGACTCAAAAGGGGAGAACAGCCTCAAGGAATCTGGCCCTAAGTTTGTACCTGAGGCAGTAGAGGGTAAAGTGACTTGCCCAAGGTCACAAGGAACGGCAGTGGGATTTGAACCCTGGTTCATAGGCTGCTCCGCCAACCACTAGGCTACTCCTCTAATCCCTTAGAAAAGTATGCCACGTTATGTCACTACTCTAGAGCACAACATACACATAACTGTTCTGTCTGGGGTGTGTACAGCCAGGCTTGGCAGTATGACAACTTTCAAAATGCAAAGAAGCTATATAATCTTGGTTTTTATCATATTTTTAATTAACAATCTTAAGATTTCCATGCACTTTCTCCTAGCTTTGACCTTCTGATTTCATAGGAAATTTTCTAGCACAATAAGCCTGGAATATGAGCACATGAATATGAGCAAAAATCAACAAGACAAGCTCTAAAGGAGCTCAATATTAGGCAAAAGACACACTCAAACACTTGTCCAAGTTCTGCTGTACAAAGAAGAAAATGTCTTTGGTTATGTTCCTTCTGCGTCTAAAACTTATAAAACTATGTAGCTTCTTACCGTGATCCACAGATCTTTCATCAATGCCTTAGCTTTATTACTGCCCAGAATTAGAACAGTACTGTTTAATATAAAACCAATTTTCTCAATTGAAATTCGATAAAAATGTTGAGATAGAGAATAGTAGCTAAATCAGGGATTCCACATAACAATCATGAACTGCAGTACTGAAAAGTATAAAGAATCAGACTAAGAAAAAAAATAGGGCACTCAGATATGAGAGGCAAACTTGGCTATAATATAGCACTCAGATAAGAGGCTCTAGTATCTAGTATCTTGCTTAGGGCCAGTCTTTTTACTTCTAATTGCATTAAGCAGACTTTTATCCTTTTTAGTATTTATCTTTTATTGAAATTTGCAAAACTACAATCTTAGCATTCACTATAATGCATAGTCCCTTTTTACACAAAAATCATGAAAATATTTACAAATTTTTAGATAGAAATGGAAATTTGTACACAACAAATAATCATTAACAGATCTCTAGCCATATAAGTACATCTTCATAAATAAGACCACAAAAAAGGGAGATTCCATGCAAAATTAATACTAACAAAAATAAAGGAAGAAAGGCACTGAGTGATTAATAGACACTCAAATATGATCATTAAAGTAATCATGAAATCTTAAATCTGTCATAAGGATGCAAACTCAAACATTAGTCATAACCAGCTTTCCTTCCCACTCATTCTCTTTTCCCTATAAAGCTCTACCAGATATTTTAAACCCTACTTAATGTAACGGGACACAGATCTCTTTAATGCAACACTAATTTTTCAAAAGTTTATTTTTATTTTTTTTTTAAAGCTCAAGAAAAGCAAATGGTTACACGATAATGATTCTTGGGTGCATAATACTGGATAGAGCCAGAATGAAAAGATTTGGTTATGTGTACACATCATTTTTTCTGCACATAAAATACAGACTACAGTTCCTGGCACTGGAACTCCTGCTTTCGTCCAAAGGCTAACATTAGCCCTGAAAACTTTACTCCACCTTAAACTAGAAACTAAGATTCCAATGCTAAGAAAATATGAGGTAAGCCAGTGCACCTCTCTGCACTGTGGAGTAATAGCTAACGCCATCATTAGTATGGGATTTATATAAAAGGGAACATACACACTCACATTTTACTGCTAATACAAGCAGACCTTATTACATCAGCCCCACAGAGCAACTCCAGAAGAGAGCTGAACCCAAGAGAAGCAGAAAATAATGATGTTTGGGATTTCCCCAAAAAGACAGAACACAAGAATCCCACACTCCTGAGAAATAGCAAAATTGCTTACCTTGTAATAGGTGTTATCCCAGGACAGCAGGATGTAGTCCTCACATATGGGTGACTTCACCGACGGAGCCCTAATGCGGGAAATCTGTCAAAGTTTCTAGAAACTTTTGACTGGCCCTGTGAGGCCACAGAGCATGCCATGATATTCTCTGCCACAGGGGTCTCTCTTCAGTCTCGTATGTAGCAATAAGCTTTAGCAAAAAATAAAATAATAAAAGGAATGAGACCCAACTCCGCTGGGTGGCGGGCGGGTTTCGTGAGGACTACATCCTGCTGTCCTGGGATAACACCTATTACAAGGTAAGCACAATTTTGCTTTATCCCAGGACAAGCAGGATGCTAGTCCTCACATATGGCTAGAGGCTGAGTCATTTTATAGTGAAGTAGCACTGAAGTATTGTTGTTGAAAATGAGTCAGCCGAAGATCACAGCAGATTGGATGTAGAAGGAGTTGGGATTAAACTGGAAACAAGTTCTTTAAGACAGATTGTCCATAGGCTGAATCTTGTCATCCTTGCTTGTCTAAACAGTAATGAGCTGCAAAAATGTGAAGAGAACTCCATGTTGCTGCTTTACATATGTCAAGGATTGGCATTGAACAATAGTGTGCTACTGAAGTTGACATTGCCCTTACTGAATGCGCCTTTACTCGCCCTTGGAGAGGAAGGCCTGCTTTTTCATAGCAAAACTGTATGCAATCTGCTAGCCAATTGGATAAGGTATGTTTACCCATTGCCTTTCCTGGTTTGTTTGGATCATAAGATACAAAACGTTGAGTGGATTTTCTGTGGTCTGCAGTGCAGTTTATATAAAATGCTAGTGCACGCTTACAGTCCAAGGTATGTAAGGCTGTTTCTCCTGGATGGGAATGGGGCCTTGGAAAGAATGTGGGTAAAAGTATGGATTGGTTCAGGTGGAATTCCGTAACTATCTTGGGGAGGAATTTTGCATGTGTACGGAGAACCACTCTGTCATGTAGGAACTTTGTATAGGGTGCGTACGTGACAAGTGCTTGTAACACTAACCCTTCTAGCTGATGTAATGGCAATGAGGAAGATAGTCTTCCATGTGAGATATTTAAAATCACATGAATCTATGGGTTCAAAAGGGTAACGCATGAGTCTTGTTAAAACCAGATTGAGGTCCCATTCTATGACTGGTGGCCGAATTGGCGGTTTTAGATGTGTTAAACCTCTCATAAACCTACTGACTAGGAGTTGTGTGGAAATAGGCGCATCTCCTACCTTTTTATGGTAGGCTGAGGTTGCACTTAAATGTACTCTTACAGATGAAGTCTGGATACCAGAGTCTGAAAGGTGGTATAAGTACTCTAGTAGAGAAGTAGTGGGGCAAGTAAAAGGGTCAATATTTTTCTGCCTACACCACAGAGTAAATGGTTTCCATTTCAGAGAATAGTTCTTACATGTGGAAGGTTTACAAGAAGCTAGAAGCACTTGAGATACGCTGGTGGAAAGATTGAGTGGCTGTAACATCAAGCTTTCAACATCCATGCTGTCAGGGATAGGGATTGAAGGTTGGGATGGCGCAACCGACCCTGATCCTGAGTTATGAGAGTGGGAGCTACTCCCAGACAAATTGGATCCCTGATCGAGAGGTCTAGAAGTGTGAGAAACCATACTTGTGGATGGAGGCCAATATGGGGCTATGAGTATCATGGACCCCTTGTCCTGTTGAAGCTTCACTAGAGTTTTGGTTATGAGCGGTATTGGAGGATACGCGTATAGTTGGCCTGAGTTCCAAGGACGAGCAAAGGCATCCTTGGCAGGCTGATTCTTCTGTTTGTGTAGAGAACAGAATATGTCCACTTTGTGATTCAGATGTGACGCAAAAAGGTCTATTGTCGGTTGACCCCAACGCTGAAAGATCCTGGCCGCTATTGATGGATCAGTGAGTGTGATAGGGCCCAGGCCCAAATCTGTGCAGCTTCTTGACAAAGGAGATACGAGCCCGTACCTCCCTGTTTGTTGATGTACCACATAGCTACTGTGTTGTCCGTTTGGATCAGAACAGTCTTGTGTGAAAGGCAGTCCTTGAACGCATGTAGTGCATAACGTATAGCTCGAAGCTCTAGGAAATTTATTTGAAATGTTGCTTCGAGTGTTGTCCAAGTCCCTTGTGTTTGGAGATGGTCTATGTGAGCTCCCCAACCCAAGGTGGATACATCTGTAGTTAACGTTATCTGTGGGGCTGGTTGCTGAAAGGGTAGGCCTTTGCGTAAGTTATCCATGTTTGTCCACCAAAGTAGAGATGATCTTAGTTGGTGGGTCACTTGAATTGGATAATGTAGTGGTTGAATGGCCTGGATCCATTGTGATCTTAAAGTCCATTGAGTAACTCTCATTGCGAGCCGTGCCATAGGAGTGACAAACTGTGGAAGCCATATGGCCTAGTAAAGTGAGAAACTGATGAGCTGTCGTTTGTTTCTGAAAGTAAATGGATCTGGCTAGTAGAGTAAGTGTCCTTGCCCGATCTACGGGTAGAATGGCCTTTGCTAGATTGGTGTTCAATTCTGCTCCTATGAATTGAAGCAGGTGAGTTGGAGTAAGATGGGATTTTTGATACTTGATGAGAAAACCCATGGAGTGAAGTAGGGTAATTGTTCGAGTCAGAAAAGTGAGAGCTCCTTGCTGAGATTGACTCCTGATGAGCCAGTTGTCCAGATATGGGAAAACATGGACACTTTCCTTGTGCAAGTGTCCTGCTATTACTGCCAGACATTTTGTGAATACTCTGGGGGCAGAGGCTAGGCCGAATGGCAGAACTCTGTACTGGAAATGTTAATGGCCCACCATGAAGCGCAGGTACTTGCGATGAGGAGGGAATATTGGAATGTGAGCGTAAGCGTCTTGAAGATCCAGAGAACAAAGCCAGTCTCCTGTTTGAAGAAGTGGAAGCATGGTGCCTAGAGAAACAATCCTGAACTTTTCTTTCTTCAGAAATTTGTTGAGGTTTCTGAGGTCTAGGATGGGACGTAGGCCTCCGGTTTTCTTTGGAATGAGGAAATACCGGGAGTAGAATCCTCTGCCCTGCTGAGTCCGGGGCACTGGCTGTACATCCCTGGCTCTCAGGATGGATAATTCTACTTGTAAATGAAGTAGTTGGGAATTTTGTTGTGGGAAGAAATGTGGTGGAAATTCTGGAGGAATTGAGAGGAAATTTAGTTTGTAACCCTGAGACACTATGGAGAGTACCCATTGGTCTGATGTTATGTTTAGCCAATGTGTGTGAAAATAGGATACTCTTCCTCCCATTGGCAGATCTGGTCGAGGATTTAGGGGATGGACTTGTTCTCTGGCCTGTGTTTCAAAAGCCCGATGCTGGGCCTGTCTGTGCAGGGGGTTATGGGCGGGTAGGCCTGGGCTGTCTGGCCTGGGACCGTTGTTGTGGTCTAGTTGACCTACCCCTAGAAGTTTGGGGGTAGTATCTTCTTGGCCTATAGTAAGAACGTCTGGTTTCACTTCGAGGAAAGCGACGAGAAGATTGTGTAGAGGGATCTTGTGGTATTTGAGACAGTTGACGTAAAGTCTCTGTATGGTCTTTAAGCTGTTGTACTGCTTCTTGGACCTTTTCTCCAAATAAATTATCACCGATACATGGTAGGTCCACAAGTTTTTCTTGGACCTCAGGCCTGAGGTCCGAGGCCTTAAGCCATGCCCATCTACGGGCAGTGATTCCAGCTGCTGCTGCTCTGGAAGCCGTCTCAAAGTTGTCATAGCGCCCTCACCTCATGCTTTCCAGCTTCTAGGCCTTTGTTGACTATGGCCTGTGCTGGTTCCTGGAATTGCGAAGGCAAAGAAGTAATACATTCTTCCATTTGCTTCCATAGGTTCCTCTGATATTGGGTTATATACAATTGGTAAGCAGAGATTTTTGTGTTCAAGATGGCACTTTGATACACTTTTCTGCCCAATGAATCGAGAAAGCTATGGTCTTTACTAGGTGGAGCTGATGAGTGTAGGCGCACACGTTTTGACTTTTTCTGTGCAGACTCAACTACCACAAACTGGTGTGGTAACTGTTGTTTCTGATATCCTGGAGCTGTCTGCATTAAATAGGTTGTGTCCACACACTTATTCACTGCGGGGACAGAAGATGGATGCTCCCAGATGCGGCGTTGAAGATCCAAGAGAACCTCATGGATTGGAATAGCCAACACTTGTTTAGGTGGGTCTACAAACTGTAGAACTTCTAGAGTTTGTTGCCTGGTATCTTCTTCTGCTGTTAGTTTGAAGGGAATGGAGTCAGCCATGTCCTGTATGAATGTTGAGAAAGATAAATCTTCTGGAGGTGATTTTTTTTCTCTGGTCTGGGGGTGAAGGTTCAGACATGAATCCCTCAGAAGACGTTACAGACTGCTGGTCATCCCAAGAGTCGTCTGGGTCATCCCTATAAGGAGACCTTGGAGGAGATCTGGGAGGGTAAAGAAGGCCTGAAGGGCCTGGTTGTGGATCATCGGAGGAAAACAAATGTGAAGTGTCCTGAGGCTTTGTTGTTGGCAGGTTATCGATGACATTTTGATATCTTTGTAAAAGACGTCGATAGAATGCGAGATCCTGTACTTCAGGAGGCTCAGATGATGGTTGCCTCGATGATGCAGTGGTTGTCATCGATGTAGTCGTCGGTAGAAATGTTCTGGAAGACTTCGACGTCGTCGGAATCTAGATCGGCATCGAAGAACCCGATGGTATCTGAGCGAAGATGGACGTCGATGATGTGATGAGTCTCTGTGTCATAGTGATCGAGTCCATCGTTGTCCTCGGTGCCAACAAGGGCACCAGGGTAATACAACCGGCATCGATGCTGGTGGCATTGGCGGAATCGCCGGAGGTGCTTGATCTTTTAAAGCCTGAATGACCGCTTGTCTGATGAGATCAGACAATTCTGGCACTACAACTGATGGAATCAGAGCAGTTGTAAGTGGTGGCGGAGGCTACGATGATGGATCCTGTGCAGAAGTCTGCGGAGGATCTAGCATCGATGGAGGCAAAGGCCCAGGCATTGAGGAGACCACTATTTCTTGGGTCCGTGGCCGCTTTGCTGTCGATTCCTCCTGGGACGTCGATGCAGATGAGGACGGTCGATGATGCCAATGACGATGCTTTAACTTAAGTTGGCCGGTCGACTTCGTCGATGCTGTGGACGATGGCGAGGACGGACGATCACCGGATCCATCCTGGCGAGGTTTTTTAAGTAAGGCTCATTTAGTCACTCCGGCCGGAGACGACTTCGATGATTTTGAAGGAGAAGCAATCAGCTGCAGCTGGAACAAATGTTCCATTTTTTCCTGCCTAGCCTTTCGCCATCATCTCAGCGCATTTAGGACAAGTATTCACGTTGTGTTTTTCACCGAGACAGAGAACACATTCAAGATGTGGGTCAGTGATCGACATGGTTCTGTTACCCATAGGGCATTTTTTGAAGCCCGTAGCCATTTTATCGACGGCCGTCGAAAGAGAATGGGAATTCGTGAGAAAAAATTTCCAAAGATGAGAAATCGAGACCGAGGTACTCACCAGCCGGTGAAAGGGAACTCCCAGAGACCTCTATGAGAGAGAATATTCGAAAAAAAACTATGACTTTTCAGTCAGAGAATGTTGTGAAGAACTCGCAACAGTTCCTGTCCCGTGATGCCGGTAGCAGCGCGGAAAAGTGAAGACTGAAGAGAGACACCTGTGGCAGAGAATATCATGGCATGCTGGGCATGCTCAGTGGCCTCACAGGGCCAGTCAAAAGTTTCTAGAAACTTTGACAGAAAGATTTCCCGTGCTAGGGCTCCGTCGGTGACGTCACCCATATGTGAGGACTAGCATCCTGCTTGTCCTGGGATAAAGAGGGATAGTACTGGTTGTGGTTCATAAAAATTGCCATACTGGGTCAGACCGAGAGTTCATCATCCTGTTTCCAGCAGTGGTTAATCCAGGTAACAAGTACCTGGCAAGATTCCAAACAGTAGAGAGATCTCATCACGTCTCAATTTGCCTGTTTCCTTATTTCTCTTTTTCTGGGTTTATTCTTAAGTCTCTTTTCTTTTCAAATATATATTTTTTGTTTGTTTTACCTTGTTTTGGGCATAAAAGGTGTGCACCTTTTCTTATGGTCAAACTACCCTACATTTTCCCCTCCAATGTCCTTCCCAGAGTTCATGCTATGTTCCTATGCTACGTTATCAAAGTAATGCCCCCATAGGATTCTGATGAAGATCAGCACAGTAATTTACTGAAATTTAAAATGGTAGGAATGGCTAATATTCTCAGAAACTAAATCATGATGAAATCAGGTGATCTTAATGATTCTGCATGTTTTAAGAGCCAATGATCTTAGCTAGAAATATTTTCCCACTACCTCTGTTTTAAGTTAAAGGGTTGCTCTGGCATGGCCCAAAGAACCAAAACATTTGCCATAGGGAGAATGAAGAGGTAAAGTCTGCTTGCATGCAACTTTTATACACCAACTTTTCTGCACATTTTCAAAACAAACATGTTTGCATTGAAAATGTTTAGGTAAGTGCCCTTCACCACAACACAATAGCACTCAGAAAGTTCACCTGCTTTTTGCAGAATGTAACCTGTGTAGGTTAACATATGCATGGATTTTGGAAAATAAAACAATATGCAAACAAATCACCACTCTGTCCCCCGAAACACCTATTGCAGTGCATATAAGAATATACACAAAATTGGGTTAGGCACCCAGAGCCCCATATAAGGCCCATTGTTCTCAGAACATCTCACTATCTTTAATCGCAGTAATGCTATTATTTGGCCAAGGTAAAGTGTATCATACAATATAGGAGCAGAACAAAAGCTCTTCCCTATGCCATGTTGCCTGGTTACTGGAGTGAGAAGATGACTGACTTCTGACAAACACAATGTTACAAGACCTGAAATATAGTTTTAGGTTAACTTTAAAAACAAAACAAAACAAAAAAAAAAACCTCTCTTCTGAGGCCAGAGACTATGCATGCTATTTCTCAGGACTACTAACTCAAATCCAGTCCTCCAATAAGGAGTTTAATCTGTTAATCTGCAGCAATTGCACACAGCTGGATACACACTTCAGTCTCTCTTCCATTGTACCTGGTTAACTTACCTGCAATTAAACTAGTCCAGTTAGCTCGCAAGAACCTCATACTGAAATTTAGTACTATGGAACTCAAAGCTGCAACCGAGCTGGAGACAGGCTGCTTGGTAAGTGGCGCACTTCATATGCTGGCCTGCATGCTAATAACTTGAAAGTGAGCATATGTTCATATTCAATACTAAATCCAGACTGACAGGGAGTATATGTCTCAGTCACTGCAACCAGACTTAGGGTCCAATTTAGCCAGACTCTAGAAGGAGCCATGGTTTATGGCCCTGAGCCAAGGACTATCGCTGCGAAGGCAGGGGATAGAAATATAAAAAGTTGGGAGAAAAATACAATAGGGGAAAAACTTCCCAAATTATTGCAAATGAAGGCTCATGGCACCATAGCCCAATAGAGGCTATGTCTGAGGGAGGCAGTCATTCATCAGTGGAGACACCACCTGACTAGATTTAGGTAGCAATTGCAGGGTCTCAGAAGCAGTCCTGATGCATAGCCCCGGGCCAAAGATTGAGTTGCAGTGGCTGAACTAAAACTAACCTGCAGAGAACAAAGGAAAGGGAGGAAATTACTGGATCAAAGAAAAAACCAAAAAATAAAATTACCTTTTCATCACTAAAGATTTTGAAAAAAAATGGAAGAGAACCTGCAAGTTTGCAGATTCCTCTTGTTGGTAAACCATTTGATTCTCAAGAACAGGCTATTGTTAATTTTTCTGTGCCACTTTTTCCAGCAGCTGAGCCAATTTCATGACAGCTCTGTGCATATATGCTGAGGACGCTGCAGCTTTTTTTTGGAGGGGGGGGAGGGGGAACAAGGGAGAGTTAGAAGTATCACTTTGGCTCTCCTAGTTCTTTTGGCTTCTAACTCAATCACAACTTGCCTCTATTCAGCTACATTGTCACAACTTTCATTTACAACTGTCCAGGGTTTATTCCCCTATTTTAAATCTTCCAGTTTAACCCAATCAGAAGTACAGTCCTTGGCTAAAGACCACAAAACTGTTGTTCCTCCTAGAACCTGGCTAATCACTAGGTGTCACTGTTGCACAATGAGAAGATGCCCTCCCTTCCTGTCTCTGTAGCAAAAACCTGATCTGGGAATCAAACCCAAGTCCTCCACTTACAGAATGAAATAAAACTACTGAGACACTACAAAACACCTTTGCTTGTAATTTTTTAAAATATATATGTTTCCATGTGCCTCTCCATATTATCCTTCAGGAATACTGCTCCCGCTACAAAACAGCCAGGACCTTTGATAGAACTGGTATAGTACTATCCATATTAAGGGCTAAGCTCTACAGGTTCATCTCTTCCTTAGGAAGGCTAAATCAGCTTGGAGAGATGCTTAGGTAAAGCTCTCTTGTGGACCCAAAGAGCCCATTTCTTCTTTATAATCTCCTATTTTAAGGAGAATAAGATGACATCTTGGTTCTAAAAGACTTCCCAGAATGGGATCTGCATTCCTGTCCTGCTTTAAGCCTTTGCATCCAATATCAAGACTATTGCTGTTTCAGCAAATAAACAAGCCCTTCTTTGCTGCTGCTGCCACCTTCTGTTCTGAGTTGTAGGGCGACTTCCCCAAGGATACTGGCAATCACTCATACTTTTGTTTGTATTAAGTTTTTCCTCCAAAACGTACACTGTCAAAAACTGAGTGCATTAGGATTATCACACATTTAGACCTATTTGATTGTGCATTTATTTAAAAGAATATGAAAACTCATTGTATCCCTATAGAAAAAACCACCCACAAGCTGGGCCCAGTGAAAGTTAAACTCACAAGGTGTCTAGGAAAAGAAATACAGTAGCATTAGTTAAAGCAAACAAACTAACTTCATTAAGAACTAGAAAATTTAAGCGAGGCTGGAAGATTATAGTATGCAGGAGAAAGTCTCAATTTCCAAACTGATGAAGTTGTAAAGGGAATTTTTAGCTCACTTTCCTCAACTGACTGTGCTTCTATTGTGGTTATTTACTGTAGGGCCGATACAGTACAGTGCGCTCCGCCATGTGTTTGACATGCTATTTTTATCCCTTATATAGTAAGGGGTAATAGCGTGTCGAAAACATGCAGCCAACCCCCCCCCCCCCCCCAAACTAATTTCGCCCACAACATGCAAATGCATGTTGATGGCCCTATTAGTTATTCCCACGTGATACAGAAAGTAAATTGTGCAGCCAAGCCGCACATTTTAATTTCTGCAGGCACCAGCAAAGTGTACAGAAAAGCAGAAAAAACAGCTTTTCTGTACACCCTCCGACTTAATATCATAGCGATATTAAGTCGGAGGCCCCAAAAATAAAAAAAAATTAAAATATACCCGTGGCCCGCGGGTCAGAAGACGGGCGCTCAATTATGCCGGCATCCGTTTTCCGAACCCGTGGCTGTCAGCGGGCTCGAGATCTGACGCCGGAAAAACTGCGCATCGGCTGTCAAACCTGTTGACAGCCGCCGCGCCTGTCAAAAAGGAGGTGCTAGGGACGTGCTAGTGTCCCTAGCACCTCTTTTTACCACGGGCTCTCATTTAAATACTGGATCACTCGCTGAGGAGAGTGGCCTGGGTGCTCGCCTCGGAGCGCCAGCTCTCCCGTGGGATTTACTGTATCGGCCCGTGTGTTTGGTGTCCTTGCAATCTCTTGTATATAGGCAAAACCAGACTGGGTTTGCGTGTACATATGATAGAGCATTGTAGTGCTATAAAGTGTGAACGCATGGAAGCTCCATTAATAGAACATTGCTTGATGCAATGACACGGTTTTTCTGATCTTGTGTTTGCAGTAATTGAGCAACCCAAACCTTCCCTATGAGGGGGGGACTTTGATAAGAGTTTTATTGCAGGAGGTGCAAAAGTGGACGTTATTTTGGGACTGAGGAACCAAAAGGATTAAATAAGAAAGCTGATTGGTCGGTTTTTCAAAATTGATATGGTATCCTTAAGTGCTTCTTTTGGTGATTGATTTTTTCATCATATGATGTCATTTCCTTTCATTGGTTAGTGGAGTGGTATTACCTCTTCAAATAGGAAGGGATTTCCCTTCACTATAAACGCGTACGCCATTTTCAGCATAAGTATCCAGTTGAACAAGGGTATGTGTGGTTTTGTTTTTTGATTTTTAATTTTGTATAAGAAAGATTTGACTCCAATTATTTTTATTTGTAGAAAATATAAACCCCTAAGGAAGGCTTCATTTGCCGAAACATGGACCATGTTGGGTTTTCTTAACATTAAATTGTGACCGGATATTAAACTAAGTATTCCGTGGGCTGCTATTGTTTAAGAAAAATATTTTTCTAATATGGTTAACCTTTAGAATATAAGTTAGATTTTGTTTTAAAATAACAAAAATAAAGATTTTTTTTTAGTTCATTTAAATTTGAAGTTTGCAGTATATGATTGAAATCTGTGGTGTAAATTGAGCTGATACTGCCTAGGACCCATTTCGGGTGAGAGACAGTGAATTACATCTGATACACCTGCTTTTCTGATACTGCTTCCCTTATTTGGCTTTTTTTTTTTAAGATTCTTCAATTTTGTATTCCCTCTCTTTTGGAAGTTGTAAAGATTTCACATATCCACAACATGTATTTTATAGCTGTATATGAACACAAAGACCATGCACTGCAGGATTGGACTAGCTGTTTGTAATTAGGTGGGAAAAACCTCTTTAGCTGTGGAAAGATCACAAGATGGAAACCAATTCAGCAGGCTGTCTACTCACCCTGATTCGTTTGCACATCAAAGTTTAACTGACTCACCATAAACACACAATTTGCTGGCCTCCTAACAGATAACACATTAGCTTACAGGACTTGAGCTGCAGTTTCAAAACTTGCAGCATCTCCGTTAATCATTATCCAAAATATATAGACTTTTTTCATATTTATAAACTGCCTTTCCCTAAGGCCCAAGGTAGGATTATAGATTTTACAACAGCATAGCTTTAATAGAAATATAGCTGAATGTCATCCAGCAATTAAAAAAAAAAATATAGTGACAAAAATGATTTTATGGAAACACTTAACCAGTCTAGCAGCGAAAACAGTGAGCTTGAACTTGGACACATTTGCATTCTATGTTTGGTTCTGTCAATTTTGGTGACCAGAGACCACTGGGAAACTATAACAGCAATCTCAGGAATTCGATCAGTGGAATTCCCTGGTGAATATAAAAAGTGGAAAAATGCATATGAACAAAGTTTAAAAAAAATAGTAGCAATTTCAGATATTTTCTCTTCAGCATTTATTTATTGTGGATCCCACCATTACATAGCTGATAAGTTTCTCTGCATTGATCTTTCAACATTCAAAGCAAGTTTCTTCAAAGCAAAGCATTAATGTAATCCTCTTTTAGGTCAATTTAATTTCAAAAGTTTAAGCTGCCTATGAAGGGGATATCACCAGCAAATGTGTCTTCACATCAATGGCAGCAGGTGCATGGGATAGCCTCCCAGAGGTGGTGGTGCAGACAAAAAAGAGCAACACACTTCAAGAAAGCCTGGGAAAGAATTTCTTGTGACAAAGTGTGAGGGATGAACTGGTTCAATGGTCTTGCACTTAGACTTAAACCAAACACACTACATGGGTCTATCCCATTTCTATGAGAAGCTGATCAGACACAAGACACAACACACGGTAGATTACGAGGTTCACTGTATGATGAAGGCATAGAACAGGCCGCAAATACATCCTTTCTATTCTCACACTGGCAAGGTTTAGCAGTCTATCAATCGAAGCCCTTACTTCAAGGATGCACTTCAGGCTTGAGTGCAAAGTATTTTCAGATTTTGACTGTGGGCTCTATTCTCAGCCAGTTTGCCCATACCTGGGAAACCTCTGGATCTGACCTGGAAACTCTGGGTTTAGAACCCTTTCTCCTAGTCCTAGAAATAGTCTCCCCCACTCAGTTTAGCTGCTTGTCTGTGCTGAGTAGATTACTGGCACTAAGAGAGGCATAAGAGTAATTGCCAGGCTTTTGTGGCCTAGTTTAGCCTCTGTTAGAAACAGGATGCTGGGCTTGATGGACCCTTGGTCTGAGCCAGCATGGCAATTTCTTATGTTCTTAACCTCCACTTGGTTCATTCTGATGGGCAGAACTAATCAGCAAAGCAAGGGAGGGAACACTTGTCTTCTCCAGTCTTGCAATATCCTGGTAAAAGAAAGGAAGAGGAGAGACACGAGAAAAAGTGTGTGCATCTGTGAATTAGTAACGGGCCGATACAGAAAGAAGCGCAGGAGAGCCGGCAAGCACCCGCTCTCCCGATGCACGCACAGGCCAGTGTCCTGGGTGCGCGATTTAGTATCAGCCCGCATGCAAATGAGGGCCCACGATAAAAGGAGGCGCTAGGGACACTAGCGCGTCCCTAGCGCCTCCTTTTTGACAGAAGCGGTGGCTGTCAGCGGGTTTGACAGCCGACGCTCAATTTTACCGGCATCTGTTCTCGAACCCACTGACAGTCATGGGTTCGGAAAACGGACGCTGGCTAAACTGAGCATCAGTCTTCCCACCTGGAGCGCACTGTTTCTGCCCCGGTTCCGGTCTCGACGGCACCAGTAGTTTTGGCTCCAGCTCCCGCCCCCGACAGTGCCGGTCGTTTCGGCTCTGTTCTCATTGACGCCGAATGCGCTGTCCTCGGCGCTGGCTCCGATGTCCAGGGCGCCATGCTCTGTGTTCTCGGCGCCTGAGTTGAAGCTCTTAGCGACAGCTCCGGCTTTTTTAGGCCCGTCGAGCGGTGTCGCATCGATGCGACGTCTCGAGTGGGCCTTGGTTTCCAACCGGGAATGAGCCCTTGAATCATGGTCCGCTGTTATTTGATGAATAGGTCGTTGGCCCCGTGTTTCGTCGTGGTGTGACCCAGATCTCTGGGTCTTTTCCTGCGCCTTGGGCTTACCTCCAAGTCCCGTAGGTTTGCTGGTCCCACGACAAAGATCTTCTTTTTTGGGGTGTTGTCCGTGCCACCGTCCCCGAAGAGTGAAAAGTCAATGGCCTGTTGGTGAGTTTGAGCTCCAGTATCCTATAGGCCCGGTGACGCCGGGCTCGCGGAGACATTCGTCAACAAAAATCACAATCAGACTGATTGTGTTCCGGTCCCAGGCAGCAGTAGCATCGATCATGTCCGGTGCCGGACATAATCTTACCGCAGTGACACGGTTTGAAGCCGAACGGCTTTTTTGACATTTTCACAAAACCAAAACAATGTGTGAGGAGAATGAAGCTCCGCGTGCGCTCCCGCACATGGAAAAAACAGACTGAGGAGAATCTGTTACTTTCCTGCGCGGGAACATACGCGCAGCCACAGAGACTGAAAAAATCTACACTCTGCTACTTAAGCTCCGCCTCCCGGGCCCTGATTGGCAGTTCCCATAACAGCATGGCTAATTCAGCCCTGCTATAGACGGGAAACTCAAATTTCCAGGTATGTATATTCCCTAGTACATTGCAAAGCGGAAGCTTTACTTCCTTATGCAGAGACAGCTCCTCCAGGTTGTTGCAATTATCAATATTACATAAAACTAAAACCTGTTCAGGAGCATGTCTCCAGGTCACACTGCCATGCCTCTCTGACTGCTGGTTTATATTTCAGAGACCCCACCCACCCTTCTCACTCCTTGTCCTTACCTGGAAACAACTGGAATCTTCCTGCAGCAAGCACAAACCTTATACTTGCTATTTTAGGGGCTGATGCAAAAAGTTGAGCACTAAAAACATGTGCTGAAATTCAGCAGTTTCTTAATGCTCAGGCTATTTTATTTTTAACTCCTGGTGCAGTAAGATATTAGTATACACACAAATTGAAAAATGTGCACAAAGTGCACAGCAAAACGACTGATGCACGTAATTCATTTTATGCGGAAAAAGTGGTTTATATGCACAAACCATGTTTTCTACACAAAGTATGATTTATGCACACAAAGTGCTTTATGTTCATAAATCATTATACATATTATGATTTGTGCACTTAAATTATATTTTCTGCCATAAAATATGAGTTGTGCACACAAAATGATTTTAGCACATAAAATACCGAGTACAAGTCCTAGCACCAGAACTCCAGCTTCTGCCTGTACACTAATACAAGTCCTGGAAACTTTACTCCACCTTAGACAAGAAGTTAACACTCCAGTGCTAAGAAAACATGAGGTAAACCAGTGTACCTCTGCACTGGGAGCTAATGCCAGCATTAAAACAGAATTTCCATAGAAGGCACATTTATTGCGTGCAGAATTTCCTAGCTGCATTAGCAATAAAATTTGCGCACAACCAAGGGTTAATCTGTGCTATGCCAAGGCATCGGGCCCCTTAGTTTAGCAGTTTAATTCTTTCCCTGCCAAACCGGGGATGGGTTAGTTCATAATCAGCAGGGTTACTTTTACCTATGGCTATAGCAGGGGGCACATCACACCTAATCTCTGGCAGCAGAGAACAGCCCCTCTCCTCCCAGGTAGCATATTGCAAGGTACAGGTGAGCCTGGAGCAGAGCACAGTGGGCAAATAGCCAGCTGCTCCCTAATCCATCCACCCCTCTCCAGTTCTCTCCAGCCCCCTTACCCCCCCACCAAAAGGGATTTGAAGTTGAAGTAGACAGACAAAAACTGAAAATTTCCATTTATTTATTTGTGATCTCTTATTCTGTATTTGATGAGGGTGTGTGTTCTGTGTATGTGATCAAGGTGAGTTATTCTGCGAGCATAATAGTCCAGCTTGTTCTGTTTTCTCAATAGGTGCACTGGTGTTTTAGGGCCTGGTAGACCATTTGCAGTGTTTCCTGTTCATACAGAGTTGTTGCTGTTTGCGTTCTGGAGTTTGTGCTGTTTTAGTATGGAAGGTTTTTATATTGATTGGAATTAACTTTTTTTGCAAGGTTTTGTGGTACTTCACTAAGTGCCTGGTAATGGAGAGACTCTCAGTCACTATTACTGAAGTAACAACATAATTAGATTTTTTTTTTCCTATGGTGAAACAACTGGGTTGTTTCCTATGGGAAACAACCCAGTTCAGCCCAACCAGCCATTTTAGAGATTATCTTCAACCAATGTAATATGAATTTTATTTTCATTGATAAATTTGGGTATGGGTTTTTGCAGTCTATTCCCAGATATCACAGAAGACACTGACATGATTACAGAAACATAGGGGCCGATTTAAATACAAATTGTGGAGAAATAGGCGGTAGTTGTCAGCACTTTTTTTTTTAAGCATGTGCAACAAAAGCAGGCACCTCTATGGGATGTAATAAAGAGACGGTATGCAAATGAGATGCATCCAAAAAATCCGTAAAAAAGTAAAACCTGCACAAAAATGCACACTTATAGCCCTATAGAATAAGCCACACAGAAACCTATTCTGAAAGCCGCATTAATGTGGTGACCTACAAATGATTCTCAGGGTGAAAGACTTCCCTGTTTATAAAACAGTGAAGAAGTTAGTGGCCCAGGAATGGAACTGAAGGTGGGTAGAGCAATGTCTAATCCTTTTATATTCCACTTCCGACCGTGTGGCAGCTGTATCGGCGAATGCCAGCAAGCGCTGGAATGCAGCAGAGTCTGCCCAGCAAGTTTCTTAAGGTAGTAACTACCACTCTGTGCAGGTTACTCCCATAAAGAGCTGCTAGTTACTGTCATATAACAGACTTCCCATATTTTTACCTCTTTCTTCAGGACCGCTGCTTTGGCTATCAGTTTGGCACTAAGAACCGCCATAAGGCAACCCCATAGATTCTGCACAGAAATATCACCCGAATTATTGAAATGTAGATATTCTTTTATATCTCTAATGCCTGCAGAAACCTGTTCATTTCTTAATAAAGTATCATTCATTTTCCAGTACTGCCGTGAAGATTTTGTATGCGTGAACACCAAGTCAAAGACAACTGGTACACAGACCACATGATTGACCCCATAGTCATTTTTGTAAATGCTGACATCGCTAGTTTGCTCATTAATAACAGATTTATTCGAGAGTATGACTTATGAACTCGAGTAGTATGTATAGTCTCACGACAATGGATTCAGTAGCCGCCATGTATCTAGGAGGCCCCAGGATGACAAGAATTTTAATTTAGTTTAATGACACTTTATATAAGCACAATTCCCAGTGCTATTATCTATAGCCAGATTAATAATGAAGTTGAAGCCGCCCCCCCCAATATAACATAACCCTCTACTATGCCATTCAAGTGTTCACCCATCTTAGTATAAAAATGTTCTTGCCCTATATTTAAGAGCAAAAGATATGCCACACTGAGTCAGACCAAGGGTCTATCAAACCCAGCATTCTGTTTCCAATAGTGGCCAATCCAAGTCACAAGTACAAAGCATGTACCCAATATTAAATAGATCTCAAGCTACTATTAATAGCAGTTTATAGATTTTTTTCTCTAAGAACTTATCCAAACCTTTTTTAAACTCATTTATACTAACTGCCATAACCACATCCTCCAGCAATGAATTCCAGAGCAAACTATGCGCTAAGTTCTTCCATTTGTCTTAAATGAGCTACTTGCTAACTTCATGGAGTGCCCCCTAGTCATCCTATTATCTGAGTAAATAACCAATTTACATTAACCTATGCAAGCCCTTTCATGATATTCACTAAAGTAAGCTTTTCACTATCTAATTTTATTTTCAATGCAAAATATCTACCTTATCTATCCCTCTTACAATCTAACACCTCATATCCTAAAGCAGTGATTTTCAACCTTTTTTGAGTCGCGGCACACTTTTTACACTTAAAAAATCCCGGGGCACACCACCAACCAAAATGGCACAAAATGACACTAAAACAGTACATATTATACATATGTTTAAAAATATAGATTCTAAATGTATCTATACTCATTCAGTGTGAAACCTGGGCCTGTTTCGATGAACACAAAAGGGATATATCCTGGCAGGAATGGTGGAAAGACACACACGAAGCTCTTCCTCAACAGTTCTCAGTCTCTCCCTGTTTTTAGTTTTTATGGCAGTCAAGCTTGAGAAGCCCAGCTCACATAGATATGTGGTTGAAAATGGGAGCAATGTCAAAATAGCTTTGTTGGCCAGAATGGGGAACTCCTTGGCAACAGATAACCAAAAACTGTCTAAAGGAAGATCAGCAAACTTTAGCTTTAAACCGCGATCTTGCTTCAGTTCAATGAGTTCCTCTTGCTCCTTTAAAGTCATGTCCTTTCCAGCAACGGATAATGAACTGTATGGGTCCCTAACCCAGTCAAGGCATTCTGTGAAGGCTGAAGAGAAATAAACGACAATTTCTCCTCAAGAGTTTTCAAATGTCTGCCAATCACCTCGCACATTGCAGCAGTGTTGCCATCATGCAGTTTCTCGGTGAGCGGGAACATCTGAAGGTTGCCACCCTGAACATGTTGTTGCCAGAGCTGCACCTTTAAACGGAATCCGTTCATTTTATCAGTGCTTGTAAGCAGGTTTTTCATTTCGGCCTTGCATCCGTGTGTTCAGTTCATTCAGATATTGAAATATATCAGCCAGGTATGCCAGCTTTGTACACCACTCATCACTTGCAAGCAGCTTTGAAAAATCGGACCTCTCGTTTGTCAGAAATATTTTAAGTTCCTCTCGCAACTCATACACACGGGCCAGCACTTTGCCGCGTGACAGCCACCGGACCTCCGTGTGGAGCAATAAGATTTTATGTTCCGCTTCCATTTCTGTACACAAAGACGCAAATAAGCGACATCGCAAAGGTCGCATCTTCACAAAGTTCACTATGCGCACAACATCATCCAACACAGGAACTAGATCTGCTGGTAAGGTCTTTGCAACGAGGGCCTCACGGTGCAAGAAACAGTGGGTAACAAGAACATCTGGGTTTCTTTCTTTAACCCTACTTACAAAGCCTTTGATGCGCCCGACCATGGCTGCGGCTTCCATCAGTGCAGACACCTGTGCAGTTTTCCCATGTAAGCCCACTTTTATCAAGATATTCCGATGTGACCTGGAATATTACCTCTCCTGTTGATTTTTCTGGCAGTGCCTTGCAAAATAGGAAGTTTTCTCTAATGGCTTCTCCATCCACAAAACGCACATTGGCCAACAGCTGACAATGTCCACTGATATCCGTCGACTCATCAAGTTGCAAGGCAAATTTCTTACTGATGCGCACCTTTTCCAAAACAACTGTTTCAATGTCAGCAGACATGTCATCAATCCGTCTGGAAATTGTGTTATCAGAGAGAGGCACTTTAGCTATCTCTTTGGCTGCGTCAGGGCCAAGCATCTCATTTACAATAGCTTTACAAGCTGGTAGTATTAATGTTTCTGCCACAGTGTGAGACTTTTTTGATTTAGCTATGAGTTCAGCAACAAGGTAGCTAGCTTTGAGGGCTCTCTCATTTACCTGTGTGCTTTTTCTCAAAAAAGTTGCTTCTTTCTCATTGTTTGTACGTAAGCGTACAAAATACTCCATCGGCTTGTTTTGAACGGAAGAGTGTTTCGTTTGGAGATGGCGTTTAAGCTTGCTTGGCACCATGGCGCTATTGGATAGCTTCTCACCACACACCAAGCACAGTGGTGTTGGTGCTGTCGCATCCCCAGTGAAAGTAAATCCAAATGAAAGATAGCTTTCACTGTATTGCCTTGAGCTCACCGTCTTGTCTTTTTTCTTTTGTCGACCCTCTCATACTAGGGCCTTCATCTAGGTCAGAATTGTGTCCAGGGTCCTGTTCGGCATTTGCCTTTTCCATTCTCAAATACTTCTCCATCACTGCTGAGATAGTGTGCGCAGCCACACACTAAAATAGAAGAGTATTACATTATCTGCCACACTTAAAGGACCTCTGCCAAGCATATACTGCAATATAAAGGGGTACAATGAGAAATACTATGGTCATGAGGCCAGAGTACAAGTACCAGCTCGGTGATGTCATTAAGTCGCGCGAGCGTTCAAAGCTCGCGCATGTGTTATTGTACACGGCTCCTACACTGTAGGAAGCGTGACTGCGCATCGTAGGGAACAAAACACAGGGGGCACTATAGTTTGGGGAACTTTCCCCGCGGCACACCCGACCATGTGTCGCGGCACACTGGTTGAAAATCACTGTCCTAAAGCATCTGAAAACATGATACCCACCCCACGTTTCTTTTGGATGTTTGGGAAGCATTTGCTCTTAAATAAATGCTAGTCCTTCTGAACATGGGTCTCCTGAATAAAAAAAGATAGAGGTTCGACAAGATTGCACCTTCTTCAAAAACAGCTTTTATATTCATTGTAACAACTTTTATATCAGCCATTGTACATAAGTAAAAAAGTTCACCATAAAATCCAGTTCACCCATACCTAAGTCCATTCCCCGCCTCACTCAACCCCCCCTCTGTACCCATCCATCCCACAACCACCTCAAAAATACTTGTGCAACCCTTATAGCACACCTTTCCCTGAAGAATAACGCCTCCATGAAGTGGCTCTTCCAACTGGCTCAAGGTAAAACATATCTAGAACAATAATATAAGCAGAGTTGCTTACCTATAACAGGTGTTCTCTGAAGACAGCATGATGTTAGTCCACACACATATACGACAACATCGGATGGAGCCCGGCACGGAAAACTTAGGTCAAAGTTTCTAGAACTTTGACTGAACCTCACTGAACATGCTCAGCATGCATATCACACGTCCACGCGGTGTCATCTTCAGTCTTATAATATAGAAAGCAGAGTTGCTTACCTGTAAAAGGTGTTATCCCAGGACAGCAGGATGTAGCTCTCACATATGGGTGACATCATCGATGGAGCCCTATCATGGAAAACTTCTGTCAAAGTTTCTAGAAACTTTTGACTGGCACACAGAGCCCACTGAGCAAGCCCACTGAGCAAGCCCAGCATGCCATGATCCCTGCAGCCACAGGGGTCTCCCTTCAGTCTCGTTTGTAGCAATAAGTGCAAGCAAAAAAATAAAATAAAAAAGGCAACGGACCCAACTCTGCGGGGTGGGCGGGTTGGTTTTTGAGGACTACATCCTGCTGTCCTGGGATAACACCTGTTACAGGTAAGCAACTCTGCTTTATCCCAGGACAAGCAGGATGATAGTCCTCACATATGGGTGATTAGCAAGCTACAGGCTGACTCACGCTTTAATAGGTCAATGGCACCCAACAAGTGCAACAGGCACAACAACTGGGGTGTCTGACTGAGGCAGCCTGAATCACAGCAGGAAATTGTGGAAGGAGTTGGGTATTAAAGTGGAAATAGGTTTTCAAGACAGATTGTCCAAAGGCAGAGTCCTGTCTTCCTTCCTTATCCAAGCAGTAATGAGCTACAAATGTATGTAGAGAACTACAAGTCACAGCTTTGCAGATGTCAGCAATAGGTAGTGAACGGTAGTGTGTTATGGATGTTGACATAGCCCTTACTCGCCCCTGGAGAGGAAGGCCTGCTTTCTCAAATCAGTATTTGATACAGTCTGCTAGCCAGTTGGAGAGAGTTAGTTTGTCCTGGCTTGTTTTTGTCAAAAGAAACGAAGAGTTGGGTGGACTTTCTATGGACTGCAGTGCGTTCTAGATAAAATGCAAGTGCATGTTTACAGTCCAAGGTGTGTAAAACTCTTTCACCCTGGTAAGAGTGAGGGCTTGGGAAAAAATTGGGCAAGACTATGGATTGGTTAAGGTGAAAATCCGTTACCACCTTAGGTAAGAATTTGGGGTGAGTGTGAAGGACCACTCGGTCATACAAAAACCTTGAGTAGGGTAAGTATGTGACAAGGTCTTGTAACTCACTGACCCTCCTAGCAGAAGTAATGGCTACTAGGAAGAGGACTTTCCATGTAAGAAGTTTTACATCACAGGAATGCAAAGGCTCAAACGGAGATCGCATGAGCCGCGCAAGCACTACATTTAGGTCCCATTCTGTAACCGGTGGTTGAATGGGAGGCTTAAGTTGGAGTAAGCCCCTCAAATCAACTCACTAGGGGTTGCACTGTTATTGGGGCATCCCCTATTCCTTTGTGGAATGCTGCAATGGCACTCAGGTGTACACGTACAGAAGAAGTCTGGAGACCAGAGTCTGAGAGGTGTCATAGATAGTCTAACAGAGATGGAGTGGAGCAGGAGAAAGAGTCAATACTTTGAGTGCACCACGTAGTAAAACTACTCCACTTGGAATGGTAAGATTTACATGTGAAAGGCTTTCGTGAAGCTACGAGAACCTGAGAGTCTTGAGCTGAAAGATTGAGCAGTCATAGGATCAAGCTTTCAACATCCAAGCCATCAAGGCAAGGGTTTGTAGGTTCGAATGGCACAACCTGCCTTGGTTCTGAGTTATGAGAGTGGGCGCTGTGCCCAGGCGAATTGGTTCTCTGATCGAGATATCTAGAAGTATGGGGAACCATACTTGCCGAGGCAAATACGGGGCTATGAGAATCATGGACCCTCTGTCCTGCTGTAGCGTCACGAGAGTTTTGGCTATGAGAGGAATTGGAGGATGTGCATATAGTAGTCCTTTGTTCCAGGGGCAAGCAAAGGCGTCCCTGGGGAATGTTTGCCATCGGCTGTGGAGGGAGCAGAACCTTTCCACTTTGTGGTTCATTTTGGATGCAAAGAGGTCAATGGTGGGGCGACCCCAGCGTTGAAAGATTTTTCTTGCTACACAGGGATCCAGAGACAATTCGTGGAGATGGAAACACAGACTGAGATTGTCCACTAGGACATTTTGTATGCCTGCTAGGTAAGTGGCCCTGAGATGCATGGAGTGAGTCAGGGCCCAGGCCCAAATCTTCACTGTTTCTTGACATAGCAGATAGGAGCCTGTGCCTCCCTGTTTGTTGATGTACCACATTGCTATTGTGTTGTCCGTTTGTATCAGCACAATCTTGTGTGAGAGGCAGTCTTTGAAGGCATAAAGGGCATATCTTATCGCTCGAAGTTACAAAAAGTTGATTTCCCAAGTTTTTTCGAGCGGTATCCACGTACCTTGTGTTTGAAGTTGTTGACGTGAGCTCCCCCATCCCAAGTTGGATGCATCCTTGGTCAAGGTGACTTGAGGAGTCAGTTGCTGGAACAGTAGACCAGTCCGTAAGGCAGGCTGGTTTGTCCACCAGCAGAGTGAGAGACGTAACCGGTGGGTGACCCCTATCAGAGACGAAAGTGGCTGAATAGCTTGGATCCACTGAGGATTTCAAAGTCCATAGAGTCCTTCTCATGGCTAACTTCGCCATAGGGGTCACGTGGACTGTAGACGCCATGTGGCCCAGAAGTGTAAGAAATTGATGGGCAGAGGCAAACTTGCAGCTGATTAGAGAGTTTGCCAAATTTGCTAGATTGTTTGCACAGTCGCTTGGAAGAAAAAGCTTTTGTGACTGTGGTGTCGAGGTTTGCTCCGACGAAAGTGAGGAGCTGAGACGGGTTTATATGTGATTTCTGATAGTTGATCAGGAATCAGAGGGAATGCAACAGGCTTATGGTGCTTTCCAAGGCAGCGAGAGTTCCCTGACTGGATGGACTCCTGATGAGCCAATCGTCTAAGTAGGGAAAAACATGAATGCTGTTTTTTCTTAGATGTGCAGCATCTACTGCTAGGCATTTTGTGAACACCCGAGGTGCTGAGGCTAGTCCGAATGGTAGGACTCTGTATTGGAAATGTTTTTGTCCCACTACAAATCTTAGATATTTTCGATGTTGTGAGGAAATGGGTATGTGAGCATAGGCGTCTTGAAGATCCAGAGAAAACAGAGCCAATCTCCTCGGTGTAGTAAGGGAAGGATGGTCCCAAGGGAGATCATCCTGAATTTTTCTTTTTGAAGAAATCTGTTGAGATCGCGGAGGTCTAGTATGGGGTGGAGACCTCCTGTATTCTTTGGAATTAGGAAATAGCGGGAGTAGAACCCTTTGCCTTGTTGAGACCGGGGAGCGGGTTTGACAGCCCTGGTAATCAGCAGGATGGAGAGTTCTAGACGAAGTTGAGATGTTACGACATTGGCTGCCCACAGTGGAATGGGTGGGGAATCCAGGGGTATTGTGGTGAATTTGAAACGGTATCCCCGGTTCAGGATGGCTAACACCCATGATCTGTGGTAATGAGGCTCCAGTGGTGTATGAAGTAATGGAGCCGACCTCTCACAGGCAAGTCGGGTCTGGGATTGATGGAGAAGCTTCTGCTCTCTGGAAATTAAAAAAAAAAAAAAACGGATGCTGGTCCTGTTTGCGGGGGTGGCTGAGTTTTTGTCTGTTTCGGCTGATGTGGACGTCCTCTTTGAGGTGGTCGGAAAGGACGTGCACTGGATGCAGGTGGATAGTAACTACGAGGCAGATAGATTCTGGTATCCCTTCTTGCGGGCTTTTGCGCCGAGGATGGTTGGTCAGATGGCAACTTGGGAAGCTGGCGGAGTGTCTCATGGTGTACTTTCAATTGGGAGACAGTATCTTGAATCTTTTCTCCAAAGAGATTGTCTCCAGTGCGTGGGAGATCTGCTAGTCTTTCCTGTACTTCTGACCTTAAATCCGAAGCCTTTAACCAAGCCCATCTTCGTGCGCTGATCCCAGCAGCTGACATACGGGAAGATGTTTCAAAAGAGTCATATGCTGCTCATACTTCGTGCTTGCCTAACTCTTGACCTTTTTGAATAAGGACATTGAGTGTTCCTTGCTGCTGCTGAGGAAGATTATCAGCTGTCCTGTACTGGCTTCCACAAATTTCTTTGATATTGCATCATATATAATTGATATGCCACAATATGGGACACGAGCATAGACCCTTGGAAGACTTTTCTTCCTAACCCATCCAGAAATTTTTGCTCTTTTCCTGGAGGGGCAGATGAGTGAGGCTTTTGTTTTCTTGCTTTTTTCTGTGCCGATTCCACCACAACTGACTGGTGGGGCAGTTGTAGTTTCTGAAAACCTGATATATGTTGGACCAGGTATGTTGCGTCCGTCCATCTGTTAAGAGGTGGTACAGAACAGGGATGCTCCCAGAGGCGGTGCTGGAGATCTAGGAGCACTTCATAGATTGGTATAGCCATAACTTCCTTGGGTGCATCTACAAACTGGAGGACCTCCAGTGTCTTATGTCTGGTGTCCTCTTCTGTGACCAGCTCGAAAGGAATAGTATCAGCCATCTCCTTAATGAAATTTTGCAAAAGAAAGGTCCTCTGGTGGGGACTTCCTTCTTTCTTCTGGTGGAGAAGGTTCAGATACAAGGTCTTCTGTATCTGTGTCTGTATCAATGTCTTTCTAAGGACTGTAATGAGGTGGAAAATGGGACCCCATTGGACCTAGAGTGTCCTTTGGAAAAGGACGCTTTAGCATCGATGTAGTTCCAATCTATTCATTAACAAGTCATATTGTATATAGGTTATATGCTACAAGTTTATTTTCTCATTTATTTGTATTCAACTGTTACCATGTTTTATTTTAATTGTTTTTAATTGTTATCATGTTACAATGTAAAATAGGGCAGATCTCGCCTATTCAATCTGTTACCTGGAAACCGATGTGATATCTTGATCGAATGTCGGTATATAAAAGAAATAAATAAATAAATAAAATAAATAGTTTTGGATGGTTTCCCAGAAATATGCTTTGGCATCGATGGAGGTAAAAAAAAAAAAAAAAGGCCATTTGATTCCCCATCGATGGCACCAATGGGAATCGACGGCCCGCATCGCCCGATGGACCAGGAAGCGGTATCGAAGGCATCAATGGCCTGTGGGGCTTTTGTAAATCCGATGGACCTTGTAAAAGATCAGTCCCCCTTCATCTTCTTTCCGAAGAACCCGGAATAGGTATAGATGGAGTCATCGGAGGATCCATCGGCATGGATGGTATGGATGGAGTCAGAGGATCCATCGACCGGTGGCAGTACAGGCTGTGGGAGGGCACCGATTAAGGCATCAAATCTGCTGAGCAGAGGTGTCGGTACTAACGGCTCTGGTGTCTGTGCTGGGTTTGGCATCAGCGTCAGTGGAGGCTGCAATTTTTGAAAAACCTTGATAACTGCCTATTGGATCATGGAAGTCACTTCTTCCCTGGAGACTGGGACTGGGTCCACTGTCACAGAAGAAGGCAAGACTGGCGCTAGCGGCTCTTCCACATTTGGATGTGGTGGCACAGACTCCAACACCGATCCCGGTGGAGAGCGCCTCAGTGTCTCAGGTACAGAGGGGCATAACAGCTCTAGTACCCAGATCCGCTTCGCCATCGGCTCGATGGCCATCAATGCCGATGCGGAAACAGATTCTCCTGATGGACAATGATGATGGTGTTGTTTCTCCTGATGCTCCTTGGTAGATATCGAGGATGATGCGATTGAAGATCCTGACTGGGACAGAGATGGACGGTCACCGGACTTTTCTTTCCTCGATGTTTTTCAGTAGAGGAAGGAATTTCTTCGGTGACAACTGCGAAAGATGTCGATGGAGTAGTCTTTTTAAAAAGTTCCTCCATTTTGTCCAGCCAGGCACGCATGCCCTTCGGAGTCATCTGAGCGCAGGTGGAACATGCACGGACATCGAGGCCTGATCCCAGGCAAAGTACACAGATGTCGTGTGAGTGTTATTGACATCGTTCAGGGGCAACTTGGACATTTTTTAAAACCCGTTGCCATGGTAAAAAATAAGGTCGGGTGGCCTGCGGATACTAAAGTGAGGTATAGGGGAGAGACAAAAAAATGACCAAAAAACCGGTACTCACCGAAGGGGATGTCGAAGGGAGACCCGTGTAGGGTTTTCTTTTTTTTTGTTGTTTTACAGAAATATTAATTTTTTCCGTGAGGAAAAGTTTGTGAGAAAACTCACAGAGCTCCTTAAAATGTGAGGCTATAGCAACGTGGAAAAAAAAAGGAGACTGAAGGGAGACCCCTGTGGCTGCAGGGATCATGGCACGCTGGGCATGGTCAGTGGGCTCAATTGCCAGTCAAAAGTTTCTAGAAACTTTGACAGAAGTTTTCCGTGATAAGGCTCCATCGATGATGTCACTCATATGTGAGGACTACCATCCTGCTTGTCCTGGGATAATAAAAGGATAAAAATAAAAAAGAAGAAACCCATGTAGTGCAAACCAGATTCTGCAGGTGTGGCGGGCAGGTTCATGAGTACTAAGACTGCTGTCCTCAGAGAACACCCCATTACAGGTAAGCAATTCTGCTTTCTCCCGAGGACAAGCAGGATGGTAGTCCTCACAAATGGGTGAATCCCTAGCTACGGCTGCGCCCAACAAAAAAGGGACCAATAAAAAAAACAAACTAGGGTGTTGTGCCAATGGGCACAACAGGTTTTCTTGGTAACAATGAGGGGGGGGGGGGGGGGGGGGGGGGGGGCAGCCTGAACACAAACAACAGGCCTTAGGTGGGAACAGAGTTGGATTCTATACCTCAAACAAGTTCCGAAGGACAGATAGGCCAAATCTACAATGGCATCGGCTATCCCTAGCCAACAATGTGATTTAAATGGGTGGCGAGAATTCCAAGTCACAGCTCTGCAGATCTCCTCCATGGGAACTGCTCGCAAGTGGGCCACTAATGGCTGGCCATGGCTCGATCAGAGGGAACCTGACATGGCACCCCCAAAATGCAGTCCTGCCTAGATATAACAGAAGGAGATGCAGACTGCTAGTCAAATGGAACATCTGCTTGGCATGCCAACTTATTCCTATCAAAACAAAATAAAAAGTTTGGTGGACTGTATGGGCTTTTGTCCCCTCCAGATAGAAAAGCAAAGGCTCTTTTGAAGTTCAAACTGTGGCAGGGCTTGCTTGCCTTGATGCGAATGGGGCCTGGGAAACAATGTTGGCAGGACTGATTAAAATGAAAGTCCATCACCACCTTAGTACTCAGGGATGCATACATAAAAACCATCCTGTCATAGAAAAACTTAGTGTAAGTTGGATAAGTCACTAAGGCCTGGAGCTTGCTGTCCCTGCGTACTGAAGTGACCGCCATGTTCCAAGTCAGGTTACAGGAGTGCAGTAGCGAAAACAGAGCTTTTATCAGCTGAGCTAACACCAAGTTGAGCGGTGGCAACAGGGCCTGGAGGTTGGGATGTTGCAACCTGCCTCGATCCTGTGATGAGATATGGGGAAGTTAGCAGACCAATTGGTTTGTGGATGGAGAACTCCGCAGGAGTGGAAGTCAGACTCTCAAGCCTGTAAGGGGCTATGAGGATCATAGTTCCTTTGTCCTCGCGAAGCTTCAAGAGATTCTTTGCTACCAATAGAGCTGGAGGATACGCATACAGAAGACCCTCGCCCCAATGCTCAGTGAGGGCATCTGAGGCTGGTTTGCCACATGTTCTGTACAGGGAGCAGAAACTTCCTGTTCCAAGATGCTGTGAAGAGATCCATATCCATGCTTCCCCAAAGGCAGAAGATCTGATTCGTGATACCTTGATCCAGAGACCACTTGTAAGGTCTGAAGGAACGACTCAGTCTGTCCACTATCACATTTTCTGTTCTAGCAAGTCCATAGTCCTAAGCACCATCCCATGGGTCAGGGCCCATGATCACATCTGAACTGCTTCCTGGCACAGGACATACAAATCTGTACCTCCCTGCTTGTTGACATACCACATTGCCACTTGGTTTTCAGTTTAGATGAGAACATGGAGCGTACCTGATTGCCTGGAGCTCCAGGAAATTCATTTAATAGAGACATTCCTGGGCAGACCAGAGACTCTGAGTGCTGAGCCCATTAACATGAGCGCCCCAACGCAGGGTGGATGTATTCATGTTTAGGACAATTTGGGTAGGACGACTCTGAAAGGAGATCCCCTGTTCCAGATTTGAAATCACTCACCACCAGGACAAAGATTCCCAGAGCGACTGTGACTCAAATGTGATACTGGAGGTTCTGCGTGGCCTGATGCCACTGTGACCTCAGGGTCCATTGGGCCTTTCACATGTATAAACATGCCAAGGGAGTGACCAACTGTTGTAGCCATATGGCCTAACATCAACATGTGCCAAGTTGACACCTGTTGGCTCTATTGAATCTCTACTGCGATGGTCATCAGGTTGATGGCCCTTTGTCAAGGCAAGAAGGCTTGGCCTGAGCCATGTCTAGTAGGGCTCCAATAAAGTCCAATTGAGGAGACAGGCTGAGATGGGACTCGGGGTAGTTGACAACGAACCCTACTGTCTCCAACACCTGGATGGTTGAGTGCATGGAATTGTTGGCCCCCGCCTGAGAGGTACTCTTGACCAGTCAATTGTCCAGATATGAGAAACCATTAACTCCCAGTGTGCAAAGGGGTGCCACCACCAAAGCCAGGAATTTTGTAAAGACACAGAGCTGAAGCGAGCCCAAACAGCAACACGTGATATTGGAAGTGCTTTTCCCCCCCACCATGAACCTGAGATACTTCCATTGACGTGGGAAGATCTTGATATGAGTGTATGCTTCCTTCAGATAGAGGGAGCATTGCCAGTCCCCTTTTTGCAAAAGTGGAATCAACGTGTCCAGGAAAACCATCTCAAACTTTTTTTTTTGAAGAATTTGTTTAAGGTCCTTAGGTCTAGGATGGGACGGAGTCCTACAGTTTTCTTTGATATCAGGAAGTACCAGAAGTAAAATCCCCACCCTCTTTGCCCTGGTGGCATGAGTTTGACTGCGCTGGCCATTAAGATGGAGGAGAGCTCCATTAGTAGAATCTTCTGATGTGCTGTTGGGCCCCAAAATAGGAGGGGGGGGGGGTAATTTGGCAGGGCTAACACTGTAACCTGTCTTAGTCCCCTCATCCCATAACCTTGGAGTCATCTTCAACACCTCTCTCCTTCTCTACATATATCCAAAACAGCTAAAATGTGCAGTTTCTTTCTCTATATCACTAACAAAATTCACCCTTTCCATTCTGCATACACTACCAGAAACCTTATCCACACACTTGTCACTTTCCGTTTAAACTATTGCAACCTGCTCACTACAAATCTCTCATTGAGCCAGCTCTCTCCACTACAATCTATCCAAGATTCAGCTGTGGCGATTTATCTTCACTAAAGGTCATTATTTATTTATTATTTTTATATACCGACATTCGATCTGAGATATCACATCAGTTTACATTCAGGTACTGTAGGTATTTCCCTATCCCCAGCGGACTTACAATCTAAGTTTTGTAATTGAGGCAATGGAGGGTAAAGTGACTTGCCCAAGGTCACAAGGAGCGACAGTCCACTGCTCTAACCACTAGACTATTCCTTTTATCAAAATCACTATATTGGCTTATCTATTCTCATACATAGTTTAAATTCCTCTTACTCACCTACAAGAGCCTTCATTCTGTAACTCTTCACTACCACTCCTCTCTTCTCTCTCTACACCTTTCCTTGTATACTCTGCTCATCGGGCAAGTCACTCCTATGTCCTTCTCTTCTAACTGCCAACTCCAGACTCTGTGCTTTCTGGTGCATCACGCTCCCTGCTCTTGCCTTATTTAAATCCCATCTAACCCCTACTTTTTGGGGCTGCTTTAAAGCTTAACCCGATTGTCCTGCCCACCCTCATTATTTTGTAACCATTGTCTTAATAAATGAAATTTCCAAAGTCTCTTTTGCCCTTTATGTTTGTCATTGTAAACTCTATTGAGTATGTCAAGTAGTGCTATAGACGTGTTAAGTAGTAGCAGCAGGACAAGCATGTGAGAGAGAAAGGTCTGGGGTTGCCTCAAGGCCTGAGAGTATGTGCTGGCTCACAGATCCCAATGCTGATTTTATTTCATGTTTCAACAGCTACTGCCACTGCAGCTGCACAAAGATCTACAGCATTATGGCCCAAGGAACATGAGAGGGAGAAGGGAGATGGGAAAAAGGGGGAGACTGGAGGGGGTTTCTGCAGGGCAGGGGTGAAGAGGAAAGCCAAAAGGACTATTGCTGGGCAATATGTTGGGGGTAGAGAGGAGGATTCTGCTCCTGGACAGGTAGTTAGGATAGGGAGAGATGGGGGTTACTGAGCGGGGTGGCTGCTGCTGAGCAGGTTGAAGAGAAGAGAGGAAGGATGCTGCTGAGCAAGGAGAAAGAGCGATGCAAAGCATGAAGTGGGAGAAACAGGGAATGCAGGGAAAGTTGTGGCAGAAAAGACATGAGAGGGGGAGGGATGCTGAGCAGAAAGGGAGAGAGGAGGGTGTTTTGTTAGAGCTACTGTTGCCAGAGGGACAACTGTGGCTTCTATGACAAAGGGGAAAGCACTGTGCTCGACCAACCATGTTAAGTCAAAAGGGGTGGGAGGCAAAGAAAAAGCTTAATTCTGGGCAGTGGTGGTGTCCATTCACCACTATATTTCTCCAACAGAGTCCTATGCTCTGAGGAATGCTCTTTGATCACACTCCCCGAATGACTGTACTCAGAACTGGGCATGAGATGGCATTGGTAAACATTAAAATTAAGTTACCTTTACATCCTATATTTATTTATTTATTTAATATATATTTCTATACCGGACTTCACGAATAGAATTCACATCAGGCCCGTTTACATGGAACTTAGGGGAAAAAAAAACAAGAGTAACCAAAAAAACAAGAAGGCTGAATCAAGCAAAGTTACATAAAACAAGGGCATAGAACTTGGGGGCTAAAGTAGCCAGGAAGAAAGGTAGAGCGGAAATTAGCAACAAATAAATAATATATAACTGGTTATGAGATTAGAAATTATCTCATTCCTTAAGCTGAGTCCGAAGTGTCATTTTGACTAGGGGAAGGCTTGGAGGAAGCGCCACGTCTTCAGTTGTCTTCGAAAGGTATGAAGGCAAGGTTCCAGTCTTAGGTCAGTCGGAAGTCTGTTCCAGAGGACAGGGCCTGCTGTGGAGAAGGAACGTTCTTTGGTGGTTTTAGACGGGTGTATTTTGAAGGTGGGACTTGAAGGGTCCCTTTATAGGCTTCTCTGATGGGGTCTTTCGGACGAGCGGTGTTTGAGAGGGTTCTGAAGGTCTAGTGTGAGCTGTTGGTGAATAGATTTGTGGATTATCGTGAGAACTTTATATAGAATTCTATATTTTATTGGCAGCCAATGCAGGTTTCGAAGGATGGGGGTAATGTGAGCACGGCGGTTGGTATTGGTTAGGATTCTAGCTGCTGCGTTCTGGAGCATTTGTATAGGTTTTGTGGCTGAAATGGGGAGTCCCAGGAGTAAGGCGTTGCAGTAGTCTGTTTTCGAAAATAACGTGGATTGAAGGATGGTTCTAAAGTCCTGGAAGTGGAAAAGGGGTTTGATTCTTTTTAAAACTTGAAGCTTATAGAAACAGTCCTTGGTGATATTATTAATTGATTTCTTTAGATTCAGATGATTGTCTAGTATAATTCCTAAATCTCTAGTTTGAGAGATCTGTGGGTCCAGAGCCGTAATGTCGGTGTTGGCCGAGTGTTCGGGGGATATAAGAAGGATTTCCGTCTTGGATGCGTTAAGAACCAGGTTCAGGCTAGAGAGGAGGCTTTTTATGGACTTCAGGCAATTTTCCCAGTAGTCGAGCGTTTTTTGCAGCGAATCTTTTATGGGGATCAGTATCTGCACATCATCTGCATAGAGGTAATGTGTAGTTTTAGGTTTGTGAGCAGCTGGCAGAGGGGCAGTAAGTAGATATTGAAGAGGGTAGGGGATAGAGAGGAGCCTTGTGGAACGCCTAGTGTTGCTTTATAAGTAGGTGATTCTCTGTTGTTGACTCTAACCTTGTAGCTTCTATTTTTGAGGAAAGAGTTGAACCAGCTAAGGGCGGAGTCCAGCAATTCCAATGTCAGATAAACGGTTTTAGAAGAATGGCATGGTTTACCGTATCGAAAGCCGCTGAGATATCTAGGAGGGACCAGTAGGTATGAAAGCCCTTTGTCAAGACCCAGAAGGATACATGTACAGGAATATGTAGGTTTAACTCATTCATTAGACTAATAAGGCACATTTTAAAAAATGGTCCTAAATTACAATGTATGTGTCCAATGGTCAGACAGTTACCACACTACCAAGACTACTGCAGCCCTGTCCATAGGCGTCACCCCTGTGCAGAGTTTCTCCCCACTGACATCACGTCATTCATTCTGATTTTAGTATCTCCTGTTCCAGAATGGGACACCCATAACCAGTTTGTGGTGTGTTCTCACAAACTTGTGGTGGAAATACAATGGGTACAGAACAGAAGAGGTTTCCCTAGACCACAGGATTTAATTCAAAGTCAGAAGTGGAAAATTATTTAGAAAAGCTAAGCACCATAAAAACTTGCAGCTCACTTGCTCTATTTTTTGTTCATTTTTGGAGGATTGATTTAAGTATTTTCTTATTTCTTCCTCCCTCTACTGTAACCTCTTCCTATCCTTTCCTCTCTTAGTCTCTGAAGACTTCTCCCATCTCTAGTACCATATCTTTAACTTTGCCAGCCCACCAAGGTCTGAACTAGCAGCAGCATGTCCAGTAGCAGCCTCAGCAGGGGCTGTACTGACAAGCTCTTACCTAAATGGCCTATGCTGGCAAGCTCTCCCTGGCAGCCCACACAGGCTAGTTCTCCTCAACCAGCTGCCCAGCTACAGAACCTGTGTGGTCAGTTGTCAGAAATAAAATTTTAGCTGCCCAAACAAGGCACTCAGGAATTTTGCACCCTGTTAGAGGTGATAAATGCAAAGGAGCATGAAAACAGAACAGCTGAAAGATATTTTAGTCCTCTGCAAAAGAAAAAAATGGTACGTGCATGAAAAAAAGCAAGAAGTTGATCTAATGAAAATGAACAAGCACAAACATGTTTTTGTGAGCATGCTGCAAAATGGCCACAGCTGGAAGTAGTAAACATTTGGATACCAGACCACAGAAAAACTGGAATTTGTGTCTACCACATTACATTTGAAGCAAGAACACTGGGAAGAAGCATTAACTACTAATTTTGAAAGGATATTTTGGTGCCAGAGATTCACAAAAAGGCAGCGCCAATGCAAGTGTACTAGAATTACCATAGAACAAAAGGTGTCAAATACCAAAAAGAATTTGGAGTTTCACAAGTTTATTATTAATGCAAGAAAACAAACTTGTGGTGAAAGGGGAATTTCAACTATGTTGCCTTCCAATGTTCTATCGAGCCCAATATTTATTTTATATATTTATCGACTTTTATATACCGTCGTTCGGTTTCGCCATCACAACAGTTTACAAAGTTACAATGTTTAACAGTGTTTCCAAACGGTTCATATGGTTGCTAATATAGAAGATATAATTTATGAACTAGGTTTATAGATTAATCAAAACATATAACAGAACTGAGTAATAATCATAAGTTTCTTGGGTCCATCTGCTTTCCTAGTGTTAAAGGATGGGAGCGGAGTTTTGAGTCAGTGGGTGAGTTGGTAGGCTTTGGTAAACATCCATGTTTTTAGCTCTTTTTTGAAAGTTTTTGAGTTTTCTTGTATTCTGACTTCTATTGGGCAGGTGTTCCAGAGTTTGGGGCTTCCAAGTGAAATTGCTCTCTTTTGAGTTGAAGTGAGTTGTTTCGATCGAGAAGGAGGAATCTTTAATAGAATCTTTGATAGTCCTTTATTTGCTGATCTGAGGTTTCACTTTGGAGCATGCAATTTTATGGATGAACTAAGCCAGTTTGTTTTTCATATATTATTTTATGTAGTATGGATAAAATTTTGTATTCGATCCTAAATTTTATTGGGAGCCAGTATATAGATATAAGTGTGGGAGTTATGTGATCATATTTTTTAGATCCAGTGGTAAGCTGAATAATAGAGAATTACAGTAGTCCAGGTTGGAGATGCCGTGATGCCAAACGTCGTGACGTCACGTCTTCAGCGGCCGTGCAGACGTCCATCTTGCGAGCAGCTGGAGGCAGGAGAGGTCGTCCGATGTCCGGAGGGGGCTGCAAAAAGTAAGTCGCTTCGCCGCTTTACACTGCCAGTCCCTTCTTCCCTCCTCCCGGAGCAAGGCTGCTTTTCGCGCCCTGCTTCGGGAGGAGGGAAGAAGGGACTGGCAGCGTAAAGCGACTTACCTTTTGCAGCCCCCCTCCGGACATCAGACGACCTCTCCTGCCTCCAAGCTGCTCGCGAAGATGGCCGCCTGCACGGCCGCTGAAGACGTGACGTCACATGCCGTGATGCCAAACGTCGTGATGTCATGTCTTCAGCGGCCATGCAGGCGTCCATCTTGCGAGCAGCTGGAGGCAGGAGAGGTCGTCCGATGTCCGGAGGGGGCTGCAAAAAGTAAGTCGCTTCGTACTGCCAGTCCCTTCTTCCCTCCTCCCGGAGCAAGGCTGCTTTTCGCGCACTGCTTCGGGAGGAGGAGAGAGGGGACTGGCAATCCCGACTTCCTGGTATCTGTCATTTCAAATGACATTTGAAATGACAGATACCAGCGTGGCTGTGAAGCGTTAGGCCCGCACACCCAGGATACTGTATAGGCGCTCTATACAGTAAAAATGGGTTGCGCGGGCCTAACACTTCACGGACGCTTCTTAGACGCAGCTTGCATTTGCAAGCTATTTACATACAGGATCGAGCGGTAGGTGAGCTGCACTGTGCGTGCGGCAACCGCGGGTGCGCCGGGCACTAACGCAGCTCTTCCTACCGCTCGTTACTGGATAGACCTGTCTATTTTTTGGTTGCTTTTGAGTGTAATAGGGTTTGAACGATCCCAGTCTTTTTTCGTTCTAAATGTATGAATTCTGTTTTCTCAATATTAATTACTAGGTCCATTTGGTTTAGTAGTTTGATGATATCTAGATACATGTTTGCTGTTTTTAATGTTTTTTCAATTGTGTCATCAATGGTAAGTATTAATTGGATATCGTCAGCGTAAATATAATGTGTGATGCCCAGACCAGCCAGTAGGTGACATATATGTTGAAGAGTGTGGCCGATAGGGCTGAACCCTGTGGTACTCCTGTTTGAAGGTTAATCTTTTCTGACATTACATCTTTGATTTGTACTTGAAAATATCTGTTGCTTCCTACTGTAAATATGCTACCCCTACAGGTCAACACTCTCCATGTGGGTCCTGTAGTATTTGTCCCCATGCTTTATTTCAGTATTTCAGCACTAATTTGCACAAACCGTATCATATTAGGTACTTTTGATTGCTACACAAGTAAAGAAGTGCATGCAATTTTATGTCCCTGTAACTTATTGTACGTTGGACAAACTACACAGAACATCTGCACTTGGATCATGGAACATAAGAGCTGAATTCGCACTTAAAAGATTCAAGCCCCATTAGTAGAATACTGTATGTTCCAACAGCCTTGAAGACTTACAATTCTTTGTGATCTGTAGTATCACTTTTCAACGAGATAGGAATATTAGTCAGGCATTAATATTATGGCCTCAAGTCAAGACCCTGAATGGACATCTTTATAATTGTTAGCCTCTTACATCATCTTATATTGGCTCCGAACTGATTCATGATGTAAGACGTCATCATTAAGGGGATTTATATGTCAGTCAATGATATAACCACTTCAGAGCATGCACAGCGTTTCTGCTTTGGTTTCCTGCGTGGGTCCATCTGTACAGCTACTTCTGAAGTCTCAGGTAAGTTAGTTAAGTTTCTTTCTTTGAAATAGCTTATTTAATTCTTCAGGCTTCCAGTGTGTTGATATATTATTGTGATTAAAGCTCTTGAGAGCTTTCTTACTATGAATAATATATTTGTGTTTAAGTAATCTTTTCAGGGTGTCCCCAGGTTGCTTAAGCCAACACTGCTTCTGGCACTTCTCACGGTCAAAAGTACTTTGTTATTTCTATTTGAAGTAAATGTGAAGTTTAAATAAGCTTTGAGTGTGAGCAAAACCTTGGTAGGCTAGTTTTCTCAATTTTTAATGAGCAATTTTCTGGTGTTTCTGGTATTCTGTTTTCTTTTTTTTTATCAAAAGAAAGACATAGCTGGTCTTGGCTTCAGTTTTCGATTTGGTCGCACTTTCAGAGCAGTATCAGTCTGCCGACAATAGTGAAGTAAATTCTTTCTTGTATCCCTCTTGATTGTAGGGGGTTAGCTATATACAATTCAAATATTTTTTAATCCTCTAATCTTTTCTCTGCAGAATTTAAAAATGATGTGGTTCGGTTGAACTCCTCAATTAATAAATGTACATTTTCCTAACCCAGATTAGGAAAATCAGATGCTCGTAAAATTGAGCGTCCATTTTCCTAACCCACTGGCAGCCAACTCTTCTGGGCGCCCACTACCAAGGAGGCGCTAGGTGCGCACATTTGTCCCTAGGCCTCTTTGGCGGCACAACTTCATTTAAATATTCGATTGGTGTTGGGCGCGCGTTAGGAAAAGCATGTGCTCAAGACTGAGCAACCGTTTTCCCGCACTGACTGATTATACCAGCCCCTATAAATCTAAAGTTTCTTGGGCTGATTGTATTACTCATTGATTGCTCTTCCATCAAATATAGGATACTATTAGTCTTCTCCTTTTTAGAAGTTTTGGTGCTAAAAGTTTTTTTAAACCTGTTGATATTTTTGTGAGCTTTTTTTGTGCATCTCTGGATTTGGTATTTGTAAATAATTTAAGAAGATATTATTTAACAGCTGTAACCATTCATCTAACACTAGTACTGAGTGTAGGAGGCAGTGACAAGGACTGAGTTTCTAGAAAGAAAGAACACTTCAGAACATCCTGCAGTTACTGCTCTTAGGAAAAACACAAATAGAGTCACAAATATTTTTTTCCTAAGTTCATTTCAAAATTTGAATGCATTTTATAATCTGGAAGAGCTCAAGTTTGATCATTATGCTAGATACATGCTTTGAGAGTTTCAACATAACTGTTTTAAGTGAAAAAAAAAATGTTCAAGGGATGGCCCTAATATCAACATGTAAAACTACTTCTCATGTGCCAGAAACAGATTTGCTTTTATAAATATCCAGAATGAATATGCATGAGATGTTTGTACAATGGTTGCAGGTTATAAGGTTAAGTTACATATTTTAGTAGTACAGAAAACCAAGCCTGTTTGTGGCACTTAAGAACTGGCAAAGAAGATATCTTACAACCACCATTCAATCTAATTACTGGACAAGTCACCATTACTATCACATTTCAATGGGCCAAGTTCTTACCAAAAATCAGCGCATCAAAATTTATATTTAGTAAATTAAACAAGCTGTCTGCAAGAGTTGGCTATTAATCTACTCTGTAATAAGTGAGTACTAAACCAAAGTCATATCAATCATGTTCAACACTTTTCCAGAGCAGCAAAGAAACTGTTTCCATATGGCAAGCAGCCAAAGCGTGTTAATACTACATTCCACCCACCGAAGAGCAAATCATTACGCACTAATTTTTTTTTTTTAACTTGACTATTAAACAGGCGTGCAGGCACAAGTTCATTTTATAACATGCGCATTTTTATAAAATAGCCTGGACACACATACATGTGTGCACAACTTTAAAATGGGCTCATGCACTTGCACGCAAATCTCAGGTCTATCGCATAAGTGGGGGAATTTAGCAAGGGACGTGTGCCAATGCCATAGTTTTCCCAGTTCAGGGATAGGACTTCCAAACCCCCCTAGTTAATAGCCTCCCTTTCCCCTGTTAGCCCTGAACCTTAAAACCCTGCTATTCTAGATATTTTCTGCTTTATGATTTACACACCATTCACAGCAGAAGTAAAGTTACATGGCAGGGGACCATGGTGCATGCCTGTGCACGTATTTACACACACATTTCTTCGCCCTGGCCCTGACACATCCATGCTCAAAACCACGTCAACTCCCTTTCCCTTATTGCAAACCTTTTACTTTGCATGCAGCAGTAGATATGCGCATCCCCTCTGGCGGCTTTTAAAAACCACTTGGGCGCACATCTCCCAGTTTTGCCTGCACTGGGCTTTTAAAATTCACCTTAAGAGAGCATCAACTCCCCACAGACATCTGCAATTCAGTTTTTCCTGCTCTTATTTTTTAAAATTTGTATTCCACTGATCCAAAAATCTCAGTAGATAAACATATTTAAAAAAAATACAAGATAAAAAGAGAAATATACAATTAATAAACCCCAAAAATTAAACAATAAAACAAAACAATTATAACTAAACAATAGGACATCAGCATTCATTTTCCATTCGCATAGTATCAAGAAACTCAAACCAAAGCATTCAGAAGGGTGTCAGACAGTAAAAGAAAGAGATAAATGAGTCTTAAGACGCTTCCCTAAAGCAAAGTAAATCTATCTTGGCCCTGATCTCCTCAGGTAGATTTTATAGGATGGGATCAGCTATGCTAAAATCTGCTCTCTACAGTTAACAAGGCTTGAGAGACAGAACCTCCAACAAATGCCTAGAAGGTGAAGAAAGAGTATGCAGGACACTTGATATAAGGGATGCAATTGGGGGCTGGGGCCGCGTATGAACAGTAAAAAGCTCTTTGTCAAGATGGCTTACATCTGTCTGTGGCAGGAAAAAGGATCCTAAGAGATAAATTCAAATCCTATGTCATAAGTCATTTAAACTAGATGCCGGGGGTGGCAGAAGGAAATTAGAATGTCACCCCCAAATACAAATGCAATGGAAAAGGCTGAAGTGGATAACAAAACTCTACTAAATAAGGCACAAAAGGAGTCCAAGAAAAGCAGTAAACCTGAATGAGAAAAGCTGGAAAGCTATGAGGACAAATGCTCATAGTTTGGACAATAAAATTGTAGATCTGCAAGCCCTAATGGTGGAGGCAGACTTCAAACGTTCTTGTGTCAGAGAAGTGGTTCACGGAATCTCATGATTGGGATACGGCCATACCAGGCTATAACTTGTAAAGGAAAGACAGAGAGGACAGAAAGAGGAGGAGGAGGAATTGGCTCTTTATGCCAGAAACAATATCCAAGCATCTGAGCTGCAAGGAAGATGGGGCAAAGAGAAGAAGCACTATGGGCCGACCTAAAAAAAGATGGGGTATCCATTTTTATTGGAGTGGTTTACAGGCCTCCAAATCAAATGGAAGAATTTGACAGAGATCTGGTTGAGACTTCAAAGATGGGAAAGAAGGGAGAAATGATGATTGTTGGAGATTTTAATCTGCCGGATGTAGACTGGAGAATCCCTTCTGCAGAATCTAATAATAGTAGAGAGATAGTGGATGCCCCGGCAAGGGGCTCTGTTCAAACAAATGGTAATGGAAACCCACGAGGGAGAGCAAATGTTGCTTACCTGTAACAGGTGTTCTCACAGGACAGCAGGATGTTAGTCCTCACATATGGGTGACATCATCAGGATAGAGCCCAATCACGGAAAACTTCTGTCAAGCTTCCAGACCTTTGACTGGCCCCTACTAGGCATGTCCAGCATGGCACTAACCCTGCAGCCAGCAGGGGTCCCCCTTCAGTCTTATTTGATAGCTAAGGCAGTGCAGAAAAAATAAAAACAACAAAACGTTACGAACCCAACCCGTGGGGCGGCGGACAGGTTTCGTGAGGACTAACATCTTGCTGTGCTGTGAGAACACCTGTTACAGATAAGCAACATTTGCTTTTCTCACAGGACAAGCAGGATGGTAGTCTTCACATATGGGTAAGTACCGAGCTGAGGATGTCCAAACATGCACCAAATGTACCCAACGGCGTGCAACAGGCACAACAACTGGGGTGGAATTTGGTAGAGGGCATCCTGAACCCCACCGGGCAGGAGGAAGGGTGTTGGTACGTCACGTTGGAAATAGGTTACGCAGGACAGATTGGCCGAAGATGGAATCCTGTCTTCCGGCTTTGTCCAAGCAATAGTGGGCTGCGAAAGTGTGGAGTGAGCTCCAGGTAGCAGCCCTGCAAATGTCAGGAAGCGGCACCAATCGTAGGTGTGCTACTGAAGACGCCATGGCCCTCACAGAGTGTGCTTTAACACGGTCTTGGAAAGGAATTCCTGCTTGCTGATAGCAAAAAGATATGCAGTCCGCCAACCAGGAGGAGAGAGTCTGCTAACCCACAGGTTGCCCTAATTTGTGGGGATGGAAAGATATGAATAACTGAGTGCTCTTCCTGTGGGCAAACTGTACGGTCTAGGTAGAAAAGCTAGAGCCCGTTTACAGTCAAGGGTACGCAGAGCCTGTTCCCCTGGGTTGGAGTGGGGCCCTGGGAAGAAGGTAGGTAGTATGATGGATTGATTAATGTGAAACTCCGAAACTACCTTAGGCAAAAACTTAGGGTGAGTGCGGAGTACCGCCCGGTTCTGCAGGAGTTTAGTGTAAGGCAGATAGGTAACTAGGGCCTGTAACTCACTAACCCTGCGAGCTGAAGTGATAGCTAAAAGGATATTTTAGGTCACAGGAGTGAAGAGGCTCGAATGGAGGTTTCATGAGCCGACTGAGAACGAGATTTAAGTCCCAAGACGGGGGCTGGAGGACGTAAAGGTGGCTTGATATGGAGCAAACCTTTAAGAAACGTGTTACGAGGGGTTGGACCGATATAGGGACATCCCCGACACCTTTATGGAAGGCAGCTACCGCACTGACATGCATTCTGATTGAAGAGGTCTTAAACCTGATTCTGACAAATGCCAGAGATAGTCCAAAAACCTTGGGATTGGACAGGAAAAGGGATCAATGGACTGCGAAGTGCACCATGATGTGTACCTTTTCCATTTATAGGAGTAAGATTTCCTTGTGGAAGGTTTTCACGAAGCAATCAGGACACAAGAAACCGAATCTGAAAGGTTAAGTGGCTGAAGGATTAGCCTTTCAACATCCATGCTGTCAGGGACAAGGCCTGAAGGTTGGGATGGCGTAGACATCCGTTGTTCTGAGTGATCAGAAGCGGGTCCTTTCCCAAGGGAATGTGCCTGTGGATGGAGAGATCCTGGAGTATTGGAAACCACACTTGGCGTGGCCAGTGAGGTGCTATCAGGATCATGGTTCCCTTGTCCTGACGGAGCTTCACGAGAGTCTTCGAGAGAAGAGGAAGTGGGAGGGAATGCATAGAGCAGACCGGCTGTCCACGAGAGGGAGAATGCATCTCTGGGCTGAGAGCGCTCGCTCCGAATGAGGGTGCAGTAATTGTCTACTTTGTGGTTCTGAGGGGACGCAAAGAGGTCTAATTTGGGGATAACCCCATTGCTGGAAGAGAGAGGTCGCTACCCGAGGGATTGAGCGACCACTCATGCGGTTGGAAGACACGACTCAGTTTTGTCTGCCAAGACATTGTGTGCACTCCCGGCAAGTAGGTGGCCCTGAGGTACATCGAGTGGGGAGAGCGCTTTCGCCCAAATCTGCGCAGCTTCCTGACACAGAAGGAAGGAGCCTGTGCCTATCTGTTTGTTGATGTACCACATGGCCACCTGATTGTCCGTCTGAATTAGGATGACGTGATTTGATAGGTAATCCTGAAAAGCTCTGAGAGTATATCGCATTGCTCGAAGCTCCAGGAAATTATCTGGTGTTTGGCTTCCTCTGCAGACCAAGATCCTTGTGTCTGTAGATCGTTCACATGAGCTCCCCAGCCGAGGTTGGAAGCATCGGTGGTGAGAATGAGTTGAGGATCTGGTAGATGAAAGGGCAGTCCCTGGAGGAGATTGTTCTGATCTTTCCACCAGGCGAGAGACAGACTGAGTGCATTGGTGATGTGGACAATGGTTGATAGAGGCTGAGTCGCTTGAATCCATTGTGACCTCAGAGTCCAAAACATGACTCTCATGGCCAGGTAGGCCATTGGAGAGAGATGGACTGAGGACGCCATGTGTCCGACAAGGACAAGGAATTGCTGAGCCGTTGCTGTATACTGAGACTGCAACTGGTGAGTGAGAGACGAGGGTTTGCACTCATTGTTGAGGTAGAAAGGCTTTTGCCTGTAAGGTGTCCAAGTCTGCCCCAATGAACGACAAGGTTTGAGATGGGGCTAAATAGGATTTCTCGTAATTGACGAGAAATCCTAGAGAGATTAGAGTGTGTAGGGTGAAATCCAGGGACGACCGAGTGGCTTGCTGGGTTGGGGCCCTGATTAACCAGTCGTCTAAATAGGGGTAGACATGAACACCTTCTTTCCTGAGAAAAGCTGCAACAACTACGAGACTTTGGTAAAGACTCGTGGTGCCGATGCTAGGCCGAATGGAAGCACCCGGTATTGATAGTGCCTTGGGCCTACTAAAAACCGGAGGTACTTGCGATAAGCTGTAGCTATCGCGATGTAGGTGTATGCGTCCTGGAGGTCCAGAGAGCAGAGCCAGTCTCCTCTTTGTAGAAGAGGTAGAAGCGAGCCCAAGGTTACCATTTTGAACTTTTCCCGCTGGAGGTACTTGTTGAGGGCACGTAGGTCCAGAATTGCACGAAGCCCCCTGGATTTTTTGGGGATCAAAAAGTACCGGGAGTAGAACCCTAGGCCTTGTTGCAAAAGAGGAACCGTTTTCTATTGCTCTTAACTGGAGAAGGGGGAAACCTCCTGCTCCAGAAGGACAGAGTAGTCGGTTTACTCTCCACGCTTGTAGAGGTGGGGAGTCCGGTGGAACAGCAAGAAAATTCAGATGGTAACCCTGAGCAATGATTGCCAACACCCATTGGTCGGTTGTGATTGATTGCCATATTCCATTAAAGTGGCAATAATCGGCCTCCCACTGGTATGCTTGGCAGAGGGATCAGGCTGCTGCTCTCCAAATGAAAGTCAAAACCTGAAGCAGGCCCCGGCTGGGGAGCTGCTTGTGGCTTTTGCTTCCGGGGCTGGCGAGGCTGAGATTTTTGATAAGGCCTCGTAACTCGGGACCTTGTTGGTGGGGGATAGTACTTCCTTGGACGGAAGAATGACTTCTTGGAGTCCTTCTTGAAGAGCTGTCTAGAAGGGGAAGTCAGAAGGTATCGATGAGAGCTGTTTGAGGGTCTCATGATGGTCCTTTAACTCAGCCACTATTTGCTGAATCTGTTCACTGAATAGATTATCTCCTATGCAGGGCAGGTTAGAGAGCCTGTCTTGTACTTCTGGGCGAAGGTCAGAAGACTTGAGCCAGGCCCAGCATCTTGACGAAATGGCAGTTGCAGACACTCTAGTGGAGGTGTCGAAGATATCGTAAAGCTGTTCGTATCTCATGCTTCCCTGCCTCAAAGCCCTTGTTGACGAGGGTTTGAAGATGTTCTTGGAATTGGTCAGGCAGGGTTCAGAGAAGTCCTGTATTTGCTTGAAAATGACCCTATTGTATTGGGTCATGTGCAGCTGGTAAGAAGTAATCCTGAAGATGAGCATGACCCCTTGGAACACTCATCGACCAATATTGTCTAAGAACTTGTGTTCCTTGACAGTAGGGGTAGAGGAGTGTGGCTTCGTCCTTTTCGCTTCTTTTGAGCTGATTCTACCACAACTGAGTGGTGGTCAAGCTGAGATTTTTGAAAGCCGGGGCTGACTGTACTAGATAAGTAGTGTCAGCTTTTCTGTGTACTGGGGCAATGGATCCAGGATTTTCCCAGTTCTTTTTGAGGAGGTCAAGAAGAACTTGATGAATGGGAATAGAAGTAATTACTTTAGGGGCATCCAGGAATTGGAGAAGCTCCATCATCTGGTGCCTATAATCTTGCTCTGTCTGAAGCTGAAAAGGGACCAATTCCGACATTTCCTTCACAAAATTAATGAAAGAGGCCCTTTGGAGGAGAACGCTTTCTACTTTCAGTAGGAGAAGGAGGTGAAGTTAAATCATCGGTGTCCGTGGATTTATCATCACCCCAGGTGTCATAAGGATCAGCAGGCTGACCTGTAGGACGAGAAGGGGGTTGGATACCCGAAGGGCCCGGCTGAGGCTCCGAGAAAATCGAAGGAATCGCCGGGGGCACCGCGGACGCCCTGGGGGGCATCGTTGCCGGTATCGAAGGCGCCGATGTGCGTATCGCCCCCGATGAATGAATCGGTGGCGAGGGACGACATGGCATCGATGGCTGAGGCAATACCCCCGAAGGAGGAATGCGGAACGGTGTTTCTCCTCCCGATGAAGCAGTCATCGGGGAGCGCACCGGAGCCATCGGAGACCCGGGAATCACCGGTGGAAGGGCAGTCATGAGCGTCTCCATCCAGGATAGCAGCGGTGCCAGCGCTGCTGGAATCGGGTCGATGAATGGTTCCGGTGGGACCTGAAGTTGTTGCATTGCCTTGTCGATGGCCTCCTGGACCAGCCGGTCCAGTTCTTCCCGGAGACCTGGGGCAATCAGCTCCGGCTCCGTGGCGGAAGAGGGAGGCTGAGGCACAGTCGGAGGGACCACCTTTACAGGCAGAATCGTGACTCCCAAACCCCGATCGGGTGAGGGTGGCCTCGATGTCCCAGTCGTAGAAGTGGTCGGTGCCGCTCCTGGACGGGGCTTCTTCGACGGTGGCTCGGATGGTGGCTCGGTCGATGCTTTCGCTTCCTCGACGGTCCAAGACTTACGATGCCGATGGTGATGCTTCTCCCTACGATCCCCTCGATCCTGAGGGGGAGAAACGGGAGTCGATGGCCATGAAGACGTTGATGGAGGGTGGTCACCGGACGGTTTTCGATGCTGGTGCGACTTCGACGGTGCTAGTTCCGATGACGTCGATGCGATGGACGGCGTCGGGGTGTGAGCACGGAAAAGGAGTCCCATCTTCTCCATTCTGGCCTTGCGATCTTTCGGTGTCATAAGGGCACATTTGGTGCAAGTCAGGACATCATGCTCACGACCTAAACACATTACACAGACTCCATGAGGGTCTGTGATAGACATGGTACGAGTACAGTCCGGGCACCGAAGAAAACCCGACGCCATGGCCATAGAAAAATCGAGCTGCGGTACGGTCTATGGCCAGTAGGCCACGAGGGCCAAACGACGGTAATCGACGAAAAACGGTGAAAAACTTACCGGAGTACCGCGGCTTGAGAAAAGTTAGAGGAGGGACCCCTGTGGGGCGAAGTAATTTTAATTAAGTCCGTGAGGAAAATTCCTGTCAGGAATCTCTTCAGAGCTCCTAAACCGCGAGGCTACTGCTGCGGGGAAAAAAAAAGACTGAAGGGGGACCCCTGCTGGCTGCAGGGTTAGTGCCATGCTGGGCATGCCCAGTAGGGGCCAGTCAAAGTTCTGGAAACTTTGACAGAAGTTTTCCGTGATTGGGCTCCATCCTGATGATGTCACCCATATGTGAGGACTACCATCCTGCTTGTCCTGCGAGAATGAGCTATACTCAATTTAGTGCTCACTAATGGAGATAATGTCTCTAATGTCCAGGTAGGTGCCCACCTCAGCACCAGTGATCAAATGGTATGGTTTCATATCACAAATAGGATACAGAGAATTAGCACGAAGATCAGAGTTTTGCAGTTCAAAAACACGGACTTTGATGAAATGGGGAAGTACCTGGAGGAAGAACTAGAAGGCTGGGAGAACAAGAGATTTGGAACAAAAATGGACCAAACTAAAAGGAGCAATTACTAAGGCAACTAATCTATATGTTATAAAAGTAAAGAAAAGCAAGAGAAAAATGAAACCTATCTGGTTCTCAAAGGAGGTGGCTAATAAAATAAAAGCTAAAAGAACAGTGTTTAAGAAATATAAAGGATCCCAGAGGGAAGAGCACAAGGAAGAATATCTGGTGGAACTGAGGGAGACAAAGAAAGTAATCAAGACAGCAAAAAGTCAAGCAGAAGAAAGGATTGCCAAAGAGGTAAAGCGAGGTGACAAAACATTTTTCAGATACATCAGAGAAAGCAGAAAAGTCCAAAGTGATATAGTGAAATTGAAAGGTGAAAAGGATCAATATGGAGAGAGACGAAGAAATGGCAGAAATAAACAAATACTTCAGTTCAGTGTTCACTAAAGAGGACCCTGGAGAAGGACTGTCGCTAGTTAAAAAACTGGAGGGGAGTGGAGTAGATGTAACTCCATTTACAGAAGAGAATATATGGGAAGAGCTAGGTAAACAAAGTGGACAAATACATGGGGCCTGATGAGGTTCATCCCAGGATACTGAGGAAGCTCAGAGATGTGCTGGCGGGTCTGCTGCGTGACCTGTTTAATAAATCCCTAGAAATGGGAGTGGTGCCAAGTGATTGGAGAAGAGCGGTGGTGGTCCCGCTTCTCAAGAGTGGGGAGCAGAGAGGAGGCTGGAAACTACAGGCCAGTTAGCCTCACCTCGGTGGTGGGAAAAGTAATGGAGTCAATGCTGAAAGAAAGAATAGTGAACTATCTACAGTCGGAAGAATTGCTGGATCAGAGGCAGCATGGATTCACCAGGAGAAGGTCATGTCAGACAAATCTGATTGACTTTTTGACTGAGTGACTAGGGAATTAGATCGAGGAAGAGCGCTCGATGTCATCTACGTGGATTTCAGCAAAGCTTTTGATACAGTACCTGACAGGAGGCTTGTGAATAAAATGAGAAGCTTAGGAGTGAGTGCCAACGTGGTGGCCTGGATTGCAAACTGGTTGCCGACAGAAGACAATGTGTGATGGTAAATGGAACTTACTCTTAAGAGAGAGCGGTGTTAAGCGGAGTGCCGCAAGGATCGGTGTTGGGACCGGTCCTGTTCAATATCTTTGTGAGCGACATTGCAGACAGAATAGAAGGTAAGGTTTGTCTTTTTGCAGATGATACTAAGATCTGCAACAGAGTAGACATGCCGGAAGGAGTGGAGAGCATGAGACGGGATTTAAGGAAGCTGGAAGAGTGGTCGAAGATATGGCAGCTGAGATTCAATGCCAAGAAGTGCAGAGTCATGCATATGGGGTGTGGAAATCCGAAAGAACTGTATTTGGTAGGGGGTGAAGGGCTGATGTGCACGGAGAGAGACCATGGGGTGATCTAACGATATAAAGTCAGCGAAACAATGTGACAAGGCGATATCCAAAGCCAGAAGAATGCTGGCCTTCGAAAATAGTGACACTGGTAAAAACAGGGAAGCACCTTGAGGAGTTCCTGGCAGGCTAGGAAAATAGGTGAAATGGAAGAGCAGTAGGGCAAATTAAAAGCAGCAGTAAAAGCAAAACTTTAGCTAAAAAAAATAAAAAATAAGAGGAAACTGATATGGTTCTTCAAAGAGGTGGCTGAAAAAGAAGAATGCTGGGAAGCAGTCCAGAGATGGGCGACCAAAAAGGTGGATGGTCTTCATGGAATGACTTATGAGTAGAGACTGAAGAACCTAAATATGTATACCCTGGAAGAGAGGAGGAGCAGGGGTGATATGATACAGACTTTCAGTTACTTGAAAGGATTTAATGATCCATGGTCAACAACAAACCTTTTCCATTGGAAAAAAAATCAGTAGAACTAGGGGCCATGACTTGAAGCTCCAGGGAGGTAAACTCAGAACCAATGTCAGGAAGTACTTCTTCATGGAGAGGGTGGTGGATGCCTGGAATGCCTTTCTGGAGGAAGTGGTGAAGACTATAACTGTGAAGGATATCAAAAGGGCATGGGATAAACACTGTGGATCCATAAAGGCTAGAGGATGGGAATGAAGTGATGAGCTATGGGGGTGGATTACTGGAGTGAAGGCTACTACATGGCGAATATTTATTTATTTAATTTATCAAGTTTTATATACCGTCGTTCGGTTTCGCCATCACAACCGTTTACAAAGTTTCGATGTTTAACAGAGTTTCCAAAAGGTTCATGTGATTGTTAACATAGATATTGTCGGTTTTATAAACGTAGTTCGTAGGTCAAGCTATACAGATTTCGGTTATGTGTTATGTTACTTTCTTGCATTGGTTCCATGTTTGCATAGTGTCATTAGGAGGGAAGTGGTGCTTTAGAGTCATTGGGTGAGTTGGTAGGCTTTGGTAAACATCCAGGTTTTTAGATCTTTTTTGAAAGTTTTTAAGTTTTGCTGTGTTCTGAGTTCAATTGGGAGGGTGTTCCAGAATTTCGGGCTTCCTAGTGAAATTGCTCTCTTTTGAGTTGAGGTGAGTTGTTTGGAACGAGCAGGTGGAATCTTTAATAGTCTTATTAGCTGATCTGAGATTTCTGTTTGGAGAGTGCAATTTTATGAATGTACTTAGCCAGTTTGTTTGTTTTTCATATATTATTTTGTGTACTATGGATAGTATTTTGTATTGTATCCTAAATTTTATTGGGAGCCAGTGTAGTGATATAAGTATAGGAGTAATGTGATCATGTTTTTTAGATCCAGTGAGTATTCTTGCAGCTGCGCTTTGGAAGACTTGGAGTGGTCGGATGGTGTTAAGAGGTAAGTTGAATAGCAGGGAGTTACAGTAGTCCAGATTGGAGAAGATGAGTAGTTGAAGGACTGTTCTGAAGTGGTTGGGGGAGAGGAAAGGTTTTAAATGACGTAGGGTTAGGCGTTTGTGATATCCATCTTTGATTTTAGTTGTGATGTGGTTCTTGAAGGAAAGTTTCTTGTCAATTATGACTCCAAGGTTGCAGGCATGATTGACCGGTGAGATTGCTGCTTTTGGTTCATTAGGTTGAGTGGTGGTAGTTGAGGAGCGTTGTTCTTTCTATCCAGTATGATTATTTCAGACTTATCGAAGTTTAGTATGAGTTTCATGTTGGTTAGTAGTTGCTTTATTTTGTTGATGTAAGTGGCTGTTTTTTTGTAGGTTTATTCAAGAGAGCTGTGTATTGGGATTAATATTGTATATCATCTGCATATATGAAGTGGGTCAGTTTAAGGTTTGAGAGGAAGTGGCATATTGAAAGCAGATAAATGTTGAAGAGTGTCGCCGATAGAGCGGAGACTTGGAAACTCCGATGTCTAGATTTATTTTTTAAGAGGGTGTCGTTGATCAACACCTGGTAGGTTCTTTGTGATAGAGAGGATGTGAACCATTATAGGGTTTTTTTCTTTGCAACCAATTTCGGATAGACTGTTAATCATGATAGAGTGGTTTACCGTGTCAAAGGCTGCTGATAGGTCAAGTAGGACTAAAAGGTAGCTGTGGCCGTTTTCGAAACCTTTGAGCATGGTGTCGTTTAATGATAGGAGTAGTGTGTCTGTGTTCAGTTGTTTCCTGAAGCCAAATTGCATGGGTAGTAGGATGTTTTCTTCAAGGTGATCGCTGAGTCGGGAATGGACGATTTTCTCGATGATTTTGGCAATGAAGGGTAGGTTTGATATGGGTCGGTAGTTCAGTGGGGTTTTCGGGATCAAGGTTGGTCCTTTTCAGTATGGGTTTGATAATTGCTGATTTTAGGCATTCTGGGTAGTTTCCTTCAGTGAGGAATAGATTTACGATGTCAGTTAGCATTTTGGTTATTGATGGTTCGATGGCTTTGATCGTCATTTGGGTATTCAGTCAATAGGGTGTTTAGCTGGGTTCGTTTTTTTGATGATCTTTTGGATTTCCAGTGACGATGCTGTATCAAAGTTGGGCCAATTTGATGTTTGAATGTTCTGTATTTTCTGGTCCTGCGAGTTATTGAGGTTATTTATGAGGTTTTTGGTTTTTTTCGTTAAAGAAATCTGCGAAATTGTTACTTGTGATCTTGGATGTTGATGGTAACTGGTCATCATTGGAGGATCTGGTTAGGCTTTTTATGATATTAAAAAGCATCCTTGGGTTATGTTGGTATTTGTTAATTTTGACTAGAAATCTTTTTTGCTTTGTGAATACGCTTTTTGTATTCTGCTAGGTGTGTTCGGTATGCGTTAAGTTGTGTGGTTGTTTTGTTGTTCCTCCATGTTTTCTCTTTTTTCTGAGTTCATGTTTGGCTGATCTGATGTTGTCGTTGTACCATTGGTTCTGGTGTTTTGGGGTTTTTTATAGTTTTTCTTTATCATGGGGTTTTATCTTGTCTGCTAATGTTTTAGTGATGGTGAGCCTGGACGAAGTTGCGTTCCCTGCATTAGAAAGGGCTATGTTAGTTCTGTTTGTAACTTTTCTTGAAGTGTTTCCATGCAAAACGGTGGTCGGTATGAGAAGGATTTAGGTGGGTTTTTTATTGTAGTAAATTTAGTTTGAATTCAGATTGGATTGGATTATAGAGTGGTCCGACCAGAGTATATTCGTGATACTTGTTTGGTGGTTAGCCCATATATCAGTATTGATGAAGACTAGGTCTAGTGTGTGACCTGCTTGTACGTTGGGCCATTGATGATTGACTAAGGCCTAGGGATGAGAGAACGTCAATAATTGAGGTACATGTGAAGTGAAGTGAGTGAAGAATACTACCCTTACACTCAATAAGCCTTCACAAGATTAAAGCAACTCCAACATTGTTCTCTTCTACGGCAAGGAGAAATGTGGAAAAGAGGATTTGCAATCAGACAACAACCAACAAGGACTGAACTTCACAATCTGGATAAACAAATAAGCGTGGGGGTAGCTTGCTTAATACGGCGGTTACTACCCTAAACCAATTGTGCCTGATACATCACTTTGAATGGATATATAGTGTTGCTCTCTGCTTCAACGGCAGGGGGAAATGTGGAAAACAGGATTTACATTCGGTCAACATCCAACAAGGCAATGATCTGTGCAGTCTAGGTAAACAAGCATCGGAGTAAATTGCTTGATGCGGCAGTTACTATCCTTAGGGCTAGATTTTTTAAAGTTATACGCAGGTGTAGATTTGTTCACGCTGGGTTGCGAGAACAAATCTACGCCCGATTTTATAATATGCTCGCACTGCCGCACGCATGTTATAAAATCCAGGGTCGGCGCATGCAGGGGGTGCACAATTGTGCAACCTGCGCACGCCGAGCCAAGCAGTCTGCCCTCCGTTCCCTCCGAGGCTGCTCCAAAATCGGAGCGACCTCGGAGGGAACTTTTTTCTGCCCCCCCCCCCCCTTCCCCTACCTAACCCACCCCCAACTAAATCCCCCCCCCCCCCCACCTTGGTTAAGAAAGTTACGCCTGCCTAAGGTAGGCGTAACTTGCGCATACCGGCGGGCTGCCGGCGCGCCATTCCCCGGCCCAGGGGCTGGTTCGGAGGCCTCACCATGCCCCCGGACTGGCACTAAGCCCACGGCCCCGCCCCCGAATGCCGCACTGCCCCCGACATGCACGCCCCCCCCCCCAAGCCGGCACGCAGGGCTTTTAAAATCTGCCCTTAACCATTAAGCCTTATGCTCAACTTTGATGTAACTCCAACATTACTATCTGCATCAATGGCAGGAAACTTGAATCAAACAATTACCAACAAGGGCCCTGAAATTGGTGGTTGGTGAAACAGATACATATGGGAAAATAATTGTGGGAGCTTGCTGGGCAGACTGGATGGGCCGATTGGTCTTTTTCTGTCGTCATTTCTATGTAAGATATTCTAGAAGAAATTCTTCTTGATGGTAGAACAACATTATTCACTTCAGCAGGCAACTGCACAGAAGATACTAGTTGGTTTTCAACATCCATACAGTCTAAGTCCTGGCCTTCAAAAATAGTGACACTGGTAAAAACAGGGAAGTACCTTGAGGAGTTGCTGGCAGGCTAGGAAAATAGGTGAAGTGGAAGAGTAGTAGGGCAAATTAAAAGCAGCAGTAACAGCAAATCTTTAGCTAAAAAAAATAAAATAAGAGGAAACCGATATGGTTCTTCAAAGAGGTGGCTGGAAAATAAAGGCAAAATATCACTATTCAAGAAGTAAAGAATCTAAAAGAGAAACAAAGAGAATATCTGGTAAAGCTCAGAAAGACAAGGAAAGAAATCAAGATGGCAAAAGTTGAAATTGATTGCAAAAGAGGTTAAGAAAGATGCCAAAACATTTTTCAGGTATGTCAGAGGAAGAAGGAAGGCCAGAAATAGAACTGTAAGAAAAGGTGATAGACATGCTAAACAAATTGAACAGAACCAATCTCTGAGGCATTCCACTAATCACACTTTTCTCCTTGGAGAGAATTCCATTTACCACTACTCACTGTCTTATCACTCAACTACCTTGGCAACCACTCCCAGCTGCTCGTTTTATTCATGAGCCTCCTATGTGTGGCAGTATCAAAAGTTTTGCTAAATCTAAAGTAAACCAGATCCAATGCCTGCCTTTGATCTAATTCTCTAGTCACCCAATAAAAAAAAAAAGTCAGATTCATTTGACACAAGCTGCCTTGGTTCCTTTCACTACTGGATTGTATAGTTGTACTTTCCTTCAGCAGCAGTGTCCATTAATTTTCCCATAACCAAGGTAAGGCTAACTGGCCTGTAGTTTCCAACCTCCTGTCTGCTACCACTTTTGTGAAGTGGAACAACTGTCACCTTCCAGTCTTGCAGAACCACTCCCAGAACCTCCCTGAGCTCCCTTAATATCCTAGGCTGTATCTCATTTGTCTACTTCGCTTTGTCCATACAAACATGCTCTTTCATAAACGGTATGGCATCTACTCTACTCTATTTTGTATCCTTGCTTAACCAGCAGTGTTCCTCTGTAGTCATTTCTGGTGAACACTGAACTGAAGTATATCTGACAGCAATATTGCAGAGGGGTTAGAAAGAAAAGTTTTCCATTTTGCGGACAACACTAAGATCTGTAACAGAGTGGACACCCTTGAAGGAGTAGAGAAAATGAGAAGTGATCTAAGAAAGATTGAGGAGAGGTTAAAAGCCTGATTATTAAGACTGAATGCCAAGAAGTGCATTCATACATTTAGGATACAGAAGTCCAAAGGAGCTATATATGATGGGGGGCTAAGACACTGATGTGCATGGGAGAGAGACCTTGAGGTGATAATATCTGATGATCTGAAGGTAGCAAAGCAGCATGACAAATTAGTGACTAGGGCAGAGAAAAGCTAGGTTGCATAAAGGCATAACTAGTAGGAAAAAGAAGGCAATAATTCTATACAGGTTATTGGCGAGATCTCTTCTGGAGTATTGTGTTCAGTTCTGGAGGCTGTATAAAAAAAACAAACGAGGATAGAAGTGGTCGAAAGGCAACCAAAATGGTATGGGAGCCTGTACCAAAAGACAGATGAGATTTGATGATCTAAATATGTACAGACATAAGTAATTTGTTATTAATGGTATGTACTATTAAATATTAGCTCTATTATAAAAATATTAGTAGTTCCAGATGATCATTACATCGCATCTGCATATGTGTGACATAATGACCTCACCAAGAGCTGGGGGGAGGGGCTAGAGCCAGTAAGGGAGGAATGTCAACGTTTGCATCACAGGGACAGCAAATATAGCAGTAGTACTGGCACTGGAAAGGCTGGTGGAGTTTCCCGGCTCCACCAGTGCAACAGAGGAACAGCAGCAGAAGGGCTGGTGAGGGTTTCCTGGGTCCCACCAGATTTTGTAGTGCACACAGCACTTTCTGTACAGAAAGCAGTCAGACAGCAAGGTAACCACCTCAAATGTGGTAACTGTGGAATGTGTTCTTCCACCATGGAGGGATCTTTTTGGCAGCATCCTTGCACAGGCCAGATTTATTACAAAAGATCTGAAACCGTGTAATTCTACATTTGTGGTCTACCTGATACAGTGTCCGTGCCAATTAATATACGTCGGACGCACAAGTAGAAAAATCAAAACGCGGCTCGCAGAACACCGCAGCCGCCTCAATACTGTAAACATGGAGGCACCCATGGTAAATCACTGTATCACATCTGGACACACTTTTGACCAACTTCGATGGACAATCCTTGAACAAATATGGCCAAGTTCCCGCGGTGGAGACGCTAATCAATTGTTGAACCTCCGTGAACAATGGTGGATTTTTACGTTAACATCGCAATCACCGTCTGGTCTTAATGAGTCTGTGGAATGGTCTTCGCTCATTTAGCAAAATCAATTAATCCAACTAAGTGGTTTGACGTCAACATTAATTGTTTCCGCCCCCAGCGGTAGGTACAAAACCAGTGGTCCAAAATGGCGGATCCTGCTGCCCGAATATCGCTGCAGCCCAGTAGCAGAATTAGACGGCAGACCCGGGAATAAGTAGGTACATAGCAGTTTGCAGTCATGCATAGAATGTTTTTAAAGTTCTAACGTTGTTATATTATATTACAGTACTGGCAATCGGCGGCCCCTGAAGAAGGTTCCCAGAAACACGAGCCGTGTCGGGCCAACGCCAGAATTTCATCCCTGCTGCACATCTGCCTATCTCGCTACGATAAGTGTTTACCTTTCTCACTGCCTTTCATAACATTGTAACCTTGATACAAGGAATTATTACCAAACCCTGACAAAGAGACCAATGATTATAACAGTGTGATACGGTGTAACAGAGATTTTATCACCGCATAATATTGTCTTTGGCGTTAAGGGCAAACACGTCAAAAGCCCTGCCATAATATATGAGGTCTCATTGTCTCCAACACATCCCAGGCTAGAGCTATCTTCGGTATTATATGATGGTATTTTGAAATAAAATCATAATCATACATACATCCTACTCATCACCATATATCCCACCACCACTTTCATATACCCTCTGCAAGCCTTGTGACCTACAGCCTCCCCCCATAAACACCTACTCCTCAACCCCCATCACAGAATGTACAAGACACCAATAATATACATATCCAGCTGATGGAGTCATAAAACCCATTTTTTGATGTTGCTATGAAATTATCACATTTTGGTTTTGGGGGGGTTCCCTTAACACCCACACATACTCAGTCAAGGGGAAAAAAAGGAGGAGAAAGAAAAAATGTTATTGCTTTCTCCTCACTCTTCTTTTCATTAGTCATTTGCCCTGCTCCTTGCATTTTTCCAAGTAGACGCAACCATGGGGTCTAGAGTAGAGAGGCCACTGAAGGGGTTGGGGAAAAACAGTGAGCCGGGGCACAGCATATAATATGATTTTATTGTTTTTGTATTGTTTTATATTTTATGAATGCTTTTATTATTGTAATCAATGTTGAATACGTTTATTGAAGTGAATTGGAAGCTTTTAAATAAATAAAAGATATGGGAAAGACATAATACAGACTTTTAAAAACTTGAAAAGTATTAAAAAGGGACAAAAAACATTTTCCAATGGAAAGGAAGCTATAGAACTAGGGGCCAATATATGAAGCCCCTAGTTATGCTTTCAGGAAATATTTTTATGGAAAGGAGGGTGGATGACAGGAATGTCCTCTCAGAAGAGCTGATAAAAGTTAAACAATGTTGCAAAAGGGTGTAGGACTAACAGAGGGTCCCTAGTGGCAAGAGCATGAAAATAAAGAGCTAGGGTAGCCTGTGGTAACTTTTCTGCGTGGGGATAAACCTGCACAATGTGGCAGAAATTACAACCCTAAACACCTTGCTAAGCAGATTGGATGAACCATTTTGATCTTATCTGTTATTTATTATGCAATAGAAGGCATTATTGGACTCAGTTTTTGGAATTCCTTGCCTCTTTTCGAACACAACTTTTTTTTTAAGAAGTTTTTCCAGAATGTATTCCAGAATGTCTCCATGATCAACTATTCTAGAATCTCATGGTTGAACTATTGCATTTTATTTTTTTATATTTTTCTGCATTTTATATTGTATTTGATCTGTTTTATTTTGTGTATTAATTTGTGTTTTATGATATATTTTATGTTCATATTGTAATCCACTTAGTATATAATATATTTGCTATAAGTGGACAAGAAATATTTTAAATAAATTAATTTATACCACACCTGTGACAACTCTTGAGGATGAGGTAGACACAACTTGGATATCTTGCTATTGAGATAAGCATGGGTGTCGAAGAGACCAAGCACATTCCCATAGGGGGTTGAAGAGGAATGGCCCATGGGGAAGACTCTAAATCACCTCCATATTCAAGTCTGCAGGTCAAGAGCCAATATGCAAAATGAGGACATAATACCAGACCATGTTAATTCCTTTTAAACTGCCCATTACAGTGTACATCTTGTGGAGGCCAATTCAAATGCTTTGGAATGTGCTCATCAGTGGAAAGAAATAGGACTTTGGTGGCTGGACATAAAATAAACTGTTTCTCATTCCTGGGTTCACATTTCTTTTTTGTTTGAAATTGTTTTACTCCTAACACATTTCTCCCTGTTGTAATCATCTTTGGCAGACTTTCTGCATGGTTAACCTTGCTTTACGAACACAGAACTGTACTTCTTCTCGGGTATCCATCAAAGTCATATTTCCAGTGATGAACACTTTTCAATACTTCAGCAAGATCCTGCACCACAGGGGTTGTTCCCAAGCAAAGGACAAACTAAAAGGTGCTGCATGATCTGCCTCTTGCCACAATTACAGATGTCAGACCTGGTAATGTAGCCATATTTTTTCCTTATTAGGTCTTGACCTGCCAACTTAGATACACAAGTGATAGGCAATTCACAACTTTCTAGGTAATCCACTGCTTCACCTCTGCTTTACAGGTAGCTGCTCAGTCGTTCTGACACACATGGTAATTCCAGTAGCAAGATCTCTAAATTGTACATGCCACGTCTCCTTGTGAAGGGCCATAGGTGTAGTGCTAACTACCTTGCTTCTCATAAGGAAGTTCCTGCATGATTTCAAGCATCTTTTTGCAATTACATGATTGTACAGAGGGTGCTGAATGTCCTCTGTTTGCCATTTCCTTTGTTTAGAAGACCATGACTTTTTGAATTTCTGGCAGTGCTACACATTTTAAAGGCTTAAAGCTATGGGAATACAGGAGTTGGTAGAGCTTGTAAGGGATAGTTTTTTTTGTCACTTTGCATAGTGTTAAAGAGATTGAGAAATTAAAAGTCGGGGAATAAACTTTGGGCTTGGGGATGTCTTTATATTTGAGTAGGGGATTGGGATTGCTAAAGTAGGATACAAAATTGTAAAACAGATTAGATAATGCCACTTTCTCAATTTGCATCAATACTTAAGAACAAGATAAATTAAGTCATAAAATCAGGATCTTTCCTCAAACAGAATGCTCCAATTACCAATTCTCATTAAGAAATCATACTCCTGTATGATTTTCACAGCCACAGATTGTGATGTCACAAGCAAACCTTTATGGTTTCAGGCAAAAAGATTCTATCAGCCAACGATCTTGCTTTTAGGCAACAGTTTTCAATACAGTAACCAAAAATTTAAAATAAAAAAATGTCCACACAGAAGCAGAATTTTACCCCAAAATCTCGTTTTCCACAAAGCCCTAAAAAGTTGTTCTGGTATACTGGCAATTTGAGTTAGTGCTGGTCATTTTCCACTGTCTCCAAATCTGGATATCCTCATTTTCTTGGGAAAGCACCATGTTGTATGTTTAAAAAAGATGCAATTGACTCAGTTTTAAACAAATACTTGATCTCCAACAGTAGGCGTGTATAAAGTGTGATTATGCTAGTAGTACTGACAGGTGGCTACAGCATGAATCTAAAATAACTAACAATCCAGATTCAAATCATATTTCCTTCATCCATTAACTGATTTTCAGCAAGTCATTTAAGCTATCTGTTCTAAAGTTCAGATGATACATTATTTTAGGGTAGGGATCTTGTAATTATGCAAGTCATTTTGTAAAGCTGTTTATAATCCAGATGCTAATAAATGGTTCTAAGATTTACTGATAAGAGTAAGAAAGCAGAAAAGGCCTGGCACTGTACTATCATATGCATCACATGAAAGTATGTACCTGACAATGACACAATGACATTTACTAAGCAGATGTGTTCCTTTAAGTATGTCCCTGCATGTTTAACCCAAAACACACTCTTAAGATCCCAATACATTTCTTCCTTCTCTGCATCTTTCTCCATTGAAATGGACAACAGAGCTTAAATTACTTTACAGCACATCCACTTTTACCATGACTCTACTCAGATCTGTCAGGCTATACTATGGTTTTCATTTAATCAACTTTCAATATTAGGAAGGGGACAAAAGATTCAGATTTCGTCCTAATGAGGTGTCCATGTTTAGAATAAAGATATCAATTATTCATGAATCACAATCCAATCATACAGAATAGCAAATCTGTATTTCTCCCATCCCCCACTTTCAGAATTCTATATTCAGGAAAAGCTGCCTGCAGTTTCTGCACTAGGAATAGATCATGTCCCCACTTTCATGACACCAATCTGAGCAGACTGAACCCCAGCTGAAAATGTATACAGCTCATATTAACATCAAATCGCCTTTTATATTACTTCAGAAGGTAAAATGGCACACATATCCCTCTGAAACAATCTAATGAAACCCTGGAATTTAAAAAAGATAGTTCATCCCTAAGTGTAAGATATAGATTTGCTTTGAGTTGTTATATCTGCCTTTTGTGAGAATAACAATACTATATAACTTTCCGATGATTATACTGAACAAAAGCATAGAAACATAGAAACATATAAATGACGGCAGAAGAAGACCAAATGGCCCATCTAGTCTGCCCAGCAAGCTTCACACATTTTCTCTCATACTTATCTGTTTCTCTTAGCTCTTGGTTCTATTTCCCTTCCACCCCCACCTTTAATGTAGAGAGCAGTGATGGAGCTGCATCCAAGTGAAATATCTAGCTTGATTCGTTAGGGGTAGTAGCCGCCGCAATAAGCAAGCTGCACCCATGCTTATTTGTTTTACCCAGACTATGTTATTAGCCCTTATTGGTTGTTTTTCTTCTCCCCTGCCGTTGAAGCAGGGAGCTATGCTGGATATGCGTGACGTATAAGTCTTCTCCCATGCCGTTGAAGCAGAGAGCCATGCTGGATGTGCATCGAAATTGAAGTATCAGGCACATTTGGCTTGGGGTAGTAACCGCCGTAACAAGCCAGCTACTCCCCGCTTTGTGAGTGCGAACCCTCTTTTCTTCTCCCCTGCCGTTGAAGCAGAGAGCTCTGCTGGATGTGTGAAGTATCAGTTTTTCTTCTCCCCTGCCGTTGAATCAGAGAACTTTGCTGTATATGCATTGAAAGTGAACTATCAGGCTTATTTGATTTGGGGTAGTAACCGCCGTAACAAGCCAGCTACTCCCCTCTTTGTGAGTGTGAATCCTTTTTTCCACATTTCCTCTTGCTGTTGAAGCTTAGAGCGATGTTGGAGTCACCGTAAGCCTGTGTATGTTTATTTAATAAGGGTATTGACTCCAGGCAGTATCCATCATTCTGGCGAGTCACCCACTCTTCATTGGCAGCCTCTTGACTTTATGGATCCACAGTGTTTATCCCACGCCCCTTTGAAGTCCTTCACAGTTCTGGTCTTCACCACATCCTCCGGAAGGGCATTCCAGGCATCCACCACCCTCTCCGTGAAGAAATACTTCCTGACATTGGTTCTGAATCTTCCTCCCTGGAGCTTCAAATCGTGACCCCTGGTTCTGCTGATTTTTTTCCTTCGGAAAAGGTTTGTCGTTGTCTTTTGATCATTAACACCTTTCAAGTATCTGAAAGTCTGTATCATGTCACCTCTGCTCCTTCTTTCCTCCAGGGTGTACATATTTAGATTCTTCAATCTCTCCTCGTACGTCATCCGATGAAGATCCTCCACCTTCCTGGTCGCCCTTCTCTGTACCGCCTCCATCTTGTCTTTGTCTTTTTGAAGGTACGGTCTCCAGAACTGAATGCTTTTGGCCTTTTAGTACATTACTGAATTATTTGGTATTTTCTCACAGTTTAACAAACAGTCTTAATGCTTTCTCTTTTGATATGCATGCACTTGAACAGATGTCACATCATGCCCTACTGAAACTAAAATTTAAAATCATATATCATTCTAGGGCCCAGCTTAACCAGCAACAGCACACCGTGGAAAATACTAATATTTATGAGAAAGACAAGTCTAAAACCATGCAAACTAATAGTCACTAGAGGAGTACACCAACAAACAAATTAGCAACCATTTTGTAATGTTTTTATTATTGAAACTGTATTTTCACTGCATATCAGAATAGTGGTTTCATAATGAATGATGCAATTCAATACAAAGGAGGAGACGGGAAAAGGAAGAGTGCCTCTATAAGCTATTCTAATCAGGACTATAATTCTACCCATTATTTTCATCCCTAGCTTTTGGTCTGTTAATGCATGCTCTGGTGGATGCTGCTCATTTTGGATATATTATGTTTCATGTTTTAATTTGTACATTGATGATTTCTTTTGCTGGTTGTGAGATTTTATCATGTATTTATTTTATTTATCGAGTTTTATATACCGTCATTCGGTTTCGCCATCAAAACGATTTACAAAGTTTCGATGTTTAACAAAGTGTACAAATAATTCATATTCTTGTTAATAAAGTTATCTTATTCATTAAGACAGTTTAGTTGTTAAATTGTACAGTTAAATTACTTGCTTTGGATTAATTCTGCATGTTTGTATGGGCCGGTAAGGAGGGAAGTTGTAGCATAGAGTCACAGGGTGTTTTGGTAGGCTTTGGTGAACATCCAAGTTTTTAGTTCTTTTTTGAAGATTTTTAAATTTTGTTGTGTTCTCAGTTTGGTTGGGAGGGAGTTCCATAGTTCGGGGCTTCCTAGGGATATGGGCTCTCTTCCGAGTTGAGGTACGTTTATGACGAGCAGGAGGAGTTTTTAATAAACCTTTGCTCGCTGAACGGAGATTTCGGTTTGGTGAGTGGAGTTTTATGGATGCACTTAGCCAATTTGTTTGTTTTTCATATATTTTGTGTATTATGATAGTATTTTGTAGTCTATCCTGTATTTTATTGGTAGAGAGTTGGGGTAATGTGATCGTATTTTTTCGTTCCTGTGAGTATTCTGGCGGCTGTATTTTGAAGGATTTGGGGAGGTCGGATGTGATGAGAGGTAAGTTGAATAGCAGGGAGTTGCAGTAATCCAAAGAAGTAATCCAAAAGATGGAGAGGTTGGAGAAGACTGAGGACTGTTCTAAAGTCGTTGGGGGAAAGGAAAGGTTTTAGGTGTCGTAGGGTTAGGAGTTTGTGATATAAGTCTTTGATTTTTGCGGAGATGTGGTTCTTGAAGGATAGTTCCTGGTCAATTATGACTCCTAGGTTGCGGGCATGGGTGACAGGGGGATGATTGTATTTTGTTTCATTATGTTGAGTGATGGTATGTGCGTAGGGTTGTTCTTTCTATCCAGCATGATTATTTCTGTCTTATCAATGTTTAGGATAAGTCTCATGTTGATTAGTAGTTGCTTTATTTTGGTGAGGTAGTTGGCTGTTTTTTTGTAGGTGTCTTCCAGAGAGTTTTGTATTGGGATAAGTATTTGGATGTTGTCAGCATATAAGAAGTGAGTCAGTTTAAGGTTTGCGAGGAAGTGGCATATCGGGAGAAGATAAATGTTAAATAGTCTCGCCGATAATGCGGAGCCTTGGGGAACTGCAGTGTCAAGGTTTATTTTCTTTGAGAGGGTGTCGTTGATTGATACCTGGTAGGTCCTTTGAGATAGATAGGTTGAGAACCATTGTAGGGTTTTTTTCATTTATACCGATTTCGGAGAGACGGTCAAACAGTATTGAATGGTTTTGGGTTTTTTTGGGTTTTTTTAACCACAAAATTGCAGGTCTTTATTTCTAAAAAATTTCTCCAATACACATTCCTTATCTCTCTCAGCCATAAAGGACACAAAGAGAGTTGCTCTTTTATATGTTCCCAGATGTTTCTAGATCTACGCAGGTCTGCAGGAAACAGTTCTTGGCACTGAAAAGTAAAGTCCTGGAAATTGGAGCAACGTTTTATTTGAGATATCCTTCTAGATATTTTTTAAATTTTCAGGGCAAAAAATTCAGTTTCAATGAACCATTACAGCTAGAGAATTTCTTGAAAGATAAGTCAAGTTCTAATGGTAACCAAGAATCGACACTTGGAGAAGCAATAGAAGTTAAGATAGATGATGTCCCTTCACAAAATGAGTAATTATGGAAGGTTATTTGTGATATATAGGACCCCCCTCATTATTATTATTTTTAACTTGGGAAAGTTTTCTGAATATTTATGTAATGTTATTATTTGAAATAATTTTGTCTTCCCAAGTTAAGATTATATATAGAAATGTGAATTAAACATATTTTGTGTTTTATGTAATATTTTGGAAAATTAATAAAGAAATAATTGAAAAAGAAAAACAGTATTGAATGGTTTACCTAGTTGAAGGCTGCTGATAGGTCTAGTAGGACTAGAAGGTAGCTGTGTCCATTGTCAAATCCTTTGAGCACGGTGTCGTTAAGTGACAGGAGTAGGGATTCAGTGTTTAGTTGTTTCCTGAAGCCGAATTGCGTGGGAAGTAGGATGTTGTTCCTTTCCAGGTGGTCACTGAGTTGGGAGTGGATGATTTTTTCAATAATTTTGGCAATGAATGGTAGGTTTGATATGGGTCGGTAGTTTAGTGGGTTTTCTGGATCCAGGTTGGTCTTTTTCAGTATGGGTTTGATAACTGCTGATTTTAAGCATTCGGGGTAGTTTCCTTCTGTGAGGGATAGGTTCACAATGTCTGTTAATGTTTTGGTTACTGGTGGTTCGATGGCTTTGATCATCTGTACGAGTATACTGTCGATCAGGTGCTTGGCTGGGTTCATTTTTTTGATGGTATTTTGGATTTCCAGTGATGATGCTGGGTCAAAGTTGGGCCAGCTTGTTGGTTGATTGATTTGTATTTTCAGGTCTTGCGTGTTGTTATTGAGGTTGTTGTTTATGAGGTTTTTTATTTTTTCATTAAAGAAATCTGCAAAGTCGTTGCTTGAAACCTTGGGTGATTTTTTTGATCATGGTAGGAGCAATGGACTGCCGGTGCCATCTTGTGCTCCTACCATGTGACAGGTGCCGACCAATGGCACCGGTAGCCCTTGTGACACAGTAAGGGCAAAGGCTATCTGTGCCATTTTGAATACTGGCAGCTGGACCACCAGGGACTTTTGGCAAGTCTTGGGGAGGTCAGGATGGTGGGGGGTTGTAGTTAATTAAATTTAAAGGGTTGGGATGGGGAATGGGGACAAAAAAAACAAAAAAAAAAAACATTTTATGCCCACCCCTAATTTGCTCCATAAGATGTACAGATGCCCAGGAACGGAGCCAGTTTAGTACACCATTTTTTTTTTAATTTTTTTTTTTTTTTAATTTTCCAGCTCTGAATCCTAAGTGCGTCTTATGGTCAAGTGCATCTTATGGAGCAAAAAATACGGTATAATGTAATGGCTTGATGACAACAAATATTCTGGACGAATAATATATACGCACAATTAGGGATGTGCAGACAAAAAGTTTAAGTTCATAAGTCCATAAGTCGAAAAGGGGGGTCAATTTCGGTCAATATGGACATATGGAGAATTCCATAAGTTGAGTCTATGTCCATACGTGCACCGGTTCCCTAAATAAAAATTTAAACCCCTCACCCTCCTTAATCCCCCCCCCCCCCCCCAAGACTTACCAAAATTCCCTGGTGGTCCAGCGGGGAGTCAGGAAGCCATTCCTCTATTCCTTTGCGAGGAGCACGTGACGTCCGCGTCACGTCGGAGTGACGCGGCCGTCACGTGGTCCACCGCGGTTCCGCTCCCGGACCCCTCGTTGGACACAAACAGAACTTTTGGCTAGCTTGGGGGGGCCTCCTGACCTCCCCAAGCTGGCCAAAAGTTCCGTTTGTGTCCAACGAGGGGTCCGGGAGCGGAACCGGGTGGACCACGTGACGGCCGCGTCATCGACGTGACGCGGCCGTCACGTGGTCCACCGCGGTTTCGCTCCCGGACCCCTCGTTGGACACAAACGGAACTTTTGGCCAGCTTGGGGGGGCCTCCTGACCTCCCCAAGCTGGCCAAAAGTTCCGTTTGTGTCCAACGAGGGGTCCGGGAGCGGAACCGCGGTGGACCACGTGACGGCCGCGTCACGTCGGAGTGATGCGGCCGTCACGTGGTCCTCTCAAAGGAATAGAGGAATGGCTTCCTGACTTCCCGCTGGACCACCAGGGAATTTTGGTAAGTCTTGGGGGGGATTAAGGAGGGTGAGGGGTTTAAATTTTTATTTAGGATCAACGATCGCGATTTCCAACGTATTCAACATAGCTATGTTGAATAAGTTGGAAATCCGATCGTTTTCGCCTCATCACTTTTTTAAGTTAAAAAAAAAAAATAAGTAGTGTTTTATTTATTTATTTTATTTAAAAACTTTTATATACCGGCATTAGTAAGCATACATCATACCGGTTCACATTGTAACTGAAAGGCTGAAATTACAATCAACAGGGAGGGGAAGCAGGGAGGAATATACATAGTGCAGGAGACAATGAAAAAGAAGCATTAAAATTGTAACAGGCTATTTACAGGTCTGGATATACAGGCTATTTACAGGTCTGGATATACAGGCTTAAACGTGTTGCTTACAGGGTCTATATACTTACAAGGGCCCAAGGGTCTATATACAAAAGGTTCAATGAGGGAGGGTGGAGATTAGACAGGGTAGGCTTGTTGGAAGAGCCATGTTTTAAGTTTTTTTCTGAACTTGGAGTAACATGGCTCAAGCCTGAGCGTGGTAGGGAGGGCGTTCCATTGTTTAGGGCCTGCAATGGATAGTGCGCGATCTCTGGTGGCGGAGAGGTGGGCTTTTTTCAAAGGGGGAATGGAGAGGGTACCTATGTTGACAGAACGAATAGGTCGGTCAGAACGTATGGGGCAGAAGGGTTCATCCAGCCAGTTAGAGTTGTGAGAGTGGATAGATTTGTGTAATATAGTTAAGACTTTAAAGAGAGTACGAGATGCGATGGGGAGCCAGTGGAGTTCTTTGAGTATGGGGGTGATATGATCGGTTTTCCGAGTGTTGGTGATAACCCTGGCAATTGCATTTTGGAGCAATTGTAAGGGTTTGGTAGTGGAGGAGGGTAGACCGAGGAGGAGGGCATTACAGTAGTCAAGCTTTGAGGAAAGGGTAGCTTGGACGACAGTACGGAAATCATGATAGTGGAGGAGGGGTCTGAGCTTCTTCAGGATATTGAGCTTGAAGAAACCTGCTTTGAGGATGGAGTTGATCTGTTTTTTTAGGTTGAGTTGTTGATCGAGAATTACCCCAAGGTCTCTTACAGTAGGTTGGGATGCTATAGTATTGAAAGCTGGGTCATTGGAGATCAAGGGTTTAGGGGGGAGGTGGGGAGAGATAAGGAGCAGCTCTGTTTTAGCGGAGTTTAGGGCGAGGTGGATGTTGGTGAGGAAATCGTTTATGTTGGCAAGACATGTGTTCCAGAAAGCGAGGGCGTCTGAGAGAGAGTTGTGAATGGGAATGATGATTTGCACGTCATCTGCATAGAGGTAGAATTTGAGACCGAGTTCGGTGAGGAGCTGGCATAGGGGTGTAAGATATATATTGAAAAGGGTAGAGGAGAGGGAGGAACCTTGGGGGACACCTTGAGCCAGGGGGTAGAGTGTGGAATTGGCGTTTCCTATCTTGACAGAAAACTTTCTGTTGGATAAATAGGATTTAAACCATAGCAGGGCTAGGCCTGAGATGCCTATTTCGGTCAAACGGTTGATGAGGAGGTTGTGATTGATGGTGTCAAAGGCAGCTGAGATATCGAGAAGGGCGAGGAGGTAACAGTTGCCTTGGTCCATGCCTATGAGCAAGTGGTCAGTGAGGGAGAGCAGGAGTGTTTCGGTGTTGAGGTACTTACGGAAGCCGTATTGGGCTGGGTGTAGTATATTGTTGTTTTCTAGATATTCATATAAGTTCAAAACGAATGCACACCCGTAACGCACAATACACACTCCAGGCCAATTTTGTCCCTTGCTATTGTGCCTATATATTGGGCATCCAGAAATCGACCTGAATCAGGGTAAAATGGATGCTCGTGTTATGCGCCTGTTGCAATTGTGGGAGCAGAGTCATGTCTCCTGGGCACCTGATGCATTTGAGCACTAGGAATGCATAATTCTTCCCTAGCCTGCCCTTTTTAACACAGCAGCTCATTTATAGCATCGGGCATCCAGGAGATGTGGCTCTGTATTAGGAAAATGAGCACTCAATACGAGCGCCCATTTTAACGTGTCTTATTGCATCAGCCCTTAAGAATGTGATCAATTAAGTATCAGAATATATGAAGCTAATAGCATTAAAATAAATCTATAAGAATTATTAGTTAGAAAAATATTTCTGCCAGTCTCAACAATTCACTTCTATTTTTATTTTAACTTGCATTTCTACTGCAGATACAAATTGTGACATACAAGTTTGGTCAGTATACAGATACGGTTGGTTTGCCTGTTCTAGTTCAGTCTCCTGGCAACATGGCAAAAGTCAGCTTTAGAAACCCTTGCAAATTAATTTTATTACCTGCTTTTCCACACCATGAAGGAAAGGCAAATAACCTGCATAGAAGTACATTATGGTAATCATTAACCCTGTCCATAAATAAAACCTTCATTCTGGACAGTGAAGGGAGACACTTTGGATAAAGCAGTGGTTTTGTGTAAGTACACTCGAATGTGCAGAAATAAAGGTCAACAAAAGAGACCATTTAAGGTGACACTTTACTGAAATAACTGAAAACATTTTCTGACTAGCTTTCAGGAGCTTCATTAAGTCAAAACGTGCACATTTTTACCCTCAGAAATTAACGCCTGCCCAGATCAGGCGTTAATTTCTGAACAGCCCAAAAAGTGTACAGAAAAGCAGAAAATACTGCTTTTCTGTACTTCCTCCAACTCAATATCATGGCAATATTAAGTCGGAGAAAACAAAAGGACCAGAATGTTTAAAAAAAAATTTTTTTTTAAATAAAGTTTGCAAGCAGTCAAGTTAGGAAAAGGGAAGCTCAATTAACGAGTATCCATTTTCCTAACCCGTGGCTGTGCACAGGTTATGAAAATGAGCGCTCATAAAATTGAGCGTCTGTGCACGGGTTCGGAAAACGGATGCTCATAATATTCAGCATCCGTTTTCCTAAACTGACAGCCACCTCTCCTGGACGCCCGCTGCCAAGGAGGCACTAGGGGTGCACATTGGACCCTAGAGCCTCCTTGGCAGTGCGACCCCTCATTTATATATTTGATTGCACGCCCAAGAAGGGTGGGCTGGGCTCATGTTAGGAAAGCAGGTGCACAACACAGAGCCCGTTTTCTGCACAGATTTATTGAATTAGCCCCAATAAGCAGAAAAAGGCAAAGGATGAATTGCCTGAATACACAAGTGATTCACAGATTACAACAGTGGGTTTGAAAGGAACAGAAAGGTGATGTTTTATAGTGGGGAAAAGACAGAAAGAGAATTGTGTGTGATAATGGGTGAGGAAAACCTTCTCCCTATTAAGTCCTTTTATATTTGTTTTGAAATGTCTCATTTTAATTTTCAGTATCTATTTTTGGACAGTTTCTAATTTCCTGTTTAGTATTTTAATGCAGTGGTCTTTGAAGTTGATGGTCTAGTGCTGAAAAATGTTCTCCACAGAGGTTTTGCCTTACTCTTCTTTCTGTTGTGTGATTTTCTGTCTATGTAAGTTTATTGTTGCTTTATTTTCTGGTCTGTTTTGCCAATGTAACAGCCCTCTTCACATTTTCTGCACAGAATATTTAAATTAGAGCAATGCTTCCCAACCTTCTCCTGGAGGCATACTTACCCAAGTCAGGTTTCATGATTGCCACAATGAATATGTGAGAGTTACATACAATTAGACCCACTCTATGCACATCTCTTTCATGCATATTCATTACACATATCCTGAAAACCTAACTGATTAGATGGGTGTCTAAGAAAGGTTTGAGAAACACTGAATTAGAGGAGGAGCAAGATGGAACCCTATTCATGATCCACTAAAGTAGTATATATTATTCAATGCAGTCTTATATACTGTCTCTGCAGTCAGATTCACAACAGAATTTTGATAAAATCCAGTTCCATTTATATACAGAACATAAACAAGAGCACACAGCAAATTAAATCATAGTGAAATAATTTTACAGCAATGACCATGCAACTAAAGTGACTAGCACTGAAGCTAAACCGGTTCCAGTTCTCAGATGAAATTCCTGCTTTTGGGGCTAGTTGTAACTAGCATTGCTGCTGACTAGTTCCCTAATCTTTATACTCTTTCAAAGATGACTAGGGGACATACAATTAAGTTGCTAGATAATACATTTAAAACTAATAAGAACATTTTTTTTTTTTTACTCAATGCATAATTAAGCTCTAGAATTTATCATCACAGGATGTGGTGAAAGCTGTTTGTTGTAGCTGCATTTAAAAAAAAAGGTTGGCAAGTTCTTACAAGCTAATTTTCTTTCCTTTAGCACCACAGATCAGCCCAGACAAGTCTGATTTTCTCCCCTACCAGCAGATGGAGACAGAAGAAAAGCTTTGCTCTACTGCTGATAAATAAGTCAGTGTACCACCTGAAGTCACTCAGTACACTCTGTAACCAAGCTAAGAACAAACAAATCACCCCCTATAACTCCAAGCAAGGGGAAGGTTGAACTGTAACCAAACTTCCAACTGGAGAACCTCCTTCAATTATAGGAGACTGAATGCTAGCTAAGCTATATACTCAGACACAGATGAAACCAGAAACGAACATGATCCTATTGAGCTAAGTGCATTCTTTTGCTTTCTCCCTTTTGACTTGGCTTCCTTATACATATCTAATGCCTCACTCAGGCCGGAAACGTAAAGCCCATGAGAGGCCAATTATACAAGGCCTTTAGCAAGGCCAGTGTTGGGCCAGATGGATGCCCACATCAGGAGAGGTGTTACTAATCTAGGTGAGGTGTCGCTAGAAGGGAATCAGGAAGGCACGTTATCCCTTCGTGACTCTGTGATCTCATTGTCCCCGGACCAGAGAACACCTCCGGAGAACCCTGCGGTAATTAGAACTGTATCAATGTTGGCTACCCCACTACTTCTCAATGAGATTAGTGAAGTAGGAGGAAACCCAGGAACAACTACGATACCATCTGCAGTAGAGGCCAATTTAGTTGGCATCTCCAAAGGAATTATAACAGAGGGACAGTCCTACCCCATTCCACTGTTAATATTTCTGGTGATTCATTGGGGTATGAGTTAGGAATATTACCTATAGTCAGACCACCAGTATTCTCATTAGAAGCAATCTGGGAGACATTGGTAGTACTTAATAATAATTTTACAACCCAGTTGAAGCCCTTGGCTATAAAATTGGTGAATATGGAAACCAAAGTTAATAAGATAATAAATGAAGATAAAGAAAGACCAGGTATTAGAGTCTACTAGATCTGATTTAAAGAAATTAAGTGAGCAGAATGAAATGATGATAAAGGAAAATCAGTATTTAACAAGAAAAATGGAAAATCTTGAAAATCAGATTTGTGGTAAGAATTTGAGATTGCTGGCAATTTTGGAAAGTTTACCAATCTCAGCAAAAGAGATGTGGAACAAATATGCTGCTGAAGTTTTAAAAATTCCCCAGCAAGCTCTTCCTCCATTAACTCAAATTTATTACCTACCATCATGGAAGATAAGTCCTGGTAAAGATCATGATTTTCAGGCTATATCTCGTTTAAATGTGTCTGAGATATTAGAATCTTCGGATTCGATATCGGCCCAACCAGCTACTATGATTATATCCTTCTTGTTGAATACTGATAAGGAGTGGGTATTAAGGTTATATTTTAGCAACTGCAAAGAAATTTCTGTCAATTGAATGTTCAGACGTTTCCTGATGTTACTAAAGACACTCAAAAGAGAAGGAAACAATTTTTGATCATGAGACCAAAACTATTACAAATGGGAGCCTTGTTTAAACTAAGGTTCCCCTGTAAATATTGCATTACATACCAGAAATGTTAAATATTGTTTTTTTCAGCCATCGCATCTTACTAAATTTATTATGGATAGAAGTATTGATGAATGACAGTGTAGCAATCCTTTAGAATGTTATGATGTTCTCTAATTTGGAGTAATGTAACCCTAATCAGTTAGGATTGTTAGTATTTCCTCATATTATTTAATATGTTAATTCGTAGCCTTATGTTAAAGGAAACCCCCATTTTGAGGACTTTGACAAATATGGCTAAGGATTCTATATCCATAGTTAGTTATAATTAGAGCTGTTATTTCTTATTATGCCATGTAATCTATGACATATCAAAATGTTCTTGATTGTGTAAATTGATAAAATTGATAAATAAAAATTTAAAAAATATATATATATACACACAGACACCAGAGTGGTTTTCAGAAACGTAGGGTAGGACTCTGGACTGTGACAGAAAATTGGCACGTAAGAACTAATTTTCCCTTCCCTACTGCCTCCAGATCAGTCCAGACAAGTGGGATATACCAAAGCTTTCCTACACTGGATGGGAACCCGAAAAGACCTGCTCATACTACATTCTTACAAAACACTGCTGCATCAGAAGCCCGCATATCTAACCTATAATCGGGTCGATACTGTAAGGCCGCGGTAGAAACAGTGCGGCAGTGTCAGGAGCACCCTTCCTCCCCGCACGCACAGTTCTCTTGACCTAGCGCCTGATACTCTCTTCTAATTGCATGCAAATGCATGCCGCGGCTGTGAAGCGTTAGGGAAGGGTTATGCCCGCGCAACCCATTTTACTGTATAGGCGCTTAATACAGCGCCTATACAGTAACCTGGGTGCGCTGGTACCTGTCATTTCAAATGTCATTTCAAATGACATTTGAAATGACAGGCACCAGGAAGTGTAAAAAAACAACATTTTTAAATACCTGTCGGAGGGCCGTGTGGGTCCAGGCGGCCGGCGGGATCCGGGGGGCCGGTGGTCGCGTGTTAAATCTAGGCCGCGGGCGGGTGGGCGCCTGTTCCAGGTGGCGGCGGCGGGGGGACGCGCGTTAGTTTCAGACGGCCGGCAGGCGGCGGGGGGACGCGCGTTAGTTTCAGACGGCCGGCAGGCGGCGGGAGCCGGGTGGTCGCGTGTTAAATCTAGGCCGGGGTCGCATAGGCGCGTATTCATCCACTGTTCCAGGCGGCGGCGGCGGGGGCGGGTGGACGCGCGTTAGTTTCAGACGGCCGGCGGGCGGCGGCTGGAGCCGGGTGGTCGCGTGTTAAATCTAGGCCGGGTCGCACAGACGCGCATTCATCCACTGCCGGTGGGGGCTGCCTCCGAAAACCCCCACCGGCAGTGAATGAATGCGCGCCTGTGCGACCCCTGCGATTCGGTGCTCAAGGCAGTCACATGCCGTGACGTCGGGCGTCGTGACGTCACGCCTTCAGCACCGAATCGCAGGGGTCGCACAGGCCTAGATTTAACACGCGACCACCCGGCTCCTGCCGCCGCCCGCCTGAAACTAACGCGCGTCCACCCGCCCCCGCCGCCTGGGATGAATGCGTGCCTGTGCGACCCCGGCCTAGATTTAACACGCGACCACCCGGCTCCCGCCGCCGCCGGCCGGCCGTCTGAAACTAACGCGCGTCCACCCGCCCCCGCCGCCGCCGCCTGGAACAGTGGATGAATGCGCACCTGTGCGACCCAGCCTAGATTTAACACGCGACCACCTGGCTCCCGCCGCTGCCCGCCCGCCGGCCGCCTGGACCCACGCGGCCCTCCGACAGGTATTTAAAAATTTTTATTTTTTTTTCTGACAGGTTTTATGTGTCCCACAGTATTACATTTCTCGATCATCTCTGTATCGCTTTTTTTTTTTATTGTGTTTTATTGTTTTTGAGTATCTTAAGCGGTGTCGATGGATTTGTTACTAGACTCACAGTCCTAACTCCTACTAGGGGGAGGCGGTAAACTAACACGTTAAGGCCGCGGCAAAACAGCGGGTTACTAAGGAGATAATATCAGCGCCCGTTACAGTATCGGAGGGGAATAGCTAATTCCTTCATTATACAGCTAATTCGTTCATTTACTTGCTGCGTGCGGAAAGGGTTATGTGTCTATTTTACGAAGCGCTAAGGACGCGTGAAACTGGAGACTGTATCGCTGGATCGCCTTACTCGTCTGTATTGTGCGCTTCCAGCACTTTACAGACGGGAAATCTTCAACCGCACGTTACTGTATCGACCTGAATGTTTGGTGAACATGTGCACAGAAGACAGTCGCCACCTTGCAAATCTCTTGCAGTGAAAACAACTGACACAGCCTGCTCCCTGGCAAAGTAAGCCCAAAGCTGTATTGCAACCTGTAATCCCTTGCTAAAGTAAGCAGAAGCAATCACATCCTTAATCCATCTGGCATTCGATGCCTTTTTCCCTTTGTTGGGCCTACTGAACAACCTAAACAGGTGATCAGGCCTATGGAAACAGTTTTTCACCTTTAAATATCGCAGCAACATCTCATGCACATCCAAAACAAAGTTCCATAGCATGGGCAGAGGACAATTTCAAGTGCCTAGACACAAACAACTCCATTAACTGACCCAAATGAAATGCAGAACCCACCTTTGGCGGAAAACATGGAACTATTCAAATGGAAACCCCCATCCTCTGAAACCTGAAGGAAGGGATGACAAGGCCTGCAATACTGGAATGCATCGTGCTGAGCAAATAGCCACCAATAAGACAGTCTTCAGAGTAAGGCCTTTCAAAGAGACACCCTTCTCACTGACTCAAAAGATTATCAAAACCAAGTTTAGATTCTAGAGTGGGACCATCTGCCAGATCAGAGAACCTAAATGCTGTATTCCCTTGAAAAACCTCACTACATCTGGGGTAAGGCCAGTGAAGAACCTTGCACCTTTTCTAGCATGGAAAGTGCAGGCATCGGCACAGTTTGTGCTGCAGGCTCGCTGCCCTGCAACGCCCACTCCACTGCCAGCTGGACTCTGCGCTCTAACTCCTCCTCGAAAGCTGCAGATGTCAAAACCTACTGGGAGGCAAGAGAAGGGGCCAGATCTTTTTCGGATCGACAAATGGAATCAGGAGCAGTGGTGACCGGCATGGACCCCCGGAATCGAAGGAAGATAATCACTCCTCGCCCCGGGTTCGCTTCAGGGGCATCACGACATGAGCCAGTGCCTTTCCGAGCTCAGCATCGTGCAAAGGTGACCGGTGCTAATGCTTCCTCAGCTTCCCTTGGCCCGGTCTTTCCCCAGTGCAGAGGTCGATGACAATGAAACCAACATCCTCAACCTGGAAGAGACCGACAGGGGCTGGTCCCTGACACCCCTATTTGCCGGCAGCATCGATGGCCCCGGCAATGTCAATGGCTCAGTGTCCATAGGTGCAGTTCCCGCTGATGCCAATGGCATGGACTTCCTCAACCCAAAGACTTTCTCCATCTTATCGAATAAATCATGACATCCCTTAAGAGTCATCTGGGCACACAAGTGGCAATCACGGACATCGTGCGATGCCACCAGGCAGAGGACACATACCTGTTAGGAATTATTAGGATGGGAATGGTTAATAGAACGGAAAATGTAATAATGCCTCTATATCACTCCATGGTGAGACCACACCTTGAATACTGTGTACAATTCTGGTCGCCACATCTCAAAAAAGATATAGTTGCGATGGAGAAGGTACAGAAAAGGGCAACCAAAATGATAAAGGGGATGGAACAGCTGCCCTATGAGGAAAGGCTGAAGAGGTTAGGGCTGTTCAGCTTGGAGAAGAGATGGCTGAGGGGGGATATGATTTTATTTATTTTATTTTATTTAAAGCTTTTCTATACCGGCATTCATGATACAATCATATCATGCCGGTTTACATATAACAAGGGGTGCAATAACTTTCTTTTAACCAGTGTCGAGGAAGTAAAAAAGATACAATATAACAAGGTTGTTGAAACTGGGAAGGAAGGAGACAGGGAAAGACAAGAATTATATAATCTTAACAGAGGTCGCTTATTTACATTGTGCCGTGGTGTCCCTTAATGGAAATTATTTACATTGTGCAGAAGTGTCTCTCAATTGTGCAGTAAGGTCTCTCCATGGGTATTACCGTAGGTTCTCTCCCTGCCGTAGGATCTCCCCCTGGCTATTAGACTCGGGAAAGGCTTGTCTAAATAGCCAGGTCTTGAGCCTTTTTCTAAAGGTTAGTGAGAGGTCTTGAACGAGTAGATGTGACTCGGTTATTTCCACTTTCGAATAATAGAAGGACTAGGGGGCATTCCATGAAGTTAGCAAGTAGCACATTTAAGACTAATCGGAGAAAATTCTTTTTCATTCAATGCACAATAAAGCTCTGGAATTTGTTGCCAGAGGATGTGGTTAGTGCAGTTAATGTAACTGGGTTCAAAAAAGGTTTGGATAAGTTCTTGGAGAAGTCCATTAATGGCTATTAATCAATTTTACTTACGGAATAGCCACTGCTATTAATTGCATCAGTAGCATGGGATCTTCTTAGTGCTTGGGTAATTGCCAGGTTCTTGTGGCCTGGTTTTGGCCTTTGTTGGAAACAGGATGCTGGGCTTGATGGACCCTTGGTCTGACCCAGCATGGCAATTTCTTATGTTCTTATGGGGATCCGTGATGGACGTGGTCCTCGGACACTGGGGCCATTGACGGAAACCAGATGAGGCCATGTTGAATGAAAAGAAGGGGGGAAAAATGAGAGACTGACACGCCAGTGGGTATCAAGGTACTGCCGCCACAGGAGGAGAGAAGAGAAGATAAACTTACCAAACCACCGAAAAAACTGAGTTTGTCGTCTAAGGGGAATTGAGAGGGACCCGGCATTAATGAAATGCGCAAAAAAATGAGTAATAATCATTGAAAATGTTTTCCAAGGCAATTTCCTGAAGAAAAGCCAAGAGCTCACTTAAACGTGAGGCGAAAGCTCTGCGGAAAAAGAGAGACTGAAGAGGAACCCCATGTGCACAAGTGGTTTAGGGCATGCTGGTCATGGTTAGTGTGCACAGTCAAAGTTCCAGAAACTTTGACATAAGTTTTCCATGCTGGGCTCCATCCACTGATGTTACCTATGTGTGAAGACTACCATCCTGCTTGTCCTAGAAGAATGTTTTTTTAAACTTCTCTTAAAGGCCCAAAAGAACGAAAAGTTTGTACTTCCTTGAACATACATCAGGAGTCAACAAGCCGAGAGGGAGAAGTCAGAGGGGAGATGGGGTAGAGGATGAGGAAGCTAGAATCACTGGCTTTCAAACCCCCTCCCCCTCAGGACAAGGGCTCCAGCTAAATAAAGAACACCGACCCCCTGCTTTCTCCTACTTTACCAGAGGGATGGGTCCCAATCCAGGGCCTAACACCGCTGGGAGCAAATTGGATTTTCAATCCAATTGCAAGTTACACACCTCTACCATCTGCTGGAGAAAGAAAACTGTGCGACTGAAGGTGGCACACTGACTTATATGCCAGCAGCACAACAAAGCTTTTCTTCTCTGTCTCCATCTACTGGTAGGGGAGCAAAACCCACTTGTCTGGATTGATCTGGGGACAAGGAGGAAGTGGCAAATCTGAGTATCTGGAAATAACTGAGAAAAACTGTTCTTACAGCAAGAACCATTATTGAATCCATTAATGTACTGAAGGTACATCTGAGAGAACTATATCCTACTCTCATCCATAACAATCTCTGCAACATCTTGCCTATATAATGGGAAACATTAGAAAAATATTAAGAGGTCACCAGTGACACCTCCCCGAATGCAGCACAACTCAAAGCGTAGAAAGGGCTTTCAGGAAAGTATACACTTATATTTCAGAATGCCAGCAAGGTTTATAAATTACAGGCATTGTACTTCAGAAATGCACATGCATCTGTCTCAAAGATGGACTGGTCTTCACACTGCATAACAGAAGATAGCTATGTCAGGCTGCACAGGGAGAAAACACTTGTATATGCACTAGCTGGGCACAGATCACACAACTGTCAGGAACTCTCCTAACCCCAGGCTCTAGCCAGAAGCTACTACACCTTTCTTCTCTCCCTTTATTTAGACATGTTCCAAAGGGAAGCCAAACAAACCTGACCTACAACTAGCTCTGCAAAATAAAGCTACCTTCCAAGCTACAGAGAAATCTACTGCCACCTGAAAGTCAGTAACCACCTGCCTCATCACAATTACACTGCACATATCCCAAACTGCAGTGTTGCCTGGCTACAAGAAACACATTTTATTAAAAACACAAGCTATGATAAGCAGAAATTGTATGTAATCAAACAAAATCAAGTAATCCAGTTTAACATGTGATGTTATGACAGCATCGACATGAACATGTTTTCCAGAGCTTTTCAGGCATGCGTGGTAATACCCACATCTCTGTAAATAAACTGAGCTGACTTCCAAAATGGGAGAAAGGACGATTTTTATAACTGGTGAACTGCCTTCAGAGAATGTGTTACAGATAAGCAAACTTCACTAATCGCACATAATGGGTCTCCTTAGCAGAAGGTCATCATCAATAACAAAAAAAAAAGGGGGGGGGGGGGGACACAAAACTATTGCCAACAGGGCAGCACAATTTTATTGGGTAGGTTTGAACTTTTTTTTTTTTTTTTTTTTTTTTTTTTTAAAGGAAGACAAGCTTAGACAAAAAGGATGTATTATAGGGGTTCTGGAGTTGACCTCTAATCCTCAAAATGACCCTGAAGAATGGACTGTCAAAATCTAAACAGCAATCGGATGTGAATGTGTACTGTACTCCAGCCTTCAAAGGATGACCTTTGCTGGACATACACACAGCCATGGACCTGACAAAGACCTTGACACTCCTTCTAAGATCACACACACTTCACTAGAAGTAAGACACAATTAGACTTTGCTCTGATGCCGCAATCCCAGGCTTATTGAGACAAAAACAAAGTTTGAAGGATTTTCTATGTTCTTTAGTCTGCTCCAGTTAAAAGTGACCATACTCTTGCAATCTGAAATGTGTAGAGCAGGCCTTGACAAATTTTCTATTGACCTAGAAGCTAGTGGCTGAGGGCACTCAACTTCCCCACGAATCTAAATCTGAAGAATCTTGGCGGATAAGGCAGCAGATGAAAACTGTCGAGTGCTTTCAGCCACTGGCTCCAAAATTTTGGCATTCCTCTCCAAGGTTAGCCACAGCGCCTCTGGGCCCTGATTTACTAAGGCTATTTTCCCATCACATTTCTTTGGTGAAGAAAAGTTAGTAAAAGGACCTCCCCCCTCCACCACCACCTAAACCATGCTGTCAACAATATGCTGGTGCCCTCCTTCCCTGACAGTTGCACTAGAGGGGACTGCTTCAACTATCACCATGGCCCAAGTTCCCACCAATCTCTCAAACACCCACCCTGTTCTCAACCAGGTTCTCTCAACCCCCCTCATCCCCAACAATTCTCTCTCTCTCACCCATCAGTCATCCCCTGCTATCCATTTCCCTAATCCCCCAGCCAATCACCTCCAAGAACACCAATTCCAGCCTCCATTCCTCCAAGCAAGCTAGTCATCTCCCTCAGCAAATCAGTTCCAGTTACTGTGCAATCACCCAGCCACCACACTGCCTCACCTTGTTGGCTGCAATAGAATCAGTTACCTTCCCACAGGAATCACACAGTTCTCAGAGTTTGACGCATGCCATGCCTGAACACTAGTGCTGGTCTCACTGTCTCATGAGTCCAGCGATGTAGTTCAGGTACTATGAGATTCAAACTCACCAAGAGTCACATGGTACTGCAGGAAGGGGTCAGTAATCCTAGTGGCAAAGGCAGCTGCAGTGGCAGATACAGCAAGAGCGAGGCACCAACATCCTCAGTTCTATGGCAACCTGGTACCTGGGATGTTAAACCCCAGTGAGGGGCTTGTCACTGCTGGCACAAGGCTTTGGGAAAACTGTTAGAAGGAACATCAACTGGTTACGGTGGAAATCCAACACCACCTTGGAATGCATACACAATTTCATTCTATTACAGTGAAATTTATTATAAGGTGAATAAGTTATGAGGACCTGAAGTGCGATAATTCTGTGTTCAATTCTGTGTATAGAAGTTACTACCACAAAAAAAAAAACAAAAAAACCCCCCAAAAAAACACCTACCAGGTCAGGTACTTCAGCCCACAAGAGCTCAGACATTCAAAGCAAGGCTTTCATCTGATATGTTAATACCATCTTGAGGTCCCATAACACAGCAGGACCTCAAGATGCTATTAATTCAGCTGATTCTTTGGCACTGGCTTGATGTACCCAGACTTTTTCTTCATCTCCTTATGAGACTGTAATATAATAAAGGAAAAAGAAAAAAAAAAACCAGGACACAGTAAAATAAAAAATCCAGAAGAAAAAACAGCTCTCAAGTTAATCACAGGAAAAAGAGCAACTACTGGGGTGAAACATTTGATGTTCAATGTGGAAAACAAAGAACTGAAGTACACTTCATGGCTTCAAGCACAGGAATTACCGTGCACGCCTGGAGGAATCTCTCAATTTTCTGCAAAGCTTGAGAAAATGTGTGTGCCAGGGGCCGAAAGATGACACACACTAACTAATCTTTTCCTCAGATTATGCATCTTTACTAATGGCTCTAAAGATGACATCATATATGACCTATTTTCTGTAATGTTTCTTCAGAGCAGCAAATCACTTCACTGCCTGCTGATTTTGCAATCAGCAAATAAACTTTCTAGTTCCAAAAGTTGCAACAGCAAGAGCAGAAATGTTACGGCTACAAAATACATACTATAAGCATAAGTGAATTCTTTGTTTAATACACATTATGGAGAATGGCAAGCATGTTAAACTTACAAGGCCAGATACCATTATCAGAGACCTCTGGAAATGAATTTAATCCACTTGCACAAGCTTTATAATCCTGTAATGTATCTTGGCACAAAAAAAAGGAAATTCTCTATACAAAAAAACATTTCTATTATGGATTCATCTATTGGTCTTCCAGATCAGAAGACAAACAACTGCCTTAATGGAACAGAAAAATTTGAATGGAGGATTTCACAGGCTAACAGCACATGAAACTTGTTTCCAAGCTCCAATCTGTCATAGGATGATAAATAAAATGTGCAATTTTAGGGCCAGTCTGGTGGCTCCATATGCCAAGGACTTGGATTTGATTTCTGGTTAAGGTACTCTCTGGGCCAGCTAGGGATGCTGCAGAGGTAGTATTCACAGCTCCTGGGGAGAGGTAATACCAGTCACCATACAACAGCTAGTGGACAGATTTAGAGTCCATGTTCAAAGGGTTCTGGAAGGAGATCTGGTGTATGGACCCTGGGCAAGGACTTCTACTGCAATGACTAAACTGAGTTTGGTAGAGAGAAAATAGGAAGAAAAATCTCCCCTAGTGCATGGCATTAGATCCCAGCTCTAGTTCCAAAATAAAATGGAAACCCAAAGAAACAGGAGAAACTGCTAGGTTCCCCCCCCCCCAAAAAAAGTGCTTTATATTACATCTCTCTGGAAAAGATTATTGAGATTACACTAATCTGGAAATCTTCAACGTTTGTAATATAGGATTTACACAATTCAGTTTATTACAACACTGTTGGGGGGTTTTTGTTTTTTTTTTTAAGATTTTCTGTTCATTATGGCTACTGACCAATCGGAAAACCAAGAAGAGAAAAGAGCATATGCACACACACACCCCACATGGTACCTTACCTCCATTAACCATCATCCCTCCAAACTACCCAGTTCATTGGCAAGCAATATGGGCAGGAGTGTAGCCCTTAGTATATTGATAAACGAACATTTGCATTTGTAGTTCTGAAGTCCACATTTTTGTAAGGTCATTGCAGGGACAAAAAACAATATAGAAGGCAGCTGCCAAAATAGTACACAGCCTGCAGAGAACCCTAAGAATCTCAAAATGTAATCTATAGAAGAAAAGTGAAATGGAAGATGAGAGAAACCTTCAAACATCTAGCAGGCTTCACACTCAAAGTACAAGGAAAGAGCATTTTCAACAGAAAAAAAGCAGCTCAAGGACAGGGGAATATGAGATGAAATTGAAAAACATGAAAAATACTACTTCACCTAGTGGGTATTTGATTCCTAGAATAATCTACAAGCAGAGGTGGCACTAACCACAAGAGTAAGTGAATTAAAGTTTGCTTGGTACAGATCCAGAGCGCAGTGATCAGGGTGAGTGGAAAAAGAACAGAAAACAGAATAAGTAAATTAATAGAAAAGCAAATGTTGCTTACCTGTAACAGGTGTTCTCACTGGACAGCAGGATGTTAGTCCTCACATATGGGTGACATCACAGGATGGAGCCCAATCACGGAACACTTCTGTCAGTTTCCAGAACTTTGACTGGCCCCTACTGGGCATGCCCAGCATGGCACTAACCCTGCAGCCAGCAGGGGTCCCCCTTCAGTTTTGTTAAAATGCTACAGGTAGTGCCGAAAATAAAATAAGAAAATGTTGCGAACCCAACACCATGGGACAGCGGGCGGGTTTCGTGAGGACTAACATTCTACTGTCCTGTGTGAACATCTGTTACAGGTAAGCAACATTTGCTTTCTCACAGGACAAGCAGTATGGTAGTCCTCACACATGGGTGAGTACCGAGCTGAGGATGTCAGAGTATGCACCAAATGTACGCAAGCGTGCAAGGCACTAGGCCTGGGATGAAATTTGGCAGAGGGCATCCTGAACCCCACCGGGCAGGCGGAAGGGTGTTATTACGTCACGTTGTAAATAGGTTGCGCAAGACAGACTGGCCGAAGATGGAATCTTGCCTTCCGGCTTTGTCTAAACAATAATAGGCTGTAAAAGTATGGAGCGAATTCCAGGTGGCAGCCCTGCAAATGTCAGGAAGCGGCACCGATCGTAGGTGTGCTACTGAAGTCGCCATGGCCCTCACAAAGTGTGCTTTAACACGGTCTTGAAGTGGAATGCCCGTTTACTGATAGCAAAAGGATATGCAGTCCGCCAACAAGGAGGAGAGAGTCTGCTTACCCACAGGCTGCCCCAATTTGATGGAATGGAAAGAGACAAACAATTGAGTGCTTTTCCTGTGGGCAGCTGTACGGTCTAGGTAGAATGCTAGAGCCCGTTTGCAGTCAAGGGTATGCAGAGCCTGCTCTCCTGGATTGGAACGAGGCCTGGGAAAAAAGGTAGGTAGTGCAATGGATTGATTGAGATGAAACTCCGAAACTACCTTAGGCAAGAATTTAGGGTGAGTGCGGAGTACTGCCCAGTCCTGCAGAAGTTTAGTGTAAGGCGGATAGGTAACTAGAGCCTGGAATTCACTATCACTGCGAGCGGAAGTGATTGCCAAAAGGAAAATCACTTTCCATGTGAGATACCGAAGGTCACAGGATTGAAGAGGCTCGAATGGTGGTTTCATAAGTCGAGCCAAAACTAGGTTAAGATCCCAAGAAGGGGCCGGACGACACAAAGGAGACTTGAGGTGAAGCAAGCCCTTCAAGAAGCGTTTTAAGAGGTGTTGTACTGATATGGGAACATCCCCGACACTTTATGGAAGGCGGCTACCGCACTGACATGCATCCTGATGGAGGAAGTTTTTAGACCTGACTGACAAGTGCCAGAGATAGTCCAGAAATTTTGTGATTGGACAGGTAAAGGGGTCAAGGGACTGAGAAGAGCACTATGACGTAAACCTGGTCCATTTGTAAGAATAAGATTTTCTCGTGGAAGGCTTCCGTGAAGCAATCAAGACACGGGAAACTGGTTCAGAAAGGTTAAGTGGCTGAACGATTAACCTTTCAACTTTCATGACATCAGGGACAAGGCTTGAAGGTTGGGGTGGCGTAGGCACCGATCGTTTTGAGTGATTAGAAGTGGGTCCTTTCCCAAGGGAATATGCCTGCGAATGGAGAGATCCTGAAGTATTGGAAACCACACTTGGTGCGGACAGTGAGGTGCTATCAGGCTCATGGTTCCCTTGTCCCGATATAACTTCATGAGAGTCTTCAAGAGAAGTAGAAGTGGAGGGAATGCATATAGGAGACCGGTTGCCCATGATAGGGATAACACGTCTATTGGCTGTGAGTGTTGGCTGCGAGTGAGAGAGCAATGGTTCTCTACTTTGTGGTTTTGAGGTGACACAAAGAGGTCTATGTGAGGGTAACCCCAACACTGGAATATCGAGTCCGCTACTGTGGGGTTGAGAGACCACTCGTGCGATTGAAAGGTGCGACTCAGCTTGTCTGCCAACACATTGTCCACTCCTGGCAAGTAAGTGGCCCTGATGTACATCGAGTGGGAGAGGGCCTCCGCCCATATCTGTACAGCTTCCTGACACAGAAGGTAGAAACATAGAAACAGAAATGACGGCAGAAGAAGACCAAACGGCCCATCCAGTCTGCCCAGCAAGCTACGCACTTTATCCATTTTTTTTATTTCCCATTTTCTCTCTCCCACCTGTTACTATTGGCTTCCAGTACCCTCCAGCCCTAATTCCCCTCCACCCCACCACCAATGTAGAGAGCAGCGCCGTATCTGCATCCAAGTGAACATCCAGCTCAATTAGGGGTAGCAACCGCTGTAACAAGCAGGCCACACCCCTGCCCCATACTCTTACCCACCCCTGGTTTTTTTTTGTTGTTTTTTTGTTTTGGGTTTTTTTTTTTTTTTAGATGGCAGCCCTCCATCCTTCCGCTCCGTGAAGGTGGAACACCAACCACTGGCATCCCGCTCCGTGAATGCCTCTGTGGCTACTGCCGCTCCGTGCAGTGTTTTGCTGCCTCCTCTTTATTCACGCCCTCTAGACTTGATGGATCCAGTGTGTTTATCCCACGCCCCTTTGAAGTCCTTCACAGTTTTAGACTTCACCACTTCCTCCAGAAGGGCATTCCAGGCATCCACCAGTGATGCCTGGAATGCCCTTCCGGAGCATCCCTCCCTGTTTGTTGATGTACCACATGGCCCAAAACGGCCCATCCCTCCCTGTTTGTTGATGTACCACATGGCCACCTGGTTGTCAGTCTGGATCAGGATGACTTGATTGGAGAGGCGATCCTGAAATACCCTGAGAGCATATCTGATTGCTTGAAGCTCCAGGAAATGTAATTGGTGTTTGGCTTCCTCTGGAGACCAAGATCCTTGTGTCTGCAGATCGTCCATGTGGGCTCCCCAGCCGAGGTTGGAAGCATCGGTGGTGAGATCTATTTGAGGGTCTGGAGCCTAGAAGGATAAGCCTTGGAGGAGACTGACCTGATTTCTCCACCAGGCGAGAGACTGACTGAGTGAGTCGGTTACGTGGACAATGGTCAACAGGGGCTGAATGGATTGAGTCCACTGTGACCTTAGAGTCCACTGCATGACTCATGGCCATGCGGGTCATTGGGGTGACGTGAACTGAGGACACCATGTGTCCCAGGAGGATGAGAAATTGGTGTGCAGTCGTGGACTGTTGAGACTGCAGCTGGTGTGCAAGAGACACGAAAGAGAGCTCACTGTTGAGACAGAAAAGCCTTTGCCTGCAAGGTGTCCAAGTCTGCCCCAATGAACGATCAGGTTTGAGTTGGGACTAAGTAGGATTTGTCGAAGTTGACGAGAAATCCTAGTGAAATTAGAATGTGTAAGGTAAGATGTAGGGACGACAGAGCAGCTTGCTGAGTGGGAGCCCTGATTAACAAATCATCTAGATAGGGGTAGACGTGAACACCTTGAGTCCTGAGGAAGACTGTGGTGCAGACTCGAAGCCGAATGGAAGCACTCGGTACTGATAGTGCATGGGGCCTACTAGAAACCTCAAGTATTTGCGATGAGATGGAATTATTGCAATATGAGTGTATACGTCCTGAAGGTCTAGAGAGCAGAGCCAGTCTCCCCTTTGTAGAAAAGGAAGAAGAGAGCCCAAGAAACATAGAAACATAGAAATGACGGCAGAAGACGACCAAACGGCCCATCCAGTCTGCCCAGCAAGCTTCACACATTTTTTCTCTCATACTTATCTGTTTCTCTTAGCTCTTGGTTCTATTTCCCTTCCACCCCCACCATTAATGTAGAGAGCAGTGATGGAGCTGCATCCAAGTGAAATATCTAGCTTGATTATTTAGGGGTAGTAACCGCCGCAATAAGCAAGCTACACCCATGCCTATTTGTTTTACCCAGACTATGTTATACAGCCCTTATTGGTTGTTTTTCTTCTCCCCTGCCGTTGAAGCAGGGAGCTATGCTGGATATGCGTGAAGTATCAGTTTTTTTTTTCCCCCTGCCGTTGAAGCAGAGAGCTATGCTGGATATGCGTGAAGTATCAGTTTTTCTTCTCTCCTGCCGTTGAAGCAGAGAGCTATGCTGGATATGCGTGAAGTATCAGTTTTTCTCCCATGCCGTTGAAGCAGAGAGCCATGCTGGATATGCATCGAAAGTGAAGTATCAGGCACATTTGGTTTGGGGTAGTAACCGCCGTAACAAGCCAGCTACTCCCCGCTTTGTGAGTGCGAATCCTTTTTTCTTCTCCCCTGCCGTTGAAGCTATGCTGGATATGCGTGAAGCATCAGTTTTTCTTTTCCCCTGCTGTTAAAGCAGAGAGCTTTAACAGCAGGGGAGGTACTTGTTGAGGGCACGTAGGTCCAGAATTGGACGAACACCCCCCAATTTTGGGGGGATTAGAAAGTACCGGGAATAGAACCCCTAAGCCGTGCTGAGAGTAGGGCACTGGTTCAATCGCCTTGGACTGGAGGAGGAGGGAGACCTCCTGTTCCAGAAGGATGGAGTGATCGGATGTTCTCCACGTCGGTAGAGGTGGGGAGTCCGGTGGAATGGAGAGAAAGTTCAGAAGATAACCCGGAGCAATTATCGCCAGGATCCACTGGTCTGAGGTGATCGAGTGCCACCTGTTGTTGAAATGGCACAATCGACCTCCCACTGGTATGTGGGGTTATGGAAGCTGGCTGCTGCTTTCTATGCAGGAGTCAAAAACTGGAAGCAGGGCCTGGCTGAGGAGCTGCTTGCAGTTTTTGTTTTCACATTTGACTAGACTGGGTTATTTGAAACGGTCTCGTAGAACGGGTTCTAGTTGGTGGCGGATAGGATTTCTTCGGGCGGAAGAATGACATCTTAGAGTCCTTCCGGAAGGGCTGTTTTGAAGAGTACTCAGAAGGCATCAGAGAGAGCTGTCTCAGAGTCTCATGATGGTCCTTGAGTTCCGCCACTGTTCGTTGAATCTGCTCGCCAAACAGATTATCTCCTACACAAGGCAGGTCGGATAATCTGTCTTGTAGTTCAGGGCGAAGGTCGGAAGACTTGAGCCAGGCCCATCGTCTTGCTGAGATAGCAGCTGCAGATACCCTGGTACCAATGTCAAAGATATCGTAAGATGATCTGATCTCATGCTTTCCTGCCTCAAAACCCTTATTTACTAGGGTTTGGAGTTGATCTTGAAATTGCTGAGGCAGGGAGTCTGTCAAGTCTTGTATCTGCTTAAATAAAACCCTATTATATTGGATCATATAGAGCTGATAAGAGGCAATTCTGGAGATGAGCATTGATGCCTGGAAGACCATGACGACCAATGGCATCTAGAAATTTCTGTTCCTTGCCTGGGGGAAAGGAAGTGTGAGGTTTTGATCTCCTTGCTCTTTTCTGGGCAGATTCTACAACCACAGATTGGTGATCCATTTGAGGTTTGTGAAATCCAGGAGCTGACTGAACAAGACAGGTGGTGTCAGCTTTCCTGTGGACCGGAGCAATAGAGCCAGGATGTTCCCAGTTCTTTTTTAGGTGATCCAGAAGAACCAGGAATTGTAGCAACTCCTCATTTGATGCCTATCGTCCTGTTCCATCTCTAATTGGAAGGGAACCAATTCAGACATCTCCTTCACAAAATTTATAAAGGAAAGGTCCTCTGGAGGAGAACGCTTTCTACTTTCAGAAGGTGAAGGTGGTGAAGGCAAGTCATCGGTGTCTGGTGAAGAATCATCAGTCCAGGTAACGTAGGGATCAGCACCTTCTCCACTAGGGACTAGGGGACGATGGGTGGGATCCCTGAAGGTCCTGGTCTAGGCTCCGAAGGACTCAAAGGAATAACTGGAGGCACCGATGAAGGCATCGAAGGCACCGGCGCAGGCATCGAGGGCATCGATGGATGGCTCGGTGGGGCCGACGGACGTATCAGCACCGATGGCTGATATTCCCAGACGTGTCTGCATCGATGGCTGAGGCATCGGCAGAACTCCCGATGGAGAGATGCGGAACGGTGTTTCTCCTCCCAATGACAAAGCAAGTGGGGAGGGCACCGGAGCCATCGGTGACCCGGGGTCCATCGGTGGAAAAGCGGCTATGAGCGCTTCCATCCTGGAGAGCAGCGGTGCCAACGCTGTTGGAATCAGGTCGGTGGTTGGTTCCGCAATCAGTACCGGTGTCGGTGCCGGAGGAACCTGGAATCGATGCATTGCCTTGTTGATGGCCTCCTGAACCATCTGGTCCAGTTCTTCTCGGAGACCTATTCCCCCATCACTTTGCTGTCCCCACAAGCCAGCTAAAACCTTTATAAATTGGAAAATTTACAACTTTCATAAGATAATGGCCTCTAGCTCAGGCCTCCCCCTTCTCCCCACTAAAAATACTTTAAATGTCCCTCCTCTGCCTCCCCTGGCACCTGGACCAATGGAGACCATCGGGGACTCCCGGCACCAATGGAGGATTGGCATTCCTCACCACAGGGTCGCTTCAAGAGCATCACAGCAAGAACTAGCACATCCCCATTCCCAGCACTGTGCACCGACGGAGACCGATGCTTCTTTGGCTTCCCTTGGTGCTCGACAAGGTCTTTCCCCGGTGTCAAGACCAATGAGGATCTAGACATCCTTGGCCTGGGCAAGCCTGACTATGGTCTGACACCGGCGCTCCTATCTACTGATGGCACCGACAGAACAGATAGTCCCCGCCGATGTCGATGGTTCAGTGTCCATCAGTGCAGCTCTGTGGTCCTTCGATGCTGATGTCTCGGATTTCTTCAACCCAAAGAGGCGCTCCATCTTGTCTAATCGAAGACTACATCCCTTTGGGATCATCTGGGCACATTTGTGGTAACCCCGGGTGTCATGCAATGTCCCCAGGCAGAGGACACATTCATCATGAGGATCCGTAATGAATATGGTCCTCCGCCACTGAGGGCATCACTTAAACCCAGATGTGGCCATGACAGGACACAAACGGAAGGCAAGATTAAAATCGATGGAGAGAGGCGTCGATGGCTGGCAGGCACTGAAGCACAGCTGCCGCGGGGAATCTACCACAAAAGGAAAAACTTATCAATAAACTTTGAAAACTTTTAATTAGGAATGCTACGAGGAAGACCAAGAGGGACCAGGCATCAAATGCAGGTGATCGGCAACACGAAAAAACGTGTTACAGCAAAAACTGGAAGTTTTCCAGAAATAGGCCAAAAGGTCCAAAAAAGAGAGAGGTTCACAAACCATGATGATGCAGCTCCACGGAAGAAGAGAGACTCCCGCATTGATGCATGCTATAGGGCATGTGGGCATGCTCAGTGTGCCAAGTCAAAGTTCTACGTGCCTGGGCTTCATCTGATGTCACCCATGGAGAGGACTGCCAACCTGCTTCTCCTTGGAGAATTGGGCCTATGTTGTCTAAGTACACAGTCAAGGCCTATAGTAAGCCCGTCACTTGGTTTATTTTATTTAAAATTATTTTATCCTGCACCCTCCAAAGTTCAGGGTAGGTAACTTAAAAAATACTCATAAGCTGTGCAATCTGTCACTGAGTGTGAGCCCTTTGGCTGTGGCATGGTTGACACAGCCTAGCAGGCAAACCTACTATGCCCATGCAATAGCAGGTGAACACACTCTTACTAGGACAAGGCTTGGTGCTTCACCTATTCCAGCCCCATTTCCTGCAGGTTGAGCCCTTGAGTTCCAGGAGCCAGCAGGGCTTAGGTGAGGGTCCTGTAAGGAGCAGTCAGATGAAGTCAGGTAGCAGGTCGAGCAGCAAGTATCATCGAGATCCAGGCAGAGGTCAGGGCATGCGGAGATCCAGAAGCCTAATCAGCATCCAAGGCTCAGGTCAAAACTGGAAGTCAGGCACAAACGTACAACATGGGAATGAGAAAGAAAGCCAGGAATAAGACACAAGGCAAAGCAAAGACAAGCAAGGCAAGGCAGGATAGGACAGGACAATGGCAAGGCAAAAGAGGGACAAGGCAAGACAGGAACAAGTGCGCTGTGGGACCTTTGTGGCAGTATGCCTAGAAAGGCCCACAGGGAGAGCAGCATAGTGGGTCCTAGGCTATATGGCTTGGGAGTAACTGCAGCCATTACGGGGCTGTCATGCAACCGGTCAAACATTACAGTAGGACAGTCGCTGTAGTTAGTGACTCGATCATTAAGAATGTAGCTGGTGGGCAGAAGGTGGCTTGATAACCTGGCAGACTAGTGGAAAGGAAGTGGACCTCACACACTAACTAGATAAGATTTGAGAGTGCTAGTGAGAAGATGCCTTTTGTGGTGTATGTCGGTACCACTGACATAGGAAGATAAAAGAGGGAGGATCTGAAACTAAATTTATGCTCTTAGGTAGGAAACTGAAATCCAGAAATGCTTCTCATTCCACACAGAGGACCCCAGAGGCAGGCTGATATCTAGAGTTTCAATGCATGGATGAGACAATAGTGCAGGTAAGAGGGCTTAAATTTGTTAGGAACTGGGGAACATTCTGTGGAAGGGGGTGACTAATACAGAGGTATGAGCTCCACCTTAATTGGAGTGGAACCAGGCTGCTGGCACTAACATTTAAAAAGGAGATACAGAGGTTTTTAAACTAGACCATGGAAAAATGAATGTGTGAAATGCTGGCCAAAATTTATAAAAGCAAATAAATTTGGCATCACAATAATAATGAGAAATTTCAATTACCCCAGTACTGACTTGGTCAATGTCTCATCAGGACATGTTAGAGAGGTTAGGTTTTCAAATGCCACAAATAATGACTGCTTCAAGGAGCAGCTGGTCCTAGAACTGATGAGAGGGACAGCTATTTTAGATATAGTACTCAGTGGAATGCATGACCCGGTGCAAGGGATTACTGTGGTGAGGCTGATAAGCAATAGTGATCAAAATGAAATCAAATATGACAATCATTACAGGGAGGACATTAAGCGCTGTGTATGTCATTTAGCGCTACAGATACATTAAGTAGTAGTAGTAGTAGCAGCAGCAGCAGCAGCAGCAGCAGCAGTAAAACTTCTATAGTAGCATATTATTTTATAAAGGGAGACTATAATAGAAAGAAAAACACAAAAGGAGCAGCTGCAAAGGTTAAAAGTTCACATGAGGCATGGACATTGTTTAAAAATACTATTTTGGAAGCCCAGATAAAAGGTATTCTGTGCATTAAAAAAGGTCAAACGAAGACCAAATAATTACCAGCATGGTTTAATGGTGAGGCAGTTAAAGCTAAAAGGGCATCGTTCTAAAAAAAAATGGAAAGCAGACCCAAAGGATGAAAATAGGCAGGAGAATAAGCACTAGAAAGTTAAATGTAAATAGGCCAAGATAGATTTTGAAAAAAAGCTAGTCAGTAAGGGAAAAAACAATAAAAACTTGCTCTAGTACAGGGGGGTCCCAACTTTTTTGGGAGAGTGGACCCCTTTTCAAGGTCCAAAATGTTTGTGGACTCCCATATGCTTCTCTTTCATTTTTACCTGCAAGTTATGTATCGCATACAGAACAAAAATAATTATATGCACACCAGATTCATTCATAAATATATACAACTTATTAAATAATGTCTACCAATACAAACAGAATACATATAATTGCAAAGCACAGCAGTAAATATGGAAGAATGTACTCATATTCAGTAAATTATGTAGTAACTACAGGTACCCATAGAGCTGGATATGGAATGACTGGGGAAATGGACTGGAGCTGGAGGATAGGGGGAGAAAGTGACTAGAAAGTTGTAATAGAGATGGACTAGTGGAGCAAGAGAGAAACTAGCGGGGATGGACTGGTGGAAATAGACAGAGCAACTGGTGGGGTTGGACTATTGGAGGGTGAGAGAAAGAATGACTGTAGGAGATGGACTGGTGGAGGGAAAAAGAGGGGGACTGGTTGGTATGGAATATTTGAGTCAGGCCCACATCACTATGAGAGAGATGTGGAGAGGTTTGGTGCATATATTTCCCTCCCAGCCTCCACCCCCCAACGTGGTAATGTGGACAAGTGCAAGGGGTTGCATATAGGGAAAAATAACTCTTGCTATAGTTACAGGATGTTATGTTCCATATTAGGAGTTGCCACCCATGAAAAGAAATCCAGGCATTTTAATGGATATTACATTGAAATCTTCGGCTCAGTGTCCTGTGGTGGTCAAAAAGAAATGTTATGAAGTATTAGAAAGAGAATGGTGACTAAAACAGTGGATGTCATAATACCTCTGGTCACTGCATCTCAAAAAAGATATAGTTGCACAGGAGATAGTACTGAGAAGAAGGGCAACCAAAATGATAAAGGGCATGGAACAGCTCCCCTATGAGCAAAGGCTAAAGAGTTTAGGACTATTCAGCTTGGAGAAGAAACGGCTGAGGGGGGGTATGACAGAAGTCAACAAAATCATGAAAGGACTTAAATAGGTAAATGTAAATTGGTTATTTACTCTCTCAGAAAGGACTAAGGGTCACTCCAGGAAGTTAGCAATTAGCTCATTTAAAAGAAACAAGAGAAAACGTTTTCACTCAACACATAGTTAAGCTCTGGAATTCACTGCCAGGGGATGTAGTTATGGCAGTTAAATTAACTGGGTTTATAAAAGTTTTGCTAAGTTCCTAGAGAAGTCCATAAACTATCAATCAATAAGGAAAGTAGCTTGGGATCTATTTAATGTTTGGGTACTTGCCAGGTACTTGTGACTTGGATTGGCTACTCTTAGAAACAGGATGCTGGGCTTGATGGACCCTTGGTCTGACCCAGTATGGCATGGTCTTAATGTTATGTTCATACACTTTGCTTTCTTCAAAACTGATTCAAGTGGGAACTGACTTTGATGAGCAGGATACGGTTGAACTTTATGCTTAAGATATAACTTCCTTGCTACAGATAGTGCAGATAATGTTTGCCATATTCGAGTTTGGAACTCCTGGAACTGTCATGAGAAAAAAAAAAGGTGCGAAACTTGCTGGGCAGACTGGATGGGCCGTTTGGTCTTCTTCTGCCATCATTTCTATGTTTCTATGTCACTACTGGATATACTTTACAACCCCTATTCTCTCTGTATAGTAAATGAAATAGCCTTGGCCACCTTTTGGAGAAAAGCTGGATTTAGTAAGTTCTCTGGTGGAGATGTACTTCTGAGAGGTTGAGGAGAGGGGTCTGATAGAAGGCCAGTGGACTCCTCATCAGAATGGTATGAAAAATCATATGATGATTGTGATCCTTCCTAAGATTACAACACTATTCTAGTTAGTGTTCTGATGTTGTCCTATCCTTTGAGAAGGGAGAACCTTGAGACCTAAAATGTGGATCTCGGTGACTGACATTTGCTTGGCTTGATATGGCAGAATAATATATTGCATTTCAGAATTACATTTGGCATATGTTTAATGAAATTACGATTTTTGATCCTTCGACTGAAGTTGATGGCACTGACAAGGATATGATTCCTTTGCATACTAATGGCGCTGGTGTGGCTTCAACACAGAGAAGCATGGGCGTTTTCATTTAGTGCACCAAGGCATCACTGGCATAGACAAGGCCTGCCTCAGCATCCACCTGTTTCAGTGCAGAAGTGTGTAACTTCTCTCCCTTTTTGGCAGAGGAAGAATGATGCCTGTGCATGGACTTGCCAAGTTATTAGATTTTAGCATGAAACAACTCTGGCCTTTTTGCTTTAGGTACTGTTGCCTCAGTGATTTCTTCTTCACTGCCACAGAAGGTTGAAGAAAACTCAAATATTCTTTAATTGTAAGACTCCTTAATTTCAAGGCCCTGTGATGATATTCAGGCACTGGCAATGCAGTAGGGAAAATCATGTGTCAGTCCCAAACATCTAAGGCAGCAATCATGGAGATCAGCTAGAGACATTGTAGAAACTTCTGGAGCATCTTTTGAAGCTTGTTTTTTGTCCACCATGGCAAGAAAAAAAAAAAGTTGAATAGTCCAACAATTTTTATCCTTTTGAGAGACTTTTTTTTTTTTTTTTTTTTAAAGGACGTGAAACAAAACCACAAAACTTAGCAAAGAAAAAGAAATTACCTGTTAAACTTTCAACCAGCAGCTAGTAAAGAGAACAAAAACACATCCTTTCATGCTAGCTAAAGGAACTACCAAGGAGTCTCATGTGACAGCGGCTGTGTGGGAACCCTAATGCTTGCTCAGAGAAACCTTCTTGGATTCTCTGAGCTCAGAAAGCTTTTCCATCTCAGCACCATTAATGTTATCCTCTACTTGCAAGGCTGATTACTAAGAACAGAGAATGTTCTTATTAAAAGCAACAAAAGAAATTAAAAAGCCTGGTGAAAATGTGTAAAAACATTTAATGTACTTCCTGAATTGACAAGCTGCAGAACAAAATCTGAAATCAAGTTAAAGTGATATAATGGTGCAGATGAGGGTAAAACTGGAGGCAAAATCCCTGGCAAGCTTTACTATATGGTAAGATTTGGCTTTTTGCTTGGATTTCATTCTTATGACAGTGATACTTAATCCAAGAGACTTGAGAGCATCACAATCCCATTCATTTCTAACAGTGTCACATGCACATATTCCAATGCAGCAGGACAAGAATGATCTGCTTTCTAATTGTGCTGAATGGCAGTACAGGAGTAGAAACAATGAGAAACCATTTGACATATCTACATCAAAACTAGCCTGCATAGACACTGTGTGGCTGGTTAGATGCAAACCTATTCTAGAGCTTTAAAAACTGAAGCAAATGTGCATATAAATAGGTTTTTCACCCCTCCCCCAACTGAGAATCCCTAATCTGTGTTTTGTTTTTGTCTCTTCAAGCCTCGGCATAAAAGGCCAGTTGTGCAATCTCTATTCAAGGTCTCTAACCATGGGAATATCTTTGTTGTTCATGATAGGAAGAGAATATGGTAGGTTCAAGACAGCTGTAGCATTTAGAATAAGATTTGGACAAATTGATGACATACTGTGGTGACCCATTTCCCCTTCCGTACTGCCTCTACACCCTCTTTTCTTTCTGAACTCCTAAAAACACAAGTGCTCAACTGACTCACAACATAGGAATTCAAACAATGGAAGTTTTTTTTTTATTTGTATTTTGAGGAGAACAAAGCTGATTATTAACTCTTAAATACAGTCAACTTCAAGATTTTGTGATGTGTTTTTTTGCAAGATCTCATAAGAACACAGTATATAACAGAGAAAATTTCTTAAGGGAAAGGGTTCAAAGGAATATTGGCTAGAACGGCTCCTTCTGTTCTTTCTTTTAGTCTGTACCAGCAGATAAGAAGAGAGGGAATATGACTGACATTCAAATAAGCAAGTATCTTTCCACAGAAACTAAGTTGTAGAAGTAGGAGTCATATCATCAAGTAGAGTTAGCCAAGAAACTAGCGTCACAATGATGGCAGCAGGGCAAAAATAGTAATAGTAATAGGAAGTTTAGAGCAAACCTGTCATTAAGACATGGGAAGTGAGAGTAAAGTCAGATGAAGCAGGGTCTGCAGCAGGTATGAAAGCAATCAGATGAGATGGCTTTTATACGTTTTATCTACAGCAATATTCTATTTCTAAGCTTCTCTGTTTTCAATAATAGGGTGAAGAATATTTAGAAAACTTGGACACCAGTTAAAATGTGTGGTTTTTGAAAATTTTTGTTAACTCCTGTTTTCTTTGTAACATTTTGTGGGGGTTTTGCTCTTTTGTTTTCTCTATTATATATTTTTTTTGTTTTATTTTTTTTCTCGTCTTGCTTGCTTTTATATTTTTTTGTGTTTTGAAATTTTTTTTCCTTCTCCTTTCCAGCCCTCTCTTCAATGCTGTCAAGGAGATGGCATTGGAGAATTTTCCACTCACCTATAAACTCTTTTAGCCTGGAAAAACAACCTGACTTTCAAATATAAAAGCACCTGAATAATTTGAGGATGAGGTCAACTACGCATTCACATTTCTGAAAATAAAATGTACATACAGAGTTTAAGTACACCTCAAACACCTTTTTTTAATATGGCTAAAAGTCTACGCATACATTTAAGTGGCTGAAAATGCCTACATTCATATTCAGCCAATCTACCTGCATAATTCCTTCCTTTTTCAACCATGCAGAACCTGACAAAACCTTTAAAAAAAATTACACAAGGGGCAAAAAGGCTGCCATCTAGCAGGAACGTGAAGAAGCTTGAGGAGAGGCTCTTTCCTATTATTAATTTCTTCTTTTGTACAATGCCCATACTAAAAGAAAAGGAAGGCTGAGAGGGGTGGGGGAAAACTCACCCCTGGTCGATCCTTCCCAGCCTCGAATTGAGGGATTCTTCACATAGGCAACAGCTTCGATGCCAGAGAGTCAGGTCACTGGAGTGGTGACGCGGGAGCAAGCATCCTCCTCCCTGACCTACAACATCTCATTGAGCCCCAGGGAGCCAAGAAGGCCTGCTCACCCGGGTAACATCGGAACAGCCTCTAGTGACCTGGAGGTGGCGGAGACTCCTCTGAAGGTGTTTCAGAGTGGAGCGGGAGCCACTGTACAAGAAGAAAGCCCTGGAGAGGTCCGAGAGCTGGAGGGAGCGAGAGGCTTATTATTAGGAACATCTGTGGAGGAAACAAGCCAGGATCTTTCTTTTAAGAACCAACAGGAGCTAACATCTTCACGACAAGGTACTGTCATGTGCGATAGTTTTGAAGCGGGAGGGAGCCAATTGAGGGCTCTGACTACAGGCCTACAAATTTCAGCGTTAAAGGATGGAACTCTGGAAGGTATTTGGACTGCCTTAAAATCTATTGAGAAATCTATAAAGACGCTAGAAAGGTAACTTTGGATACAAACTTTGGACCAGACTGTAACGAATTATAATCTTATTACTATAATAAGCAATTGGAAGAATTGGACAAAAGAGTAAAATCTACTGAAAATAGACAACAAATTGATAGTATCAGAGAAGATTATGAACAAAAGGTTAGAAGAGGTGGAAAACGTGATGAGAGCCCACAATTTGAGAGTGCTCAATTTTCCAGTGATTCGTCAGATTTCCCCCCCTAGAATTAATTAAAATATATTTGTATCAAGTCTTAAAAATTCCAGAGTCTGGAGGAGGAAGAGAGACTATCGTTAGGGTCAGGAGAAGTCCCGGCCCCAATTTCTTCACTTTATCTTGCTTTTCGCTACTCCGGAGGACGAGGGGAGCCCCCGCCCAGGATCCAGACCGGCACACTGTTGACATCATTGGGGAGGGACCGTAAGGTCTTAACCGGAGCCCCCTGCGGCGCGCAGTAGACGCCGGTGCGCGCCTTTGTTTGAAAAGTTGAATTATTTCTAGTATGGGACTATTATGTAATTAATTCTTTGAATATGCAAGTTAAGTACCTATAAAAAAAAAAAATTTCTTTTTTTCTCCTCCATATTGAAAGGCACTTGATAGGATTTAACATGGAGTTTTATAAAAAGTGATAAATTTAATTTTCCTTATATTCATGTCTCACACAAAGCGGAAAGCCCGATTAAGGGAGGCTATGGCTTCGTCTCCCTTACCGGGTCAAACCCAACCTCAAATTTCATCATTTTTTGTATCAACAACAAATAAGTTACCAGAGGTAGTGGCCACTGTGGATACGGATATTGAGCGAGTATCTGACCCACTGGCCGAAGTCATCTCTCTTAGCCCCTGTGCTCCCGACACTCCTACCCCCCACCCCCACCCCCCCCAGCTGCTATTAAAGAAGTATTTGGAGATTCTTTATTTGCAAAGGATTCTCCAGATCTAAATGTTATATCTAATGGCGAGAGAGGGACGGAGAACTTAGCTACAGGGGGAAGGAGGGAAATGTCCAAAGTAAATGTTATTATACCTGTTAAGACATCTGAAATAACTATGGATACACTTTGGGAAGCGATTAAATCTCTAGAGAAGGCAATAATAAAACTGACTAGTATTAACTCAGAATCCTCACAGTTTCAGAAGTAGAAAAAACTATTATTCATCATAAAAGTAGACTAGAAGTACATGAGGAGCGCCTAGTTAAAGTAGAGACAATACAGAATAATTCAATTAAAATGGATCTAATTTGGCAAAACTGGAAGATATGGAAAATAGTTTAAAGTACACTAATTTGAGGATATTAAATTTCCCGTATTTAAAAAAGATTTCTCCTAGGGAAATGTTTAGAGAATAGTTAAAGCAGGTATTGAAAATGCCTAGTCAGTCGATTCCGCTCTTATCTAAGATATATTATGTATTACAGAGAATTCGTTTAGGGGAATCGCAACCGGAACAGTCCATGAATATAACAGATCTCTTGGATATAACTATTGATACAGATATACTAACAAGAGCAACTCTATTTGTTTCATTTGTTTTTTCTTGTGAAAGAGATATAATATTCCGTTTGTTTCTTCGTAACAGATTACAAAAATTTCATGGTCAGCAGATTTGGATGTATCTGGATCTTGCTAGGATGACTCAGTTAAGAAAACAACAATTTCTTAAGTTAAAATCAGATGCTCTTGTTAGAGGGGCTAAATTCTTCTTACGTTACCCTTGCAAGTGTGAAATATGGTATAAAGATCAGAAATACGTTTTTTATGATATTAATGCTTTACAATTATTTTTGGACACCCACCCCCAAGATGCAGCGACAGGTTGAGAGCTAAAGGAAAAATTTTGTTGTATCCCTGTGGTTCTTTGTAAAATAAGAGTTCAAGCTTCTTAATACCTTGTTTTCGCTCACTTATTAATATGCAACGGCCTTTCATTTTACCTGTAGAAATTGCACTGAACTATGGATTCTAGAGGATTCTTTAACGGATGTATAATTTGTAATTACGTTTTTTTTTTTTTTTTTCATGTATTCATACTTCAGTGAATGCCTATGATATTTTGGTTGTAATATGCTGAAAAATTCAAAATTTAAATTTAAAAAAAAATTTAAAAAAATTCCAGAGTCTGCCATTCCTGTTATAGTTAAAGCTATCTTCAACAAAACACCCAAGCTAAGGAACCAGTGCAAACGGGATCTCAGTCTAACCTGGATTTATCAAACCTCTTAGAACCTTCTATTGGGACAGAAATAACTCAAAGAAAACCTTTTCCCTCTGAACATAACCACTTTCTTGGGCTATTTCTTAGAAATAGGAAATTACTTTTCTTTGGACGTCAGTATGGATATACCCTGATGTAATTAAAGTAACGCAGTTAAGACGTAAAGAATTTCTTACGATGCGCTCGGAGATTCTTCAGTTAGGGGCCCCATATATTTTAAAATACCCATGCAAATGTTTTGTTAAGTATTTAAATGTTCAATATGTATATTATGAGCCTGAACAGCTCAGAGCCTTCTTGCGGTCACACTCCCAAGAAGCTCATACTATAGTATAGGCTCAAGTAAATTAATAGCTGTAGCAATGCTAGACGATTTAGCCTTTTCTTTTTTCATTTAATGATTATTTCTATATAATATGCTCCTATGCTGCCCCGGTAATACTTATAATTTTTGATGTTGTGTATGGTAAAGATTTTTGTGACAATTTATTACTAGATTAATCAGGTTATGTTATCTGTACCAACATCTACTTTTTCTGTACAAGAGATATTCTTGGGTATGTTTCAAAAAATGGAAAATAAAGAATTTAAAAAAATTTGAAAATAAAGAATTAAAAAAATGTACACAATACATAATATGAAGGAATGACATACTATATACCATAACTAAAAAGAATTAGGAAGGAAGTCTTCAATGTGGTGACCCCTGATTGAGTCTCAGTTGAAAGCTTTTAAAACAATAGTGAGTGAGTGGTCCAAGAGTGGGACTGAAATTGGGTAGAACAATGTCTAACCCCTTCATGATCCATCAACAACCACGTGGGAGCTATAATGCAGGTGTCAATGAGTAGGGGAAATGCAGCAGAAAATTGAAAGGGACTACAAAAGTTTTTAGCATTTGTGACAATTGCCTGTTCCCTCTCCGACCTCTTGTCTGGCTTCTGCTGCTTAATTTTTTTTTATCTCCAGCACAGCATATGACAAATTCTAGCACAGCATATGACAAATTTTGGGATGGAGGGAACTCAAATTTTTGACACCAAACACAGAAATTAAAGGGAGAACAAATTCCAGAGCAGTCATTCACCTACCCAAACTCAGGAGGTCAATGTAGCAAACTGCGATAGATCTGCCGTGGGTTTTTGTGCAAGGTATTACGCCTGTGTAAGATTAGCACGGGAAATCATCTGTGTAACAGTGTGGTTAGCACAGGAAAAATGTGCGCACAAAACCACTCAAAAAGCTGCGGCTGGTTTAGCATTAGTCCATGCTAATGCCATACACAAAGGAGGCAATTAACTATTCATAGGCAATGCAGAGAGCCACACTAGTGATAGTGTGATTTTTTTTTTTAAGCAGGTATTTTAGCACCTGGATCAGAGCAGGAGTTAAGTGTAAGCACTTGTCTGGAGATAAAAAAAAATTAAGCAGCAGAAGCCAGACAAGAGGTCGGAGAGGGAACAGGCAATTGTCACAAATGCTAAAAACTTTGTAGTCCCTTTCAATTTTCTGCTGCATTTCCCCTACTCATTGACACCTGCATTATAGCTCCCACGTGGTTGTTGATGGATCATGAAGGGGTTAGACATTGTTCTACCCAATTTCAGTCCCACTCTTGGACCACTCACTCACTATTGTTTTAAAAGCTTTCAACTGAGACTCAATCAGGGGTCACCACATTGAGGGTTTATTCGTGGTTTATTGCATAGGGACGTCAGTGCATGTTTTAGCATGCATATCTGTGCAGGCATTTGTTTTGCACGGATTTTCTGCACATATCACATTTGCATGCCATCCCCTTATTACATCCTGCAGAGGTGCCTGCTTTTGCTGCGCACACTAAAAAAAAAAAAATGTGCGCATTCAACTAGCGCTGATTTTACTGTGGGTCTTATATTAGTTCCTCAGAGTCTAAAACAGGGGTCGGGAACCTATGGCTCACGAGCCAGATATGGCTCTTTTGATGGCTGCATCTGGCTCACAGACAAATCTTTAATAAAAAAAAAGTAAAAATCTAACAACCTCCCCCCCCCCACCCTCTTGACGCCCCCCAAGACCTCCAAAATTAATTTACTACAACCCCCCACCCTCCTGACCCCCCCAAGACCTGCCAAAAGTCCCTGGTGGTCCAGCGGGGGTCCAGGAGCGGTCCGGGAGCGATCTCCTGGACTTGGGCTGTCAGCTGCCAATAGTCAAAATGGCGCCGACGGCCCTTTGCCCTCACTATGTCACTGGGGTCGACCAATGGCAGCGGTAGCCCCTGTGACATAGTAAGGGCAAAGGACCGTCAGCTGCCAGTAATCAAAATGGCATCGATGGCCCTTTGCCCTTACTATGTCACAGGGGCTACCGCCGCCATTGGTCGACCCCAGTGACATAGTGAGGGCAAAGGGCCGTCGACGCCATTTTGACTATTGGCAGCCGACAGCCCAAGTCCAGGAGATCGCTCCCGGACCGCTCCTGGACCTCCGCTGGACCACCAGGGACTTTTGGCAGGTCTTGGGGTGCGTCAGGAGGGTGGGGGTTGTAGTAAATTAATTTTGGAGGTCTTGGGGGGGTCAAGAGGGTGGGGGGGTTGTTAGATTTTTACTTTTTTATTAAAGCTTTGTCTGCGAGCCCTGGACCCCCGCTGGACCACCAAGGACTTTTGGCAGGTCTTGGGGGGGTCAGGAGGGTGGGGGGTTGTAGTAAATTAATTTGGTAGGTCTTGAGGGGGGGTCAGGACGGTGGGGGGTTGTAGTTAGTATGGCTCTCACGGAATTACATTTTAAAATATGTGGCATTCATGGCTCTCTCAGCCAAAAAGGTTCCCGACCCCTGGTCTAAAACATCAGACCTTGAAATCTGCAGAACCTGAACTGCCATATAATTGAAATTTTAAGGAACAAAAGGCAAAAAGCAAATTTGCTTACCATGAATGGGATTCTTCATATACAGCAGGATGAATTAGCTATGACACACGGGTGATGATTTATTTATTTATTTACTTTTATATACCGGTGTTCGATTTTACATATCACATCGGTTTACATTTAAACAAAATTTGCAGGAACTTATGCGTTACCTTTATGATATCCAACAGCTCCAAATGAACCCTTCTCTGCTAGCTCAAATAGTTTTTGCTCTACTGACCATGAACAGGAGTTCCCGCATGGGCACTGTCTCATGAGTCCCACAGTTGGATACAGAGTTAGCTTTAACTCACAGTCTACTCTCCAGGGAGGTGGGTAGGTATTAAGCATGGCTAATGTATTCTGCCATCTATGCAGAACCCTGTTTACAGATAAGCACACTTGCTTTCTCCCTCTATAATCAGGGATGAGCTAGCCTTGACACATGGGGAGTTCCAAGCTGAGGGTTGCAATAAGTGTTGCAGAACACTTATTGAAAAGCAACCCGAACCCCTTCCCCATATGATGGAGAGTAGACTACTAGATGAATAGGCTGTGCATAACTGTTCATCTAAAAGTTATAGCCCCGTCTTGAAAGACTGTCCAGACAGTACTGGGATGTGAAGGTGTGAACTCACGGCTAGGCTGCATCTTTGCAAATTATTTCAATAGGTTCAGATTGAAGATGAGCCACTGAGATAGCCATGGCTCTAATTTTATTAGCTTTGACCGGGTGTATGATCTAGAGACCAGCTACAGAATAGCTGTGTGTGAAAAAGTCCGCTTGGTAACAGCTAATAACATAAGAAGTTGCCATTAGGTCAGATCGAGGGTCCATCAAACCCAGCAATCTGTTTCCAACAATGGCCAATCCAAGATACACGTACCTGGCCACAAACAGTAAATAAATTCCATGCTATTAATGCCAGTAATAAGCAATGGCTATTTCCTAAGTCAATTTAATAGCAGTTTATGAATTTCTCCTCCAGGATCTTGTCTAAACCTTCTTAAAGCCCAGCTACGCTAACTACCTTAATCACATTCTCTGGCAATGAATTCCAGAGCTTAATTATTCGTTGAGTGAAAAAATGTTCTCCGGTTTTGAATGTGCTACTTGCTAACTTCATGGGGTACCCCTTTAGTCCTTGCATTATATGAAAGAGATTCACATTTACCTGTTTAATCCTCTCATGATTTTATAGACCTCTATCATATCTACCTCAGCCCTCTTTTCTCCAAGCTAAACAGCCCTAACCTCTTTAGCCTTTCCTCATAGGGGAACTGTTCCATCCCCTTTATTATTTTGGTCGAACCTTTTTCAGTACAACTATATCTTTTTTGAGATGCAGCGACCAGAATTGCACACAGTACTCAAGGTCCAGTCTTACCATGGAGTGATACAGATATACTATGACATTCTCAGTTTTATTCACCATTCCTTTCCGAACATTAAGAACATGAGAAATTGCCATACTGGGTCAAACCAAGGGTCCATCAAGCCCAGCAAGCTGTTTTCATCAGTGGCCAATCCAGGCTACAGTACCTGGTAAGTGCCCAAACACTAAGTAGATCCCATGCTACTGATGCCAATAATAGTATTGGCTATTCCCAAGAACGTATCAAAACCTTTTTTAAACCTAGCTACACTAACCACATCCGCTGGCAACAAATTCCAGAGCTTAATTGTGCATTGAGAGAAAAAATGTTCTCCGATTAGTTTTAAATCTGTTACTTGCTAACTTCATGGTGTGATCCCTAGGCCTTCTATTATCCGAAAGAGTAAATAACAGATTCACATTTACCCATTCTAGACTTCTAATGATTTTAAAGACCTATATCATATCCCCCCCCCCCCCCCCCTTCTCAGCCATCTCTTCTCCAAGCTGAACAGCCCTAACCTTTTTAGTCATTCCTCATAGGAATTGCTTTATTGACTGCTGTAGCATACTGAGCTGATGATTTCAATGTATTGTTCACTATGAAGCCCAAATCTTGTTCCTGAGTGGTAACTCAATGTGGAAGCTAACAACAACATGTAACTACAAAACAAGTTACTTAATCTATATGAGTACCATTTTGCAACTGTCCACAAATTTCATCTGCCATTTGGATGCCCAGTATTTCAATCTCTCAAGGTACTCCAGCAATTTATCATATTCCGATCGTGATTTTAATAACTAAATAATTGTCTCATCTGCAAATTGTATCACTTCACTCCTTGTTCCCATTTCCAGATCATTTATAAATATGTTAAAAGCACGGGTCCAAGTACAGATCCCTGAGATTCTCCATTGTTTACCTCTCAATTGAGAAAAGTGACCATTTATAATTAGGCAGTTTGCAAACCACAAAATGACATTGCTTCCTATCCCATAACTTTTTAGTTTTCTTAGGAGTCTCATGGGGGGGTTTTGTCAAATGCATTCTGAAAATCCAAATATACAATTTACTGGTTCACAATTATCCACATTTATTAATCCCTTCAAAAAAATATAGTAAATCTATGAGGCAAGACTTCCCTTGGGTAAATCCATTCTGGCTGTGTCCCATTAAACCATATCTATGTGTTCTCTGGTTTTGTTCTTTAGAATAGTTTCCTCAAATTTTCCCAGCACTGAAATCAAATTCACTAGTCTATAGTTTCTCAGATCACCCTGGAGTCCTTCTTAAATATTGGGATTACATTGATCACCCTACAGACTTCAGGTACAATGGACAATTTTAATGATGAGTTACAAATTACTAGTAATAGATCTGAAATTTCATTTTTTAGTTCTTTCAGAACCCTGGCGTGTATACCATCTGGTCCAGCGATTTGCTACTCTTCAGTTTGTTAACCTGGCCTACTACATCTTAAAGGGGCACCTAGAGAAGATAAGGCCATCGCTGAAAGATTAAATGATTCTTTGCTTCGGTGTTTACTGAAGAGGATGTTTGGGGAGGTACCCGTAATGGAGAAGGTTTTCATGGGAAATGATTCAGATGGACTGAATCAAATCACAGTGAACCTAGAAGATGTGGTAGGCCTGATTGACAAACTGAAAAGTAGTACCGGATGGAATACACCCCTGATTGACAAACTGAAAAGTAGTACCGGATGGAATACACCCCAGAGTTCTGAAGGAACTCAAAAATGAAATTTCAGACCTATTAGTAAAAATTTGTAACCTATCATTAAAATCATCCATTGTACCTGAAGACTGGAGGATAGCAAATGTAACCCCAATATTTAAGAAGGGCTCCAGGGGCAATCCGGGAAACTACAGACCGGTTAGCCTGACTTCAGTGCCAGGAAAAATAGTGGAAAGTGTTCTAAACATCAAAATCACAGAACATATAGAAAGACATGGTTTAATGGAACAAAGTCAGCATGGCTTCACCCAAGGGAAGTCTTGCCTCACAAATCTGCTTCACTTTTTTGAAGGAGTTAATAAACACGTGGATAAAGGTGAACCGGTAGATGTAGTATACTTGGATTTTCAGAAGGCATTTGACAAAGTTCCTCATGAGAGGCTTCTAGGAAAAGTAAAAAATCATGGGATAGGTGGCGATGTCCTTTCGTGGATTGCAAACTGGCTAAAAGACAGGAAACAGAGAGTAGGATTAAATGGACAATATTCTCAGTGGAAGGGAGTGGACAGTGGAGTGCCTCAGGGATCTGTATTGGGACCCTTACTTTTCAATATATTTATAAATGATCTGGAAAGAAATACGAGTGAGATAATCAAATTTGCAGATGACACAAAATTGTTCAGAGTAGTTAAATCACAAGCAGATTGTGATAAATTGCAGGCAGACCTTGTGAGACCGGAAAATTGGGCATCCAAATGGCAGATGAAATTTAATGTGGATAAGTGCAAGGTGATCCATATAGGGAAAAATAACCCATTCTATAATTACACAATGTTGGGTTCCATATTAGGTGCTACAACCCAAGAAAGAGATCTAGGCATCATAGTAGATAACACATTGAAATCGTCGGTTCAGTGTGCTGCGGCAGTCAAAAAAGCAAACAGAATATTGGGAATTATTAGAAAGGGAATGGAGAATAAAACAGAAAATGTCATAATGCCTCTGTATCGCTCCACGGTGAGACCGCACCTTGAATACTGTGTACAATTCTGGTCGCCGCATCTTAAAAAAGATATAATTGCGATGGAGAAGGTACAGAGTAGGGCTACCAAAATGATAAGGGGAATGGAACAGCTCCCCTATGAGGAAAGACTAAAGAGGTTAGGACTTTTCAGCTTGGAGAAGAGATGGCTGAGGGGGGATATGATAGAGATATTTAAAATTATGAGAATTCTAGAACGGGTAGATGTGAATCGGTTATTTACTCTTTCGGATAGTAGAAAGACTAGGGGGCACTCCATGAAGTTAGCATTGGGCACATTTAAAACTAATCGGAGAAAATTCTTTTTTACTCAATGCACAATTAAACTCTACAATTTGTTGCCAGAGGATGTGGTTAGTGCAGTTAGTATAGTGGTGTTTAAAAAAGATTGGATAAGTTCTTGGAGGAGAAGTCCACTACCTGCTATTAAGTTCACTTAGAGAATAGCCACTGCCATTAGCAATGGTAACATGGAATAGACTTAGTTTTTGGGTACTTGCCAGGTTCTTATGGCCTGGATTGGTCACTGTTGGAAACAGGATGCTGGGCTTGATGGACCCTTGGTCTGACCCAGTATGGCATTTTCTTATGTTCTTAAGGTTCACCATACCATGTTTTGGTTCAATTCATCAGAATCATCATCCCAGAAAACTGTTTCTAGAACTGGTATCTCCCCAACATCCTCATTGGTAAATAATAAAGCAAAGAATTTTAGACTTTCCATGATGGCCTTATCTTCCCTAAATGTCCCTTTAATCCAGTGGTTCTCAACCCTGTCCTGGGGACCCCACCAGCCAGTCGGGTTTTCAAGATATCCACAATGAATATGCATGAGAGAACATTTGCATGCACTGCCTCCATAACATGCAAATGTTCTCTCATGCATATTCATTGTGGGTATCCTGAAAACCCAACTGGCTGGTGGGGTCCCCAGGACAGGGTTGAGAACCACTGCTTTAATCCCTTGATCATCTACAGTTCAACTGACACTCTCACAGGATTCCAGCTTTAGATATATAGTATTTTTTTTTAAGTTTTTATTGTAATTTTTTGCTTCAACAGCCAGCTTCTTTTCAAAGTCTCTCAACCTGTTTTATTGCTTTAAATTTAACTTGCCAATGCTTATGCTTTTCCCTATTTTCTTCAGATAGATCCTTCTTCCAATTTTTGAAGGCAGTTCTTTTGGCTAAAATAACCTCTATCACTTTGCCTTTTAACCATTCCAGTAGTCATTTGGCCTTCTTCCGCGCCCCCCCCCCCCCCCCCTTTTTTATTTATTTATTTATTTATTTTAAAGGCGAGAAATACATCTGGACTGCACTTCTAAGATGGTATTTTTAAAAAATGTCCACACCAATTGTACACTCAACCTTTGTAGCTGCACCTTTCAGGGTTTTTTTCTATTTTCCTAATTTTATCAAAGTTTCCCTTTTGAAAGTTTAGGGCTATTGCTGTAGAAATACTTATTGTTCCCCTTCTAGTCATTAATTCAAATTTGATCATGTTATGATCACTATTGCCAAGTGGCCCTACCACTGTTAACTCTTGCACTAAATCCTGCATGCCGTTAAGAATTAGATCTAAAATGGCTCCCTCTTGTCAGTTCCTGAACCAATTGCTCCATGAAGTAGTCACTTATTCCATCCAGGAATTTTACCTCTTTTGCATATTCTGAAGTTACATTTACCCAATCAAAATTAGGGTAACTGAAATCTCCCATTATTACTTACTGCTCTGCCAAATTTATTAGCTTCCCTCTTAGTATTTCATCGTGTCTCTGATCATTCTGGCAAGTTGGACAGTAGTATCTTTCTTTCGCTCCTTCCCAATGCACATGGGATTTCTATCCAAAAAACTTCTACTGTACATTTAGTCTCCTGCAAGATATTTATCCTGTAGGACTCTATGCCATCCTGAACATAAACTACTCACCCCCCCCCTTTTCCCCAAATTAATCCACCCTATCCCTGCAATATAATTTGTAACCTGGTATAGCACTGTCCCCATTGGTTCTCATCCTTCCACCAGGTCTCTGAGATGCCAATTATTTCTACCTCTTCATTCAATGCTATACACTAATGCTCCCATCATTTTAGACTTCCAGCATTGGCAGACATTTCAAAATGTGTTTTTTTTGTTTGTATTAACTACCTGCTTATCAGTTAACAGCGATAATTTGGAATCTTAGGTGGTTCTTTACTTAAAGGTATATAGACTAATTTTGCTTTTATTGGAACCTGTCGGGATGCCCTATTTCTCCAGTTTCATCAGTATCCTTCAAATATATCTCCCTGCAAACTATGTGCTTCAGAGCAACTCTCTGCTTTCCCCTTTGTTCTAATTTAAAAACTTCTCTATCTTATTTTTAAAATTTACCAGCAATAGCCTGGTTCCACTCTGGTTACGATGGATCCCATCTTTTCAGAAAAGACTCTCCCATCCCAAAAAGATTGCCCAGTTCTTTATAAAACTAAATCCCTCTTCCCTGCACCATTGTCTCATCTGCGCATCGAGACTCCAAAGCTCTGCCCGCTTCTGGGGTCCTGAAAGTGGAAAAGGAAGCATTTCAGAGATTCTAGATTTCAAATTTCTACCTAAAAGTCTAAATTTGGCTTCCAGAACCTCCCTCCCATACTGTCTTACATTGTTGGTGCCCACATGTACCACAATAGCCAGCTCCTCCCAGAAATATCTAAAATTCTATTTAGGTGATACATGAGATCTGCCACCTTTGTATCAGGCAGACAAGTTACCAAGTGCTTCTCATGTCCACCAACCACCCAGCTATCTACTTTCCTAATAATTGAATCACCAACTATGATGGCCAGCCCACTTTACCCTTCTCCTCTTGGGCAGTAATTCTGGGACACATCCTCAGTGCGAGGATAATGCATCACCTGGAGATCCTTGCTGCAGGATTACTTCCTGCTATACCAGGGTAATTCTCTCTGATTAGGTAACCTTAAGAACATAAGAACATGCCACACTGGGTCAGACCAAGGGTCCATCAAGCCCAGCATCCTGTCTCCAAGAGTAGCCAATCCAGGCCATAAGAACCTGGCAATTTCCCAAAAACTAAGTCTATCCCATATTACTGTTGTGAGTAATAGCAGTGGCTATTTTCTAAGTCAACTTAATTAATAGCAGGTAATGGACTTCTCCAAGAACTTATTCAATCCTTTTTTAAACCCAGCTACACTAACTGCACTAACCACATCCTCTGGCAACAAATTCCAGAGTTTAATTGTGCACTGAGTGAAAAAGAACTTTCTCTGATTAGTTTTAAATGTACCACATGCTAACTTCATGAAGTGCCCCCTAGTCATCCTATTATCTGAAAGAGTACTGATTCACATTTACCGGTTCTAGACCTCTCATGATTTTAAACACCTCTATCATATCCCCCCTCAGCCGTCTCTTCTCCAAGCTGAAAAGTCCTAACTTCTTTAGTCTTTCCTTATAAGGGAGCTGTTCCATCCCCTTTATCATTTTGGTAGCCCTTCTCTGTACCTTCCTCCTTCAAGGCAGTACTGGGACTGTCAGATCGAAATTGAGACTTGGCTACTCCATCCCTGAAGTTCCCTCTACATACCTCTGTCTGCCTCATCAACTCCAGGTCTGCCACTCAGAGCCAGGAGCTCTTTGAACTGGGTGCAATCATACAGCCTCTCACTAAATGTTAAAAAAAAAAGATCATACGTGACACTCAGTGCAAGAGACTGTAAGGCCCCCCCCCCCCCATCTCACTGCTAGACTGTTGCCTTTATCTTAATATTGAGTTCTTAGTTAGGTTTAGATTGCTAAGGGAGTAGGGATAAATAAATTAGAGTCCTTTAAATTTATTTGGTGTTTTCACTTAATCTAGTAGTGACCTGTAAGGGGATAATTAAACTTTTGATAAGGGCTGGGGGAATCCTATGCAATATCTCTTGCCTATAAATCAAAGAATGAGCTAGAGATGGGAGGGCGGAAAAACAGACACTAAAATTACCTATCCTATGTTAGCTTTTTTTTCAAGCATACACACTAAAGAATATATCGCACTATTTCACCGCTCCCCATAATTTTTAAGTCCTAAAATTTCCCAAAGCAATACTCATTGATCTTCTTCAACTAGCAGCAAAGTCTTCTCTTCTCAATATTCCAGTATTATTGTGAAACCAGCTATTCCTTGTCTGTTACCATCGTAAGAGGTGAAGAGAAACTGATGATTTGGTTGTGTTCTCTTTAAATAAGATAAAGCCTTTTGTAAACCAGTGAATGAAGGGCTATCTCCCCTTCATGCACGAAGTCTATGGAAGTGGCCAGCACATGCGGTTTTGATTCGGATGAAAAGCAAAAAACACTTTTTAGCAAAAACTTGGGTGAGAGCAGAGCACCACTCTGTTGTGGAGAAACTGCATGTACAGTAAGTAATGAACCAATGCCTGAAGCTCAAAGACTCCTTGAACTGATGTGATGGCAACTAGGGATGTGAATCGTGTCCTCGATCGTCTTAACGATCGATTTCGGCTGGGAGGGGGAGGGAATCGTATTGTTGCCGTTTGGGGGGGTAAAATATCGTGAAAAATCGTTAAAAATCGTTAAAAATCGAAAAAATCGAAAAACCGGCACATTAAAAACCCCCTAAAACCCACCCCCGACCCTTTAAATTAAATCCCCCACCCTCCCGAACCCCCCCCAAATAACTTAAATAACCTGCGGGTCCAGCGGCGGTCCGGAACGGCAGCGGTCCGGAACGGGCTCCTGCTCCTGAATCTTGTCGTCTTCAGCCGGCGCCATTTTCCAAAATGGCGCCGAAAAATGGCGGCGGCCATAGACGAAAAAGATTGGACGGCAGGAGGTCCTTCCGGACCCCCGCTGGACTTTTGGCAAGTCTCGTGGGGGTCAGGAGGCCCCCCACAAGCTGGCCAAAAGTTCCTGGAGGTCCAGCGGGGGTCAGGGAGCGATTTCCCGCCGCGAATCGTTTTCGTACGGAAAATGGCGCCGGCAGGAGATCGACTGCAGGAGGTCGTTCAGCGAGGGTTCGCTGAACGACCTCCTGCAGTCGATCTCCTGCCGGCGCCATTTTCCGTACGAAAACGATTCGCGGCGGGAAATCGCTCCCTGACCCCCGCTGGACCTCCAGGAACTTTTGGCCAGCTTGTGGGGGGCCTCCTGACCCCCACGAGACTTGCCAAAAGTCCAGCGGGGGTCCGGAAGGACCTCCTGCCGTCCAATCTTTTTCGTCTATGGCCGCCGCCATTTTTCGGCGCCATTTTGGAAAATGGCGCCGGCTGAAGACGACAAGATTCAGGAGCAGGAGCCCGTTCCGGACCGCTGCCGTTCCGGACTGCCGCTGGACCCGCAGGTTATTTAAGTTATTGGGGGAGGGTGGGGGATTTAATTTAAAGGGTCGGGGGTGGGTTTTAGGGGGTTTTAGTGTGCCGGCTCACGATTCTAACGATTTATAACGATAAATCGTTAGAATCTGTATTGTATTGTGTTCCATAACGGTTTAAGACGATATTAAAATTATCGGACGATAATTTTAATCGTCCTAAAACGATTCACATCCCTAATGGCAACTAGATATGCTGCTTTTCAGGTGAGGAACTAAGTAAGCTGACAGTTCATATGGTGTGCCAATACCACATTGAGATCCCATAGCACCAGTAATTTGGCAACAAAAGGTCTTGTATGCCATAAGCTTTTCGTGAACTTCAGCACTAAAGGATGTATGAGATTGGTTTGCCATTCACTTGAACATGGTAAGCCACAATGGTACAGAGATGCACTTTAATGAAATACAGAGACCAGAGGAGGAGACAGAATAAGTACTGAAGCAACTCCTTTGGCTCACAAATAAATGAGTCCAAAGAACTTGCTTGAAACAAAGAAGAGAATCATTTCTATTTAAAGCTGTAAGTTCTTCTTGTTGAAAGATTCCTGGCAGAGATTCCAGTATCTCCAATATACCCAACTTCTATAGATACAGACAGCGATGAGATTAGCTAGTGTAACATCAATGCCATCAAGTTGAGAAAGGAAAAGATTGAAGGTGGAACGGTGCATTGGAGATCAAAAGTGCAAATAACCACCAGACTCCACAATTCTGAGAACTTAATGGTCCTTGGTCTGCCTCTCCTCCAGGTAAAAGTGAATCCTCCTCCCGACAGGAAGGGGTTGAAGCTTGAGTTTGGTCAGAAACTAGGTCCATGCTTGGGCTGGGCTACTTGTGACATCTTCAGCTGATGTGTCTCATGCTGATGTCTAAGCCAGAAGATACTGTTGTGGAAGCGCAGGTGGTGCACAATACCACTAAAATTGCCGGAAGGACTGTCTCTGGAAGTAGGAGCGCTTAAGAGCGAAGAAAGGACGCCAAGAAGATTGGAGTTGATCAGATCCCACTAAAAGGAACTGGACAGCAACGTGCTAGTCCCCTTATTTAGGTGATTGTTTCTTTGAGCTTGTATCCGAAGAGGTTCTCACCAGACTAGGGCACGCTGGCTAACTTGTCATGAATGTCCTTATGCAAACAGCAGGCTCTCAAATAAGCCATTTGGCATGCTCCAATGGCTGCTGCTGAAGATCTGGCAGCAGTATCAAATGATTTGTATACAAAGCAGATATAAAAATGCTTGCATTCTGTGCCTTGAAAAGCCTGCCAAAAGTCCACCTGTTCTTTGTCCAGTGACTCTTGCCAGGGTTTCAGCTTCTTGACACAACTGTGTAAGTACTGAACCATGTAGAATTGGTGGACACGATGCAGCCATCAAGCATTGAGCTCTGAATACATTTCTTTCAAATTATCCAACAGTCTAGGGTCCTTGCCTAGTAGGGTATTAGAGAAAATCCTAGTCTCTGCCCACTTCAGCATTGATTGGTGTGGTATCTGGACTACCTCAGACCCTGGGGTTTGCTGAACTCTATACTTAAGGTCCAGTTTTCTGGCTACGGGGGGGGGGGGGGGGGGGGGGGGGGGGGAAGAAGAGACACGACAGGATGCTAGATTCTCCTACTATGTTTGTAGACCCTGTATCATCCTATGCACCAGGATTGCTGCAGGCTCAGACAGAGCAAACCAAATACCTTGGCTTGGGGCTCTTTTTGCTTGCAGACATTGAATCCAATGCCTTACCCAGGTTATCCAAGAATTTAGAATACAAGAGGTCTTTCCTGCTGGTGAATGGTGCTCCAGTGGATCAAGTATGCTGTCAGAGGGAGTATCCATAGATCCTTCTTCAGACCCCAGAGGTGAGGGAACACTAACCGAGGACCTCAATGATGATGAAGGCGATTGTGGCTAGGTCCTTCATCATCTCAGAGAGGAATGTTCATGAGACATGCTCCAGATAGTGGTGTTTCGAGCTCCCCCCTCAGACTGGCTAGACTCTGCAGTGAGGAACGGTGGGGGCCTAGATATGCCCTTTGGGAGCTTTGCTCAAATTGCTCCTGCTCAACACAGCACAGAGAGAGACTGAAGAGGTTCCGTTCTGAGAGGAAGAATGACACAGGCTTTTTACCAACCTGTGGAGGATCCTCCATTTTCCAGGCCCTGTTCCCTCTGAGACCTCAGTAACATCCAGCCACAATCCTAACAATTAGCTGTGTAGTAGTCTAGCCCCAGACAGTAATAATAAATATTGTAGCTGTCGGTTATAGACATCTTTCAGACATATATTCAGTCTTTGAAGCCGCTGGATGCAACCTTCTTAAAACCAGACATAACTTTTTTTTTTTTTTTTTAATTCTTTATCACTTTTTCTAATACATGAAGTATTTTAAAGTATACAGGAAACATGTTATACCACATTAGAGAAAATGTTTGACATGACAACTTTTATCTTTGGGGTTTTTTGGGGTTCTTTTGTAGCACTGAAAAGTGCTGTTGAGGAGCTGCCAAGGCTGCAATGCAATTCAAGAGATAAGAATTTAAAAACTAGGAGTTACAAAGAACTTAAAGAGTACACATCCGTACAGGAGCTCAACAAAAAAAAGAGGCTCCATAAGGCAACTCCCATGCATACTCAGTAGAGCAAAAGCTTTATGAGCTAGGAGAGAAGAGTCCATTCGGCGCCATTGAATGTTGTCACCCATGTATCCTGGCTAATTCAGCCCTGCTTGTCAGAGAAATTCAGGACTGCTTTCCATGTCTTCATTTTTGATTGCCTTAAAATGTGCTTTCAGTTGACTGAAATTAAATCAGCAATCCTATCAACACTGTTTAGTTTTTGTTGACAAACAAAATCATTAAAATCTAATTTCAATTTTTGCATCATCCCTGAGGAGATTATAGCAGCATTTCCTACACTTTTCAAGTCTAAGGCACATCTACATTAACAAAAATGGCACACTAGTCTCCACAGGGCAGGCAATGTGGTCAATAACAAGACTCATATGGTTAAAAGAGCAGCTATGGAAGCACTGAAAGTCACATCAGTCTCTTTCAAATTTTAAAACAAAGGGAAAAAGAGAGCAGACACACACATGAACTCATCATAATGGGACAGTTCCCTCTATATACATGTGAATGGTAGATGTCCGTATGAGGTAGGCAGCTATCTCACAGGCCGATACAGTACAATGCGCTCCGAAGCGCACTGTTAACCTGTCATTGGACGCGCGTTTTCCCTTACCCCTTATTCAGTAAGGGGCGGAAAACGCGCGTCCAACCCGCCGAACCTAATAGTGCCCTCAACATGCAAATGCATGTTAATGGCCCTATTAGATATGCCCGCGTGATTCAGTAAGTAAAATGTGCAGCCAAGCCGCACATTTTACTTTCAGAAATTAGCGCCTACCCAAAGGTGCTAATTTCTTCGGGCACCGGGAAAGTGCACAGAAAAGCAGTAAAAACTGCTTTTCTGTGCACCCTCCGACTTAATATCATGGCGATATTAAGTCAGAGGTCCCGAAGGGTAAAAAAAAAAAAAAAAGAAAAAAGATTGGAAGTCGGCTGGCGGCTGTCGGGTCGAAAACTGGACGCTCAATTTTGCCGGCATCAGGTTTCCGAGCTCATAGCGAGCTCGGAAACCTGACGCCGGCAAAATTGAGTGTCGGCTGTCAAACCCGCTGACAGCTGCCGCTCCGGGCCAAAAGGAGGCGCTAGGGACACACTAGTGTCCCTAGCGCCTCCTTTTGCCCGTTTCTACCACCGGACCTAATTTAAATACTGCATCACATGCACAGGCGAGAGGCCTGTGTGCGCGCTCTCCCGCAGACTTTACTGAATCGGCCTGTCTTCACTGCTTTTGTTTCCAACACTCTGAATGAGTCACATCCAGTGCTCAGTACTCAGCCTGGGGATAAGACAGATTCTGGAAGGACTTAAAGGCAGAAGTTCAGGAGGGGGAAGATAAGGAAACTACTGTGTGTGCTAAACGAAGTGGGACCTGGCTATCCACGCCCTGCATGCTACACATTACCAAACTCCAGGGCTCGTGCTGTGTAGCTAGGAGGCAACATTATGCATGATTACAGGTTCTCAGAAAGGAGCTTCTAGATGTTTAAGAGCCACCACTGGTGATTACTGTTGCTGTGAGGTGCTGAGAATAGAGCCCAGGTACTGGTCTCAATATGAGCATCAGGCAGTGGTGACTTTTCAGGGTCTGAAGGCACACCAGTGTAACATGGTACAATGGTTGAGAAACACTGAACACTAATCTAAAGTTAAAACCCCTCCTGTGCAGCGCATGATTTACTTACTGTACTGGTATCCTGAATACAAGAAAAAAGTCACACTGACATCCTGCAAAGTAAATATAGCATGAACAGCTGAACAATGAATTTTCTATTTAAAAATGTAGCATGGCTGGCATGTTAACCCACTTGAATGCACTTTATTTCTGTGCTATTTAAGAAAGTATCAGAAAATAAAACAAACTGAAACCTAGGAAGAAAACCTAAACAAGAAACAGTGTTGTCATGATACAACAAACTACATGTGGCACAATTTAGTGTTCAGGATTTTTAGTTAAGTAAAAAAGAATGATTCTTACTCAGTGAGGAAACTGTAAAACACAATAAAACTGCCCTGAAACATGCTCCAAATCAAGGTAACCAAATTGCTGCATTAAGAAGTAACAAGCTACTCCAAAGCACCCCAATCCGATTTATCAATTTATTGTGCTACTAACAAAAACAAAGAGTCATGTATATAGTTTGTTTCCAAGTTGACTTGGTTTTATGTCTTTTGTTCCTTGCACAGAACTTTGGATATTGTAGGCTATATTTATTTTAAATAAATTAATATACTCTTAATAACACATATACAGTACACATACTCATACCAACTTGACCCCAGCAAAAACATTATACCTTGCCTAGAATACAGAAGTGAATAAACAAGAGATAAATCTTAATTACTCATATCAACCTACCCAAAGGAAAATAAAAAGCTGCAAACAGTACATATACTACATCAACAGACCTCAAGGAAAAACAGCAAAGAGTCATGTGCACAGTATATACAGTGGCTTGCAGAAGTATTCGACTGCATAAAATGTCTGCAGATTTATATGGATTACAAGTGACAGACTGTTCCAGACAGTATGTTTATGCTCTAAAAATAGATTTTTAAAGTAACAATTAGCAAATGTTGCTTACCTGTAACAGGTGTTCTCACAGGACAGCAGGATGTTAGTCCTCACATATGGGTAACATCACAGGATGGAGCCCAATCACGGAAAACTTCTGTCAAAGTTTCCAGAACTTTGACTGGCCCCTACTGGGCATGCCCAACATGGCACTAACCCTGCAGCCAGCAGGGGTCCCCCTTCAGTCTTGTTTAAAAACTACAGGCAGTGCCGAAAAATAAAATAAAATAAGAAACGTAACGAACCCAATACTGCGGGGCGGCGAGCAGGTTTCGTGAGGACTAACATACTGCTGTCCTGTGAGAACACCTGTTACAGGTAAGCAACATTTGCTTTCTCACAGGACAAGCAGGATGGTAGTCCTCACATATGGGTGAGTACCGAGGTGAGGATGTCTGAGAAATGCAAATGTACTCAGGTGTGCTGGGATAAAATTTGGCCGAGGGCATCCTGAACCCTAACGGGCAGGCAGAAGGATGTTGGTATGTCACGTTGTAAATAGGTTACGAAGGACAGACTGGCCAAAGATGGAATCTTGTCTTCCAGCTTTGTCCAAGCAATAGTGACTGCAAAGGTGTGGAGAGAACTCCAGGTGGCAGCCCTGCAAATGTCAGGAAGCGGCACCGATCGTAGGTGTGCTACTGAAGTCGCCATGGCCCTCACAGAGTGTGCTTTAACACTGTCTTGAAATGGAATGCCCGCTTGCTGATAGCAAAAGGATATGCAGTCCGCTAACCAGGAGGAGAGAGTCTGCTTACCCACAGGCTGCCCTAATTTGTTACGATGGAAAGAGACGAACAATTGAGGGTTTTCCTGTGGGCAGCTGTACGGTCTAGGTAGAACGCTAGAGCCCGTTTACAGTCAAGGGTATGCAGAGCCTGCTCTCCTGGGTTGGAATGGGGCCTGGGAAAAAAGGTAGGTAGTATGATGGATTGATTTAGATGAAAATCCGAAACTACCTTGGGTAAGAATTTAGGGTGAGTGTGGAGTACTGCCCGGTCCTGCAGAAGTTTAGTGTAAGGCGGATAGGTAAGTAGGGCCTGTAATTCACTAACTCTGCAAGCGGAAGTGATTGCCAAAAGGAAAATCACTTTCCATGTAAGATATTGAAGTTCACAGGAGTGAAGAGGCTCGAATGGTGGTTTCATGAGCCGAGCCAAAACTAGGTTAAGGTCCCAAGAAGGGGCCGGAGGACGCAGTGGAGGCTTGAGGTGAAGCAAGCCTTTCAGAAAACATGTTACAAGGGGTTGTACTCATATAGGAACATCCCCGACACCTTTATGGAAGGCGGCTACCGCACTGACATGCATTCTGATGGAAGAGGTTTTTAGACCTGACTCTGATAAATGCCAGAGATATTCCAAAAACTTCGGGATTGGACAGGTAAAGGGGTCAAGGGACTGAGAAGAGCACCATGACGTGAACCTTTTCCATTTGTAAGAATAAGCTTTTCTCGTGGAAGGCTTCCTTGATGCAATCAAGACATGGGAAACTGGTTCAGAAAGGTTAAGTTGCTGAAGGATTAACCTTTCAACATCCATGCTGTCAGGGACAAAGCTTGAAGATTGGGGTGGCGTAGGCACCCGTCGTTTTGAGTGATCAGAAGCAGGTCCTTTCCCAAGGGAATGTGCCTGCAAATGGAGAGATCCTGCAGTATTGGAAACCACACTTGGCGTGGCCAGTGAAGTGCTATCAGGATCATGGTTCCCTTGTCCTGACGTAACTTCACGAGAGTCTTCGAGAGAAGAGGAAGTGGAGGGAATGCATAGAGTAGACCGGTTGCCCATGAGAGGGAGAATGCATCTCTGGGCTGAGAGTGTTTGCTGTGAATGAGAGCGCAGAAGTTCTCTACTTTGCGATTTTGAGGAGACACAAAGAAGTCTATCTGAGGATATTCCCATTGTTAGAAGATGGAGTTCACTACCGAGGGGTTGAGAGACCACTCGTGTGGTTGAAAGATGCGACTCAGTTTGTCTGCCAACACATTGTCCACTCCCAGCAAGTAGATGGCCGCCCAAATCTGTGCAGCTTCCTGACACAGAAGGAAGGAGCTCATGCCTCCCTGTTTGTTGATGTACCACATGGCCACCTGGTTGTCCATCTGGATCAGGATAACTTGATTTGAGAAGCGATCCTGAAATGCCCTGAGAGCATATCTGATTGCTCGAAGCTCCAGGAAATTTATTTGGTGTTTGGCTTCCTCTGGAGACCAAGAGCCTTGTGTCTGCAGATTGGCCACATGGGCTCCCCATCCGAGGTTGGAAGCATCGGTGGTGAGAATTAATTGATGGTCTGGAGCCTGAAAGGGCAAGCCCCAGATGAGATTGATCTGATTTTTCCACCAGGCTAGAGACTGACGGAGAGAGTTGGTTACGTGGACAATGGTCGACAGGGGCTGAATGCTTTGAGTCCATTGAGACTGTAGAGTCCACTGCATGACTCTCATGGCCAAACGGGCCATTTGTGTGACCTGAACTGAGGACGCCATGTGTCCTAGGAGGATGAGAAAGTGGTGTGCAGTCGCGGAGTGCTGAGACTGCAGCTGGTGTGCAAAAGACACGAGAAGGAGGGCTCGCTGTTGAGGCAGGAAAGCCTTTGCCTGCAAGGGGTCCAAGTCTGCCCCAATGAACGACAAGGTTTGAGATGGGACGAAGTAGGATTTGTTGTAGTTGACTAGAAATCCTAATGAAATTAGAGTGTGTAAGGTTAGATTGAGGGACGACAGAGCAACTTGCTGAGTGGGAGCCCTGATTAATGTCTAGATAGGGGTAGACGTGAACACCTTGGGTCCTGAGGAAGGCTGCAACTACTACGAGGCATTTTGTGAAATCTCATGATGCAGATGCTAGGCCGAATGGAAGCACTCGGTATTGATAGTGCTTGGGGCCTTCTAGAAACCTCAGGTATTTGCGATGAGATGGAGTTATTGCAATATGAGTGTATGCGTCCTGGAGGTCCAGGGAGCAGAGCCAGTCTCCTCTTTGTAGAAGAGGAAGAAATGAGCCTAAGGTTACCATTTTGAATCTCTCTCGCTGGAGGTACTTGTTGAGGGCCCGTAGGTCCAGAATAGGACGAACGCCTCCCGATTTTTTGGGGATTAGAAAGTACCGGAAATAGAATCCTAGGCCTTGCTGAGAGTAGGGTACGGGTTCTATTGCCTTGGACTGGAGAAGGAGGGAGACCTCTTGATCCAGATGGATGGAGTGGTCGGATGTTCCCCACGTCGATAGAGGTGGGGAGTCCGGTGGCAGCGAGAGAAAGTTCAGATGGTAACCCTGAGCAATTGTCGCCAGTACCCATTGGTCTGAGGTGATTGAGTGCCATATGTTGTGGAAGTGGCACAATCGACCTCCCACTGGTATGTGAGGCAATGGAAGCTGGCTGCTGCTCTCTAGGTGGAAGTCAAAAACCTGAAGCAGACCCTTGCTGAGGAGCTGTTTGCGGTTTACGTGTTTGACAAGACTGTGCTTTTTGAAAGGGTCTCGAGGCACGGGATCTGGTTGGTGGCGGGTAGGACTTCTTCGGGCGGAAGAATGACTTTTTTAGAGTCCTTTCTGAAGGGCTGTTTAGAAGAATAGTCAGAAGGCATCAGAGAGAGCTGTTGTCTTAGGGTCTCATGATGGTCCTTAAGTTCCACCACAGTCTATTGAATCTGTTTGCCAAACAGATTATCTCCTACATAAGGCAGGTCAGATAACCTGTCTTGTACCTCAGGGCGAAGGTCAGAAGACTTAAGCCAGGCCCACCTTCTCGCCGAAATAGCAGCTGCAGATACCCTTGCAGCAGTATCACAGATATCATAAGATGATCTGATCTCATGCTTTCCTGCCTCAAAACCTTTGTTTACTAGGGTTTGGAGCTGAGGCAGGGAGTCTGTCAGGTCTTGAATCTGCTTGAAAATGACCCTATCATATTGGGTCATATAGAGCTGATAAGCGGCAATTCGGGAAATGAGCACTGAGCCTTGGTAGACCTGGCGGCCAATGGCATCTAGAAACTTCTGTTCCATGCCAGGGGGAAAAGAAGTATGAGGCTTTGACCTCTTTGCTCTCTTCTTAGCAGATTCTACCACTACAGATTGGTGATCCAATTGTGGTTTCTGAAAGCCCGGAGCTGACTGCACCAAATAGGTAGTGTCAGCTTTTCTGTGGACTGGAGCAATGGAGCCAGGATGCCGTCCCTCAAAACTCAGCATCAGAGCAAGGAGATGATTTGTGAGGGAAGCCACAGAGAGGCCAACAATCACTTTAAAGGAGCTACATAGTTCAATGGCTGAGACTGGAGTGGAGATGCACCATTCAACATATATCAAGAGCTCTGCATACAACTGGCCTTCATGGGAGGGTGACTAGAAGGAAGCCATTACTGAGAAAAACCACATCAAAACATGTCTGCAGTTTGCCAGAAAGCATCAGTTACCCAGATAAAATGTGGGATAAGGTATTGTGGTCAAATGAGACTAAAATGGAGCTTTCTGGCCAAAATTCAAAATGCTACGTGTGGCACAAACGTAACACCGCCCATTCATCGGCAAACACCATCCCAACAGTAAAGAATGGGGGTGGCAGCATCATGTTTTCTCAGCAGGGACTGGACATCTTGTTAAAATTGAAGGACGGGTGGATGGCACAATATACAGGGAGAAACTGCAAGACAACCTGCTTCAGTCTTCTAAAAAACTAAAACTTGGAAGAAAGTTCATCTTTCAGCAGGACAATGGTCCCAAGCACAAGGCCAAAACAACACAGGAGTGGATGAACAAAAAGTTGAAAGTTCTATAATGGCCAAGTCAAAGTCAAGATCACAATTCCATCAAGAATCTGTGGCACTATTTGAAAATTACAGTCCATAAGCGTCATCCAACCAACCTGGAACAAATTTGTTCTCTCACAACAAAAGTGGTAACTCTAGAGAGGGAAATAGTATTTTTAACTATTTACCATACACACATTAACTCAGACTAGAGACAATATCATCAAAAGATGCTCAAAATAGGGTTTAACAAAATATGGAAAAACTTACTAGTAAGGGATTGGTGTTTCCCTTACACATACATTACGGATTCTGTATGACAGCTTGATTAGCATGCCTTACAACAGATAAAGGGTCAATTGAAATTGCAATACGGGATAAATTACAGACAGGAAACACCAAATATAGGTGTTCTCACATCATTTTTTTTGGTGTCTTGTATGAGAAGGTGATCACATGCTGATACCAACTCCTTAGGTGCATCTAGGTACATACTGCACAAGACAGAGGAAGAACAGTGGGCTCTCCTGAGACCTGTAAATCAAAATGAATGAACTTAGTCATAGTAACACAGTAATGACAACAGAAAAAGACCATCTGGTCCATCCAATCTGCCACTCCATGCAAGTTACTCCCATGCCTTTAAGGGTACAAATATTAACAATCAAAACCAAGCAACTGTTAAACCCATAACAAAATTACTGTTAGCAACATTTTTACAGGGTGAGCAGCCTTCTTGATAATTCAAACAATGCTGTTTGAACATGCTTTCCTTTTTGGACTTGGCCATAGAAGTAGTCCTGCGCTTTTTCCCTAATGCCTGCATATTAATACTCCAGACTGTAAAAGTCAGTACCCAGAATTGGATATTGTCTAAATCCAATTCCCTTTTTTTTCCCTCCCCCGTTGTCGAAGCGGTTGCAGTTGCGTCAGTCATTCTCTATACAAAAGGACCGACGAGCGCCATGCGGGAAGGGCTCCCCCCCCCCCTTAACATGGCACTTGCCGTAGGGGAGCCCCCCCCAACTTATCCTTAGCCGCGTCGGCTTGTTTCCCGCAGCGTCAGGCTGTTTTCCCAGGGGGAGGACCCAGGGAGGAGAAATGCGCGCGACGCAGTGACGTCACCACGTCGATGCGCCAGCACGAGGTGACGTCAGCCTAGCATTTATTGCGAGGCTGAGGTAATCAAAACCACGGTGAGCGCCGGGCTAGGCCTCTTTGCACGGCCAGCGCTCGCGGTTGCACATCTGGAGTCGTGACTGGAGCTCGCGGGGGGTGGCCCTCGATTTCGAGTCGCAAGAGGGCTCTCTGGAAGTCAAGGGGAGAAGTGAGAAGCCGGGATAGGCAAGCCCGAGGACAACAAAAAAAAAAAAAGAAGAAAATTTAAAGCGGCAGGGGACTGCCGTTCGCCGCGAGTGGGCTGCAGGACAGGCAGGCCGGAGACGGGGCCCATGTGGTGCCGAACATAAGGCAGGCTAGGAGAGGTCAGAGAGGACAAGGACTGTTGAAGGGACCTTCCAGCACTCCCTCCCCACAATCTGCAAACTGTAAGTATGAAAAAAAAACTTTTTCCCCCCACAATCTGACATAGATGTGAGGACATGGCTGGGGGAAGAGGAGGTGCAAGGGGGAGAGCAAGGCAGACCAAGGGACAGAACCACAAGTTTAAGGAGGCCAAACCCCGAGAAGCACAGGTGGAATGATCCCCGAGTACGGGGGAGGGAGGAGGAGGATCTGGAAGGGGACGCAGACCAGAGGGAATGAGTGCAAAGGGACGAATTCAAGAAGGACAGGCCACAAGGGGACAGAAGGAACCGATGGGAATGAGCAGGAGCAGGCAAAAACCGGCAGCAGGCAAAGGAAGTGAGATGGAGCAAGGCAGCAACTGTGGGCAACCACGAATGCAGCCAGATGCTGGGTGGTACGGTCCGCCACAGTGGAGTTGGCCCATGTGGCCACGATGGGACCGACCGGAACAGGAACACCAGGTCAAGCCGCGAACGAAGGAAATCTTTACAGTGCCGCTCCATGACAAACAGCAATGTCGCAGCCATACCAGCAAATGTACCCCCCGTGGTGGCAGGTACCGCCACCGTGGTATACATCAGTGGCATGGAGCACAGCTACAGGAGGCGGCAAGGTGACAGGCGCGGAGGAAGGGAGGGAAATATCAAATGTTCTGCAACCCAGAAGACAAGTTGATGCGGAGGAGATGGGGAGCGTGCAAGCAACACAGGAAATGGAAACATGCATAGGAGGGCCAAGCAATGAGGACATCGAGGCGGGGACTTCAGGAGGCCCAGCAGGAACAAGGGCAGAGTGAGAGGCGACAGCTGGAACTTGTGGAAGGGAATTAAGAGCACTGAGAGAAGCAAAAGGCAAGGGCATGAAAAGGAAAAGAAATACAAATGGTTCCAGTGTGGGCTCCTTGGATGAGGACTCCGACGGGAGTGAGGCATCGGCAGTTACTCTGGCTAAGCCCACCCAAGAAATAGAGACAAGCAATGCACCGGCAGCAGCGCTCCCCAATTTAGCCGAGCTATGGGAGAGCATGCCCAAGGCATTGAGAAGCAAGATAAGGAAGAGAGTGTATATTGACATTTTCCCAATATTAGAGGGCAGGAAAGGGGTAGCAGAGAAAATGAAAGGGAGGAAGGAGGCTGCCAAAGGGGTAGAGATAAAAGTGCCCAAAAATATAACCAACTGGACTAGAGCCTTTTTGATAATGATTAGTGTTTTGGGGAGGGAGGATCCATCCCAGTAGCCCCCATGCTTAGTTATGCAGACACGATAATAGAAGCATATAAAGAGTACCAAGGATGGTGCTGGCTAAACTATGATGAAAAGTTTAGGGACAAGATGGAAGAAAATAGAAACAGGTCTTGGGGAACGCAGGAAGTGGGATTATGGTTGCGGTAAATGACTAGCAAGGCTATGGATCCTGGGGCAACACACAAAGCGGGGAGGGCATTTAGCGGTCAGGCAATGCTGGGGAGTAACCAATGGGGGAAAAATGGAAACAAGGTGTGCTGGTGATTTAATAAGTCGGGCTGCACATTCCAGGAATGTAAATTTAGACACATCTGTTCCGTATGTGCCACACCACACCCAGCAACTAAATATACAAGGAGAGGTCAGGGACAGACGGGGGGAGTAATGGAAAAGGAAAACAATAGCCCATTTGGCAAAAGTACCCTCACCGGTTCAATTGACAGCTATCGATAGATGGCTGGCAATATACCCTAGACGGAAGGAGGCAGGCAAATTAAAGGAAGGTTTCCAACATGGTTTTATCATACCCTTCCAGGGAAAAATTAAGTACATAAGTTCAAGGAACTCCTTTTCTACAGTTCAACATGCAGATATAATGCAACAAAAGGTCAACAAAGAAACTGAAATGGGTAGAATGGCAGGTCCTTTCGCAGACCCTCCATTCAAGAAAATGATGCTGTCACCATTGGCAGTAGTGCCAAAGAAGGAACAGGGGGAGTTTAGGTTAATACAAAACTTGTCCTATCCGCCAGGGGAATCTGTAAATGACAGACTGCCGGAGGAGGCATGTGCAGTGCAATACGCTTCTTTCGACACTGCAGTCACATTGGTGAGACGCTGCGGTAAAGGGGCGTTAATGGCGAAGGCCAACATCAAATCAGCATTCAGATTGCTCCGGGTACACCCCGACAGTTTCCCCATTTTAGGTTTCCATTTTAGAGGTTCATATTACTTCGACAAGTGTATTCCAATGGGATGTTCCGTATCTTGGGCATATTTTGAGATGTTTAGCATATTCCTGCATTGGGTCTTACAGAAAAGGGCTGGGAACAGTAATGTGGCCCATTACCTTGATGATTTTCTATTTGTGGGACCGGCCAACAAGGACACTTGTGCATGAACCTTGGCTACATTCCAAAAGATGGCAGAGGAGTTCAGGGTTCCATTAGAGCAAGAAAAAACAGAAGGCCCAGCGACTATCCTGTCCTTTTTGGGAATAGAACTGGATACGCAGGCAATAACTTCGAGATTACTGCTCGAAAAACTGCACAAGTTGCGAAACATACTCAGGCAGACAATTAATAAGCAAAAAGGTTATGTTGGTTACCATACAATCAATAATTGGAAGTTTAAATTTTGCATGCCGAGTAATTCCCATGGGGAGGGCATTTTTGAGGCGGTTTGCGAATGCGACAAGGGGAGTGAAATGCCCACACCATCATATTAGAATATCCCGCCCAATGAAAAAAGACATATTGATGTGGTTGGAATTTTTAGACAGTTTTAATGGTGTATCAATTTGGCAAGATGAGGTCGTTTCAAATCAGGACCTAAACATATACACAGAACCGTCGGGAGTGTGAGGATTCGGGGCATATTGTCAAGGTACCTGGTGCGCGGCCCCATGGCCAAAGGAATGGATGAAAAGTAGATTGGTAAAAAACATAACTTTTCTAGAATTATTCCCAATATTGGTGGCTATTACAGTCTGGGCCCATAAGTTACACAACAAAAGGATTGTTTTCTGGTGCGACAATCAAGCAGTGGTGATGGTCATCAATAAGCAGGCTGCACGTTGCTCCCAAGTGGCGGAGGTATTGAGGGAGGTGGTAATTCAGAGTTTGCGGTTAAACATGACCATAAGGGCCAAGCACGTACCTGGTATCCATAACCAAGTAGCAGATTCACTCTCCAGGGCTAAGTGGGATCTCTTTCGTCAACAGGTACCAGAGACAGACGAGGAAGGAGTCCCAATACCAGACCAATCATGGCGGATTGGAATGATACCAAATGGGAATTGCTGAGGGCGTCGCAGGCTCTACACATGGCCTGGCGCGGCATGCTGCGACTAACAACCACTATACCTACAGGAAACTGCGAAATGGGGCGCAAAGAGCCCCCAACACAATTGGAGAGAAAGGAGAGTCAAGCCCCGAAGTTACAAAACTTTGTTTTATTTATTTATTTAAATGCCTGACCAATAGCTTCTGGGTCCTGGATCAAGCTGGGGGGAGTGAGCCGGGCTCCCCGGTATCACCTCCAGTGACCTCCACAAGCTGGCAATCGGGGTTGTCCACCCAGTACCACAGCTGCCTCTGAAACCAGGGGGGATGGTCCCCTCAGGACCTCACAACCCCCTGGGAGGCTAAGGCTGTGACCTGCAGGTGAACACTGTGGTCCCTAGCAATCCTGCTCTATATAGAAATGGTGTTGACCTTTCAATTACCTAACTACCCTGTCTCAATATACAAACTAGGCCCTAGCACAAACTGTAGGTTTTGCACCTCCTCCACCTGCTGGAGACAGAAGAATACTGCCAGACTGTAGGTGGCACCATCCTATATAAGGCGGAGTTTTGTTTGGTAAACTTCTGTCTCCATCTGCTAGAGGGGGGGGGCAAAACCCAGGAGTCTGGACTGATCCGGGTACGTACAGGGAATACGGAATGCATTCTTTCAGGATTGGGGCTGCTACAAGCGCAGCTCAAGCAGGCCTGCCCATGGAAACCATCCGTAAGATAGGCAGATGACAGTCAGCAGTAGCCAATCGGGATGTAAGGCAGGGATTCGTACAGATTGGTAACTAACCAGAAAATTAATTTTACCCACAGGTCCGTGGATACAAAGGAAGATAGTATGGTTATAGGACATTCCTTCGTACACTGGGCTGCCAAGAGGGCACAGGAGAGATCATACGGTGCACACTTGGGCTAGGCACAGTGGGGTGTCAACCTGAGATGGATGGGAAAACAAGGAATGAGATGGGGGCAACTGCTACCTGATTTGCAAAGTAGGTGAGCACACTGCAGGGGCCAGACGTTATAGTCATACATTTAGGGGGTAACGATTTGGGTGAGAACTCGTGCAAACAATTGATAGGATAAAAAGAGATCTGGAAACAATAAGGGATATGACCCCGGGGACAACTATAATATGGTCGGATATTATACCTCGGATGAAATGGCAGGGCAACAAATTATGGTGCAAGGGCTGAAAAAAGGTAAGCAGACAGATCGGTTTATGGGTGCAGAGGATGGGCGTGCAGCAAATCAGACATGAGTGGGCGGAGGAGCCATGTTTAGGCCTGTACTGGCCAGATTTGATACACCTATCGGGAGTGGGATATAGTTTAACAATGCCATAAGGAAGCACTGGAGCGGATATTTAGTGAAGTGAGGCCGCAGTAGTTGTGGTGGGGGGCCTGGGACAAGTAAGATACTATCCCAGGCTGGTGGCGGGGGTACCCGAGTTGGTAGATAAATAGGGACCTGGAGGACACAGTGTGGACAAACCAGAGGTCCTAGGGGACGGACGTGTGCATATAGGTGGGCGTGGGCTGCCCGGGGGAATGGCCCCATGGCTTGGACATAGTGGGGGGCCAGGAAGATGTTTTGGCGGACTGGCTTAACATGGCAGACGTCAGCACGAAGCCCAGGACTATAATATGGTAAGACGCACCAACGACTCGGGTACCAGTAATCTGTTTATGTTAATAGTTAATAAAAGCTGCAGCCTGTTTTTCACCAAACTTGGAGTATATGTGGTATTTTATGTGGTTTGGACAAAGGGCTTGGGGGGTGGGGCTGACACGAAGGTGCAAGCTGCCAATGTTAATACGGTAGTACAGGAATTGTTCTCTGGATAGAAGCAATTTCCTGGACTGCTGAGAGGGCTCCAAGGCAGTAGTCTTCTCCATGACCACGCTCCACGGATTATCAATATTGGAGTGAATGCATTGCTCAGAATGACTCAACTAGAAAAAAGAAAAAGAAATGGAGGGGGGGGGTCCTAAGAGAAATCTAGTCAGGGAACCACTGGTGCCAAACAGGGACCTGAAGATGAGGGATTGATAATTACAGCACAGAATAGTGGATTTACAGACGAGATGGTTTGCAGCCAGCATAGAAAAAAGTTGGTAAAACAGCTAAATGCATAAAAACGGTTACACTCCTCATTGTTGGATGTCAAGTGTTGATGTCAAAAGGCCTGTATACAGAGAGACATAATAAGGTGGCTCATTCACTGGAAATTGTGAAACCACTATAACATCACTGCACTAGAAAAGAATTGGGATCAAGACCCTGAGAGAATTTTAGAGAATGAAGAAGTTATGATCACCAGGGACATTCCTATTTCAGCAGAAAAAAAAAAAGCTAGTGTCAATACCAAGTGACTATTCTGGGGGATCATATTTTTATTTATTTATTTATATGTGTATACCACATAGTACCATGGCCCTAGACAGTGAACAATAAAATATACATAACAGAAAGAGAAGATCCTTAAGTACCAAATGATGCAGAGACCAAGAAAATGTGGAAAATTTATACCGAAATTGTTCCACTTGTATTGGGTGTAACTGGCCTGTTTAAAATGGAACTTCCAGGTACATCTAGACATGTTGCCTGTGCAAATAGCACTCCATGAATTCCCTCTTTGGCACAATGCTAGAATTAGTAAATTGGTATTTCCTTAGGTGTTAGTCCTCATTTTGGTATTTTATTTGATGGTTATCAATGTAACTATTGTGGAGCCTTTATTCTGAGGGAAATCTGGAACCTTAGGGATTGCCCCATCTGTTCGGAACTCTCTCCCTTGAAAAAGTTGCTGGCTGAAGTTAAAGCTGAATTAGCTTCAATAAAGAAAGTCTCACCCACTTTTAAAACCTAGCTCTATGGTACCGTAACACTTTACTATTTTTCCTGTACAGCCTAAGTTCGCTTATGTCCTGTTTAATGTAACTTTGGAACAACATTCCTTCAAGCCTCTGATTAGAACCCTGTCTCATTACGTTCAGAAAAAAACTTAAGACGTGGCTATTCCACCAAGCCTTCGATGATCCTCCAGACAATCCTTAGTCTTCTTTTTCCTCACTTGGACGTAGAAGATTAAAGTCCTCCAACCATTCAAATGAAGGACTCTGGCACTCACTGATTAAAGCATCTTTTGCTCTAATCCAAATTCCTTTTTGTATTATGCTTCTTTAATTACCTTTTGCCTTTAACTTTCTTCCAGCTCTTAAGCTTCCCAAGTTTTTTACTCCTTGTTAAATGTAACTTTACCTTATTCACTTCTCTTGTTAATTACTTTTATTTATTGCTTCAGTTATACCCTTGTTTTATGTAAACCGATCCGATATGGTTTTTTACTATGAAGGTCGGTATAAAAAAGTGTTAAATAAATAAATAAGGGCATTAACAGTAAATTTGAGAGATTGAGATCATACTCAATATACCCTGGGTTTATGAATCAGGTTCATTCCCGTCAAGGAAAGCACAAAATTAACCCATTTGAAGACATTACCCCCGAGGGACCTGACCTGTTCAGGAACAAGGTGGCGATAGTAATTGTGACTTATTGCACTAAGGTGACTAAACTGATCTTCAATATGGTCTGTGTTAATGCCCATAATTAACTTGCCAGGAATAAACAGTGCAATATGTCCATGAGCAAATTACCCAACACACACATCTTTTGGGGATTGCCTGAACACTTCCCCACCTCACCTGTTCAATTCTCAACAGAATGCCTCCAATGATAAAATAGAGGTTAGCCTTATAGAAGACAAAGTCCACAAAGGCCTGTTAATGTATTACTTGAAGCTTGGGGGGATGGCCCTTGAGAGACTGACAGATTGGCTTCTGACCAAGCCATCTGGTGATCCTATAGGCATAGTTATGTTTGGATCATGACCATAGTTGGAACAGCATGGGGGCCCAGTCACACAGAATTCAGCCCCACAGAAGAGCTGCTGTTGGCATTGGACCCAGGCCAAGCAGAGAAGAGAGAAAGCAAGGCTGACAGGGAGGGAAAAAAGGGAGGGGAAGGGAAAGTGGAAGGGGAAAGCAAAATATGTCAAAAGTAAAATAAGCAAAAACATTTAGTTAAGAAACAAAATTTGTATTGAGCTTCTAAAAGTTTTGGCTGTCGCTCAAGTTTTCTAAAAAAAAAAAAAAAAAAAATTCACTAGTGATCACAGTACATCTTAACCATATCTGAACCTCTGGAGATGTACACTGACAGAAAGCACAAGATAATGAAACTCAATTTGGCACCAACTCACAAGCTGAATCCTTTCAACTCTTATGATGGCAACTCAAATAGGGGGATGTAGGACTTGTCCCTTTTTCACTGCCTATCGAACAAGAAATTAAAGCAGCTAATAACTGTGTAAATAAGTAATGGCCACCAGTACAACCATGGTCAGCTCCTTGGGCCTTTTTACTGGGCTCTGAGACCAGCTTCAAGCTAGGCTCACTTGTACTCAGCAGGAAGGGTCACTGCCCTTTGTGAGCTTGAACCACTTGCAACAATGCTGTTGCCTCCACCCTAGCACTTGTAATTATCCATAAGAGACATTTGCTGAAGACAGTTTAGGTACCCTCTTAAGATGCTGGTTTGGTTTCTCTACTATGATCTCAAAAATAGCAGGCATAAAATAAAATGCAATATTTCAAGAGGAAAAAATAAAGACATGTTGAGGGGGAGGGAAAGAACAGTGACTGGGCCGCAAAGCTTAAGTTGCAATCATAAATCCAGTTGCAAAAAAATAAAATAAAATAAACAAAGCTTCTAAAGTTTAAAAATACCTAACAATTAACACTAAGAGGGGAAGTTAAGACTGACTGAAAAATTATTTGGGCAGAACACCAAAGTAACCAAAAACTACCTGAAAGTCTAAAATGGCAGCAGAAGTGGTCTAGTGGAATATCTTTGTCCTCATCTGGACAAAAAAGGTCCTGTGGTATGTGGGAAGCTTCCTACACATGCTCAAAACTTTCTAGGAAAGTTCTAGAAAAGCTGTATGAGGCACCATACAATGCAGGTCACATGACTGATCAGTGCGGTTCACTATAGACAATGTATCGCCAGAGAATAGTTTTTCAGATATTGGGCACTACTGATGCATTCCCTTATAATAAATCTGTCATTTCATAGGCTCCTTAACAGGAGACAGACATCATAATAGCTACAAGTCTATGAGAGCTCAGTCTCCTGTGCAACAGACAACCCAGGTCCAAAGAGACACCACAAGAGGATATTATACAAACTGTGCTATACTTTGGATTCCCTTACTCTTATTTATTTAAAATAATTTGAAACCAGCAACCTTCCTATGGTTTGGGGCGGGCAACAAATAAAACATACATAAAAGTTGTAAATCATAAAAAGAGAAACAAGTAATATATATAAAAAATGAACTACAAACTAAAGTTTTTCTGCCTACCGAAAACCTCTTGCCATATTTCTTTTTAAACTTTTTTTTTTTTTTTTTTAAAGGACTTTAATCAAAAGTTAAACTCTAGCATTAACTTCGTGACCAACCTGGTACCTGTAAGCCAACTTAAACGCTGACAATTTATGCAGCAGTTTCCCAAATAACTGTAATAAATTACTAACTGCATAAGAGTCACAGATAAAATCTCATGCTGACTTGCCAACAGCACTACTGCTAGAACTGCAATGTACTGTTCCAACAGTTATGAAAAAAATATTCTGCTGGTGCTGCCAAAACTCAAGTCTCTCTTCAAGTCATACCAAGCGCACAAACTGAGATAAAATTTTTCACACAACAAAGGGTAGCATGTCTGAATCCCTCAAAGACCAAATAAAGAAAAGTAGAAGCAGACTCACTGTCCCATGATGCTTCACTTCAAAGGTGAAAGGAAGATCAAGGCAGGTTTTGAGGAAAAAACAGATGGTCTGAGGTTTTGCACTTTAACAAATGCCATATGTGCAGACTTATGACAATGCAATGCACACATTTAGAAAAAAAAGTTGCTTTATACTGTGTTAACGTGGATATGAATGTAGTATGTGAAAAGGAAAGCACACTAATGCGTACATATATAGTAGAAATAGACAAATTCACTAACACTGTGTAGTGCAAATCTCTGAAGGAAAACAGTGCTACAAAAATGATAAAAATAGTTATAAAAACAAAGCTTTATCTTTATTAAAGAAATATATAGAATATACTATTGCAAAACATATACAAATGAAACTAAATACATAATCAAGAAAAATGTTGACATTTTTTAAATGTTGACAAAATTCCACCAAGTACAATTATACACAAATCATTTCATGAAATTTGCACACATACCACTCATACTATAGCAACCATATGAAAGGTATACATTAATTTAATAAATCAACTACCACAGTGTATATGAAGTAGAATTAAGTTTCTTTACAAAGGTTATTCATCATAAAATCACGAAACCAATGTTGAAATTCAGACTTGAAAAACCAAGACAAACAAGGATCCTCGTTTCACCTACTGGCTTCTTCAGGGAGAATTTAAACTTTGACTGACATAAGATAAATCTATAAAACTGAAACCAAATACTACCTTATTTTGAAAATCTCTCTTTATATGAAGCCACTGAAGAAATGAACGAAATAAATCTATTTTTAATCATATGCAGTATATGTGCTAACAATAAAGAAAATCTCCTCTGCCAAAAGCAACTTCACTATACGTGTGTACATATCCGTCACCCAAAGGCAAATACGTCTGAATGCCTAGGCAAACGCTATTGTGCTTAATACAGCAAGAATCCACCAAGCTTAGTTAACACAGCTTGAACAACATCTTCCCAACAGGCAAACAAAGTGCTCTGAAACTTCTTCATTAAAAAGCTTTTTTAGTGAAGAACTTTCAGATGTATTTGCCTTTGGGTGATGGATATGTACACATGTTTAGTGAAGTTGCTTTTGGCAGAGGAGATTTCCTTTATTGTTAGCACATATACCGCACATGATTAAAAAAATACATTTCTTTCATTCATTTCTTCAGTGTCTTCATATAGAGTTTTTCTAGATAGACAGTATTGGCTCCAATTTTATAGATTTATCTAATGTCAGTCAAATTTTAAGAAGCCAATACATAAAACGCCTTGTCTGGGTTCAAGTCTGAATTTCAACATTGGTTTCGTGATTTCAGAATGAATAACCTTTGTAATGAAAGGTAATTCTACTTCATTTACACTGTGGTAGTTGATTTATTAAATTGATGTATACCTTTTATATGGTTGCTATAGTATGAGTGTTGTATGTGTGCATATTTCATGAAATGATTTGTGTATACTTGTGTGAATTTTGTCAACACATTTAAAAAATGTCAACATTTTTCTTGATTGCATGTATTTAGTTTCATTTGTACATATTTTGCAGTAGTATGTCATTCTATATATTTAATAAAGATAAAGCTTTGTTTTTATAACTATTTTTATAGCACTGTTTCCCTCAGGGATATGCATTATATATATAATATATAAATGTAAAACTTTTCAAGACTCCACACTCCTATAATTGTGGCGGCTTACGAGATAAAACATTTTATAGATAGATACACTCACACACACAACTACAAATGTGTATGTACAGAGTATAAAATGATACAAATTCTTCTAAGCAAGCCTTTAAACATATTCTCTACTGAGGGAGCATTGATGAATCATCACTGTATGGTCAAACCCTGCAATCTAGAACACTCCAGAATAAAATGGGAGGTGATTTTCCAGTTACAGAATACTTTTAAATTCAAGTTCATAAAACTACCTAGCAGTACTACCTGATGAAGACAAACTGCAATATCTGATCACTGCTGCACAGCTGAAGTATTACCTCCAAACATTTTTAAAATTTGGTTCATGCTTAACAGGTCAAATCCAACAATACAGTGCTATAAACAGACGCTACTAAGCAGTTTTCTCAGCCTTTCAACAAAATTGTGTAGGCGATGAATTCTGAAGCTAATCACCTTAGCAACTGCTCTAAACATATGTGCAGTGACATCAGCTGATTTCTGAGTACTGCGAATAAAGGATAATAGCATGGGGAAAAACTGGCTCCCAACCAAGAGGAAAAAATGAAAAGCATACTATTAAAACACTGCTTATAATTCAATGTTTGCACACTTCTTTTTGCTCTTTATATCTGTATAATTACACACCTAATGGAAAATAAAAGCATATTATAGTTGTTTACTATCCCAATAAAAGTTTTCACGTTGAAGAAAAAAAAAATCACAAAGGCTATAATAGGAAATTTAGCCCTATTTTAGTAAAATATCCATTTTGTAAATGAAACCTGCATGATGTTTTTAAGCAATTGCCATTCAAGCTTTTGCTTTCTGGGACAAATGAAAGCAGCAGCAATGGTGATCAGGCATCCAGAGGGTTGAGAAATTATCAAAAATAAATCTTTATCAAGAAATTTCCAAGTGATTTCTCTCTCATTTGAGCTTTCCTATATTACCACCACCTGTAAATAGCTGGGAAAACTAGTTATGACAAATCTTTTGATATTTTCTTAATAGCAGCAAGGAGTGGCTTCACAAGGTCAGTAATCGCTGAACATCAAAATCTCATGCCACTTTTCATGGGAGTAGGGATGCTACTTCCGCTGCAGTGTAAGCTCCAGCAAAAGGTTTTAAAAATAGGAATTTGTTAGCCTTTGTTGGTCTGGACCAGGTAAGATGTAGAGTCACCTCTATTGGCTTAGCAGACTAACTCTGGGAGGAAGGAGAAGAGTTCTCCTTCCTCCCAGGATGATGATCTCCTTTGTCTGAGCTTTCCCCAGCAATCCTGCAGGCATAAGAAAAGCTGAGTCGAATTAGAAAATGAGCATAAACTCACATTACTCATACCAAGCCCCATAATTACCTCAGCCAAGGTGACTTTGTTAGTGTGGACCACAAAGATTTAGCAGGAAACTCATGTCATATCTGTCAAGCTCAGCAGTGCCCTAATTGAGTGGGTTAAATACAGTTTGTAGAACTTCTTTGGAATACCACTTTGACTGATTTTCAGTCAATATGATAATTATAGAAACTTCCAAGCAGCAGTCTTACAAATCTCTTTCTGCCTGTGAAGTGGCCATAGCTCTTGTTGTGTGAGGCTCTCGTAAAATTCTCTGAAAGCTACATTTTTTTCCTTCTAGCAATGGTCATTTTGGTAACTCCTTGTAGGCCCAAACAATAAAAAACACCTACTGTTTTGATTTACAGAAATATTTTTTAAACATTTTTTTGAAATGAGAACCAGATATAACATATTATAACATACATCTTGCATAAATCCACCACAATAGCAAAGAACATCACTTCCCTTAGAATTAACATCTCTCACTATTTTTTTTTATCAAAACCCCAATGTATTCCCTCACCGATACAACATACATATCTTTCACACCTGACATACCACAACCGACCGTATACAAGACACAGCAGTTATTCCAAACCCTTCAAAGAATATGCCCCTCTAGATAGACAAAACATTATCCCAGCTTTGACACTTTAATCCCATAAACAGAAATATTATTGTAAATACAGCAAAGAATTTTGTCAGCTGCCAAGCCCTAAAGGAAAGCAGCTCATCATTATGCCAGTGGAAAAGAATTACCTTCTTAGCCAGTGTAAGCTAAACAGCTATAAACTGTTTCCCTCCACTAGGTAATACTTTTATCAAACAGATGAAAGTACAAAATTTTTCCATCCCAAGGGACCAATCTCCTTAATCTTTCCAATAAAGCACATATTTGAATTCAAAAACCTTGCAGTTTATGACATTCTGTAAATAGATGACATTCTCACTGAGATAATTACATTTTAAACATTTGTCTGACTCCTACAAATGCATCTTGACACCCTTGGTTCTAGTGATATTAATGCAATGTAAAATTTTAAACTGAATCTCCCTTAAATTGGTAGGTAGCAGGTAATTGAAAACAGCAGTGAAGGCTAAACACAAACCAGGTTATAAAAACTTAAAACTAGGCAAATTTAAACAAAAACGTTTTTAGAAGTGCTCTAAAAGTTTTGACTGAATCACACAGATGAAGTTCCATTGGGAAAGAGTTCCAGAGAACTGGACCAGCAACTGAAAAAGAACATTCCCAAGTGATATGCAGGCATGCAACTCTAGGGGATGGAACATTTAAGAAGCCCTGCTAAGAGCATACATTTTTGGAGGGATGGTAAAGTTTTAAAATGGTGTTGACCACCACCACCGAGAGACTATGCCATGTATCCACCACCCTTCTCTGTAAAGAAATATTTCCTGAGTCTACCCACTTTCATCTTTATCACATGACCCCTTTCCTTCAAGGGTGTACTTGTTTAGATCTTTGTCTATCCCCAAATGCTTTAGAATGAAGACTCCTGACCATTTTAGTAGTCATCCTCTGGATCAACTCCATTCTGTTGATGGGAGGAGGAATAGCCTAGTGGTTAGAGCAGTGGACTACGAACCAGGGTTTGAGTCCTGCTGTCGCTCCTTCTGAACTTGGGCAAGGCACTTTACCCTCCATTGCCTCAGGTACAAACTTAGATTGTAAGCCCTCTGGGGATAGGGAAATACCTCCAGTACCTGAATGTAAACCGATGTGATACCTCAGATAGAATGTCGGTATATAAAAAATAGATAAATAAATGACCACTGAAGATGCAGTCCCGCTGGGGTATAACAGGAGGAGATGCAATCTGCTAGTGTTGCTCTCTGCTTCTACAGCAGGGGAAAATGTGAAAAACAAGATTTACATTCAGACAACATCCAGCAAAGCTTTGATCTGTGCAGTCAGCGTACACAAGCATCGGGGTAACTTCCTTGATGTGGTGGTTACTACCTTTAACCATTAAGCCTTATGCTCACCTTTGATGCAACTCCAGCATTACTCTCTGTATCAATGACAGGGGATGGCAGGAAATTTGAATCAGTTACCAACAAGGGCCCTGAACTTGGTGGTTGATGAAACAGATAAGTATGGGAAAATAATTGTGGGAGCTTGCTGGGCAGACTAGATGGGCCAATTGGTCTTTTTCTGCCGTCATTTCTATGTTTCTATGGCAATGCCCAACCTATCCTTGTCAAAAGAAATAAATAGTTGGGTGGACTGTCTATGGGCTTCTGTCTGCTCCATACAGAAGGCTAATGCTCGTTCGCCTTGGTGCGAATGGGACCTATGAAAGAATACTGGCAGGACGACTGACTGGTTAAGATGGAAGTTAGTCATCACCTTCGGCAGGTACTTAGGGTGCACATGCAAGACCACTCTGACATAAGACAAGACTTAGTAAAAGGTGGATAAGTCACTAAGGCCTGGAGCTCGCTGACCCTGTGCTGAAGTGACGGTAGCCAAAAATATGACCTTCCAGGTCAGGTATTTCAAGTCACAGGATCACAGCGGCTCAAAAGGACCGTTCATCAGCTGAGCTAACACCATATTGAGGACCCAAGACACAGCAGCAGGCCTTAGGGGAGGCTTCAGTTCGGGTGGAAGAGCAGCGGGCTACGACCCAAATAAACCAGGATTCAAATCCCACTGTCGCTCCTTGAGATCTTGGGCAAGTCACTTTACCCACCCTTGTCTCAGGTACAAAATTAGATTGTAAGCCCTCTGGGGATAGAAAAATCAGTACCTGAATATAATCTGCTTTGAAGTGCCAAAAAGTGCAATATACAAATTTAAAAAAAAAATCTAAAATAAACTGAAGCAGGCCTAGCATACAAAATACAACTATAGGCTGTACAAAGATGGGTGTACCATCTATGTCTTGGTGGTATGCACCAATTGCACTGAGATGAACACTAAGAGTTGGTCTTTAAGCCAGCTTCTCATAGGTGTAGGAAGTAGTCAAGCAGTTTTTGTGTGGGGCAGGAGAATAGATCTAGGGCCTACTGCTCAAAACACGAAAAACCTACTCTACTTCAGTGCACAGGACTTTGTAGTGGACGGCTTTCTAGAACCCACCAGGACCCGAGATGCACCCTAGGAAAGATTAAGCAGCTGCAAGATTAACCTCTCAACATCCAAGCTGTGAACGACAGGACCTGAAGGGTGGAATACCGCAGCCTGCCTTGATCTTGCAAGATGAGATCTGGGGAAGTCCCCAGGCTGATCAGTCTCTGGATGGACAACTCCCGTAGCAGTGGAAACCAGACCTGTCTTGGTCAATGAGGGGCTATGAGGATCACAGTCCCCCTGTCCTCACGAAGCTACAAGAGAGTCACTAAGGGAATTGAAGGATATGCATATAGTGAGGGTCCAATAATAAGAAATACATAGAAACATAGAAATGACGGCAGAAGAAGACCAATAGGCCCATCCAGTCTGCCCAGCAAGTTTTCACACTTATTTTCTCATATTTATCTGTTACTCCGACCCCTGAGTTCGGGGCCCTTATTGGTAAGTTTTTTATTCTAATTTACTTCCACCCCTGCCATTGATGCAAAGAGCAGTATTGGAGCTGCATCAAAGTGAAGTATAAGGCTTAATGTTTGGGGGTAGTAACCGTCATATCGAGCAAGTTAACCTGATGTTTGCATACTCATACTGCTCAGATCAATGCCATGTTAGATGTCTGGATGTAAATCCTATTTCTTCATTCCCCCCTGCCGTTGAAGCAGTGAGCTGCGCTGGATATGCATTCAAAGTGAAGTATCATGCTTAATTTGTTAGGGGTAGTAACCACCGCAATAAGCAAGCTACTCCCGCGCTTATTTGTTTACCCAGACTGTGCAATTCAGTCCTTGCTGGTTGCTGTCTGAATGTAAATCCTCTTTTCCACATTTCCTCTTGCCGTTGAAGCATAGAGCAATGTTGTAGTCGCATTAACTGTGTGAATGTTTATTGCATAAGGGTATTAATCACCAGGTAGTAGCCGTCATTCCCGCAATCCACCCCCATACCTCTTCTCTTCATTCCCATCCTCCAAGCTTAATGGATCCACAGTGTTTATCCCACGCCCCTTTGACATCCTTCACAGTTTTGGTCTTCATCGTTCCAGGCATCCACCACCCTCTCCATGAAGAAATACTTCCTGACATGGTTCTGAGTCTTTCTCCCTGGAGTTTTAAATCGTGACCCGTGGTTCTGCTGATTTTTTTCAAACGGAAAAGGTTTGTCGTTGACTTTGGATCATTAAAACCTTTCAAGTATCTGAAAGTCTGATTCATATCAGCCCTGCTCCTCCATTCCTCCAGGGTATACATATTTAGATTCTTCAATCTCTCCTCATAAGTCATTCCATGAAGACCATCCACCTTTTTGGTCACCCTTCTCTGGACCGCCTCCATCCTATTTCTGTCCATTCGGAGATACAGACTCCAGAACTGAGCACAGTACTCCAGGTGAGGCCTCACCAAGGACCTGTATAAGGGGATAATTACTTCTCTTTTCTTACTCGATATTCCTCTCTCTATGCAGCCCAGCATTCTTCTGGCTTTAGCTATCGCCTTGTTACACTGTTTCGCTGACTTCAGATCATTAGACACTATCACCCCAAGGTCTCTCTCCTGCTCCATGTTCATCAGCCCTTCACCCCCATCAAATACAATTCCTTCGGATTTCCACAGCCCATATGCATGAATCTGCACTTCCTGACATTGAATCTCAGCTGCCATAACTTCGACCAGTCTTCGAGCTTCCTTAAATCCCAACTCATTCTCTCCACTCATTCCAGCGTGTCTACTCTGTTGCAGATCTTAGTATCATACGCAAATAGACAAACCTTACCTACTATCCCATCCGCAATTTCGCTCACAAAGATATTGAACAAGACCGGTTCCAACACCGACCCTTGCGGCACTCCACTCATCACAGATCTCTCTTTAGAGAGAGTTCCATTTACCATCACACATTATCCTCTGTCCTTCAACCAGTTTGCTATCCAGGCCACTACCTTGGCACTCACACCCAAGCTTCTCATTTTATTCACAAGCCTCCTGTGCGGGACTGTGTCAAAAGCTTTGCTAAAATCCAAGTAGATGACATCGAGCGCTCTTCCTCAATCCAGTTCCTTAGTCACCCAATCAAAAAAGTCGATCAGATTTGTCTGACAGGACCTTCCCTTGGTGGAAACTATGCTGCCTCTGGTCCATCAATTCTGCTGCTTGTAGATAGTTCACTATTCTTTCCTTCAGCAGCGACTCCAATACTTTTCCAACTACCGAGGTGAGGCTAACTGGCCTGTAGTTTCCAGCCTCCTCTCTGCTCCTACTCTTGTGAAGTGGGACCACAGTCGCTCTTCTCCAATCACTCGGCACCACTCCCGTTTCAAAGGAACTATTGAACAGGTCACACAGCGGAGCTGCCAGCACATCTCTGAGCTCTCTCAGTATCCTGGGATGAACCTCATCAGGCCCCATGGCTTTCTCCACCTTCAGTTTTCCTAGCTCTTCCCATACATTCTCTTCCGTAAACGGAGTTTCATCCATTCCACTCCCCTCCAGTTTCTTAACTGGTGTGTTGGGGAAAAGCAGAGTGATAGGAGTATACTACCATCCACCTTCCCAAGATGGTGAGACAGACAGTGAAATACTAAGAGAAATTTGGGAAGCTAACTAAATTGGTAGTGCAGTAATAAAGGGAGATTTCAATTACCCCATAATTGACTGGGTAAATTAACATCGGGACATGCTAGACAGATAAAGTTCCTGGATGGAATACATGACAGTTTTAGGTTGCAACTGGTTGAGAAACAGACAAGAGGGAAAAATTTTAGATCTAATTCTCAGTGGAGCACAGGATTTGGTGAGAGAGGTAACGGTGGTGGAGCCACTTAGCAATAGTGATCATAATATGAACAAATTTGCATTATTGACTGGAATGGCAATACAGCAAACAAATTCACGGCTCTAGTGCTAAACTTTCAAAAGGGAAATTTTGATAAAATGAGAAAAATAGTTAGAAAAAAAAAACAAAGGAGCAGCTACAAAGGTAAAAAGTGTGTAAGAGGCACAGTCCAAATGTATTCCACACATTAAGAAAGGGAAAGGAAGGCAAAACGATTACTGGCATGATTAAAAAGTGAGGTGAAAGAGGCTATTATAGCCAAAAGATCTTCATTCAAAAATTGGAAGAATATAGGATAAAGCATAAGCGTCGGCAAGTTAAATGTAAAAATGATAAGACAGGCTAAGAGAGAATTTGAAAAGAAGTTGGCTATAGAAGCAAAAACTCACATTAAAAACTTTTTAAAATATATCCTAAGCAGAAAGCCTGCGAGGGAGTCAGTTAGAACGTTAGATGATCAAGGGATTAAAAGGTCACTTAGAGAATATAAGGTCATCGCGGAAAGATTAAATGATTTCTTTGCTTCGGTGTTTACTGAAAAGGATGTTGGGGAGATACCCGATCTGGAGATGCTTTTTCATTGGTAATGATTCAGATGAACTGAACCACATCACGGTAAACCTAGAATATGTGGTAGGCCTGATTGACAAACTGAAGAGTAGTAAATCACCTTGATTGGATATACACCCAGGGTTCTGAAGGAACTAAAAAATGAAATTTTAGATCTATTAGAAAACATTTGTAACCTATCATTCATTGTACCTGAAGACTGGAGGGTGGCTAATGTAACCCCAATATTTAAAACGGGTTCCAGGGGCGATCCAGGAAACTACAGACCAGTTAGCCTGAATTCAGTGCCAGGAAAAATAGTGGAAAGTGTTCTAAACATCAAAATCACAGAACATATAGAGACATGGCTTAATGGAAGAAAGTCAGCACGGCTTTACCCAAAGCAAGTCTTACTTCACAAATCTGCTTCACTTTTTTGATGGGTTAATAAACATGTAGATAAAGGAGAACTGGTAAGAGTGTATTTGGATTTTCAAAAGGCATTTGACAAAGTTCTTCATGAGAGGCTTCTAGGAAAAGTAAAAAAAAATCATGGGATAGGTGGCAACGTCCTTTCGTGGATTACAAACTGGTTAAAAGACAAGAAACAGAACAGGATTAAATGGACAATTTTCTCAGTGGAGGAGGGTGGGCAGTGGAGTGCCTCAGGGATCTGTATTGGGACCCATGCTTCTCAATCTATACTAATAAACGAAGCTTGACCGACGTGCCGCAAATGCGCAGTAGAGACCAGCTCTACCGCGCATGTGCGGGCGAGCACGTCGGTCTGAGCCAGCGTCAGAAAAAAAGAAAAAACAATGGCGGCGTCCAGCGGCAGCGGCAGCGGCGTTGGGTGGCGGCGTCCGGTGGTAGCGGCGGCGGGTGGCAGCGGCATGGCGGCATCCAGCGGCGGCGGCGTCCGGTGGTAGCGGCGGCGGCGGGAGGCAGCGGCATTGGGTGGCGGCGGCGGCGTCCGGTGGTAGCGGCGGCGTCGGGTGGCAGCGGCATGGCGGCGTCCAGCGGCGGCGGCGTTGGGTGGCGGTGGCGTCCGGTGGCGGCGGGTGGCAGCGGCGGCAGCGAGGGAGGAGAGAGAGAAGGAGGGACTGACAGAGAGAGGGAGGGACTGAGTGAGAGGGGAGGAGAGAGAGGGAGTGGGACTGAGTGAGAGGGAGAGAGGGAGTGGGACTGAGTGAGTGGGAGGGAGGGAGTGGGACGGAGGGAGAGGGGGGGACTGAGTGAGGGGGGGAGGGAGATAGAGAGGGAGTGGGACTGAGGGAGGGAGTGGGACATAGAGGGAGAGGGGGGAGGGAGATAGAGGGAGGGAGTGGGACAGAGGGAAGGAGTGGGACTGAGGGAGAGTGGGACTGAGGGAGAGAGAGGGAAGGAGTGGGACAGAGTGAGTGGGAGGGAGGGAATGGGACAGAGTGAGAGGGGGAGGGAGTGGGACTGAGGGAGAGTGAGAGGGAGGGAGGGAGTGGGACTGAGGGAGAGAGGGAGGGAGAGGAGTGGGGGGAGGGAGTGAGACTGAGTGGGAGGGAGGGACTGAGTGAGAGGAGAGGGAGGAGTGGGTGGGAGGTAGGGGGTGGAGGGGAGAGAGAATGAGGGGGAGGTGAGAGACAGAGGGATGTAGCCCTTTTTAACGGCTTAACGGCGGTGGCAGCGAGGGAGGAGAGAGAGAGGGAGGGACTGACAGAGAGAGTGAGGGACTGAGTGAGGGGAGGAGAGAGAGGGAGTGGGACTGAGTGAGAGGGAGAGGGAGGGGAGTGAGTGGGAGGGAGGGGAGTGGACGGAGAGGAGAGGGGGGGACTGAGTGAGGGGGGAGGGAGATAGAGGGAGAGGGGGGAGGGAGTGGGACAGGGAGGAGTGGGACTGAGGGAGAGGGGGAGGGAGAGAGAGGGAGGGAGTGGGACAGAGGGAAGGAGTGGGACTGAGGGAGAGGGGGAGGGAGTGGGACTGAGGGAGAGGGAGGGAGTGGGACTGAGAGAAGGAGGGAGGGAGGGGGGACTGAGGGACGGGGAGGGAGGGAGTGGGACTGAGGGAGAGTGAGAGGGAGGGAGAGAGGGGGGGGAGGGAGGGAGTGAGACTGAGTGGGAGGGAGGGACTGAGTGGGAGGAGAGGGAGGAGTGGGAGGAGTGGGTGAGAGGGAGGGAGGTAGGGGGTGGAGGGGAGAGAGAATGAGGGGAGGTGAGAGACAGAGGGATGTAGCCCGTTTTAACGGGCTTAACGGCTTGTATATTTATAAATGATCTGGAAAAAAAAAATACGAGAGAAGTAATCAAATCTGCAGATGATACAAAATTATTCAGAATAGTTAAATCACAAGCAGATTGTGATAAATTGCAGGAGGACCTTGTGAGACTAGAAAATAGGGCATCCAAAAGGCAGATGAAATTTAATGTTGAAAAATGCAAGGTGATGCATATAGGGAAAAATAACCGATGCTATACTTACACAATGTTAGGTTCCATATTAGGAGCTACAACCCAGGAAAGATCTAGGCATCATAGTGGATAATACATTGAAATTGTCAGCTCAGCGTGCTGCGGCAGTCTAAAAAAGCAAACAATGTTAGGAATTATTAGGAAGGGAATGGTGAATAAAACGGAAAATGTCATAATGCCTCTGTATCGCTCCATGGTGAGACCGCACCTTGAATACTGTGTACAATTCTGGTCGCTGCATCTCAAAAAAATATAGTTGCGATGGAGAAAGTACAGAGAAGGGTGACCAAAATGATAAAGGGAATGGAACAGCTCCCCTATGAGGAAAGACTAGAGAGGTTAGGGCTATTCAGCTTGGAGAATAGATGGCTGAGGGGGGATATGATAGAGGGGTTTAAAATCATGAGAGGTCTAGAATGGGTAAATGTGAATTATTTACTCTTTTGGATATTAGGACTAGGGGGCACTCCATAAAGTTAGCAAATAGCACAATTAAAACCAATCGAAGAAAGTTCTTTTTCACTCAACGCACAATTAAACTCTGGAATTTGTTGCCAGGGGATGTAGTTAGTACAGTTAGTGTAGCTGCGTTTAAAAAAGGTTTGGATAAGTTCTTGGTGGAGAAGTCCATTAACTGCTATTAATCAAGTTGACTTAGAAAATAACCACTGCTATAACTAGCATCAGTAGCATGGGATATACTTAGTTTTTGAGAACTTGCCAGGTACTTGTAGCCTGGATTGGCCACTTTGGAAACAGGATGCTGGGCTTGATGGACCCTTGGTCTGACCTAGTATGGCATGTTCTTATGAGATCAGATCCAAATCAAAGGGTCAGGTCTAGGCAGAAAACGAGAATGGTCAGGGCCCAGAACCAAGGTCAGAATCCAGAAAATAAGGCCGACAGAGGACAGACAAACAAGGCAAGACAGAACAATGGCAAGGAGAGGGCAAAGCAGGGACACAGGAACAAGGCAGGAGACTGGAACAGGACTGCAACGAGGAATACAGGAACATGGAGCAAGATAAAAATACAGAAGGTAACAAGCACTGATGAGCAAAGCACAACAGGAGTCCTGTTGCTAAGGCAAGGAAATGCTGTGGGGTATGAGCTTATACAAGGCAGGAGGCCAATGTCATCAGGAGGCACTGCTCAGAGGCTTCCCGCGCATATAAAGGTGAATTTTAAAAGCCCAGCGCACGCATTAATGAATGTGTGAATAAGTCTGCCTCATGCATGCCGAGGGATTTTAAAAGCCTGCGTATCTCCCACATCTCAAAGGTTTTCAAAAAGGAGTGGGGCATAGGTATTTTGAAGCATGAACCAGAGATATGCTTGTAAATACTTACGTGCCCCAGCACATGCCGAGGTGGTGCAAGTTCTTAACTGGGGAACTGGGAACGCACATTTAAGCTCTGAGATTTATTGCCAGAGGATGTGGTTAGTGCAAGTGAAGCTGGGTTTAAAAAAAGGTTTGGATAAGTTCTTGGTAGAGACGTCCATTAACTGCTGTTAATCAAGTTGACTAAGGGAATGGCCTCTGCTATTACTGGCATCAGTAGCATGAGATCTTCTTAGTGTTTGGATACTTGCCAGGTTCTGGTAGCCTGGTTTGGTCTCTGTTAGAGACAGGATGCTGGGCTTGATGGATCCTTGGTCTGAGCCAGCATGGCAATTTCTTATGTTCTTATGACGAGCGAGGGAATCCAAAGCTGGTTTGCCATCTGACCTGTACAGGAAGCAGAACCAAATTACCTTCCTGTTGCAGGGGGATGCGAGCAGACCTACGCTACATCCGAGCTCCCTTAGAGGTGGAATATCCGATTTGGTAGCCCCTGGTGCAGGGACCACTCGTGTAGTCTGAAGGCTCAAGTCAACATGTCCACTACCATGTTCTCCTTCCAGGCCAGGGACATGGCCTTGAGCATAATCCCGTGGCCCACGACCAGATATGGATCACTTCCTGACACAGGAGGTACGATCCCGTGCCTCCCTGCTTGTTGACATACCACATAGCTACTTAGTTGTCGGTGTGGGTCAGGACAACTTTGAAGCTCTAGGAAGTTGATTTGACAACAGCGTTCCTGAGTGGATCAGAGACCCTGACTGCTGAGCCCGAGTCCCTACCACAGGGTGGACGCATCTATGGTTAGGACAATTTGGGTAGGGCGGACTTTGAAACGAGATCTCCCGTTCCAGATTTGAAAGTACCGGCCACCAGGACAATGAATCCTGGAGAGATGGGGTGACTTGGATGTAATCCTAGAGGCTCTGAGTGGCCTAATGCCACTGCGACTTCAGGGTCCATTGAGCTCTGCGCATGTGTAAATGTACCAAGGGAGTGACATGGATGGTTGCGGCCATATAGCCCAACAGCCTCAACAAGTGCCACTAACAGCATTGATGGAACCAATGGTCCTGATGATGCCGATGGCTGTCCATCAGTATGGTTTCTTTGTCCTTCGATGCAGATGGCTGAGAATTCTTTGACCTGAAGAGCTGTTTCATCTTATCGAGTCAAAGCAGTCGTCCCTACAGGATCTTCTCATTGCATAAGCAGCAACCCTAGACATCATGCAATCCTCCAGGCAGAGGACACACATCTCATGCGGATCAGAGATGGACATGGTCCTCGGGCATCAGGGGCATCACCGAAAACAAGACATGGCCATGTCGGACGAAACAAAAGGAGCACAAACCGAAAACTATGGTAGCGAGGCGTCTATGGCCAGCAGGTACCAATGCACCACCACCACAGGGAATTGACCGCAAAAGGAAACTTACCTGAATCGCCAAAAACCCTGACTGGGGACACTACGGAGGGCACCAAGAGGGAGCCGGCAATGGGACAAGTAAAAACCTGCGAAAAACCTGAAAGAAAAAAAAGTTTTCCACAAGGCCAAAAAACAGCCAGAGTGAGCTCGCTCACACCACGAGGCTTAGATTTCCATGGAAAGAGACTGGAGGGGGACTTCGCATGGACACATGGTATAGGGCATGCTGGGCATGCTCAGTATGCAGAGTCAAAGTTATAGAAACTTTGAAATATGTTTTCCACATCGGGACTCCATGTGTGAGAACTACCATTCTGCTTGTCCTCAGAGAATTAGTATTGCCTTTCAAGTCAAGTAAAAGAAAAGAAGATGGAAACAGTCCTTAAAAACTACCTTTTAATTAAAGAATTCAGAAAAATAAGGAAGGCAAGACAAAACAATGACTATTCACCAAATTAACAGCAGGAAAACTGTTTTGTTTTCAAGAAATAAGTAAACCATGGCCAAATGGTTGAGACAATTACTTCATTACTACTTTCAAATCAGAAAATCAAACTTGGTAATGAGGGTTAGACGATTTAGCTGCCCTAAGGGCTGGCCCAGTGGTAGACCTCGGTTGGATTCCCAGCTCTGGGGCTGCAGAGCAGTGTTCACAGGCAACCAGTAACACCTAATGGCTGGATTTAGGGCCCATAGCAGCAGGATTCTGAGCAAGCCCTGTATGGCCCCCAGCTGAGGATTGTCCAATGAATGGAATAAATTGGGAAGGGAATATAAAATGAGGAAACATGCTTGAATGTTGAAAATGAAGGCTCATGGGGCCAAATCCCAAGCCTGGCTCCCACTGAACTGGAAGCCCAACAGAACAGGAGGAAATTCTCTTACAAAAAAGAAAGAAAAAAGTTATTTATTATTAGTAAGTTACAATAAAGTAAATATGGATTCGGTTGATAATGTGTAAATAAAGTTTATATTCCTTTTACTTCAGAGAACCTATGAGCAGTAGGGATCTGGAATAGCATCTCAGAATTCGGAGGTGGAACACTTAATGAGACCTGAAATTCTGCCTCCCACCCCTACTAAAACTACAAATTTTTTTATTTTTTTATTTTTTTTAAAAGAAAACCAAAATGTTTCCAGTTCATCATCAAAGTTTAGTTTCCTGTTAACATTTTTTTGTTTTTACAAATTTACCATGATTTCTATGGTAAGAGAAAATAACATTCACATCAGCCTCTCCTTCCAATGCCATTGTATGCATCTGTTTCACTAATTAAATGTAAAATGATGCACATTATCCAACCGCCATGAGATATAAATAACAATATGCATCAAACTCCTTCACAGTCTCTGCAGAGCCTAAGCTTGCAATATTTTAGCATAACAAAACATACTGTTACTACACTCTGGTCATATTTTAACTAGTTTCATTCATGTCAAATTGAATTAAATTGTGAAACTGTAAAGGAAAAGGTGCATCAAAAGAAGAAATATACAAATACTTACACAACCATTATAAATACTTTATTATAAAGACAGATTAGCTGTGCTCTATCAAAATATTTACAAGCACCAAAAAGTAACTGGAAATTTGTAATCAAAATCTTCAGGCATTACATTATAAAACCAAATGAAGCTACACCCTCTCACATACATCCTTGCCAGCTATAAAAGAAAAGACAGCTGTGCTGGAGAATGGGAACAATGGTGATAACACCAGTTTTCAATGCTGTGCCAGGCAGCTATAAAGAATTCATTGGTCCAATCATTCAACCCAGCAATCTAATGTACAGCACCCATTACATGACTGGATTTCATCTAGCAGCAATGTAATTTTACTGCTATTTAATACTACAATTCATTGGGACCCAAAATCCTCCAGTGCTCACTGACGTCTACAAGGGTGTGCAGCTACACAAATTCATTTTACATATGACAAAATAGCAGAGTTGCTTACCTGTAACAGGTGTTCTCCCAGGACAGCAGGATGTAGTCCTTACATATGGGTGACATCACAGGACGGAGCCCTGACAAGGAAAACTTTCTATCAAAGTTTCTAGAAAGCTTTGACTGGCACACTGAATGCACTGAGCATGCCCAGCATGCCATTATCCCTGTGTCCACAGGGGCTCCCTTTCAGTCTCATTTGCAGCAAAAAGTGGGAGCGAAAAATAAAATAAATAAATGTTAGCGGATTCAACTCCGAGGGGTGGTGGGTGGGTTCCGTGAGGGCTACATCCTGCTGTCCTGGGAAACCAACTGTTACAGATAAGCAACTCTGTTTTCTCCCAGGACAAGCAGGATGGTAGTCCTCACATATGGGTGATTATAACAGGGCAATAGCAGACAACTCGTGTGGAGGCACAATAATTGGTGTGCTATTGGCAATGATGAGGCAGCCTGACATCACAGCAGGTGGTTGTGGAAGGAGTTGGGGATTATTGTGGAGGAAAGCTTTCAAGACTGGTTGGGCAAAGGCAGTCTTGACAGACTTTCAGTGATAAGTAGAAGGGGGGCAGTGAATGTGTGAAGATAGCTCAAGTCACAGCCTAGGAAATAGCGGCCATTGGTACTGAACGATAATGTGGAACCAATGTTGTCATGGCCATTATAGAATGTGCCTGTACTCACACCTAGAGAGGAAGGCCTGGTGCGTCATAGCAGAATTCGACACAGTCTGCTAGTCAATTGGAGAGAGTCTGTTTGCCCACTTGAACTCGCAGCTTGTCTTTTGTCAAAGAAGGAAAGAGTTAGGTGTAATTCCTAAGGAGTGTAATGCGGTTTAGATAGCATGCAAGTGCACTCTTACAGTCCAAGGAGTGGAAAACCCTCTCACCCTGGTGAGAGAGAGGCATTGGGAAAAAGTGGGCAGAGTACATTCTGAGTAAGGTGAGAGGCTGCGTCTACCTTAAGAAAAATATGAAGATGAGTACGTAGGACCACTCGGTCACGGAGGAATGCAGGATCGGGTAGGTATGCAACAAGGGTGTGTAACTCACTGACTCGGTTGGCAGAAGTGATGACTGTGGACACAGGGATAATGGCATGCTGGGCATTCTCAGTGCACCAATCAAAGCTTTCTAGAAACTTTGACAGAAAGTTTTCCGTGATAGGGCTCCCTCCAGTGACATCACCCATATGTGAGGACTACCATCCTGTTTGTCCTGGGAGAAAAAGTTGAATTGTTTTCCTGTAACAGGTATTGTCTGAAGACAGCTTTTCACCAGTCACACATATTACATAATCATGCTGAGCACTACACAGATACTTCCAGAGCTTTCTGAAAAGTTTAAAAGCCTGTCACTGTCCATATGTGGTAATTCTCGCTGTAACCAAAAGAAGCTGAAACTTTTTCTCTTTTTAGGTATGAGGAGTCAGATGATGGTCAGTCTTCTCTGTCTTGTCTGGTCCTGATGTCAAGTGGGATCGTATAGCAGGCTACACATGCGCAAAAAGCACTGGTGTCCTTGAAGAAAGCTGAGTTGCTTACCTGTAACAGGTGTTCTCAGAGGACAGCAGGATTATCATTAGTTCACACAAACCCCACCTACCTCCCCTTACAATTGGCTTCTCCAAATCTAAGCTACATTATGTCTTGAAGTGGCTCCTATGTGAACATGTAGTAGTATATCAGGTTGCATATGCCTAGGTGGGCATGCTCAAAGTTTCTAGAAACTATGTAAATTTCTGTGCTGGGCTCCTTCTGATATCACCCTGCATATCCTTGGAGAAATGTGCATTACGTTCCTCCAACCCTAATAACATGCCATGCTAGATCAGACCAAGTGTCCATCAAGCCCAGCATCCTGTTTCCAACAGAGGCCAAACCAGGCCACAAGAACCTGGCAAGGTACCCAAAAACTAAGTCTATTCCATGTTACCTTTGCTAGTAATAACAGTGGCTATTTTCTAAGTCAACTTAATTAATAGCAGGTAATGGACTTCTCCTCCAAGAATTTATCCAATCCTTTTTTAAACATAGCTATACTAACTGCACTAACCACATCATCTGGCAACAAATTCCAGAGTTTAATTGTGTGTTGAGTGAAAAAGAACTTTCTCCGATTTGTTTAAATGTGCCACATGTTAACTTCATGGAGTGCCCCCCTAGTCTATTATCTATAAAAGAGTAAATAACCGATTCACATCTACCCGTTCTAGACCTCTCATGATTTTAAACACCACTATCATATCTCCCTCAGCCGTCTCTTCTCCAAGCTGAGAAGTCCTAACCTCTTTAGTCTTTCCTCATAGGGGAGTTGTTCCATTCCCTTTATCATTTTGGTCGCCCTTCTCTGTATCTTCTCCATCGCAATTATATCTTTTTTGAGATGCGGCGCAGAATTGTACACAGTATTCAAGGTGCGGTCTCACCATGGAGCAATACAGAGGCATTATGACATTTTCCGTTTTATTCACCATTCCCTTTCTAATAATTCCCAACATTCTGTTTGCTTTTTTGACTGCTGCAGCACAGTGAACCGACAATTTCAATGTGTTATCCACTATGACGCCTAGATCTCTTTCTTGGGTGGTAACACCTAATATGGAACCTAACATTGTGTAACTATAGCATGGGTTATTTTTCCCTATATGCATCATCTTGCACTTATCCACATTAAATTTCACCTGCCATTTCAATCCCAATTTTCCAGTCTCACAAGATCTTCCTGCAATTTATCACAATTTTGCTTGTGATTTAACTACTCTGAACAATTTTGTATCATCTGCAATTTTGATTACCTCACTCGTCGTATTTCTTTCCAGATCATTTATAAATATATTGAAAAATAAGGGTCCCAATACAGATCCCTGAGGTACTCCACTGCCCACTCTCTTCCACTGAGAAAATTGTCCATTTAATCCTGTTTCCTGTCTTTTAGCCAATTTGTAATCCACGAAACAACATCGCTGCCTATCCCATGACTTTTTAGTTTTCCTAGAAGCCTCTCATGAGGAACCTTGTCAATCGCCTTCTGAAAATCCAAGTACACTACATCTACCGGTTCACCTTTATCCACATGTTTATTAACTCCTTCAAAAAAGTGAAAATTTGTGAGGCAAGACTTGCCCTGGGTAAAGCCATGCTGACTTTGTTCCATTAAACCATGTCTTTCTATATGTTCTGTGATTCTGATGTTTAGAACACTTTCCACTATTTTTCCTGGCACTGAAGTCAGGCTAACCGGTCTGTGGTTTCCCGGATCGTCCCTGGAGCCCTTTTTAAATATTGGGGTTACATTAGCCACCCTCCAGTCTTCAGGTACAATGGTTGATTTTAATGATAAGTTACAAATTTTTACTAATAGGTCTGAAATTTCATTTTTGAGTTCCTTCAGAACTCTAGGGTGTATGCCATCCGGTCCAGGTAATTCACTACTCTTCAGTTTGTCAATCAGGTCTACCACATCTTCTAGGTTCACCGTGATTTGATTCAGTCCATCTGAATCATTACCCATGAAAACCTTCTCCAGTACGGGTACCTCCCCAACATCCTCTTCAGTAAACACCGAAGCAAAGAAATCATTTAATCTTTCCGCAATGGTCTCAGATAGATGGACGCAGATAGCAACCAACAAGGGCCCTGACTTTGACGGTTTGGGAAACTGAGTATTGGGGTGACTTGTATGGCGCAGCAGATGCTACCATTATGGGGGAGACTTGTATGACGCGACTGATACTACCATAAGTTTGCTGGGCAGACTGGATGGATCACTTGGTCCTTTTCTGCCATCATTTCTATGTTTCTATATAAGTGAGTATGTATATGCCTGTGTTTGGGAATGAGTAAGACTGAGCATGGCAAAGAGTGCATATGGGTGTTTAACATGGCAGAGTGCGAGGGTGCGGGTGAGATTTAACATGGCAGAGAGCGAGTGTGTGGGTGAGATTTAAACATGGCAGAGAGCAAGTGTGGGTATGACCGATAATGGCAGACAGTGTGCGTGTGACTGAGTATGGGACAGAGGGAGGAGAAAGTTTTTGCACAATAACCACCCTACTCTTCCTCTGCTAATCCACGACAATCTCAGGGCATCTGAAAAGGTTACCAGGTATGAAAAGCAAGGGATTTTTTAAAATCCTTAGTTTTTATTATTGGGTGTTATTTGATTTGTATGCTGTTTTGAAATATCTTATTGACGTTTGGAAAAGTTTTATGAGTTTTTAAATTGGATCTTCTGCAGCAATTTTGAAATATTTATTCTTTTTATTAGTATGGTTTTACTATTATGATCAATGTTTATTTTTCTTGATTTTATTTGATGCTTTATGAGGAATGGTAATGTTTGGTTTTTCATTGTTGTATTGCATACAGAGACTGGCTTGGTGCAGTTTCCAGTTCATTTTCTGTCAGCTTGTTTATATTTATACTTTTTGATCTCTATTCTGTATTTGAGGGTCTGTCTGTGCTCTACATGACCATCAAATACAGACTGTGACTAAGGTGAAGGATTCTGCTACTTTGTAGTTTCTGTGTAGGTATCTAATGTAACTGATTGTCTTTTAACTGTCTCTCTTATGTATTACATTGTAAACCGTTGTGATGTTCCTGACGAACGTAGGTATATAAAAAGCAAGCAAATAAAATAAACCTGGTTTATTCCATTTTCCTATTGGTGTTCTAGGACCTGGTGTAATATTTACAGTGTTGTCTTTTCATAGGTAAGATAGTTACAGTTTGTGCTTTTTGTTCTATTCTGGTATAGGAGATTTACTATATTGTAATTGTAATTCAGTTTACTCATGGCTTTCTCAGGGGCAAGCCCACACCCAGCATCCGTTACCATAAGCATAATACCATATGGGTTCCAAGCATCTTTTTGCTTTTCGGTTGGCACCACAGCACAGCATATAAATTTGATATACATGCTATTGATGATTTTTATTTCAGAAGATTGTATTTTGAATGTTCCTAAAAGAGCAGGAGGAAACGGTTGAGTCAAAATAAAAATTTAAAGTCCCCTACATTTAATAGAGGTTCCCACCTCATCATGTATGTGGTGATCAGGGTGAGGGCGCACTTTCACTTGGCCATAGGTGCCACATGGTCTGGCTACAGCTCTAATCATACTCATTTGATAGTAGCAGGCTTTGGCTTTCAGTTCTATTCTTTACAGACCAGTCATCTGCTGCTTGAACACTGCTGGAAATATTGGCTAGTACTCAAGGACTTCTCAGAATTAAGATCTTGTTTACTTAAAGCAGCATTTCAACTCTGTTCAAAATGTTAGCTATACTGAAATGCTTCCCTGTATTTAAATGTAGTGGAAAGTTTCAGGCAGTTTCTATAAACACTGCACTCCAAATGCTGTGTTAAGAGACCCCAAAACATTACTTCTAGAGTGAGAATGAGGCGAGATGGCCTACCCATAATTCAATGAGGCAGAACTTTCCCCAATTTAGGAGGATTTTTAAAACATTGTGATTACTGTACAAGGAAACTGATGGACCACATTTTTCTCTCTCATTTTATTGGAGAAAGTACAGCACTGCCTTAAAAGAGGGTCATCTGTTAAACAGCATAAAGGTGGTCATGATGAACGAAGCTGAGAAAGGTGATTCTTTTTACTGAGGCCAAATTAGAAACCGAATTTTCACAAAACCCACCACAACAAAGTCCCCTGTACTTCATGCATTATTGTAGTAAAACCATAATATCCAGATTATTTTTAGAAATGTTCACCTGCCCTGATAATTCCTTTCCTTTCCACCTGCCACAGTCTTCCTTTCCTTTAGCCTTTGCCCCCCCATTCCTTCTTTCTGCTCCCCCTTCCCCTTCTCACCTCCCTTCACAACCTCACTCCCTGTAATTGTAAATATATTTCAATGTCGCCTCCCACCTATGTACATATATTTTGCACCTATATTTTACATATTTTTGCACCTATAATTTAATCTACATTTCTGCATCCCATAGTTAGTTCCCCCCCTTTTTTGATTACTCCATCATGTATTTTAATTCAATGTTCCATGTTTACTGTAAAGCCTGTTGCTGCATTACTTTTTCTGTAAACCGATAAGATGTTCAAAACAATTGTGGGTATATAAAAATGTTAAATAAATAAATAAATAAATAAATAAATAAATAAATAAATAAAATAGTATTCTGGATACTTTTATTTTCCAGAATTTTGGTAAAATGTGCATCCTATTTTGGTCAAGACAGGTGACTGATCATTAATCCTACTTGGCAATGCAACAGTTAACTAAGTGTGAATATAACATAAGAAATGCCATGCTGGGACAGGCCTAGGTCCATCAAGCCCAGCATCCTGGGCTTGACAGCAGCCAGTCTGGGTCACAAGTACCCAGCAGATCCTATAAAGTAGATAGCAATGGCTTTCCCTAGTCCGCTGCAAGAAAGCATCTCTCACCAACCCTTTTTCCAAGAATCTAGCAGAAAATCTATAGCAAGTGTTGGACATAGGAAAAATACAAACTTGCCAGACAGGCATGAGCCCTTTGCCATCCCAGCTCTGAAACCAAACTTACTAAAGTACAATTAATACTGATTTAAATTAATTTTCAGGCCGATTCTGTAAAGTGCGTTCAGCCATGCGCACTGTTCAACACGTGTTTGGCCACGTGTTTTCGAGGGGTGTATTACTATACTGTAAGGCGTTTAGCGCCTCGAAAATGCTTGGCCAAACTCCCTGAAAACTGACAGCAATCATCACATGCAAATGCATGTTGATGAGCCTATTAGTCATTAACCCGGCATTCTGTAAGTAAAATGTGCAGCCAATCTGCACATTTTATGCTCATAAATAAATGCCTGCCCAAGGGCAGGCATTCATTTATGAGCAGCCCAGAAAAGTGTAAAGAAAAGCAGAAAATACTGCTTTTCTGGACACCCTCAGACTTAAAATCCTAGTGATATTAAATCTGAGGACCCAAAATTGTAAAAAAAAAAAAAAAAAAAAAAAATATTTGCCAGCCGGTCCGGTTAGGAGAACGGATGCTCAATTTTATCAGCGTCCGTTTCCCTAACCGATCCCTGACAGCAGGCTCGGAAAACAGACATTCGTAAAATTGAGCGTCAGTTTCCTGAACCCGCTAACAGAGCCACCTCTCCTAGGCCAAGGAGGCACCAGGGCGCGCAATTGTCCCTAGCGCCTTTTAGCCCCTCATTTAAAAATAGGATCGTGCGCCCAGGAGAGGTGGCTGGGCGTGTGTCTGGAGAGCAGACACTCAACATGGAGCACCCGTTCTCCTGCAATGTTTACTGAATCAGCCTATTTGACTTCAGTAATAAAGAACATCATAAACAGTGGTGATAAATACATAAATATGTACTCTTGGCCCGCACTCCCCTGTCAGTGGTGATAAATACATAAATATGTACGTCTTGGCCAGCGCTCCCCTGTCAGTTCAGCGGTATGAATCGCGGTAAGGCTGCATACCAAATTGTGCACCGATTGAAACAAGCGTTTTCCAGCATGTTGACTGACCACATTTCACCTCCTAATTTATTACATCAGTATATCACCACCTGAAGTTCTCTGAGGAAGGAGTCAGACACTCCGAAACACCGCTGTGTTGGAGTATGCACTTCAGGACTGGAAGTACCACTCTTTTTTCTGGTGGAATAAGATAAGTGCAAACATTAGTAGTATTCGCACAGAGTTTGCACCTGCTATTCTCAGCAACCTATGATTTAGACAAGCCCAGTGCTTCACGGGCTTGATATTATAAGCCATAAGCCTACTGTGGCTATATATGACGGTTGCTAGAAACTATCTCACATTGAGTTCTTGTTATAGCTGAATGTTTATTATTTTGTTAGATTCATATTCAGCATTTCCTATAGCAGCCTTCACAAAAATATTTAAAAAAATATGTACAGGTACAACAAACAGTGTACATCAACTTGAAAGCAGCACTACTGCTAAGGTTGGTGGATCTTAGATTGAGCCTGTTTACTCTGGTGCAGAAGTGAAGTAGCAGCAGCCTGAACAGGAAGTTCCAACAGATCTGTTTACGTGAGTGGAGGATGGGAAGGCTAGCAGCAGCCTGTACACAGCCAAGACCATCCCCCAGCCATCACTCTGCAGCTAATCCTGAAAAAGCTCTCAGTCTTGCTGCTGCTAAACCATGGAATGATATACTGAAAAGATCATACATAAAATCACATTCCACTTTCTGCCACTAATGTATTAAGTTACACTAATAAAAAGATGTTTATTGATCTTTATTTCATAAAACTATAGTAAAACCATTCTTTCCACTCCCTTATTTACTTTCTTTACAGCCAATAACGATAATCCTATCAGTTATATTATGGTTATGCAAGGTAAGTAATTCTGCCTACAGCACATTAGCTATAGCCCTCAACATATCAACTCTTTCTCTTGGTTCAACCTACCTCTCTAGTATCATGGATGGCAAGACTTGGGAGTCAAGGACCATGGCCTTGGTGCATAAAGGAGGGAATCATGGCATACTAATTGCAGCTTTGCACAAAATGACCATGGTTATAAGTATGTGTGAAAAAGGCTATGAGAACAAATCTGAAAGACTAGGCAATACATAATTTCATGAGCTAACAACTGTTCTCGCTTTGCTGGATCTTCATGTATTTCCTGTATACCCTAGTCTTAGGAAAAGAAGGAATTATTACTTTAATTTGAAAAATTGCTCCAATGAACTAATTTTTATTTGTATTTTTTATAATTTATATTTGATTTTTTGTTTTTTAATTTTTTAATTTTTAATTGTTTAATGAAGACAATAAAAGTACTTAAATATTGTTGTGAGAGTGAACTGCATCAGCAAGCCAGTCGGCGTCAAACCAAGAATTTTTTATGGTGAGCGCCCGGTCTTCTCAATCATTTGCAGTCACTTGTATAACTTCATTCCATCATTATATTCAAAGTAATAAAGTTTCAAACTGATGCATACACTTCTAAAAGACGACAGTGAATGTCTATGAGTATCTTTGAGAACGGCTCATAATTAAAAAACTGCGGCCGAAGTTTCGCTGTGAAAACAGCTTCATCAGGAGCCAAGTTTAAACGCAACTTTTCACAGGTTCCGTCTCTTAAAAGAACAGCTGATGTTACGTCTTCACGAAAAAATGTATAAATATAAGGACCGCGAGGTCTCTTTTACTGCACTTTTATATCCATGACTTCAATATCATCACTAAATGAAAAGATAAAAGTATGTCAAAATAAAGAATTACTCTTATACTTATCTTAACACGGAGCGGAGGAAACGTATCCGTTCTCAAAGATACTCATAGACATTCACTGTCATCTTTTAGAAGTGTATGCATCAGTTTGAAACTTTATTACTTTGAATATAATGATGGAATGAAGTTATACAAGTGACTGCAAATGATTGAGAAGACCGGGCGCTCACCATAAAAAATTCTTGGTTTGACGCCGACTGGCTTGCTGATGCAGTTCACTCTCACAACAATATTTAAGTACTTTTATTGTCTTCATTAAACAATTAAAAATTAAAAAATTAAAAAACAAAAAATCAAATATAAATTATAAAAAATACAAATAAAAATTAGATTATAAAATTAGTTCATTGGAGCAATTTTTCAAATTAAAGTAATAATTCCTTCTTTTCCTAAGACTAGCGTATTTTCTGATGGAATTCTCGAGCTCTTTTTTATGAGTTTTCCTGTATACCCTACATAGCTCTCTGACGAGGACCAGTACAATAGCTCCCAATTGGCATCAAAATTCATAATGGTCAGGGTAGCTAACCAGATTGAGATTTTATCAGCAGCATTTCCTTGGGAGTTAAATAAAAACATGAAAGGGGGACCCAATTTTGACTGCTTTAAATATTAACTGAATGAAATAAAATTTTGCTGCTTTAAACAAAGAAATCCAAATAAATATAGGTAAACACAGTTTTGCTTGCTGCTATTTCCACAAATGAATTTGCAGATATTGAGAAATTTAAGCTTGAATTGCTTCTCATTCTGAATGTTTGAAATATTAGCAGGGCTGGCGGAACCACTAGGCGAGCTAGGCCTGTGCCTAGGGCGCAGAGACTTAGGGGGCGCCGCGGCAGGCAGCAGAATTTTGAAAGGGCAAAAAGTGCCCTTTCAAAATTCTGCCAGCCTTCGACTCGCCTAGATGGAGACCAAGTGCCGAGATTTAGGGGGCGCCGCAGCAGGCAGCCAGCTCCCGACTCGCCCTGCCTCCCCGCCAGTGCCACCCTCCCGACACCCCCCTAGTGGTCCAGAGGAGGTCCCGGGAGCGATCTGCCGCTCCCGGGGCCTCAGCTGCCACTAAGCAAAATGGCGCCGGTTACCTTCAGCCCCTACCATGTGACAGGGGTCAACCAATGGCACCGTTAGCCCCTGTCACATGGTAGGAGCTGAAGACCACCGGCGCCATTTTGCTTAGTGGCAGCCGAGGCCCTGGGAGCGGCAGATCGCTCCCGGGACCTCTGCTGGACCAGTAGCGGGGTGTCAGGAGGGTGGCACTCGGGGGGGGGGGGGGGGAGGTAGGGCGAGTCTGGGAGCTGGCTGCCTGCCTGCCGCGGCGCCCCTTAAGTCTCGGTGCCGATCTTCTTCTATGAGTATGTGTGTTATGTGAGAAAGGAATCTGCCAGTTTAAAAAATGAATATGATAATACATATACCTAAACGAAAGATAAAATTACTGAATTTTAAGCATCCCTCTTCTGGAAAATAAAAATTAACTTAAAGTCGGTAGACCCAAATATAAAGCAAAAAAATTAAAGTAATTTAAAATGTCCATCTCAGCAAAATCACAAATTAAGATACTGATGCCAGGTGGGGTTTTTTTGGGGGGGGGGGGGGGTTTAAGCATAATTTAAGCATGAAGACTAGAACAGAACCTGAAATGGTTTTGCCTTTTTTTTTTTTTTTTTTTTTTTTTTTAAGCCTTTATAAAATGTATATTTTTAAATGACTAAGACTGGAATCTTCCCATTTAAAAGGGAAGCTGACTAAGGACGTCTTTCTGTTCCATATCTCCCACATGAATAATCATACAACTGATAGTTTGAAGAAAGACACTTGCTTTATTGCCTGGAAGCGTAAAACAAGAGAAGCTGTACTGTGTGGGTGGCTGTCCCTTAGGAGGACAGAACCTGAAGGAAGGGTGTCATTTCGCATTTTGATAGGAATGTGGTTTTCTTATTTAACGGTTGGGAGCATCACTTTCACTTTTAGTAAAAGTGAAAAATGCTGCAAGTCTGAAAGCAAGGTGCTTCTGTGAGAGTGTAATATGTATGTGAGACAGGGAGGGTGCTTTTGTATGTGTGTAGTGTATATGTGAGTCAGGGAGGGTGCTTCTGTGCGTCAATGTGTGTGTGCGCGAGAGAGATGGAGCATGTTTTTGGCTTGCTTGTGGCTGTGAGAGAGGGCATGTGTGTGATTGAGCCTGTTTGTAAGTAAGAGAGAGCGAGAGCATGTGTGATTGAGAGAGACTGGCCAGAGAGGTGACGTGTGTATGTGTGAGAAAGGCTGATCAGGGAGATGACTGGTGTGTGTGTGCGAGACAGAGAGAGAGAGAGAGACTGGTTGAGGAGATGATTGGTGTGTGAGAGACAGAAACTGGTCCTGAGGGTGTGACTGGTGTGTGTGTGTGTGTGTGTGTGTGTGTGTGTGTGTGTGTGTGTGTGTGTGTGGGAGAGAGAGAGAGAAGAGACTGGTTGTGATCCCTAAGGAAGAGGTCTGTGAGGACAGCTTCAGCAGCTACTGCTGCTTCTGGTATGGCCTGCAAGGGAAAGGAGTAGGAGAACTGCTGGAGAGGGTAAGTAAAGGTGGCTTTTTAAGTTCATTTTTCTTGATTGACTATCATTTTAATTATTGGGTAGTATGTGATGTGTCTGCTGTTTGAAATATTTTATTGGTGTTTGGTAAAGCTTTCAAAATTTGCATGAGTCTTTAATTATTGGATATTCTATTCACCAGCTGTTTTGAAATTATTTTATGTGTGTGATATTATAATTATGATTAATGATTTATATATCTATTTTATTGATTTGTTTCACGAGGTATGGTGAAATTTTTGTTTTTCCATTGGTACACTGTATAGAGTCTGCGTGATGCGTTTTACAGTTCAGTTTTTGTCTGCACATTTCTATTTATACTTTATGTGGCTTTATTCTGTATTCGGTGAGGGTTTGTGTTCTGCATGCAAAGACTGAGATGAAGCATTCTTTTAGCATGTGGTTTCTCTGTAGGGATTTGTAGTAGCTTAGCCTGTTCTGTTTTCCTGATAGGAGGTGTATTGATATTTTAGATTCTGGTGTAATATTTTTGGTATTCTTTTTCATAGGTAGGGTTGTTATTCTTTGAGTGTTGATACGGATGGACCATGCCGAAATACATCATAATAGGTATGATGCCATATGAATTCCAAGATGCAACGTTTTCTTGTTGGCATCACAACAGTGCATGAAATTATCACAACAATTAATATACAACAACTTGTATATTATTTTACCTTAGAATGTCATTTTACATGTAAAATGTTATAAATGCATAATTTAAAATTGTGTATGGGGAGGGGGCACCAGACTGTAAGGTTTGCCTAGGGTGCGTAATACCCTTGCACCGGCCCTGAATATTAGATGATATTACATGTATAGAGAACTTGGAAAGAAGCTCTGGAATAATCTGTGAAACTTTGTAAAACGAATGCATTTCTGCAGTCACAACATAATGTAGAAACTTTTGTGGAGGGGTTTCACAAAGAATCTGACAAGAAAATACAGCATAGGTGTGCAGGACATCTGGCAATTAAATAACCAAAAACATTCTATCCCCTCACAACAGAGAATCAAAACAGTTGGAATTGCTTAGTTTTCCACTGTAGAAATAATTTCCTTTTCACTGATGACTTTTTCTAATCATGTGATCTAAATAAATTTTCAGTGAAAGTCAAATTTAGAACTGGAACAAAAGAATCAAAACCTAATGCATCACTAGTATAGGTGATAAAGCCAGATCGAAGAGTAAACTGATTTTGTTCCACAGCAAATTTTAAAATACCACTCAAGTTTCAGACTTGTGCAAATTCTACCCTTTTTCAGGTCTACAGTTACAAAGAAAAATCTACTTGCTACAACAGTTTCATTTCAACCTTGAGATTTTTTTATGCAAAACTTTAAAAAGGTATGTGAAATCCTGCTAAATTTCTTTACTGAATATTTCAACTGATTTAACCTAGCAGCTTTGACTGTATTTGTGTGTATGTAAAGCACTGATTGCACCTGGTAGAACAATACAATTTCCAAAGTTATAAAGTTCAGCAAAGTCCTTAAAATAGCATACAGTTTTAAATAATATGGCTGGCAAATAACACATTTAAGATCTCATTTCATCCCAACCCTACTAGTGTTTACAATTTCTGAAGGCTCCACCTAGTTTGCCATTATGTGTCTACACTAATTAGGATATGCCTGGGCAGATCCTATGCATGAATTTAAGAACGTATTACTCCTGGGGGAATTTTGTGCACAAAATTTTAAAATCTGGCAAAATTCTGCATACTTTATATTGGTCAAAAAAAGACAATGTACATCAATCTGAGTATTTAACTTAAAATGTAATACAGAAAAGTTATTTCTCAAAGATGCAGAGTTTTAAATATTTTGAGCAGAATTACCCTAGAAGTACACTGTAGCAATATCCCTTCTACCCTTTTTCCCTATTCCCCTGGCAAGATCCCTTTCACTCTGCCCTCAGGCTCTAACTTCTCTGCTCTCTCCCATCTTTCCCCTCCCCCTCCAAGCTCAATCCCTTCCACTGTCTTCATCCCCTAACCCTCCACTCCCAGAGTTTGACACTCTCATACAGCCCTTCACATTGCCTCCCCTCTGTCCTTCTCTCTCACACATCCCCCTTCATACAGGCTCTCTCTCGCACTTATGCACACACACCCTTCTTCTGGACTCACACACAGACCCGCTCTTGCAGGCTCCCTCTCTCTCTCTTGCACATACATCCCCTCATACAGGCTTCTTCTCTCTTGCACACATACATCCCTGCACATGGGCTCTCTTTCTCACTTACACCCCTTCACATGGGCTCCCTCTCACACACAAACATGCACCCTCACAAAATCCCTCTCTCACACACCCCCCTCACTCAGGCACACAGGCTCCAAATCACAGACACACACACACATATACACTGGACCTCCATTGTCTCCAGCCATGAATGGACTGGGCCTCACTCAACTTTGGCCACAAGCAGGATGGGCTCCACTCGCAGCCCACTGGGGGCCTCCATCGTCTTCAACTGCGAGTGGGATAGGCTCTGCTGGTAGCCCACCTAGCACCTCCAAATTCTGCACAAAAAAAAAAAGACAATTCTGTACAGGAGGGGAATTTGAGCAAATCCTGCATTCCACAGTAGTGAAGAATTCCCTCAGGAGTAGCATATGCAGGATAAGAAATTTTATATGACCATGTGAACACAATAAAAAAAGTTACATCTTGTACACCAATAAACTAAAATATAAGAAATAATACCTATAAGGATCCCCAAGAAAGAAGATCTATGAAAAAAGACAAAAAGAAAAGTCAATAAATTGGCACCATGTTGTTGGGAGTCAAGACGGCCAACCCATAAGATGCTACGGAGCAGCTCTCTCTTCTGACTTCGTACCTTTTGGTAAATTTTTCTTATATTAAAATACCTCCAGGATGCCGCATACTAAGCATAAAGCTAAACTTAAGAACATTGTACCTGAGAAAGAAGAAGGCGCCCAGCAGGTGAAAATTGAGAGCTACTTCGCGTCAACCCCAAAGGCACCGGAAGCGAGGGCTGTGGTGGGAGAGATCCTGGAGCTCGGGTCTCTCTCCATGGCTGAGACGATTACGCTGAGCCTGTGAGCCCTGACAACGCCATCCCTGCCCAGAGGACTGAGGAGAGAGGGATTTGAAGAGCAGCCGAGTTCCTCAAGAGAAAGAGGGACAGAGACAGCAACCCCAGATCTGGGAAGTGAAGGCGGGGAAAGTGCGTTGGAAAAAGGTGAGAGAACTCCGGTCAGAGATATAGCTCTCTCTCCTAGACTCCCTGTAGAGGCTCCACTGGTAAATAACATCAAAACCACATCGACAGAATTGGTGAATATAATACCAGGGCCTGTTTTCACATTAAGGAAGCCTTCAGTAGTGACACTAGACACTGTTTGGAATGCTCTAGTTTCTATAGAGTCAGCAATAACATCTCTAACTACTGCATTTCTTGAAATAAATAAAAAGGGAGTAAATACAATTGTTTTGCAACATCAAGAAAAGATAGAAAATGTGGAAAAAAGGGTTAACTCAATGGAGTCAAATTTGAGAAAACTGAAAATTCTCTCAGACTTTTAAATCTGAGTGTAGTAAATTTTCCAATTTTGAAAAAGTTGTCACCGCTGGAAACATTTAAATCATATATGGCGGAATGCCTTAAGATTCCAAAGGAGGTGACTCCGATGATAACTAAAGCTTTCTTTATTTCACGTAAACCCTTAAACAACGAAGGTATTGAAGCAAGGGATCAACTGTCTATGAATATTACCAAACTTCTTGAACTATCTATCCAGTCTGAGATCACTACAAGAGGAACGATGCTGATATCATTCACTTTTGAACATGATAGAAATATGGCATTAAAATTTTTCTTTAGGACTAGAACAATCAAATGTTATGGGCAAAATGTCTGGATTTTTCCAGACTTAGTATGCCCCACCCAAGAACGCAGAAAAGTTTCTGCTGATGAGAGGGGAGGTGGTAATCGGGGGGCTACTATGACTTTGAAATACCCATGTAAATGTGTATTGAAATATCAAGGAGAAACTTATGTATTTCTAGAGCCGGAACATCTTAGGAGCTTTCTAGATGGGAACTCTGGAAATGTGTAATTGGGATAAGGGAGACTCATCTTATGGGAGGTTTTCTATGTTTATTTGATAATAATGTGGGCTCCAATTTTCCTCAGTTCTCTTGACTCCTAAATTTCTGTTTGTATTAGAGAAATTTTCTGTATTAGAATGTGATAGAACATTCTGTTTTATTTATTTATTTTTATTTAACAGCTTTTTTATACCGACATTAGAGGGCACATCATATCGGTTTATATCTGAACAAAAAAGGTGGAAAATACAAAAAACAGGGAGGGGGGAAAGGGGAACAACAAGAGTAACAAGTTGCAACAAAGGTGCTGCAGCTAGAAGGAGGCTCTATATGTGAGCCTGAAAAATTGAAACTAAAGGGTTAAAGATATTTACATATTAACATAGTGCTTAGGGCGGTGAGGGTTAATTGCAAGGTGAGGAGATGAAGGTGGCAGTGGTTAAAAGGAACTAGTCAGGAAATGCCTGGTGGAAAAGCCAAGTTTTCAGCATTTTCCTGAATTTGTATGGGCAGGGCTCGAGGGGGAGGTTTGTCGGTAGAGCATTCCAGTGAGTGAGGCCTGCTATTGATAGGGCACGGTCCCTTGTTGATGTGTGGCGGGCTTTTTTGAGGGGTGGGATGGGTAGTGTACCTTTACGGTTTGTTCTGGTTGGGCGGGAGGAGTGTGTAAATCTGAAGGGTTCACTGAGCCAGGAGGAGTTGCTTTTGTGGATGGATTTGTGTATGATGGTGAGGGTCTTGAATAGGATGCATGATGGGATGGGGAGCCAGTGGAGGTCTTTTAGGAGGGGGGTTAAGTGGTCTGATTTGCGTGTGGTCATGATTAATCTGGCAGTGGCGTTCTGTAACATCTGAAGGGGTTTGAAAGAGGAGTAGGGGAGGCCTAGGTACAGGGAGTTGCAGTAGTCCAGTTTGGAAACTAGGGTGGCTTGGATGACTGTTTTGAGGTCGTGAGTACGGGTTTGAGCTTTTTTGAGACGTTGAGCTTATAGACGCCTTCTTTTAGGACGGAGTTGATGTGTTTTTTTAGGTTTAAGTGTGGATCAATTAGCACACCTAGGTTTCGTACTGGAAGCTGTGAGGCGAAGGTACTGGCAGCAGGGTCGTTGGGAGATGGGAGTTTGTGAGTTTGGTGGTTGTGGATGAGGAGGAGTTCAGTTTTTGATGAATTAAGGGCAAGGTGTAAATTGGTGAGTAGGGAGTTGGATGGATGTGAGGCATTTCTCCCAATATTTTAGCATGGTGGATAGGGATTCTTGTATTGGTATGATGATTTGAACATCATCTGCATAAAGGTAGAATTTGAGGCAGAGTTCCAATAGTAACTGGCAGAGTGGCACTAGGTAAATATTAAATAGTGTGGAGGAGAGGGAGGAGCCTTGGGGGACTCCTTGTGTGAGGGGGAAGTGTATGGATTCTGAGTTGCCTAGTTTGACTGAAGTGTCTGTTAGCCAGGTAGGATTTGAACCAGAGGAGAGCTGTGCCAGAGATGCCAATGTTGATTAGACGGGAGATGAGCAGGTTGTGGCTAATCGTGTCGAAGGCTGCGGATATGTCAAGGAAGGCAATAATGAAGCTATGACTTTGTTCAAGGCCCGTGAGGAGGGCGTCAGTGAGGGAGAGTTGTAGTGTTTCAGTGCTCAAGTTCCTGTGAAAGCCAAATTGAGAGGGGTGAAGGATGTTGTTGTCTTCGAGGTAGTCCATGAGTTGGAGTTCACCACCTTTTCCATGATTTTGGCGATCAGGGGGAGATTTGAAACGGGTCGGTAGTTGGCCAGATCTTTGGGGCCTAGTAAAGGTTTTTTGATCAGGGGTTTGACAACTGCATGTTTTAAGGAATCAGGGACTGTACCAGTGGAGAGGGAGGAGTTAATGATGTCTGCTAGGGATTTGGCAATGGTGTTGGGAATGGTTAGAAGGGTTTTAGTGGGGATAGTATCAGAGAGGTATGAAGCTGGCTTGATGTTTTTGAGGATAGACTATTTTCTTGGAGGATGTGAGGTCGATAGAGTCTAGTGTGGTGTTAGGAGACATAGGGGGGTGTGAGGGTGAATCAGAGGAGGATGTTTGTTATTTTGTTATGGAAAAAGAGGGCGAGTTCCTCACATTTTGTGTTGGCATGTCAGCGATGGGAGGGGGGTAGATTTGGTGAGGGAAGCAACATATGAGAAAAGGGCTTTGGGATTGTACATGTAATGATGTATTTTGGCGGCGTAGTGGTCACGTTTGTTTTTTTTAATTGAGATGCAGTAGGTGTGTAGGGAGGATTTGTAAGAGGTGGCGTGCTGCTGGGTTCAGTCTTTACTCCAGATTCTCTCTTTCGGTCTGAGGTTGTGTTTCATTTGGTGCAATTCTGCGGTGTACCATGGTTTTTTGTTTGAGGGTGTAGGGTGTTGCTTGCGAGTGATGAGAGGACAGAGTTTATTGGCTATGTCGAGGGTGAGGTTGCTCCACGAGCTGAGGGTGGCTTCGGGGGAAGAGCAGTCTAGTTTGGTTAGGGATTCGGTAAGTGCAGAGGTAAGCTCCTCAGAGGGGCAGGATTTTCTGAAGGGGGAGGAGTTATTTTGAGGATGGTTGCTGGAGGTGGGGGAGTTTATAGTGAGCTGAGTCTCACTGTATTATTTTTACTTTAAGGAAAAAGATGCATAAAGAAAAATCTCTATTCTTCTTTAAAATATGTTATATATCTGAAAATGCAAAATTAAAAAAAAAAATTGGGACCATATTTTTAGGATGTGCTAGTAACATTTGCAACGGAGGTGGTTTGTAGCATCTTGATAGCTATGAAAGATAATGTAGAGATTACTTACCTGATAATCTCGTTTTCCTTAGTGTAGGCAGATGGACTCAAAACAAGTGGGTATAGTGTGCTCGTGCTAGCAGTTGGAGACGAATCTGACGTCAGCACGGGTACATATACCCCAGCAGGAAGTGCAGCAATTCAGTAATCTTCCTTGCAAAAGCTTTATGGATATATGTGTAACTGACCGATCGATTAAATTAACAGGATTACCCTGACCGATTGACAGTAGTTGGAGACCGCCAGTGTTCTCAACCGGAAGGCGTCGACACCCGGCAGGGTGGATGCCCTATGTAAGGAAACATGGCTTACCTTGAAACGGTGAATCCCCATATATATCGACAGCCGGGCGGGATGCTGAGTCCATCTGCCTACACTAAGGAAAACGAGATTATCAGGTAAGTAATCTCTACATTTCCTAGCGTGTAGCAGATGGACTCAAAACAAGTGGGATGTACAAAAGCTACTCCCGGACTGGGTGGAAGGCTGCCCGAGGTCCGTTCAGGATTGCCCTCGCAAATGCTGTGTCCTCCCTGGCCTGGACGTCCAGACGGTAGAATCTGGAGAAGGTATGGAAGGAGGACCACGTCGCCGCTTTACATATCTCTGCAGGCGACAGCATCCTAGTTTCTGCCCAAGAGGCCGCTTGAGCTCTGGTAGAGTGAGCCTTGACCCGTAGAGGTGGTGGTTTTCCCGCTTCTATGTAGGCTGCCTTGATAACTTCTTTGATCCAGCGGGCGATGGTTGCCCGTGAGGCCGCTTCCCCTTGCTTCTTCCCGCAGTGAAGGAAGAACAGGTGGTCCGTCTTTCGTACTGCTTCTGACATTTCCAGGTATCTGGACAGCAGCCTGCCGATATCGAGATGGCATAGTATTCGACCTTCTTCCGACTTCTTCAAACCTTCCGTGGTAGGAATGTCTCGCTTTGAACTGGGTGAATGAGGAAAAAGCCTACCACTGGGCCAGAAAAAAGAGAAGGAAGTCAGAGTAGCCTACCATCAGGCCCAATATGAGAGAAGTCAACCAACTGCCACCCAGGCTGATGATGATAGCTGGCTCTGTGACACATCTCCCAGGACCTCGCAACAAAGTAGTGTGTTCCGACACACCTGTTGAGAACCACTGATCTATCGGTCCAGCCAACTCCCTCGCAGGCTTTCTGCTTTGGATCTATTAAAAAAAAAAGTTTCTATTATGGGTTTTTGCCTCTACAGCCAACTTCTTTTAAAATTCTCTCTTAGCCTGTCTTATCAATGTCTCACATTTAACTCCTATTTTCCTCTGGATCCTTCTTCCAATTTTTGAATGAAGGTCTTTTGGCTAAAATAGCCTCTTTCACCTCATTTTTTATCCTGCCGGCAATTGTTTGGCCTTCCTTCCATTTTTCTTAATGCTTGGAATATATCTGGATTGTGCTTCTATGATGGTATTTTAAAACAATATCTACACTTGTTTACCTTTGTGGCTGCAGCTTTCTTTTTTTTTTTTTTTTTTACTATTTTCTTCATTTTGTCATACTTTCCCTTTTGAAAGTTGCCCCACCACAGTTACCTCTCACCAGATCTTGGTCTCCACTGAGAATTAGATCTAAAATCACTACCTCTTATCTGTTCCTGAATAAATTGCTCCATAACACTGACCTTTTTTTCCATCCAGGAACTTCTCTCTAGCATGTCCTGATGTTACATTTACCCAGTTAATTGAAATCTCCCATTTTCACAGGACAAGCAGGATGGTAGTCCTCGCATACGGGTGAAATAATCAGGTTGGAGCCCAATCACGGAACACTTTTGTCAAAGTTTCCAGAACTTTGACTGGCACCTACTGGGCATGCCCAGCATAGCACCAACCCTGCAGCCAGCAGAGGTCCCCCTACAGTCTTCTTTTTTTCCCACGCAGCAGTAGCCACGTGGGTTGAGGAGCTCTTTAGAGATTCCTGACAGGAATTTGTCCTCATGGAACTTCATCAAAATTTTCAAAAAAATTTTACCCCACAAGGGTCCCCCCTTATTGATACCTTTGCCCTATGGCCGACTAAGTTTTTTACCTGCTTGCGGTCGATTCCTGTCGAGGTTTTCCCTCGCAGCCTACCAGCCATCGACCGCACCACGGCTAAATTTTGTCGAGGCCATGGCATTGGGTTTCCGTCGATGCCCTGACTGCACTAGAACGATGTCCATCACTGACCCTCACATGATCTGTGTAATGTGTTTGGGGTCCGACCATGATGTCCTTACTTGCACCAAATGTGCCCAAATGACACCAAAGGGTTGCAAGGCTAGGCTGGAGAAGATGGGACTTCTCTTTTGGCCAAAAACCTCAACTCCATAGATAGCTTAGACATAGTCTGAACCAGTACTGTATACTTCGCGCCAGAACCAGGAAACCGCTGCTGTCCGACCAGCTTAGACTCCGCGGGTGTCGACCCCCTCTGTTCCTCCTCAGGAGAAAGATCGAGAAAAACAGACACCGCCATCGAAAAGTAAAAATTAAGGTTGAGGTAATATTTTAAAATACTTATATATACAGATACTATTAAAGTAATGCTCTTACAATTTATTTTGTGCTCCTGTTGCAGCTTACATCAGCTTTACAATGGGAAACAGGTTTCAACAAAATCTTTAAATATAATCTTCACACCGGAATAGCTGGACTGATTTTCCAAAGAGACACAGGAGTTTTAAGTCTGCAATGAACAGCAGCAATTTCATATTCAGCCCAACCCCCACTTCTCTCTTTTTCCATTCCCCTCCCTACACTGCGGCAACGCAGATGGCAGCAGTGTGACCTCGCTGTTCCTGCCTCCTTGTTTTGATCCTGCAGTCTTGATTGTTCAGGCTAATCCTACACTCTGAGCCCTGGCTGCTAGCCAAAATTGTTATTAATGGCACAAAAGCCTCTTATTCCAGTTCCTGCTACAACAGCCAATGCTGCTCCCCATACTCTCTCTATACTATTTTGACCCTACACATCACAGCATGGAGATCGAAAAATTTATTCATTAAGAACTTTTTTTTCCCATCTCTGGCCATCTTAGCACATAGTTCTGCAAAGCCAATCAGAGTGTAGACAAATAAAATTTAGCTATAACTGTTCTAGGGAACAAAATCTTTCTGGCTTTTAGGTATACATCCTCCTAGAAATGATTTTGCAATAAGAAAGCTGGACTAGCAAATGATCCTTGCAGGTGCACCTTATATCCATACCGGGCAACTTTTGAGTTAGGCTCACCCTGAGATTAGCAAGTGGAGGGGGTGTTAAGAATGGTATTTGCACTAAACACTTTATGGTTTCTTCCTCCACCCCTTAGGGAACTTCTTTCTTGAATATAATCTGCTCTGAAGTGTTGAAAAGCAGAATATAAATCAAATAAACTAAAATAATATTCCCTAGCAGATAAAATAGTTTTCAATCTTGGTGTTTCTGGCTCAGCCTCCCTCTTCTCATTCTCTGCCCCTGTCTGTCTATTTCTATTTTCTCTCTCTGGTGTCCTCACTCCTTTTCTATTCTGAGTTTTCTCTTTCCTTCAGCTGCAGGTATTTTAATACTCTCTTCCTTTCTCTAGCCTCTCCTCCTGTTTTTCCCCTTTTCTTCTTCCTGTTCTTCCCACCTTCTCTCCTTTCACTGTTTTGCCTCCTCTTTCTTCCATGCTCACTCTTCCATCCTCTTATCTTCCTGGATTCCCCCCCCCCCCCCCCAATCAATCCAGGGTCCTCTCCTCCTGCCACTCTTGTTTCTGTTTTTCCCCTTTATCTTCCTCCTCCCCTCATCTCTCCTTACTTTCAACATACTTCTTTTCATCCTCTTTACCCCCCCCCCCCAAACTCTTCATTGCCCCTCTCTCACACACATATACACTTATCCCCTCCTTCTCTTGCTCTCTCCTCTCACTGCACTCACACAGTCAGTCACTCTCTCTTCTTTACCCAGTGGGCCAGCACAGTTACTGTGAGGACTGAAGCAGACCAATGAAGGGCACAGAAGCCTTTCCTGAGCACTGCCCTTGTTTTCCCTTCTTTCACTGCTTATTGGCTCCTTATGCTACCCAGAGCCAATCAGAAGGGAGAGGCAGAGAAGTAGCTGCAGGCTGAGAGGCTTCTCCCCGCTGGCTTCCTGCCTGCTTCCCCTGTATTCCAGTGCTTGCCATCTCTTTAACCTTGCTACATAAAAAGATACACAGAACAGGGAGGACATTTAAGACCCAGAGATGGGTCGCTAAACCCTGAGACTCCGTGTCAAATCCGGAGAGTTCCCAGGTATGCTTATGTCCTGTATTCAGCAATCATGGACCCAAGAAACCAGTATGAAAAAGCATGTCAGTAAAAATTCTCAAACATGTAATCTTGCACCATGAAACAAAATTCCAAAGCAATGGCGAGATTAAGTTTGGTTATTAAAACTGTTAAATGCAGGATAATAGTATATCAAATCCTTGTTCAAGTCTCTTCCCACATTATCAGGTCGATCCAGTATCGTCCGCTCGAGGATTGCCCGTCTGTAATGTGCTCGTAGCGCACAATTCGGGCGCGCAAGGCAATTCGGCGATACAGTCTCCAGTTTCACGCGTCCGTATCGCTTCTGAAAACAGACGCATAACCCTTTCCGCACCCGGCATGTAAATGAACGAAAAAGCTGTATAATGAAGGAATTAGCTATTCCCCTGCGATACTGTAACGGGCGCTGATATTATCTCCTCCGTAACCCGCTGTTCTGCCGCGGCCTTAACCTGCTAGTTTACCGCCTCCCCCTAGTAGGAGTTAGTGTAGTGTAGTGTAGGGTAAAAACATTGCTTACCCGCCCTGGTCCCGTCCGGTCTCCTGCAGCCCCGTCCGGACCGGACGGGGCTGCAGGAGACCGGACGGGACCAGGGCAAAAAAAACAAACGAAAAAGTAGCAAGGCTCGGGCCTGCTATGGTAAGTTTAAAAAGTGTAAAAAACAAAAAACCTGTGTGTTATATAAAAAAATAAAACAATTTTAAATACCTGTCGGATGGCCGTGGGTCCCGGTGGGCGGCGGGCAGCCATCAGCGGCATCCGGTAGTCCCTTCTCCCTTCCTCCCTCCCTCCCCTGCCTGGATGAGCGCCAAAATCGCACGGGCGGGTCGGCAGCGGGGGGGGGGGGCGCGGCAGCGGCGGCAGCAGGATCCGGGAGCGGCGGGTAGGCAGCAGCGGGGTCCGGGGGGGCAGCGGCAGCGGGTCCGGGGGTGGCAGCGAGATCCGGGGAGCCAGCAGCGGCAGCATGTTCGATCGGGTAGGCAGCTAGGTGGCAAAGTAAAGATGGCCGCCTGCACGGGAAAATCGTGCAATTGGCCGCTGAAGACGTGACGTCACGACGTTTGGCGTCACGGGGTGTGACGTCACGTCTTCAGCGGCCAATTGCACGATTTTCCCGTGCAGGCGGCCATCTTTACTTTGCCACCTAGCTGCCTGCCCGATCGAACATGCTGCCGCTGCTGGCTCCCCGGATCTCGCTGCCACCCCTGGACCCCGCTGCCACTGCCCCCCCGGACCCCGCTGCCGCCTACCCGCCGCTCCCGGATCCTGCTGCCGCCCCCCCGCTGCCGACCTGCCCGTGCGATTTTGGCGCTCATCCAGGCAGGGGAGGGAGGGAGGAAGGGAGAAGGGACTACCGGATGCCGCTGATGGCTGCCCGCCGCCCACCGGGACCCACGGCCCTCCGACAGGTATTTAAAATTGTTTTATTTTTTTATATAACACACAGGTTTTTTGTTTTTTACACTTTTTAAACTTTTTTACACTTCCTGGTGCCTGTCATTTCAAATGTCATTTGAAATGACAGGTACCAGCGCACCCAGGTTACTGTATAGGCGCTGTTACAGCGCCTATACAGTAAAATGGGTTGCGCGGGCATAACCCTTCCCTAACGCTTCACAGCCGCGGCATGCATTTGCATGCGATTAGAGGAGAGTATCGGGGAGTTAGTGAAGAGAACTGTGCGTGCGGGGAGGAAGGGTGCGCCTGACACTACCTCACTGTTTTTACCGCGGCCTTACTGGATCGACCTGTATGTAACTTTAATCCAGAGAAAATCTATACAAAGTTAAATACAACATAAGTGAATTTTCTTGTCAATCTGTAGCAATTTATCTAGCCATTTTTCCCTAAAATTATATTTTCATTTTGGAAAATTTTACTGCATCACTAAACGCTAAAACAACCAAACACACATAACTAATAACTGCCCTCTAATCAAGGTCATCATTGCTTATGTGTTAGCATGACCTACTTCATCATTCTATGTAAACATGTTCTGGTATTTCTGGGATGGAGGGAATTGCAGAACATAGAACATTTCTAAATACAGCACAAACTCAATCAGAAATAATCTCTCAGAAAAGAGAAATGCAAAGAATAGTGCTTTCCCATTCAGTGAGAGCAGTTTAAAAAGAACACTGCTCCCTTTCATACACACTGAGGGGACGATGTAATAAAACCAGCGCTAACATCAGTTAGACTTCAGCACAAGTTTTATTTTACACACATTAAAATTGTTGGTCCCCATGGAATACAGCAAGCTAATGATTTATTTGTAAATAAACCATGTATAAAAAAGCATGCTAAACTGCATGTCAACCTGTGCTTTAAAAAAAAAAAAAACAAAAGCAGAATCCCCCCTCTTCAGGTTGCTGAACACCCCTTCTCCCTCCAAGGTCTGGCCGGACAGGCCAAGAAAAAGGAAACGTGGATCTGATTATGACCTGTAAACTACTGGGAGAAAAAAAAAAAAATCTCCATCTTGTGGGAACGCAACAGAAGATCCAAAGGAGGCCACAAATCTTTAGTAAATAGCTTCCTGTTTGAAGTGCAGGTGTAAAGAGATGTAGTGGGGGTTGGGAAGTGAGAGGACACAAACAAGTAAACTGGTTCAGGCTGGATCATAAAATGTTATATCATTGCAAGGATTTTTTTTCTAACTGCTTCTCCTATTGAATCAGACCCTCAAATCTGCTTTACTGCAACACAGAACTTTAGTAATCTATGCTGGCACCTCAATATCACCCTTTAAAATACCTTCTCAGTATTCAAGGCAATTTTGCCCTCACCTCACTCTCTCCCTTTCCCAGATGGTGTTACACAAGTGTGAAGTGTAATTAAACCTTCTATATTTGTTCTAACTTGCTTTACAACAGGGCTTGGAACCTTAGGTTAAGGAGCAGAGATTACAAGGAAGGTATTTAATTTATTTACAGGTCGATCCAGTAAGGCCGCGGTAAAAACAGTGAGGTAGTGTCAGGCGCACCCTTCCTCCCCGCACGCACAGTTCTCTTCACTAACTCCCCGATACTCTCCTCTAATCGCATGCAAATGCATGCCGCGGCTGTGAAGCGTTAGGGAAGGGTTATGCCCGCGCAACCCATTTTACTGTATAGGCGCTGTAACAGCGCCTATACAGTAACCTGGGTGCGCTGGTACCTGTCATTTCAAATGACATTTTAAATGACAGGCACGAGGAAGTGTAAAAAAGTTTAAAAAGTGTAAAAAACAAAAAACCTGTGTGTTATATAAAAAAATAAAACAATTTTAAATACCTGTCGGAGGGCCGTGGGTCCAGGCGGCCGGTGGGCGGCGGGCAGCCATCAGCGGCATCCGGTAGTCCCTTCTCCCTTCCTCCCTCCCTCCCCTGCCTGGATGAGCGCCAAAATCGCACGGGCGGGTCGGCAGCGGGGGGGCGGCAGCAGGATCCGGGAGCGGCGGGTAGGCAGCAGCGGGGGCCGGGGGGGCAGCGGCAGCGGGGGCCGGGGGGGGCAGCGGGGTCCAGGGGTGGCAGCGAGATCCGGGGAGCCAGCAGCGGCAGCATGTTCGATCGGGCAGGCAGGTAGGTGGCAAAGTAAAGATGGCCGCCTGCACGGGAAAATCGTGCAATTGGCCGCTGAAGACGTGACGTCACACCCCGTGACGCCAAACGTCATGACGTCACGTCTTCAGCGGCCAATTGCACGATTTTCCCGTGCAGGCGGCCATCTTTACTTTGCCACCTACCTGCCTGCCCGATCGAACATGCTGCCGCTGCTGGCTCCCCGGATCTCGCTGCCACCCCCCCGGACCCCGCTGCCGCCGCCCCCCCCCCCCCCCCCCGGACCCCGCTGTCGCTACCCCCCCGGACCCCGCTGCTGCCTACCCGCCGCTCCCGGATCCTGCTGCCCCCCCCCCCCCGCTGCCGACCCGCCCGTGCGATTTTGGCGCTCATCCAGGCAGGGGAGGGAGGGAGGAAGGGAGAAGGGACTACCGGATGCCGCTGATGGCTGCCCGCCGCCCACCGGCCGCCTGGACCCACGGCCCTCCGACAGGTATTTAAAATTGTTTTATTTTTTTATATAACACACAGGTTTTTTGTTTTTTACACTTTTTAAACTTACCATAGCAGGCCCGAGCCTTGCTACTTTTTCGTTTGTTTTTTTTTGCCCTGGTCCCGTCCGGTCTCCTGCAGCCCCGTCCGGTCCGGACGGGGCTGCAGGAGACCGGACGGGACCAGGGCGGGTACGCAATGTTTTTACCCTACACTACACTAACTCCTACTAGGGGGAGGCGGTAAACTAGCAGGTTAAGGCCGCGGCAGAACAGCGGGTTACGGAGGAGATAATATCAGCGCCCGTTACAGTATCGCAGGGGAATAGCTAATTCCTTCATTATACAGCTTTTTCGTTCATTTACATGCCGGGTGCGGAAAGGGTTATGCGTCTGTTTTCAGAAGCGATACGGACGCGTGAAACTGGAGACTGTATCGCCGAATTGCCTTGCGCGCCCGAATTGTGCGCTACGAGCACGTTACAGACGGGCAATCCTCGAGCGGACGATACTGGATCGACCTGTTAGTGCTTTTTACCCAAAGTAGATGCTTCAAGACACTTGTATTTAAAAATCAATGAAATCATAAAAGTTACCTACTTAAAGCCATATAGTAGTAAAGCAAATGTTGCTTACCTGTAACAGGTGTTCTCACAGGACAGCAGGATGGTAGTCCTCACATATGGATGACATCACAGGATGGAGCCCAATCACGGAACACTTTTGTCAGTTTCCAGAACTTTGACTGGCCCCCAGTGGGCATGCCCAGCACGGCACCAACCCTGCAGCCAGCAGGGCCCCCCCAGTCCTGTTTAAAAGCTACAGGTAGTGCCGAAAAATAAAATAAGAAAACGTTACGAACCATAAGTTACGCTGATATTGCGTCATATATAACTGGTAGGATGCAATTCAGGAGCCAAGCATGGAACCCTGAAACATTTTCCTGCTTATGTTATCCAAGAATCTATTGTTCTTACCCAGTGGATTAGATGGATGAGGCTTTATTCATTTGGATTTCTTTTGAGCTGACTCAACTACTACTGATTGATGAGGTAATTGAGTCTTTTGGAAGCCTGGTATGTGTTGGACTAGATATGTGGCATCAGTCCTTTTATTTAACGGTGGTATGGTGCAGGGATGCTCCCACAGCCTGTGTTGCAAATCAACAAGGACTTCGTGAACTGGAATTGCTAACACCTCTTTAGATGGGTCCACGAACTGCAACACTTCCAGGGTCTTTTGTCTGGTGTCCTCCTCAGATTCAAGTTGAAAGGGGATGGTGTCAGCCATATCTTTGATAAAATTTGAAAAGAAAAGGTCCTCTGCAGGGGATTTTCTTCTTTCCTCTGGAGGAGAGGGTTCTGAGAGGACTTCCTCTGAAGAGGTATCAGTATTGGGATCATCCCAGGTATCCGGTGTATGTGGGTGAGGAGATGTAGATGGCATGGGTACCGTTGGCATCGACTGTTTTTCCATGGGTTTCGTCAGGGACAGTGGAGAAAACGCTGGATGTGGACGTGTAATTCCCGATGGGCCTGGGAGTGGTTCAGGCATCGGAATTTCCTTTGCTATATCCTCTTCCCTCTGTGCTGGCATCGGTAACTCTGGAGATTTTACCGGGAAGGCACAGAGGAGTGAGTCCAATTTTGCTAAAATCGGCACAAAAAAAGGATACATCTGGTATCGGTGGAACAGACGATGGAGTCGGTACTGGCAACAGTATGAGCACCGGTGATGGAAGTGGAACCGGTACCGGCGATGGTGCTGGCTTTGATGGCAGACTCGGTGCTGGCATTGGAGGAATATCGAGGAGCGCATCCCTAACTGCCTGGCGGATGTAACCGTCCAGTTCCGCCCACATAGCTGGTGAGACCAGAGCAGCTATGGGAGGAGGCAGTGAAGGCAATACCGGTACCTCCGCAGGGCCCTGTGGAGATACGGTTCCCAGCACCAATATCGGTGGGATCGCCTTGGAGTAGAAGGCCTCGGTGGAGTGTCCTCTCTCCGAGGTTTCTTCGGCGCTGATTCGGGATTCGTCGATGGAACACCGGTTATATGATCACTTTCGGGATCGTAAGGCCTCCGATGCTTCTGCTCGATGCCTTTCTTGATGACCGACGTCTATTTTATCGAAGACTTTGAAGGGGTTGGTGACGGCCGATCCCCCGCTTCATCCGGTCTTCATTTTTTGAGGACAACCTTCCTAATCGCTCCAGCCGGAGACGACTGCGTGAACGTCGATGTCGAAGGCATTAATTGGAGATGGAACAAATGCCTTCTGCCTTTCGGCATCATCTCGGTGCATCTTGGCCTCGTCGAGACATCGTGTCCCTGGCCGAGGCAAAGTACACACTCTAAGTGTGGGTCCATAATGGACATGGTGCGGCAACAAATCGGGTATTTTTTGAACCCTGTAGCCATTTTGAGATTCGGACAGCCGTCAACGACTTTCAGGCACTATTATACGGTTTCGGAACAGACGGAAAAAATTGTCTGAAGTTTTTTCCCTTTTTTTTTTTTTTACTTTTTTGTAAGGTGAAAATTCACCACATAGGACTCCTAGAACTGCGAGGGTAACTGCTTCGCGGAAAAAAGAAGACTGAAGGGAGACCCCTGTGGCTCGAGAGATCATGGCATGCTGGGCATGCTCAGTAGGCTCAGGATGCCAATCAAAAGTTTCTAGAAACTTTGACAGAAAGATTTCCCAGAATAGGGCTCCGTCAGTGATGTCACCCATATGTGAGGACTAGCATCCTGCTTGTCCTGGGATAAAGCAGAGTTGCTTACCTGTAAACAGGTGTTCTCCCAGGACAGCAGGATGTTAGTCCTCACATGTGGGTGAAGTCAGTGGACGGAACCCTGTCAAGGAAAACTTTTCTGTCAAAGTTTCTAGAAAGCTTTGACTGACACTAGCAGACTGAGTGCACTGAGCATGCCCAGCATGCCATTATCCCTATGTCCACAGGAGTCTCCCTTCAGGCTCGTGTGCAGCAAAAAGTGTGAGCGAAAAATAAAATAATAAAACGTATGTGGACCCAACTCCGAGGGGTGGCGGATGGGTTCTGTGAGGACTAACATCCTGCTGTCCTGGGAGAACACCTGTTACAGGTAAGCAACTCTGCTTTATCCCAGGACAAGCAGGATGGTAGTCCTCACATGTGGGTGATTAGCAAGCTACAGGCTAACTCATATTACACCAGGCCAATAGCAGATAACCTGTGCAGAGGCACAATAATTGGGGAGCTATTGGCAATGATGAAGCAGCCTGACATTACAGCAGGTGGTTGTAGAAGGAGTTGGGAAGCATAGTGGAAGGAAGCATTCCAAGACAGATTGGCCAAGGCAGAGTCTTGATAGACTTCTATATGTAAACATTAGGGGACTGCGAATGTGTGAAGAGAGTTACAAGTCACAGTCTGTCGGCAACTGGTACTGAACGATAGCGTGGTACCGATGTTGTCATGTTCGTTTTAGAATGTGCCTTCATTCACCCCTGGAGAGGAAGGCCTGCATTTCATAGCAGAATTTGATACAGTCTGCTAGTCAGAGAGAGTCTGTTTGCCCACTGGAACTCTCAGCTTGTCTTTTGCCAAAGAAGGAAAGAGTTAGGTATAATTCCTATGAAGTGTAGTGTGGTCTAGATAGAATGCAAGTGCACTTTTACAGTCCAAGGAGTGGAAAACCCTCTTGTCCTGGTGAGAGAGAGGTGTTGGGAAAAAGTGAGCAGAGTATATTCTGAGTAAGGTGAGAGGCTGCGTCTACCTTAAGAAGGATATGAGGGTGAGTAACGAAGGACCACTCTGTCATGGAGGAACACAGGGTCGGGTGAGTATGTAACAAGGTGTGTAACTCACTGACCCTGTTAGCAGAAGTGATGACTACAAGGGAAAGACGTTCCCATGCCAGACTATTAAGTGATAGGAATGTAAAGGCTCGAACGGGGAACGTACGAGTCTTGTAAGCACTAAATGTAGGCCCCATTCCGTAACCAGTGAAAATAGAGGCGGCTTAATCAGTGGATAACCCATGGTAAGCTGACTCGGTCATCCCCACTCCCAAGTGCTACACCGAATTGGAACCAAGGAGGACCCATGCGGAGGATGTCTGGGGAGCAGAATCCGAGGGAGTAAGAGAAAAGGGATGGTGTAGAAAAAAGGAGCTAATACCCTTTTGAATGTGCCCTGTGGTAAAATCATGCCATTTCGAATAGTAAGATTTACATGTGGAAGGCTGGGGTGACGCTACCAGTACCTGAGAGCATCAGTGATATGAGACTGACCTGTGAGTAGGTGAATTGGTTACTGGTGTGATAGGTTGAGAAGTATGGGAAAGCATACTTGTCGCGGTCAGGACGTGGGTCTGAGAATCAGTGAACCCCGTCCTGTTGTAGCATAATGAGAGTTTTGGCTATCAGAAGCGTCGAAAGAGACACACATAAGAGGCCTTTGTTGCAGAGCAATCAAAGGCGTCCATGGGAACGCATTCTGATACAGGTGTAGGGAGTAGAATCTGTCCACAATATGGTTCGATTCAGACGCAGAGGGCAAGGTCTGTTGACCTCAGCCCTCCATCTGTGGAGAAGGTCTGCCAGTGCATTTGGTAAGTCTGTTAGATAAGTGGCCCGGGAATGCTTGGAGTGTGCAAGGGCCGCAGGCTAGAGCTGCGCAGCTTCCTGGCAGAGCAGCTCAGAAGTTGTGCCTGGTTGTGTGTTGGAATACCACATTGCCACTATGCTGTCTGTGTGCACAAAGGTTTGTTGCAGAGGCAGTATTTTAAGGCATAAAAGGCATAACTCATGGCTTGAAGCTGCAGGAAGTTGATGTGAAACTCTGTCTGGAGCGGAATAGACGCATATTGGGTTGGGAAGATGTAGTTTCGAACTCTTCAACCCTAAGTAAATGCGATCGTGACCAGGACCATCTGAGGATTTGGGTCTAGACCAGTAACATGTATCAGGGACGAAAGCAGCTGAACAGCTTAGAGCCACTGATAATTGAAAATCCACTGAAGCTTACTCATAGCCAATCTGGGCATATGAGTAAAGTGGACAGTGAAAAAACACCGTGGCCCATCAATGAAAGAATTGAGGGGCTGAGGCTATGTTGCATGCGCGCAGAGATGTATAGGAATTTGACAATATGTCTGCGCGGTTGCTGGGAAGGAAGTTCGTTGTGACTGTAGTGTCCAGAACTGCTCCATATGGGATTAATGGTAGTTAAACAGCAATTTCAGGTAGTAGATTTATAGTGAGATGTGGAGAATTTAGAGCTCCTTGCTTGGATTGACTCCTGTTAGGCAGTTGTCCATGAAAGGAAAAGCGTGAATGATGTTTTACTCCATAGAGAAACAGCAGTCACTGCTAGGCATTTGATGAAATACACAAGTTGTCGAAGCTAGTACGACCAGCAGAACTTGGCGTTGGAATATTCTTGACTTACTATGAAGCACATAGAAAGACCAGAGGAAAGAGGCAACCCACTTACTGTGGTAAGGGAAGCACGGTGATGAGAGACACCATTTTACCTGTCCCCTCTGAAGAAAGTTGACATTTCTGAGGTCCAGGATGGGCAGACAGCATCTGCTTTCTGTTGAAAGAAGGACGAGTGGGATTAAAAACTCCCCTCCCCTTGTAGCATCCGGGGGACTGTACCCAAAGCCCTGGTACTAAGTGGGATGGCCGCTCTGATATCCGGTAAGGTTGAGAGACCAGGAGGTGTCCAACTGGTGGAGCTGATGTAATCTGGATATCAACTGGTCTCCTGCAGGAGTGTGAGCGGTAAAGTCTTACCCTCTGTCTGCTGTGCAAGAAAACGTCGATAGCTGTCACCAGGTCTAGAGGTGGGATTGCAATTGAGGCAGTGTCTGCTGGATCTTGGGTCTAGCAGATCAACTAATCTATCTGGGACTACAGGCCTTAATTAGGAATCAGAAGCCAGAGTAATATCAAGGACGGAGTCCCGTTGCTGACAATGCAATCTCAAATTATTGGTAGAGAGGTTCTCTTGGTGTTGTGTCAAACATAGCTAGCAATAGCGATACGTGACACTAATATGGTTCTTGGAAGATAACATGACCTAGAACCTTCCGAAACCATGTGGCCCGATTTAGCGACCAGGTCTTGATGGGATTGTTGCTGAAGCGGGATTAGAGTATTTACCGTCCTTCATGGTGGATCGCAGAATGACGAGTCAGTGAATATTGATGGCTCCATGGATTTCGGGAGGCATTAAGGACAGCCTGAGGGACGTAAACGTCCAGCTTAACTCTGTAAGCTGGTATGGTAGCACAGCTACAGAGGAGACAGGGTAGGCATTTCTGGCGCTTCCACATTATTTTGTGGTGGCTCAGAACCCGGCACCGGTGTCCATGGGGAATGCCTCAGCGCCTTGGGTGCAGAGGAGCACAGGACTCATGAACCTGGGCCCGCTTCACAACTGGCTTAATGGACATTGACGCCGGTGCAGAATAAGTATCCCTCTGAGCTCGGCCCTGTCATTCTCCAGGACCGAGGAACTGCCACCGATGTGCGGAACAGTGGGGGTGGCAGTGGCGATGTCTCCCTTGGCACTCGGCCCGGTCATTCACCAGCACAGAGTAAGATACCACAGATGTCCTGGATTGCGTCGTGGCGGACGGTCACCGTGCCGGTGACAATGATTGCCACGGTGCTTGGCCCGGTCTTTCCCCAACGCCGAGGTGGATGCCCTCGCTGTTTCGGATGGCAAGTAGTGACGGACTGTCAAGCATGCCTGTACTGCTCCTGGCACTGTTTAGTGCCCTAGGATGATATAGGGCTTTGGTTAAGAACCCGAAGTATGGAGCATTTTGTTTAGTCGATGGCGGCATTGAAGGCGGCATCGAAGGCATCTATGGAAGTGTCAATGGCACGGGCGGAGCACCAATAACATCGACGAAAGCACCAATGACATCGGCGTAGGTATTGTTGGAATCTATGTGACATCAATTAATCGAAGAGTCATCAATGGCATTGACGGAATCGATACTGGTATCGACGGAATCGAAGGCGGCACAGACACAATCAACGAGGGATGGCATCGACGTGGGCATCGATGGAATTCATGGATGGATCAGTGTCATGGATTTAAACATCGATGGCACTGAGAATCAATGCTAGCATTGATGGAACCGAAGGGGGCATTGATGGCGGCTGGATGGCATGGATGGAGGCACAGACGGTATCGATGGGGGCATCGACCGCAACGAAGGTACCGAGGGAATCGATGGAGGCATGGATTCGACAGCGGCCCTGGCGGCAATGGTAACCATGGATGTCCCTACCCCTTTAGCCCTAATAACCAGGTGGAGGATCGCAGGAGGACACGTGCAGGCTTTGTGGGGCTGAGGATAAAAACATAGGGAGAGGGGAGGCCGCAATTCAGTTGGTAGGCTGGGGAAATAGTGAGGTAACAGGAACCGACCGAAAAACGGTATAGTACTCACCAAGCGTCGATTAAATGTATGCGAAGGGAGACCTGTGTAGGGAAAAACGGGACTGGTTATGACACTTACCAGTCCTCAACAAAAACACCACCACTCTTCCTTAACCACTCATAAGAACTAGTTAGAGGGTATAATTCAACAGTCATGGTGGTTAGGAAAAATAGGGTTCATTTGGGGAAATGGGTTTAATAATGATTTATTAGGATATAACTCTTTGAAGAACTAATGTTCAGATGTGAGAAATGGGGTGAGATAGCAATTTTAGACCCAGTTTTGTCTATGTGTTTTGTTTTATTTTATTTTATGTATGTTTAAGTCCATTTTATTGTAAACCATATGAGTTGTATTGGAGGTACTGAGAAGTATTTGCTGTACTGTTAACCGACGATATTTTGTGAGGAATAAATAAATAAATAAACTAAAGGCAAGTCGGCAGCTGAGGGCAGATTGTAGATTGGCCTTCCTTCCTTAGAGGAAAGGAAATACCAGGAAAGTAGTCATTTCTCTTTCCTCTGCACTCAGACAAGCCAATCCACACAAGTGGAATGTTTAGGCAAAGGAATCTCTGCCTCCACACAAGCGGCCGTGATGATTTCTTAAACTCAACAGGCTATAGTTGCTTGCATCGCTAGTTCACCCTGTTTACTTCCACCATGGAGCACAAACAATCAGACTTCCTGACGGATTTAGTAATCTTCAATTACCGCATCAGAGGCTGCTTGACATCCAAGACATGCAAAAGACAATACTCTTTCATCTCTAGCCCTGTCCAGCATGGGCAAGAAAATAGACTGATTCAAATGAAACTCCAAAACCACTTTCAGCAAAAAGGATAATACAGTCCGAAGCTGTACCACCCCCGGAGTCACGCGCAGAAACAGCTCACAGCAAAATAGAGCCTGCAGCTCAGAATCCAGACGAGCTGAACATACTGCCATGAGAAAAACGGTCTTCAAGGTAAGCAGCCCAAGGAGAAACCAAGTAGCAGTTGAAAGGAGAACCCACCAAGAAATTCAAACCAGATTAAGATCCCACAGAGCCATCAGTAGCCGCAAGGAAGGATAGAGATGCTTTACGCCCTTCAAGAACCAGAACACATCTGGATGAGAAGACAAAGGGGCTCACTATTGACTTGCCCCCTATAACAATTGAGAGCTGCTACTTGAATTTTCAGGGTGTTAAGGGCAGCCTTCACGGAAGCCACCCCTCTGGCTGATGTTCGAACAAAGTCACAGCCTGCATCAGCTAAGGCAGTGGCTCCAGGTTCCATAACCATTCCGTCAACCAACCCCAATCCTTCAGCCTCCTAAGAGAGATACAGACTAGCCCAAGCCACCAGGGAGCAACAAGAAGCAATTTGCAATCTCGTCGCCATGGTCTCAAAAGCCTGCTTATGGATAGCCTCAATTCTCCTGTCCTTAGCATCGCTTAGAGCTCCTCCTTCCACTGGAATGGTGGTCCACTTGGTAACAGAACACACTAGCACATCCACTTTTGGGAAACATGATTGTTCCCTTGCCTTCAGATCCAAGAGGTAGATATGCGCTAAAGCATGCCTCCCTCCCCCCCTTTGAAGTTTGCCTCTGGAGCGCTCCATTCAAGGTCAATCAACTCAAATTGCTTCTAGAAAGGGAAAGGAACATGCTGCTTTGTGCGGGGAGACCAATATGGGATCCTCCTTTTGCACACCCATAGAGTCAACCCCATTCACACCAAGAATCTTCAGAGTCTGAGACAAAAGACCCAGCAACTCACCTCTACGAATGAAATGGAACAGTGTCTTATGTGGCTCTATATCTGAGGGAATTTCCCCCTCTTCCAGAGGGGAGAAATCCAAACCCCTGGTGTCATCTGACGTACCCTTATCTACATCTTCCTGATCACCACCAGGAAATGTCTCTCTGCATGCTTGCATGCAGTGGAACTCAACATATGTGAACCCAATTTAGGAGGTATTGCTGCCTCCATTGGGCAATCTTGCAGAAAAGTCTGTAGACCCTGGAAAAATTTCACCCAGGAAAAGGAGGATAGGTCCACACCAGGCCCCACTAGGACATTCTCCAACAGAATAGCCCTTGTAGATGTCTCTGTCATTGAGAAGGAAGAGACAACCCCATTGTTGCATCAACAAAATCAGGAGGCGGCAAATCACCTAGAGCATCAGACAGCGCAGACACAGACGCGCAGAAAACTCTGGCTGTATTGCCCTTATATGGCAAGCCACAGAGATCGCAAGGTACTTAGACTTCTTTGTCACTGGCGCCATACTTCCCCACACTTAGCTGTATCGACTACTTGCATGCCTAAAATAAGGTACACAAAAACATGGTGACCAGAAGACCTTAGAAGTACTCACATAGGAAACCCTGGTGTGTACCTACGCACATAAATACAGGACCATGGCGTTATATGTGCCTACATCACCACACCACCGCATGGCAAGAATGCACACTCAGGAAAGAAATGCCGCTACGGCCTACCATGCAGCTTGAGAAACCAAGTCAGGGAGCAGGGCCTAGCCAAAGGCAACTCAACCGCTGAGTCTGTGCCACCTCCACATCTCACTAAATTCCCCAGAGAAGTGAGAGGGAAGAAGGAGAAAAGACGCCGTCCAACACAGAGGGAAGACCACCTGGCTGAGAGTATGTCAGACTACAAGGGGAGAAGGCGAAAGCCTTCACAACCAAGCTTTCCTCATCCTCCAACTGCTTCTTTTTGTTTTTGTTTTTTAAAATAAGTCCACACCTGTCTAGTCTGCCAGACTCAAGACATTCAACTGAGGGATGGACCCACTGGTGTCACCTCAAGAGCTGAAGCGGTGCTTCCAAACTTTTCTTCTTATTTTTCCTTTGTTTTTTGTTGGGTTGGTTTTTTTTCAGCAAGTAATCCCCAGTAGGCAGATGCATTTCCACCATCTGCTGGAGATGGAGAATACTGACGGGCTTATTTCAGGGTAGGGCTATAAGTCCATGACATCAGCTTTACACCATCACCATCTGCTGGTAGAGGTGCATAACCCACTCATATGGATTGGCCTGCCTGAGTTCAGAGGAAACAAGGTTAAAATCAACAAAGTTATGATCAAGTAGACGCAGGCTTTAAGATTTAAAAGCAGCCACAAAAAGGTGGTATTTTAGGTTTGGTTTAGTTTATTAAGATTAGTTAGGACTTGAATATGGCCAGAGAAGACATATGATGCACAAACCTAGAAAAGTCGTTCCAGGTGTATGCTACAAGCAAAGAAGAACACGCAGAATCAGTATCTGGTAACTGAGAAGGGTACAGATGAGTGAGGTTTGTCTTATGAACAGAGGTGACCAGGAGTGTAGGGAGAGAAAAGAGTTGAGGTAATGAGGAACAGAGTAAACTTTAGACACCCATCCACTATAACTACATCATCAGTACCATAGGTGACAGTGGTTCTACAGAGAAGCTTCCATTCTATAGTTGAAGTTCAAGATGCAAGTCCAGATCTTTCATACCTAGAGACAGTATTCTAATTCAGTTTTCATATCAACATCTAAATTTATTTATAAAATGTGTAGCCCGCTAATCCACAATTCTCAGATACAGACAGCTAGAAAGCAGAGTTGCTTACCTGTAACAGGTGTTCTCCCAGGACAAGCAGGATGTTAGTCCTCATAGATGAGGGTGACATCATCAGATGGAGCCCTGTCACAGAATACTTTTGTCAAAGTTTCTAGAACTTTGACTGGCACACTGAGCATGCCCAGCATGCCACCAACACTGTGGCCACATGGCGCCCCTCTTCAGTCTCGTTTTATCGCAAAAAGCACGAGTGTAAAATAAAACAAAATGTAAGTGAACCCAACTCCGCAGGGTGGCGGACGGGTTTTATGAGGACTAACATCCTGCTGTCCTGGGAGATGTATTACATTGTAAACCGATGTGATGTTCCTGATGAAAGTCGGTATATAAAAGCAAGCAAATAAACAAATAAACACCTGTTACAGGTAAGCAACTCTGTTTTCTCTCAGGACAAGCAGGATGGTAGTCCTCACAGATGGGTGAACAGCAAGCTGCAGGCTGCTCCTGGAACACCCCAAGCCAACAGACACCCAATAATGTGCAACAGGCACAACAACAGGGGTGCTACTGGCAACAACAGGGCAGCCTGAACCTCAGACTGGGCCCTAGGTAGGAAGAGTTGGGTTATTATACTGGAAACAGATTGCAGAGGACAGATTGGCCAAAGACGCTATGTTGTCTACCATCTTTATCCAGGCAGTAATGGGCTGCGAAGGTGTGTAGGGAACTCCACGTCGCAGCCTTACAGATTTCGGAAATAGGGATTGCCATGAAGTGCGCTACTAATGCTGCCATGGCCCTCACTGTGCTTTCACTCGGCCCTCGAGCAGAAGGCCTGCTTGCTGGTAGCAGAAAGCAATACAGTCTGCCAACCAATTAGAGAGGGTCTGCTTGCCCACCGCAACTCCCAGTCTATTCTTGTCAAAGGAGACAAAGAGTTGGGTGGACTGCCTGTGGGCTCTAAATAAAAGGCGAGAGCACGCTTGCAGTCCAAGGTATGCAGAGCGTGCTCACCTGGGTGTGAGTGTGGCCTCGAAAAAAAAGTGGGCAACACAATGGACTGATTTAGGTGAAAGTCAGTCACTACCTCAGGCAGGAATTTAGGGTGAGTGCGCAGTACCATCCTAACGTGGAAGAACCTCATGTAAGGTGGCTAGGTCACTAGGGCCTGCAGCTCACTGACTCTGTGAGCAGAAGTAACCGCCACAAGTAAGAAAATTTTCCAAGTGAGGTGCTTGAACTTGCTGGAGCGCAGGGGCTCAAACGGAGGCCGCATGAGCCATGTCAACACGATATTGAGGTCCCAGGCCACAACAGGACGACGCAGTGGAGGCTTTAGCTGTAGTAAGCGCCCCACTAAGGGCTGTACTGAGATTGGAGTATCGTCCACCCCTCTGTGGTAGGCGCTAATGGCACTCAGATGTACCTGAAATGGGATATTCTGTAGACTGGACTCTGAAAGGCACTAGAGGTAGCCCAAAAGTCTCAGCGTGGGGCAAGAGAAGGTGTCAAGTCCTTCTTGCATGCACCATGAGGAGAACTTTTTCCACTTTGCCCGATATGACTTCCGTATGGAAGGCTTTTGCGAAGCTACTAGGACCTGTGAAACACTGGCAGAAAAGTTGAGGGACTGGAGTATCAGGTTTTCAACACCCAGGCTGTCAGGGAAGGGATTGGAGGTTTGGGTGGTGTAGCGTGCCCTGATCCTGTGCGATGAGGTCGGGCGAGGTGCCCAGGCAAATGGGTTCCTGGATAGAGAGGTCGCAGAGGATGGGGAAGCAGACTTGACATGGCCAATGCAGGGCTATGAGAATCATGGAGCCTCGACCCTGTTGGCTATTAGCGGAATTGGAGGATACACATATAGTAGGCCCGCACTGCAGGAGTGGGCAAAGGCATCCATGGCTGGTCTCCTTCGGTCCCCCTGAAGGGAGCAGAATCGGTCCACCTTGTGGTTCTGCGAAGACACAAAGAGATAGACGTCCGGCTGACCCACCGGCGGAAGATCCTGTCCGCTACACAAGGATTCAGGGACCACTCGGGGGCTGGAAGATCCGGCTGAGGCGGTCTGCCACTACATTCTGTGTGCCTGCCAGGTAGGCGGCTCGCAGGAGCATGGAACGCTATAGGGCCCAGGCCCAAATCTGTGCCACCTCTTAGCAGAGCAAGTAAGAGCCTGTGCCCCCTTGTTTGTTCAGGTACCACATGGCTACCTGGTTGTCCGTCTGGATCAGGATGACTGTTGGATAGGCAGTCCTGGAATGCGTAGAGGGCGTACCACATCGCCCGGAGTTCCAGGAAGTTGATCTGGCAGGCCGCCTCAGCTCTCGACCGCATGCCTTGTGTGTGGAGGCCGTTGACATGAGTGCCCCATCCTACATTGGAGGAGTCGGTGGTCAAAGTTATTTGAACAGCCCTGGGCTGAAAGGGAAGCCATTTGCTCAAGTTGGATTTCTGCATCCACTAGGCAAGGGACAGCCAGAGTAGAGTGGTTATGTGGATCCGTGCCGAGAGCTTCTGAGGGGCTTGGCACCATTGGGATAGCAGGGTCCACTGCGTGACTCTCATGGCTAAGCGGGCCATTGGAGTGACGTGGACAGACGATGCTATGTGTCCGAGCAACCTGAGGAACAGGTGGGCAGAGGTCGTCCGCTGGCAGCAGATGGAGGCGGCCAGGGTGGCTATGCGCTCGTTGTGGAGGAATGCCTTGGCCACAGGCATGTCCAGGTCTGCCTCGATAAATAATAGGTGTTGATACAGAGTCAAGTGGGATTTCAGGTAGTTAACTAGGAAACCAGTGACTGAAGGAGTTGCAAGGTTAAGTGAAGGGAACGAAGGGCTCCCTCCTTGGTCGAGCTTTTGATGAGCCAGTCGTCCAGATATGGGAATACATTTATGCCATTTCAGTGCAACTGTGCTCTGACAACTGCCAGGCACTTTGTGAATACCCGGGGCGCAGAGGCGAGCCCAAAGGGGAGAACACTGGAAATGACGGTGACCCACGACGAACCGCAGATATTTGTGATGAGGCAGAAAAATCACAACATGTGCGTAAGCGTCTTGTAGATCCAGGGAGAAGAGCCATTCCCCCCTGCTGCAGCAGGGGGAGTAGGGTGCCCAAGGACACCATTCTGAACCGCTCTCTGCACAGGAACTTGTTTAAGGCCCGAAGGTCGAGGATGGGACAGAGGCCACCTATCTTTTTTGGGATGAGAAATAGCGGGAGTAGAACCCTTGGCCCCACTGGACCCAGAGAACCGGTTCTACGGTTCTGGACTGTAGGAGGGCCGAGAGTTTTAACCTGAGGGTCGCTGTGTGATTGACCAGACTCCACGCTGGAGAAGGTGGAGAGTCTGGTGGCACCGCGAGGAGATTTAGGTGATAACAATAGGCTATGACGGATAATGCCCAGCGGTCGGTGGTGATTAGAAACCAATTTCTGGTGACGCGGCACAGAAGACCTCCTACAGGTGGGCTGGCTGGTGCGGACAGGAGGGATTGGCTTCTGCTCTCTGGATGTGAGTCAAAACCCTGCTGCAGGGCTAGGCTGGGGGGCTTGCTGTGCCCTTTGTTGGCGAGGATAGCCTCTTTAGGAGGGCCGGGCTGTATGAGCACGGGATGCTGGGGGATAGTATCTCTGTGGCTTGTAGAATTGTTTTCTGGTGTCTCTACGTGGACCTCGACAGGTCGCTGAGGGGACATCAGTGGTAGTGGACAGCTGACGCAGGGGGTCTCATGGTGATCCTTGAGTTGGGCCACTGCATCCCGGATTTTGTCCCCAAACAGGTTTTCTCCTATACAGGGGAGGTCCACTAATTTCTCTTGTACCTCTGGATGAAGGTCTGAGGCCTTAAGCCAGGCCCAGCATCTGGCATTAATGCTTGCTGCTGAAATTCTTGAGGCCGTTTCAAAGGAGTCATAAAGCTGCCCTGACCTCATGCTTTCCGGCCTCCTACCCCTTTTGAAGTATGGAGTCCAGGCCCTCCTGAAACTGCTGTGGTAGGGTTTCTGAGAACTCCTGGACTTGATTCCAGAGGTTTCGTTTATACTGGGTCATATAGAGCTCGTATGCTGCTATGCGAGCAACCAGCATAGAACCCTGGAAAACCCGTCGACCAAGGGCATCTAGGGCTCTTTGGTATTTTCCCAGAAGGGCAGAGAAATGAGGGCGGGTCTTCTTGGCCTTCTTCTGGGCTGACTACCCCCACTGACTGGTGGGGCAACTGGATTTTTGGAAACCTAGGGCCTATTGCACTAGGTAAGTGGCATCGGTCTTTATTGACCAGGGGCACAGTACCCGGATGTTCCCAAAGACTGTGCAGGAGGTAGAGAAGAACCTCATGGACTGGGATAGTCATGACCTCTTTTGGAGCGTCCACAAATTATAGGACCTCCATTTTGTGGCGGGCGTCTTCCTCTGTTGCAAGTTGGAAGGGTATTGACTCCGCCATCTCCCTGACAAAGCTAGCAAAGGAGAGATCTTCTTGGGGTGAGCGCAGTCTCTCTTCCAGGTGAGAAGACTCTGAAAGAAGTTCCTCGGAAGCCTCCAAGGAATGTTCAGAGGAGGGTCCCCATCGGGTCATAGGGGGCCCCTTCCTCACCAGGGAGGTGCCTGGGTTGAGGAGAGAGCGTCAACCCTAGAGTTCGGGGCACGGACACCGATGGGCAGTGAGGCAGCACAGATGATGGTGGTGCCGGCACAGAGGGCACCGAGACCTGGGAGGGATGCCGGGGCACCGGGAGATCCAACTGTCCAGGTATGGGATCCAGCATCGGCGGTCCCATCCGTACAATGGGCCGGGAGGCACATCTTCCTCCTCTGAGGATGGCACCGGATGGAGATGCACGTCGGTGCCTGTGTCGATGCTTCCCACGGTGCGCGGCCCGATCCTTCTCTGGCACAGAGGATGACGATGTAGAAGCCTTGGAATGGGTCGATACAGGTGAAGGTCGGTTTCCTGCTCCTCTGTCCTCTTGGCAGGGCTTTGTCAGAGGAGGTACCGAGACACATGGTCCCCCCCCTCGACCCGATGCACTCAGCACCAGAGTCAATGGAGCAGACTGTTTGGGCCCAAACAGGTGCTCCATCTTCTCCAGGTGGGCACACCGGCCTTTGGGGTCGTCTAGGCACAGCTCGGACATCAATGGACTTCATGGGAAGGCCCGAGGCAGAGGATGCACACCTCATGCAAGTCTGTTATGGATATAGTCCGTGGGCACTCTGGGTACTTCCGAAAACCAGTCGCCATGGTGAAAAAAAGGTGGCGTGCAGTCGGTCACCGTGAGGTGAATAACAGTGGACCGACAGCAAAAGCATGAAATTAACTCACTGAATGTCAGAGGAGTCAATGTGCGATGGGGGACCCCGGAACAGGGTAGAATGTAAAGATAAACTTCAAAAATTTCCATGAAAAACTCACACAGAGCTCCAAGAACTGCGAGGCAAACGCTGCGCAGAAAAAAAAAAAAAAGAGAGACTGAAGGGGGACCCCGTGTGGCCACAGGGTTGGTGACATGCTGGGCATGCTCAGTGTGCCAGTCAAAGTTCTAGAAACATTGACAAAAGTATTCTGTGACAGGGCTCCATCTGATGATGTCACACCCCCCCCCCCCCCCCCCCACCACCAAATCTGTGAGGACTACCATCCTGCTTGTCCTGGGAGAAAGAGCTAAAAATTCATCCAAGCAAAACAAAAGAATAGATGGGGAGTTGTGACCTTCAGAAAGTAACACTTAAGAAAATCTAGGCCCCATTTATTTTTTTTAGGAGGCAGGGAAATCATTCTCTCCCCCCCCCCCCCCCCTTTATTTTGCTTTCCTTCTTCCAAGCACACTCACCCCTCCCCTCCCCCCCCAACCTCCGCTCCCTCCCCTCCTGGCTTACTCACTCTCCACAGCTTGTTCCCTTTCCTCCAGTCTCCTTCTCTCTGCAATGGCAGCTACTGCACCACTCTTGGGATGTATTGGTGGTAGCTACTTTAAGACTCTCTCCTCCCCAACCCCACCTGTCACAATTCTCTCACTGGCCTGGGTCCCACCAACTCTTGTAATCATCTCCTCACCAGTCTAGGTTCTGCCAGAGGAAGCTGAAGCAACTTTCTCAACAGCCTGGGCCCTTTCAGTATCTCTTACAGGGTGCTCAAACTGGTCCTCAGCGCACACCCCCCCCCCCCCCCCCCCCCCAAGTCAGGTTTTTCAGGATGCACCTAATGAATATGCATGGTAAATATTTGCATACATAGGAGGTAGTGCATGCAAATCTCATGCATATTCATTAAAGATATCCTAAAAACCTGACTGGCTGCCCCCCCCCCCCCCCCCCAAAACCCCTTCCAGGACTGATTTGAGCACTCCTGTCTTATTTATTCAAGCTCAATTTTCTGCTTTTTAATTAGAACAGCAAAGCAGATAATTGTCCAAATAAAAAATTGTAAACAAAATTAATATAAGAGTTTTAGGAATCAGGGCAACCTGCATCCAGGTTTCTTCCAGTTCTGACAATGTTGATAATTTAACCCAAAAAATGCTTTGTTTTTTTAAATAAATCACAAAGCGGGGAGGGGGAGGAGACACTTGGTACCTGAGGTAGTCATATAAGATTTTCAAATAACAGGCAGATTGTTTAGCAAACTACAAAACAAATATTTTAACACTGGTATCTTACAGTGATTTCACCTCTCCTTCTTAGAGATCTAGGATTTGTGAGAATTTGTAATGCAGTATTTTGGTTTAATATAGCTAAAATGTTCTCATCACCCACATACTAGCAGCACAGGAATCTCAGCAGCACACACAGCTATTCTATAAATAGTTATGTGCTAGTCAGAAGACGAGCTGAAAACAGCAGCAAGGAGCCAGATGTAAATACAGAAAAATGTATATACATATGTTATGGTTTTGAGGTGTTTGAGTGGATTCTTGGATACAGTGGGGATGACCATGCCCACAGGGAGGAGCCCTGTGAGGAGCCACAGTACTAGGCAATACTCGAGACGCACAAACACAGAGTTCTGTCTTATTAAACAGCTGATGTATACCACCAGAGGCGACAGTAGTGAGGTGATCCAGAGGTAGCAGTCCAGGGACCCTCGGCAGAGGGAACCCGTCTCACCGAGATGGTATAGGGAAATCCAGGTGTAGGTTCCCAGCACAGCAGAGCTGTAGATGAGACAGACTGAGAAGTTAGATTACACACTAAGTCGGTGGCTGTATGGGTGAAGATTCCAGCAGGCAAAAGTAGTTGAATACAGGCACTGTATCAGGGAGAGCAGGCCCTCGAGGAACGAGTATCTGATCCCAGATAGGCACCTGAAAGAGAGCAAAGGGCCCCCGAGGAGCGGTTACCCAAGGTTAGTGAAATACACGAAAGGGCAGAGAGAGCTTCCAGCGGCAGCAAGGAAGTGGCAGAGTAGCTCAGACCAGAGGCTTTCCATCCATTCACGATACGTATCACGATCCTTGCTAACTCGCAGGTCTATCCAGTAAAGTGCGGCCGCGTTTACCCCGCTCCTAACCCGCATTCTACTCACTTTCCGGCCGCGTTAGCCCTTCCTGCGATCCCGAATCCCCTTTAACCTACTCCTACCGCGTCCTAAAATCCCCGGGCAACCCCTTCCGCACGCGGCATGTATATTGCATGCAAACGAGCGAATTAGCTATTCCCTAGCATCCCGTAACCCGCGCCCCGACTATCGCTATCTTTCCCTGCCGTTTTGTCGCGCTTTTAACCTGCTAACTTACCGCCTACCCTTACCCCTGCGGTAGAGGCAGGGGTAAGGGTAGGCGGCAAGCTTTCCCCCAGCCCCCGCTCACCTGCCCCGGCCGCGATCATGGGTGCCGGTCTCCGGGGCAGCCCCAGTCCTCTCCCCTCCTCCCGAAGAAAAAAAAAAAAGCAAAAAAAAACGTTGCAGCCCCCTCCGATGTCCGGAGATGCAAAAAGTAAGTCGCTTCGCCGCTTCGTACTGCCAGCCCCTTCTTCCCTCCTCCCGGAGCAAGGCTGCTTTTCGCGCCCTGCTTCGGGAGGAGGGAAGAGGAGACACTGACAGTGTGAAGCGGCGAAGCAACTTACTTTTTGCAGCCCCCATCGGACCTCTCCTGCTGCGCGACTTACTTTTTTTTGCAGCCCTCCAGCCATCAGCAGGAACGGATCGTGGCTCCCCTGCCTCCCGGCGAAGATGGACGCCTGCACGGGGGAAAGTGGCCCCTGTGCGTGCAATTGGCCGCTCAAGACGTGACGTCACATGCCGTGACGCCAAACGTCGTGACGTCACGTCTTGAGCGGCCAATTGCACGCACAGGGGCCGCTTTCCCCCGTGCAGGCGTCCATCTTCGCCGGGAGGCAGGGGAGCCACGATCCGTTCCTGCTGATGGCCGGAGGGCTGCAAAAAAAAGTAAGTCGCGCAGCAGGAGAGGTCCGATGGGGGCTGCAAAAAGTAAGTTGCTTCGCCACTTCACACTGTCAGTGTCTCTTCTTCCCTCCTCCCGAAGCAGGGCGCGAAAAGCAGCCTTGCTCCGGGAGGAGGGAAGAAGAGACACTGACAGTGTGAAGCGGCGAAGCGACTTACTTTTTGCAGGCGTCCATCTTCGCGAGCAGCTGGAGGCAGGAGAGGTCATCCGATGTCCGGAGGGGGGTGCAAAAAGTAAGTCGCTTCGCCGCTTCGTACTGCCAGTCCCTTCTCCCCTCCTCCCGGAGCAAGGCTGCTTTTCGCGCCCTGCTTCGGGAGGAGGGGAGGGAGGACTGGCAGTCCCGACTTCCTGGTATCTGTCATTTCAAATGACATTTGAAATGACAGATACCAGCGTGGCGTGAAGCGTTAGGCCCGCGCACCCAGGATACTGTATAGGCGCTCTATCCAGTAAAATGGGTTGCGCGGGCCTAACGCTTCACGGACCCTTCTTAGACGCGGTTTACATTTGCATGAAATTGTAGTTCAGGATCGAGCGGTAGGTGAACTGCATTGTGCGTGCGGCAACCTCGGGTGCGCCGGGCACTAACGCAGCTCTTCCTACCGCTCGGTACTGGATAGACCTGTCGATGAGCTAGCAAACAAGGGCAGGCTAAATACCCGAATGGCGCGACATCACTCGAAGGGGATGCCCCCGAGGTTCCCGCCATGACGTGGATAAAGACGTGGGTGGTGTGCGCGTACACGCACCCTAGGAGGCCCTTAAGAGAAACATGGCGTGAGGCTTTGCCATAGCCGTTCCGGGGACGACGGAGAGAGCAGCATGCAGACGCGGCGGTGGCCATCTTCCCAAGGCTAGCGGGAAGAGCAGAGAAAAAGGTGAGGCACAAAGGTCGAAGCCTTCTGAGACTGATTGACGCACCATACAAAAAATTTCTTCTATGTAACTTTTACTGTAAGGAACACAATCCTAGAGATAGGAAAATATTCTGAAATGTATTTTATGAATTGCCATATCCCTCACATCACATTAAAGCAGGACAGACAAGTTATTTTGAGGTTCACAGAGCAAGCATATTTGGGGGAAAGAGAAAAAAATGAACAGTAACCAGATGGACAGAAATAATGCAACAGATCATACACAGACAAGCAGAGTCAGTCAAGATAAGAGAGTAAAGGCTCTGGAGACAGTAGACCAAAGCTTCTGTTTAGGAAAGGGAGAGGTGGCAACTGAAATGCATGGAAAGTAGGGAAAAGGAAGCAGCACTGTGGGCAGTTTTGGAAGTAAAGGTAATCCCATACACACTAGTGTGGTCTACAGACCTCCTTATTCATATGGAGGAACTGAACAGAGATCTGGCCAAAGATATCCAAAAAGTGGGAAGGAAGGGAGAGGCAATGATTGTAGATTTTAATCTGTCAGATGTGGATTGGCGTATTACTTCTGCAGAATCTGTAAGAAATGGAGAGATTGTGGGGATCCTTCCAGGTACTGTGCTCAAACAAATGGTGATGGAACTCATGAGGGAAGGGGGTAATACTGGACCAAGTATTCACAAATAGAGACAGTATCTCATATCTGCGTAAGTGCCCATTTAAGCACCAGTGATCATCAGATGGTATGGTTTGATAAACTGCAGATGCAGAAATAAGTCGCACAAAGTTCAAAGACCTGGATTTCAAAAATACTGACTTTGGTAAAAATGGGAAGTACCTTGAGAAAGAAGACTGGGAGAAGATGTGTGAAGTGGACAAAAGTAAAAGGAGCTACAATAAAGGCAACAAATCTTTATGTAAATAAATACAAGAGGAAAAAACTGGTATGGTTCCCCAAAAAGGTGGCTGAAAAAATAAAGGCAGAAAACTGCTTTCAAAAGGTACAAAAGAACTCAAAAAGAACACTGAGAAGAATATCCGAAGGAAAAAGAGGAGGAATGAAATCAGGACAGCAAAAACTCAAGTGGAAGAAAGGATTGCAAGAAGTAAAACAAAGTGACAATACATTTTTCAGATATAGTGGCTTGCAAAAATATTCGATCCCCTAAAAAGTCAGGAGATTTGTGTGGATTACAAATGACACAAACATATTGTCCCAGACAGTATGTTTATTGCAAACCACCATGCTCTTAAAGTAATTTTTAGTCACAATTCATTTCTCTGCATTTTTTGTACAATAAAATTAAAAACTGAAAAATGCTGCTTGCATAAGTATTCAACCACTGTGCTGTGGAAGCTCTAAATTTACACAGATGTAAGATATTGCCCTAACAATTGGTTTACAATTGGCATCTACCTATGAAATAATAAATCATCAGCTTTTCTAGATAAAAGATTCCCTAATTCCAGTAACATTGATCAGATTGTGAATCTGAAGGAAAGCTGTAAAAATGAAGACCAAGGAGCATTATAAGGAAATTAAAGAAAGTTATAGACATGCACAAGATAGGAAAGGACTACAAAACAATATCCAACCTGCATGGAAGGGTGGCTAAAAGAAGCCATTACTGAAATAAAACCATATCAAAGCATGTCTGGAGACTGCCAGAAAGCATCAGAGTGAACCAGCTAAAATGAGAGATAATGTTTTGTGGTCAGATGAGACAAAATTGGAGCTTTTTGGCAAAAATTCAACACACTATGTGTGGTGCAAACCTAACACCGCCCATTCCAAAGCAAACACCATCCCCACAATAAAGTAGATAGGTGGCATGTTGTGGAGATGCTTTTCCTCAGCAGGGACTGGGCATCTTGTTAAAATTGAAAGATGGATGGATGGTGCAACATACAGGGACATACTGCAAGATAACCTGCTAAAAAAAAAAATTAAGCTTCGCAGAAGTTCACCTTTTAGCAGGACAATGATCTCAAGCACAAGGCCAAAGCAACATAGGAGTGGTTAAAAAACAAAAAAGTGAATGTTCAACAATGGCCAAGAAAGCCCAAATCACAATCCAATCGAGAATCTGTCCCACTATTTAAAAATTGCAGCCCATAAGTTTCATCCAACAACCTGAACAACCTGGAGCAAATCTGCCAGGAAGAATGGGCAAAACTCACTCCCAAACAGTGTGCAAAGCTGGTAGAAACTTACCCCAACAGAAAGCTGTTATTGCAGCATAAGATTGTTCTTCCAAGTATTAGTCTGAAGGAATAGAATACTTATGCAAGCAGCATTTTTCAGTTTAGTTTATTTTACAGAAAATGCAGAGAAATAATGAATAGAAATTTTGAAAATGTATTTTAAGAGCATTCTGGTTTGCAATAAACATTGTCTAGAGCAATCTGTTTAAATGTCATTTGTAATCCCACACAAATCTGCTGAGTTTTTAGGGGGTCAAATACTTTTGCAAGACACTGCATATATAGCTTTAGATGGGTTTAGTAACTAGTATGCCCTGTGAGGATGACCACTTACATTATGTTGCTTTTTAGTTGTGTACTTTTGGGGGGGGGGGGGGGGGGAGGAGGTTCACAGAGCATAGCTGGATTTAGAAAGGGTTTGGCCAAATTCCTGGAGGAAAAGTTCAAAAACCATTAATCAAGAAAACTTGGGGAAAGGCACTGCTTACTTTAAGCAGCATGGAATCTGTTGACCTTTTGGGATCCTGACAAGTATCTTTATCACAGTACTTTATCACTGTTCAACAGTATGCTGCCTATTAACTATTTATCTGTTTAACGTTTATTTTATTTTATCTTACTGTTTATGTTATTGTAATTAACTGTTTTAATGTATTTAAGCCGTAATTATTTATTTAAAGCCGTAATTAATGTATTTTAAGCCGTAATTAAGCCATGTTTATCTGTTTAATGTAAAAAGCCCTGGCTATTCAAGCCCCAGGCGAGTTACCGTTATTTGTAAACCGGAGTGATTTGTATCTCATACAGGAATTTCGGTATAGAAAAATTATAAATAAATAATAAAATAAATACCGTATTTTTCGCTCCATAAGACGCACTTTTTTTCCCCCAAAGGTGGGGGGAAAATGTATGTGCGTCTTATGGAGCGAATATAAAAAAAAAACCAAACAAAAATCTAACAAAACCCCCCCCCCCCCCCCAAGACCTGCCGACTTAATTTCCTACAACCCCCCACCCTCCTGACCTGACAAATTAATTTCCTGCAACCCCCCACCCTCCTGACCCCCCCCCCAAGACCTGCCAAACGTCCCTGGTGGTCCAGCGGGGGTCCGGGAATGATCTCCTGGGTGTGGGCCGTCGGCTGCCAGTAAACAAAATGGCGCCGACGGCCCTATGCCCTCACTATGTCACTGAGACCGACCGCTGCTATTGGTCGGTCTCAGTGACATAGTGAGGGCATAGGGCCGTCGACGCCATTTTGTTTACTGGCAGCCGACGGCCCTATGCCCTCACTATGTCACTGAGACCGACCGCTGCTATTGGTCGGTCTCAGTGACATAGTGAGGGCATAGGGCCGTCGGCTGCCTGTAAACAAAATGGCGCCGACGGCCCTATGCCCTCACTATGTCACTGAGACCGACCAATAGCAGCGGTCGGTCTCAGTGACATAGTGAGGGCATAGGGCCGTCGGCGCCATTTTGTTTACTGGCAGCCAACGGCTCACGCCCAGGAGATCGTTCCCGGACCGCTCCTGGACCCCCGCTGGACCACCAGGGATGTTTGGCAGGTCTTGGGGGGGTCAGGAGGGTGGGGGGTTGCAGGAAATTAATTCGGCAGGTCTTGGGGGGGTCAGGAGGGTGGGGGGTTGCAGGAAATTAATTCGGCAGGTCTTGGGGGTCAGGGGGGTGGAGGTTGTTAATTTAAAGGGTTGGGATGGGGGGGTTTGGGGGTTCCCAGAGAAAGAAAAGTTTTCTGATCTGGGGAGTGGACCGAAATGGCCCTCCCCAGACCCGAAAACAAAATGGGGAGAAAAAAAAAAGCTATGCACTCCCCTAATTTGCTCCATAAGACGCCCAGACGCAGAGCCGGTTTAGCACAATTTTTTTTTTTTTTAATTTTCCCCCTCTGAATCCTAGGTGCGTCTTATGGTCAGGTGCGTCTTATGGAGCGAAAAATACGGTAAGTATTTGTGACTTGGATTAACCATTGCTGGAAACAAGACATTGGGCTCGATGGACCCTCAGTCTGACCCACTATCACAGTTCTTATTGAGATGTTATAGTCTGTTTTATGTCATATAATGTTATGGGAAATTGATTACAGTGAGATATATATACCACAGTTCCAGAATAAGATCACAATGGTTTACAAAATCATTGTTCATATTCTTGTTTAACAATCACATTCTGTGCCAGCATTCATAACCTAGGTCAAAACCACAGCAGATATATGTTCTTATTCATGTTTGTACATATTCTTGGTCAGTTGGATTTGCAGACTTCATATTCATAAATTTTCAAAGTTGGTATTACAGCAAATGCAGATTCTAATTCAACTACCTATAAATTTTACATCGATCATTACTTCTTGCTCACTTCACTACCATTGTCTCTTGTATTGACAGTGAGGTTTTCAGTATATTGGTGTTTTATGTTAAATTGTAAGCTTCTCTAAAGAGCCATGTTTTCAGTTCACGTTTGAAATTCTTTTTTCTGTTATCTGGCGTAATGAATCTGGCATGGAGTTCCACAACTTGGGGCCTGCTAAGAAAATTCAGCAACCTTTTGGGATTTAGAAAAGGGCATAAAACTTGGTTAATATCATTTAAGAGTAATTTAAAATGATAGATGTAGAACAGGGTCCAAGCTATTTAGTTCTTTGTAGGGTGGGTTGCAATGTTATCTTGTAGTCCACAAATTCTTTTGTTCAACACGGGTAACATTCCTTTGTATCCATATTAAAACAATAAAACATATCGCATACCACACACAAAAAAATAAAAACATTCATATCTTTACCATATAATACAATGCACCTTCACTTAATCTGTCCTACACTACGTTTTACCAGAGGCATCAACTTGAATACATCTGTACAAACAAGTATGTTTTTAACTTCTTGCAACATACTTTGTGATCTACTTCTTACCTCAGCTCTACTGGTATCTTATACCATGATACTGGCCCCATAACTGAAAATTCATTCAAACAAGTATGCTGTAACAAACTCCCTATTAGATGGAACACACACTTGGATGCATAGTCCAAACACTCTCCCTGATGAGCAATAACTTTCATCATATACTGCTTTATGAACCATAGAAAGCAGTTTGAATTCTGACCTTTGTATAATGGGAAGCCCATGTAATTCTTTCATCTGGTGTTTCTCATGTATCCCCTATTGTAGCTGAAATATTCTAACTGCTGCATTCTGCACCAGTTGAAGGGCTTTCAAAAAGTACTTTGACAAACCTATTTACAATGAATTATAGTAATCTACAGATCTCAAAACCAGAGCCCAGACTACAAGTAAAAAATCCACTGGAGTAAAATAATTACATTACAGCTTTACCATGTGTAATTTATAAAACGCCAATTTTGAGACATTCTTAATATGACTCCTAAAAGATAGCTCCCCATCAATTGCCACCCCTAGATTTGGGGGGGGGGTTGTTTTGTTTTTTTTATTTCATCTAGAATACAAATATTCTGTAGACCTGAAATAGAATCCTTGGGATGCCCTGCTTTGCCCCAGCCACAGTATATTAGTCTTACTTTTGTTTAGGAGTAATTGACTACAATCAAACAATTTGAAAAACTTTGCTGAGGAAATACACCCGGTTGTGCACAAGGAATAAAAAATTGTGTATATTTTGTATACTAGACAGACTTCTCATTGTTTCCAAAGATTGTAAAAAACACATTAAAAAGGGTAGCCAACAGGGCTGACTCCTGCAGCACTTCTATCAGCAATTCATACCAATCAGATTCTGATCACCAAAAACAACTTTTTGACTTCTGCTTCTTACCAAAAAAAAGGTAAACCACTCCAGTACTTTTCCCCCATCCCAATCGCTTTTAATCTCCCTAGCATTATATACGAGACAGTATCAAAGGCTGCAGCAACATCTAATTGTATTAAAACTCCTGTTCAATGTCTGTCTAAACTTCAAAAGATATCAAAAAGAGAAAACAACAAGGTTTCAGTTCCACAAAACCTCCTAAAGCCAAAGAGTTCCTTATCTAACACATGATATTCTTCCAGGAAATTTACCTCAGTGGCTTGCAGTGACATTTATAGCAGGGGATTCAGTCTCCCTCCCTCAGTCCCCTTTATCCTCCCACATGCTGGTCCATCTGCCCTCCCTCCCCCCTGGTCTACAGCAGTCTCACTCCCTCAACCTCCTCTTCCCTAGATTCAAGAGACACATGGAGCTCATATGGCATTAGGCCTGTTTTAACATGTAATGGGTGTGGGCTTGGCCCTCAGAAAGCCATAAACAAATAGTTACAATATAGTAAACATCCCATACTAAAAACGCTAAATGCCAGCACTCAAACTAAAACCTTACCTTTGAAAAAGCAACACTGCAAATATTACATGAGGCTCTAACACACAAATGTATCTATTTAGAAAGCAAAACAAGCCATGCTGCCTAAAATACCTGTAAAATAAAAAATACATGTACCTAAAAATATTGTACAAAAGCTTTTAAAACTACACAAGTCCCTTCTTCAGATGTCAGATCAGAGACGTATATTTTAATTGAATGTTTTCTTAATTCTTGATGTTGATTGTTTGTCTTTTGTCTCTCATATATTACATTGTAAATCGATATGATGTTCCTGACGAACGTCGGTATATAAAAAGCAAGCAAATAAAATAAATAAAATAAATTCACATCTAAAAATGTCTCAGTAACTCATGTACAGTATTTCTGGATAACACTTACATAACTCCAATAAAAGCTATCACAACCTGCCAAGAATACAATTTACTCCAAGAGACAAATCTGCCATTTCAACACAACAATAACTCCCAGGACACAACAGCAACAACCCTACCCAGGAAAGAGCAGCATTGAAAATATTACATCAGGCCCTAGAAGACCAATACACCTCCTACTGAAAACAGAACAAGACAGACTGCTATAGACCCCTAGAAACTATAAACTAGCAGAATCCTTCATCTTGATCACACATACAGAACACAGGCAAAACTGTCCAGTGAATAAAGAGAGATAAATCCTTCTCTATTTATGCAGGGAGAAGTGAAAATCAAAGAGCAAATAAGATAAAGGGTGAGAAAAGAAATATGCAAAGGTCCACCAGCAAGAGGCAGAAATTGTAAATGCTTAGCTTGGCATTTATAAAAGAGAAAAAGAATAAAGAAAAAGCAAAAGATGACAAATAGCAAAAAAAAAAAAAAAAAATCCCAAGAAAAGTGAAAATTTCTCTGGTCACTTGGCTTAAGTTTTCTAAATATTTTCCAACTCTGCACATCTATCCAGAATGGCAGAGATCGGGGGGGGGGGGAGAGACGGGACAACTGGATAGAATGGAAGGGTCAATTTGGTCTATCCGCCATCATTCACTATATTGCTGTTTCTTTAAACAAAGCCCTGAATTCATAGCCAATGATAAAGAAAAAGCTTTTTTGTCAGAATATAGAAAAGAGCAAAAATCAACAATAATCAAAGTGTTTCATCCTATGGAAAAACCTCTAGCAGTCTATATCCTAAGAATGTAATAGAGCAAGAAAGAAAAAAGCACAGTCAAGCTTCTGTGTGTAATACCTGTAGCTCCACAAAGTGATTTGATTTAAATAAAATTAATCCACAATAGCAAAACTAAATCAACTTTCAATCTGAATCGAACATGTAACTAATTTTTGTGAAGAAAAAGTTAAATGGAATTTTCAGAAAAGGTTGAAGTCAATATTAACATTGGAGGTGAAAGCCCTGTTTGCAATACGGGTCAGCAGGTATTCCAACAGAAAAGCCGAGGCACTGTTACTGCCCTCTCCCCTCCGAGCTCACTGATTTTTTTTCCATTTTTCCATAACTGTGTCTGAGGATATACAGCTCTAGTAATGTAAGGGAATACAATTGAAAAAAGGCTCTCAAGGCAGAAGTAGTTAGATTCTTTGAGCTATCAACATGCCAGTTTCTTGGCTCCTTTCTTCTTTTGATTTTATTCCCAGGTTTCCTTTTCTTGCCCTTACATACAGCTTGATACTGTAAGGCCGCGGTAGAAACAGTGCGGCAGTGTCAGGCGCACCCTTCCTCCCCGCACGCACAGTTCTCTTGACCTAGCGCCTGATACTCTCTTCTAATTGCATGCAAATGCATGCCGCGGCTGTGAAGCGTTAGGGAAGGGTTATGCCCGCGCAACCCATTTTACTGTATAGGCGCTTAATACAGCGCCTATACAGTAACCTGGGTGCGCTGGTACCTGTCATTTCAAATGACATTTGAAATGACAGGCACCAGGAAGTGTAAAAAACAAAATTTTTAAATACCTGTCGGAGGGCCGCGTGGGTCCAGGCAGCCGGCGGGATCCGGGGGGCGGGTGGTCGCATGTTAAATCTAGGCCGCGGGCGGGTGGGCGCCTGTTCCAGGCGGCAGCGGTGGGTGGACGCGTGTTAAATCTAGGCCGGTTGCACAGACGCGCATTCATCCAGGCGGAGGAGCCGGCGGCGAAAGCAGCCGGCTCCTCCGCCTGGATGAATGAATTCATTCACCCATTCATTCATCCATCCAGGCAGAGGAGCCGCCGGCTCCTCCGCCTGGATGAATGCGCGTCTGTGCGACCCGGCCTAGATTTAACACGCGACCACCCGCCCCCCGGCTCCCGCCGCCGCCCGCCGGCCGTCTGAAACTAACGCGCGTCCACCCGCCCCCGCTGCCGCCGCCTGGAACAGGCGCCCACCCGCCCGCGGCCTAGATTTAACACGCGACCACCCGCCCCCCGCCGCCTGGACCCACGCGGCCCTCCGACAGGTATTTAAAAATGTTTGGGTTTTTTTCTGACAGGTTTTATGTGTCCCACAGCATTACATTTTCTCGATCATCTCTGTATCGCTTTTTTTTTTTATTGTGTTTTATTGTTTTTGAGTATCTTAAGCGGTGTCGATGGATTTGTTACTAGACTCACAGTCCTAACACCTACTAGGGGGAGGCGGTAAACTAACACGTTAAGGCCGCGGCAAAACAGCGGGTTACTAAGGAGATAATATCAGCGCCCGTTACAGTATCGGAGGGGAATAGCTAATTCCTTCATTATACAGCTAATTCATTCATTTACACATCATATACATGCTGGGTGCGGAAAGGGTTATGTGTCTATTTTACGAAGCGCTAAGGACGCGTGAAACTGGAGACTGGATCGCTGGATCGCCTTACTCGTCTGTATTGTGCGCTCCCAGCACGTTACAGACGGGGAATCTTTAACCGCATGTTACTGTATCGACCTGATAGTTGCTTGTTTTAACTCTAGCCCATTTTTCAGCTCTTCGCCTATTTCTATCCAACAGTATAATGCCGCTATATTATCCATACAAATATCATTTGCTACTACTGTTATATTGTTAGCTAGGTCTTCAGCTGATTTAGTTATTGTATCATGTGATTTTGTTTATTGCTGCATATACTGTGATGAACAAGTTATCAACCTGCTTCAAAGGGTAGTCAAAATAAAAAGATTTTAATACTTTTTAATCGCTTATTAAAGGAATCAGTAGAACTAAGGGTCACGAAATTAAACTTCAAGGGGGACAACTCAAAACCAAACTCAGGAAATATTTATTTGCGGAGAAGGTGGTGGATTCCTGGAATGCCCTTCCGGAGAAGGTGGTGAATATAAAAATAGTCAAAGAATTCAAAGAGGCATGGTATAAACACTGTGCATCCCCTAAAGGCTAGAGGACAGAAATCAAGAAAAGTGTACATGGGGGTAACTTGCTGGTATACCAGTTACTCTTAGCAAAAGGCATGGAAATTACTACCCTTAACCACTTAGCCTTGATGCTTTTAATGCAACTGCAAAATTGCTCTCTACTTCAACGGCAGAGGGGAAATGGGAATTGGATTCAAACAACCACCAATGACGGCCCCAACTTTTACTGTCAGGGGTACTGATAACCATGGGGGTAACCTGCACGGAGCAGCAATTACTACTTTTAATAGACAGCATAGGGATTACTACCCTTAACCAAATGCCTTGATGCTTTGACACAAATGCAACATCATTCTCCCCTTGGACGGCGGGGGGGGGGGGGGGGGGGGGGGGGGGGGGGGATTGGATTCAGATGACAACCATCATAGACCCTGACTTTTACAGTCTGGGGTACTGATATGCACACATAAGAGAAAAAGCACAAGACTGCTTCTACAGCCAAGTCCATAAGCAAAGCAAGTCAAGTAGCACTGTCTGAATTTTCAAGAATGTTCATCATCCAGTAATAATGTTGCTAGCAGTAATTTTTTTTATGGGCTATCATAAGGCTTGGGGATAACTGCACAAAGTGGCAACTACTACCCTTAAGAGAAACATGGCGGTAACCTGCATGGCGAGGCAGTTACTACCATAAGAAGCTTGCTGGGCAGAGTGAATAGACCATTTGGTCCTTTTCTGCCATCATTACCTATGGAAAAAAGGGAAGACAACTACAAGTAGCAGCAAAAACGGTAATGTGCAAAGTATAATTTGAGCAATCGAACACTTCTGCTTTAAATTAGTTGGATTGCTGAATATAACCCTGAAGTAACAAAGCTGGAATGAAATTGGTCATATTTTCATTCTGAAGCCCTTGTTAAAAGGAATTAAAGACATTAGAGCAATAAAAATCACCACTAAATCTAACAGAACAGCAATAGCAAGTCTTTTCAAAGCATTACACTGCAATTTGCCCTCTCATTCTTCAATACTGGTCTGTTTTAAAAACAGTAATGGAAATACAAACACAAAAAACGTCTCTAGAGGAAAACAGAGAAGTACTTTCCATCATAGTCAAAAAAAAAAAAATGTCCCCGTATCTTGGCTCATTCACAAACACTCTGTTAAGAAAAAGGCAGCAGGTAGCACAAAGAGCCAAGTCAAACCAGAAATACTAAACTGCACACTCTGCCTACTCTTGGGGCAGCCGGAAATGGAAGGGAAACAGCATCAGATTTAGCATTCTAGGCTCCATTTTACCTCTGTCTGAAAAGAGCCTTCTAAAAACAGATCAGACAATGACATGAATACAGCCTTCGTTTCCTACTCTCTCTTTTTAATTTATTTATAAATGCCTGAAGCAGCTAACTCAAGCCCCAAAGATGTTAATTAGCCATTGGAAAAGAAAAAAAAGAGCCTATTTTAGAGATAACCCCAACTGAATGAGAAGTGTACAACATAGAGCAACTGAACAGCAGAAACTCACAAATGCAGTTAAGTAAAAGCTGCATTAGACATCCTGAGTAATAAGAAGCAGCAAGGGAGTCATTTTCCTCAGCAGCCTAAATTACCGTGCCTCTAAACCAGGTTTTATGGCAAAATGATTTGATCAAGTAGTGTTTGAAGCCCCAGAACTGTGTGTTGTGCACTGCCACATTTCTTCCACAATCAAAGTTATTTTACAGGTTTCCTACTCTGTCCTCAGATATGCTTTTCACAGAATGGAAAAACATGAGCCTCATTTTCTGTGAACAAAGCACAAACAGAACTACTAACCTTTCCCTTCACTTATTTATGATGCAACTTTCAATTTCTGCTAATTTTATATATAGAATTTTTCCTCTCAAGCAGCACATTTTCTATAGACAATCTGTAATAAAAGCAGAAGACTACTGTCGGGACTTCATGCCAATGTTCTGCATGGACAGTAATACAGTGTGTGGAAAGTATTCTGGAGCTGAAGAGAAAATTGGGTAAGCAATCAGAATTTGCCAAAGTTTTCCTGCACTTACATTACAGTAATGCAGTGATGTGGTTTCACATTAGTACACTGACCAACCACTGCTGAATCTCTTTAAATGTACCACAGAAAGCATCAGAAGAGACATGCTCTGGGATCATTGTTTCTTCCTCCATCCCTTGATCTCACTCTGAATAAAAGCATACCTACATTAGTTATTTAAAACAAGCTGCCTTTCGCAAAACCAGGGGGCAAATGTTTAATGAACATATGTGGGAGGTGTAGTTTGTTACAGCATTAAGCTAAAAAGTCCAGAGAGGGATACAATTTCAAATTCCTCTTTACCACAAAGACTAATGGGCCAGTACAGTAAAGTCCGCGGGACTGTCCTGTGCACACGGTTCAGTATTCAAATTAGGGTCGGCGGTAAAAATAGGTAAAAAGAGGCGCTAGGGACACTAGCGTGTCCCTAGCGCCTCTTTTTGGACAGGAGCTGCGGCTGTCAGCGGGTTTGACAGCCACGTTCAATTTTTCCGGCGGCGGTTCTCAAACCCGCTGACAGCCACGGGTTCGGAAACGGACGCTGGCAAAATTGAGTGTCCAGTTTTCAACCCACAGGCCGACTTCAATTTTTTTTTTTTTAACTTTTTCTAACTTTCAGGACCTCAGACTTAATATCGCCATGATATTAAGTCAGAGGATGCACAGAAAAGCAGTTTTTACTGCTTTTCTGTGCACTTTCCCGGTACCCGGAGAAATTAGCGACTACCTTTGGGTAGGCGTTAATTTCTGAAAGTAAAATGTGCGGCTTGGCCGCACATTTTCCTTTCTGAATCACGCGGGAATACCTAATAGGGCCATCAACATGCATTTGCATGTTGCGGGCGCTATTAGGTTCGGGGGGGGTTAGACGCGCGTTTTCGACCCCTTACTGAATAAGGGGTAACACTAGCGCGTCGAAAACGCGCATCCATTCGTGGGTTAACAGTGTGCTCCGCCGGAGCGCACTGTGCTGTATCGGCCTGTAAGCAAGCTGCTTTATCTCCCTTCTCCCTCAATTTCATCCATCCACTATCATCACTCCTTTTCTCATTTTCCTTAGAAAATTTCATAGTCCAGACAACAGCAAAATATCCCAGACCATTCAATCACACAAAAGGCAAAATTTCAATTTCTAAGATTGCTTTAAATTTTACTAACTAGAACACTTGGATGAGCAGTGCTAAAGAAATCCAAGTTATTTTTGCCCTATTAATAGTGAGCAGTCACAGATTACTGAACCACTAGATTTTTCACAATAAATTGTATTTCAAACCAGGGCTGGAAATTCCCTAGACACCAATCACCAAATATTTTGATGGTTAAAAACATCATCCTGGTGTAGTCTCGTACTGTGGAACTTCTCTGCCCACCTTCAGATCTGTAAGAAGAGAGTCTTTGGCTGATGTAGTTCTCAAACAAAAACTGTTTTCAAATAAAAAAGCAACTGCAGCCATATGATAGTCTCCTCCCCACTTACTTCCCCCACCATATAAGCCACAGGCATAAAATATGCACAATGGATGACACAGAGACCCCACTTAAAATCCTACTTCTCTTATGATGCACTTCCTTTCCAAACAAGAAGCACATGCTTGGAAGGGGAAGGAGTCACAGGGCCTGGGATCACTGAGTCTTGTGCTGTCCCCCCTGGGATCAGACAGAAGTAAAATAGAAGGAAGGGGGAGTTTGGATAAGATAGGTGAAAGGAAGTAAACATGACAGAAGTGGGAACAGAGCTGACAACTTATGAAAAGTTTTACTGACAACCCTATTTTTCTTTGCTGACAAGTTTTATCAACACCATTGTGTGTATAGCTGAATGCCTAATTCCAGGTCTTCCCAAAACTATCCCGGAGACTCCACAGCCAATCTGGTTTTCAGGATATCCTCAAAAAATATGTATTAGTTCAATTTGCATGCATTGCAAACAGAGTAAACTAAAACTGATCTCACGCACATTAAATGTAGATAGTCTGAAAACCAGACTGACTAAGTTCACCAGCACAGGTTTGGAAACCCATCTTAAAACCAAGATTCATCCCTTTATGCACCAAGACAGTCTCTAACACCCAATACTGCAGCATGGCAGAGTGCAAGCCCAAGGCTTGTTGCTCAACAAATTTAATGCCACTTTTTTTTTTTTTTTTTAACACTGTCAGTAAATTTACTGACAGAAAGCAACTCTGATTGGTAAAATGGAGAAAAGAAACAAGGGAGAAAGCAGAGCTGCTTACCTATAACAGGTGTTCTCCAAGGACAACAGGCTGCTAGTCCTCACACATGGGTGAATCCCTAGCTATAGGCTGTCCAAGCAGGAAACCTGAAAGCACTACCATGCACCCTTTCACCTGTGAGGCAGCCAACCCACAAGGGGTCCAGGCTAGAAAAGAGTTGGGTTCTACAAAGAAAACCCACATAAATGACAGACAAAACCCTCATGTGTAGTAGCATGGGTGCCTAACGCAGAGGAGTGATGAGAATGAGAGCAGAAGCATACTCTGCATCACAGAAAACATTGCAAGTAGGGTTTCGGATCTGTAAACCCTGACAATGAAAGCAAGTCTGGAATCTCCTGGTACAGGAAAAGCCTAGAGATATAAACAAGAGAATGACTCTTGGATGAAGACTGCACAGTTTCCTTTGGTGTCAGAAGACAATCCCACTTCGTCCGCACTTACCCTCCAGACCGGTAAGATCTGCCTACAGAGACACCCTCGTCGCCCCCCCCCCCCCCCCCCCCACCCGCAAAAAGCACATTAAGGAAACAAGCCCTTTCCACAACTGGCCCGCAGCAATGGAATGCTCTCCCACCGGAACTTCAGCGCAAACAATGCCCGATTACCTTAAAAAAAAAAAAAAGACTCAAAACCTGGCTGTTTGAGCAAGCTTTCCCTTAATTCATCAGTTCCTTCCAGCTCCACTCTTCAGAAGATTAGTTCCATATTCAGGTACCCTATCTATGTACAAGACCCTTTCAGTTTCTCAGGTTCCCTAGACACAAGACTCTTCAGTTTTTAGGTACCCTAGATACAGTCAGTTTGTTCAGCTCTTTATCCTCCGGCTCTCCTGAAGAGCCCATCTTCTATTGCCCGGTTGATCCCAGTTAATGTATCCCTTGTTGTGATGTAATGCATTCTTACATGCCAGTTCACTTTCTAATGTAAACCAAAGTGATATGTAATTTTTTACATGAATATCGGTATATAAAAATGCTAAATAAATAAATAAATAGTCAAGACCCAGCTGAGGCCTGAAAAACTCCCCAGAAAGAAACTGACCATCCAGAGGACAGAATGTCTCTGCAGAAGTCTTGCCTCACAAATCTGCTACATTTTATTTGAAGGGGTGAATACTCACGTGGACAAAGGTGAACCAGTAGATATGGAGTATTTGGATTTTCAGAAGGCATTTGGCAAAGTCCCGCATGAGAGGCTTCTAAGAAAACTAAAAAGTCACGGGATAGGAGGTGATGTCCTTTTGTGGATTACAAATTGGTTAAAAGACAGGAAACAGAGGGTAGGATTAAATGGTCAATTTTCTCAGTGGAAAAAGGTAAACAGTGGAGTGCGCCTCAGGGATCTGTACTTGGACTGGTACTTTTTAATATATTTATAAATGATCTGGAAAAGGGTACGAGTGAGATGACCAAATTTGCAGATGACACAAAATTATGCAGAGTAGTTAAATCTCAAATGGACTGTGATGATTTGCAGGAGGATCTTGCGAGACTGGAAGTTTGGGCTTCCAAATGGCAGATTAAATTTAACATGGACAAGTGCAAAGTGATGCATATAGGGAAAAATAACCCTTGCTGTAGTTACACAATGTTAGGTTCCATATTAGGAGCTACCACCCAGGAAAAAGATCTAGCGTCATAGTGGATAACACATTGAAATCATCAGCTCAGTGTGCTGCAGCAGTCAAAAAAGCAAACAGAATGTTAGGAATTAAGAAGGGAATGGAAAATAAAACAAAGAATGTCAAAATGCCTCTATCGCTCCATGGTGAGACCGCACCTTGAATACTGTGTTCAGTTCTGGTCACCGCATCTCAAAAAGGATATAGCTGCACTGGATCTGTAGAGAAGGGAGACCAAAATAAGGGTCATGGAATAGTTGCCCTATGAGGTAAGGCTAAAGAAGTTAGGGCTGTTCAGTTTGGAGAAGAGACGACCGAGGGGGGGATATGATAGAAGTCTACAAAATCATGAAAGATCTTGAACAAGTTAATGTAAATCAGTTATTTACTCTCTCAGATAATAGAAGGAACAGGGGGCACTCCATGAAATTAGCAAGTAGCTCATTGAAAACAAATCAAAGAAAATTATTTTTCACTCAGCGCATAGTTAAGCTCTGGAATTCATTGCCAGAGGATGTGGTTACAGCAGTTAGTGTAAATGGATTTAAAAAACTATTTGGATAAGTTCCTAGAGCAGCGCTTCTCAACCAGTGTGTCGCCAAACACCAGCAGGTGTGTTGTGTCTCTCGGTGTCCCACTGCCCTGTTGTACTTTCCTTCTCCCTTTTTCCAGCCCCCATGGGTCAACTGGAAGCCTCCTTTCATCCTACCCCCACTGCCCAATGGGAAGCCTCCTTTATTCTGCCTGCCCCCGCACAGGCCAATCGGAATCCTCCTGGAGTATTTTATTTATTTATTTTATTTATTTATGCAATTCTTATATACCGTTGTTCAGAACACAAGGTTCTATCTTTACGGTTTACATCGTACAAGCTAATAAATAACAGTTGGAAACAGAATAATTACAACAAAAAACTTAATAAAATAAAATAAGATGGCTAAAGTCAACTATAATATAAAAAATTAAATGAAATTAAGAAAGTGTAAGAAAGATAAAAAGATAAAAATTGTCTAGTATATTGCAGACTTAGAAGTCATCCTGAGCCAATCCAAGATGGCGATCGCATGAGCACATGCAGACGCCTCTGCTCCGCAGCAGAATTTCTGCCCAAGTCTTTTTCATCCTGTTTGATTTAAAATTATTACCTTAAGATGCCGCACATGAAAAGAAAAGCCCGGGTCCGTGAAGTACTTTCCTCCACACCGATATCTGACGCAAGACAACCTCGGATAGAGGAGGTTTTTGCGAGGCCCGCTGCTGAGAGACCGGAGGGAGGGGCCGCATGCGTGTTCGACGAGAAGCAGACGCCGACCGCATTGACCAAAGAAACATCCCTCAGCCCCGGTGCACCTAGAACTCCCAGTCCGCCGCCTGGTCCTCCAAAAAGATCGGAGGAATATCTGGGGAGAACATCTGACCCAAATACCCCCCTGACCTCGTTGGCCCAGAGAGTCGGAAACGGGACGTTAACCGACTCGGTGAGCCCAGGGCAGGGCTCCAACGGCCAAAGTATCGAGAATCAGAGGGAGAGGAATCCAGAAGCGGCTGAGAGAGACCCTTTGGACGTAGGAGTGATAATGCCGGATATAAGAGATATGTATGGGGACTGTATCAGAAAAAGTAACTTTGCAAGAGGTTTGGAAGCTACTGCTGGATATGGACAAATCAATTAAAACTATAACATCAATGTTAAGAGATCAGGAAAAAAAAGTCCAAAGTCTTGAGAATAAGACAAATCTTATTGAAGCTTCTATGACAGAAATGGAGCAAGAGATAAAGAAAGTCAAAGAAATTCAAGTTAATCTAATTAAATCAGAAGTTCTACATTCAAACAAAATGGAATGTTGGAGAATGCTATCAGGAGATCTAATTTGAGGTTGCTAAATTTTCCTAAATCTCGTATATTGCCGCCGAAGGAATTGCTTAAAAGCTATTTTATAAAAGTTTTGAAGTTTCAAGAGACTGCCATTCCAACTATTTCCAAGGCATATTATCTCCCATCGTTTAAAGATCAAAAGGATGATGGGAAGCAAGGAAACAAAGAGGAGTCATCTTTAAACTTAACAGAATTATTGGGAAAATCATCAGAGACTCCTATCACATCTAGAGCAACTCTATTGGTGACTTTTACTTTTATAGCGGAAAGGGATTCCATACTTAGGCTTTTTTTTCGAAATCCAAACCAGCAATTTCATGGCCAGGTAGTTCGGGTTTTTCCTGATATTGTAAAAATAACTCAGGAGAGAAGGAAAAAATTTCTTCTAATGAGAAATGAGGTTGTTGCTAGAGGAGCAAAGTTTAACTTACGTTTTCCATGTAAGTGTATACTTATTTCAAAATACTAAATATGTTTTCTCAGAACCATCACATCTCCAAGAATATCTGGACTCTCACTCTAATTAGATATCCAGGGGAGGATAGGTAATAGTAGAAATAGCAGCGGGAGTCTTATGCCATTCTGATTTATATATTTATTCTTGTGTTATCTGCTTCTTTACATTTTGGATCTCTTTTCTCCTTTGATTTTCAGAGATGAATAATACTTTTTTTTAGATATGGTGTTAAGTTCATTGACATGATTTAAATTACCTTTTTTTTTTATCTCTGTTTATGTCTGAGAATATTGTATAATGTTCGATATTGTTGAAAATCATAAAAATAAAATAAAATTAAAAAAAAAGAAGTCATCCTGAGCCTTGATTCCAAATGCTTGTTGAAAGCACCAGGTTTTCAGGTCTTTCTTGAATCTCTTTAGATTGTCTTGCATTCTTAGTTCTAATGGTAAATTATTCCAAAGCTTTGGCCCTGCGACTGATATAGCTCTTTCCCTCACTTCGCTTAAGTGCACCGAGATTTAACGGTGGGAACCGATAATAATCCTTTGTTGGCTGACCTCAATTCTCGTTGGGGTACATGTAATTTGATGGTCGTATTCAGCCAATCTGTTTTGTCTCCATGTATGATTTTATAGATCATACATAAGGTTTTATGTTTAATTCTGTATTCCAATGGTAGCCAGTGTAACGATTTTAAGACTGGCATAGGAAGAAGGGAGGAAGTCTTTGATTGGCCAGTGAGGCAGGCATCGTATAGCCCGGGGGTGGGGTGGGAGGAATGGCAGTGTCGAACCCCGACGAAGCAAGGCCGCCACCGGAGCCCATCCCCATGGCAGCGAAAAAAGAAGGCCCGCTGGAGTAAAGCCGCGGCGGAACTGGAGCCCATCCCTGCAGTGAAGGAAGAAGAGGTTTTTGGTGGGAGCTTGTGTCTGTGGGTGTGGAATGGGTGCCTGGGTGAGAGCTTGTGTCTGTGGGTGTGGAATGGGTGCCTGGGTGAGAGCTTGTGTCTGTGGGTGTGAATGGGTGCCTGGGTGAGAGCTTGTGTCTGTGGGTGTGAATGGAAGCCTGGGTGAGAGTTTGTGGGTGTGAATCGGTGCCTGGGTGAGAGCTGGTGTGCATGGGGTGCGAGAGCAATTGTGTGATTGACAGCTTGTATATGAAAGAGAATGAGTGTGATTGAGAGAGAGACTGGTCAGGGAAGTGATGTGTTTCTGTGTGAGAGAGAGAGACCGAGACTGGTCATGGGATCTAATTGGGGATGTGTGTGAGTGACTGGTTGTGGGCGCTAAGGAAGAGGACTGTGAGGACAGAGCTTCAGCAGCCCTTGCTGCTTCTGGTGAGTGCTATTAGCCTAGAAGGGAAAGGAGTAGGAGAGTTGCTGGAGAGGGTAAGTAAAGGTGGCTTTTTAAATTTATTTTTCTTGATTGATTGCCATTTTAATTATTGGGTATTATGCGATGTCTGCTGTTTTGAAATAATTTATTGATATTTGGACATGTTTTAATAATTTTTATGAGTTTTTAATTGTTGGATATTATTCTGTTCAGCAGCTGTTTTGTAACATTTTTAGTATAGCTTTACAATTTATTTCTGTGTGGGGCTCTATAGCAGCTTGGCTTATTCTGTTTTCCCAATAGGAAATGTATTAGTGTTTAGGGCCTGGTTTAATAGTTTTATTTCTTAGATAGGGTTGTTACTGGTTGAGTGTGTTCCATAATACAGGTGTAACTTTGTACAGATTAATTTGTGTGCATTATTGCAAATCCTGAGAGTCTGTTAGGTACTATATTTCTCTTTCCATTTCTCCAGGTTCACACTGCATGCAGAGTGGCTTTTTTGGTTTTCCATTCCAGTTTGTGTCTCCATATTTATAATCTGTGGTTTTTCTGTACTTGGTGAAGGTCAGTTCTGGGTGTGTGACCGTGGTGAGGTATTTTGCTAGCATGTAGGCATTTGTATCAAACTTATTTGTTGTGTTTTCTCAATAGGATATGCATTAAGGGTAAATTACTGTCTTTTCATAAGGAAGGCTATTGTGCCTGGTAGCAAAGGGAGTTTGTATTGTTTTTACTGAGATGTCATCAGAACCAGAATATATTTTTTGTATGGAGAGTTGTACAGGGTAATGCCCTAGATCTGCTCTGCACTCATTGCTTTCTATTGAGCTGATTCTACCACAACTGAGTGGTGGTCAAGCTGAGATTTTTGAAAGCCCGGGGCTGACTGCACTAGATAAGTAGTGTCAGCTTTTCTATATACTGGGGCAATAGATCCAGGATTTTCCCAGTTCTTTTTGAGGAGGTCAAGAAGAACTTGATGAATGGGAATAGAAGTGATCACTTTAGGGGCATCCAGGAATTGGAGAAGCTCCATCATCTGGTGCCTATCATCTTGCTCTGTCTGAAGCTGAAAAGGGACCAATTCCAACATTTCCTTCACAAAGTTAATGAAAGAGAGGTCCTCTGGAGGAAATTGGGGCATAAAGACTGTTTTTTAAAACAATTGACCAAAAAGCAAAGACAACCGTCCAGAAGTGATGTAATCTAACTGAATTGGGTGTGACTCAGACCTTGGGGATCCATAAAGTCAAGAGGCCGCCAATGAAGAGTGGGTGACTCGCCATAATGATGGCTACTGCCTGGAGACAATACCCTTATTCAATAAACATACACATGCTTACTGTGACTCCAACATCGCTCTAAGCTTCAACAGCAAGAGGAAATGTGGAAAAAAAGGATTTGCACTCACAAAGAGGGGAGTAGCTGGCTTGTTACGGCGGTTACTACCCCAAACCAAATGTGCCTGATACTTCACTTTCGATGCATATCCAGCATGGCTCTCTGCTGTAACAGCAGGGGAAAAGAAAAACTGATGCTTCACGCATATCCAGCATAGCTTCAACAGCAGGGGAGAAGAAAAAAGGATTCGCACTCACAAAGCGGGGAGTAGCTGGCTTGTTACGGCGGTTACTACCCCAAACCAAATGTGCCTGATACTTCACTTTCGATGCATATCCAGCATGGCTCTCTGCTGTAACAGCAGGGGAAAAGAAAAACTGATGCTTCACGCATATCCAGCATAGCTTCAACAGCAGGGGAGAAGAAAAAAGGATTCGCACTCACAAAGCGGGGAGTAGCTGGCTTGTTACGGCGGTTACTACCCCAAACCAAATGTGCCTGATACTTCACTTTCGATGCATATCCAGCATGGCTCTCTGCTTCAACGGCATGGGAGAAAAACTGATACTTCACGCATATCCAGCATAGCTCTCTGCTTCAACGGCAGGAGAGAAGAAAAACTGATACTTCACGCATATCCAGCATAGCTCTCTGCTTCAACGGCAGGGGAGAAAAAAAACTGATACTTCACGCATATCCAGCATAGCTCCCTGCTCCAACGGCAGGGGAGAAGAAAAACAACCAATAAGGGCTGTATAACATAGTCTGGGTAAAACAAATAAGCATGGGTGTAGCTTGCTTATTGCGGCACTTACTACCCCTACTACCCCTAACTAATCAAGCTAGATATTTCACTTGGATGCAGCTCCATCACTGCTCTCTACATTAATGGTGGGGGTGGAAGGGAAATAGAACCAAGAGCTAAGAGAAACAGATAAGTATGAGAGAAAAAATGTGTGAAGCTTGCTGGGCAGACTGGATGGGCCGTTTGGTCTTCTTCTGCCGTCATTTCTATGTTTCTATGTTTCTATGTTTTCAGTAGGAGAAGGAGGTGAAGGTAAATCATCGGTGTCTGCAGAAGTATCACCCCAGGTGTCATAAGGATCAGCAGGCTGACCTGTAGGATGAGAAGGGGGTTGGATACCCGACTGGCCCGGTTGAGGCTCCGAGAAAATCGAAGGAATCACCGGGGGCATCGGTGCCGGCATCGAAGGCATCCATGGCACCGATGTGCGTATCGCCCCCGATGAATGAATGGGTGGCGAGGGACGACATGGCATCAATGGCTGAGGCAATACCCACGAAGGAGGAATGCGGAACGGTGTTTCTCCTCCTGATGAAGCAGTCATCGGGGGAGCGCACCGGAGCCATCGGAGACCTGGGAATCACCGGTGGAAGGGCTGTCATGAGCGCCTCCATCCGGGATAGCAGCGGTGCCAGCGCTGCTGGAATCTGGTCGATAACCAGTTCCACTCTCGGTGCCGGTGTCAGTGCCGGAGGGACCTGGAGTCGTTGCATCGCCTTGTCGATGGCCTCCTGAAAAGGGTGACAAATAAAACAGCTCCTTTATGGAGAAAGATTGAACAGATTACGGCTCTTTAGCCTGGAAAAGAGTCAAGAGGGAATACAAATGAAATTCATAAAATCATGCTTAGGGTGTAATGTGTATAAAGCTGCTTACTGAACTGTGTCCTACTAAGCTTGTGTGCCAATATATTGTAAAAAGGGAAATGGTTATTTACTCTATCAAAACACTAGGACTAGGGGACACTCCATGAAAAACAATCAGCATATTTAAAACAAACCATAGGAAATATTTTTTCACTCAGTGCACAATCAAGCTATGGTATCTTGTCAGAGAATATGGTCACGTTAACTAATATACGGCTCGATACAGTAAGGCCACGGTAAAAACAGTGCGGCAGTGTCAGGCGCACCCTTCCTCCCCGCACGCACAGTTCTCTTCACTAACTCCCCGATACTCTCCTCTAATCGCATGCAAATGCATGCCGCGGCTGTGAAGCGTTAGGGAAGGGTTATGCCCGCGCAACCCATTTTACTGTATAGGCGCTGTAACCGTGCCTATACAGTAACCTGGGTGCGCTGGTACCTGTCATTTCAAATGACATTTGAAATGACAGGCACCAGGAAGTGTAAAAAAGTGTAAAAAACCTGTGTGTTATATAAAAAAAATAAAACAATTTTAAATACCTGTCGGAGGGCCGTGGGTCCAGGCGGCCGGTGGGCAGCCATCAGCGGTATCCGGTAGTCCCTTCTCCCTTCCTCCCTCCTTCCCCTGCCTGGATGAGCGCCAAAATCGCACGGGCGGGGCGGCAGCGGCAGTGGGGGGGGGCGGCAGCAGGATCCGGGAGCGGCAGGTAGGCAGCAGCGGGGGTCCGGGGGGGCAGCGGCAGCGGGGTCCAGGGGGGGCAGCGGCAGCAGGATCCAGGGGCGGCAGCGAGATCCGGGGAGCGAGTAGCGGCAGCGTGTTCGATCGGGCAGGCAGGTAGGTGGCAAAATAAAGATGGCCGCCTGCACGGGAAAATCGTGCAATTGGCCGCTGAAGACGTGACGTCACACCCCATGACGCCAAATGTCGTGACGTCACGTCTTCAGCGGCCAATTGCACGATTTTCCCGTGCAGGCGGCCATCTTTATTTTGCCACCTACCTGCCTGCCCGATCGAACACGCTGCCGCTACTCGCTCCCCGGATCTCGCTGCCGCCCCTGGATCCTGCTGCCGCTGCCCCCCCGGACCCCGCTGCTGCCTACCCGCCGCTCCTGGATCCTGCTGCCGCCCCCCCGTGCGATTTTGGCGCTCATCCAGGCAGGGGAGGGAGGGAGGAAGGGAGAAGGGACTACCGGATGCCGCTGATGGCTGCCCGCCGCCCACCGGCCGCCTGGACCCACGGCCCTCCGACAGGTATTTAAAATTGTTTTATTTTTTTATATAACACACAGGTGTTTTGTTTTTAACACTTTTTACACTTACCATAGCAGGCCTGAGCCTTGCTACTTTTTCATTTGTTTGTTTTTTTTGCTTCGGGAGGAGGGGACCGGACGGGGCTGCAGGGGACCGGACGGGACCAGGGCGGGTAAGCAATGTTTTTACACTACACTACACTAACTCCTACTAGGGGGAGGCGGTAAACTAGCAGGTTAAGGCCGCGGCAGAACAGCGGGGGTTACGGAGGAGATAATATCAGCGCCCGTTACAGTATCGCAGGGGAATAGCTAATTCCTTCATTAAACAGCTTTTTCGTTCATTTATATGCTGGGTGCGGAAAGGGTTTAGGAAAGGGTTTAGGAAGCGCTAAGGACGCGTGAAACTGGAGACTGTATCGCTGGATGGCCTTACTCGTCTGTATTGTGCGCTCCCAGCACGTTACAGACCGGGAATCTTTAACTCAACGTTACTGTATCGACCTGATAGTGGGGGATCATGCTTAGTAGAGTCTATATGGGTAGAAATCCCATGTGTGCTGGATAAGAGTATAGTGACAGGAGTATACTATCATCCACCTGGCCAATATGATCAGACAGATGATGAAATGCTAAGAAAGATCAGAAAAGTTAGCAATTTGGCAGTGCAGTAATAATGGGAGATTTCAATTACACAAGTATTGACTGGGTAAATGTAACATCGGGTCATGCTAGAAACAAAATTCCTGGATGGAATAAAGGACTGCATCATGGAGCAATTGGTTCAGGAACCAACAAGAGAGGGAGAATTTTAGATTTAATTCTTAGTGGAACGCAGGATTTGGTGAGAGGTAATGGTGGTGGGGCTACTTGGCAATAGTAGCCCCACCACCATTACACTAAATAGTAGCCCCACCACCATTACACTAAATTTTCAAAAGGGAAACTTTGATAAATGAGGAAAAATTAGAAAAAAAACTGAAAGGTGCAGCTGCAAAAGTTAAGAGTACAACAGATGTGGACATTGTTTTAATTGAGGCCTTAGAAGCCCCCAACACTACTTTGCTAAACTTCCGATCCTCTTCTACCTGCAGGTCTAGCCTGTAATGGTTTGTGAAAGTATCCCAGGAGGACCATGTGGCTGCCCTACAAATATTCTAAGGCACTGCATCACTACTCTCCACCCATGAGTTTGTTCGAGGTCTAGTAGAGCGGTCCAAGAAAACAAACCGGTAATCGATCCAGATGGATGTCAGCAACAAACACAAGGAGATGGATCGGTGTAAAACAAGTTTTATTGAAGCTTGCCCGACTCTGGCCGAGTTTCGCTCAAAGAGGGGCTAGTATAAACAAATAAAAGCACACACATACATGTAAACTTGAGACAACAAATAAAATGTGTGTCAAACATATGATGATGATGATGATGATGATCCTAATGCTCGACCTATCCTCTACCTTTGATACAATAAATCATGACATACTGCTAAATAGGCTCGATGAAATTGGATTAAAGGAAAAAACTAAAGCCTGTTCAGATCATACCTAAGTAACAGATATTATCAAGTTCAAATAAAAAACACATTGTCAGATGGGGGAGGAGTCAAGATGGTGGCAAATCATATCTTCAGCTCACCTCATCCAGTGCTCCGATTTGGATTTTGTTCTTCCTGCTGATGACATGCCTCCTAAGCACAAGGGGAAGTGCGTGTGTTCCCCTCCGCGGCAGCGAACCATCCCTGAACTGGCTACAATCCTGCCGTTGGTAGCAGTGGTCCCCGCTGACTAATTCGGAACAGGAGCCTCTGTTTCGCCTTAAGCCCTCCCGCCTCAAGGACATTGCCAGCATTTTCTCCAGTGTTCCCTCTGGACTCGGCCTCAGCCCACCCAAATAAGTTATTGCTCGGGTACATTCTGCAGGTGTGGACTGGTCTGCAGGGCGAAAAGGAAAGTGAAATTTATACTTGTCAGTTAATTTCCTTTAGTTCTAGCAGATCAGTCCAAGGACCTTCCCGAAAGACCACTGTAGCTGGTAAACCTTTGTAAGAATACTGTAAGAATACCGGTATTTGCAGTCACGCTGCAGCTTGGTTCCATGCGATCCGGTGTCTCACATTATAGACTACTTAAATTTTTTTGGCATACATCAAGTTAAGCCATGCAATGGGTGTGATGTACCTCAGATCTTGTTAAGATTAGAACGATATATTTTTATGTGCCCAGATTGATCGAAACAATCAAATTCAGTGGTCAGTTTTCTTATAATTGAATTTCCTGACAATTGCATTTGTTGATTATGGCGTGATTAGTGGGTGTTTGCAGCTATATAATAGATGTTGCCTCTGTGCTTACGTTATATGTCGTTGGACCATTGATGTGCTTTTTTGATGGAATTGTCTATGCGTGTTGTAGACATTCCATGGATTTTTCATATTAGTTGTTTGGTTTTTTGGAATGAATTTAGATTGCATTTCCATTTTTATTATAGTGTGTGAAATTCTTCACTGAAAAGTGAAGTGTTTTAGCAGCAATGGACCCATAATGTTAGTCAAAGAAATGACAGCATATGAAAATGTTTAAGTTGAGACATTTATACCATCTAAGGTATGTATGATTTATTTATTTATTTTTTTTAGATATTATTGAAGGATTCTGGTTTTCAATATATTGCTAGATGGTTTATTGTGTCGTTCAAAGTTCAGGTATGTTTTAAGTTTTCCCTGAAGAAGCCCTGATGTTTGGAGGGTGAAATGAAGAATTCTTTGTTAGGAATGTTAGAGAAAACGGATTGTACAGTATAAGGAGGAGGAAGGAAAAAATGTTTAATATTTGTGGGTTATGATCAAATTGTTACTATTCATTGAAGATATTTGTATAGTATGATGAGGAAGAAAGAAGTAGTGAAGATTGACAGGTTATGATAGAATCATTACTGTTCATTGAATATATTTGATGAGGACCTTGTGGAGTTCCTGAAAAAATTAATATGCTTTCCTTCTCTGCTGTTTTTTTCTGTCTTTTTTATTGTTTATTTTTTTTATATCTGGGGTTGGTATGATATGAGTGAGTATGAGTATGTTGGTAAATTGTGTGGTTTTTATATAGGGGAATGCGGGGATAGCAAAATTGCTTACCTTGTAATAGGTGTTATCCCAGGACAGCAGTATGTTGTCCTCACATATGGGTGACGTCACTGACGGAGCCCTATTGCGGGAAAAACTTGTCAAAGTTTCTAGAAACTTTTGACTGGCACTGTGAGGCCACTGAGCATGCCCAGCATGCCATGATATTCTCTGCCACAGGGGTCTCACTCTAGTCTCGTATTGTAGCAGTAAGCTTTAGCAAAAAATAAAATAAAAAGGTATGATACCCAACTCCGCAGGGTGCGGGTGGGTTCTGTGAGGACTACATCCTGCTGTCCTGGGATAACAACTATTACAAGGTAAGCAATTTTGCTTTATCCCAGGACAAGCAAGATGCTAGTCCTCACATATGGGTGAATAGCAAGCTAGAGGCTGAGACATTTTGTAGTGAAGCAACAGTGATGTATTGTTGTTGAAAATGAATCAGCCGAAGATTACAGCAGGTTGGATGTAGAAGGAGTTGGGATTAAACTGGAAACAAGTTCTTTAAGACAGATTGTCCACAGGCTGAATCTTGTCGTCCTTCTTTGTCCCAACAGTAATGAGCCGCAAAGGTATGAAGAGAAGTCCATGTTGCTGCTTTACATATGTCAAGGATTGGCACTGAACGATAGTGTGCTGCTGAAGTTGACATTGCTCTTACTGAATGTGCCTTTACTCGCCCTTGGAGAGGAAGGCCTGCTTTTTCATAACAAAACTGTATGCAATCTGCTAGCCAATTGGAGAGAGTATGCTTACCCACTCCTTTACCCGGTTTGTTTGGATCATAGGAAACAAAAAGCTGATTGGATTTCCTGTGGACTACAGTGCAGTTTAAGTAGAAAGATAGCGCACGCTTACAGTCCAAGGTATGTAAGGCTCTTTCTCCTTGTTGAGAATGGGGCCTTGGGAAGAATGTGGGTAAAACTATGGATTGGTTCAAATGGAGTTCTGTAACTACCTTGGGAAGGAATTTTGGATGTGTACGGAGAACCACTCTGTTATGTAGGAACTTCGTATAGTGTGAGTATGTGACAAGTACTTGTAACTCACTAACCTTTCTAGCCGTGACCTCGGACGTCCATCTGGGCGCTCAGGTCACGGCATGCGCTCATGCGTCTTCGCTGCCTTGAGCGCCCAAATTGGACGTGTGTTCATGCATCTTCGCCGGCAGGGCTGCTGGAAGCTGCTTTCGCCGCCAGCTGCCCGCCTCAGGAGGAGGGGAGAGAGGACTGGGGCTGCTAGAAGCATGCAGTAAGTTTACTTTTGTTACAATTTCTATTTGCTTTAATAACATGTCGAGTTGATTTTCGCCCTGCGCCTTGCTTCGGGAGGGGGGGGGAGAGAGGATTGGCAATCCCCGATGCCCGAGTGTAGGAGAACCAGGCCCGAGCATAGGAGAACCAGACCACACCATGTTACTCGCTTGCTCCAATCCACCCACTTATTTGACCGGAGCCTGCCTATTGCTGTCACATCCCTCTAACGCCAGGGTCAGGGTAGGCGGTAAATTAGCGGGTTAAAGACGCGGCAAAACAGTTGGTTAAAAAGGCGATAATCGGGCCGCACATTACTGTATGGGAGGGAATAGCTAATCCGATCGTTTACATATCATTTACATGCCGCGGGCGGAAAGGGATATGCGTCGATTTAAAGAAGCGATAAGGATTGGTAAAAAACGGATAGTGAATCGCGGGTTAGACTTGCGTGACCAAATTGTGGGTACAAAGCAGGTTAGAAACAGGGTAACCGCGGCTGCGCTTTACTGTATCGGCCTGTGGGAAAGGTTTGTTTTCAGAGGATGATACCAAAATCTACAACAGGGTTGACAGCTAGGAAGGTGTGGTGGTATCTAGAAAAGCTTGAGGAAGTCAGAGTCTGGCAACTAAGATTTAATGCTAAAAATTTGGAGTCATACATATTGGTTGCAAAAACCCAAGAAGTGGTAGTCTAGAGAGGAAAGTAGACTTGCTTACCTATAACAGGTGATCTCAGAGGAAAGAAGGATGACAGTCCTCATACATGGGTGTCATCCGATGGAGACTGGAATGGAAAACTTGTCAAAGTTTCTAGAAATTTGACTGAGCCTCTATGAATATGTACAGACCTGCATTATACCATGTGTCCATGCAGTGACTCCTCAGTCTTATAATATAGAATTAAAGAAGAAAAAAAAAACACACAAAGTAGAGACTCTCCACGGGGAGACAGGCAGAGCCCATGAAGACTGACATCCTGCTGACCTCTGAGAATATCTATTACAGGTAACTCTGCTTTCTCAGAGGAGAAGCAGGATAGCTGTCCTCAAACAAGGATGAATCCCTAGCTACAAACAGACCCCCTACAAAATAAAGGGACCAACAAAACAGGTGCCAACAGGCACAACAATGTTTTGTTGGTAACACAAGGTGGGCAGCCTGAACAAAAACAATAGGCTCTAAGTGGAAACAGAGTTGGGTTCTAAATATCAAGCAAATTCCGAAGGACAGATGGGCCAAACCTGCTATCGTGACGGCCATCCCTCTCCGAACAGTAATGTGATGTGAATGAGTGAATGGACCTCAATGTTGCAACTCTGAAGATCTCCTCCATGGAGACTGCTCACAAGTGGACCACTGATACTGCCATGGCTCGGAGACAGTGAGCCTTGACATGACCCACAAGATACAATCCTGCCTGGGCATAACAGAAGGACAGTCTGCTAGCCAACTGGATAGCATTTGTTTGCCAACAGCAAATCCCAGCCTCTTCTGGCCAAAAGAAACAAAAAGATGGGTGGACTGTCTATGAGCTTCGCTCCAGATAGAAGGCCAAGGCTCTCACAATCTAAACCTTGCAAGACTTATTCACCTTGGTGCAAATGAGGCCTGGGAAAGAATGATGGTAGGACAATGGACTGGTTAAAATGGAAATCCGATACCTCCTTAAGCAAGAACTTAAGGTGCATATGCAAGACTACCCTATCGTGAAAAAATGTAATGTAAGGTGGAGCTCGCTAAGGCCTGGAACTCACTGACTCTGCATGCTGAAGTAACTACCACCAAAAATATGAACTTCCTTCAGATCACAGGAGCACTGTAGCTCAAAAGGAGCTTTCATCAGCTGAGCTAAAACAACACTGAGGTCCCAGGACACAGCTAGAGGCCTTAAGGGAGGCTTCAACTGAAGTAGACTCGCATGAAATGTGTAACTATAGGCTGTACAGAGATGGGTTTACCCTCTACACCATGGTGATACACACCAATCACACACAGATGAACCCTGAGTTGATCTTGAGACCAGCTTCAGAGAAGTGTAGAAGGTAGTGAAGCAGTTTTTGTGTTGAGCAGGAGAAGGGATCTAGGGCCTTTTGCTCACACCACACGGAAATCCACCTCACTTCAGTCTATAGGACTTTCTGGAAGCTATGAGGACACGAGACATCTTCCGAAAGTTGAGGGGTTGCAGGATCAACCTCTCAACATCCAAGCTGAGAGTCAGAGCCTGGAGTTTGAGATGCCACAACCTGCCCCAATCCTAGGTGACGAGATCTGGGGAAGTTCCCTGTCTGATCTTTTTCTGGATGGACAACTACTGAAGAAGTGGAAACCAGACCTTTGTTAGTCAATGAGGGGCAATGAGAATCATAGTTCCTTTGTCCTCCTTGAGATTCATCAAAGTCTTCAAAACCAGCGGAGCTGGAGGATACATGAACAGGAGACCCTGGCCCCAGTGAAAAGCAAAGATATTTGAGGCTAGCTTGCCATGTGCCCTGAACATGGAAAGAACAGAGGGATCTTCCTGTTCCAAGGGGGCACATACAAATCCACCTCTGGGGCTCCCCCGCTGCAGAAGATCCATTTTTCTATCCCCTGGTGCAGAGACCATTCATGGGATCTGAAGGACTGGCTCAGTCTACACTATCCTATTCTCCAAAGCAGCCAAATATGCAGCTCTGACCACCATCCAGTGGGAGAGGGCCCATGACCATATATGGAATGCCTCCTGACACAGGAGGTACAAACACGTAACATCCCTGCTTGTTGATGTAGTACATTACCACCTGGTTATCTATATGGAGCAATACAAATTTGTTGGACAGCCAATCTCTGAAAGCCCACAGCACGTACCTGATCACCGAAGCTCCAGGATGCTGATTTGATAGAGAGGTTCCTGAGCAGACCAGAGCCCGTGGGTTTGAGCCCATCTACATGGGCACCTCAGATCAGAATGAAGCGACACAGCGAGCCGGGGAAGGATCCACTCCCCTAAAGCTGGGAATGAGAGGAGAAGATCATATTCAAGTACTATGTGGAGCCCCTCAATCTATCCCCTTTAAAGAAACTTCAGAGGAAATTTTAAAAGCAATTTCTTCTATGGAGAAAGCGATTGCCTCACTTTCACTGTGAAAGAGTATCGAAAAAAACCAATCAGAGAAAAGAGTGGAAAAAAATGAATCATTAATCCTCGGCTTGGAAACTAAGGTTACTGGAATGGAGAAAATTCAGGGGAATTTGATAAAAATCGGAGAATTTACAAATGGTCAAAATGAAAAATCTGGAGAACTATATAAGGAGGAATAATATAAGGATATTAAATTTTCCTAAAACGCGATTGTTATCCCACCGAGAACAGCTTAAATGTTATTTTCTTAAAATTTTGAAATTGGAAGAAAAAGATTTGCCTAGAATTATTAAATTGTACTATCTACCACAGTCAGATAAAGAGAAAGAACCTAGTGAGCAGAAGGAAAAGATGGAAGCCTCCTTTGACCTGACCACCATCCTGGAAAAATCTAGTGATTTAGAAGTTGAAGAAAGAGCCACTCTTTTTGCACAATTGGATACAGCACTTGAGAGAGATCTTATTCTTAAACTGTTTTTTCAAAATCGAGAACAAAAGTTTTATGGATATCCTATTAAGATTTTTCCTGACATTACCAAGTTAACTCAAATAAAAAGGAGAACATTTTTGGAAATGAGAAGGAAGGTTCAAAAAAGGGGTGCAAAATTGTTGCTTCGGTTCCCGTGTCAATGCCTTATAATTCATGAAAATAGTAGATATTTGTTTAAAGAGCCGGAACATTTACGTATTTATCTATACTCATTCTAACTAAGCTTAAGGGAAGTTGGTGAAAGGAATATGAGCGCTGGTTAACGCCGAAGCATTTGGATGATATATGTTATTACATTATTTCCTTGTATTTCTGCTCTTATTACATCTTCTCTCTCTTATTACCTATTATTGAGATATGAACAAGATAGGGGTGGTTAAAATATTATTTCTTGTTGTAATAAGGGTTTGTTATAATAGTTAATATATATACCCCTACATTATGGTTTATGTCAAATTTCCAAACATTATTGTTTTGTGAATTTTTTGAAAAATCAATAGAAAAAAAAAAGAAGAAGAAGAACACGATGCTGGCGCTCAATCAGCAAATGCTTTTTGCCATTACAAACAGGGTAACTGACTTCAATTCTTTTAATAGAGAGCAAAAAACCCCATCAGATTGGGTAAGAAAATGCTTATGAGATGATTAATAAGGAGAATTCACACCTACTCATATGCATTTTAAAAAGACAGGTCTTTGAAGTCTTTTTGAAGTGTTGTAAATTAGTGATCTCTTTCCACATTGTGGGTCCAGCAACTGAGTGAGCGTGATCTCTAGTGACATCTAATCTTGCTATTTTAAAGATCTGAATTTCAAGTAAATATTTATTTTGTGAACAAGGTTGTCTAGTCAGTTTATAAATACATAGAGATGAACTTAAGCAAATGGAAGATTCTTTATTAAGTTTAAAATTTTATATTGGATTCTGAATGAGATTGGCAACCAGTGTAACGAGTACAACACCGGTGAAATATGATCCCTCAGTCTTGATCCAGTTAAAATTCTAGATGCAGTGTTTTTGATAAGTTGAAGAGGATGGATGGAATATGTAGGTATACCCAAGTATAAAGAGTTACAGTAATCCAAGTTGCTCAGAATCAGAGCTTGTATTACAGTACGAACGTCATGTGCTTGTTCAAGTAAGGGCTTTAGATGTTTTCAGAGATGCAGTTTATAAAAAGGATTTGACTACTGTGGAAATTTGACAATGCATTGATAGGTTTGTGTCCAAGATTACCCCTACATTTCGAACTTTTAGGGTAATTGGAATAATCTCACCCTGAAAATTTAGGGAAGTTGGAAAATCAGGAGGTATTGTTTTACAGCCAGATAAAGGATTACTTCAGTCTGATAGATTCAGTTTCAGTTTGTTATGTGAAAGCCAGCATTTAACTGAGTTAATACATAAGATGACAAAGGGTAAAGTATCAGGCCAGGATGAGTTGAAAAGGGCAAAAAAAATTAGATATCAGCAAAGATATAAAAATTTACACAGACATTTGAGTAGTTGGCAGAGAGAAGCAAGATAACTATTGAACAAGATGACTGACAGCAGAACCCAGTGGAACACCAGAGGACAATGGATACATAGAAACATAGAAAATGATGGCATAAAAGGTCCATCCAGTCTGCCCAGCAAGCTTATGGTGTTAACAGATGCAGTTTATAAAAAGGATTTGACTACTGTGGAAATTTGACAATGCATTGATAGGTTTGTGTCCAAGATTACCCCTACACTTTGAACTTTTAGGGTAATTGGAATAAACTCACAAGCTACTATTGCTTATTAAATCAGTCATAATAGTTTATGGATTTATCCTCTAGGAACATATCCAAACATTTTTTTAAACCCAGTTACACTAACTGCTGTAACCACATCCTCTGGCAATGAATTCCAGACCTTAACTATGCAGTGAGTGAAAAACATTTCTTCGATTTGTTTTAAATGAGCTACTTGCTAACTTCATGGATTTATCTGAGAGAGTAAATAATCGATTTACATTGTTCAAGTTCTTTCATGATTTTGTAGACTTCAATCATATATGTCTACTCTGAATTGCCTACTCTCAACAACTTCCTCTTTCCCTGGGAGCCTTGCAACATTCAACAATGTCCTCAATTTACTCACTTTATTCCAAAACATTTTTCATACCCAAAACAGCTCTCTGGAAGTATTAGCTGACTTAATCTGGCAGGAAAAGGCCTTTTCCCCCCCACACTACCACTAACCCTCTGTAACAATTGATGAGACTTTTCCATGCCATAAATACACTGTCAGATCTTACTCCTGACCGGATGTTTGAGACTGTTTTTAAGATTTGCAGCCTCTTGTTATTGTCTACCCCATATATATGGAGATTTGTTTTCCTTTTGTTGAAGATTCTTCTGATCTCTAATTCCATCCCTCCCGATGCAACCAGTGGAAACACGGCCTGCGTTGGGGGGACCTACAATGCTGTAACAGTAAATACTCTGCCTTCTTTAACTTTTTAAGACTCCGTCTGCTGGACAACCTTTGTTAATCTAATAATAAGCAACTTTGGCTACGCTAAGTATGGCCCACATGCCTGTAAGATGCTATACACATCTTGACGCACCCCTATTTTATTGGATCTATCCTTTTGGTGTGCCCTTGTTCTCCACTGTTTTGGTGGTTCAGATCTTACTCTCTTAAGGTTGATTATTAACCACAGTACACTTCTTAGGTGCAATGTCATCTAAGACACCTGTTATCAAACTAATCCAGTCCTGAAGTTGTGCTTCCATATCCCCTTCCAATCCATCTTTCTCATAAGCAAGTATTGAAAACCTCATCTGTCTTTCCCTTCCCCAATAACCACACTCCTTGCCCTCTCTTCTCTACCATCCCTCCTCCTTACCTAAAGAAGAAAAATGTCCACAGTATTAAATCTATTTCTTGTAATCTTAAATTAAGTGCTAGAATCAGTTGTTCAGAGCCAATTACCAGATCTAAAACAAGATCTGCTTCATGTGTTGATCTATTAACCAACTGCATAAAGCCACAACCAGATAAATAATAAATCCTGAAAATTTAACACTTCTGTAGAATGTACATTCTTATAATGGAGATTAAAATCTCCTACAATCGATAACTGAGAAAATCTTAAACTCACCTTAACAATCATTTCCAATTCCTGAACCAAAAATGCTCACAATGCTGGTGATAAACCACCAATATACCAATAGGGACTTCCAACTTCAATTTTAGCAATAAACATTCACAATCAGGCAGGCCTAAAAATGGCAACTGTACCACTAACCAACCCTCCCAAAACAACCAACCTCTCCACTCCCCCCTTATTGATACAAAACCAAATAGAAACCTCAGTCATTTCTAATAATTTATTTATTTTTATTTAAAAAGATTTTGTATACCGTCATTCGAATATACATCACAGCGGTTTACAGAGAACAACAAAACAATGGGTATACATCAATATTTTAAAATATACATTATTCATCTAAAAGAGGGAGGATACAATAGCATAAAGGGAAAAAAACATCAAACACAAAAAGACAACCTTTCAGGGCTCTGTGTGTTAATGACCTTTTTCTAGATTGTCTGCATAGGCTCGCTTGAAAAGCCAGGTCTTTAGATCTTTTTTAAATTTTTTAAACTCTGTTTCGAATCTTAACTCTGCAGGCATAACCAAGTTTCTGAAAGAAAGAAAAAAATCAAAACTGTTCTGTTGTACAAAATCATGACTATAAACCACCTCAACTTATCTGCTGACCAGTTTCAGAGCCACAGCAGCTGGCTTGCAGCTACAATGGAAGCCATAGACCTTGCAGTAATATGCATTGAATCAAAGGAAGCATCTGCCAAATATGCTGCACCTAGTTACAATTGAATATCAGCCTCCCCATCCACATTAGAACTTGAAAACTCCTCCTGCACCTGCCTGACAAGCCGAAAGACTTGGCTAGGAGACCTCTACACACCACCATCTACAGCGCCATACTTGCTACTTCAAATGCTTATTTTAGAAAAGACTCAATTTCTATTTTCTGCATCCTTGAGAACTGTACCACTTTCCTCAGGAATGGTAGTGTGCTTGGTAACAGCACACACCAAAGGGAAACAAAACTTTTCCTGCTGCTGAGGGGTTCAATCTAGACAAAGAGCAGCCACCCTTGAAATTCACTTTAGGAAATCCACTCTAGATCAATCAAATCCTGCACTGACATATGCAGCAGGAAGGACCAAGAAGGGTTCTTGAGGTTAATTAAAATAGGATCCTCTGAAGACTGCAGCCTCCTCTGACCTCTCTCCTCTGCTGCACCCAGTGTTCTCATCATCTGAGAAATCAAAAGGGCAGTTTGCACCTACAAAAACTGACCATGAAGGAGCTATCCTCCTTCTCCAAGTCCTCCTGAGCCTCAGGTTCATGAAACTGCAGAAAATCCTCCAGCAAATCCTCAGCCTCCTCCCCCTTCTTAGCTGCTGGAATCAGGGGAGCAACAAAACAGAGTGAACGTAGAGATTGATATCTGTCCTGAAATAAAATTTTGCCTCTTGCACTTCAAAACTTCTCAGCACATAGCAGCACATGAAGCCTCTATTGGAGAAACCTCTGCATGTACCCTCAAAGCTGCTAATGAAAACAGTCCCGCAAGGGATATTTGTACCATGGGACTAGTGACAAAAGTCCCTGCAAATGCTTCTGACACTTGTGGCTCTAAAATGACTGCGGTGGAGCTGTTCTTGCCAAGGGAGTCAATTCAGCACAAGTTCCACGGAATCTAACTTACCCCAGGGATAGGAGGAATTGCTAGTTCCCTGCATTGCCTCTGTCTCAAAACAGCCAAAAGGCACAGCTTGAAAGCACCTCCCGGAAGCAGCTTTCTCACATTACACCAACTGCATAAATTTATCTTTTTCCTATGCTTGAACTGTGCAATCATTTCTCCACCCCATAAGGTGCAACCCTGCTACCAGAGTAATAGTCCTGACAAACTAACCCACACTAGCCACAAGCTCATCACCTCCCCTAGAGCCTCTCTGCAAGAAAGAGCTCCAGACATCCTCCTCCCAATTAGTACAAAATGCCTTGCTTTTAGGGGTTTTGTTTTTTAAACATTTATCCTGAAACCTACAGCTCAGTAGCCTTAGCAAGAAATAGAAGCAAGCAAAGGGGATACCAGAGACTCAGACCAGGGGAATGGGAAATGTATTGAGAGAGGAAGAGGAAGTGGAAAGAAGGTAAGAGAACAGAGTATCTCACTACCAGTAGCCACTCTGGTCACCTCCAGAAGACCATGGTCTACTGGAGGTGGCCGTCAACACTTTCACCTCTGTTGCTGCCAAGCAGAAGCCACAGATTTAACCAGGGGCTGGGCTCAACAAAGGGAGACTATTCATTCACCTCAGGAGCTGCCCAGCAGAAATATTTTCTTTTTCATCTAGTCTACCAGACCTGATCAGCAGACTACTGGCAGGCTAAGGGCATCACAGATGCCTATAAGGGGTAATGTCAGCAAGCCTGTTGTGTCTCCATCTGCTGGTCAGTAGGCACAACCCATACATTTGGACTGGATTGACTGGATGAAGAGGAATCCAAACTGCTCTGTTGTACAAAGTCATGAATATAAACTACTTCATGACCTACTGAATCTCACCCTTAAGATCCTCCCCTTAAATTAATAGTTCATAAACATCTAACCCCCCCCCCCCAATTCTTCTAATTACCAATTCTAAAAAAAACCCATACTTCTCTTCCCTCAGCCCCTCCCCTTTCATTCAATCCCATTCCCAATAACCCACCTATAAACATACCCCAAAATAAAAACATACCAACCTAGAAAAATGAAATCATGGGCCTACCGGCGCGCGCAGAGCCCCGGGACTCGCGTAAGTCCCGGGGTTTTCTGAGGGGGGGCGTGTCGGGGGGCGGGCCCAAACCGTGCGGCGTTTTCGGGGCGTGTCGGGGGCGGGCCAGGGGGCGGGCCAGGGGCGTGGCTACGGCCGGGGGCGTGGCCGCGCCCTCCGGACCCGCCCCCAGGTCGCGTCCCTGCGCGCTAGCGGCCCGTTGGCGCGCGGGGATTTACGTCTCCCTCCGGGAGGCGTAAATCCCCCGACAAAGGTAAAGGGGGGGGGGGGGGGTTTAGACAGGGCCGGGCGGGTGGGTTAGGTAGGGGAAGGGAGGGGAGGGCAAAAGAAAGTTCCCTCCGAGGCCGCTCCGATTTCGGAGAGGCCTCGGAGGGAATGGGGGTAGGCTGCGCGGCTCCGCGCGCGCCAGCTATACGGAATTGATAGCCTTGCGCGCGCCGATCCAGGATTTTAGCGGCTACGCGCGTATCTACTAAAATCCCGTGTACTTTTGCTTGCGCCTGATGCGCCAGCAAAGGTACGCCAAATCGCGCGGTTTAAAAATCTACCCCTAAATGTCTAACTAATACTGAAAAAATATATGATATATAGCACATTTAAAACCAATCAGAGAAAATTCACTCAATGCACAATTAAGCTTTGGAATTTGTTGCCAGAAGATGTGGTTAGTGCAGTTAGTGTAGCTGTGTTTAAAAAAGGTTTGGATAAGTTCTTGGAGGAGAAGTCCATTAACTGCTATTAATCAAGTTTACTTAGGGAATAGCCTCTGCTATTAATTGCATCAGTAGCATGGGATCTTCTTAGTGTTTGGGTACTTGGTAGGTACTTGAAGCCTGGATTGGTCACTGTTGGAAACAGGATACTGGGCTTGATGGACCCTTGGTCTGACCCAGTATGGCAATTTCTTATGGAGCTATGTATCGTGCAGATCTACAGTCAGCAAAGGTCCTTATGTCCTGCTGGAATTGCAGAAGGCAAATCACTGATAGCTCCTTGTGCTACAATGGGCAGACAAGAAGGGCCTTCCTGTCCATATCTGCTTTCACATTCTATACATCTTACTACAAATTTACTCAGTCTCTTGAGGTCCAAATACTGAGCAAGAAATCCCATACTTTTCGCACCATGAATTAATTTGCATGGCACTTGTAGCACCAGGGCAACCACTGCCTACAAGCCTGTCACCTTCAAAGCCCCTGTGGATGGCAAATATAAACACTTTGTAGATCTGGAAGGACCCAATAACACTGTCCCCTCTCCCCTCACACCTTTTTCCACTCCAAACAGAGCCAGGATTACTGTCGATAAGCACTTTGTTTTCACTTTGGCTTGCTTCTCCTTTCCTCAATTATGAAACAAAAGGCGCATAGAGACTGAAGGCTCCACTGAAGTAAAATTGCTGCTGGCACATTTTCGTGCTGGTAAAAATTAAAAGCTTGCACAGTCTACATGATAGCAGTGGGTTGAAATTCTGTAAATTCAAAGTTTATTAAAAAAAAAAATCTACAACTTCTGAAAACTTTACCCCCCTACCCCCTTCAGTGTTTGCTCCACAGGTGGAACAGCAGCATTTAAGCTAGAACAAAGGGGAAAGCCGACAGTCGCTCAGCAGCGCATGGTTCGGAGGGAGGTATCTTCAAAGGATACGGACAACACATTAAAATTAGGGCATCCCAACAGTGAGGTTCCAATAATAAGAAAAGTAGTCCAAGTGCCTGTAACTAAAAACTTACCTAACCTAAAAAATTCTAACTTATCCCTATCAATTAAAAAACAGAATGAAAATACAAACAAAAACAAACTTTAAGATCTTTGTATGCTAACGCCAGAAGTCTAAGAAGTAAAATGGGAGAATTAGAATGTATAGCAGTGAATGATGACAGACTTAATTGGCATCTCAGAGACATGGTGGAAGGAGGATAACCAATGGGACAGTGCTGTCCGGGGTACAAATTATATCGCAATGACAGAGAGGAGCACCCAGGAGGCGGTGCAACGCTTTATGTCCACGATGGCATAGATTCCAACAGGATAAACATCCTGCATGAGACTAAATGCATAATCAAATCTTTATGGGTAGAAATCCACTGTGTATTGGGGAAGACTATAGTGATAGGAGTATACTACCGTCCACCTGGCCAAGATGATAAGACAGACAATGAAATATTACGAGAAATTAGGGAAGCTAACCAAATTGGTAGTGCAGTAATAATGGGAGATTTCAATTACCCCAATATTGACTGGGTAAATAAAATGTAAAGCAGACTCTATGCTTATGGCCAGGGACACAAGAACACTTAGATTCAGTAGAAAGTATAATTTCTTTTTATTAATCAGAATAAGTATTCTCGGGAGATGCTGGGTACTGGATGCCCTTTTGTCTGACGAACTGACCAGCATCTCCTCGTATACAGAAAGTGATCCTTCTTTTATAGATTATTCATATTTTTTATAGATTATTCATATTTACTACTCAACTATCTTAATCTAATTCTCTCCCCAGTTTTATGACCCTGTTGTAATGTAACTTTTATATTTATTTTATATTTCTTTGCACTTGTTTATGTTCTGTTTTTTGTGCACACCCTCTTGTTATTTGTAAACCGGCATGATGGGGTTCCTAATCTCGAATGCCGGTATAGAAAAATCTATAAATAAATAAATAAAAATAAATAGATAATATTGTGGAAGCTTGTAGACTTGCGTGACTGCCCAAAGAATCATTTACATAAGTTGTGATGTCAAATGCATGATTAGATCATCCCTAACTATCCCTGATTAGTTTTACCCAGGACTTGTAGCCCATTTCCCATGGCTTTTCAGATAGTTCTTTGTTCTGTTAAACTCTTACTGGTCAAGACAATCAACACATCTGTAGCTGTGTTGATTACAAACTCTTGAGAGTAGTGCCTGAAGCTCCCCTGTGGTTTTTTCTTTGTGACCCTATGAACAGGCATCACCTGTCTGGTGCCAGCTTGCCAGCCTCTACAGTTATCCAGGGACATTCTGTAAGTCATGCTCAGAAAGTCACTCAGAGTCCATTCAGCCTAGGCAGGCCACAGAAAAGCAGAGGCTTCTGGGGATTTCCTTCTCCATGTTTGTTTTCTGTTCAGGCATACTTCTCAGTATCATCGGGACATGATAGAGAGATAAAGTTCCTGGATGGAATAAATGACAGTTTTAAGGAGGAAGTTGTTCAGAAACAGACAAGAGGGAGCAATTTTAGATCTAATTCTCAGTGGAACACAGGATTTGGTGAGAGAGGTAATGGTGGTGGGTCCACTTGGCAATAGTGATCATAATATGATCAAATTTGAATTAATGACTGGAAGGGGGACAGTAAGCAAATCCACGACTCTCAGGCTAAACTTTCAAAATGAAAACTTTGATAAAATGAGAAAAATAGTTAGTAAAAGGTGAGGTGAAAGAAGCTATTTTAGCCGAAAGATCTTCATTCAAAAATTGGAAGAAGGATCCAACAGAAGGAAATAGGATAATGCATAAGCGTTGGCAAGTTAAATGTAAGACATTGATAAGAATGCTAAGAGAGAATTTGAAAAGAAGTTGGCAGTAGAGGCAAAAGCTCACTGTAAAAACTTTTAAAAATATATCCGAAGCAGAAAGTCTGTGAGGGAGTCAGTTGGACCGTTAAACAATCAAGGGTTTAAAAGGGCATTTAGAGAAGATAAGGCCATTGCGGAAAGATTAAACTATTTCTTTGCTTTGGTGTTTACTGAAGAGGATGTTGGGGAGGTACCCGTAATGGAGAAGGTTTTCATGGGTAATGATTCAGATGGACAATCAAATCACAGTGAAACTAGAAGATATGGTAGATCTGATTGGCAAACTGAAGAGTGGTAAATCACCTGGCAGGATGGTATACACCCAAGGGTTCTGAAGGAACTAGAAAATGAAATTTCAGACCTATTAGTAAAAATTTGTAACCTATCACTAAAATCATCCATTGTACCTGAAGACTGGAGGGTGGCTAATGTAACCCCAATACTAAAAAAGGGCTCCAGGGGCGATCCGGGAAACTACAGACCAGTTAGCCTGGCTTCAGTGCCAAGCAAAATAGTGGAAAATGTTCTAAATATCAAAATCACAGAACATATAGAAAGACAAGGTTTAATGGAACAAAGTCAACATGGCTTTACCCAAGGCAAGTCTTGCCTCACAAATCTGCTTCACTTTTTTGAAGGAGTTAATAACCATGCAGATAAAGGTGAACCAATAGAAGTAGTGTATTTGGATTTTCAGAAGGCGTTTGGAAAAGTTCCTCATGAGAGGCTTCTAGGAAAAGTAAAAAGTCATGAGATCGGTGGCCATGTCCTTTCATGGATTACAAACTGCCTAAGAGACAAGAAACAGTAGGATTAAATGGACAATTTTCTCAGTGGAAGGCAGTGAGCAGTGGCGTGCCTCAGGGATCTGTATTGGGACCCGTACTTCTTAATATATTTATAAATGATCTCGAAAGGAATATGACGAGTGAGGTAAACAAATTTGTAGATGTTACAAAATTATTCAGAGTAGTTAAATCACAAGCAAATTGTGAAATTGCAGGAAGACCTTGTGAGACTGGAAAATTGGACATCCAAATGGCAGAGGAAATTTAATGTGGATAAGTACAAGGTGATGCATATAGGGAAAAATAACCCATGCTGTAGTTACACAATGTTAGGTTCCATATTAGGAGCTACCACCCAAGAAAGAAATCTAGGTGTCATAGTGGATAACACATTGAAATCATCGGTTCAGTGTGCTACAGCAGTCAAAAAAGCAAACAGAATGTTGGGAATTATAAGGGAGGGAATGATGAATAAAGCCTAAAATGTCATAATGCCTCTATCACTCCATGGTGAGACCGCACCTTGAATACTGTATACAATTCTGGTCGCCGCATCTCAAAAAAGATATAGTTGCAATGGAGAAGGTACACAGAAGGGCGACTAAAATAATAAAGGGGATGGAACAGCTCCCCTATGAGGAAAGACTAAAAAGAGGTTAGGACTATTCAGCATGGAGAAGAGACGGCTGATGGGGGGGGGGGGGGGGGGGGGGGGGGGGGGGGGGGGGGGGGGGGGATACGATAGAGGTGTTTAAAATCTTGAGAGGTCTAAAAAATGTGAATCAACAAATGTTGCTTACCTGTAACAGGTGTTCTCACAGGACAGCAGGATGTTAGTCCTCACATATGGGTGACATCACAGGAACACTTCTGTCAAAGTTTCCAGAACTTTGACTGGCCCCTACTGGGTATGCCCAGCATGGCACTAACCCTGCAGCCAGCAGGGGTCCCCCTTCAGTCTTATTAAAATGCTACAGGTAGTGCCGAAAATAAAATAAGAAAACGTTACGAACCCAACACCGCGGGGCAGCGGGCGGGTTTCGTGAGGAATAACATCCTGCTGCCCTGTGAGAACACCTGTTACAGGTAAGCAACATTTGCTTTCTCACAGGAGAAGCAGGATGGTAGTCCTCACATATGGGTGAGTACCGAGCTGAGGATGTCAGAGTATGCACCAAATGTACGCAGGCGTGCAAGGCACTCGGCCTGGGATGAAATTTGGATGAGGGCATCCTGAGCCCCACCGGGCAGGCGGAAGGGTGTTGGTACGTCACAATGTAAATAGGTTGCGCAAGACAGACTGGCCGAAGATGGAATCTTGTCTTTCGGCTTTGTCTAAGCAATAATGGGCTGTAAAGGTATGGAGAGAACTCCAGGTGGCAGCCCTGCAAATGTCAGGAAGCGGCACCAATCGTAGGTGTGCTACTGAAATCGTCATGGCTCTCACAGTGTGCGCTTTAACACGGTCTTGAAGTGGAATGCCCGCTTGCTGATAGTAAAAGGATATGCAGTCTGCCAACCAGGAGGAGAGAGTCTGTTTACCCACAGGCTGCCCCAATTTGATAGGAAAGACAGACAAATAATTGAGTGCTTTTCCTGTGGGCAGCAGTACGGTCTAGGTAGAATGCTAGAGCCCATTTGCAGTCAAGGGTATGCAGAGCCTGCTCTCCTGATTGGAATGGGGCCTGGGAAAAAAGGTAGGTAGTATAATGGCTTGATTGAGATGAAACTCCGAAACTACCTTAGGCAAGAATTTAGGGTGAGTGCGAAGTACTGACCGGGCGTGCAGAAGTTTAGTGTAAGGCGGATAGGTAACTAGAGCCTGTAATTCACTAACTCTGCGAGCCAAAGTGATCGCCAAAAGGAAAATCACTTTCCATGTGAGATATCAAAGGTCACAGGATTGAAGAGGCTCAAATGGTGGTTTCATGAGCCGACCCAAAACCAGGTTGAGGTCCCTAGAAGGGGCCCGAGGACGTAGAGGAGGCTTGAGGTGAAGCAAGCCCTTCAAAAAAAACGTGTTACAAGGGGTTGTACTGTTATGGGAACATCCCCAACACCTTTATGGAAGGCGGCTACTGCACTGACATGCATCCTGATGGAGGTTTTAGACCTGACTCTGACAAGTGCCAGAGATTGTCCAGAAACTTCGTGATTGGACAAGGGGTCAAGGGACTGAGAAGAGCACCATGACGTAAACCTGATCCATTTGTAGGAATAAGAATTTCTCGTAGAAGGCTTCCGTGAAGCAATCAGGACACGGGAAACTGGTTCAGAAAGATTAAGTGGCTGAAGGATTAACCTTTCAACATCCAAGCCGTCAGGGACAAAGCTTGAAGATTGGGGTGGCGTAGGCACCCGTCGTTTTGAGTGATTAGAAGCGGGTCCTTTCCCAAGGGAATGTGCCTGCGAATGGAGAGATCCTGAAGTATTGGAAACCACACTTGGCATAGCCAAAGAGGTGCTATCAGGATCATGGTTCCCTTGTCCCGACGTAACTTCACAAGAGTCTTCGAGAGAAGTGAAAGTGGAGGGAATGCATATAGAAGACCGGTTGCCCATGATGGGGAGAACGCGTCTCTTGGCTGAGAGTGTTGGCTGTGCGTGAGAGAGCAGAAGTTGCCTACTTTGCGATTTTGGGGTGACGCAAAGAGATCTATTTGAGGATAACCCCATTGTTGGAAAATGGAGTTTGCTACTGAGGGGTTGAGAGACCACTCATGTGGTTGAAAGGTGCAGCTCAGCTTGTCTGCCAACATATTGTCCACTCCCGGCAAGTAGGTGGCCCTGAAGTACATCAAGTGGGAGAGGGCCTCCGCCCATATTTGTGCAGCTTCCTGACACAGAAGGTAGGAGCCCGTTCCTCCCTGTTTGTTGATGTACCACATGGCGACCTGGTTGTCCATCTTGATCAGGTTGACTTGATTGGAGAGGCGATCCTGAAATACCCTGAGAGTATATATGATTGCTCGAAGCTCCAGGAAATTGATTTGGTGTTTGGCTTCCTCTGGAGACCAAGATCCTTGTGTCTACAGATCGGCCACATGGGTTCCCCAGCCGAGGTTGGAAGCATCGGTGGTGAGTTATTTGAGGATCTGGAGCCTGGAAGGGCAAGCCTTGGAGGAGATTGACCTGATTGCTCCACCAGGCGAGAGACTGACTGAGTGAGTCGGTTACGTGGACAATGGTTGACAGGGACTGAATGGATTGAGTCCATTGTGACCTTAGATTCCACTGCATGACTCTCATGGCCAAGCAGGCCATTGGAGTGACCTGAACTGAGGATGCCATGTGTCCCAGGAGAATGAGAAAGTGGTGTGCAGTCGTGGAGTGCTGAGACTGTAGGTGGTGTGCAAGAGACACAAGAGTTAGTGCTCGCTATTGAGGCAGAAAAGCCTTTGCCTGCAAGGTGTCCAAGTCTGCCCCAATGAACGACAAGGTTTGAGATGGGTCTAAGTAGGATTTGTCGTAGTTGACGAGAAATCAGAGCGAAATTAGAGAGTGTGTAAGGTAAGATGCAGGGACAACAGAGCAGCTTGCTGAGTGGGAGCCCTGATTAACCAATCGTCCAGATAGGGGTAGACGTGAACACCTTGAGTCCTCAGGAAGGCTGCAGCTACGATGAGGCATTTTGTAAAGACTCATGGTTCAGATGTGAGGTCGAATGGAAACACACTGTACTGGTAGTGCTTGGGCCTACTAGAAATCTCAGGTATTTGCGATGGGATGGAATTATCGAAATATGAGTGTATGCATCCTGTAGGTCTAGACAGCAGAGCCAGTCTCCTCTTTGTAGAAGAGGAAGAAGAGAGCCCAAGGTTACCATTTTGAACTTCTCTCGCTGAAGGTACTTGAGGGCATGTAGGTCCAGAATTGGACGAACACCCCCCAATTTTTTGGGGATTAGAAAGTACCGGGAATAGAACCCTAGGCCGTGCTGAGAGTAGGGCACTGGTTCAATCGCCTTGGACTGGAGGAGGAGGGAGACCTCCTGTTCCAGAAGGATGGAGTGATCGGATGTTCTCCACGTCGGTAGAGGTGGGGAGTCCGGTGGAATGGAGAGAAAGTTTAGATAATAACCTTGAGCAATTATCGCCAGGATCCACTGGCCTGAGGTGATCGCGTGCCACCTGTTGTTGAAATGGCACAATCGACCTCCCACTGGTATGTGGGGCAATGGGAGCTGGCTGCTGCTCTCTATGCTGGAGTCAAAAACCGAAAGCAGGACCTGGTTAAGGAGCTGCTTGCGGTTTTGTTTACGTGTCTGACGAGACTGGGCTTTTTGAAACGGTCTCGTAGAACGGGGTCTAGTTGGTGGCGGGTAGGATTTCTTCGGGCGGAAGAATGACATCTTAGAGTCCTTCCGGAAGGGCTGTTTTGAAGAGTACTCAGAAGGCATCAGAGAACTGTCTTAGGGTCTCATGATGGTCCTTGAGTTCCGCCACCGTTCACTGAATCTGCTCGCCAAACAGATTATCACCTAAACAAGGCAGGTTGGATAATCTGTCTTATACTTCAGGGTGAAGATCGGAGGACTTGAGCTAGGCCCATCGTCTTGCCGAGATAGCAGCTGCAGATACCCTGGTAGAAGTATTAAATATATCGTAAGATGATCTGGTCTCATGCTTGCCTGCCTCAAAACCCTTGTTTACGAGGGTTTGGAGTTAATCTTGAAATTGTTGAGGCAGGGAGTCTGTCAAGTCTTGTATCTGCTTAAATAAGACCCTATTATATTGGGTCCTATAGAGCTGATAAGAGGCAATTCTAGAGATGAGCATTGATCCCTGGAAGACACGGCAACCAATGGCATCTAAAAATTTCTGTTCCTTGCCTGGGGGAAAGGAAGTTGAGGTTTTGATCTCCTTGTTCTTTTCTGGGCAGATTCTACAACCACAGATTGGTGATCCAATTGAGGTTTGTGAAAACCTGGAGCTGACTGAACAAGATAAGTGGTGTCAGTTTTACTGTGGACTGCAGCCACAGAGCCAGGATGTTCCCAGTTCTTTTTGAGGAGATCCAGAAGAACCTGGTGAACAGGGATAAAAGTTATTTCCTTGGGAGCATCCAGGAATTGTAAAAGCTCCATCATTTGATGCCTATCGTCCTGTTCCATCTGTAATTGAAAGGGAACCAATTCAGACATCTCCTTCACAAAATTTACAAAGGAAAGGTCCTCTGGTGGAGAACGCTTTCTACTTTCAGAAGGTGAATGTGTTGAAGGCAAGTCATTGGTGTCTGGTGAAGAATCATCAGTCCAGGTATCATAGGGATCAGCAGCTGCTCCTCTAGGGACTAGAGGAGGAAGGGGCGGTGGGATCCCTGAAGGTCCTGGTCTAGGCTCCAAAGGACTGACTGGAGGCACCGATGAAGGCATCGAAGGCACCGGCGCAGGCAGAGGGCATCGATGGATGGCTCGGTGGCGCCGACGGATGTATTGGCACCGATGGGTGGATTGGTGGCAGAGGGATGTATCTGCATCGATGGCTGAGGCATCGGCAGAACTCCCGATGGAGGTATGCGGAACGGTGTTTCTCCTCCCGATGACAAAGCAAGCGGGGAGGGCACTGGAGCCATCAGTGACCCGGGGTCCATCGGTGGAAAAGCGGCTATGAGCGCTTCCATCCTCGAGAGCAGCGGTGCCAACGCTGCTGGAAATTGGGTCGGTGGTCGGTTCCGCAATCGGTACCAGTGTCTGTGCCGGAGGACCCTGGAATCGATGCATCGCCTTGTCGATGGCCTCCTGAACCATCCGGTCCAGTTCTTCTCGGAGACCTGGAGCAAGCAGCCCCGGCTCCGGAACAGAAGAAGGAGGCAGAGGCATAGCCGAAGGGACCACCTTTAAAGGTGGAGTCGCGGCTCCCAATACCCTGTCGGGTGAGGGTTGCCTCGGTGACCCGGTCGCCGAAAAGGTCGGTGCCTTTTCTGGATGGGGTTTCTTTGACGGCGGCTTGGATGATGGTGAGGTTGATGATTTCGTTCCCTCGATGGTCCGAGACTGTCGACGCCGATGGCGATGTTTATCTCTACAGTTCCCCATGATCCTGAGGGGGAGTAGAGGGTGTTTAAGGCCGAGAAGTCGTCGATACCGGACAGTCACCGGTCGAAGGTCGATGATGGCGCGAAGTTGACTGTGCCAATTTCTGACAACGTCGATGCAATCGACGGCGTTGGGGTTTGAGCACGGAAGAGAAGTTCCATCTTCTCCATTCTAGCCTTGCGACCTTTTGGTATCATTAGGGCACATTTGGTGCAGGTTAGGGCATCGTGCTCACATCCGAGACACATTACACACAGACTTTGTGAGGGTCTGTGATGGACATGGTGCGGTTACAGTCCGGGCACCAGCGGAACCCAGACGCCATGACCATGAAAAAATTGAGCCACGGTACGGTCGATGGCCAGTAGGCCGCGAGGGACAAACTCGACGATAATCTACGGAAACCAGGTAAAAAACTTACCGGAGTACTGCGGCTTGAAAAAGTTGAAGGAGGGACCCCTATGGGGTAAATTAATTTTTAGTAATTCCGTGAGGAAAATTCCTGTCAGGAATCTCTTCAGAGCTCCTTAACCACTTGGCTACTGCTGCGTGGAAAAAAGAAGACTTAAGGGAGACCCCTGCTGGCTGCAGGGTTAGTGCTATGCTGGGCATGCCCAGTAGGGGCCAGTCAAAGTTCTGGAAACTGACAGAACTGATCCGTGATTGGGCTCCATCCTGTGATGTCACCCATATATGAGGACTACCATCCTGCTTGTCCTGTGAGAATGTTATTTACTCTTTCGAATAATAGAAGGTCTAGGGGGCACTGCATGAAGTTAGCATGTGGCACATTTAAAACTAATCTGAGAAAGTTTTCACTCAATGCACAATTAAACTCTGGAATTTGTTGCCAGGGGATGTGGTTAGTGCAGTTAGTGTAGCTGGGTTTAGAAAAGGATTAGATAAGTTCTTGAAGGAGAAGTCCATTACCTGCTATTAATCAAGTTCACGTAGAAAATAGCCACTGCTATTACTAACATCAGTAGCATGGGATAGACTTAGTTTTTGGGTACTTGCCAGGTTCTTGTGGCCTGGTTTGGCCTCTGTTGGAAACAGGATGCTGGGCTTGATGGACCCTTGGTCTGACCCAGTATGGCATGTTCTTATGTTCTTAACATCCTAGAACCACCACTGGCATGTTTTCGTGCCATGAATGTTCTATTTTTCTGCTTGTCATAATTTATGGGTAATTTTTCAGAAATCAAGAGGTCATCATGTAAGATTATTATTAGTATTGGCATGCAAGGGACTGAGTTCACTTTCCCAAGGCAGTGGGTAGAAAGTAGTGAATATAGTAGAGAGAATAAAAGGCAGGTATTTGTATATTTCATGAGATATGCAAGCATGTTAAAAGGAGAGAAGGGGAAAAATGTGATCAGACAAAGGTGAGAAAGGTCTGTAAAAGTTTGAAAAGCTTTTTTATGTATCTCTTGTTTTCTGATGCTCTTGATGGTTTTAGCCTTTAACTAAAGTTGTAAATTGATTATATATATCTGTCTTCAGTCTGACTGATAACAAGTCAAACAATCTTTAGAATTTTCTTAAGTGTATTATGAAAGAAGTACTTGCTTCCCACGAACATAAATTTTTAAAGCCCAGCATGTGCCGAAACGGGGAGATATGCATGTGGGTGGGCCGCACACATTTTCAAATGCTCGCGGCCACACACATCTCCTGGTATGCGAGCAAAGGGGTTTTTTTTTTGGGGGGGGGAATTAAAGGGGACGGGTCCGGGCCAGGTCCTGGGTGGGTCAGTGCCATTAAGGCACTTTCCCATTACCGCGCGCCAGCATCGACAGAACCACACAAGTTGCTGCTCCAGACCTTGGGTAAGTAGCAAAAAGAAAAAAAAAATTAGGATAGGCAGCAGGATTTTAGGGGTGGGGGTGATTTGGGGAAAAGGGAGGCAGGTTAATTAGGGGGTTTAGGAAGTCCATTCCTTTACTGGAGCAGATTGGGATGGAAGTGAGAATCCAGCTGTTCGTGTCACCACTTGCAACTTCAAAAATACCCCCTTCCACGTGCTTATCAGCATTTGGCGCGCAAATACACGTGTAGATATAAAATCAGGCATGCATGTGTGGGCAGGCAGTGGATTTTCTAACATGTGTGCATTGACGCGTGCATGTTAGAAAATCAGCACATGCATGTGCTAGGAACCGCATGCACATGGATGCCTGTGTGCATGTCATAAAATCTACCTATAAGAGAACTTTTGAGCAATCATTTACAGAAGCAGCTGATTAGATCAATTTACGTATATTGTACTGTATACCATATTGTGCATTTAGTCCCAATTAATTACATTGTGGATATGTACAATACTGACTGTCAAATGATGAAAATTCACAGTATTTCAACCAGCTGTGATCATGTACACAGATTGTGTGAGGTTTAACACTACTGAAATGCATAAAAATGTGCCTGCAGCAGTTCTAGTGAAACTTTTTCAGTGTGAAAAATGTCAAATACCTGTTAAAAAAAAAAATAAAAACTTTAAAATGTGAAAAAATTGTATTTGTAATGTAAGTAATTCTTATGTTTTCTTTCAAATAAAGGATTTAACACAAAATCACTGTTTTTTTCAGGTGGCTGTTCTAGGGTGTTAGCCAATCTTTGGTGGCTGCACAAACTGTACTACTAAAACTTTGAACAGACAAAATGCAGAATTATTGTCTTTACTTAATACAGAGAATCAATTTGTGCACCAAAACATTTGCTTTCTTTATGGAGCCTAAAACATAGTAGCATAAAAACGTACTAGCGGCAGTTCTCAGTAATACCAAATTTCAGCAGTTCTTTAAAGAGAACCTGTTTTTGGTTTAACTCTGAAAGGAAACTGTCATGTATCATGATACAAGAATGTTTATTTACACTCTACCAAATCTTTTGTAATCATATCCATATGAGATCCAAATAGATGTCTAACTTCTAAAAGTAACTTCAAACACACCTTAGAGGAAATTTCAGCAGACCACAGTTTTAGATAGATGCTCATTTCTGGCCTCTAAGCCCCCACATTCCATAGACTTAGCTATAGAGTCATAGGCAGTATCCACCACATACTTGACTACCAGTGCAGTCAATGACACAGATGACTTAGATCAGGGGTGGCCAACTCCTGTCCTCACCACAAACAAGCCAGTATGTCAAAATATCCATAATGAATATGCATGAGAGATATGCATATAATGGAGGCAGTGCATGCAAATCTACTTCATGCGTATTCATTATGGATATCCTGAAAACCTGGCCTGTTTGTGGCTCTCAAGGACCAGAATTGGCCGCCCCTGATTTAGATTCATGCCTGCCCTTATCCACTATCTGAACCTCCATTTCCAGCTGTTGAATCCATTTTACAATAGCTCTGGACATAAATGCTGAGGAAACTACAACCTATAATATGCCTGCTTTATCTGAAAATTCCATTTTGAACTTGTGTCTATATACGTCTATGCTATACCCTCTAATACAATCTTGACACCACACTGTCTAGCTCTTCTCTCAGCAGCCTGACAAGTTTGGAAAGTTCCCCTTACTTTGAGCAAATTCCCTCTCTAATGATCTCTTTTCCAGCATATGGCAAATATAAACACTTTGTAGATCTGGAAGGACCTCTAAAATGGGACCTTTTTTACCAACATCACTACCTCACTGATATTCCTGGGGCAATTAATTCTGTGCTAAAATCAAAAATTCTGCATGTTTTATTTGTCAAAACAGCATAATATAATCATAGTTTAAGTAGTAATGAATTTAAATACAGGAAAAATATTTTTCTCAAAGAGCAAGTATTTTTAAAGTGTTGGTGCACAATTCCCTTAGGAGTACTGTAATAGTGCACCATAACTAGGGCTTGTGGTCTTCAAAGATTTGAATTTGGCAATTCATGGAGCCCAAGAGGAACTCTTATGATTTTATCCATCTTATGTTTTGCAGGTAATGTGACTTATTAATTGTGCTTATCTGTTTTATGGATCTTTGTATTATGCTTACTTTTTTGAAACTGCTTAGGATTGCATACGGCAGTATAAAAATTTAATAAATGTAAATAAATAACTCTGCACTGCGGCCAGGACCAACTTCTTATGATTGTGATGCCAAATAGTTGTGGCAACACGCTTTTTATGTATTACTAGAACAAGTTTAAGTGTGATTCAAATATTCTACCTCAAAGGAGTGCATGACATTTACCGCAGCCTTTGGAAATCTGAAATGGATTACCTTGATGAAAACTGCATTCTGCCAAAAATGTGTGATGTTCTTTCAACAAAAATTTTGATTTGACGTTTTAAAGTCATCCACAAATTTCTCATTTTTTTCTTTCATTGTTATTATACCCCTAATTTATTCAGACTATGAACAAATAAATGTATCCATTCATAGGAAAAAATCATTACATGCACACCTTGAGAGAAAAATCCAGGTCACTGTTGCTACCAGAGGCCTTGCCTAGCAACAACCTAATAAACCATGACTCTAGCAGACAAGGTTACAGTGTCACAAGCAATATCAGCCAGTAAATTAAAAGCCATCACCAGCATAATAAAATAGTCTTATGTTGCTCCAACGCATCCCCACTTCAGTGAATTCGCCTGATAGTTTTATAAATATAAGGTGGCAGTATAGCAGAATGTAATATTTGTACCTTAAGCTCATAAGCACATTTTTAAAACTGCATCAACTTTATTTACTGTCCCTTCAGTAATGATCCAAAACATTTATACATCATTTAAGCACCTACTGGGTAGCAACCAGCTGTTTAAAATCTTTCCACCTGGTGTTTCTCACATAGCAGCATCAGTCTCACGTGTAAGAAAACAAAATCTTCCTGTGCTTTGTCACTGGTTGCAGCTGGCTGGTCTCGCAGTAGTATCAAGGAAGGAGTTTCTCACACATACAGAAAATCTCCATTTGCTTTTGTCAGTGCACAACTAGTTCTCAGGATTAACAGTTTGTAGCTCCTTCTCTCCAAGCAGCATATGGGGAGGAATGTTTCTTTTGCAGAGAAAACCTCCTTGTGGCCCAGTCAGCTGCTTTCAGTCACTGCCTGAGAAGTCACACAGAAAAATTTGTCTTGTGAGTTTTTCCTTGATTCTATGTCCAAAGACAACCCGTTAGAGGAATCTGTTGAGTCTCCTTCAGAAAACACTTTCAATCCTAAGAGTCTCTGGAAGAGACTTACTCCTAGTTTTAAGTATGCTTTTTAAAGTGTTTAGTCAGTCTCAATTTGAGTAAGGTTCAGGATATACAGATTATCCATTTTACCTCTTTTCCAGAGTCAATGTCTACTGAAGCCTGCATTTCCAATCTCTGGAAACACTTTTTTCAGCCTATCTACACAACTTCTGATATACAGTCAACCCAGACAGCATGCTCTGGGATCCAGGCTTTTCATTGTTTTTTGTTATTTTTTTTTCAACTCAAGTCGTAACTCACAGGTAGAAATCTATCTGGAACCAACCACCATGGTTCATCTTCTATCCTGGGTCTCCTCGACAATAAGCAGAAGCTAAGGAGAAATATATCCAATATCACTATCCACTGTTTGAATAGTCAAATATAAAGGATTAATGTAATATATGTCTCAAATTGCCAGTGCTAAGATTAAGACTGAAGAGAGAGCAGATGGTGGAGGACATGAGTGAGCACATAGGAAAACATCAGAAGACATGGAATAAAGACATCGGAGATGGTCTCAAAAGCCTGCTGGATTTCGGGAACTTTATTGGGCCAGGCTGGAGAAGAATAATGCAAAAATCTGTCAGACTCTGTGAAGGGGTGTATAGACAAAAACCCCAGAACACCTTAAAAGATAGGGATGAGCCATCTGGCCCGATCCATCTTAAATACCCAGAGTGGGAATTCAAGCTAGAGGACATTTCTCAAGAGAGGAATAAAAGCCAAGGCTCAAGAAGCAGCCAACGTGCTCAGAAGAGAAGGAAGCTCCAGGAACGATATCAGAACCTTATACGTTTGAATGCTTGACTTTTGATGTAACCCTACTAAGGTAAGCAGGCTGTTGTCTGTTTATAAGAAGAATAAAAGTGCTTTGCTGTTGCAAGTCAGGGTCCAGCTTGTTTTCTGTCTTCCTGCACACATCCCCTAAAGTAAAAGATATCTCCACATTATCAGACTCCTCAACTTAGCAGTCTCCTCTGATTCAGACAGCAATTCCCCCATGAACACCAAGAGTCCTTCTCTGGAGAGTCAATGTGCATTCTGGAGAGGAGTAACTAAGTTTTATTTTATTTATTTTTTTAATTTATATTCCACTTTCATAACACTTCAAAGCGGATTACATTCAGGAACATAAGAATTGCCATTCTGAGTCAGACCAAGGTCCATCTAACAGCATCCAGTCTCCGACAATGGCTAGTACAGGTCACAAAGTACCTGGAAGATCCCCTAAAGAAGATCCAATTCCTGTTACTTGCTTTCTTTAATTTACCTGGCTAATATATTATGGACTTTCTTCCAGGAAACTGTCCAAACCTCTTAAACTCTGCTATGCTGATCATGTCCTCTGGCAACACATTCCACACACAGCTTGATTGTGCACCATGTTTCTACACAAGAAAGGTGAAATGACTTTCCCAAGATTATAGAGAGTGGCAGTGGGATTTGAACCCTGGCTTGCAGCCTGCTGCACTAACCACTAGGCTACTCCTCCACAATTTATACAGGACATGGCCCTCTAGTGTTCTCAATTGGTTCTGCAAACAAGGGGCACCTTGAGTATCGAAAATCACTTGCTTTGTTTAAAAGGTAGAATGTTAATGTTGATGTGGTAGATTTGTGTTCTATACTTGAATAAAGAAAAAGTTACAAAATGGCAGCAGTTTAGTTTGGTCCAGGTTCTTTTAAATGCTGCACAATTCACTGACAGTGCGTCAAGTTTCAGTTATGCTATGGGAACTCTGCCCTCATCACAAACAAAATAAAGTCCTGCACACCAGCAGGCCAATGCAAAGACTGAGGGACGAGAAGCAGCATGCTGTAAGCTCTTTCTCAGAAGCAGGCATTTGTCTGCTGAACAGTACCATTCATGATGCAGGCTGGACAAGATTTAAAATGTTCCTATGTGATCAACATCAGCTAATCAGATAACATTTTCCAGCTGATTAAAGTCATTAAACAGTTGACTCCATAGGCCAGGGGTGGCCAACCTATGGCTCTTTTATGTGCAAAATGTGGCTCTTGCCCACATGGCAACTAAGCACTGCTGCAGAGAATAGAGGGGAAGAACTGGAGCAGAATGTATACAAAAGAGCAGAACAGAACAGAGAAGAGCCATTCTGCTCCAGCCTCCCTTCCCCTTCTGACATGACAGTGCTGCTGGTTGCTGAAGACACAGAAAAGGGAGGCTAGAGTAGATATCAGATAGTTTTCTCTGCTTATCCCTGCTACTCACACCCATTCTCCACCCCACCACCACCTTCAACCAGCAACAATTGAGGACAGGAGTGAGTGATGTTGGAGCTGACAGGAAAGCAAAGAGCAGCCAGTCAGCTCCTTGCTCTAGCTCTCCGTCCCCCCAACCCCATCTTCTGCCTGCAGAGCTCTTCTATGGTCTACTGTCTAGAGGAAGTGGCTGGAGTGTACACAGCCCCAGGCCCTGTAGCTTAATGTGCTCCTATGACTTGGGAGTCAGCTGACAGCAGAAGGGGAGGAGGAAGTTTCCCAAAGCTCCAGTCAAGCCAGAATAATTTGTTGCAAGGGAATAGTGGTGAATGCTGAAAATGGTGAGAGAGGAAGAGGTGAGTGTAGTAGATTAATACTTGGGGGAGCAGTGCATGAAGTGAATGCTTGAAGAAGAAGCTGCACAAGAAGTGGTGAATGCTTTGAGGAAGGGACATGAGAAGAGGTGAATGTTGCAAGAGTTGGGGGAACACCACAATTAGGAGCTTATGCTAAGGGAAGGATGGGGGTAAATATTGTTTCCCTCTCCATTTCCCTTAAGTCAGCAATGAAATTGCACCATCTAGATTCTTATTCCTCCACAAGATCCATGCTGCCATGTGTTCTGCAACAGGTATGAAGGGACTATAGCTTAGGTGGAGGAAATGGAGGGAGAGAGAGGGAGTGCCTGGATAGAGTGTTGTACGAGACCTATTTGGGGAGAATGATGGCATGAGATAGCCAGGGATGGGGATAGAAGAGGGTTCAAAAGAAAGGGTATAAGAGGCTAGTGACAACAGAATGGGATTGAAAGGATCTGATGGAGGTAGGGTTGGGAGACTGAAAAAGAGAGACCAGTGGGAGGATTGAGAGAAACTGCTGGGAAAGGATGGAACAAACTGGGGCCAAGGTGAATGGATTGAGAAAAGGGAGAGATACTGTTGGAAAGGGGGCCTGCCTCCCCTTCCGCCACTCTCCATCTTTTGAAAACATGAGGTTCTTTGGTACTATACATCGCAATTTCCTGGCTCAGTGGTGAAAGATTGGTCACCCCTGTCATAGGCTGTTGCACAACAGATGGGTTTTTGCTTCCTGTCTAATAAAGAATCAACAAGTTATGGCAAAGGAGAGGCGGGGAGGATTCATTCTTGCTGGTTTTTCTTCAAGCATTTTACCAGAAGAGGAAATATATTGCCTTTACAAGACTGTAGAGAAAGGCAGAGAAAAATTAGGATAGGACATTTTATAAATAGATGCTGGGGGCTGACCTGTGTGAGAGGAGGCAAGGGAGTTCCTTCCAACCTGAGGAGACTTTTCCCCCCTGCAAAAGAGTTTCTTCTATCTGACTTGCTGATCCCGGCGAGGAGGAGGCGGCGTGACGTCACTTCCATCCTGCACCAAGACGTTGCAAATAAGAACAGGCCTGCAACGGCACACAGCCGACGCCGGCGCGCGGCTTCGATTTGAAATTTCTCCTGGAAGCTGTTGAAATTGATATTTCCCTTGGACGATTGGTGTCTTGTAGCAGTCAGCCCGCAGTAAGAGAACATTCGGTAAGCTAGAAAGGAGACGGTAAGAGAACTCTCATAATCCGTCTATCTTGGATATTTCTTGGGAAAATTCAATGCCTCATACGAAGAGAAAGGGGAAGGTGAGGGAGGGAACCTCGACCCCACGCCAACCTTCCCCAGGACAGGCGACAATTAGAGCGTTCTACCCCGCGGTGGGGATCGCTCCAGGAAAGTCTGTTGGGGTGATGGAACAGAAGCAGCATCCAGAACCTTTCGATGAAACATCTCTGAGCCCTGGAGCTCCTGAGACTCCCTCCCCCCCTGCCCATGTTAGAACAGCTGGACTTGCAGAGCCCCTGGGACCGACGTTGTCCCAGATTGGGGAAGTGATCGAGGGAGGTACGGCTGCTATGATACATGGACAGTCTCAAGGCGAGAGAGTTTTATACGCCTTGAAAGAAATTAACATCGGGACTTTGAGTGGAACAGGCAGTTCTCTGCATCTGTCCACGGAAGGGAGAAGTACAACAGATATGGGTAGATGAGAAAATTTGTCTCCGAGGTCTCCGGTAAACATACCAGAGATTACATTGTTGGAAAAACCAGACATAGTGACTTTAGATGTTTTGTGGAATGCAGTATCTGTATTTGAGAAAGCAATAATTTCTTTGACTCATGCATTTCAAGGTTTTCAAGATCAGACTACAATTGTGAATCCGGTAGTATTAGCTAATTATATTAAGATACAGGAATTAGATTCCCAAATAGTACAGATGAAGGAAATACAGGTTGGCCTAATACAGGGGGACTCTAGAACAGATAAAAGAACTGAAAATCTAGAAAATAGTCTCAGATATAACAATATGAAGATGATAAATTTTCCTAAATGCAAACTTATTTTTCCCAAAGAACAATTAAACAAATATTTACGGGAGGTTTTGTCTTTCTCCTCTGCTAATTTACCCTCACTTACTAAAGTTTATTTTTTACCTGAAGAAGTTAAAAGAGGAGATAGGAAAGTGGATGGAGAATCCCCTAAGCAGAACTTGGAGATAATATCCCATTTGGAAGATCTTTCGGGGTTTTTAGAGACCTCACAGGAAGAGCAGATCAAAAGAAGGGGAATATTATTAGTAACATTCTCCATACCAGCTGAAAGAGTCAACGTCCTGAGAATTTTTCTTAGGAATCGTAATAAATTGTATCTGGGAGAAAGAATATGGATATAGCCAGACATTGTTAGATCAACCCAATTACGAAGAAAGAAATTTTTGAATCTTTGTTCTAGAGCCCGCTCTTTAGGTGCACAAATATTAATAAAATTCCCCTGTAAATGTATTTTAACAATAGATTATGTACGGTATGTATTCATGGAGCCAGAACAGTTAGAAATATTTCTGAATTCTAAAGATGTGTCAACCTTAATCTGAGGAATCTTAGGAATGTAGTATTATCCTCACCACTTTCTAATTTTTGTTAAATGTAATTGGTGATTGATATTATGCTCCTTTATTTCTTCACTATGTTCTCATTTTTTCATGGTTTAATATAGGGTTATAACATATTGTAAAGGTTTGGGGTTAAGTTGTGAAAATTTTCTTTGCTCTTGTATTGAATATGCTATACCTGAATTATCAGGTAAGATATTTATTTATTTATTTATTTATTTATTATTGGTTTTTATATACCGCCGCTCATCAGAGATATCACATCGGTGATATCCTTATTTGTAAAGTTTTGAAAATAATAAAGAGATAATAAGAAAAAAAATAGATGCTTGCCATCTATTTATCCACCGGTTAATATCAAAGCAACTTTGAACAGGCTGTAATTTTTTGTGCTAAAGGTTACCAGTGCTTGTGGAAGTCCCCATAACATACCATACTGCAGACAAACTCCTATTGAACAAAGAGATCTCCAAGAGCACTCAATAAGTTGAGAAAGGGATCTAATTGTAAATATTCCTTACACATTAAACAGTATTTACAGTGTTTAGCTACAATTATGTATATATTGCCTTCCAGGTCCAGAAATTGCTCAAAGCAGTGTACATCAAATCATAACCCAAATGACAGCAACCTGCGCACCATATACGGATACAATCTTAGAAATTAACGGTTCAGCACTAACTGAAACACACAGTGTTTTCCCTCATCGAATCCTCTGTTACAGCCATCTGAAAAACTTTGTTAAATTAACTGTGAAAGATATCTCTTCTCAAATTTTTTTTAGATTTTAGTGGGTTAACAGACGTCCATTTCTAATTCTAACAATTACCAGTGAATATTGCTCTCTTTCATAAACCACCACATATAAGGAACAGAAAATAGATTTCTTCACTGTGGTGTAGCTGAACTATGTATCCAAAGGTTCTGGATAATGGATGAATATATATTAGGGATGTGAATCGTTTTTTAACGATTTAAATTATCGTCCGATAATTTTAAAATAGTCATTAATCGGTAAGGGACTCGATACAATAGGAATTCCCTCGATTTATCGTGAAAAATCGTTAAATAGAGTACGGGAATTATTTGGGGGGAGGGCGGGAAAACCGGCACACCAAAACAACCCCTAAACCCACCCCGACCCTTTAAAACCAATCCTTTACCCTCCCCCACCCTCCTGAACCCCCCCCCAAAATGTTAAATTACCTGGTGGTCCAGTGGGGGGGGGGGGGGTGTCCCGGCACGATCTCCCGCTCTCGGGCCATCGGCGCCATTTTGGCTACCACTGATAAAAATGGCGCCGATGGCCCAATAAAAAAAACCCCCACCCCGACCCTTTACAAATTACCCCTTTGCTTCTCCCACCCTTCCCCCCCCCCCCAAAAAACCTTTTACATGTACCTGGTGGTCTAGCGGGGGGTCCAGGAGCCATCCCTTCAATCATACCCTCGGTGCCGGACTGGTTTCAAAATGGCACCGATCGCCTTTGCCCTCACTTTGTCACAGGGAGCGTCCGTCGCTCCCTGTGACATAGTGAGGGCAAAGGCGATCGGCGCCATTTTGAAACCAGTCCGGCACCGGCACTGAGGGTATGATTGAAGGGATGGCTCCTGGACCCCCCGCTAGACCACCAGGTACATGTAAAAGGTTTTGGGGGGGGGGTCGGGAGGGTGGGAGAAGCAAAGGGGTAATTTGTAAAGGGTCGGGGTGGGTTTTATTTTATTTTTTTTTTATCGGGCCATCGGCGCCATTTTTATCAGTGGTAGCCAAAATGGCGCCGATGGCCCAAGAGCGGGAGATTGCGCCGGGACACCCCCCCCCCACTGGACCACCAGGTAATTTAACATTTTGGGGGGGGGGGGGTTCGGGAGGGTGGGAGAGCAAAGGGGTCATTTGTAAAGGGCCGGGGTGGGGTTTTTTTTTTATCTGCTCAGGCCTCACTAAAAAATTAACCATGTGAATTGGAATCGGAACAGATTCCAATTCAGATCTCTAACGATCCGATTTTTTTCTCCTTCCATCCGAACCTGATCGTTAAAACGATCGGGCACACGATTCACATCTCTAATATATATATGCCTCTTACTATCCAATCACCTCTGGGAAAAAAAAACGGACTTTGTTTCAGGAAAATGTTACAAAGGAAGGAAGGAAGAAAAAGAAAAGCATTCAGTCTGCTACTGTTCTTAGGTCATCCAATGTAAGGGGTTCTGAGTGCCAATGATCAATTCTATCCATACATTGACAAAAGACAGCACAGTAATGCAAATTATTACAGAATATCCTAGAGGGCAAGAGGGCAATGTTGTAAATCACTTTACAGTGTTGCCAAAGCAGATGCAGTTCTTTGAAAACATACAAAGCAAATAAACCCTCATTTTCCTGGGGAAGAGCTCATGAATTAACAGTCACATGCAACCTTAACTCACTACTATACATACGTCTGGCCTTGCTTTCCTTACATAACTTGCCTTCAAGCTGCCATAGTATCTTCTGGAGTGTTTCCTTAATTTATAATTCCAGGGGTGCTAGTCACTCATTGTAAAATGAGTGAACTAATTTACCTATAAAAATGATTCTTTATACAAACACACACACACACACTGTATCTGCACATAAAAGCTACTACAATTCCACAACATTGTACCCTATTTATGCAGAGTCCTAGAATACAATAGAATCTAAACTATTGGGGACAACATATGCTGCAAATGTATTAATTTGACTGATGTGCTTTCGTCCTTTCTACACCATTTCACTCTGATCATAAAAGTTATCTGGCTGTATGTTACAATACCATAATGCTTGATAACCAAGTATGTGCATTACACAAACTAAATCTAAACATAAAACACTTAAGTAATTTATAAAAGTTTTGTTTCTGTTTTCCCCACACCTTCTCCTCCCCTTCACCCCCACCCCCCACCCATTTACCCATTTGAAAATTATAACAGAACTACTCCACAGCACAAGCTATATATGGAAAATAAAAGGCCAAGAAAATGTACATGGTGCTGAAATGCACACTAATGTGTCTTTATGATATCAAAAAGCATTTTTGTAAACAAAGACATTTATGGAACAGCAAATAAATCTCAAAAGAAAAAAGTATCAGTTCATCTGTTCCCTGGTAAGGTTACAAAAGAAGGAGCAGCAGGATCTGCTTCCAGCTAACTAGTACATGCTATTATACAGTTGTGAAAGAGCAATGCTATTCATTTTTTTTAAGTTTTAAATAATTTTTAAAAATTATCTCCAAAATATAGACTTAGCAACATACATAGAAAACAGTTTCATTGATTTAATGCAAGTTTTAGGCTGTGCTCCATTTCCGTTTTCCTGTCTCATCAAAACATAAAACCAGTTCTGACTGCTTTGCTGTCCTATTCATCATTTCAGTTGCTTGTCACTTGCCAGGAAAACTCCGAATGCATAGCACTGCGGCAACGCTTGTGTTTGGCTACAGCCGGTGCCACAGTGCTTCCCCCTCCACCTCCCCAGCAGAGAGCTCAGCACACAAAAGGGAGCATTGTCCCTACTGATAGACAAGTAACAGTGAAGGCTGTACAGCATCTGACAGGTGCAAGGTCCTTCTCCAACAAAACTATTAATTAGTCTCTCACAAAGAAGGAAAAAAGCACATATTGATTCTTTTAGAAATAACTTCTGGCAGACAATTTCAAAACAAAAAATTGCTTATTTCTTAAATTTTACTGCCTAAGAGGTCATTCAGATTTTTAAAATTTTCACAAACACAGGAAGTGCAAGTGTATGTTTAAGGAAATCAATTCTGTAAAACCATGAAATCAGTACTTATTTGTATCCCAGCTTAACATTTTCCAAACCATAGAAAACAAAGTATCTGAACCTCTCTGCAGAGCATATTTTTGAAATAATAATACAGCTAGGAATTAGTTAAGGAAATTGGGAGTAAGAATTCTGGATTTTACATGCTTACTTATTGCCTTTCTAGAGAAATGCTTTCAAAATACAATAACTGTAAAAATAGAGCTCTTTCCATTTGTGCACTAACATCTGTCCTGTAGAAAACGTCAATAACTGGAGAGGCAAGGGGGAGGGAAGGCAAAACATCAAGTTTTGTTTCATTTTTAAACAAACCACTGAATATTTCAGCACTTTTTTCTTATAGCCTTCCACTTTCAGGGAACATGTTCCAGTCTAATTCTGAAAGTTTCAGACAAAGCACACACAATTCAAAGTTCTACTTTAAGTTAGCAATCTTTGTAGCGGAGAGTGATAGTATAGTTGAATCCTGTGTATAAAGAGTCATTAACAAGATAATGGTTTCTATTACATCCATCTAAGCTAGGGCTTCCCAAACCTGTCCTGGGGACCCCACAGCCAGTCAGGTTTTCAGAATATCCACAATGAATATACATGAGATACATTTGCATATTCATTGTGGATATCCTGAAAACCCGACTGGCTGTGGGGTCCCCAGGATAGGTTTGGGAAGCCCTGATCTAAGCAGACTTTCTAGATTGTTTAAAGTAATATATCTCTTCACTAGTTTGCTCCTGGAACAATAAGCAGCAGAGATCCTACTTTTATTTATTTATTTAACAATTTTTCTATACCGACATTAAAATACACATCATGTCGGTTTACATGATAACAAAAAGGTGGAAATTACAAATAACAGGGAGGGGGGAGATGGGATACTAAGAGTAACTGGGGGTCAGGAGGAGACCCCAACAAGTAGGAGGAGAGAAATGAGAGGAACAGAAACATATAAGTAACAAGGTTAACTATGGTTCAAGAGAAAAATATATTATTATTGTTAAAGGAGTATAAAAATACAAGGGGTGAATATACAAGGGGTAAATATACAAGGCACGTATACCGGGTAGTGAGGAAGCTTGTACTTTATATTCAAATATAAGATCCGCAAGCATGAAGCCAAAATAGATTCTTACATCATCCATCAAGAATAAACTTGACAACCTGGGTGCTAAATCAATCTATATCTTCTTATGAAGAACCATCAAAACTTTATGACAGTTGAATAATCAAACTAGCAGAACATCCTACTACTGCTTACTTAACATTTCTGTAAGAGACAATCCCTTCTCGGTAGGGCATACAATATAAATCAAGACAAACATATAAATCAAGAGATTTGAGGAGTTTCATATAGAAAGAATGGTTAAAATTAGTTAATGAGGCTGAAAGTTAAGATTTAAAAGCAGCCTCAAAAAAGTAGGTTTTTAGATGGAATTTAAACAAGGTGAGAGGGTGCACGACGTAGCAGCTCAGGAAGTCTATTCCAAGCACATGGTGCAGCCAGGTGAAAAGCACTTGTCACTTTGGACAAATCACTCTACCCTCCATTGCCTCAGATACAAACTTAATACCTGATTCACTAACTTTCCCCATGGGCAAAAAATGGGAGCAAAGCCTTAAAAAATTAGGGTCTTAGATTGTAAGCCCTCTGGGGATAGAGAAATGATGGGTCTATATCTGATTTATGGGCTAGAATTAGAGAATGGATAAAGGAACTGGAAAGTGGGTGATGAGTATGGGAAAGGCTATTTGTTGTTTTATAAGGTTTAATTAAGTCTTAATGTTTGTGTTAAAATTTTAAATTATGTATGTAATGATGCAATCCACCAATTTGTGGACTGATGGAATACAAATGCTCTAAGTAAATAAATTAAACACCTATAGTACCTGAGTGTAATCCAGTTTGAAGTGCTGAAAAGCAAAATATAAAAAAATAAAATAAAAAAACAAATCCACAAATGGAAGGAACATGCAGTGTAAGCTACTGTGGCTGGTCTCATACAATTTAGCTATCTACTTATAATGTAGTTAAGTAGAAAACAGTCTACCACTCTTTTCAAAAAAAAAACCAAAAAACCAGAAAGTGGTACAATATGCAAAATATCCGAGTGAAAAAGTCACCTCGTAGATAATTGGTTTTCTTATTTAATCTGGATTAGCCTACTGGTTAAAGCAGCAGACTGAACCAAGGAAACCAGGTTCAAATTCCACTGCCACTTCTTGTGACCTTGGGCAACTCAATTCACCCTTCATTGCCTCAGGTACAAACAGAGGTGAATTTTAAAAACCCGGCATGTGTATCAATTGGAGGATACGTGCACAAGTCGGGCTCACATGCACCTACCAAATTTTAAAAGCTGCCCAAATGTGTGTGTATCTCCTGCTGAGCGCCTATCTGAAAAGTTTGAAAAAAAGGGAGCATGGGCATGGTCTAGGTGAGGCATGGACATTTCGGGGCAAGGCCATGAGACGTAAACGTAAATACTTATGTGCTTGGACATGCAGCCAGGTCCCCTGCCACGTAAGTTTACGTCTGCTAGGGATGAGGTGTAACTTTAAAAAAAAATAAAAATAAAAAACTAGTCATAGCTAAGGGGTTTTAAGGGTCTGGGGTAAGCGAGGAGAGTGTAAGCTATTCAACCAGGGGGGTTTGGAGAACCTAGCTGTTAACTGGGCAAACTGGCAGACAAACTGGTGAAACTGGCAATGGAGTGGACGTGTGCAACTTTTAAAATTCCCTAACTTATGAGGTAGAAGTGGGATTTGCATGCCTATTTAAAATTAGGAGCGTATGTGCACGTGACCAGGCTATTTTATAACATGCGTAGCTATAAAATGGCCGCATCTCTGGGCATGCACCAGTGCACATTCACCAATGTGCACCCGCATGCCGGTATGAAAGTTACCGTGCCTGATTGTAAGCCCTCTGGGGATAGGCAAATAAGTGCCTACAGTACTTGAGTGTAATCCGCTTTGAAGTGCCTGAATATCAAAATCAAATAAAAAATAAATCAAACACACACCAGGACTGTGTGAAATGATAGGATCTCAACTGCAATACCATGTTTTCTACATAGAAAATGTGCCGTGTGCACTAGTCATGTTTTATGCACATAAATGATTTAAGGCATTAATTAGTACATTAGTGAGAAAATTTTGAGAATAAAATTTCTTAAACAAGAAAGTTACAAGGTCTTTAGAGTGGGAAAGAGAGCAACTGGTCTGCTGCAGAACCCATTCCCTCCCCCTTCCCTCTTCTCCCAGATAGCTCCCCACATTCTTCAATGCTATTGCCTCTTTTTTTTTTTTTGTCTGGTTCCCTGCTGAGAACACCATTCTACCACTGGGGTATTTTAGCAGAAACCTAGTCACAACTACTAAAAGATTTTTAACTTGCTGCAGCATGGTAGCTAAATTTCCTCCATACTTATATACTCTGTCAATCCTATTTCTGCAATAGACCTCAAGAAGTCATAATAGCCTTCTCCACCTCTGCTCAATACACAATTCCAACTGGAGTCCTCAGGGCTCCGCTTGTTCTGCAGTTCTCTTTAATGTTTATGTTACTCCACTCTGCCATCTCTTATCTATCCTAGGTCTGTCATATAGAATTTATGCAGACGATATTCAGGCTTTTCCCCTCTCACTTAACTCATTTTGGACAGCTACTGATTGGTTTATCTCACTATGACAGAGTATGATCAGAAGCTGGCTTTCTCTCACAACAAACTTTCTTTGAATATTAAAAAAACTGAAATCATTCTACTAGGTCGAAGCATCCTGGAGTCCGTTCCACATCACTGTCCTTCAGTAATCAGACCATACATTTTATAAAGTAAACACGTAACCTTGGCATTATCATGGATCCTACGTTATCCATGCAATCACAAGTGAGAGCAGTAGTTAGAGCCTTTTTTGCTAAACTTAGGCTTTTATATCACATCAAACTGTAATTGCTTACTGTAAACGGTATTTTCCATAGACAGCAGGATGAATTAGCCATGCTGCATGGGTAACATCAGAGCAGCACTAGACAGAGCTGTCTCTCAAAGCTTAAGGCTTTTGCCCTACTAGGCATGCGCAACAGTTCTCATGCAAATGAGCCTTTCAGAATTCTCCTCCATTCATATCTAAGCAAAAAGATATCCAAGGCAGGAGGAAGGGCCAGAACACATCGCTAATTCATCCTATCAACAGCAAACACCTTTTATGGTAAGCAAACTTGCTTTTTTCCATCAATGCTGCAAACTGAAGGATGGATAGATATTTTGTCTGTGTGGCCAGTAGCAAGTTGTATGTATTTGGATGGAGAACCATGTGGCTGCTTTGCAGATGGCCTCAATGGGTACATTTTCCAGATGTGCAAGTGTAGCTGTAGTCATCTTCCTGTCCCCTAGGCAGAGCTCCTCAGTCCATGATATAACTAATACATGCAGAAACCAACTCCCAGGAGAGGCAGGAGTGAATTCTGCTGTCCTCAGAGAAACCCTGTTACAGGTAAGCAACTCTGCTTTCACAAATGGGTGAATCCCAAGCTACAAGCTGCCAGAGCAAGAAAAAAAAAACAAGGAAAACCCCATAGTGCCAAAGGCTTCACCTTTCTTCCTTTTGTTTGTGAGGCAGTTGACCTACAATAGAGTCTAGGAGGGAGAAGAGTTGGGTTCTACACCTGAGACCCAGAGGACAGAGACAAAAACAGTGATGTGCAGCATAGCACCTAAAGCAAGGATGAGATGTGAACTCAGGATAAGTGTGGTTTGCAACACAGACAATGTAACCAGGACTTCTGGACAGAGAACTCTGACAAGTACCAGTATGCCCTGGCCCTCCTGCACAGAAAAGGAAACAAAGCACTAATCAAGGGGGGGGTACGTCTTGGACAGCAACTGCACAATTTTTCTTTGGTGACAACCGAAAACAAATCTGAAGCTAGAGAGCTCTCCAGAAAGAAAACTGGGGATAACCAGCATCTAAAGATGGAATAACCGATTTCATGCACAGAGATATGCTTGATAATTGGCTGAAAGGGATAACAGGCATAGAAAACAGCAGCAAAAAGCATCAGGGTCGGTGGTAGACCCTACCCGCCAGACAAAAAAAAGATCTGACATCTCAGGTCACATGGCACAGAAACAAGCGTGCCAAGGCTACGCTCAAAGGGAAACGCCACGCTAAAACCTCAAGCTTGGATAGTGAGCTGCAACTCAAGCGTAACCAGTCTTGGTACCTTTCTCTCTCTCCAGCTCTGTTCCAACTGCACAGCCTATCCTAAAGTAGTGTGTACTGTGAAAAAGTAAACAAAATCACTTTGTGACTGCAAGAAGTGTGTGGGGCCTCCAGTGCAAGATTCCCCCCAACCAGTACATCAGCAGATCTGGATATGGCAAGCTGCCCAAAGGTACCAGATCAGGTTCAGTCTAAGCAGCTGAATAAACTGCCAACAAACCTGGCATAGGTATGAAAAACATACTGCCAAGACAACTTGGAACAACCACCTGGAAATCCTGGCTGGATAGGAGCTCAGACGAATCTCCAGGATCATAGGCCTACACAGACCACACACAGACTGCATACTGCCAGTCCCACTAGCAACTGACAAAGGCACAAAAAACAGACAGATTAAGGAGAAGACACACAAATAACCTGCAGATGCGGCATTATTTATTAGGAAAAGAAAACATACTCTGCCAGGTTGTACAGCGCACTAGGTCTGCCATGCGGCAGAGAGGCTTGGGTAGGAGAAAACAAATACCATAAGGTAAAGGATGAGAAAAGAAAAAAAGGCTATTAGACAAAACAGCTGCAGTTCCAGAAAATTCACAGCAAGGGAGAGTGCAAAGTTGAATACCACGACCACACAGCTCTGCGGGGGGGAAAAAAAGCTAAGGAGCTTTGCCTAGAGGGCAGGAAGAGGACTACAGCTGCACATGCTGAAAGCTCTAGAACCTGATTCACATGTGCCAGGCTCCATCTGATAATGTCACCCATGTGTAAGAATTGCTATCCTGCTTGTCTGAGAAATTCTCCTCCATAAGTAATGCCAAAAGAAACAATTTAGGATACCTTGCGATTTGTTTTGCCTTATAAAAATACTTTTAAAACTGATAATTAACCAGACATGTTCCTATAACTTCACATGCCCTCCAGCAACCCCCTATGGTTCCCCGTATAGAATTTATTTATTCTGTATGGCGTTAGGTACCATCAATAAAGCAATTTGCAATTGTTTTCAATGATCAGTAGGGTACCTGATGTAAAACACCTGCTTTGTACAACTTCTCACTGCTCCTCCTACAACCCTGTTTCTAAATCCCTATCCCGGGCTAACATTTAGTTTTCCAAGTTGACACACACCTAAAAATCTGATACAGTGGACCCTTGACTTACAAACTCAATTCATTCCAGAGGGCTGGTTGTAACTCAAGACTATTTTTTCCATAAGAAATAATGGAAATATCCATAATGCATTCCAAACTCCCAAAGCACCCGTTACCTAACATTTTCATAATAAAAAAAAAGGGTTGTGTAATGTGCGTAATTACCAGAAACACCTATAATTTTCCTAGTGTACTCAACAAAAAGTTATAAAATGAGCCTAGCCTACCAGAAACAATTTCATACTGTACTCACCATTCAAGTTGACATCTTTGACTTGCAGGAAGGGAGGAAGGGGAGGATTCCCCCCCTCCCCACTCCCTCAGAGCACATCTCTGGCCCCCAAACACTCATTTCCCCCTCCCAGCATACTCATTTCCTCCCTCCTGATACCTTGCTGTAGCCAGCTGAGTGTTACACTCCCTTTCTGCTACTGCACAGAAGCTTCCTTGGTCACCAGGGATACTGTTGCTTGCTGCCTTTGTGCTCCTGTGAACATTTGCAGCTCTGGGTGCGCCTGAGATGGACAGGCCTCATCAGCAGCAGCAGCAGCCAATCACTGCAGCAGCAGAGCATAAGTCCTTCTTACTAAGCCCAAAAAAACACAATTGACAGGAAAAATAAACACCCAATTAGAAGCAGCCGCACACACGAGCAGATACACATGGTCTTGGCCAGCATTCAGGCTGTAACGCAAAACTAAAATTTTGGTTGTAACCCAAGTTGTTCGTATGTCAAGCCGGGTGTAACTCGAGGGTCCACTGTATATATCTTTCAGCTCAACCATTTTGTAACACAGGCAAGTTGACTTGCATACTTGCTTATAAGGGGTATATCTGAATTTGTTTCATTCCTCCCCGTGGCAGATCATGCTGAATTGGCAAAAAGCCAGAAAAATCATCTTATTATACCTAACTAATTGCTCTAAGGTAATACTCCTCTTCTTTGGCATGTAAAATTTTCAATAAGCATTAGCCAAAATGTTTAGGAATCAAATAGAAAATATGATTTTCTTTTTTTCTTTTATAACAAATTTAGAAGGCGTATATATATTTTTTTTCTGCCTTTCTTCATCTCCTCTCTCTATCCCTCCCCTCTCCCCACCTGCAGGTCTGCCCCCCTCAACTGACCCAGATCTTGCAACCTCTGAGCTGGGCTCCTCCTTTGTACTGCCCATGGGATTTCTTAATCTGAGGCTGCACTAGGCCACACCAATAGGTGTCAGGTTTCAGCAACACCACTTTCCTTCCTCACAAAATCATACAGGCTATTTCATTTAGTAAGCAGTATTCTCAAGAGTTGCCATGACATATACTGGAGTAGAGTAAATTGTATTATAGACTGATTTTTTAATTAGAAAGCCAGTCTACACAGATCCAGAGATTCCAAATCTATAATTGCTTGCCTCTTTATTAAGGAAATCCTAAAACTAGAGTAGGGTGGTAGGAAATAGGATTACAATTTAAATGGCAGGAGGAAGGAAAGAGGCAGAGTACAACAGAACTGCCATGCTGGTGGAGCATGATTCTATATTTAAAGAGGCAAAATTATTTGTCATGTTATTTATATGTTTCGAGAAAGGAACTACCGTATTTTTCGCTCCATAAGACGCACTTTTTTTCCCCCAAAGGTGGGGGGAAAATGTATGTGCGTCTTATGGAGCGAATATAAAAAAAAAACCAAACAAAAATCTAACACCCCCCCCCCCCCCGACTCCCCCAAGACCTGCCGACTTAATTTCCTACAACCCCCCCCCAAGACCTGACAAATTAATTTCCTGCAACCCCCCACCCTCCTGACCCCCCAAGACCTGCCAAACGTCCCTGGTGGTCCAGCGGGGGTCCGGGAATGATCTCCTGGGCGTGGGCCGTCGGCTGCCAGTAAACAAAATGGCGCCGACGGCCCTATGCCCTCACTATGTCACTGAGACCGACCAATAGCAGCGGTCGGTCTCAGTGACATAGTGAGGGCATAGGGCCGTCGGCGCCATTTTGTTTACTGGCAGCCGACGGCCCTATGCCCTCACCATGTCACTGAGACCGATCGCTGCTATTGGTCGGTCTCAGTGACATAGTGAGGGCATAGGGCCGTCGGCTGCCAGTAAACAAAATGGCGCCGACGGCCCTATGCCCTCACTATGTCACTGAGACCGACCAATAGCAGCGGTCGGTCTCAGTGACATAGTGAGGGCATAGGGCCGTCGGCGCCATTTTGTTTACTGGCAGCCGACGGCTCACGCCCAGGAGATCGTTCCCGGACCGCTCCTGGACCCCCGCTGGACCACCAGGGACGTTTGGCAGGTCTTGGGGGGGGTCAGGAGGGTGGGGGGTTGCAGGAAATTAATTCGGCAGGTCTTGGGGGGGTCAGGGGGGTGGAGGTTGTTAATTTAAAGGGTTGGGATGGGGGGGGGGGGTTTTGGGGGTTCCCACAGAAAGAAAAATTTTCTGATCTGGGGAGTGGACCGAAATGGCCCTCCCCAGACCCGAAAACAAAATGGGGAGAAAAAAAAAAACTATGCACTCCCCTAATTTGCTCCATAAGACGCCCAGACGCAGAGCCGGTTTAGCACAATTTTTTTTTTTTTTTAATTTTCCCCCTCTGAATCCTAGGTGCGTCTTATGGTCAGGTGCGTCTTATGGAGCAAAAAATACGGTAATCTGAATGCTAACAATGCCTAATTTAAATATTTAGATAATGTTTATAAAGTACACAAAAATATTGCATGCTGTAACTCACTGACTGTAGATGTGTTAGTATTATATTCGTTTTTTGTTTCTCTACTTATGTCTTTCCTAAATCATTTATGGATTTGCCTCTTTCTCTGGAACACAAAACATTTAGGAACTAAAATATGCATCTATGCACGGGAGATGCGTTGGCACACTATATTTTTGTAACATTTCATAAAATGAAAACAGACCAAAATTATATTGTATTTTTAAAACTAGGCTATACCTTTAATAACCAACACTAAAAAACATCTTTCATATATGGAATCTTGAAAGGGAAGAACAAAATTATGATTCCAAGCATGAAAGGCAAGCTCTCTACACGTCTGAACTCATACTATTTCTCCAGCTGTACTGAATCAAAGCACACAGAATTAAACAGACAGCACCTTGATACTTTAAACCTAGTAATTGTATAGCACCTGGATCCGGACCGGGTTTAACAATTTCAGATGTTGGGCTTATGAAGTCTGATCTCTACAGGAATGTGTATGTGCACTAACTACTGTATAATTATGACTGAGTTGAGGAGGCTTCATTACTTGAAGGGAATAGAAAGGACCAAAGATGCATACAAACTTGGACCACTTGATCAAATCCTAGTGAAAGGATGAAATGGTTTCATGACCACAGACAAGTGTTCAAATTCTTTAAAGGTTTACATGAATACACATAGCAGTTGTTATGAAGGCTTCTGACTAAAAGATGAATCAATCCTTGCTCCATTATGGCAAAAAGTACATTCTAGTTTCATTTTACAATACAACTCAACATTATCTTAAGTTATATAGTTAAAAATCCTTCCATTTGTGAAAAAATAATGCCCCATGTTATCTTGTAAATATGAAAAACAGAAGGAATAGCATAAAATTCTTCCCTGCACAAAGCTGCCTGTATCCACAAAGATAAAATAGTCAGATCTTTTGAAGTAGTAAATCAAACATATAAACATCTGGTGCATGCTGGAATTCAGGAAATGAATTTATATTGTGTGCTTCAAGAATACATAAAATTATGGCTTTTTTAAGGGTCAGGAACACAGATGTACATCCCTGAACATGGATATCAAACTTAGCTGCATGTTTTCTGAACAAAGAACTCCAGATTGATAACTAGATCAAGGCTAGAAAACTATTTTGAAAAAAATAAACAAGGCAAAATTTTTAGCAATCAGGGATTTTCCCCCTTATATAATTTATGTATTTTACTTTGGCAATTTGTTTTCATTTATGTTTGCTTCTTTTGGGAGGTTTTCCTTCTCGTACCTCCCCTTCCTCCAACCTCTTTCCAATGAGAACCAGCAGCAATGGGTTGTATTGCGGCAATACCCTCAATGAGCCCAGGTGCCAAGGTACTGCCTTGAAGGAGAACAGTCACCTGGTCCGAGAGCATAACCCTGATGTAGCAGGAAGCGATCCTGTAGCAAGGACCTGCTCTCCAGGTGATGCATTATGATCTTGCACCAAGGATGAATCTGTGATATTTCAGAAGGAATAGAAGGTAAAATGTGTCTATTTGTGAATGATAGTAAGATCTGCAATAGATTGGACATGCCTGAAGGCCTAGAGAATGAAAAGTGATTTAAGAAAACTTGAAGAGTGGTAGAAGACTTGGCAGCTCAGATTCATTGCCATCTTCGACAGGAACCGTGTCTTCTAACATTCAGAAAAAGGCTCAAGACGTGGCCGTTTAATCAAGCCTTTCCAGACCCCAACCGAATCTCAAATCAACGACAACCATAGTCAGACATTCCTAGAACATTGTAAATAATTGCTCTGTTAAATTCCTTTAGCCTTTCCTTCACCCAGTTTTGAACATCCTTGTTTTATTGTAACTTCATAGTTTCTCTTCACCAGTTACTGTTTTATTTTATTTTCATTTTACACCCCCTGTTAAATGTAAACCAGCATGATGTGATTCCTATCTTGAATGCCGGTATAGAAAAACACTAAATAAATAAATAAGAAGTGCAGTCATACATCTAGGGTGCAGTAATCCAAAAGAGCAGTATGTGATGCTGCATGAAAGACTAATGAGCATGAATCAAGAGAGGGGATAATAGTTTCTGGAGATCTGAAGAGGGCGAAGCAATGTGACAAGGCAATAGCTAAAGCCAGAAGAATGCTGAGTTGCATAGAGAGGAATAACCAGTAAGAAAGATGTGGTGATAATGCCCTTGTACAGGTCCTTGGTGAGGCCTCACCTGCAGTACTGTGTTCAGTTCTGGAGCTCGTATCTCAAAAAGGATATAGACAGGATGGGGGTGGTCCAGACAAGGGTTACAAAAATGGTGTGGGATATGAATCGGAAGACACATGAAGAGAGGCTAAAGGATCTTAATATGTGCACCCTGGAAGCAAGGAGGTGCAGAGGAGACATAATACAGACCATCAGTTACCTGAAAGGTTTTAATGATGTACAAACTTCGAACCTTTTATGACTGAAAGGAAACAGTTGAACTAGGGGTCACAAAATTAAACTCCAGGAGGGATGACTCAGAACCAAACTCAGGAAATATTTCTTCATGGAGAGGGTGGTGGATGCCTGGAATGCCTTCTGGAGGTGGTGCTGAAGATGAAAATAGTGAAAGAATTCAAAGGGGCATGGAATAAACACTGTGAATCCCTAAAGGCTACAGGATGGAAATGAAAAAATGAGTGCATGGGGTAACTTGCTAGTGTGGCAGTTACTACCCTTAACCAATAAGCCTTCATACATGCAACGCCATCATTACTCTTTGCTTCAATAGCAGGGGAAAAGGGGAATTGGATTTAGAATGCAACTAACAAGGACCCTGACTTCTTGGATCTGGGGAAACAAGCATGGAGATAACTTGCTGATGCAACAGTTACAACCCTTAACCAATGAGCCTGATACTTTTGATGCAACTCAACTTGTTCTCTGCTTCAACAGCAAGGGGTAAAGAGAAATTGGATTCAAAAAGCAACCAACAAGGGTCTGACTTTTATGGTCTGGAAACCTGTTAAGCACTGGGGTAACCTGCACAGCACAGCAGATACTACCATAAGCTTGCTGGGCAGACTGGAGGCTGGTCCTTTTCTGCCATCATTTCTATGTTTCTATGAGTTTCCCAGGGCTAGTGCCCCGGAGGGAAGGGTTAGGTTGGGCATAATAGCTGGTCATTTCCTAAGATTACACCTGATTACATTCCCTTTCAATCTCATCACATGACCACCTTTTTCTAGAGCCTCATTTTCATTGAAAGAGGCTCATCTCCTGTGCACTGAAACCTTTTTAAGATATTTGAATGTCTCTATCATATCTCCTGTATATCACCTCTCTCACAGGTGTACATGTTTAGATATTTATATCTGTCCCCATATGCTTTAGAACAAAGATCACTGACAATTTTAGTAGCCACCCTCTGGACCAACTCCATTCTGTTTATATCTTTTTGAAGGTGCAGTCTCCAGAACTGTACACAGCATTCAAAGTGAGGTCTCATCAGGGACCTATAGAGGGGCAATATCACCTCCCTTTTCCTGCTGATCATTCCTCTACCTATGAGGCCAAGAATCTTTCTGGCTTTTACCATTGCTTTATCTACCTGTTTGGTCATCTTAAGATCATCAGATACAATTACCCCAGATCCCACTTTGTTCCTTTGTGCTTATAAGAATTTCACTTCTGTGACTTATGAGGAGAGATTGAAGAACCTAAATATGTACACCCTGGAGGAAAGGAAAAGCAGTGGTGATTGATACAGACTTTCAGATACTTGAAAGGTTTTAATGATCCAAAGTCAACGACAAACCTTTTCCATTGGAAAAAAAAAAATCAGCAGAACCAGGGGTCACAACTTAAAACTCCAGGGAGGAAGACTCAGAACAAAATGTCAGGAAGTATTTCTTCACGGAGAAGGTGGTGGATGTTTGGAACGCCCTTCCGGAGGAAGTGATGAAGACCAAAACTGTGAAGGATTTCAGAAGGGTGTGGGATAAACATTATGGATCCATAAAGTCTTGAGGATGTGAATGAAGAGAAGAGGCATGGGGGAGGCTTGCGGGAATGTCAGCTACTACCTGGTGATTAATACCTTTATTCAATAAACATACATACTGTTAATGCGACTCCAACATTGCTCTAAAGCAGAGCTTTCCAAACTTTTCATGTTGGTGACACACTTTTTAGACAAACAATTTCGGGACACAGTAATTCATCTACTAGCAAACCAGAGGTTAAAGGTTAAATGAACGAAATGTATTTCGACAATTTATGTATGTTTCCTTAAATATATACATAATAAAATGTTTCACGACAACCTCTCTTGTGAAAACCTTTCGTTTATATTAAATATATATAATATTCCAAGATTAATGTTATTGTTATAATTTGAACAACAATAATAAAACAAAGTTATTGTGTTATTCAATTTACCTCTTTAATGAGATATATGAGCTTGATGGACACAGCTTTTGAATATTTGGTGTTAATAAAAAAGTCCAAAAGGTCTTCTGCGTAATTTTAAAAAGCTGGCCAGTTTCACACTATATAATTATTTGATAGCCTCATTCAACTAATTCTATATGGCTATGAGAGTGAAGTCTGGAATATATAGGAAAGGGCAGAATGTCAATATAAATCCTGCACCTCCAGTTCTGTAACTCTGTGCATCCACTGAAATTCCCCCAAACAATGGAGCTTGGATGTTTCCCTTACAGCTCATCATACTAAAAGATATTTTCAAATTCTGGTGTCACCTCACAGTAACAGCAGCACAAACACCTTCCACTGCCAGGCACATTGTGAACACAAAACCCCGCAAAAAAGACACAACACCAATGACTCAAACAACAATAACCCAACCTGTGAAAAAGCAAGGGTAAATATTACACTGGGTCCTAGAATACCAATATACCACCTACTGAGGAAACAAAACAAACCAGATTGCTATAGATCCCTATGCTAGCAGAATCTCACATCATGGTCACACATACAGAGCAGAGACAGACCCTCACCAAATACAGACTACAAAATAAAGGAGCACAAATTAGACAAAAACTGAAATGGAAACCCCAAGAAGCCAGACTCTGTGTATTAACAATGGAAAAACAGAACAAATAAACAAATAAAATCAAGAAAAAAATAAAGAAACATAAAGCATCAGTTATAATAGTAAAACCATACTAATAAAAGAATATTTTAATACTAATAAATAGAATTTATATTAATTAAAATCATATACATTTTTTACAATTTCCCAAACACCAATAAAATATTTCAAAACAGCACATTTATCAAATAACACCCAATAATTAAAACTAATAAGGATTTTAAAAAGCCCCTGCTGTCCATACGTTGGAACACTTGATTTCCAGTCACCCTGATATTGTCAAGGATTAGGAGGTTACCCTCTCTCTCACACACACACTCACATGTCCATTCTCTCTCACACATACACTGTCACATACATACACATTCATGCTCTTATATCCACCATAACCTCTTGCTCTCACAGACACTGACACACTCTCAGGCTCTAAGACACTCTCTTCCCCTCCACACACCCCCCACACAAACTCTTACTCCCCTGGATTTTCTCATACACACTCATGCTCTCACTCTCTCTGGCTCCCTCACATACACACACATACCCAGGCAAGTTCCCAATCATTCTCATATGAACACACACACCCAGGCAAGCTCCCAGTCATTCTCACACACTGAAACTGACCCCCAGGCAGGCTCCCATTCATTTTCATACCACTCCCTCACCATCCCCCAGGGATGCACACATTCATTCTCACACAGACCCCCAGGCAGGCACCAATTCATTCTCACACACACACAGACCCCCAGGCAGGCACCAATTCATTCTCACACACACATACACCACACACAGGCAGGCACCTCTTCTCACACATACAAACCCCAGGAAGACACCCATACATTCTCATACACAGACACACCCTCAGGCAGGCACCCATGCATTCACACACACATACACCCCCAGGCAGACTCCCATTCATACACAGGCACACTTAAAGGCAGACCCCCTCTCTTTCTTTTGCCAGCAACCTCGGAGCCTCTCTCATTCCTCTGTTGCCACTGTCACTGATGCCGCATGGCTACTGGGGTGGCACTGATTGCTGCCATTGGCACTGAAGGCCATTCTGCTGCCTCCTCTGTGCAGGCCCCGTGGGTTTCCACTTCCTCCATGTTGATCTCGTACATTGTGAGATCCGCATAGAGAAAGTGCTACTCTTGCACATTACCAAAGATTACTTGTGCCAATCAGTAAAAAGTAATTTATTATTTTTATTTTTTACCTTTGCTGTCTGATCTTAGTTTTCTAATCGGTTGGTCCCAGGCTTTTTTGTTCCACCTCCCCTTTATTATTTTTTTGCCAATTCCTTTCATATTGTCTTTTTTTTCTATTTCTTTTCTCTCCATCTATCTTCTTCCCTCAAACATACAGTCAGGTTTTCACTCTCACATGCTTTCTCTCTCTCACACACAGGCTCTCACTGTCACATGCTCTCTCTCATACAATCATTCATAACAGTCTCTCTCTCGCACATGCTGTCAGACTCACACACCCAGGCTCTCTCTCACTTCCACATGCTGTCTTGCTCAAGCACAGGCTCTCACTGTCACATGCTGTCTCTCACACACACACACAGGCTCTCACATGCTGTCTCTGCAAACATTCAGGTCCTCACTCCCACACACAATCTCTCAACTCATCGCATACACGCACACAATCTCTCAACTCATCGCATACACGCACTCTACGGGCCCTCAGCTTCTCTCTTACCTCTGGGCCTCCTCTTCACGGGTCGCTGCAGGATGGGCTCTGCAGCGGCCGCCCTGATCATCTCGGGCCGATCTGCGGCAGCCCTGATCTTTTCGGGCCGATCCGCGGTGGGGACCCTGCTACCGGGCCACCTCCTCTTCTCAGCTGGCAGCAACAACGCTGCTCCTCTTCTGCACGTGGCCGACGCTCCTCCCCCTTCCTGCCCGTGCGGCTCCTTCAACATTTTTCTTCCGGGGCCGCATGGGCAGGAAGGAGGAAGAGCACCTGCACGTTTAGACGTCACCTTTTCTTCGGGCCGTGGCGACGTGAGCTCCACCACGGCCTTGCCCCTTGCCGATCTTCCTGCTGCGTGTCTCCGGCACACAGCACAGCGATACTTCAGTACTAAGCCGCCAGTGGGATGAGGTCCACCGGCGGCCGCATTGGCTCCCACTTGCCTGTGTGTCACGTGCACCGGGCTCGAGCGGCACACTAAAGTGTCGCGACACACACTTTGAAAAGCTCTGCTCTAAAGCTTCAACGGCAAGAGGAAATGTGGGAAAAAGGATTTGCATTCACAAATAAGCATGGGAGTAGCTTGCTTGTTGCGGCGGTTACTACCTCGAAACAATTAAGCCTGATACTTCACTTTGAATACATATACAGCGCAGCTCACTGTTTCAACAGCAGGGGGAATGAAGAAAAGGATTTATATTCAGACAACAACCAACAAGGACTAAATTGCACAGGCTGGGTAAACAAATAAGCATGGGAGTAGCTTGCTTATTGCGGCGGTTATTACCCCTAACCAATTAGGCTTGATACTTCAGTTTGATGCAGCTCCAGCACTGCTCTCTACATCAATGGCGGGGGTGGAAGGAAATTAGAACCAAAAAGGGGCCGTTTGGTCTTCTTCTGCCCTCATTTCTATGTTTAATATAGTACCATTCCCTGGAGTTTTTGCATGCTAAATGCATTACTCTGCATTTCTTAGCATTAAATCTTAGCTGCCAGACAGACTATTCCTTGAGCTTCACTAGATCACTTCTCATGTTTTCCACACGTTCCTGGGTGTCCACCTATTAAATATTTTGGTATGAGGTCACGTGATGTGGTAGTGGGGAGGTCACATGATTCTCCTTAGCTCCAGACCAGCCTTCACAATCGCGAGCCATCTACCACGTAACCTATTATTCTGCACGGATACTGTGAATTGGGGACGAAGCTTATGTCCGCGGCTAGAGTACAGAGCAAGACGCCACACCTAATGACCACTAAAACTAGCAAAAAAGACAGAGAAATCGCGGGAAGTGGAATCTAAGATGGCGACCGCAGCTGAATGTGAGTCTCCCGCCCCCCCTCCCGTTCCTCTCACTCTCGCGGACATTAAAGACGCAATCCGGGAGGCTTCAGAAGAAAAATGGTCGGTATTAACAACACAGCTGGGGGAGGTCCGGGATTCTCTAGCGGCTCTGCTGCCGCGGCTTGTGACTGCAGAGACGAGGATATCAGAGTTAGAAGACGCCGTGGTGGATACTACCTCAAAAATGGCCGCCCAAGACAGTATGCTCCGGGCCCTGCAAGTAAAGATTGACGAACTCGAAAACCAGACTCGCTGGGACAACCTGCGGTTTTTGGGGTTTCCTGAAACCATTGAAGATCGCTCCCTTTGCTCTTTACTGGAAGCATGGCTCCCGGAGGTGCTCTCCCTGCCCCATTTGCAGGGGAAACTGGTTGTGGAGCGCGCACACAGGCTAGGGGCGAGGAAATTGCAGTCAGGGCACCCGAGGTTGGTCATAGCTAAAATTCTCAATTCAGCCCACAAGGGAGAGATATGGCGAGCTTCACGGGCAAAACATGAACTGTGCTACCAGTCACACTCCATAAGAATTTTTCAAGACTTCTCTGCATCGGTGTCTGAAGCACAGCAAGGCTTTTCTCCGATTTGCTCTACGCTGCATAATCGTGGCATAAAATTTACTCTCATGTATCCAGCGCGTTTAAGGATCTGGCACTCGGACAAAGTTCACCACTTTGACTCGGCGGACCTAGCTAAGACTTTTGTGGATTCTTTGGCTGCCTGAATCAATGATCGCTGCACTGGCAGGTAACACTACATCAGCTCAGCACCCTATCCCTGCTGGATGATCAATAGCCGGCTGTTTTCTTATTGCGACAGATTTGTGGGACAGGCCCTGTGTCTACCCGGCACGCGAAGCCGAAAGGGGATTTGTTATCATCCATTTGTCCCTCTACTTCTACTACTGACTCAAGTTAAATGGATCTGGCTGACTGGTTCCTTTGGGGTAATCCCCTTCTTGTTGGGAGACATGTTTAGTCTCATTGGCCACTGCATATCTTGGAAGTTGTTTTTTTTTGCAGTGTCAGGGTTTTTTTTGTTTTATATACATCCTCCACATGTTGCGGGGGCCTGCAGCGTACACAGTGGCATACTTTGGAGAACACCCTGGAATGTCTGGGCAGTGGCGAGTTTTTCTCTTTTTTTTTTTTTTTTTTTTACCCACCGTGACTACAATGGCCTCTGACGGGTCGCGAGTTAACATGGCTATGTAGCCAAACATTGTTTTCAACTTTGTATGCCTATCTCACATAGATCTCAAAATGTCCTTTTCTCTCTTTTGACTAAGAAGGAGGTAGGTTTTTTTTTTATACCTGGACTGAGATAGCACTAGTGACTACAGACAATGGGCAGGGAAGTTTTTGTGTTTATTATTTGGAATGACTATGTACAATTACCTGCCTAAAGGGGGTGGAATTCTCCCTTTGTATTTTCTAAAGGTTTATCATCAGCTGCTCAGTCCCTTGATACACAACTTGTAGTTGGCAATTTCATAGGTTCCCCGGGGACGTTAAGGCTTGGTCAGGAACACACATATAAGCGTGACCTTTTTCCTTCCTTTCTGGAAGGACTCTGGGACTGGAAGAGGAGGGTTCATGGGGGGGGAGGGGGGGAGAGGGGGGGAGAGGGGGGGGAGGATTGTACGCTGCAGGGAGTGAGTTGTCATGTCGGGTTGGTTTCTCTTTATCCCTTTCTCCAGCCTGTTTGGAGGAGACGCATGCCGGGGAGGGGGGGGGCCTTAGCTGGGAGGGCTCCTCTCAGGGAATTATTGGCAAGCCAAGCACTCACACTTTTTCACCTGGTTGACCCTGAGTAATCCCACACGGTTTGTATCTTGAAATGTCTGTGGGATACACTCGCAGATCAAGCGTTCTAAAATACTTTCCCTGTTGAAAAAAAAAAGTCGACCCAGGTAGCTTATTTACAGGAGACATCTCTCCAAAGCGGAACATGCCAAAACTATGTCGAGACTGGGTGGGGGAGGTACGGTTTGCTTCTGGCTCTACGAAATCAGCAGGGGTTGCTATCCTGCTACATAAGCGTCTACCCATTGTAATTACTAAGGAGATTGCGGACCCACAGGGCCGCTTTCTCATTTTGGTTACGAAGCTCTATGGCCACACTGTCGTGCTGTGTAATGTATATGCCCCTAATATATACAACCCTTGCTTTTTCAGATGTCTCTACTCTCATTTGCTCCCGTATATCAACGATACTCTGATGCTGGGCGGTGACTTCAATACGATACAGGATGTTAACCTAGATGCCTCTCAGTCACGTAGTTGTGAACGTGGTATGGAACAGGGCCCGCAAATATTGGAAACCACGTTACATTTGTTGGATGCATGGCGCATTTTACATCCCCTAGAGCATGGCTTTACTCATATTTCTCGTGCGCATGCCTCGTTCTCACGGCTGGACTACTTTCTCATCAGTTGTCGCGCGCTCTCTCTTGTCCAAGACGCGGGACTAGATAATATTGTAATATCCGATCACGCTCCTGTTTGAGTTGATGTTCAATTTTCCAGTAGTCAGTCTTTGGTTAAGCAGTGGCGATACCCATACTTTTTAGCCTCGGACACAAAATTTCACGACTATCTGCGTGCTAAGTGGGACGATTACGCGACTCTGAACAAAGAGCATGTTTCCCAACCTGCTTTGTTTTGGTATACTGCGAAAGCAGTTTTACGAGGGGACATCATTTCCTATATTTCATACCATAGAAAGTGTCTAGATAAACGTATAAAAGCGTTGAATGTACAACTGAATAAGACTAGAGTGCACTTGACGGCGGTTGAGAATGAAGAAACGCGAGGTGTCTATCGGTCGTTGCAGGCGGCACTTAACTCCCTGTTACACCAACGAGCAAAAAAAAGTTTTCTATATTACCAGTTCCATCTCTATCAATATAGTAACAACACAGGTCGGATGACGGCAAATTTGATTAGACCAGCTAGGTCGAACAGATATATCCCAGCGTTGCGGACCTCGACCTCCGGGGTGGTCCGGGATACCCCCTCCATTTTAAGCAGCTTCAGAGATTTCTATTCTAAATTATATGCTTCGGAAGGCGGGAGTGAGGAGAGTAGTGAACGTTTTTGCTCTCAGGTGTCACTTCCGTGTCTGACAGGGGTGCAACAAGAGAGGCTTAACCAGCCCATAACGAAGCAGGAGGTAAATTCGGTGATTCGTCGGCTTAAAAACTTTAAAGCCCCGGGCGGATATACGGCGGATTTTTTTAAGCTTCTGGTCAATCGGATATCGGCATCTCTGGCTGCGGGATTCTCGGAGTTAATAACTAGTGGATCTTTCCCAGAGCATTTATTTATTTATTTAAGGTTTTTTTTATACCGGCATTCAAGAACTCGTTCTCATCATGTCGGTTTACAGAAAACAGGGGTGCAAAAATATAACCGAAAACATAAATAAACGTGGAGAAGAGAAGCAGTTACAATTAACAAGGGTTCATGAACTGGGATTATAAGAAATAAAAGAGATAGAGAAGGATAATTATATACAAGTGTACAATGTAAATAAGGAGTCCTCTGTATATACAAGAGAACAAAATAAATATGGGGTCCACTATATACAGCTACTTAGCATAGGAGTCATTGATGGATCTTGTTAGGTGGAGTTCGGGAAGGCTTGCCTGAAAAGCCACGTTAATGAAAAGCATGATAATTTAGCTTTCATTACCCTTATACCTAAAGCAGGTAGGGACCCTCTCTCACCTGAATCATATCGTCCGATCTCCTTGTTAAATCTCGATCACAAAATATTGACTAAAATATTAGCAGATCGGTTGGCTTCACTCTTACCTTCTCTGATTGGGGGATCATCAGGTCGGCTTTGTCCGGCAGCGATACGCGCTAGCCAATATACGCCGTGTATTGACGGCTATGACAATTTGCCGACAATTAGATACCCCATATCTGGTAATTAGCTTTGATGCTGAGAAGGCCTTTGATAGAGTGGAGTGGCGCTATTTATTTAATATACTGGACAAAATGGGGTTTAATGGTTTCTTTATACAAGCGGTGCGGTTACTATATTCAGACCCTCAAGCGGTTATGCTTGCAAATGGTGCAAGGTTGGAGCCTTTTGGGATTGAGAGGGGCACTCGGCAGGGCTGTCCAATGTTTAGTTTACAACTAGAACCTCTCTTATTAGCTAATGACGGCCGTCGCGAGATCCGGGGAGTTCAGTTTGGCGCACGACTGTTTAAAGGAGTGGCCTTTGCGGATGATCTGTTAGTTTTTGTGACAGACCCCCAGACGTCTTTGCCCCAACTGATGCTTTTAATTTGGGAATTTGGGGGTTTTTCCTCTCTCTCTCTATGGCCGAGTCAATTTATTTAAAACTAGCCATTAAGCCCGTAACAACGGGCAACATTTAAAAAAAGATTTTCGGTCGCGCTACCTTTTTGGGCCATGTCTCTTCTCTTTTGGGGTTGGAGGAGGCAGGTCGCCAGCTTCGCCCCGCCTCCCCGCAGCAGCCGTGGCGCCATGGACCGGCAAAAAACCCCAACGGCCCGGTACTGGTCTGCGGACCGGTGGTTGGGGACCTGCTTTAGGCGCAGGGCCGGTGCAAGGGTATTAGGCGCCCTAGGCGAAACGTCAGCTATGCCGCCGCCCCCCCCCCCCCCCCCCGCCTCCACACACAATTAACTTACATTGAGCATTAATGAAAATAACGAAGTCTGTATTTATAACAGAACACTTATTTGACATTTTTATGCCATGTAAACCATTGAGATGATTTGTCTTATCGACGGCTGACTCAGCGGCACCGGCGTGCTCTCTTCTTCCCGCGGCCCGGAAGAGGAAGTGGAGAGCATCGGGTGCCTGCGCGGGAAGACTCCCGCGCAGGCACCCGATGACTCCAGCGCTGGCACCCGGCTGACTCCAGTCGTGCCCGGCGTGCTCTCTTCTCCTCCCCCCCCCCCCCCCCCGCGGCCCGGAAGAGGAAGTGGAGAGCATCGGGTGCCTGCGCGGAAGAAGAGACCACACTAGCATGGTCTCTTCTTCCCGCGCAGGCACCCGATGCTCTCCACTTCCTCTTCCGGACCGCGGGGGGGGCGGGAAGAAGAGAGCACGCCCGGTGCCGCTGACTCCAGCTGTCCTGCCGCGTTCCGCCCGGGCTGACAGCAAAGGACTCACATGCTTGAAAGCGCGGCTCTCTTAATTTTACCGGGGCAGTGCCACCCCCGGGAAGCTGGCGCCCTAGGCGACCGCCTAGTTCGCCTAGTGCTTCCGCCGGCCCTGTTTAGGCGACCCCTGCGTTTTGGTCGTTCGACCCCCACCGGGGTCGCGACCCACAGGTTGAGAACCGCTGTAGTAGATGGTTATCCTGCCTAAATGGCTATACCTACTTCAAAACCTACCAGTATTATTACAGCAGGCAGATCTAAAAAAATTAGATGGTGCTTTACGGAGGTTTCTTTGGAGGGGGGGTAAGTCCTGAGTCCCATTTAGTTGGCTGAGGGTGCACTGGGGAAGGGGTGGACTGGGGGTACCAGACTTGGGTGCTTATAATTTGGCGTGTAATTTAAGGATTATTCGAGATTGGCTGATGGAAACCCCTGTGTACACCCCATTATATGCCGACAATGCTTTAATGGCTCCCTTGGGCCCTGCATATGTGGTACAGTCAAACACTGCCAATCTCCCATCTTTTCTCATACACACAGCTCTAGAACGCCCGCTCAGGCTGACGTGGAGACGATTGACCAAGCTGCTAAAGATACCATCTCTATGTGCTTATTTCTTACCTGTGGCGGGGAATGCTGAGTTCACACCAGGGTATCAGACCTCTAGCTTTGCGATTTGGGTGTCCAGGGGGGTCTTTAGACTGGGGCACTTGTTGACCAAGGAGGGGGTGCTTCTCTCCTTCCGGGAGTTCCGAGAGCTATATGGTTTGGGGGTCACACACAGGTATTCCATTTTGAGAAAACAATAGCCTCATCTTTATCAGCTTATTACAAGCCTATACAGAAGCATTTGGAGGTCGATATTTGTAGCACTTTAGAATCACGTTGGAACAGAACATAAGAACATAGGAAAATGCCATACTGGGTCAGACCAAGGGTCCATCAAGCCCAGCATCCTGTTTCCAACAGTGGCCAATCCAGGCCATAAGAACCTGGCAAGTACCCAAAAACTAAGTCTATTCCATGTTACCATTGCTAATGGCAGTGGCTATTCTCTAAGTGAACTTAATAGCAGGTAATGGACTTCTCCTCCAAGAACTTATCCAATCCTTTTTTAAACAGCTATACTAACTGCACGAACCACATTCTCTGGCAACAAATTCCAGAGTTTAATTGTGCATTGAGTAAAAAAGAACTTTCTCCGATTAGTTTTAAATGTGCCCCATGCTAACTTCATGGAGTGTCCCCTAGTCTTTCTACTATCCGAAAGAGTAAATAACCGATTCACATCTACCCGTTCTAGACCTCTCATGATTTTATTTTATTTATTTATTTATTGTTTTTGTTATACCGAGTTTCATGATAGGCATCACATCAACCCGGTTTACAAATAACAAGGAGTGTAAAGCATAACGTAACGTAAAAAAACAATATTTTCAATAAGAACCTTGAACTTTAAATACAGTGAATCAGAAAAAGGGAGAGGGAAAGTTACAAAAAACAAGGAAAATAAACTTGGGATGGAAGGGGAGAAATTGAACAGCACAATATTTACATTTCAGCCTATTGATACATTAGAATAGCAAGTGAAAAAATAAGACTATGAAACGGTACATAGGTAATCAAATGAATAAATATGACACAGTTGTGAATGGTAATAGTATGATAAATAGAGATGTGAATCGGAACCAGAATCGGATCCGATTTCAGTTCCGATTCACATCTCTATAGATGTGAATCGGAACCAGAATCGGATCCGATTTCAGTTCCGATTCACATCTCTAATGATAAATATTCAGCAGAAATTAGTGAGAGAGGGTTTGAGGTTGGTTGATTCGTGTTTACATTCCATTATTGCATACGAGTTAGTGCTAGTGAGAGGAGGTTTTATTCAAGGCTTGGAAATGCTTTTTTGAAAAGCCAAGTTTTTAGTCTTTTCCTAAATGTTAAAGAGCATGGCTCTTGTCTCAAATCAGGTGGGATCGAGTTCCAGAGAGCTGGACCTGCTGATGAGAAGGCTCTGAGACTCAAGGATTTATGTTGGTAGGTTTTGGCCTTTGGAATTTGGAGTGACTCTTTGTAGTGTTCCCTGATAGGCCTGGCGGAGGTGAATTTTTTAAGTGGTATTTGTAGGTCGAGTTGCGTGTGTTGGTTGATAGTTTTGTAAATGATGCTAATGGTTTTGTACATGATTCTATAGTGGATCGGAAGCCAATGGAGGTTTTTGAGAATAGGTGAAATGTGGTCAATTTTCCTGGAATTTGTAAGGACTCTGGCTGCAGAGTTCTGAACCATTTGTAAAGGTTTGGTGTAAGAAGCTGGGAGGCCTAATAGTAATGAGTTGCAATAATCTAGTTTGGAAAAGATTACTGCTTGCAAGATTGTTCTGAAGTCCTGAGTGTGAAACAGCGGTTTTATTCTTTTCAGGATATTTAATTTGTAGAAGCAATCTTTGGTGGTTTGGTTAATGAATGTTTTGAGGTTGAGACGATTGTCTAGGATGGCTCCTAAGTCTCTTACGTGGGTTGTTTGAAGGAGTGTGGGTGGTTTAGGAAGTTTGTTATTGTTTTCCGGTGATATGAGCAGGAATTCTGTTTTCGAAGCATTGAGTACAAGGTTTAGACTGTTGAGGAGAAGTTTAATTTCTAATAGGCAACTGTCCCAGTATTCCATTGTTTTTGAGATTGATTCTTTTATAGGGATTACGATCTGTACGTCGTCTGCAAAAAGGAAATGTTTCAGGCTTAATTTTGTAAGTAGTTGGCAGAGTGGTAGCAGGTAGACATTGAAAATTTTAAACACCTCTATCATATCCCCCCTCAGTCGTCTCTTCTCCAAGCTGAAAAGTCCTAACCTCTTTAGTCTTTCCTCATAGGGGAGTTGTTCCATTCCCCTTATTTTGGTAGCCCTTCTCTGTACCTTCTCCATCGCAATTATATCTTTTTTGAGATGCGGCGACCAGAATTAAGAACATAAGAACATAAGAAAATGCCATACTGGGTCAGACCAAGGGTCCATCAAGCCCAGCATCCTGTTTCCAACAGTGGCCAATCCAGGCCATAAGAACCTGGCAAGTACCCAAAAACTAAGTCTATTGCATGTAACCATTGCTAATGGCAGTGGCTATTCTCTAAGTGAACTTAATAGCAGGTAATGGACTTCTCCTCCAAGAACTTATCCAATCCTTTTTTAAACACAGCTATACTAACTACACAGTATTCAAGGTGCGGTCTCACCATGGAGCGTTACAGAGGCATTATGACATTTTCCGTTTTATTCATCATTCCTTTTCTAATAATTCCCAACATTCTGTTTGCTTTTTTGACTGCCGCAGCACACTGAACCGACGATTTCAATGTGTTATGCACTATGACACCTAGATCTCTTTCTTGGGTTGTAGCACCTAATATGGAACCCAACATCGTGTAATTATAGCATGGGTTATTTTTCCCTATATGCATCACCTTGCACTTATCCACATTAAATTTCATCTGCCATTTGGATGCCCAATTTTCCAGTCTCACAAGGTCTTCCTGCAATTTATCACAATCTGCTTGTGATTTAACTACTCTGAACAATTTTGTGTCATCTGCAAATTTGATTATCTCACTCGTCGTATTTCTTTCCAGATCATTTATAAATATATTGAACAGTAAGGGTCCCAATACAGATCCCTGAGGCACTCCACTGTCCACTCCCTTCCACTGAGAAAATTGCCCATTTAATCCTACTCTCTGTTTCCTGTCTTTTAGCCAGTTTGCAATCCACGAAAGGACATCGCCACCTATCCCATGACTTTTTACTTTTCCTAGAAGCCTCTCATGAGGAACTTTGTCAAACGCCTTCTGAAAATCCAAGTATACTATATCTACCGGTTCACCTTTATCCACATGTTTATTAACTCCTTCAAAAAAGTGAAGCAGATTTGTGAGGCAAGACTTGCCCTGGGTAAAGCCATGCTGACTTTGTTCCATTAAACCATGTCTTTCTATATGTTCTGTGATTTTGATGTTTAGAACACTTTCCACTATTTTTCCCGGCACTGAAGTCAGGCTAACCGGTCTGTAGTTTCCCGGATCGCCCCTGGAGCCCTTTTTAAATATTGGGGTTACATTTGCTATCCTCCGGTCTTCAGGTACAATGGATGATTTTAATGATAAGTTACAAATTTTTACTAATAGGTCAGAGATGGCGACTTTGTTGTTACTCACTCCATATGAGAGCATGTTTTCGGCGTGTAGCCAGGATCTCGACCAATTTGTATTATAGAGAAATGCAATTTAAATTCCTGAGTCGGGCATGTGTGTCACCACAAGTAGCCTTTCATTATACTATAGCCACATCAGCTGGCGGCTCCCGCTGTGGCCACGCTCTGGGTACCTTATCCCATGCATTCTGGGCTTGCCCTCCCATACAGAGATTTTGGTGCCGCATAGCAGATTATATGGCCGATATATTGGACACGGCTTTCCCTGTTACTCCTCTCACTGGCTATTATTCGGGTGTATATCCCCGATTCGGATTAGAGATCCTGGCTCGCGCACGTTATTACACAAAGCGTGTCTTGTAGGTAAGAAGATTATCTTATCGGTCTGGCTTTCTTCGGATAATCCATCCTTCTGGGCCTGGAGGAATTGTCTACATGTCATGACGACCATGGAGGGTCTAGCATCCCGGACGTCACCAAGCAGATGGCGGCGATTTCTTGCGGTTTGGCAAGCCTACATTCAGTCTCTTCCACATCGTGCACGTAGTCTGGTAGTGAACGATTAACCACGTAGTTTCTCTTGCATGTTCAATCCAGCAGGCTTAAACTGCTCTGATAGCATGTCACTCACACTTGGGGGGGATGGGGGCAGGCGGGGGAGGAACAGCTGAAAGTTTTTTGTTGCTGTTTAGCTCTGAGTGGGGTTAAGGAACACACTCTACTCAGTGTTGTAATACTGTTTTTGCAAAACTTTAATAAAATGTTCAAACAAATATTTTGGTATTAACTACAAAGGCAAATCACTCTTGACAATCCTTCCATTATGTAGCTCACAAAAATGCTGAAAAGAACCGGTCCAATCCCTGACGCTCACCACTAGTAACATCCCCTTCCTCAGAGTAAACTCCATTTACCACTACCCACTGTTGGCTGATTGAAATTCCTAGAAATAGCACCTCCTCTTTCACGGCAATCCTGTGAATATCCTCCATTAAATCTCTATCCATCTCCTTTCTTTGTAGTGGACTGGCACTGTGAGGCCACTGAGCATGCCCATCATGCCATGATATTCTCTGCCACAGGGGTCTCTCTTCAGTTTCATATGTAGCAATAAGCTTTAGCAAAAATAAAATAATAAAATATATGAGACCCAACTCCGCGGGGTGGCGGGTGGGTTTCCTGAGGGCTACATCCTGCTGTCCTGGGATAACTATTACAAGGTAAGCAATTTTGCTTTATCCCAGGACAAGCAGGATGCTAGTCCTCACATATGGGTGATTAGCAAGCTAGAAGCTGAGTCATTTTGTAGTGAAGCAACACTGAAGTATTGTTGTTGAAAATGAGACAGCCCAAGATCACAGCAGGTTGGATGTAGAAGGAGTTGGGATTACACTTGAAACAAGTTCTTTAAGACAGATTGTCCATAGGCTGAATCTTGTCGTCCTTCTTTGTCCAAACAGTAATGAGCGGCAAAAGTGTGAAGAGATCTCCATGTTGCAGCTTTACATATGTCAAGAACTGGCACTGAATGATAGTGTGCTACTGAGGCTGACATTGCTCTTACTGAATGTGCTTTTACTTGCCCTTGGAGAGGAAGCTTTTTCATTAAAAAAAAAACTGTATGCAATCTGCTAACCAGTTGGATAGAATATGTTTACCCACTGCTTTACCTGGTTTGTTTGGATCATGATACAAAGAGCTGAGTGGATTTTCTATGGACTGCTGTGAGGTCTAAGTAAAATGCTAACGCACTCTTACAGTCCAAGGTATGTAAGGCCCGTTCTCCTTGGTGAGAATGAGGTATTGGAAAGAATGTGGGTAAAACTATGGATTGGTTCAAGTGGAATTCCGTAACTACCTTGGGAAGGAATTTTGGAGGAGTTTGGAGAACCATTCTGTCAAGTAGGAATTTTGTATAGGGTGAGTACGTGACAAGTGCTTGTAACTCAGTAACCTTTCTAGCTGATGTAAAGGTGCAATAATTAAACCAATACTGAAGAAAAAGAACAGTGACCCAAATGTATTAAGCAACTATAGACCTGTTTCAAACTTACCCATGCTTGCGAAATTAATAGAAAAAACAGTACAAAAGCAACTGGCAGAACATCTAGACAACAATAATATACTTTACCCCTCACAACGCTGCTTCAGAAAACACTACAGCACTGAAACATTACTAATCTCACTAACAGATAATGTACTACGGGGGTTTGACAGCGGGAAACACTACATCATGATATTACTAGACCTGTCAGCAGCATTTGACACAGTAAATCACAGCATACTAATAAAAAGGCTTGAAGAAATAGGACTACAAAACAAAACAATTAAGTGGTTCCATTCCTACCTACACAATAGATTTTTTCAGGTACAGATAAAAAACAATATCAGACAAAATCAAGCTAATGACTGGGGTCCCACAAGGGTCAGTACTTTCGGCAACTCTATTTAATATCTACATGCTGCCTCTATGCCACCTCTTGGCAGGACTAGGTATCATACATTACATATACGCTGACGACATTCAGCTAATCCTACCAGTAGAGGAAACAATTGAAAAAACACTAAACTTAGCAATGGTGTACCTAGATATAATAAAACAACTATTAAACCAAATTGAACTGGTAATTAATATTGATAAGACAGAATTCATACACCTTGAAAGAAAAACCACTGAATTAATACAGAAGCCCATCAAACTTAAAAAGGATCAGATAGTGGAACTAAACGAAAAAGCCAGAAACCTAGGTGTAATAATTGACAATGAACTCAATCTTAAGCAACACATATCAGTGAAAGTTAGAGAAGGTTATGCCAAACTTATGGTGCTTAGAAGGCTAAAACCCCTATTAACCCAAGCAAACTTTAGAACCGTTCTTCAAGCACTTATATTCGCGAGCACAGACTATTGTAACACACTCTTCCTTGGATTACCATATACAACACTAAGACCACTACAGATCTTACAGAACTCTGCAGCCAGAATTCTAACTGGAAAAAACAAGAGATCACATCACTCAAACACTCGCTGAATTACACTGGCTGCCAATTTAACAAAGAGTGCAATTTAAAACACTATGCACAAACTAATCTATGAGGAAAATACTGACTGGCTAAACACTGCACTACGACTACATGTCCCCCAGAGAAATCTAAGATCAGCCAATAAAGCTCTACTAACCATTCCCTCTGTAAAGACAGCAAAACTGACGCAAGTAAGAGAGAGAGAGCTCTATCCCTAGCCGGTCCAATATTATGGAACACATTACCACTCGAAATAAGACTAATGAAAGATCTAAAACTCTTCAAAAAAAGTTTAAAAACATGGCTCTTCAAAAAAGCTTTTCACAATGAGAGTGGGGAGTAAGGAATACTAGCGGACAAGAAAGAGAACTCCGGCATACTGTTAAAATCAACAAATAGCAGTTATCCCTCCTTTATTATTTTTTCTCATACATATAGATTAATTTAAGAGTACAGTATTCTCATATATGGATATCCTATTATTCATATAAATGGAACTTCCAATCCACAATCCAAATAGCGTATATTATTTGAATCATGTAACCGAAACTTTATTGGCACCTACTAGCTAATTTATAATCCTAACCAAACTTATGTGCCTATATGTAAACCGTTGTGATGGTATACTACTAAACGATGGTATAGAAAAGTTTTTAAATAAAATAACTAAAATAATGGCTATAAGGAAGATAGCCTTCCATGTGAGAAATTTAACATCACAGGAATTCATGAGTTCAAAAGGAGAACACATGAGTCTTGTTAAGACCAGATTCAGGTCCCATTCTGTGACTGGTGGCCGAATTGGTGGCTTAAGTTGAGTTAAACCTCTCATAAATCTGCTGGCAAGAGGTTGTATGGATATTGGTGCATCTCCCATCTTGCTATGGTAAGCTGAGATTGCACTTAAATGGACTCTGACAGATGATGTCTGAAGACCAGATTCTGAAAGATGCCATAAGTAGTCTAGTAGAGAAGTTGTGGGGGCAGGAGAAAGGATAAATACTCTTGCCTGCACCAAAAAGTGAATCTTTTCCATTTTGAAGAATAATTCTTTCGTGTGGAAGGTTTACGTGAAGCCATAAGCATTTGAGATACATTAGTTGAAAGATTGTGTGGTTGTAAAATCAAGCTTTCAACATCCATGCTGTCAGGGATAGGGACTGAAGGTTGGGATGGTGCAACCGACCCTGATTTTGAGTTATGAGAGTGGGGGCTACTCCCAGACGAATTGGATCCCTGACTGAGAGGTCTAGAAGTGTGGGAAACCATACTTGTTGAGACCAATATGGGGCTATGAGTATCATGGACCCCTTGTCCTGCTGTAGCTTCACTAGAGTTTTGGTTATGAGTGGTATTGGAGGATACGCGTATAGAAGGCCCGAGTTCCAAGGGCGAGCAAAGGCGTCCTTGGCTGGCTGGATCTTCTGTTTGTGTAGAGAACAGAATTTGTCCACTTTGTGATTCAGATGTGACGCAAAGAGATCTATTGTTGGTTGCCCCCAACGTTGAAATATCTTGGTCACTACTGAGGGATCCAGGGACCACTCGTGTGGTTGGAACTGACGACTGAGTCGATCTGCTAGTACATTGTGAATGCCTGCCAGATAAGTGGCCCGGAGGAACATTGAGTGGTTCAGGGCTCAGACCCAAATCTGTGCAGCTTCTTGACAAAGGAGATACGAGCCCGTACCTCCCTGTTTGTTGATGTACTACATGGCAACTGTGTTGTCCGTTTGGATGAGAACAGTCTTGTGTGAAACGCAGCCCTTGAAAGCATGCAGAGCATAACGTATAGCTCGAAGTTCCAGAAAATTGATTTGAAATGTTGCTTCAAGTTTTGTCCAAGTACCTTGGGTTTGGAGGTTGTGTATGTGAGCTCCCCAACCCAAGGTGGATGCATCTGTAATTAAAGTTATCTGTGGGACTGGTTGTTGGAAGGGTAGGCCCTTGCGCAAATTGTCCTTGTTCACCCAAAGGAGAGAGGAACGTAGCTGGTGGGTTGCTTGAATTGGTGAATGTAGTGGTTGAATGTCTTGGATCCATTGTGATCTTAAAGTCCATTGGGTTACTCTCATGGCGAGTCGTGCCATAGGAGTGACATGAACTGTGGAGGCCATGTGGCCTAGTAAAATTAGAAACTGATGAGCTGTTACTTGTTTGAGTGAATTGAGTTTGCCAGTATGGAAAGTGTTTCTGCTCGATCCTCTGGTAGAAAGGCCTTTGAGAGGATGGTGTTCAATTCTGCTCCAATGAATTGAAGCAGGTGAGATGGAGTAAGATGGGACTCTTGATAATTGATGAGAAAACCCATGGAGTGAAGAAGTGTAATTGTTTGACTGAGAGAAGTCAGTGCTCCTTGTTGAGATTGACTTCTGATGAGCCAGCTGTCTAAGTAGGGAAAGACATGGACACTTTCCTTGTGCAAGTGTGCTGCTATTACTGCCAGACATTTGGTGAATACTCTGGGAGCAGAGGCAAGTCCGAATGGCAGTACTCTGTATTGGAAATGTTGATGACCTACCATGAAGCGCAGATACTTGCGCTAAGCTCAGACCAGCCCAATTTCCCTACACCTCAGAGACTCTTTCGACAAGAGGCCCACCCCACCCTCCCTGCCTCATCGCACCAGACATGTGCATCCAGTCTATCCCCACCCTATTTCTCCCTCACCTGCGCAAACCATGCGCACCCCCCCCCCCCTCTTCAAACTGCTATCCCTCGGAGCTCACTAGTTCCCATCTTGACCTCACCCTTCACTCAATTCCTCGGACTAGCCACTCTCACCCTAACCCTCCTCAATGCACAATCCATCCTCAAAAAAGCCCCCATCATCCATGACCTGCTCACGGATGATAACCCTGATCTTCTTGCTATCACTGAATCATGGCTCAAAGAATCAGACCATGTCTATCTCAATCAGCTCCCCGAAAAACTATACGACATCTTCTCCATCCCGAGACCAAAAAAGAGAGGTGGTGGTTTACTCCTGGCCGCAAAAAAGCACCTGAACCTCAGAATCCAACCCGTCTGCCCCCCCCCTAAGCTAGAAATCGGTTTCTTCAAATCACCCACCCTTCAAATATGCCTCATTTATGCCCCTCCCAACCTTCTCGAACACGACCCCTCACCCCTCATTGAATTTATTGTAGACAACCTCAAGACAGACTCCCCCACAGTGATCCTCGGAGACTTTAATCTCCACGTGGACTCGACTCGCCGTACCCCGGCCTGCGAAACCCTCCTAACCACTCTCGAAGCCCTAGGTTTCAAACAGCTCATCACTTCCCCCGCCCATAAGGCAGGGCACACCCTTGACCTCCTATTTATCAACTCCCATCTATCTGCACCCTACACCCCCTCAACAACCCCCATACCCTGGTCCGACCACTTTATCATCAATACCCAAATCCATCTCACCTCCCCCACCAAGATATCTTCAACCCAAAAAAAAACGATATCCTTCCACAAACCCTGCTCATCAGAAAGCATAACTTCAGCACTCGACAAAGCTGTAGAGAACCTGGACCTCTCAAATCCAGACGCAGCCCTCCACTCCTGGAATCATATTACCAAATCAATAGCCAACAAACTTTGCCCCGTGATACATAAAGAGATCCCCCCTTACAAAACAAAAAAAAACCATGGTACTCCAACGAACTCCAAATCCTGAAACAGGACCTCAGATCAAAAGAACGTACCTGGCGCCGCCATCCCTCCCCCCAACACAAAGCAATATATAAACAATCACTGCACAACTACCGGCAAGCCACCATCATTGCCAAAAGGGACTTTCACGCATCAAAAATCCACGACCTACAATTCAATGCCAACGCCCTCTTCTCCTACGTCACTGAACTCACCAAGACCCCACACCCCGTTATCATTGAAGAAAATTCCAAGGAAAGATGCGAGGATCTGGCCAAACATTTCCAGCACAAAATTTCCAATATCCTACTACGCTTCCCCCACAACCCCACGACCACCTCCCCCTCCCCAAAGCACACTAGCACCTGCATCAGATCTTTCGACCCCACCTCTACCCTAGAAATTGAGTCCATCCTCAAAAAAATGAAACCGGCCACGCATTTCTCTGACGCAATCCCCTCCAAAACCCTCCTATCCATTCCCACCACTATTGCCAAACCTCTAGCTAACATCATCAACTGCTCCCTCACTTTCGGCAAAGTCCCAGATCCCCTCAAACTTGCCGTTGTGAAACCCCTCCTAAAAAAAACCCTCCCTTGACCCTTCTGACCCGGCAAACTATCGGCCCATCTCCAACCTTCCCTTCCTTGCAAAAGTCCTCGAGAAAGTAGTCAATTCCCAGCTCACCGACTACCTCGAGGACCACAGCCTCCTGCACCCCTCACAATTCGGATTTCGGAAAGGCCGAAATACCGAGAATCTCCTCTTAGCCATTACCGACACCATACTCATTGGACTAGACCAAGGAAAATCTTTCTTACTGGCCCTACTAGATATATCAGCAGCCTTTGACACTGTCAATCATCAAATCCTTATCACACGCTTGACAGAGATAGGCATTACCGACACAGCACTAGACTGGCTCACCTCTTACCTTACGAACAGAGAATACCTTATAAAACTCGATTACCATGAATCCTGTCACATTCCCCTCAGACAAGGTGTCCCACAGGGATCTTCCCTATCCTCCACCCTCTTCAATATATACCTCCTCCCCCTCTGCAACTTACTATCAAACCTAGGCCTGGACTTCTTCCTATACGCTGATGATGTACAAGTACTCATACCCATTCAGAAAACACTCAATGAAACCATCCTTTTCTGGGAATCTTGTCTAATCAGCATCAACTCCCTACTAACCGACCTTCACCTTGCTCTCAATACAACCAAAACCGAACTCCTCTTTATATCCAAGCAACCTGAACACGACTCCTCCACCACGCCACCACCCCCCCTCATCTCTCCCACACTACCCCTCTCCGTAAGAGACTTGGGAGTCACACTCGACCAACACCTGAACTTCAAGCCATACATCAAGTCCCTTCTTAAAGCAGGCTTCTACAAACTCCAGATCCTTAAAAAGCTCAAGCCTTTACTCCATACTCCAGATTTCAGATTAGTCCTACAGTCCACTATTTTCTCCAAAGTGGACTACTGCAATGCCCTTCTACTAGGCCTTCCATACTCCACCATCAAACCACTCCAAACCCTTCAGAACGCCATGGCACGAATCCTTACAAACACACGTAGAAGAGAGCATATTACACCTATCCTAGTTGACCTGCACTGGCTGCCCATCCAATTCCGCGCCCAATATAAGACCCTAACTATTCTACACAACACTCTCTACAAAAACAACTCCCCCTGGCTTAAGGAAATGCCCCACTTCCACCTCTCAACCCGCCAGACAAGATCCACATCTACAGGCACCCTCCACACCCCCCCCCCTCAAAACAGCCCGCCTCTCCACCACCAGAGAAAGAGCCTTCACCATTGCAGGCCCCGCCCTCTGGAACTCCCTCCCCACACACCTCCGTCTTGAACCCTCACTACCCAACTTCAAAAAAGGCATTAAGACCTGGCTCTTCAGACAGGCCTACCCCGAACCCAACCCCTCGTAGCCAACCCCCCCCTTATCCCCCCTAGTCACAGTACCGCCCACCACCCACCCACCCTATACCCCCCCACCTTACACTTTACCGCACCCCATCTACCTTACAACCTGTACAATCTGCATGTTAAAAGTTAAAACTAACTGTCTTTCTTCTCCTGCCATAACTGTTGTAAATAAGCATATATATATGTTTCCTCATAACTTGCCATAACTACCGTAAATAAGCCTCCATATATATACTCCATACAATCAATATTTCCTTTCATTATCCGCTGTAACTTTGTAACAATGTTTATCCCTCATTTATTGCCTCTCATGTAAATAATGTTACGTTCCTTTTAATTTCTCAGCTGCTATCTTCTTCCTCCTTTACTTTCCCCCCTCTCCCCCCCACCCTTTCTCTCAAACCTGCTCCATCCCCCACTCCCTGTTTTTTGTAATTTCCTCCTTTCGCAAGTTTATTGTAAACCGGCGTGATGTGCTCGCACGAACACCGGTATATTAAAAGCTGTTAAATAAAATAAATAAATAAATATTAGAATGTGAGCGTAAGGGTCTTGAAGATCCAGAGAACAAAGCCAATCTCCTGTTTGAAGAAGTGGAAGCATGGTGCCTTTTCTTTCTTTAGAAATTTGTTGAGATTTCCGAGGTCTAAGATGGGACATAGGCCCCGTTTTCTTTGGAATGAGGAAATACCGGGAATAGAATCCTCTGCCCTGGCTTTCAGAAGGGTGGATAATTCTACTTGTAATTGGAGTATGTGATTTTCGCTGAGAGAAATAGGTCTCGGAGGAGAATCTGTTGGAATTGAGAGGAAAATGAGTTGATAACCTCGAGATATAATTGCGAGTACCCATTGGTCTGTTGTTATTTGAACCCAATTGTTGTAAAAAGAGGATACTCGACCTCCTACTGGGAGTTCTGGCTGAGGATTGGAGAAGTGGCTTTATTCCCTGGGAGTGTTTTCAAAAGCCAGCAGCAGGTCCTGCCTGTGGCGCAGGTTGAGGCCTAGCTGCCCTGGGTTGCCTGGGCTGAGGCCTTTGTAGTGTTCTAGAAGGCCTGGTCCTAGATGTAGGAGGGTAGTACCGCCTTTGTCTATAAAAAGGTCTTCTAGTTTCTTTCCGTTGAGGCCTATGCCCAGAGTCGTAGGGGGATCCTGTGGAATTGAGGAAAGCTGTCTCAGTGTTTCAGTATGTTCTTTTAATTGAGCAACTGCATCCTGGACTTTGGATCCAAAAAGGTTATCTCATAAGCACTGCAGATCTACTAATTTATCCTGGCCCTCAGGCCTGAGGTCCGATGCTTTAAGTCATGCCCATCGCCTGGCACTGATCCCCGATGCAGCCACTCTGGAAGCTGTCTCAAACCTGTCGTAGGCTGCACGGACTTCATGTTTGCCTGCCTCCAGCCCTTTGTGGACGATGGCTTGGGCTGCTTCTTGATATTGTGCTGGAAGAGATGGAATGAAATCTTGCATTTGTTTCCACAAATCTCTTTGATATTGGGTCATGTAGAGTTGATATGAAGAGATTCTCGAATTTAACATGGCCCCTTGGTAGATCTTTCGGCCCAGGGAATCTAAAAATCGATGATCTTTACCTGGGGGATTTGAGGAATGTGGTCTAATTCTTTTGGATTTTTTTTTTTTTTTTAATTTTTAATTTTGCATTTTCAAACAATCTTGATAGCAATACATGCATATCAATAGGATTGGATTAATAGGAATATCAAAGGGAATACATTACCCATATATTTTCACAAGTAAATCTGTTAACTTAATTTTTTAAAACATGCAAAGAAAAATTTACAACCTTAATTTCAAACCCCTTATAAGGAAATCCAGGAGGAGAATCAATATAATGCTGGAAATAATATGTGGAAATTTTACCTTTAAGAAGAAAAAGCAAGGTACAGCAATCAAATACATTTTAAATCCCACAAGTTTTAGGTAGAGCTATGATTACCCAAGGAATGTGTATCTAGGAATATTCTCAACTGTGATAGATCAAAGAAAATATATCTCACGTTATTTAATCTAAGAACACATTTACAGGGATAGCGTATGGTAATCTGCACACCTATACCCCTGGCCTCCTGACACATCGCCAAAAATAGTTTTCTTCTCTGCTGAGTCGTTTTCGTTAAGTCTGGGAACACCCATAGCTTATACCTCAAATGCTTCTTTTTTCTATTTCTTGAGAAAAGTTTCAGTATCATGTCCCTCTCAGAGACTAGTGAAAAGCTTACTAACAATGTCCCACAATAGTCAATCTGTTCTTCTGATGGTTGCTCAAGAAATTCTGTTAAGTTTCCAGCTTCTAAATTTGGAGGTTGGTTGCACTGACCTTCCTTTCTCTCTGTTTTAATAAAATAGATTTTTAATATTGTTGGTATTAATTCTTTTGACAACAACAAAGTTTCTAACAAATATTTCTTAAATTGCTCTAATGGCGAAATTAGAGCAATATGTAGGAAATTTAAAATTCTTAAGTTTCTTGCTCTCATTTCGTTTTCCAGGTTTTCAATATTCCTGGAGTTGATCAGTTCTCCTTGTATTAGGGTATTCTGAGTAGTTTGTATCTGTGCTACTTGTTTTTCCAAGACTTGTATCTTACTTGACTGAGATGTTACTAAAGGTTCAATTTGACAAACTCGTTGTTGTGTGTCCGTCATAATCTTAGATAGATTCCCTATAGCAGATTCCAAGGAGGTGAGAGTCTTCCACACTAGTTCTAAAGTCACATTTTGAGGATTTATCTCAGTTGTAGTAAGAGAAGAAGAAATAGCTCTTACCGCTCCTTCTTGTCGGCGTTCCTTCCCCAATTCTGGGTCCGCCGAAAGACCTTCCACCGCCAGATGTAAAGAAGCTGTCGGATTCAATTTCTTTTTGTACTCGTTTCCAGCTTCAGCTGTTCCGTATGCTGCAATAAAAACTTTTACATCCAGCTGCGATGGCGAGTCGTTCCACCTCTGAAGGATCCCTCCCAAGGTACAGAAAATCACTCGGCAACTCTGGTCAAGCGTTCAGTCCTGGATCCTGCATCGGGACTGCTCGCGGCGAGGAAGGCATTTTGGGAGCCCCGGGGCTCAACAATGTCATCATATCCAAAGGCGTTAGGCCCAGCTCTCCACCAGACGCCATAGCAGATCTCCCCTCCAGGGTAGAATTTGCCGTTGGTGCGGAAAAAGTTCTCAATGTTAAAAGTTGTCAGCTTTTAAACAAGAACAAAGGGGAAAGCCGACAGTCGCTCAGCAGCACATGGTTCAGGGTGGTCAGGATATCCACCCGGAGCTTACCCTTTCGCTTCGTGTGAGGCATATCCAAATCAGGTAATCAAAGAAACAGGAGAGCTCCTCAGCACACAACCTCTCTGTCCGTGGCCATTTTGATTCTCCTTCAACTCTCTTGGATTTTTTCTGTGCAGACTCCACCACTACTGATTGGTGAGGGAGTTACGACTTTTGATAGCCAGGAGCAGACTGCACTAAATATGTACTGTCCATTCGTTTGACAGCTGGCACTGAGCAGGGATGTTCCCAAATACAATGTTGTAAATCAAGGAGAACATCATGCATTGGTATAGCTACCACTTGCTTTGGAGGGTCTACAAATTGAAGTACCTCCAGGGTTTGGTATCTTGCTCTGTGACTAATTTGAATGGTATGGTGTCAGCCATTTCCTGGACAAATAATGTGAATGAAAAATCTTCTGGAGGAGATTTTTTTCCTTGGATCTGGTGGAGATGGATCCGACAAAGTCTTCAGATGAAGTATCTGATTGTGTATCACTCCAAGTATCATATTCTTGGACTTGTGGAGAAATTGTTGAAGTCTTAGGTGGTGGAGTAGTTCCTGAAGGTCCTGGTAATGGATCTTCAATAGGTGACGCCTCAATATGCTCTTCCTGTGGATTAGAGGGAAGAAAATCGATCAGATCCTGATATTTTTTCATTAAAATCTGATAAAGTGCTGACTCTGGGTGTCCTGAATCCCCAGGAAGGAGTGGCCCCAATGGTGACGGCTTCGGAACCGAAGATGGGATTGTTGTCCTCGGTGGACGCTTCGAAGTCACCATAGTTGTTGTCGACTAAGTCCCCGGCATCAGTGCCAGCATCGGCGATGTCGCCAGCATCGGCACGGTCGCCGGAATAGGTGTCTGTTCCTTCAAGGCCTGGATCACCGCTTGTCTTATAAAAATTGACAATTCCTGCGATACAGCTGGGGTAGATGGAGCCACCGTATGCGGTGGCGGTGTGGGTGTTGATAATACCTCCTCTGATCACTGTGTAGGTTCGATGGATGATGAAGGCCCCGACAGTGGTAGCGGAGTTTCCTGATGCTTTTGCCGTATAGCGGTCGGTTCTCCCGGGGAGAGGGTTAACGCTGGCGGTGTGTGTTCGATGTCGGTGCCTATGTTTGGGCCTATGCTCGACTACCGACCTTATCGACACCGAAGTTGATGGCGATGCTTGATCTTCCGATCCTTCCAGACGACGTTTTTTCAGCAAAACGTTTTTTTGGAAACTCCTGCTGGGGACGATTTCGTCGATCTTGAAGGAGAAGGAAGAAGCTGAAGGTGAAATAGGTGTTTCATTTTCTCCTGTCTAAGTTTTCTTCCTTTGAGAGTCATCTCTGCACATTGAGGGCAGGATGAAATATCATGTTTGTCCCCTAAACAGAGAACACACAAGGTGTGGGTCTGTTATGGACATAGCCCGATTACACATCGGACTTTTTTTTAAATCCTGAGGCCATCTTTTCACCAACAGCCGTCGATGAAAAGAGGGAAAAAATTTGAGAGAGATTTTTTACTCAAAAGTAAAACCGAGACTACAATTTCTCACTGGCCAGTGGAAATATGAGAGAAAACCCGTATGGGAGAGATATTTTGAAAATGAATGACTTTTCAGTCAACAAATCTGTGAGGAAACTCACAGGACTCCTATCTCCGCGATGCTTACAGCAGCGTGGAAAAACGAAGACTGAAGAGAGACCCCTGTGGCAGAGAATATCATGGCATGCTGGGCATGCTCAGTGACCTCACAGTGCCAGTCAAAAGTTTCTAGAAACTTTGACAGAAGTTTTCCCGCAATAGGGCTCCATCAGTGACGTCACCCCCATATGTGAGGACTAGCATCCTGCTTGTCCTGGAATAATGCATATTACACCAATATAGTTGTTCCATTCCCTCTTTCCAGATTAAGCCACAGTGCCTCCCTCCTTACCACACAAGCCCAATGCTATTGCTTTAATACAGATTTTATCTATAATGCCACAGTTCTTTTCCTTCCTACCTAGTACTTCCTGAAGATTGTATCCCAGTCATGGTTTTCTATGTACCAGGTCTATGTGACAGTTATTATATCTAAATCAGTTTCTTCTATGACTGCCACTACATCTGGGACTTTATTCCCCATACTATAAGAATTAGTGTACAGAGCTTTCCAAATATTGCCCTTATCCCATATTTCCTATATCTATATGAGCATTTAATGTTTTATGTACCTTATGGTTTTGCCCACCCATCTCCTGATGTAGGAGGGAGAGATCCTGGAAGCCAAATTTAGGCTTCTAGGTAGAAAGCTGTAATCCAGAACCTTCACGGTAGGATTCTCTTAAATGCTCCCTGTTCCATACTCAGGTCCCCTGAGGCTGGTAGAGCTCTAGATCTCAATGCATAGATGAGATAATGGTGTAGAGAAAGGGATTCAATTGTCCTTTCGCACCAAGGATGTGTCTCCAAGGCCTACTGCCCAGGAGGGAAGGGTTAGGTCGGCCATCATAGTTGGTGATTCGATTATTAGGAATGTAGACAGCTGGGTGGCTGGTGGGCGGGAGGATCACCTGGTAACTTGCCTACCTGGTGCGAAGGTGGCAGACCTCACGCGTCACCTAGATAGGATTTTAGACAGTGCTGGTGTGGAGCCGGTTGTCGTGGTACATGTGGGCACAGACATAGGAAAATGTGGGAGGGAGGTTCTGGAAGCCAAATTTAGGCTCTTAGGTAGAAAGCTTAAATCCAGAACCTCCAGGGTAGCATTTTCTGAAATGTTCCCTGTTCCACACGCAGGTCCCCAGAGGCTCAATGCGTGGATGAGATGATGGTGCAAGGAAGAGGGATTCAGTTTTGTAAGCAACTGGGGAACCTTTTGGGGATGGGGGAGTCACTTCCGAAGGGATGGGCTCCACCTTAACCAGGGTGGAACCAGACTACTGGCGCTAACCTTTAAAAAGGAGATAGAGCAGCTTTTAAACAAGAACAAAGGGGAAAGCCGACAGTCGCTCAGCAGCGCATGGTTCGGAGGGAGGTATCTTCAAAGGATACTAATGATGCATTAGAATTAGGGCATCCCGACAGTGAGGTTCCAATAATAAGAAAAGCAGTCCAAGTGCCTGTAACTAAAAACTTACCTGAGCTAAAAAACAATTCTAACTTATCCCTATCAATTAAAAAACAGAATGAAAATACAAACAAAACACACACTTTGAAATGCTTGTATGCTAATGCCAGAAGTCTAAGAAGTAAGATGGGAGAATTAGAATGTATAGCAGTGAATGACAACAGACTTAATTGGCATCTCAGAGACATGGTGGAAGGAGGATAACCAATGGGACAGTGCTATAAAGGGGTACAAATTATATTGCAATGACAGAGGAGCACCCGGGAGGTGGTGTGGTGCTTTATGTCCGGGATGGCATAGAGTCCAAAAGGATAAACATCCTACATGAGACTAAATGCACAATCGAATCTTTATGGGTAGAAATCCCTTGTGTGTTGGGGAAGACTATAGTGATAGAAGTATACTACCGTCCACCTGGTCAAGATAGTGAGACTGACAGTGAAATGATAAGAGAAATTAGGGAAGCTAACCAAATTGGTAGTGCGGTAAATAATGGGAGATTTCAATTACCACAATAGTACCAAAGCAAAACCTTGCACATAAGCAAGTAACCAACAACAATGGTGCAAGAACAAATCTTCAATTCCACAAGTCCTTAGCACGGTTATTTTATTCAAGTAGAAGATTCAAAGAAGATAAAAATGGCAACTCCACAATTCAAACAACAATCATTTGTGTAAAGTCCCCCGACACGGTCCCGTGTTTCGCGGCGGCTGCATCGGGAGGGACCACAAGTATTCAAACAGTCATTCTTAGCTGTCATGGAGCAATTGGTTCAGGATCAGACAAGAGAGGGAGCAATTTTAGATCTAATTCTCAGTGGAGCACAGGATTTGGTGAGAGAGGTAACGGTGGTGGGGCTGCTTGGCAATAGTGATCATAATATGATCACATTTGAATTAATGACTGGAAGGAGGACAGTAAGCAAATCCATGGCTCTTGTGCTAAACTTTCAAAAGGGAACTTTGATAAAATGAGAAAAATGGAAAAAACTGAAAGGAGCAGCTACAAAGGTAAAAAGTGTGCAAGAGGCATGGACATTGTTAAAAAAATACCATCCTAGAAGCACAGTCCAGATGTATTCCACACATTAAGAAAGGTGGAAAAAAGGCAAAACGATCACCGGCATGGTTAAAAGGGGAGGTGAAAGAAGCTATTTTAGCCAAAAGATCTTCATTCAGAAATTGGAAGAAGGATCTAACAGAAGAAAATAGGATAATGCATAAACATTGGCAAGTTAAATATAAGACATTGATAAGACATGCTAAGAGAGAATTTGAAAAGAAGTTGGCCATAGAGGCAAAAACTCACAGTGAAAACTTTAAATATATCCGAAGCAGAAAGCCTGTGAGGGAGTCAGTTGGACCGTTAGATGATCGAGGGGTTAAAGGGGCAATTAGAGAAGATAAGGCCATTGCGGAAAGATTAAATGATTTTTTTTTGCTTCAGTGTTTACTGGTTGTGGAGATACCTGTTCCGGAGAAGGTTTTCTTGGGTAATGATTCAGATGGACTGAACCATATCACAGTGAACCTAGAAGATGTGATAGGCCTGATTGACAACTAAAGAGTAGTAAATCACCTGGACCGGATGGTATTCACCCTAGGGTTCTGAAAGAACTAAAAAATGAAATTTAAGACCTATTAGCAAAAATTTGTAACCTATCATTAAAATTATCCATTGTACCTGAAGACTGGAGGAGGGCTAATATAACCCCAATATTTAATAAAGGTTCCAGGGGCGATCCGGGAAACTACAGACCAGTTAGCCTGAGTTCAGTGCCAGGAAAAATAGTGAAAAGTGTTCTAAATATCAAAATCACAGAACATATAGAAAGACATGGTTTAATGGAACAAAGTCAGCATGGCTTTACCCAAGGCAAGTCTTGCCTCACAAATCTGCTTCACTTTTTTGATGGAGTTAATAAACACGTGGATAAAGGTGAACCGGTAGATGTAGTATATTTGGATTTTTGGAAGGCGTTTGACAAAGTTCCTCATGAGAGGCTTCTAGGAAAAGTAAAAAGTCATGGGATAGGTGGCGATGTCCATTCGTGGATTACAAACTGGCTAAAAGACAGGAAACAGTAGGATTAAATGGACAATTTTCTCAGTGGAAGGGAGTGGGCAGTAGAGTGCCTCAGGGATCTGTATTGGGACCTGTACTTTTCAATATATTTATAAATGATCTGGAAAGAAATACGACCAGTGAGGTAATCAAATTTGCAGATGATACAAAATTGTTCGGGGTAGTTAAGTCCCAAGCAGATTGTGATAAATTGCAGGAAGACCTGAGACTGGAAAATTGGGCATTCAAATGGCAGATGAAATTTAATGTGGATAAGTGCAAGGTGATGCATATAGGGAAAAATAGCTATTGCTATAGTTACACAATGTAAGGTTCCATTATTAGAAGCTACCACCCAAGAAAGATCTAGGCGTCATAGTGGATAACACATTGAAATCATTGGTTCAGTGTGCTGTGGCAGTCAAAAAAGCAAACAATGTTGGGAATTATTAGAAAGGGAATGGTAAATAAAACGGAAAATGTCTTAATGCCTCTGTATCGCTCCATGGTGAGACCACGCCTTGAATACTGTGTACAATTCTGGTCACCGCATCTTTAAAAAGATATAGTTGCGATGGAGAAGGTACAGAGAAGGGCGACCAAAATGAAAAAAGGAATGGAACAGCTCCCCTATGAGGAAAGACTAAAGAGGTTAGGACTTTTCAGCTTGGAGAAGAGATGGCTGAGGGGGGATATGATAGAGGTGTTTAAAATCATGAGAGGTCTAGAATGGGTTAATGTGAATCTGTTGTTTACTCTTTCAGAGAATAGAAAGACTAGGGGGCAGTCCATGATGTTAGCATGTGGCACATTTAAAACTAATAGGAGAAAATTCTTTTTCACTCAACGCACAATTAAACTCTGGAATTTGTTGCCAGAGGATGTGATTAGTGCAGTTAGTGTAGCTTTTTAAAAAAAGGATTGGATAAGTTCTTGTAGGAGAAGTCCATTACCTGCTATTGACTTATAAAATAGCCACTGCTATTACTAGCAACAGTAGCATGGAACAGACTTAGTTTTGGGGTATTTGCCAGGTTCTTAGGGCCTGGATTGGCCACTGTTGGAAACAGGATGCTGGGCTTGATGGACCCTTGGTCTGACCCAGTATGGAATGCTCTTATGTTCTTAAGCAACGGGCAACCTTTGAGACGGCAGAGTCTTTTCTAAAAGGATGGACTCCACCTTAACCAGGGTGGAACCAGGCTGCTGGTGTTACCCTCTAAAATGGAGATAGAGGAGCTTTTAAACTAAAACAAGAGGGAAAGCAGACAGTTGCTCAGCAGCACATGGTTCAGAGGGACATATCTTCAAAAGATATTGAACAGGAACAACAGGGCATCCCGACAGGTTCCATTAAAAGCAAAAGTAGTCCATATACCTGTAAGTAAAGAACCACCTGAGTTAAAAGATTCCAAATTATCCTTGTCAACTGATAAGTAGGTTGTTAATACAAACAAAACACATACTTTGAAATGTCTGTATGCCAATGCCAGAAGTCTAAGTAGTAAGATGGGAGAAAGTATGTAAAGCACTGAATGAAGACGTAGATGTTATTGGCATCTCAGAGACCTGATGGAAGGAGGATAACCAATGGGACAGTGCTATACCAGGGTTCAATTATATTACAGAGATGGGGTAGATCAACTTGGTGGGGGGCACTTTACATTCGAGATGGCATAAAATACAACAGGTTAAAGATTTTGAAGGAGACAAAAAACAGTAGAATCTTTATGGGTAGAAATCCCATTTGTGTTGGAAAAAGAGTATAGTGAAAGGTGTATATTGATCAGACGGACAATGAAATTCTAAGATATTAGGGAAGCTAACAAATTTAGCAGCACAGCAATAAAAGGAAATTTAAATTACCCTAATATTGAGTGGGTAAATTTAACATTTATTTATTAATAAAATGTATAAACCGCTTTCCATCAGGACATGCAAGACAAGTAAAGTTCCTGCTGCCCATTCCTCTTCCTATGCTTTATCCACCTTTTTAGCTATCTTAAGTTCATTGGATATAATTATCCCCAGATCCTGCTCTACTTTGGTACTTAGAAGAATGTCACCTCTGATACTGTACCTCTCCTTTGGGTTTCTAAAGTCTAAATGCATTACTCTGTATGTTTCTTTTTTTTTAACATTAACTCTTAACTACTAACCTCTAGGCCATTGAGTTTCACCAGATCCCTCCTCATTAATTCACCTTCCTGGCTCTCTACCTTGTTACAGATTTTGGTATCAGCAGCAAAAAGACAAACCTTTTGCTGTGTTGCTCACAAAAATGCTGAAAAGAATCTGTCCCTGGGGTGATACTGGAGGCACACCACTAACATCCCCCTCCTCAGAGTAAACTCCATTTACTACTGCCCTTTGTCCTACTTAGCTAGTTTCTTACCCAGTCAAGCTAGGTTCCATACCAAGGGTGCTCAATTTATTTATAAGTCTTCTATGCGGAATCATGTTAAAGGCCTTACTGAAATCAGAGTAAACTATGTCCAGTGTTCTTCCTTGATCCAAATCTCTGGTCACCCGATCAAAAAAAATTGATCAAATTCGTCTGACAAGATTTATATCTATTTAAACCATGCTGCCTTGAATCAGGCAATCCACTGGATCCCATAAACTGCACTATCCTCTGTTTTAGCAATGATTCTATTAGTTTGCTCACCACAGAAGGCGGACTAACCAGCCTATAGTTCCCAGCCTTCTCCTTATTTCCATTTTTATGAATAAGAACCATATCTGCCCCTCTCCAGTCTTCCAGAACTACTCCAGGTTCTAAAGAAACATTGAAAAGGTCAGCCAGTGGAGCTTCCAGGACATCTCTAAATTCCCTCAATACCATTGGCTGTATCCTATCTGGAACCACTACCTTATCTCCTTTCAGTTTAGTTAGCTCTGCACAAACAAGCTGCTCAAACTCGATCGAGGTTTACCTCACTTCTAATCCTGTGTTTGTTTGTGTGGTCCTGCTCCAAGTCCTTCCATAGTGAATGCTGATCAGAGATTTGTTAAGCAATTTTGCTTTCTCCTCAACCTCTACATATTCTTCCCTTCACCTCTGAGTCTCACAATACCATCTTTTGCATTTCCTTTTATTTTTTTTAAGATGAGTCATCTCCCTATTTTACATTTGCTTTTTTTTTTCCATTAGAATTTTTGCATTCCTGACCACTTTCTCAGTTTCTCTTAGCTTTTCCAGATATTGCCTGTCTTCCACTTTTTGCGATCTCAAGTAGTTTATGAATGCTAACCTTTTCTCCCTTCCCTTTATAGCTACTACTTTAGAAAACCATAAGTTATGCAAAAAATATTTTTATGTATAAATAAGAAATATACAACTTCAATGTGCTTTTTTGCTTTTGCAGTATTAGTGTTATAAGCAGAATGGTGTAATACAAGGGCAGGCAACTCCAATCCTCAAGAGAAACTGGTCTGGCTTCCAGGCTATTCATACTGAATATTTATCAGCAATAATTGCATATATTTGATCTAAAAACACAACTTATATGCAACTTATACTTATATGCACATCACCCCTGTTCTTAAAAACTTACATTGGCTACCTGTTGCCGAAAGAATATCTTATAAAACCCTCACACTGATCCATAAGGCCCTACACAACCAAGACATGCACTGGTTCTCAGATCACATCTTTCACGAATCAAACAGACTAATAAGGCAACAGCACAGGGCTACTCTGGTTATTCCCTCACCTAAGCAATCCAAACTTGTTTCCACCAAAGCTCGGGCACTTTCTTTAGCTGGGCCCGTCCTTTGGAACAAACTCCCTACCTTCCTGGGGCAGGAAACCTGCCCAAAAAAATTTAAACACAATCTAAAAACTTGTCTCTTTAAGCAAGCATTCGCGTAACATCCTCACTTGGCACTTTACTACTTGTAATCGTATTCCTTAATATTATTATTTTATTTTTATTACTAATCCCCCCAGTTTTCCTGTAAATAGCTCCCCCCCCTCTTTCCCCTATATTATATTTTATTGCTCCCTTTTCAGTTAATGCCCTACATAAGTTAACTGTTGATTCTGTCTTGTTTTTTAATTATCTGTTCCTCTTTACATTTGGTTCCAATTTCTATGTAAAGCTCGGTTAGCTATAATTTTGTTTTAATGTAAACAGATGAGATGTTCCCAACGTTCATCGGTATATAAATTTTCTAAATAAATAAATATGTTTGTTATTCTTGAAATACAAAATAACCAAAAAAGACAATCACTCCAATCTTTTAAAACTGTGTATACCCAAAGTGCTACTACTGATTTAAATTAGATCATTATAATATATATTTTTATGTGATAGAAGCCGCATCAGCAAGCCAGACGACGGCAGTAGGGATCACTTGCCGTCCGGACTACTCGTCACTTGCGGCGTGATTTTTTCAAGTTTGAAAAGTCAATATTTCAATAAATGCTTAAACTTTGATAATATCATCTGTTCTTGATGTAAGATGAAGAATACAGCCCGACAACGGCCGGTGTTCGCGAAGAGAAATCGCTTCTTCAGGAGACGAATTTAATCAAATTTCAATAATTTCAGAACAGATGCTGTTTTTTAAAAAGAAAAAACAAATGTCAAAAGTAGTATTAATAACATGTTATACTTAGCTTCGGGCATTGCCAGCAAACGCAAACCTTCATCCCGTACAGTGCAGTCTCTCAAGTGAATTTCTTTAGAACAGGACAGAACAAACCCTGAGTCATTGACCCTTTAAAAAGCCCGCGTTTTTTGTGAACATGGTGACGTGTAACGTTCCGTCTCGACGACGGTGTGTTACTATAGTAACGTATCAACAATGTTAGGCTGTCCTGACGCTGTTGTTTCAACCAATCAGAAAGAAATATTTTTTGTTACTTCACCCAATCAAAAATAAAGAAGATAGGACAGCCTAACATTGTTGATACGTTACTATAGTAACACACCGTCATCGAGACGGAACGTTACACGTCACCACGTTCACAAAAAACGCGGGCTTTTTAAAGGGTCAATGATTCAGGGTTTGTTCTGTCCCGTTCTAAAGAAATTCACTTGAGAGACTGCACTGTCCGGGATGAAGGTTTGCGTTTGCTGGCAATGCCCGAAGCTAAGTATAACATGTTATTAATACTACTTTTGACATATGTTTTTTCTTTTTAAAAAACAGCATCTGTTCTGAAATTATTGAAATTTGATTAAATTAGTCTCCGGAAGAAGCGATTTCTCTTCGCGAAACACCGGCCATTGTCGGGCTATATTCTTCATCTTACATCAAGAACAGATGATATTATCAAAGTTTAAGCATTTATTGAAATATTGACTTTTCAAACTTGAAAAAATCATGCCGCAAGTGACGAGTAGTCCGGACGGCAAGTGATCCCTACTGCCGTCGTCTGGCTTGCTGATGCGGCTTCTATCACATAAAAATATATATTATAATGATCTAATTTAAATCAGTAGTAGCACATTGGGTATACACAGTTTTAAAAGATTGGAGTGATTGTCTTTTTTGGTTATTTTGTATTTACAGTAATAAGACACAATACGGTTCTTTTTTGGTTTGTGGTTATTCTTGAAAAACATGCTTTTCAATTCTCAAGATTGGAATTGCCTCTCCCCGGTCTAGTACAACATGGAGCAAGCCATTAACATGGCAAGGTGAGGCTAATGATTAGAAAAGGCAGGAATCAATCATATCACAATCACTGGATCTTTACAGTGCTGTTCCTTTCCAAGCATCAGGACATCAAAGCGTAGCCAAAATATGCTTGGACGTCTTCAAGTGTTATAAATTGGATAATGGGTATCAATTTAGAAACTAATTTTGAACAGCATTTAACGCAAAATGCCTTATGACAAGGACTTCCTATACTAGATCCAGTATCACTCCTTCCCTCATGGGTTCCATCATTTGAGCATAGCCCCTTTCCAGGGCATCCATAAATCTTTGCTTCCAACTGATTCTGCAGACAGGATACTCCAATCCACATGTAGCAGATTAAAGTCGCCAATCAATATTATCACCCCCCTTTCACTTCTACCTTTTAAAGTTTTCTGGCCAGACCTCTAACCAGAGAGTTGAAATGAAGGGGAGTTGTGGTTGGTTGATTATTTTAACCTGCCTGTTCTCACACATAAGTTCAGCAACATGAATTTGGCTCCATTTTCACTCTCACATGCCCCATCTGCAGTAGGCCATTTCCCTAGCTTGCACATTCCAGATTAGGCTATTTGTAATACCATATATAGAGAGCAAATAAAAGGAATTTTTGTCTACCTGCCAATTCCTTTTCTATTAACTCTCACACCAGTCTAGACCATGGATTATGTCATCTTGTCAGAACTTTAAGACCAATTATTCCTCCCTTCTGCATCTTGCAATATCTTGCTACAACCCCTCTCTCCTTACTGCTCTCATGTTCACATCAGGGTACATAGTCCAGCAATCCTGGACTATGAAAAAATAAAAACATTCTTATATTAGATGGTAAAAAATATCCACTCTATTCATATAAAAACTGATTTAATAAAATGATTTGCAATAATCACAAATTACATAAAATTGAGTAAATAGCAAAAGCATTTTTTTTAAAGCTCATGTAATAATTACCATTTAATTTCTCTCTCTATCAAGGTATTTATAACTATCCTGCCCAAAAGAATAATGTACTTTAAAATGTTCAAAATACAATAACTTATTCATGTCTAAATAAATCATGCATGTTTCTTTTTAAGCACAGCAAGGGCTTTCGAGTAATGAAAAAGTTCATGCAGCAAACAGGTTATATATACTAATAAATAGGGAATTTGTGGAAGAAAAGCATACTTAAGTAATAATGTTCCACTTCAAGAAGGATTATAGGTAACATTGCAGGAGAGAGATCAATCAACTAAAACCCTCGTTTTGTTTAATTTCAGGAAACACTCTCATAAGATATTATTCAGACATTGTTTTCAAAATAAAAATTGGAAATGGACATCAAATAGCCTTGATACAACCTACTACCCATTCTCCCTTGTCTCTGAATTAAATGCCTGAACAATATGATTTCCATGTATAACATTTTCACAAACTACATGAAGGACCTAATTCAGTAAGGCTTTTTTCCCTTTCTGTGTCTATGAAAAAAAAAACTGTGTCAGGCCCAAAGTAAAGATTTCAGATACATGCGAAACATTTTTGGTCTTGAAATTCTCACTAATAACCCCCTCTTCAACTGGAAAAGGTATGGAACTATTGAGATTTTCAGTAATAGTCCTCCAGTTCTAGGGTAATTATAGCTACACATTTTGCAGATATTAAAAATTCTTATCTTTCAAAGTCAATATCTGTCATTTCGGAGAATATTAATTGCGGCATTTTTTTTTTTTTTTTTTTTTTTTAATTATTATTCACATACTATTTTCTGAAGAAAAGGAAGAGGTGAGCCCCACATTGCCTTAAATTCCAGGCCCATTTCTACCATCCTTTTTGAAAACTGTGAATGAACAATAAATTATAAGTAATATTTAATGAATAAAAAGGTTGAGCACAAGTGCCTAAGAAGTGCCATGCTAGGACAAACCAATGATGCATTAAACCTAGCATCCTGTCTCCAAGCATCCAATCCTGATAATTTGGAATTGCCCAGCAGATCCCAGAAGTAAGAGGTAGTGATCCCCAAACTTACCTGGCTAATAGTTAGAATTGCCCTTCACAAATTTATCCAAACCTTTAAGCTCAGTTATACTACACCAGCCTTGACATGACAACTTTCTCTGTCCCTATCTTCCCTCGAACTGGAGTGTTATAGAATGTAACAAAATGTACATACATTTGCTCCAGCTACGAAGGATTACACTAATCTTGTTACAGAGAGCCTGGTACCAGATTTTTTGCATTTTAAGCAAGTGAAAGATCGCATTGAGGGAAAACAAGCAGCAATTTTCCTATCTGATGCAACTCCTTCCTGCCACATGCCAAATAAGTGTCAAAACAATGAGATGCCCACTTCCACATTAATAAAATTCCAAGAAAAAGTCTATTTTGTCAGAGTCCACTAATACAATTTCATGGGAAAATTGCATGGAAACACTATCAGTGCTATCAAAACTGAACTTCCCCAAAATCCTGTAATTTCTGCTCTATGGTCCTTCTGAATGTTTTTCTCCCACCTTTCTTCTCTTGCATTCCCTTATTCTTCCCCCTTTACCACTTTCCCCTCATAAGAACATAAGAAATAGCCATACTGGGTCAGACCAAGGGTCCATCAAGCCCAGCACCCTGCTTCCAACAGTGGCCAATCCAGGCTACAAGTACCTGGCAAGTACCCAAAAACTATCCATCCTTGTTTTCCTTGGGTTTTTATTCCTAACAGTATTCTCTCCTCCCTCCTCCAACCTTATATTTCCCTTCAACAGCCCCCTGTCCCCTCCAACCTCCATTACCTCTCTCCAAAGCTCTCTAGACTTACTGACCTTCTTATCTCAAATCCTATCAATAAATCCATGACCTTCGTTTTCCAGCAGATCTCATTCCTGCCTCCATTCCTTGATTAAACTTTGTCCCAGCTACTTAATTTCTTATGTGTGCCTTTTGTATGATTATTTTTCTTATATCCTTTTTACTTCACTTTGTCTCACTCCTACCAAGCAGCCCTTCCTTCCCCTTCCAACAGCAGTAAAATAGCTTGTTTCTAGCTGGAATCATTGGCTTTATTGGCTCTGTGCTCTTTTATGGCCTAATCAGCTGAGCCAGAACTCTGAAAAGTACTGGCTTTCTATTTTGTTGCATCAAATGAGCCACCATCATTTCTGGCCTTGACATGCACTGCACATAAACAAGGCCTTTCACTGAACTGCATGCACGTAAAAGGGCAGTGAAATGGTTAATATATTTGGGGAAAACAGTCCAGGGAGTTAACAGAAAGAGTTGCTTACCTGTAACAGGTGTTCTCCTAGGACAGCAGGATGTCACATGGGTGACATCAGATGGAGCCCGGAACAGAAAACTTGTGTCAAAGTTTCTAGAAACCTTTGATCTTTCGTGAGAACTAACAGGTAAGCAACTCTTTCTCCTAGAACAAACAGGATGGTAAGTCCTCACACATGGGTGAATCCCAAACAGGCACCCAACCAAGTGCGAATAGGCACAACACAGGTGCTGTTTGTAACAGCAGAAAACAGCCTGAACCCGAACAAAGGGCCCTAGGCAGGAAGAGTTGGGTTCTACACCTGGAAGAGATTCCTGAAGACAGACTGGCTGAAGCTGCTTTCAAGTCGGCCATCCTTGTCCAAACAGTAGTGAGCAGAGAAAGTGTGGAAGGAACTCCATATCACAACCATGCAGATCTCAAACACGGGGACCATCCTCAGGTGGGCCACCGAAACCACCATAGCTCTGATAGAATGTGCCTAGACATGGCCTCCAAGCTGCAGTCCCGCTTGTGCATAGCAGGAGATGCAATCTGCCAGCCAGTTAGATAGGGGGGTTTGCTTGGCAACCGCAACTCCCAATCTATCCTTATCAAACGAGATGAAGAGTTGTGTGGACTGCCTGTGGCCTGCTGTCCAGTCCAGGTAGAAGGCCAAGACTCTCTTGCAAACCAAGCTATGCAGTGCCCGTTCGTCCTGGTGCGAATGAGGCCTGAGAAAGAAGGCGAACAGGATAACTGACTGGTTCAGATGGAAATCAGTCACCACCTTAGGCAGGAATTTAGGGTGTATACGGATAACCACCCTATCATGAAAGAACTTAGTGAATGGTGGATATGTCACCAACGCCTGAAGCTCAGTAACCCTGCACACCAAAGTGACCACGACCAAAAACTTGACCTTCCACGTCAGGTACTTCAGGTTACAGATGTGCAGTGGTTCAAAAGGATCCTTAATGAGTTGAGCCACCACCTCATTAAGGTCCCAGGATACATCAGGAGGATGCAGAGGCGGCTTTAATTGAAGCAGACCTCGCAAAAAGCGCCCCATTATGGGTTGCACAGGGATGGCCAAACCATCTACCCCCTGGTGATAGGCACAGATGGCACTCAAGTGTACCCTGACTGTGTTGGTTTTCAAGCTAGCATCCGACAGGTGCAGCAGGTCAAGCAGTTTTGGTGTAGAGCAGGAGAACGGACCCAACCCGTGACTCACGCCACATGGCAAACCTCCTCCACTTCAGGCCATAAGACTTCCTGGTGGAAGGTCCCAAGACACATCATCCGAAAGGTCAAGGGGCTGCAGAATTAGTCTCTCAACATCCAGGCCATTAAGGGATAACATCCAGAGATTGAGATGGCACAAGCTGCCCTGATCCTGCGTGACAAGGTCTGGGAAGTTCCCCAGACCAATCATGTCCCTGATAGAAAGATCCCACAGAAGCGGGAACCAAATCTGCTGCAGCCAATGAGGGGCTATGAATATCATGGTTCCCTTGCCCTGCCGGAACTTCAGCAGAGTCTTCATCATCAGAGCACGTGGAGGATACACATACAGAAGGGCCCCTGCCCCAACAGCAGGCAAAGGTGTCTGTGGCTGGTTTGCCATCCTCCCTGTACAGGGAGCATTATTTCAACTTGCTATTGCAGGGGCAGACAAAGATCCACGTCTGGGGTTCCCCATAGGCGGACGATCTGGTCCGCCACTGCCAGATTAATGGACCACTCGTGGGGTCGGAAGGCCCGACTGAGGCAGTCCGCCATCACATTCTCTGTCCCCGCAAGGTACACAGCTCTGGGCAGCATGCCCTGAGACCGAGCCCATGACCAAATCTGAACCTCTTCCTGACACAGAAGGAACAATCCCATACCTCCCTGTTTGTTGATGTACCACATTGCCACCTGGTTGTCGGTCTAGATCACGACAGTTTTGTTGGACAAGTGATCCCGGAATGCCCAGAGCATGTAATGAATCACTCGAAGCTCCAGGAATCTGATCTGGCACTGAGCTTCCTAAGCAAATCACAGGCCCTGTGTGTGGAGGCCCTCCACATGGGTACCCCACCCTAGGGTTGACGTATCCGTGATGAGCACAATCTGGAAAGGGGTAAGACTGGAAAGGAATCCCCTGTCCCAAATTGGGCAGGCTCTCCCATTAAGACAAGGAGGCCTGGAGCAGCAGAGTAACACAGATACACACGTGGAGGTCCTGGGTGGCTTGCCGCCACTGGGACCACAGGATCCATTAAGCCCTGCGCATATGCAAGTGAGCCAAAGGTCTAACGTGACCAGTGGCCGGCATGTGACTCAGAAGGTGGAGCATGAGGCAGACCGAGGCCTGCCAGCTCTGGCGAACCAGATCAGCAAGGGATACTAGTGTAAGCGCCAGATCACGGGGTAGATGGGCTCTGGCCTGAGCTGTGTCCAGATGTGCCGATGAAGCTCAATTGCCACAACGGGGTCAGATGGGACTTCAGGTAATATATGACAAACCCAAGGGACTCCAACACCCGAACGGTCAAGCGCAGAGACTGAAGCGCCCCCTCCTGGGTGGCGCTCTTGACCAGCCAGTCATCCAACTAGGGGAACACCTGCACCCCTAGATGGCGGAGGTGTGCTCCCACTGCAGCCAGGCACTTGGTGAATACACGGGGGCCCGAGGCAAGGCCAAACAGCAACACCTTGTATTGGAAATGCTTCTCGCCCACGACAAACCTGTGGCTGGGGAAGATTTTGATGTGGGTGTATGCATCCTTGAGATCGAGGGAACAAAGCCAGTCCCCTCCTTTTAGGAGGAGAATCAGGGTACCCAGAGAGACCATTTTGTACTTTTCTCTTTTTAGAAACCGGTTCAAAGCTCTCAGGTCCAGAATAGGGCGAAGTTCCCCTGTTCTCTTTGAAACCAGGAAATAGTGAGAATAGAACCCCCCTCCCTTGCTATCACAATGGGTCGGAATCAACTGCTACAGCCGTTACAAGGGCGGATTGCTCAGTCAAGAGTATTTCCTGATGCAAGGACCAACCCCAAGAGGGACATAAGGGAGTATCCATGGAAAAATCCAGAAAGTTGAGATGGTAACCTCGACAAACAATGGATAGGACCCACTGGTCCGAGGTGACACTGAGCCAGCAGGCCACAAAGAACTGCAGCGCCTGGCACTGAGAGTATGGCTGATTGTCTTATGCTCCCCCGCATCTAGTCAAAACCCCGGTAGCGGAGCTCAGCTGGAGGTCCGCTGCTGCCTGAGGCAGCCTCTAGAACTCACATGTTAAGCACAGGCATGAGAGGCCGGAAGATAATATTTCCTCTGGTGGTAAAAATGTCAGTGACAGCCACCTCTCCTGGGCCAAGGAAGCGCTAGGGGCACATAATTAGCCCTAGTGCCTCCTTTTAGCGCAACCCCTCATTTAAATACAGGATTGTGCGCCCAGGAGAGGTGGTTAGGCACATGTTGGGAGAGTGGGCACTCAAAACTGAGCGCCTGTTTTCCCACAGACCTTATGGAATCGGTCTGAAAAGTGGTGGCAGATTAGGGCCTGGACTCAGCAATATACCAGAAGAACCAGAATGCTCCAAGTTCACATCACATGGAGTTCTAATAGATCACTGTATGTTGGTCTATAGAGCTTTGAAGTGGAGTAGAAATTGAAAGTTCTGGGTCATCCCCCCTGGAGTTTCATTTCATGGCTCCCTAGTTCTGTTTCCATTCAGATAGTAAATGCTCGAAGTTTGCGCATCATTAAAACCTTTCAGGTATACATATAGGGCTGTATCATATCACCCCTGCATCTCCTCTCTTCCAGGGTATATATATTTAGATCCTTCAGGAGACTCAAATCTTCCGATACATACCCTACACCATTTTGGTTATCCTTCTCTGGACCGCCTCCATCCTGTCTCTATCCTTTTTGATATACGGTCTCCAGAACTGAACACAGAACTCTAGGTGATACTTTACTAAGGACCTGTATAAGGGCATTATCACGTCTTTTTTCCTGCTGGTTATTCCTCTCTCCATGTAGCTGAGCATTCTTCTGACTTGAAGAATCACGTTGTCACATTGCTTCGCTATCTTCAGATTGCCTGATACTATTACCCCCAAAGTCTCTCTCTTGGTCCATGCACTTCTGTGTTTCACTCTCCATCATATACAGTTCTTTCAGATTACCACACCCCACACCTTGCACTTCTTGGCATTGAATCCCAGCTGCCTGCATACAGCTTTCTCATATACATGTTCTTGAAAACTTGATAAATTTGCTACCCTCAAGTTCTGGAGGTTCCCTACTCCGGCTCTAGAAGATACATCTTCAGCTTTCTCAGTCTCTAGTTCATAGTACAATCCATATACCATTTTGGTAATCCTTTGAATTGACTCAATCTTGGCAATACTCTTTTGTAGATGTGCTCTCCATAAAATCATAGTTCTCAAAGTGGGGTTTCAGTAGAAACCTTTATAGAAGGAATATTGCTGCCTTCTATTAGTGGTATCTCTCTATATACATCCAAACATATTAACTTTACAACTGTCACACTGACTGGCTAACCTGAAGTCAACAGACAATGACCCATAGATCTGTTTCCTGTGTGGTATCTGCTAGTTCTTTACCTCCAAATAAGTATTTGTTTCTTGGACTTTTGCATTTTATTTTGCATTAAAATGTATTTGCCATACCTTTGACCATTTTTCACAACATTTTAAAAGCAAATTTGTATCTGCATCCTCTAATCTATTGTAAATGTTCATATCATCTGCAAGCAGGCAAACTTTACCTTCTAGCCCTTCCAAAATGTCCCTTACTTGAAGACTACTAGGGCCAGCATGGATGCTTGCGGCATCCCACTAGTCACTTTTCCTTCACCAGAGCAGGCCCCATTGACTAGTTCCCTCTGTTCCTGTTGCTTATTTCTTCCAAAGCCTAGACTAATTAGCTTGCTTAGAAGTCTGTTAGAAGCCTGTTTTTCCGTCAATCCCGTTATTTGTAATTAATTCTAATTAATACTTATTAATAAGGTCAATTGTAAAGCCTGTTGCTAAGTTATTGTTAAATGTAAACCGCGGTGATGTATATCCTTACATACTGCGGTATATAGAAATCTCTAAATAAAATAAATAAATAAATAAATAAATATGTGGAACAGTGTCAAAAGCTTCACTAAAGTCTAGACTGGTCACATCTACTGTCCATTCCCACCCTCTGTCATTTCATCAACCAAGTATGTTTGGCAACATTTTTTCTGTGAAACCAAGTTGCTTCAATAAACTGCACTTCTTACTCCTCAGGGAATTCTTCACACAAAAATTTAAAATTCTGCATACTTTATATTGTTTAAAATAACATAATATGCATCACAGTTTTTGAGTAATTAATTACAAATCTAATACAGAAAAGTTATTATTCAAAGTTGCAGTGTCAAATAGTTGGGTAGAATTCCCCTAGGAGTGTCCCTTCCACCCTTACTCCCCACTCCCCTGGCCAGAACTCTCTCACTCTACCCTCTTAGGCCCCAACTCTATCCTCCCCCTCCAGGATCAACACCTTCCACTATTTCCACCCCTCTAGTCCTCCACTCCCATAGTTTGACCTCTCTCTTTCATACAGCCCCTCACCAGACTCCCTCTGTCCCCCTTTCTCTCTTGCGCACACTCACATACTCCCCTCACCCAGGCTCCCTGTCTCTGGCACACAGGCTCTCTCTCAACCCACACCCACTTGAACATAGGTTCTCACTCTCTCTCACCATGCACACACAAACATCCCTTCACATAGGCTAACTTTCACACACAGGATCCCAATCTCTTACTCACAAAACCTTTCCCCTCATACAGGATCCCCCCTCTCTCTCATACTCACACATACATACAAGCATCCCACAGCACACTTTCTCTTTCTTACACAGGCTCACTAGCACTGCTTTCTTGTCTCTCATGCTGGGCCATCTCTGTCACCAGGCCTGCCTACCTTTACTGCAAGTGGGATGGGGTTGCTTGCAGCCCACAAGGCCTTGCTGTTCCTTGGCCGCAAACAGGATAGGGGTCCGTTTGTGGTCCATTGGGCCTTCCTTCAAATTCTGAGCAGAAAATGCAAGTTCTACACAGGAGGGGAATTCTATACTCAGGAGTAATGCAGAACTCCCCCAGGAGTAATTTCTGTCCTTCATTAGTGTTTCCATTACCTTGGTCACTACTGATGTAAAGCTAATGGTTCTGTACTTTTCTATTTCCTCTTGTTCCCATCCTTGTAGAGCAGTACTACATCTGCTCTACCCCTGTCTCTTGGAACCTCTCAAGTGATAAGTTGAACAAAGCTGCTTTCTAAGCACAATAATCCACTCATAGGTATGCATGAAGATAACTCAAACCACATTTGAGTAGCAGTGCATAGCATGGGGATTAGCATGACTTGCTGCTCTACTTATTCAGTCATGGCTCAGCTCTGAGAAGACAGCATTGATAGGCTTGCCAACAGTTAACATGGGTTCAATTACATTGATAAAAAGAAAAGCTCTCAAAAAACACAGATGAAACACTGTCTGAAAAGCAGGAGGGTGTTCTAACACTTCACAGAATTCTTTATATATACACATACATTTACACAGATACGCACAGAGAGAGAAACACACATTCATGACATGTTTTGCATTCTATTATGTATGTTGCCTTGTAAGCCACTGTGGGCCTCTATCAGCAGCCTATAAATACCAATACATAAAGCTTAATGAATTAGTTCAGTTAGCCTGCACATTTTTACAACATATAGCAAATATCCCACCGTAAACAGTGTTTTCCATACAGGTCAATACAGTAAAGTGCGGCCGCGGTTACCCTGCTCCTAACCTGCTTTCTACTCACTTTTCGGCCGCGTTAGTCCAACCCGCGATACACTATCCCCTTTAACCCATTCTTACCGCCTCTAACTCACCGGGTAACCCCTTCCGCCCGCGGCATGTATATTAGACGTAAACGATCGAATTAGCTATTCCCTCCCATACAGTAACGCGCGCCCCAACTATCGCTTTTTTACCCTGCCGTTTTGCCGCGCGTTTAACCTGCTAACTTACCGCCTACCCTTACCCCTGCGATAGAGGCAGGGGTAAGGGTAGGCAGCAAACTTTCCCCCAGCCCCCGCTCACCTGCCCTGGTCGCGTCCATGGGTGCTTGTCTCCGGGGCAGCCCCAGTCCTCTCTCCCCTCCTCCCGAAGCAACGAAAGCGGAAAAAGCAAAAAAAAAAAAAAAAAAATCGAGTCTCCAGCGATCACGGATCCTCCGGAGACTTAATTTCTTGCAGCCCTCCTCCAGAGACGGACCGCGGCTCCCCTGCCTCCCGGGGGGCAGCCGGCGGCGAAAGCGGCCCCACCAGCGAAAAGTCGAAAGAAAAAAAAAATCGAGTCTCCCCGCAAGCGGAAAAATCGAAAAAGCAAAAAATAAAAAACAAACAAAACCGAGTCTCCAGCGATCACGGATCCTCCGGAGACGGACCGCGGCGGAGACGGACCGCGGCGGAGACAGACCGCGGCGGAGACAGACCGCGGCTCCCCTGCCTCCCGGAGGCAGCTGCCAGCGAAGATGGATGCCTGCACGGGCGAAAGCGGCCCCTGTGCTGGCAATTTGGCCGCTCAAGGCATGATGTCAAGACGTTTGGCGTCACGGCATGTGACGTCGCGTCTTGAGCGGCCAATTGCCAGCACAGGGGCTGCTTTCGCTCATGCAAGCATCCATCTTCGCCAGCAATTGCCTCCAGGAGGCAGGGGAGCCGCGGTCCGTCTCCGGAGGATCCGTGATCGCTGTAGACTTTTTTTGTTTTCCGATTTTTCAACTTTTCGCCAGCGGGGCCACTTTCTCACCTGCTGCCCCCCGGGAGGCAGGGGAGCCGCGGTCCGTCTCCGGAGGAGGGATGCAAGAAAAGTAAGTCGCTTCGTTGCTTTACACTTTACTTGTCGTTTCACCAGTCCTCTCTCCCCCCTCCCTGCGCCTTGCTTCGGGAGGAGGGGAGAGAGGACTGGCAATCCCGAGCGTAGGAGAACCATCCACTTCCTGGTACCTGTCATTTCAAATGTCATTTGAAATGACATTTGAAATGACAGATACCAGCGTGTCCGTGAAGCGTTAGGCCAGCGCACCCAGGATACTGTATAGTGCTCTAGACAGTAAAATGGGTTGCGTGGGCCTAACGCTTCACGGACGCTTCTTGGACGCAGCTTGCATTTGCAAGCTATTTACATACAGTATCGAGCGGTAGGTGAACCGGACTGTGCGTGCGGCAAACGCGGGTGCGCCCAGCACTAACGCAGCTCTTCCTACCGCTCCTTACTGTATCGGCCTGCATAGATAGCAGATGAATTAGCCATGCTGTCTGGGAACGTCCTCCATGCCACTAGATGGCGGAGCTCTCAAAGCTGAAAAACAGATCTTTGCCAGTGAGGTGCACCCACACTTGCATCATGCCGCTCTATCCCAAATCCCCTCAGTCTATATCAAAGCAAGACGAGATGCAAAGATAAAAACTGTCCGGGGAGGTGGGAGGGTCAGCATGGCTAATTCATCTGCTATCTATGGAAAACACCGTTTACAGTGAGCAAACTTGCTCTTTTCCCGTAGATAAGCAGCATGAATTAGCAATGCTGTCTGGGAGTCACTAGCTAAAGTATTGAGCGCAGATAGCAGATATCATGTGTCCATGTTAAAAAGAAAATGCGCTCAAGACAGACAATAGGCCGACAGTTTTATGATGGTGCTGTCACTGTGTGTAGAGAAGTGGTATCCAAGAATTTTGTTTCTCATGTGTGGCTCACCTGCCATCTGTCGGTGCAAGCAGTAGTGGGAGGTGAGCAGCTACAGCAAGGACCTTGGGGGTTTTTTTGCAAGTGCCAGGATAGCTCTGTCATGGAGATGATACAGAGAAGCAGCCACAGTACGGATGTGGAGCATGTCACAGGGAATGGACAGGGTCTGTGAACACTGTCTGTAGCAAAAGAATGCCGCTCGAGGACTTAGTACAAAAGCGTGAAAAAATGAAGATTGGGAGTCCTGGGCATTCGGACAAAGGAGACAGAGAGTTGTAGTACTCCGTAGTCGGAAGGAGTGCAACGTCTCCAAAGCGATAGTTTGGTTACAGTCAGTATATGGATCTTAAGCTCGTTTTGATAGGCTTGAGGTTTTTGGAAAAAAACAGGAAGGTGATGGAGTGGACTGTGTGGAAGCTGAAAGGTATTTGTATGACAAGGCGGGATGCATACGCAGCTGAACCGTGCGTCTGCAGGAGGTGAGGGTGACCGAATCGTGCAGCTTCCAGGCGAGAAACATTAGAGGACAAGTCTCTAGCCGGTCATCTGAGGGGAGCATGAATTTGCTCCAGCACTTCGTGTATATAGCATGGAAATATATTATTTATATTACTTTATTTTATTTATTTCTCTCTCTCTCTCTCGGCCCGGACAAGTAGGATTCTTGACGTGAGCTCAGATGAGTGGGTCCAGAGATTGGCTATAGATTGAAAGAGATTGGTAGAGCATGGTCCCGAGGTATGCCAGAACTGAAACCGGCCAGAAGGTTTTGACAAAGGAGATTGAGGAATTCCCCGAGACATCATGGAGGGCAGGTGGAGTGGGTTTGCGCTACGTTGAGCACTCGAAGGTGCAGCACCTCTTACCCCGCTAGCAGTTGATGCGGGAGGAGTGTGCCTTGGAATTAGATGAGAAGAATTCCATGCTGAGGAGAAAAATGTCCCGGACCTGGGATCAGCTTCGTGCAATCCAGAGATGAGTGAAGCGGGTGGAAGAGGAGATCATTGCTTGGGTGAGGAGACGTGGGTTGCTTCACAGGGGTATCGGTTGGCCACAGATAACAATTAGGAAAGTTTGTTCACGGTATGTGCGATGCAGCGGTGTAATTTGCAGGGAAGGCTGTAGTGCAGATTGCGGTGTGTAGACGGATCAGTTGCAGGAACAAAGAAAGCTGAGAAAGTGTACCCCAGTGTCAGCGTGGGAGGCCTCAGGAGGCTTGGGGAGGATCGTGACCATTCATCTGAGGTGGAAAAAAAGTTTATTTGAAAACTTGGAGTTTGACACTCTTTGAGAGTGGGACTTCGCAGAGGTAATATCTGACACGCCCGTCGATAACTGACCTGATCCTACCACACTGATAGAAATACCCAGTGGTCCCAGTGTGTCAGGCAGTGTGGATGTAGTAGGAGGTGTAGATGCAAAGACCCTGAATTACAGAAATATATATACATATATTTATTTATTTTAACCTGCCACTGAGGAGAGACAAAGATCCGTGTGCTGATAGGAAGGCGATGCCACTGCTCTGTAAATGTGAAGGTTGAAGACGACCCTGTTGGAACTGCAGACTGAAAAACGGTCGTTTAAGACGACCCGGAAGGAAAAGGTCATCTGGGAATATGACTCTGGTGAAAAACTCACCGAGGGGGCTGACAAGACTGTCTCACTTTCCACCTCCATAGGTGGACGAGACTATTTTTTTTTTTCCTATCTTCAATCAACGTCATAACGTCCCTGAAAGGAAGCCCAGCGACTAGCTGTAAGGGTATTGGCGGTGATCTCTGTCATAATGCCCAAGACTATTGATAAAACAAAGAAAGCATCGTAAAGCCTCCCCATGCCCTCCAGTGCCCATAGGGGCCGAGCGCTGTGGAACAGAGGCTCCGGAGAATGAACATCCATGGAAGTCTATGGTACACAAATCATGTGTTGCTGGAACCTAGTGTGCAATATTGCGGATTGGATTATCTCCAAATGAAGGCGTAAAGACATATCATCCTTGTCGGGTGGTGTATTGGATGGAGGCTAGATTTTTGTGCTTTTTTTTTTTTTTTTTAAATGCTCATGCTCGATATTTGAGGGGATTATATTCTGGTGCACCCGAAATCCGTGGACGTAATGTGAGATCGCTGTGAAAGGAGGGCCCGGCCTCCAGAAGGGGCTCTGAGGACTTGTTTCGCAGAGTAGACTCCGGAGTTATGAAAGGAAAAAAAAAATTATTTATTTTTTTTTTTTTTAATTTTTTTTTTTTTTAAAGGATCTCAAACCTCTGTTGAGTGAATAGGGATCTTCAGAGTCCCCACCTCGAGAACGTGCACTCAGCTGTTCAGGATGTTCTTGAGATGGATTTCTTGATGGATAGACCAGTCACCCAGTGGTTCAGCAGGGTCCAAGGGGCACCTAGTTCTCGCGGACAGGAGTGTCCATGGCGGCTGGAGAAGACATGACGTCTGGTGGTTGGAGACATCTCGTGGGGAGGTGTTGCACACTCGAGGTGACATCGCAGCCGAGGCGCAGAGCCCCTCGGGTACACCTAAGCCAGAGGCACATTACCGACCCGGCCCGATGGAAATAGGACATCCTCCAGAGGTCACACCAGGCCTTCATGGGAGGGCTCCTGAGCAAAATCCCATGTCAGTGCCTGAAGAGAAGGTCCTCCCTTTTTTTTTTTTTTTTTTGAGGGGTGGAAGGACCAGTGGGTCTCCAATGTGCCCAGAGACAACGAGTAAAAAAAGAAAAAGACACTAACACCCGGCATTGAGTGGATACCTCATACTGACGCTCCCAGGATGGCATAGCACTGCAGGGACATCCTTTGGATGCTGGCCTGCTCTTGCCCCGCGGCCCAATCACCCGACCAGAAGGTGTGTCCGTGCATCAGCAATGGACGGCAGAAACGTGTCAATGCACTGGTGAACGCCTCAGTGCCTCGTCATGCTGGCGGGCGCATTGTCAATTCGACTAGTGCGTCAGTGCCTTGGCCCTCTGCGGTGGTGAACTAACCGTGCGTCGACGTTGTCGGCACCACTTTATGGTTGCCTCGGATCTTTCACTGGCGCCATTCTTTGCCTCTTTGTCGTTGTCCCCTGATCCTTCATCAGCGCCAGCCCGGACGACCCGGGAGGTCTACCGAGGAGGTCCCATGGTAAGTATCTTGTAGTGGCGGGGGGGGGGGGGGAGAAGATTTAATTAGTTTTCCCGAGGGCAGTCCCTGACACTATTCCTGACAGCCTCAGTGAATTCTGTCTGCAGGATCCCCAGGCCCAATCAACCTGAGTCAGAAAGCATAATTCAAGAATCAAACCAGGGACCTCCTCACCACCAGGCCCACCTGAAGAAATATTTTTAAATGTTACTATAGTCTACCCACTTGCAATCTCATATCTTGACCACTTGTTCTAGAATTTTCTTTCTACTGAACAGAGTGTGCTTCTTGTGCACTATTTATAACCTGGAAGGGATCTAATATCTCTATACTTTCAAATATATATTTATGGTTAACAGGAGCAGGGCTAGAAAATTCTGGGAGCTAGGTTACTATCGTTAATATTGTGTGCTGCGGCCAGCACATGTTTCAACATGCGATTGGACAAGCATTTTGGGCGCACTTCATTAACCGCCGGTGCAAAAATGAGGGTAAGTGCATCCAATCAAGCGCATACCTAATAATCTCATCAACATGAATTTAAATGTGATGAGTGCTATTAGCCATTACCCCGATGAAAAATAAAAACACACATTCCCGCCATTTTTACTCTCAAAAAGTTTAAGGAAAAGCAGAGAATACTTCTTTTCTGTAATTCCTCCAACGTAATATTGTGGTGATATTAAGTCGGAGGAACCGTAAAATAGAAAACAGTAAAAAATTTAAAGTTAAAAAAAAAAGTGTGCCAGCAGTCAGGTTAGGAAAAGGAATGCTAAATTAGCTAATGTCCATTTCCCTAACCTATAGTTGTACACAGGTTAGGAAAATGGACTCTCGTAAAATTGAGCATCCGTTTTCCTAACCCACTGACAGCCACCTCTCCTGGGCACCCAAAGCCAAGGAGGCACTAGGGACACAATTTTCCCTAGTACCTCCTTTTTACCACAGCAGCCGGTTTAAATATTAAATCGGACGGCCGGGAGAGGTAGATTGGCATGAGTTAAGAGGGCCTGTTTAACACACGCCGATATTGCATCAGCCCATTGATGCCTAAAATTTAGAAAAGCTAAAAAGAAAACAAAACTAAAAGCCTTAATTCACTAACCTAAAAAAGGCAGAGAGAAAAAAAGTCAAACAAAATATGGGGGGGGGGGGGGGGGGGGGCGAGGAAGTAAAGGAAAAATTTTTCCCTGGCTTTGAAAAATATTTGGCTGGCATCTAATTTTTCTAAATATATTTCCACCTCTGGGTAGATGAAAGTTCTGTTATTCAAACAATGCATATAGATTCTTGGAAAAAAAACAAGAGAGAACCAAGTCAACTTCAATACCCAAAAGTATAGTGCAAGATAGTACTGTGTTCAGTTCTGGAGACCATATCTCAAAATGGATAAGGACAGAATGGAAGCAGTCCAGAAAAAGGCAACCTAAATGATGTGGGGGATCAGCACAGGAAGACTTAAGAGAAGAAACTGGAGGACCTAAATATGTATACCCTGAAGAAGTGACAGGGGAGATATGATAAGACATTCAAATACTAAAAAGCAATAAATGGGGCAAAAAAATTAAACATTTTCAAATGGAAAGGAAGTTGTAAAACTAGGGGTCATCATATGAAACTCCAAGAGGAAAGACTCAGTAACAATGTGGTAGATACATGGAATGCCTTCCTAGAAGAGGAGGTGAAGAGAAGAATAATGAATTCAAAAGAATGAGAGATAAATACAGAGGATTCCTAGTACCTAGAGACCGGAAACGAGGTAACCTCTGTTACACCTAAAGTTAACATTTCTACATGGGAGTACCTACAGAGAGCAACAGTTACTACCCTTAGCAAAAACATACGGGAGGGTTACCTGCACAGAACAGCATTTACCACCCTTAACAGATGGCATGGGGTTAACGTAAATTGAGCGGCAATTACTACCCTAAGCAACTTGTTGGACAGACTGGATGGGCCATTTTTATAGTCTTTATCTGCTGTCATTATCTATGCTACAATGAATTTGCAAGCACCTTGATAGAAAAAGAGTGCTAAGAAGAAAGAGCCATCATGGTCCATGAAGAATACATTTTATCAAACCAACCTCATTTTCCTCTATGATATATCTCGTCTTCAATAAGACAGTTGCCCAGGCATATATGTTTTCCAGGCAACTCTGAACTGGAGAATTTTCCCATGCAAAATTCTTAACTGCATAACTTTTTTCATGAAACTTTACAATGTGAAGTCTCCCATTGCCCTAAATAGATTTGTAAACCAATTTCGCATTTTATTTGACCTATACATTTAGTTTAAAAACACAAAAGAAACAAAACGCCATATTACTTTCTAGTACTGTATTTTAAAGTTTTTCAAAAGTCAAATAGCTGCTGTTGTGACTGTCTGGCCCTCTTCATCGGCCAGACCTGTCCCCGGCTGCCGCATGCAAGCCCGGCCGCCCCACTCCTGGAAGCAAAGACTCCCGCAACACCTTGCACTTGTCCACATTAAATTTCATCTGCCATTTGGATGCCCAATTTTCCAGTCTCACAAGGTCCTCCTGCAATTTATCACAATCCTCTTGTGATTTAACTACTCTGAATAATTTTGTATCATCTGCAAATTTGATAACCTCACTCTTCATATTCCTTTCCAGATCATTTATAAATATATTGAAAAGCATAAATACAGATCCCTGAGGCACTCCACTGTTTACCCTTTTCCGCTGAGAAAACAGACTATTTACATTGTTCTGTTTACTGCACATGTGTACAATTGCTTTCAAAAGCAAACTCAAAGAGCAAATAATAGTTAGATTTTAAAAGCCCTGCACATGCCAAAATTAGGAGATACACACATAAGTCGGGCTGGCGCACATCACAGGGATGTGCGCCAGCCACCCATGTACATGCATACCTCCTGCTATGCGTACAAGTCTAAAGTTTTGAAAAAGGGGCGGGGCATAGGAGTCGGGGGAAGGCTAAGATGTGCGCGTAAATAATTACACGAACAGGCGCGCGCCAGGCTCCAATGCTGCGTAATTTTACTACTGCTATGAATGTAAGTAACAAAACTCTAGACTAGTCAACTGGGTTTTAAGGGTGGGTGCCAAGAGAGGGAAACAAAGACTATTAAACTGGGGGGGGGGGGGGGGTGTTGGGAAGTCCTATCCCTTAACTAGGCAAACTGGGAACACAGAAACATAGAAATGACTGCAGAAAAGGGCCAAATGGTCCATCCAGTCTGCCCAGCAAGCTTATGGTAGTATCTGCTGCACTCTGAAGGTTACCCCCATGCTTATCAGTTTCCCAAACCATAAAGGTCAGGGCCCTCAGTTACTATCTGAATCCAATTCCCTGTTATCTCTTGCCATTGAAGCAGAAAGCAAATGCTGAAATTGCATCAAAAGTATCAGGATTATTCGTTAAGGGTAGGAACTGTTGCACCAGCAAGTTATCAACTTGGAAAACTATCTATGGCATCAGCGCACATCTCTTATAAAATTCCCCTACTTACATGGTAGAAGAGGCATTTGCACGCATATGCACACATCCATTTAAAACTGTGCACACATGTATGCACAGCCAGGCTATGTTATAACATGCGTGCATATACGTGCATGCTATAAAATGGACATGGATCTGGAAGCGAGCTGGCAAACGTGTGTACATGTGCGCCCACGTGCCTGTTTCAAAGCTACCATCATAATGTGTTTTTCACCCTGGGAGAATACATTAAATAAGGTTCCTCAGGGGATGATTCTGGGTCAAGTACTATTCAATCTTTTTATTAACTATATGGATGATGGAATACAAACCATTTGTGCACAAAACTGAATTTGAAGGAGTTTCAAGTATCAAGGATTAAAATTAAAATTCAAAATCATCCTGGCATTCTGTAGAAATGATAAGCAATAAAAACAAATACAACAAGAACAAAGGCAAGGCAGTAAACAAAGGAAAAGTAAATCAAATGCATAAATATAATATGGGGAATTATTTTCTAGGCAGTACTGTACCAACCAGGAGATTATAACAGACCATACATTGAAGAGAAGCCAGTAATGCACTATTATAAAGAAAACTAACACAATACCGGAATGTAACAAGAGGATGTAATTTTATGCCGCACTGCTAAGGCAATTGTTGAACAACCAGCTCCAGTTGCAGGTTCCATGAATTGGAGAAACTGGAAAACGCCCAGAGGGAAGCAATAAAAATGAATAGAGAACTAGTCAGAGGTCCAGATGATGTAACCTACAATAGGTTCAAGGAGTTGTGTTTACTTAGCCGGGGGGGAGGGGGGGGGGGGGGGAACAGATGGGACTTTATATCAAGTTTTCAAAAACAAAAAAAGAGTTATAATTAAGTCAGCAATCTGTTCTTCTACCTCAATGAGAAAAGAACAAGATGCAGTGGACTTGCATTACAACAGGGAAGATTTAAGATAACAAAAATATTTTTAACCAAAGAGAGTGACTGCAGTCTCAGTCGCTAAAGTAGGCTCTACAGCAATGTTCCATATACCCTCTCCATCCCATGTATTGAAAAAGCCAAAGATAATCCTACTTGCACATGACTATTTTCTGAGATAGGTGGGTTCAATGAAAGGAACTGTTCCTTTCATTGAACCCACCTATCTCAGAGTACCAAGAAAAAATTGTAAAGACACTCATAATTCTGAGCAGTTGAACAAAAATAAAAGCACTCCATTCTATGGTCTAAATTTTCCTGTAGTATTCATGTTTCTTAAAAATGTACAAAGTAACATTAGTAGGTGATAGCAAGGGGGGGGGGAAAAAAGAAAAGTTGTCTGACCCATCCAGTCTGCCCAGTTACACCTGTCCACACTGCCAAGGATATATAGCAAAGTTGCTTATCTGTAACAGGTGTTCCCCAAGGATAGGAGGATATCAGTCTTCACACACGAGTGACACAATCAAAAGGAACCAGGCACAGAAATGGATGTCTGGCCGCTGAATGTGAACTGTTGGGGTAAGCTGGGGTTTGCTTGCTGGAATTTGCTTGCTGAAAATACCTGCGATACTTTTCTTCTTGGACGGCAAAGCCACACAGCTGATTCCCCGTTTCCCTCATTGACTTCCGGGCTCTGACGTCAGAGGGAGGAGCCCCCAGACGCCCATAAGACCGGCGTCTTGAGGAGGAAGTGACGTCAGCCACTAGATGGCTGCCTGACTCTCGAGCTCCCAACACCGACCCCATAAAAAGCTACTAAATCGAAGTTAGCCGACGCCCAAATTTCTCTAACAACTGCGGCGGACACCAGGAACACACAGGCATGGCTGCGAAAAAAAAAACTGTGGACTTCCAATGCTTTTCATATCAAAAAGCAGGCGATGCCGATCCCGGGCCCGGGGAGTCAGGCGCGGCCGCAGCGCTAATGGAGCAGCAGGAACCTGATGACGACTTTAATGTCGGGGCTGAGGGAGCGCCCTCGCCCTCTGAGTTCAGGTCTTGGTTTTGCAGTATTCGACAAGACCTTAAAACGTATAAGAAGGAAATGCATGAAATGATGGAGGACCTCCGCGAAGAACTTCAGTCGGTTGGCAGGCGTGTAGATGAGCTGGATTGCAAAATGGACGGTCAATCTACACTGACGGCACAGTTACAGGAGGTCTGCACTGAGCTGCAGGATGAAAACGCTGCCATGCGGGCCAAGATGGCTGACCTCGAAAATCGGGCAAGGAGAGGAAATCTGCGTTTCAGAGGCTTCCTGGAAACGGCTGAGAATGCGGACTGTGCGAACCTTGTGGCTAGATTTTGTGCCCATCTCTTGTCTATTGGGAGCACTGATGCTCCGGTCACACCGGAGGACATTAAAATTGATAGGGCACATCGTGCGCTACGCGCGGCCCGCGCAAATGCACCAAGAGATGTGACTGTGTGTTTCCACCAATACACGCAAAAAGAGAGCATTGCAACCGCGGCGAGACAACAGAATAAATGGCTCTGGGAGACGCAGGAAATCTCTATCTATGCTGACCTCTCACAAGCAACCATGCAGAGCAGATATGAATTTCGAGAAGTTACTCAATTTCTTAGAGAAAAGAATGTGAAATATCGCTGGCTACATCCGTTTGGACTCATATATACGTGGGATGGTGCTTCTACACAACTACGTGCCGCGGAAGAAGCGGCACGTTTGTTGAAAGATAAGGGGTTCCTGCCGCAAGCCAGGTTAGAGCGGAGTTCGCGTCCACCTATTCTCAAGGAGCAACCACCCAGATGGCAGAGAGCCACCTCCAGGAACAGCAGGCTCAAGCGCAGTTCTGACAATGCCAAGCCAGCACAAGGCAAAACTTGAGGGCCAAGACTGGCACATAAATCTCGGCACTACTTACTTACTGAATATGCTTAGAAAGAGCGCGGTGACGCTATTATTAAGCAGTTAATGTTCAGGTTGGATGGTTTCTTGTTATATAAGTTATACTGTTGTTCTATGATTCTCTAAGGTCGGCTACTTCTCTCTCTTCCTTAGCTAGGGACGGTGGGGGAGCACTGTTAGTTATTACTTTCCTCCTCAAGTTGTGGTAAAATGGATCTGCCAAGTAGTGAAAGCAGATCCGAGCAGAGGGTGGGGTGGGTGGGGGGGGGAGGAGGGGAGGTGGGGGGAGGGGCGGTGGGTGGGCAGAATGAGGGGACAGGCAAACTTTGGGAAGCATGTATATTTATATCCTGTTTCAAGTGTGAATGTGTGTGTGTTCATGATAGAAATGTCTTGTAGAGGGGGGGAGCCGCGAAAAGCATATGCTACTTCAGCCATACTGCGGAATGCGAGTGATTGTGTCTAGCTGATACAATGACGACAATCCGCATTATATCCCTTAATGTGAAGGGATTAAATACCCCACATAAGCGGCGTCATTTGTATAAAGAATTGGGGCAGCTGAGGGCTGATGTAGCCTTTATACAGGAAACTCATTTGAAGGCTAGGCATGAGTCCCTAATGTTATCCAATGCTTATCCATATCAATACTACTCAGCTTGTACTCGGCACTCTAAGTACACGGGGGTGGGCATACTCTTGGCGCGATCCTTGGTATTTGAGCTTAAGGGATGTGTGCGAGACCCCTTGGGGCGGTACCTTATCCTCACTATTGCTATTAATGGAGTTCTGTACACCCTTTTCAACATATATGCCCCGAATAGAGACCAGGGGATCTTTTTTGATCAGATGCATTCTTTGCTCACTACTCATGGCCAAGGCTACACACTGATGGGTGGGGATTTTAATTTGGTGCGGTGCCCTTCGGTGGATGCTTCTAGGGGTTATGTGTCTGCTTCTAGTGCTCATAGAGCAAAACTACAGGAATTGATGGACCAATGGCTGCTACTGGATGTGTGGAGAACGTTCTTTCCCAGGTCACGCTCCTACACCTTCTATTCATCACCCCATGCCTTATACACTAGAATTGATTACTTTTTGTCGGATAAGGGGCTTTTCAATCATATAAAAAAGGCTGAAATTAATCCTGTAGTGTGGTCGGACCACGCTGCGGTGTGTCTAGATGTTGAAATCCGCGGGTATGATGCTGGCCTCAAATTCTGGCGTTTGAATGAGGCCTTGCTGGGGGATGCTGACTTCAATAAGGGCCTCATCTCACAGATTAAGTCCTTCTTTATCATCAATGACTCTGGTGGGGCTTCACCACCAGTGGTCTGGGAAACTTTTAAGGCCTATCTTAGAGAATTATTGATTTCAAGGGGGGCATATATTAAAAAAAGAGACGACAGGGCAGCACAAGAGCTTAGAGACACTATAACTCTTTTGACTCACCAACATCAGGCCACTGGTGCAGGGAATGTCTTAGCCAGACTTACTAAGGCGCGGGAAGATTTGTTGAGATTAGAAACCCAGAAAATCAATCATCATATGCTATTAACGAGGCAAGAATATTTCGAGGGTGGGAATAAAGCAGGGAAGCAATTGGCCAATAAATTGAAAAAACTTCAGTATCAAAATAATATTGCCAAGATTAAAAGCGAAACTGATGCCATATTTACCTCTAACACCGAAATTCGCAAGCGGTTCCTGGAGTTCTATTCCAAGTTATATGGACATAACAGGGACATACATCAGACATACGTAGATGAATATTTGTCTAATACGCCTCTACCTTGCTTATCTCCTGAAGCGCAAAGGGAGTTGGAGGCCGAAATTTCCACGGTCGAAATTTTGGAGAGCATCCGATCTATGAAGTCAGGGAAATCGCCTGGCCCGGATGGGCTGACAGCCAAATTTTACAAACAGTTTGGCCCCTATGTAGTGGCCCACTTGCAAAAGGTATACAACTCCCTGAGGGGTGGAGACTCTCTGGGGGCCCAAGCAAATTTAGCAGGAATCACGGTTCTACTTAAACCGGGGCGCGATCCTGCAAATTGTGGTTCATATCGACCGATTTCCTTAATTAACTTGGACCTTAAAATCCTAGCAAGAATACTAGCGGGGCGTATGAACAAATTTATTCTTTCTATTATCCATCAAGACCAAGCGGGATTTATGCCAGGCAGAATGGCCGGAGACAACATCCGTAAACTAGTTAATTTACTATGGATAGCGCATGACAGACAAGATGAATCTCTGCTCCTATCAATGGACGCAGAGAAAGCGTTCGATATGGTCCACTGGCCCTTTTTATTTGGGGTCCTAAAGCAGATGGGGTTTGGTCCCTATTTCCGCGCCTGGATTCATAAATTATATGACCATCCCAGAGCGTGTCTTAAAATAAATGGCGGGTACTCGGATAGTTTCGAGGTTGAAAGGGGTACGAGACAAGGGTGCCCCCTTTCTCCCCTGCTTTTTGCTATTTTCTTAGAGCCTTTGGCGATCCAAATTCGTAACAATGTAGATATTAAGGGATTTGAGGTGGGCAAGCAATGTTATAAACTATGTCTTTTTGCGGACGACATTATTTTCACAGCCCGGGACCCTCATCAATCCTTATTGACTATTGAACAAGAAATTAGACAGTTTAGTGCGGCCTCGGGCTACAAAGTCAACTGGGATAAATCCGAAATTTTAAATGTCTCCTGCTCCCAGGAGTCGGTACAGGCTTTGAAGCCATTACATCCCTTTAGATGGGCCACCCAAAAACTCAAATATCTTGGAGTTTACCTGACCTCTCACCCTAAGGATTTATACTCTTCTAACTATTCCCCACTCCTTACTAAAATATTTTTTGATTTGGATAAATGGCATCGGTTACCGCTATCTTGGCTAGGTAGGATAGCAACTATTAAGATGAATATTTTACCTAGGCTATTATATCTCTTCCAGTCCCTTCCCATTCCTATACCTGAAGCGGCTATCAAATACTGGCAGCGGCGGTTCTTTGGGTTTATTTGGCACAGAAGGCCGCCCCGAATAAGCAGACAAGTGTTGTATCAATTCAAGCTGGAAGGGGGTTTAGGGGTTCCCAACATTCTTCAGTATTACATAGCAGGGCAACTGCGACCGATAGTTGCTTGGCACGACAGTCGAGCTCCTAGACACTGGGTTTTGATCGAGCAGCAGCAGGTGGGGCGAATGGCTCTTGATGCCCTCCCGTGGCAGCCGGTTAACACTTGGAGGGAGTGTACGGGCATGTTACCCACCACAAGGCACACATTGTCCTTATGGAAGAAATGGAAACTTAACGTAGTGGGCGCTAAATCATATTATTATCTTACCAGTCTTTATCACAATACATCATTCCAGATCGGACTTCCAGAGCTGGCTTTCCAGCCCTGGAAACGGAGGGGTATTCTGCATATGGAACACCTATGGGGTGACACTGAATTTCTTACGTTTGCACAAATTAGGGAGAGATTTCATCTACCGGATACAGAGTTCCTCTCTTACAAGCAGCTTTCCCACTTTTGTCAGGCCCATGCGCTTTCTGCGGATCTGAGGGGTGGGAAGACGCTTTTTGAGGGCTACTGTTCAGATCCGCATAAGCATACCGGCCTGCTCTCCAAGATCTATAAATTATTAAACACTAAAAGGGTGGAGATATCCTCCCATATTAAGGCTTGGCATGGTGATCTTGGTAGGCAGATGGATGAGAATGAATGGGAACAGATTTATTTAAATATAAGCAAAGCTTCTGTATCTTCCACGGTTGTGGAGAATGGGTATAAATTACTGTATCGTTGGTATATAACGCCAGTCCGATTAAGGAAAATGATACCTGGCTCTGAGGGACTTTGCTGGAGGAGCTGTAATACCCAAGGGACTTTTCTGCATATGTGGTGGACTGGTGTCTGTATTCAACCACTGTGGCATCAGTTGGAGCAATGGATTTCGACTGTCCTGGAAACGTCCGTGAGTCTCTCCATGGCAGAAGCCCTGTTGAACTTTCATGTGGATGGAGACCCCTCTACCACAGTGGAATTTCGGGTACAGGCGTGTACAGCCACCAGGATGGAAATCGCGAGGACATGGAAGGATGGAAAGGGGCCGACGTTTGCATCAGTGCTACACCGGCTTGATCATCTTTGCACTATGTATCGCCTCACCGCTACCAAGCATAACAGGCTCGGGAAATACCATCAGACTTGGGACTCTTACCTTTGCTGGAGACAGACTTGGCCTGCATAGCTCAGTGGTTCTCCCGGTCTAAGGACTCTACACACATATGCACACACACGATGGATTCTGAGTTTATTTATAGTTTCTAAACTTTATTGTTCAGGATTTCTTTTTCTTGGAAATTTGTTGATATCTTCTGCCATACATTAGAAATTGCCTGTATGGGAGGAAAGGGGATTTCTAGGGGTACTTCATGGAAAAACCATGGTGATACTTCTGTATATGGAGTTACAGATTTTTTGCTGTATTTTCTGTTTTGGTCACCAATAAAATTATAAATTTAAAAAAAAAAAAAAAAAGACCGGCGTCTTTACGACGCGCCCGCCGTCGGCGCGTCGCCAAAGCGGCTTAGACAGACTTCGACGGAACTCCTGGAAAGAAATAAGCATATTTTGGAGCAGCGGCCAACGGAAACTGGCTGAATTAATAGTGTGTCTCAAAGGACCAGAAATACTGAGGTACTGTTAATTTCTATATCATAAGTGGTTAATTTCCTTTGGTAATGCCACATACCAAAAGGAAAGGAAAAGTAGTTACTTCTACTCCAATAGTTAGTTTAAATCAACCACGCATTCAAGATCTTTTTGGTAGATCCACTGTATTGTTACCAGAAGGCGGAGTCGCTGGAGTTGATCCCCAGGAGCAGGGGATAAACACCTTGACTAATGAAACATCCTTAAGCCCTGGTGCCCCATTAACACCGGATCCTCTGACGGGAAAAGAAGGAGGAGAATTTTTATTTGAGGATCCCCGAAACCTGAACTTGAGCATTTTTTCCATCTAATGAACAAGGGGTGGCAGGAGTTTTATGTCACTCACCCATAGCCTCTGGGTTTCAGGGTTTGGAAAATCAGAGTGAGGAACTGTGTACCGTGACGATCCCTAAGGAGAAGGGGATGGAAGGGGGGCAAGGGGGTGCAATGGCTGGGATCCCTGTAATTACTTCTAAAAAATTCACATTGGAAGAGATTGGTGGTATTTCTCTCTATGCAGAAATCAATTAGTGACTTAGCCAAAATGGTACAAGAAGGATTGACTAATAATAAAATCTTACAAACAAAAATAGAGAAGATAGAGAGTTCAGTGAATAGTTTAGGTACAAAAACTGAGGAGATGGAAAAAATTCAATTAAATTTAATCAGAGAAAATTCATATAGAAAAATTGGAACAATTAGAAAATCAAATTAGAAGAACTAATTTGAGAATTTTGAACTTCCCTAAAACTCATTTGTTGTCTCCTCGAGAACTGTTTAGAAGTTATTTAATAAATATCCTGAAATATACTGATATAACATTGCCTGTGATATCCAGGATATATTATGCCACTCAAACTAAAGGTAAAATTGATTTAAGAGAACAGAATCAAGAAGAGCTGAAAGAGGATATAAACTTGTCAGATACTGAAATAAAATCAAGAGCTACACTAATTGTTCAACTAGCAGATATTTCACAAAGAGATGTTATTCTTAGATTATATTTTAAACATCAGAATTTAAATTTTCATTATTTTCCAATTAGGATTTTTCCGGATGTGTCCTTAAACACTCAAATTAGAAGAAAAGAGTTTCTAACCTTAAGAGAAAAGGTCATACAAAGAGGAGCTAAGTTTATCTTATGCTTCCCTTGCAGGTGTGTTTTATATCAGAACAATAGATATATTTTTAAGCAGGTTGACCAACTACGCACCTTTCTTGACTCCTAACCCCTAATATCTCCTTAGTACAAGTTGGGGGACAGAATTAGACATGGATCAGACACATTTCTTTTCAAACTTTATTATTGTTGATATATTTTGCTCCATTTTCTGTCATCAGGTTTCTGCAATTACTAGTGAATTGTATTTCTAGATTTTCACAGAATGTATAAAGATGCTAAGGATTATTAGAAAGTTTCTTTATATATATTAATGATACAAAGCTGTGTATATCTTTTGAAAAATGAAAAGTTTAATAAAAATAAAATAAAAAAAAAAAAAAAAAGAAATGGATGTCTAAGTTATTAAAAACTTTGATTATGCCCTACTGGGCACATGCAGCCTGCTATATTATCACTCATCCAGCCACGGGCCTCTTCAGTCCATAATTTAGCTTAAACTTGGAGAAAGAGTTGCTTAACTGTAACAAGTGGGGTTCTCAGAGGACAGTAGGGTGACAGTCCTCACACATTGGTGACATCAGATGGAGCCCGGCATGGAAAACTTATGACAAAATTTCTAGAACTTTGACTGAATCTCTCGGAGCATGCTCTATACCACACATCTATGAGAGGTCTCTTCCAGCTAATAAAACAGAAGTATAAGAAAAAACCCATGAAGTGGAGAACCAATTCAATGGAGATGAAGAAGGATCTCATGGGTACTGACATCCTATTGTCCTCAGAACACTTGTTACAGGTAAGCAACTCTGCTTTCTACAAGGACAAGCAGTCCTCACGAGTGAATCCTTAGCTACAAGTAAATTCCTCTGAACAAAAGCAACAAAAAAAAGGGGGAGCAACAAATATTTTCGTTGGCATCAGGCCTTTTTTGTGTCAAAGTTCTAGAAATTTTGTCATAAGTTTTCCATGCCAGGCTCCATCAGATTTGATAGGTGCCAATGTGGTTTGTTTTTATATATATATATATATATATATATATATATACACACAAAACAAACCACACTGGCACCTATCAAATTTCAATATATGCACAAAAGGTTAAACAGTAAAACACTATAAATATATTGCACAACCCCAAATTACTTATACTTTCAAACAAATTTTCAAATCAAATCAAAATGCTTTAATTCCTTATAAATATATTGCACATGCTGTTAGACCATCACCCATGTTAAACATTCATACTAATCATACTTCATCCAATTTTAAAATCAACACACCCACACCCTATAACATCAATACTCCTAGTTTGCTGTACTTAATTTTCAATATTTGTATTTCATATTATTAGAATTAAACTATGTCATTAAATTTTTCCTGCAAGTTTTCCTTATGAACACTTTTTCTCCTTCCCAACATAGGTCTAAATTTCACCTAATGAAAGGTTTCATTAGAGGAGTGTTATAAAAAAAACTCGTTCTAGCCGTGTGATGCACACTGACTGGTAACACAATAAAACCTTTTATTTGATATACTTGTATCCTTTTATGAAAAATTCCAGCTTCACTATTAAAGAAGAAACATATCTGACTTGGCTTGCTTCTTCTGTTCAGATGAATTGCTTCCTATTAACAAAACTATTGAAAACACCCTCAAATTATGGGAAATTTATCTTGGATCCATACAACAACTTTTAACTCATATGAGCCTCTCTTTAAGTCAATTAAAAATAAAGATTTTGCTAATTTGTAATAATTAAACAACACTTACCTTGAAATTGAATCCTTAAAGCCCAAATATACTATTGTAAATGTAGAGAGAGACCTAGGAGTAATTTTAGATAGCGAAGTAAATTGGAAGAATTTTATCTGCACTCTAATAAAAGATGGTTTTTTCCAAGCTGCATATTTTTTAAAAATTGAAACCTCTCCTTCATGCCAATGATTTTAGAATAGTTTTACAAGCATTTAACTTTTCTAAAATAGACTATTGCAATGCCCTGTTACTGGGCCTCCCACCCGCCCGCTTCAACTACTCCAGAACGTTGCTGTACGACTTCTAACAAATACTAGAAAATACGATCCCATAACTCCAAGTTTAAAGGAATTGCACTGGCTGCAGATTACTTTTAGAATAAAATTTAAGACAGTTTTAATTCACAAAACAATATTTAACGAAAACATCAAATGGTTTAATGCTGCTTTACATTTTCATGCTCCACAGCGAAACTTGTGTTCCGCAGGCAAGGGACTTTTAATGATCCAATCCCCCAAATTTGCACATTTAAATACAGTAAGAGAAAGCACTATCCCTTGCAGGTCCAGGGTTAAGGAACGCACTACCACTAGAATTAAGGCTAGAAGTGAATTCACAGACTTTCAAAAAGAAATTTAAAACGTGGCTATTCCTGCAAGCTTTTACGTGACTAGTTCAGTATCGATGAAGGCATTATGTTTCTTTTTAGTTTAGTTTTTAACTTGTTTTAATTATATTTTATGTTTTTTACGATGTTTTGTTTTGTTTTTTTTCTTTTATGCCATTTTAAGATTAGTTTCGATATTTCATTTAGTTGTTAATGGTTATTTTATGAATGTTTTTATATTTAATTTTATTTGTTATACTCTGTACATTTGATGTAAACCGTTGTGAAGCTACCACGAATTTACTCCATCCAGACAATCCCATCTTCTAAGCTAATGTATGTCTTTTTCTGGCATAAGGTTCAGATAGCATGTTAACACTGTGGCATTCACCAATGTTGTCTGTTGTTTATTATACTCACTTGGGATGGTCAAAATTGTAATGCCTGTTGCCTCTATAATTCAAACATAGCAGTATTTCACTCCTTACTGAAAACTAACTTGATTATTAAACACCTTTAACCCCTATAATTGATTTGTGGCAGCATACCTTAAGGAGACGCGCATATCGTTTTACATTCAGACATACTGTTCACAAACATTTAAAGCGATACTTTACTTCAGTGCTTCACCCTTCTCAAATACAAATATAAAGTGGTCAAAGCTGTACTGAATTGTTTCACATTAAATTATACAACTTCACCCCTGTATTTAAAATATATCACCTTACCTTACAGTAGCACTCACATCCCTTAGCATTCAAACACGCCATTCTCAAGAACAAAGTGTTAAGAACATAAGAACATGCCATACTGGGTCAGACCAAGGGTCCATCAAGCCCAGCATCCTGTTTCCAACAGTGGCCAATCAGGCCATAAGAACCTGGCAAGTACCCAAAAACTAAGTCTATTCCATGTTACTTTGCTAGTAATAGCAGTGGCTAATTTCTAGGTCAACTTAATAGCATGTAATGGACTTCTCCTCCAATCCTTTTTTAAACCCAGCTACACTAACTGCACCAACCACATCCCCTGTTAGCAGGTAGGCCATAAGGAAAGCAGGGTTAATTTCACACAAGGAGTATAATTTTATTTTGGAGAAAAATCCAGTGATTCCTAATTTATTTGGTTCCAAAGATCCATAAATCCTTGCAAAACCTGCCCGGCCGCCCAATAGTGTCAGGCATAGGATCACTCCTTTAACCATTATCAAAATATGTGGATTCTTTCTTAAGACCAGTTGTTCCCCTAAGTAAATCATATATTACAGTCTCCACTCATTTACTTCAGATTCTTAACAGTCTCCAAAGTACAAAATTCTTGGATATTGGCAACAGCAGACATCACCACACTATATATCAATTTACCTCAGCTAGCAGCGGTGCCTATTATAGAGCAAGCCTTAAGTATATCTAATGAACACCAAAAATTCAAAGACCTATCACATGTAGCTCTAACCAAAACATCTTTTTTCATATTCCAACAAAATATTTACCATCAAATTAAAAGGTACAGCTATGTACCTTTTAATTTGATATTTGAAACAAGCTATTGAGGAGCTATGGCCTCCTCAATAGCTTGTTTATATGTAGCTTCATTTGTTTACCCTTCTGAGTTCTGACAACATATTAGAATGTGGGTAAGAGTTACTGATATCTTTATTTGGATGTCCTCCGCTGCTAACTTAGTAAAGTTTCAGAAATGGTTGAATGCTAAAAATGAAAATCTTCACTTTACCTTTCATAGTGATCCCATAAAGGTACCGTTTGGACACAATAGTCTACGAGGATGCACAAGGATTGAACGCCTATTTTTTGTAAAGAGACTGATAGGAACACCTTGCTTGCATTCACTAGCCCTCAACCACGAACACTTAAAGAGAATATTCCAGTTGGGCAATTCCTTAGATTGAGGCGTTGTGCACCACTGTGGAAGATTTTCATCAATAAGCAGAGCATATGGAAACTCGCTTTAGGCAGCAAGGATACCCCGGTCTGTAATTAAACAAGCATTATATGTAAACAGAGCTGCTGCTTCAATTATCTACTAAAAGCACCCCAGACAGATTGATATGTGTACTTCCATATATTCAACTCTCACAAAAGAGGTGCAAGGGATTATTTAAAACATCAGCATCTGTTATCCCTATATGATACTTTTAAAGAAAAACCCATTTTTGCAAACACTAGGGGTCAGAATTTAAGGGACTCAAACAAAGCGAGGATTAATCGAAATGAGGACAGTATCCATATGGTAAATGTGCAGTATGCATTAATTTACAAATAAAATTTTTCAACATCCTGATTTGCCTATCAATTACCAACTGAGAGGTCACTTCACATGCAATTCACTGCAGGTTATATATGCTATCTTGTTTGTGTTGCAAGTTATATATTGGTCACACCAATATACAATTATACAGCATAAAAACTGCATCCGCAAAAAAATAAAAAAGCAAGCTCCAATAGTACAACATTGGTTAGATCAAGAACATAAAGATGCGATGTAATAGAGATAGCAGTAGATATATTTGATGTCGTAAGGCAAGAGATATCTCTCTATATCTAACTGGCAAGCAGTAGCCCCTAAAGGTCTCAATATGGCTATTCGTAAATTTCCTTAAAAGTGTTCCTCTATGTTAGAGAAAGATAGAACAAGGTTTTCAATATAGGGATGAACAGAGGAGGCTTCAATACAGTTGTAAAATTCAATAGGCTCAATAGCTTCCTATCAGTAATTAACTTGAAACTGTTCTCTGTGCCAGTGAGAGTCAGAACAAGGTCTCCTATATAGGAATGTTTACATGTATTTCAGGCAGATAGTGGCTATTGCATTTAGGACAGCAGGGGTTTCAATAAAGTATAGGGATGTATAGGAATATTTGTACATATCCCAGGCAATCAATGGCTAGGGTATTCATATCAGAAGGGGTTTTAATAAAGTTGCAAAGTTAGGCTTTAATACCCCGATATCTGATTAAGGCAGTATACTAACGGCACGTTTCAATGCTAAGAAATGTGAGTGCTACTGTTAGCTAAGATGATATACTGCTATGTTTGAATTACAGAGGCCAACATCCAAGGAGATACAAATAAAGTAAATTCAGTCCTAGACTTTAAAGAAACTGTGAAAGAGTAATTTTTTAATTTTACAGTAAGGCAGCAATTCCATTGCTCAAGAAAGCATAGTTCTCAAAAGGGTCCCCCACACGGGCTGCGTCGGGAGGCACAGTAAATTTTAATATGGAATTCTTTTAACTAAAAGACAAAAGAAATTTTAACAAAAATGAAATAGGGGACCGAGTAAATATAGATGGCATACCATAAAACATTTAAATACATGAAACATACCTTGAAAACGCTGTACATTTACAAAGTCAAATCGCAAGGAGAGCAGGCAGTAAAAGCAAACCCCAGCGTTTAAAGGGACTGAAGTTTAGGCGCCAAAAACATGGCCAATCAGAACGCAACAACACAGAGCAGCATTAACCAATCAAAATGAAAAGAGTTATACAGTGAAAAAAAAAAGAAACAGAAAATTAAAAATTAAAGAAAAAAAGAAAAGAAAAAATTGCCACTCAATCTCATTGTTTAAACCATGGGGTGATAGACAATTCAATATAAAAATCCATTTCTATTCCCTGCGGATCTTTGCTCCTGTGTGCTGTGATTTGAATTACAAAGGCAACATGTGTTACAATCTTTGACCACCCTGAGTGAGTACAATAAACAAATGCTAACACACAATCATATGCCAGAAAAAGACATACATTATCTTAGAAGATGGGATCGCCGGGATAGAGTAAATTCCTCTGAACAAAAGCAAGCCAAGTTGGATATGTTTCCTCTTTAATAGTGAAGCTTGAATTTTTCATAAAAGGACACAAGTATATCAAATAAACAAAAGGTTTTAGTGTGTTGCCAGTCAGTCACATGGCTAGAATGTATTTTTTTTTTTAAATAACATTCGGTTGATGAAGCCTTTCATTAAGTGAAACTTAGGTCTATGCTGGAAAGGAGAAAGAGTATTCATAAGAAACACTTACAGGAAGAATTAATGATGTTTAATTCTAATAATATGAAATATAAATATTGAGAATTGTTAAGTACAGAAAAAAACAGATGTTATAATAGGAGTGTTGACTTAAAGTTGGATGACGTATGATTGGTATGAATATAGTATGAATGATTTTAACATGGATGATGGTTTAATTGCCAGGTTCTTATGGCCTGGATTGGCCACTGTTGGAAACAGGATGCTGGGCTTGATGGACCCCTGATCTGACCCAGCATGGCAATTTCTTATGTTCTATGGTTGTAGCCTATCTGTCAAGGCTACAAGGAATTTTAAATGTATGTAGATCTTGAGGCTTTACAGCAAGTTTTTGGCGCTAAGGAAAATGCTACAACAAAGGTTAATCGATTTCAGCATTAAATTGTTTTGAACAGTAGCCTTAGTTTCTTCTTCTATTGTCAATTTTCTAAACATTTCACTCCTAGAAAAAGCAGTATTTCAATACAACTAAATCAAATAAGGAATTTCCTTAGAGAACACAAAATGCTAGAAGTTTCTTAAAATCAGGCCCCAGTTATATAAACCAGTAGTTCTCAACCTTTTCCCCATCGTGACACACCTGACGGACAACACTCACATTTGCAGCACACTGCTCATTACAATCTAAGGCGGAAATTTAAAAAAAAACAAAAAAAAAACAAACTTTTATTTTTAAGAATGACACAAGGAAAAGAAGAGTACTCTCTCTGAACTGAAATTATATAAATAATAAACAAACCACCCATACCAGAGGAGCACCAACTTCCAGCACTCAAAAAGTAACTATCTTACCTAAGAAAAGGCAACACTGAAAATATTACACCAGGCCTTAAAACTCCAGTACTCCTATTAGGAAAATGGAACAAGCCAGGCTGCTATAGAACCCTACCTAGAAATTACATGCCAGCAGCATACCTCACCTTAATCACATGTGCAGACACTCACCTACCAAAGAATAAAGAGACCATAAAGCATAAATAGAAACATGCAGATGAAAACTGAACTGAAACCACAAGCAGCCAGAGACTCTGTATACATTACAAAGGAAAAAGAGAAATCACCAGTCCTCAAAATAAGAACGTAAGAAATTGCCATGCTGGGTCAGACCAAGGGTCCATCATGCCCAGCATCCTATTTCCAACAGAAGCCAAACCAGGCCACAAGAACCTGGCAATTACCCAAACACTAAGATCATCCCATGCATTGGCTATTCCCTAAGTAACCTTTATTAATAGCAGTTAATGGACTTCTCCTCCAAGAACTTATCCAAACCTTTTTTGAACCCAACTACACTAACTGCACTAACCACATCCTCTGGCAACAAATTCCAGAGCTTTATTGTGCGTTGAGTGAAAAAGAATTTTCTCTGATTAGTCTTAAATGTGTTACTTGCTAACTTCAAGGAATGCCCCCTAGTCCTTCTATTATTCCAACGTGTAAATAACAGATTCACATCTACTCGTTCAAGACCTCTCATGATCTTAAAGACCTCTATCATATCCCCCCTCAGCCATCTCTTCTCCAAGCTGAATAGCCCTAACCTCTTCAGCCTTTCCTCACAGGGGAGCTGTTCCATCCCCTTTATCATTCTGGTTGCCCTTCTCTGTACCTTCTCCATTGCAACTATATCTTTTTTGAGATGCGGCGACCAGAATTGTACATAGTATTCAAGGTGCAGTCTCACAATGGAGCAATACAGAGGCATTATGACATTTTCCGTTTTATTAACCATTTCTTCCTAATAATTCCTAACATTCTGTTTGCTTTTTTGACTGCTGCAGCACACTGAGCCGACGATTTTAAAGTATTATCCACTATGATGCCTAGATCTTTTTCCTGGATGGTAGCTCCTAATATGGTACCTAACATCGTGTAACTACAGCAAGGGTTATTTTTCCCTATATGCAACACCTTGCACTTGTCCACATTAAATTTCATCTGCCATTTGGATGCCCAATCTTCCAGTCCTGCAAGGTCCTCCTGTAATGTATCACAATCCGCTTTTGATTTAACTACTCTGAATAATTTTGTATCATCCGCAAATTTGATAACCTCACTCGTATTCCTTTCCAGATCATTTATATATATATTGAAAAGCACTGGTCCAAGTACAGATCCCTGAGGGACTCCACTGTTTACCCTTTTCCACTGAGAAAATTGACCATTTAATCCAACTCTCTGTTTCCTGTCTTTTAACCAGTTTGTAATCCACGAAAGGACATCGCCTCCTATCTCATGACTTTTTAGTTTTCTTAGAAGCCTCTCAGGAGGGACTTTGTCAAACACCTTCTGAAAATCCAAATACACTACATCTACCAGTTCACCTTTATCCACATGTTTATTAACTCCTTCAAAAAGGAAAAATGAAGCAGATTTGTTCGGCAAGACTTCCCTTGGGTAAATCCATGTTGACTGTGTTCCATTAAACCATGTCCTTCTATATGCTCTTATGATTTTGATCTTGATAATAGTTTCCACTATTTTTCCCAGCACTGAAGTCAGGCTCACTGGTCTGTAGTTACCTGGATCGCCCCTGGTGCCTTTTTAAAATATTGGGGTTACATTGGCCACCCTCCAGTCTTCAGGTACAATGGATGATTTTAATGATAGGTTACAAATTTTAACTAATAGATCAGAAATTTCATTTTTTAGTTCCTTCAGTACCCTAGGATGCATACCATCCGATCCAGGTGATTTCCCACTCTTTAGTTTGTCAATCTGGCCTACTACATCTTCCAGGTTCACAGTGATTTTGTCCAGTTTGTCTGACTCATCACCCCTGAAAACCATCTCAGGAACTGGTATCTCCCCAACATCCTCATAAGTAAACACAGAAGCAAAGAATTCATTTAGTCTTTCTGCAATGGCCTTATCTTCCCTAAGAGCCCCTTTAACCCCATGACCATCTAATGGTCCAACCGACTCCCTCACAGCTTTCTTGCTTTGGATATATTTTTAAAAGTTTTTTATTATGAGTTTTTGCCTCTATGGTCAACTTCATTTCAAATTCTCTCTTCGCCTGTTATCAATGTTTTACACTTAACTTGGCAATGCTTATGTTTTATCCTGTTTTCTTCAGATGGATCCTTCTTCCAATTTTTGAAGGATGTTTTTATGGCTAAAATAGCCTCCTTCACCTCACCTTTTCCCCATGATGTTAATCATTTTGCCTTCCTTCCACCTTTCTTAACGTGTGTAATACATATGGACTGCGCCTCTAGGATTGTACTTTTAACCAATGTCCATGCCTGTTGAACACTTAACCTTTGCAGCTGCACCTTTCAGTTTTTTTCTAACTATTTTCCTCATTTTATCAAAGTTTCCCTTTTGAATGTTTAGTGTTAGAGCTGCAGATTTACTTATTGTCCCCCTTCCAGTTATTAGTTTAAATTTGATCATGTTATGATCACTGTTGCCAAGTGGCCCCACCACCGTTACCTCTCTCACCAAATCCTGCGTTCCACTAAGAATTAAATCTAAAATAGCCCCCTCTCTTGTTGGTTCCTGAACCAATTGCTCCATGAAGCAGTCATTTATTACATCCAGGAACTTTCTGTCTCTAGCAAGTCCTTATGTTACATTTACCCAGTCAATATTGGGGTAATTGAAATCTCCCATTATTGCACTGCCAAATTGGTTAGCTTCCCTGATTTCCCTTAGCATTTCATCATCTGTCTGACCATTTTGTCCAGGTGGACAGTAGTATACTCCTATCACTATACTCTTACCCAGCACACATGGGATTTCTTCCCATATAGATTCTACTGAGCATTTAGTCTCTTGTATGATCTTTATCCTGTTGGACTCTATACACTCCCGGACATAAAGTGCCACACCCCCACCAAGTTGATCTTACCTATCATTGCGATATAATTTGTACCCTGATATAGCAGTAAAACTATACTAATAAGAACAGATTTCAAAAGAGCAGATAAATGGAATATCCACTAATCAGACTCATATAAACAATTTCTAGACAATAAATTATTTCAAAACAGCAGACACAAAGACCCAATAATTAAAAATAAGGATTAAAGAAAATGCTCTGCTCTCCATAGTGGAAACATTTGATTTCCAGGTGCCCTGAGTTTGTTATGAATTAAGAGGAGGAAGGGGAGTTACTTGCAACTTTCTCCTCTGTCACACACAAGCTCTCTCTCACACAAACTCTCAATCACATACATATACACATACTCTCTCACGCAGGTTCTCAATCACACATATACACAAATGTTCTCTCATACTCACAGGCTCTTACTCATACATACACATACAGGTTCTCAATCACACATTTACATTCATGCTGTCACACACAGGCTCACTTTCACACACTTAAATATACTGGCTCTCTCACTTATATGCTCTGTCTCACACAGACACACAGGATTTCAAAAAAGTATGCTCACTCACTCATCTCTCCCTCCCCCCCACCCAAGAACAACTAGTGGCGGCAACAGCCTCCTCCTCTTTCAGCCCTCACAACCTTGAGAAAGGAGTCCCATCTATCACAGGAGTTGACATTGCTCCTCTTTTTGCTCTGGGTCGCACTGCTCTTTTCCTTCAGGCTGGTGCTACATGCACTTGTACCTAGCATGGTCTCTTCTTCCCGCGTGCAAGGCTGCTACACACCACTTCCTCTTCCAGGCTGGGGGGGGGGGGGAGGGAAAGAGACCATGCTGCTAGTACAGGTAAGCACCTCTTTCAGCTCTCCTGCCGCATTCCGCCCAGGCGGAGGAAGAGTTCCCATTTTGCTGGGGCAGAGGGGAGCAGCTGGTCCAGCGGAGGACCAGGAAGCATGGCCACACTGGTGTGTCGAGACACACCGGTTGAGAACCATTGATATAAACAATACAGCTTTCACTATAACAGACAATATCACTATGGAAATCAGTATGCAAATAGTCTCTCTCTCTGCAGCCCTCCCATTTCACAACTGTATTCTTCCTGGGAGGTCACAATAAAGCAAGACTTGGCTCTGAAAAACAATTCTCTTCAGCAGCACTACCTTATTCATTATCAACACAAAGAAACAGCATGCCAAACACCACCATCAAAAACTACTGCAATATTGCTGCAGAGCAAAGAAAACTTGATCCCTTTTGCTTCTAGCATGAACATGTTAGGGAAGTGAGAATGAGACTAGCCATAAGCCTATAGTATACTTCAGTGTTACAGGGAATGTATAAATCAAGAGAATGTTGTAGGCATGGAACATAACAGGCAGTACATTGCTTTATATTTTAATTTTCTATATTGATGTCTTAGATATTGAGAAGGGTTTTTCCCTCCATTTCCTGATCTCCCCTCTATGCAGCCCTTTTCCCCTATTCCTCTCAACCCCCTTCCTTCATCCTCTTTACCCTTCTCCATCTCCCTCTGGGATCTCCTCCCCTACAGTGAGTGAGCTTCAAGGGGCAAGAGTGAGTGTGGAAGGAGTGAGGGGATTGAAAGGGGATGTGGAAAAGGTAGTGAGCGAATTGGAAGGATTTGAGAATAAGGGAATTAATTCAAACCTTTCCCAACAATCTTAACATAACTGAGGGATTGTTGGTGAAGGTTTGTCTTTTTGCCTATGATACCAAAATCTGTAACAGGGTTGACAGCTAGGAAAGAGTGGAAAACATGAGGAGGGATCTAGTGAAGCTCAAGGAATGGTCTAAGGTCCGGCAGCTAAGATTGAATGCTAAAAAAATGCAGAGTAATGCATTTAGGATCCAAAAATCCAAGGGAAAGGTACAGTATTGGAAGTGATATTCTTCTAAGCACAAAAAAAGAGCAGGAACTGGTGGTGATTGTATCTGGTTGCCAAACAAGTAGATACAGCCATGGTAAAAACCAGAAAGATGTTTGGCTGTATAGAAAGAGGAACTGTCAGCAGAAAAAGAGAAGCGATACTGCCCCTATATAGAACCCTGGTGAGACCTCACTTGGAATTCAGTGTACAATTCTGGAGACTGCACCTTCAAAAGTATATCAACAGAATGGAGTCGATCCAGAGGATGATTACTAAAATGGTCAGGGGTCTTCATTCTAAAGAATTTGGGGATAGACAAAGATCTAAACATGTACACCCTTGAAGGAAAGGGGTCATGTGATGAAGATGAAAGTGGGTAGACTCAGGAAATATTTCTTTACAGAGAGAGTGGTAGATACATGGCATAGCCTCTCGGTGGTGGTGGCCAACACCATTTTAAAAATTTACCATCCCTCCAAAAATGTATGCTCTTAGCAGGGCTTCTTAAATGTTCCATCCCCCTAGAGTTGCATGCCTGCATATCACTTGGGAATGTTCTTTTTCAGTTGCCGGTCCAGTTCTCTGGAACTCTTTCCCAATGGAACTTCATCTGTGTGAGTCAGTCAAAACTTTTAGAGGACTTCTAAATACTTTTTTGTTTAAATTGGCCTAGTTTTAAGTTTTTATAACCTGATTTGTGTTCAGTATGATTTTATACTGCTAACCTACCATATTTTTATTGCACATTTTATTTCTATATTTATGTTATTTTCTGTATTTTTATAAGTTATTTGTTATATTTTGTTTAATTTTATGTATTTTCTTTTGTACATTGCCTAGACCTATTGTTAGTATTAGGCAATTCATACATTTTAATAAATGTAAATGTAAAATGTAAATGTGTGGTGGAGACAAAAACATCTGAATTCAAGAAAGCATAGGATAAATATAGGGGATCTCTAAGGAGGTAATGGGAATTATAATGCTAATTGGATGGACAGACAGACTAGATGGGCCATACGGTCTTTCTGCCATCATGTTTCATAGCAAACAGTTCCTCAATTCATAGAGAGTGGTGATAAAAGGGATGAGTGTGGATTATGTGAGAAAGGACTGGAGGGAGTGAGGGGTGTGAAGGAGGAGATTTAAGGGAGTGTGGAGTGCAAGAGGATGGATGTGCATGGATCATCCCTTCCTCTCCTGATCCCATATCTCCCTCTTTTTCTCACCATCCCCGTTCCCTCTTCCTCTGTGCCTCTATCCCCTTATCTCTCTACTCTTTCTGCCTGAGATCCCTTATCCCCTTCCCCAGATCCCATCCCTTTCTACCTCCCCAGCAGAAATCATTAAGATCCCTTTACCTCTAATAAAGAACCAAATACATTGGATACAAATGTCAGAAAATGACTATTTAGAAAAAAATAGCTTTTCTAATATGCAAATATTTCTAATTTTGCTAATATTGTCACAAATATCACAAAATTTTGAAAAATCTGCCATAGGATTTGCTAACTTGCTATAGAATCTTGAGACATCTGCCGCAGGAAACCAGACAAACTGGCAGGAACTTACTCATACCAAATAGAAATTTTTGCAGCGAAACAGGAAGCAGATTTCCACTGCCACACTCTGAGCAGAGGATTTCAACATATCCACAGTAACACCTAAATCTTTTTCCTAAGTTCTAACTCCCATTGTAGCTATAATTTGGGTTGCTATTCCCTACATGCATCACTTTGCACTTGTCCACATTAAATGTCATCTGCCATTTGAATGCCCAGTCTCCCAGTCTTGTAAGATCCTCTGGCAATTTCTCACAATCCTCTTATGATTTAACAACTTTGAATAAATTTGTTTCAGCAAATTTGATCACCTCATACCTCATTCCCATATCTAAATCAATTATGAATATGATGAAAAGCAGCAGCCCTGGGATGGAGTTAAGATGGCAGCATGAGAGGATACCACGTCTTAAGCTGTCCAAGTTTCCTCTGGTTTTGCCTTCATTTTTTCTTACTTTGAATCGGATATGCCTCAAAAGAGGAAGGGTAATGTACGGGTCTTCCCATCCGAACCCACTACCCCTTCAGACCAGTGAACCATCCGTTACTACGTGGTTCCTACATCGGAGTTGAGGAAGTCTATCCCCGCTGGCGAGGCAGCGAGAGGAGCTCTGCTCTCACCGGGGGAAATCTCTTTGACCCCTCCTGACCCATGTCAGCCGCCGCTGGCTTCTCTCTCTGATGTCGGTGTCATTGGGGCACTCTGCGTGGAGGCAGTTCTGTTGCCTCCACCAGATGGGGTCACTGACGAAGCATCCGAGTTGGTGTCAAGTCTGGATGGAGCCCCGGTTTAGGAGATCTCTAGGGAGAGGGGAGTCTTGATTGGAAATACTCCTCTGGCTTCGCCGTTGGGGAGATCAGGTGTTTCTGAAGCCCCTCCCCCAGTTTCATTGACAGCAAACTGCAGTGATGCCTGGCCCAAAATAGAGGTTAAAAAACCGGTGATTGTAACTCTGGAGTTCCTTTGGGAACTTACTGCAGGAATGTCTTCTATCTTACATGATTATTCCCAGCGTTTGGTAAACTTGATTCAGTAGCTCAAGATCACCAGCAAATCCTCCAAGAACATGTTTCATCTATACACTATTTGAGATGATGTGGAAAATTTACAATCCTCTAAATCAGCAATTATGTGTGACTGTACATATACATCGAAAGGACTGGAAATGTTAGAAAATTCTTTAAAACATTTGAACTTGAGGTTGCTCAACTTTCCTAAAGTTCTTGGAGAATTACCTTTAAGAAATACATGTCTGATGTGTTAAGAACATAAGAACATAAGAAATTGCCATGCTGGGTCAGACCAAGGGTCCATCAAGCCCAGCATCCTGTTTCCAACAGAGGCCAAACCAGGCCACAAGAACCTGTGTTAAAAGATTTCCTCTGTTTCAATTCCTTTGGTTAGGAAGATTATTTTTCTCTCTCGAAGGCAGAGTATCTCAATCTAGTATACCTTCAGATAGGGGGAATATTTCTAATTTGTCTGAATCCTTGGAAAGTTCTGATGCTGAATTGGTTGATAGATCTGTCTTATTTGTTCTTTTTTTTTTTTTTTTTTTTTTACTGAACAAGACCTGAGTCTGGTAATGAGAAACCACTTCAAGAGAAATTCCCTTTTTGGGGGATAGAGTTCATATATACCCTGACCTAGCTAGACCTACACAATTGCGAAGGAAAGCTTTTTTGAATTTGCGCTCAGAAGTTCTTAACTTAGGAGCTGTTTACATTTTACATTATCCATGTAAATGTATAATTCAATTTCAAAGCAACGCATTTTTTGTTCCTAAACAATTACGTGAGTTCTTGAATGCTAGAATGCTAGTTCCTGCTACTAATGAGAGTGGGTCATAGATATGGTTATTATACCGGGATGTCTCATGTGTGATTATTGATCTGAATGATATTTCCTTAGTTTTCCTCTTTTACTTTACTTGCCCCTCCTTCTTTTATGTTTCTATATGATGGATGAGAGATTGTTTCTGGATAATTATCCTATAATGTCTATTTGTAATGTTGCTATTTTGTTCTCTCAATTACCATTACAAAGTGTTTACTTTGTTAAACTTTGAAACATTTCCAATAAAGAAAAAATGAAAAAAAAAAAAGCAGCAGTCCTAGTACAGATCTGAGGCACTCCACTATTCTTTCTTCATAGAGAAAATTGACCACTTAGCCCTCTCTGTTTTCTATCTTTTAACCAGTTCTCAATCCACAACAGAACATTCTCTCCTATCCCATAACTTTTTAATTTCCTCAAGAGTCTTTCATGAAGTACTCTATCACTTTTTGAAAATCTAGCTACACTATCACCCGGCTCACTTTTATCCACGTTTATTCATGCCTTAAAAAAAAGGTAGCAAATTAGTGAGGCAAGACTTCCCTTGCCTAAATCCACATTGACTTTGTCCCATTAGGCTATGTTTACCTATATGTTCAATAATTTTGTTGGGGTTTTTTTTGTTTGTTTTTTTTTTTAAGAGTACTTTCCCATCATTTTTCCTGGCACTGGCATCAGGCTCACTGATCGGTAGCTTCCTGGATCACCCGTGGAATCCTTTTAAAAAAACAGCATTACACTGGCTACCCTCCAATTTTCAGGTACTGTAACTGATTTTAATGATAGTTTACAAATTACCAACAGTAGGTCTGCAATTTCATTTTTCAGTTCTTTGAGCATTCGGGAATGTGTACCATTTGGTCCAGGTGATTTGATACTCTGTAGCTTGTCAATCTTCCCCATTACATCTTCCAGGTTCACAGAGATTTGTTTCAGTTCATCTGAATCATCACTTTAATCATTACTTCTGGTATGAGTATCTGCCTTACATCTTCCTCAGTAAATATCAAAACATAATTAATTCAATCTCTCTGCTATGGCCTTGTCCTCCCTTAGTGCCCCTTTTACCCCGCGATTATCTAATTGTCCAACTGACTCCCTCACAGGCCTTTTGCTTTGAATGTACCTGAAAAAGTTTTTTATTATGAGTTTTTGCTTCCACAAGTTTCTTTTCAAATTCTGTCTTTGCCTTCCTTATCAATGCTTTGCATCAACTTGCCAGTGGCTTATGCAGTTTCCTTCATTCAGATCCCTTTTCCCATTTTTGAAGAATGTTCTTTTGGCTATTATAGTCTCTCTCATCTCACCTTTTAGCCATGCCAGAAGTAATTTGTCCTTCCTTCCACCTTTTTTAATGCATGGAATACATCTGGCCTGGGCTTTCAAGATGGTATTTTTAAACAATGACCATACTTGATGTAAACTCTTGACCTTTGCAGCTGCAATCAGGTTTTCCTAACCATTTTTCTCATTTTATCATAATCTCGTTTTTTGAAAGTTAAATGCTATCACAGTAGATTTTCTCAGCATCCTCCCTTCAGTTATCAAGTCAAATTATGATCGCTATTGCCAAGTGGCCTTAACACCATTATCTCTATACCAGATCATGTGTTCCACTAAGGATTAGGTCTAAAATAGCTCCCCCCCCTGTTCTTGTACTCAGCTATGCCATGAAGCAGTCATTTATTCATCTAGAAACTTTACCTCCTTAGCATGTCCTGATATAACATTCACCCAGACACTGGGTATATGTTAAATGTAATTTAAATCACCCATTACCACAAGATACCGCTCCAGTTGTGGGCTGTTTCTGTACCATTGGATCCCTTGTTATGGCTATTCGGAGCAGCTGCCACTAAGTCGGTTTTTCAGGATCGATATCAATTTCAATTTTTCAGCAAACTCACTCTCATAGCCATTGACACTATTCTAGCACAATGGTTAGAACCACAGCCTCATTATCAATCAGTGTGGAAAACTAAATTTCACCAATTAATCCAATGGGAACAGCTAACAGCACATCAGAAGTCTGATTCAGCGCAACATGAATCGAATAGAATCTGGTCTGACTATATGAAATTACTGCCCAGGGAAATGGAACCGTTTCTTCAATGCCCAGGAGAGGAGGACTAATTTTCCAGGGGGAGATGCCAGCTTACGTACCGACTGGCAACCCTGGGATGTTGGTGACTGAGATTGCCGGGCGCGATGCTGGCTACAATTATTGGACATTAATGGATATTATTACGTATATTTTAGATATTATAATCTTTCTGACGCTATTGGTATAAGACTCTGTTCAATCAGCAATTGCTCTACTGCCTGTTTTGGAATGCATACTTACAATCTCATTTATTCATGGCCCACCTTTATAAGTATATGCACACTTATAGGTAGATTATATGGATCTCATTTGATGTACTACTGTATAATTCTTGAAGCACTTCACTTTTATGCAGGGATATGGGAACGAGCTTTTAGGGGATCCCAAAATGGATGCAAGCTCCCGCTGCCATGGAGACTAGCGGATGAACGATTTCTCAAGAATCCAGATTTGCACAAAGTAATCGGGAACTAAAAAGGGGGGGGGGGAGGGGGGAGAAGGAAGGGGGGGAGGGGACGTAAACGGGGGGACCACTGGGAGTAGTCAATCACTGGCCCGGATATGCAAAATATTTTAGGAACTTCCAGGATTAGGAACGGGAGGGTCTTTAGGGGTTAAGAAATAAATCTGAAAAAGTAGACAGTAGTATGGAAAAACATTGAACGAAAAGAGGCGAGAGCCACTCTTGGACTGTTTTACATAACTTTGAGGCTAGGCCAAACTGAACTTTGGGTAACTCTAGCTGTTCATATCAAGTGTACTGTTATTAAGTTAACCTGTTAAGTCCTGTTTGCATTGTTGTACGGTCAAATGGATTTTGTGGGCATGATGAAAGCCCTAACTCGTTAAATGTTTAATAATGTGTGGAATGTGTATCCGTTAACTAACTGTTGTCAATAAATATACTTAAACAAAAAATAAATCACCCATTACTACTGCATTGCTATTTTTATTAGCTACCCTAATTTTGTTAGCATTTCATCATCTAGCCATTCTAGCCAAGTGGACGGTAATACAGCCCTACCATTGTTCTATTCCTCTTCCTCTATTCCTCTATTTGTACCGTGGTATCACAGTGTCCCATTGATTAACCTCTTTCCACCAGGTCTGAGATGTCAATCATAACTATCTCTTCATTCAGAGTTAAGCATTCTAACTCTTCCATCCTATTTTTTATGCTTCTAGCATTTGTATAGACATATTAATGTATTCTGTTTGACCCAACAACCTGCTTATCAACTGATGGGGTGATTTGGAAGCTTTCTACTCTCTATTTAAAGAAACATGAGATATTTTAGCATTACGTCCTCTCTCTAAGGCTGCCCTAACATGCCTATTTTGTTAGTATCCTTTAAATATAAAGCATTTTGTGCTCTGAGCAACTGTCTGCTTTACACCATTGTCTTGAATAAACAGAAAGCTCTGAGCAGGGAACTGTCTCATGTGTAATTGTCCACTACCACATACATCTAGTAGCTCTACAGAAATGATACATAGCAGTTGTAGCCTGCAAAACCTATGTCATCTGATACAGCTGTGTGCAAAGGTTTAGGCATCCCTGGCCAAATTGTGTTTCAATGAATCTTAACAAGAACAGGATAACCTTTACATAATACAAAGTTTAACAAGACATCTTTCAGTAATTTTTAATGCAAAATTACTACTTGCAAATTTTAACAGATTGAAAACAGTGAATACGCATGTGCAAAAGATTCAACATCTGTACTTTATTTTTACCATTTTGGGCCTTATTAAAGTTGGTTGCCTTGCTAGGCCTTCAATTATCCACCTAGAACTATGGATATTGCAAAATACAAGCTTTTTAAATAAACAGTCAGGTGAAAATAATTGCAAGACTGAACAAATATTCTGTCACTTCTAATCTCTCAGGTTGTGATTGTTCTGTTTACTTTCAATAACCACAGTCTCCTCAAAGCAGCTGTCTGAGCATTTGAAAATTAAGAGAATTCACTCTTACAAAGCAGGGAAGGCTATAACAATCTCTAAAAACTTCCAGTAATTTCAACTCCCAGTAATTTCAACTCCCAGTAATTTCAACTATCAGAAACATGATGCAAAGAGAGAAAACATCTGAAAGCCTTGTAGTTTCTACAGCAAATGAAATATACCTGAATTACCTCTGGTAAAACAACTTAATACTGCTCATTCATGCATTTTGATGGTGTAGAAAAGAGCTCCTACTCGCATATCAGTGAGAAGGAATGGACAAGATACACCAATCACAAGAAGGCCCCCTGAAGTTACTGGGCTTTTATAAAAGGCTTTTGGCATGGGAGAGAGTCCAATGACTAGCCTGCCTGCATGTACAATTTCTTTTCCAATCAAATCAACTAGGATTTCCAATAAAGAAGGCACGCAGAACGCTATCTGTTTTTAAAGCTCTGAAAGAAGTTTTCACATTTTTGTCTCATTAAAGAAACCTCTTAACAATGAAGTATTTTATGAAAATAGTAATTTGATTTTAGCAAGAAAAATATAGAAGACAGAAGTCAATGATTTTTAAGCACATTCAAATTTTACAACTGAAATAGCAAGCAAATATTAAGATAAACACAAATCAGAAATTCTGAAAATGAATACTAAAGGAAGCTATGCATAAATAAAAAGGCACTATTATCCTTAGGTAAACTCAGATAAGAAAGGGCAGGAGTGGACATTGTGTAGGCTGTATTTACTAAGACATCTATGCTAGTATAATCCCATTTAGTACTAAACAATATCAGCCAAGAACCTTGCTCCAAACTAACCAAATAATAAAGCTGCTCCTTCATTAATTACATTCTTGAATATAATAAAAAACTGAAAAATTATGTTCTGTATATTAAAATGTTTCACTTCAATATCTAAAGGGTAACTTACTACTGATTAATTTTTTTTCGGTACTACAAAAAACAAAACCAAGTTCAGAAGTAAAAAAAAATGTTTCATCTTGAGCCAGCTCATAACCTATATTTAGAATAAAGGTCAAGTTGAAGGTGACTCCATTTTACTAAACTAACTTAATACATTTGTGACTAGTAAACCGTAGATTTGGATTACAAATCTGGGGCATCATTATCCTTCGCACAATTTCCCCTAATGAAAAGCATCACCGCTCTCAAAAACTAGTCACAAAATGATTTACATGTTGTAGATAATACACAATTTCTACTTCTCCAAACCAGACTAACCCATAAATCTTTTTCATCCAATAACTGCAGCATAAGTCTTGTGATGCAGATGGCTGTTTTATAGGGACTTGTTTTCTATGATTTTACTAGAGGCCAATTCTTTTTGTATTGCTGTTCAAAAACCACTATACATCCTGAAGGTCAACTACTATGAGTCTCCCACTATCCCATTCATCAGTTAGCAGAGATCACAACAGTAAGTTCTGTTCTATCAGTATATTTATCCTCTAATACCCATCATGAACATACAAGGAGAACCTTCTAATCCCAACTCAAAGGTCACTCCTAATCACCAAAGAGGCGTCAGACAAAACAGAAAGCAGAGCTCAGAAACATTAAGAAAATTTATGTTCCCTGGTTATTATATACTCTGCATACTAAAAAAAAAAAAAAAAAAAAACAATTCTCCCATGTTCAATTTCTATTGCAGAGAAGAAAGGGATCCTCCTTTAGGTTTGTGTCAGAATTTGTTCTCTGGTTTGTATAGAAAATTTATGCTACCATATACAGCCAGAAAAGTTATTTGGCATCAAATCAGTCAACTGAAAACCTCTACTTACCGATTCCATAGCTGAAAGTTGCCTCAAGCAGGATGTATATTAAATCCAACAGAGGGGTGTTCCAGTGAAATGACAATTCTGAAACAGTAAAACACAGAAAACAAAAGTAGATGAAAACAGATGTCACATTTACCTAAATAGGTTGTAAATCTAAAATTTTATAACCCCCACCTTTGAAGTATTATCAATCTATAAAGAGAACTTATTTAATTTAAAAAAGGAATTATATTAAATAAAATTTTAAGTCACTGTTTAGGTGCTGCTGGGATCAGCCTCCCTGAGATTGGGGAAGGGGTCTGGAGGCGTACTGTATCTTCTGGGCTGGCAGAGATGTCTCCTTTTAGGGGCTAGCAGTTGCCGTCAGTCTCCATGGCCTAGGCACCAGCCACGAATGTCGGCTGCCAGGCCCCAAATTTTAGGTGCCCAGGCAACATGGCATTTTTTCAACTCTGACTATAAATGACGTACTGAAAAACATCAAATCCACAGAGAATGTAAAAGACATTTATTTATTTTATTTATTTAGGGTTTTTCTATACCAGCATTCATGAGCAGATCACATCATGCCGGTTTACATTAGAACAAGGGGTGCATAGAACAATAAAACTGTAACTGGTGCATCAGGGTTGCAATTACAATGAAACAAGGTAATAGAACTGGGAGAAGGAGAAAAGAGCAGTATAGGTTAACATAAGTTAATTATTTACAGTGCCAGGTGACTACATTGTTTGGGAGGAAATGGAGGTGGTTAAGAGTTGTCTGGGAAGGCTTGTTTAAATAACCAAGTCTTCAATCTTTTTTGAAACGTTGGTAGGCAAGGTTCTTGGCGCAGATTCGTAGGGATGGAGTTCCAGAGTGAAGGTCCAGCAGTCGAGAAAGCCCGGTCTCTTGAAGTTGTATGCCGGGTGGATTTTGTGTTCGGTACCTGGAGGGATCCTCTGTAGGTTTCTCTGGTTGGTCTTTGAGATACATGTAGGCTAAACGGATATTGAAGGTCCAGAGCTGTAAGGTGATGAATGGACTTGTATATGATGGTGATGGACTTGTAGATGATTCTGAAGGGAATGGGGAGCCAGTGAAGATTTTTCAAGATGGGTGAAATGTGGTCTCTTCTTTTGGAATTTGTGAGAATTCTTGCAGCTGTGTTTTGTACCATCTGTAGGTGTTTGGTGTATGAAGATGGAAGGCCCAGAAGGCTGGCGTTGCAGTAATCTGATTTTGCGACGATTATTGCTTGTAGTATAAGTTCTAAAGTCCTGAAAATGGAAGAGCGGTTTTATCCTTTTCAACACTTGGAGTTTGTGAAAGCAGTCCTTAGTGGTGTGGTTTACAAAAGCTTTCAGGTTCATTTTATTGTCAATTATGGCTCCTAGGTCTCTGACTTGAGAAGATAGAGAGATGTTTGGTGTGTGGCTTGAGTAGTTGTTTTCTGGAGCAATAAGTATTAGTTCGGTTTTGGAGGAGTTTAGAATGAGATTCAGGCTGGAGAGTAGGTCATTAATTTTTGATCTGCAGGATTCCCAATATTCGAGGGCTTTGACGAGGGATTCTTTAAGGGGAATTACTATCTGAACATCATCTGCATAGATTAGGTGTTTGAGTTTAAGTTCCGTTAGAAGCTGTTGAACAGGGTGGGTGATAAGGAGGATCCCTGTGGGACTCCTATAGGTGCGTCATACAGAAAGGACTTGTAGTAGCCATTCTCCCTTCTCTATCAATCAGTAGCTGTCTTAATACCTGTAACTCATAGTATACTTGATCCTGTGCAGCAGGTCTGGAGTAACAAGAGCGCAACTTGCATTCACATTTAAATGTTTTCTCTAGTAGCTAAGTCACACTGCCTAGATTACAATGCCCAAAAATGCTAAGGAAACCATGCCCTTTACAGAAATCATTCCCTTTTCTCAAAAACTCCAACAGATGCATGCCTAGTCATTACTAGGCTACAGATGGCAGGAAAAGAAAAACAATCTGACACTTAGAGAACATATCATTCATTTTCATAGGAATTTAAACAGAGAAATAGAATATGATGGCAGATAAGAACCGCAGGGTCCATCTGATCTGCCAAAGTACCTTCCACTGTATGCCAAAGGTAATAAGTGTTCCTTGCTACCTTGTTCTCCCAGCTCAGAGTGTGACTGCAGTGATCACTTATTAAAATTAAAAATGTATTTAAATCATCATGAGAGCGCATGACACACCAGTTCAAAAAAGAAAGTCACTTCTGAAAACACTATCTTAAAAGAACATAAGAAATTGTCATATTGGGTCAGACCAAAGGTCCATCAAGCCCATCATCCTGTTTCCAATGGTAGCCAATCCATGTCACAAGTACCTGGCAGAATCCCAAACAGTGAACAGATTGCATGCTATCACACAATAATAAATAGTGGCTACTTTTAAGTCAACTTGGTTAATACATTTTATTGACTTCTCCAGGAATCTGTCGAAACCTTTTTAAACCCAGCTATACTAACTGCTTTAACCACATCCTCTTGTAATGAATTCCACAGCTTAATTGTGCATTGTGTGAGAAGTACTGTTTTTATTTGCAAATTTACAAAACATTCTACAACAAAAATAAGATGCTAAGGTTCATTATAAGGTTATGAAGGTACTTATAATACTTATAATAGTGGATTACTGTCTTTAAAGAAAGTAAAAATTTAATAAAATGCTTTGGGACATTCAGTGTAAAAAAAAAACAAAAAACACAATACAAAAAATTATTGGCAATGAGACATACCCAACTCAGATTAAAAAAGAAAAAAAGAAGTGGAGCAAACTTTCCATACAATCCATAGTACCCCTCTTTCTCCTCCATAAACACTTCCATAACTAAAGCAACCAGATCAGGGTTGCCCAAATCGTTTGGAACCACACTTCAATTTTTTCAAATTTAAATTGTATTTATATTCCTCTTTTCAACATGTCAAAGTGGATTACATTCCGGTACTGTAGGAATTTCCATGTCCCCAGACGGCTCATAATCTGTTTTTGCACATGAGGCACTGGAGGGTGAAGTGACTTTCCCAAGAACACAGAGTGGGCAGTGGGATTTGAACCCTGGCTTCCCTGGTTCGCAACTGCTACTCTAACTTCTAGGCTACTCCTTCACTCTAATCAGAACCACCAAGGTGAAAACATAAAAAGTAAGTTTGCTTACCATAAATGGTGTTTTCCATAGATAGCAGGATGAACTAGCCATGCTGTCTGGGACGTCCCTCTAGGGCGACCCCGAGCGGGAACTTTTCATAGAATGTGCAGAGCTTTGTTCCTGCACGTCTTTATCGTGCCTTCCCGCGCACGCACCTGCCTGCATTGCCTCAGTTTGTTAGAAAGCATGTAAACAGCAAGAGAGCAGCAGCAGGCAGAAAAGTTTAGACTGACACTGTCCAGGGAGGGGGGTGGGGATACATGGCTAATACATCCTGCTATTTACAGAAAGCACAGTTTGCAGTAAGCAAACTTGCTTTCCCCCCCCCAGATAAGCAGGCTGAATTAGCCATGCTGTCTGGGAGTCCCCAGCTAGGGATTTCCAGTCAGAAACGCTTTTATGTATCTGGACATATGAATGAACATCTTTGCAGCATACCCCTGTAACGGGTGGCCAGCCTTAAGAATTAGTGGCATAACACTGTTATCTCCTGTCCCTTGGCCACATCAGATTTGGCATGGTGCTGAAGGCAGTAATGAGAGATGAAGGTATGCAGCGAAGACCACATCGTCGCTCAGCAAATGTCCTGAATAGGCACCTGTCGAAGGTGGGCGACTGAAGCAGAAATAGCCCTCAACTGATGTGCCTTGATCCCTGAAAAACATTCGGGGCTAGTAGAATATCAGAAGTAGATGCACTGAGTCAGCCAGTTTGCTAGTGTCTGTTTAGTTACTGGTAATCCAGGAGCATTCAGGTTGAAGGAAAGAAAGAGCTGGAAGTGCCTTTTCAATGTGCTAGTTCTTTTCTTGTAGTAGGCTAATGCTCTTTTACAATCCAGGGTGTGCAGTAAAGCTTCCCGACTAGAGGAATGAGGCTTAGGGAAGAAATCTGGCAATGTTATAGTTTGATTTAAATGAAAAACCAAAACTACTTTCGGCAGGATGGGTTTGAGGGTGACTGTCAGGGAAGAACTGGAGGTACGGAGAATAGTGAACCAGCGCTTGCAGCTCGCTCACCCACCTTGCCAAGGTTATAGCTAAGAAAAAAAACAAAAAACTTTCCATGTAAGAAACTTTAATGAGAATGTCTGCATTGGCTCAAATGGAGGGAGCATCAGTGCTTCCAAAACAACGTTCAAGTACCAAGGTACTGCGGGTTGCGAGATCGGTGTTTGAAGCCATAAAGCACCTCTCATGAAACGATAGACTAGGAGGTGCATGGATATGGAAGCCCTTTGAACAGAAGGATGATCATCCGCTTTAACAATGAGGTGTACTCTGATTGAAGAGATCGTTAATCCAGAGATTATAAAGGTAGGTATTTAAGTAATTGCTCTGGTGAAGAATAAAAGGGGTAGAGTTCCACCAACATACACCAACCGTGGTATCTATGCCATTTGGCTGCATAATTGTTTCATGTAGACTGCCTTCATGAAGAAACAAGAATGTCCTGAATTTCTGCTGGGATGGGAAGATGGCTCTGTACTTCCCTTTCAATCTCCATGCCGTCAATGTAGGGAGTTTTGCATGGGATGCAGGAGTGTCCCTTCCTCCTGCGTTAGAAGGTCTAGTCTGTTTGGAAGAAGGACCGGTTGTTGTACAGAGAGATAAAAGAGGTAGGCGTACCAGGGCTGCCTGGGCCACGCTGGTGCTATAAGGATGAGATCCAACTCGTCCGCGATGCATTCCTGGATCACCTGAGATATGAGAGGGCTCGGAGAGAACATGTATAAAATTATCCCTGTCCACTTGAGTAGACACGCATCCTGAGCCAGTCTTCAATTGCTTGGATACAGAGAGCAGAACTCCAGAAGTTTTGTGTTATACTCAGTGGCGAAGAGGTCTGTGGTTGGCGTTCCCCATCTTTGGAATATGGAGGACGTCAATTCCTGATGCAACGCCCACTTGTGGGGGTGAAAGATTCTGCTGAGTCTGTCAGCCTCTGTGTTCCGTATTCTTGGCAAATAAGTCGACTACAGCTGTATTGAATGGGATAGCACACATTCTAACGTCAGAACCAATTCCCTGCATAGTATCTTGGAACCTGATCCGCCTTCCTTGTTTATGTAGAAATGGCCACTTGGTTGTCAGTGTATACCATCACTGTCTAGTGGTGGAGAAGGGCTGAGAAAGTGCGGATGACAATGTATTTTTCGTAGCTCTAGCAGGTTGATCTGGAATTGGCTTTCGGTGGGTGACCAAAGTCCTTGTGTAAATGTAAGACATGTGCTCCCCACCCCTTTGTGGAGACAACCGTTGTTAGAGCTATCTGATGTGTGGGGAGCTGGAAGAGTGCCCCCAACTGGAGGACAACTGTAGTCAGCCAACAATTTATGTCCAGTAACATCGGTTAAGTTAATGTTAGTGGTGTCGACATGGGGTGAGTGTTGAGACCACTGGGATTTGAGACCCCACTGTAAACAGCGCATATGAAGGCATGTGTGAGAGACCATGTACATTGCTGAAGCCACATGACCAAAGACGGTGAGAACTTGACACGCCATGGAATGAGGAAGGCGTTTTAGAGATGAGACTAGATTCCAAAAGGTTTGAATCCTGTCCTCTGGAAGAAAAGCCTTGAACAGGCTTGGGTTTATGATCACACCTAAAAACTGCAGAGTCAGAGGGGCTGAGATGATTTTTCATCATTTACAATGAAGCCCAAGCTTGCCAAACAAGTTATTGTTCGAATTTGGTGGGCACGGATCTTTTGTGGAATCGGCGCACCGAGTAGCCAATCATCCAGGTAAGAAAAAAGCTTTATCGCTTCTTTGCGAAGGTGGGCCACAGCTACTGCTAGACATTTCATGAAGATCCTTGATGTCGAAGACAGGCCAAATGGCAGGCCCTTGTACTACTGGTAGTGCTGGGTGCTGACTTGAAAACAAAGGTAGCACCAGGAAAAGGGATGCATCGGTATGTGCGCGTAGGCACCCTTCAGATCCAAAGAGCACATCCAGTCGTTGTGTTGCAGAGGCAAAATGGTTGTTAGGGAAGTCATCTTGAACTTTTCCAAAGAATTTGAAAAGAAGTTGGCTGTAGAGGCAAAAACTCACAGTAAAAACTTTTTTAAAAATATATCCGAAACAGAAAGCCTGTGCAGGAGTCAGTTGGACCTTTAGATGATCGAGGGGTTAAAGGGGCACTTAAATAAGATAAGGCCATCGTGGAAAGATTAAATGATTTCTTTGCTTCTGTGTTTACTGAAGAGGATGTTGGGGAGATACCTTTCCGGAGAAGGTTTTCATGGGTAATGATACAGATGGACTGAATCAAATCATGGTTAACTTAGAACAGTGATGGCGAACTCCAGTCCTTGAGTGCCACAAACAGTCCAGGTTTTCAGGATATCTATAATGAATATGCATGAGAAACATTTGCATGCACTGCTACCATTGTATGCAAATCTACCTCATGCATATATATTGTGGATATCCTGAAAAAAACTGGCCTGTTTGTGGCACTCGAGGACTGGAGTTTGCCATCACTGACCTAGAAGATGTGGTAAGCCTAATTGCCAAACTGAAGAGTAGTAAATCAACTGGACCGGATGGTATATACCCCAGAGTTCTCAAGAAGATCTTAAATTTCATTTTTGAGTTATTGGTAAAAATTTGTAACCTATCATTAAAATCATCCATTGTACCTGAAGTCTGGAGGAGGGCTAATGTAACCCCAATATTTTAAAAGGGCTCCAGGGGCGATTTGGGAAACTACAAACCAGTGAGCCTGACTTCAGTGCCAAGAAAAATAGTGGAAAGTGCTCTAAATATCAAAATCACAGAACATATGGAAAGACATGGTTTAATGGAACAAAGTCAGCATGGCTTTACCCAAGGCAAGTCTTGCCTCACAAATCTGCTTCACTTTTTTTTTTGAAGGAGTTAATAAACATGTAGATAAAGGTGAATCGGTAGATGTAGTGTATTTGGATTTTCAGAAGGCGTTTGACAAGTTCCTCATGAGAGGCTTCTAAGAAAAGTATTACAAACTGGCTAAAAGACAGGAAACAAAAAGAGTAGGATTAAATGGACAATTTTCTCAGTGTAGGGGAATGGGCAGTGGAGTGCCTCAGGGATCTGTATTGGGACCCATGTTTTTCAATATATTAATGAATGATCTGGAAAGGAATACGATGAGTGAGGTAATCAAATTTGCAGATGATACAAAATTTTCAGAATAGCTAAATCACAAGTGGACTGTGATAAATTTTAGGAAGACCTTGTGAAACTGGAAAATTGGGCATCTAAATGGCAGATGAAATTTAATGTGGATAAGTGCAAGGTGATGCATATAGGAAAAAATAACCCATGCTATAGTTACACAATGTTGGGCTCCGTATTAGAAGCTACCACCAAGGAAAGATCTAGGTGTCATAGTGGATAAAACATTGAAATTGTCGGCTCAGTGTGCTGCGGTAGTCAAAAAAGCAAACAGAATGTTAAGAAATGTTAGGAATTATTAGAAAGGGAATGGTGAATAAAACGGAAGATGTCATAATGCCTCTGTATTGCTACATAGCGAGACCGCACCTTGAATACTGTGTACAATTCTGGTCGCCGCATCTCAAAAAAATATAGTTGCGATGGAGAAGGTACAGATAAGGGCGACCAAAATGATAATGGGGAACAGCTCCCCTATGAGGAAAGACTAAAGAGATTGGACTGTTTAGCTTACAGATGTTTAAAATCATGAGAGGTCTAGAACAGGTAAATGTGAATCGGTTATTTACTCTTTCGGATAGTAGAAGGACTAGGGGGGCATTCCATGAAGTTAGCATGTAGCACATTTAAAACTAATCGGAGAGGGGTCATGTGATGTGGTAGCTGGGAGGACGTGTCTCTTCCTAGCTCCTGATCCACCTTGTACACCGCGTTAAATTTACCCGCGATAACTTGGTAAAATTAGGGCGCCGGCACTACTGGACAGTTGCCTATGTCCACAGCTCATCTAAGGGGCAAATTACTATCGCCGATGACAACTAAATCCACTAAAAAAAAAAGAGAGAAAAACCGCGGGCCCCGGACGCTAAAATGGCGGCTGCACCAGATGGTGAGTCTTTGCCTCTTAACATGCCTCTCATCCTCGCGGATATTAAAGATGCGATAAAAGAAGCACTAGATGAAAAATGGACACTACTTACGGCCCAGCTGGGCGAAGTCCGAGACTCTATATCCGCGTTGCCCCCTCGGTTAGACTCGGTTGAGATACGGGTCTCAGAAATAGAAGATGCTGCACATGCTACCAACACCAAGATGGCCGTGGAGGAAAAAACAATACAGGCCTTGCACGCCAAAGTGGACGAACTCGAAAATTGTGCCCGCCGCGATAATTTAAGATTTTTAGGCTTTCCAGAGCAAATTGAGAAGCAATCTCTGTGTTCAATTCTGGAGACTTGGCTTCCAGAGGCTCTTAACTTACCACACCTACAGGGTAAACTAGTGGCTGAGAGAGCTCACCAACTGGGGATCAAGAGCTCGGCGTCCAGGAGACCATGTCTAGTCATAGCGAAAATCCTTAACTTCGCGCATAAAGTGGAGATCTGGCGCGCTTCCCAATCAAAGTCGGACCTGCAGTATCAATCGCACAGAATCCGGATCTTTCAAGATTTTTCGGCCACCGTTTCAGAAGCAAGACTGGGTTTTACGTCGATTTGTACGGCGCTGCACAATCTCGGCGTTAAATTCTCATTGCTTTTCCCCGCGCGCCTGCGGATCTGGCAGGCTGATCAAATCTACACTTTTGAATCGGCATTGCAAGCTAAAGAGTTTGTGGACCATATGGTTTTTTGAGAGGCTGTTGGCATCTGAACTACTGGCCCGAGGACGGGCTTGGGCTGGGTGACATGGCGGTGGTGATAACGGGCACTCTTGGGTCCCTTAGGAACTTGGTGTCAGCTTCATCAATACATCAACAGCAGGAGGTATTACAGAACCCGCTGCTTCTGGATGTCTGTTCCAATCTTTTGAACCCTGTCTGTACAATATACTTAGTGATGGAGATGGACACTTTTTTTTGACATGGAAAGTGGTTCCCAAGTCTCTGGTCATGGAGTGCGAAACCGCGTTTTTTTTTCCTTTTCTTTTTATTGCTTTTAACCTTGATTGGGAACGATATTACACGTTAGTAAAACATGATTGCTGAACTTATTTTCTGGATGGCCTACTACTGCAGCATGGTTTTTTTTCTTCCTCCCTTCCTTTTTTCAGGATGCTTTACTTTAGGCTTATTCTCGGAATCTATGGCATTAAAAGCCATAAAGAATGATATGGGGGGGAAGAATGTTTAAATCATTCAATATTTGATAAATACCAGGCGGTGATAACGAGTTCACGCCCACCAGACGAAACTGTCCAAGTATTTGAGCCCCGATTACATAGTATTACTGGTGATAGGGGGGGGGGGGGGTTTTAGCCCGGGTGGGGATTACCAACCCTCCGGTCTATGAGTGAGGATTATTTTTATTGTTATTATTTACTTCATTGTGCTTAGAAACTTTAATAATACTTCGTACAGTGTCTGTTGCTGCACCAATGTTTGGACTGTCTTATATTACAGCAGGGGTTCTGTATTTGTTTTTCTTAAATTTTTATTGCTGGTTCCTTTGTGGGATGCACTGCATTTAAAGACTCATGAGATGATATGGGGGGAGTGGGATTTTACGTAACTAGTATGATATAACAATTCTATAAGGAAGGGTAAGGGTTCCTCAGGGTGGGACCGGTAAACTTTGCTAAGGGGGATATTTACGGGGGTGGGATCAGGGGCGCATTAGAGCGTGCACTCGTATCCCTTCGGGGATAGTATGGGTAACGAACAGTTAGTAGTTCAAGGGGGGATAGAGCGGGTACAATGGGCAGGGGGCAAGGGAGGGAGAGGGGATGTTTTTTCATGAATGGTAATTGGCAATGTTTGGCTGTATTAATGTTGCACATTATGGTCCGCACTCTAGGAAATGGACTGGGAGGGATTCTCAGCTGGGAGGACTCTCTCTCGGGAAGGATTACTTTTTATCTGGATAATATTATAGTAATGCTAAGGGTTGAGTAAACCAACAAGACTTGTGACATGGAATGTGTGTGGGATATACACTCTCCAATTAAACGCACCAAAATACTTACGTTGCTTGAAAAAAAAAAAAACGACACTAGTAGCTTATTTGCAAGAGATGCACCTGTCTCCCTCTGAGCACACTAAATTACGCCGGGACTGGGTGGGGGAAGTGCGAAGTGCAGCAGCTTCTACGAAATCAGCAGGGGTGGCCATTCTAATTCATAAAAGTCTCCCCATAAGTATCACTAAGGAAATAGCAGATGCACAAGGTCGATATCTCATTCTGGTTACTGAATTGTACGGTCTGACTGTCGTATTTTGCAATGTTTATGCCCCTAATATCTGCAATTTTAATTTTTACAGAGGTTTGTATACTCATCTCCTTCCATATCGCAATATGATTTTGATTTTGGGAGGGGACTTCAACACCATTCGAGATGCGGAGTTGGATGCCTCCACATCACGTAGGCCAGAAAGGTCCATGGGTAGAGGTCCTCAATTTTTAGAAAAGGTGTTGCACTTATTAGATGCATGGCGCGTATTTCATCCTATGGAGAAGGATTTTACCCATGTGTCACGAGCCCATGCTTCCTTCTCGAGACTGGACTATTTTCTGGTGAGTGGTCACGCATTTTCTTGAGTGCAGGCCACGGGTATTGATAATATAATCATTTCCGATCACGCTCCAGTTTGGCTTGACCTACAGTTGTCGGACAGCCAGAACTCACCCGCTGTTTGGCGCTATCCTTATTTTTTAGCCCATGACAAACGTTTCCATGAATACCTGAGAAATAAGTGGACGGAATATGCATCTCATAACCAAGCGCACACTGCCCAGCCCTCCTTGTTTTGGTACACTGCAAAGGCGGTTCTTCGAGGAGAAATTATTTCTTACGTATCACACCGCCGGAAGACAATAGACAAGCAGATCTTGTTAAGTTAATAGACAATTGCGTAAGGCCAGACCTGTCCTTAGTCAATACATCACATCACAAAGACCTATCAGATACAATTACAAAGGATCATTATATGCTCCTCTGGTCAAATCCTTATTAAGAAAACGAGCACTCTCTACAGCCGGGCCCACCCTCTGGAACTCATTACCTCCGGAACTTCGCCTAGAAACATGCCATCAAACTTTTAAGAAACACCTAAAAACATGGCTCTTCCGGCAAGCCTTCCCGGAATCGCAGGAACACTTAGATACTGGTCAAAGGGCAAAATAGAACACAACAAATCTCTTGAACACCCCCAAACCCCGCTGGGCTCGCTTACGCCTTATCCGGACAGTCCACAGGTTATGAAAGTCACCACTGTAGATGCACTAGCTCATTAGCTCTCATTATGCTCAGGTCATGCCCTTCAACATTGTACACTGCTACACTCAATTTATTTTACTATTTATTGCAGATATTTTTGTTTTTTTTACGTCTTTTGAACGCTGTTTGACATGTTATTGATGTCTATTTAATATTTACGGTCTAATGTTCAGAAACTGTTTAATATTTACGTTCTTATGTTCAGAAACTCTGTTTAATGTAACGCCTTAACCGTGACTGTTTTGTTCAATGGAAACCGACCTGATTTGATATGTGTATCGAGAATGTCGGTATATAAAAATTCTAAATAAATAAAGAAAGAAAGAAACCAGAGAAGCCCACTTCGAATTTCGTTCGCTTCAAATGACACTTAATTCTCTTTTACACCAAAGAGCTAAAAAGAGTTACATATATTACCAATATCAGCTATATCAATACAGTGACAAGACGGGAAGAATGATGGCCAATTTGGTCAGGTCGGCTCGACAGAGTCATTTTGTCCCTGCATTGAAGATCTCTCCCACTGAGGTAGCCCGAGACACTAAGTCTATACTTCAGGGGTTTCGTACTTTCTATTCTAATTTGTATACATCAACTGACGGGGGGGGGGGGGGGGGGGGGGGAGAGAAGGTTGAACATTTTTGCTCTGGGCTGGCGCTACCCGAGCTAACAATTACAGCAGGAAACACTTAATCAACCTATAAGGGCACAAGAAGTGCTATTGGCAATACAACAATTGCGGAATTTCAAAGCGCCAGGACCGGATGGGTACACGGCAGAATTCTTCAAAGTAATGGGGGACCTGATATCTGACTCTCTGGCTGCGGGTTTTTCTGAACTGATATCTCTAGGTACTTTTCCACCTCATGAAAACGTGGCGCTAATTACACTTATACCAAAGTCCGGCAAGGACCCTCTTTTGCCAGAGTCCTATCGCCCGATATCTCTCTTAAATCTGGACCATAAACTTCTGGCAAAAATACTGGCCGTTCGCCTAGCCCCAATTATACCTACTCTTGTTGGTGACCATCAAGTAGGATTTGTCCGGCAACGCTATGCTTTAGCTAATATTCGACGAGTGCTGACAGCTATTACGATGTGTCGTCAAATGGGGAACCTCATCTAGTTATTAGCTTTGATGTCGAAAAGGCTTTTGATAGAGTGGAATAGCGGTATTTTTACCCACATGGAAAGGTTAGGGTTCGCGGGACTTTTTCTCCAGGCGGTGCATTTTATCTGGGTGGTGGACAACTGACGAACCGTCCTACTGGGCCAGGAGGAACAGTTTACACTCTATGATGAGCATGGAGAATATGGCGTCTCGGAAATCTCCCAACGCTAGGAGGCGATTCCTTTCTGTGTGGCAACTATACATTCAAACTCTCCCACATCACATTCGCAGTCTTCTTCTCAATGCCTGAGTGATCAGAACTTTGGTTTGTTTATAATGTGAAACATGCGGATTGTGAAGTATATTAAGAATACATGCTGTTTACTCATGTATATGGGGCAGGATGGGGGGGGATGGGGATTAAACCAGTAAGTTGTATTTCGTTGCTAGTTAGCCTGAGGAGGGTTCAGAAACCATCCCACCTCAGGGTTATCCTATGATGTTATTATTAAAATCAATAAAAACCGTTTAAACATAAAACTAATGGGAGAAAATTTTCACTCAATGCACAATTAAACTCTGGAATTTGTTGCCAGGGGATGTAGTTAGTGTAGCTGGATTTAAAAAAAGGTTTGGATACGTTCATCAAGTTGACTTAGAAAATAGCCACTGCTATTACTAGCATCAGAAGCATGGGATATTCTTAGTTTTTGGGTACTTGCGGCCTGGATTGGCCACTGTTGGAAACAGAATGCTGGGCTCAATGGACCTTTGGTCTGACCCAGTATGGCATGTTCTTATGACTGGGAATGGCAGAGAACAGGAGACAGGAAAACTACTGTGGTGAAGGAAGAGGAGGGTGAAGGTTGCCTGGTTTCAATTGGGCTACTGGAAGAATTGCTTCCCCCACTGAATTTTAGTAAAAATGAAATGCACAAATAATAACAAAAAAAATACAAACTAAATGAAATGGAAAGAAAAAAACTGAAACAAGTTTTCCATATACATCCTTACCGCTTAAGCTACTGCTACCTACTCCTCCCTCTCAGGTCTCCCACTATTGCCTATTCCAGTTCAGCTGCTTATCTTATTTTAATCCAATGTCATTATGACCATGTATTCCCTTTTCTCAAATCACTACCTACACGGCTCATTTGCTTTCACATACATTTCAAGCTTCTCCAATAAATGCCTTTACTATCTAGCTACCTTACCTCATTTCACCTACAGCACTTATCTATGCCCTTATCATCCATCACCAACTCCAGACTCCACGCTTTCTGTCTTGCTGCACCATATGCTTGGAACAGCCTTACTGAGTTGGTGCGTCATGTTCCCTCTCTGACCATATTCAAGTACCACCAAAAATCTCACTTAAGGCTGTTTTTAAATCTTACTCCATGACAAATTATAGTCTTTTTCTGAAAAACTTATTTATCGTGTCTGTCTCTCAACAAGATTGTAAGCTTCACAGAGCAAAGCCATCTCTTATGTATATTTGTACAACACACATAATACTATAAAAATGTAAGTTAAAGTTTTAATATTCCTGGCAGTGTTAATTTACAACCTAACCTTTTAAACAAACTTTTTAAATGCCACGAAACCATAAAGTATAAATATCAGCAGCATTATAATCTCTCTCTATATTGCAAAACTGTAGGTTGATGAATATGAAAAAAGGTAGTTGCACTGTGCACGTCGATTAGAGGGGGCTCATGCCAAGTCCTTTTACTGGGACCACCCCACCAAAAACGTGCTCAAACGTGTACTGAAGATATGAGCTATACTATACTGAATACTTCAAAAGCTTTTTCTGACTATGCAAGCCTCAACTTATTGATGTGCCACTTCCCAGTGTAACAGGGTAGAAAACTACCTTTATTGTCATTAAAGGAAATTTCTTTTTACAGAAACAAATGGAAGTTTGAAATAGAATGATCCAATCAAGCTGACTGTGTCAGAGACTGAAACACTGTACTGCGTCATCTTTTTTGAAACAAACATTTTTCTCAACTTACTAACAGGTCGATACAGTAAAGTGTGCTCCGTCTGAGCGCACTGTCAGCCTGCTCTGGACGCGTGTTTTCCCTTACCCCTTATTCAGTAAGGGGAGGAAAACACGCGGCCCACCCGCGGCACCTAATAGCGCCCTCAACATGCAAATGCATGTTGATGGCCCTATTAGGTATGCGCGCGGGATCCAGTAAGTAAAATGTGCAGCCAAGCCGCACATTTTACTCTAAGAAATTAGCGCCGACCCAAAGGTAGGCGCTAATTTCTTCCGGCGCCAGGAAAGTGCACAGAAAAGCAGTAAAAACTGCTTTTCTGTGCACCCTCCGACTTAATATCATGGCGATATTAAGTCGGAGGTCCCCAAAAGTAAAAAAAAGAAGAAAAAAAAATTTGAATTCGGCCCGCGGCTGTCGGGCCGAAAACCGGACGCTCAATTTTGCCGGCGTCCGGTTTCCGAGCCCGTGGCTGTCAGCGGGCTCGAGAACCGACGCCGGCAAAATTGAGCGTCGGCTGTCAAACCCGCTGACAGCCGCCGCTCCTGACAAAAAGGAGGCGCTAGGGATGCGCTAGTGTCCCTAGCGCCTCCTTTTCCCCGTTTTTCCTGCGTCGCCTAATTTGCATACTGAATCGCTCGCACCGGCGAAGGGCCGGTGCGCGCGCCGGGAGAGCGGGCGTTCGTCCGCTCTCCCGCAGTCTTACAGTATCGACCTGTAAGAAAGTATTCTTCCAGTGATACTACTTACATCGAAATAAGAAGAGATAACCAGTTAACTGCAGTGTCTCCCAAATGAGACCCCTGGTCTTTGGCCTACACGACTACTGAGTATGTTACTATGCTATACTGTCATTCTTGAGCTAAAATAATAAAGAGTCACTAGCACTTAAGCATGTTTACTTTAACTCAAACTCCTCAAACCCCCTCCTGCTTGAAACCAGTGTACCACAAGGGTCCGCCCTCTCGGCCACCCTCTTTAACATATACCTACTCCCACTCTGCCACCTCATCTCAAGCCTCGGCATAACATATTATATGTACGCCGACGACATCCAGCTCATCATCCCAGTAATTACCACACTAGCAGGTCGATACAGTAACGTGCGGTTGAAGATTTCCCGTCTGTAACGTGCTGGGAGCGCACAATACAGACGAGTAAGGCGATCCAGCGATACAGTCTCCAGTTTCACGCGTCCTTAGCGCTTCGTAAAATAGACACATAACCCTTTCCGCACGCAGCATGTAAATGAACGAATTAGCTGTATAATGAAGGAATTAGCTATTCCCCACCGATACTGTAACGGGCGCTGATATTATCTCCTTAGTAACCCGCTGTTTTGCCACGGCCTTAACGTGTTAGTTTACCGCCTCCCCCTAGGAGTTAGGACTGTGAGTCTAATAACAAATCCATCGACACCGCTTAAGATACTCAAAAACAATAAAACACAATAAAAAAAAAAGCGATACAGAGATGATCGAGAAAATGTAATGCTGTGGGACACATAAAACCTGTCAGAAAAAAAAAAAAAATTTTAAATACCTGTCGGAGGGCCGCGTGGGTCCAGGCGGCCGGCGGCGGCGGGAGCCGGGTGGTTGCGTGTTAAATCTAGGCCGGGTCGCACCGGCGCGCATTCATCCACTGCCGGTGCGACCCCTGCGATTCGGTGCTCAAGGCGTGACGTCATGACGCCCGACGTCACGGCATGTGACTGCCTTGAGCACCGAATCGCAGGGGTCGCACAGGCGCGCATTCATTCACTGCCGGTGGGGGTTTCCGGAGGCAGCCCCCACCGGCAGTGGATGAATGCGCGTCTGTGTGACCCGGCCTAGATTTAACACGCGACCACCCGGCTCCCGCCGCCTCCCGCCGCCGCCCGCCGGCCGTCTGAAACTAACGCGCGTCCACCCGCCCCCGCCGCCGCCTGGAACAGTGGATGAATGCGCGCCTGTGCGACCCAGCCTAGATTTAACACGCGACCACCCGGCTCCCGCCACCGCCCGCCGGCCGTCTGAAACTAACGCGCGTCCACCCGCCCCCGTCGCCACCGCCTGGAACAGGCGCCCACCCGCCCGCGGCCTAGATTTAACACGCGACCACCCGCCCCCCGGATCCCGCCCGCAGACCGCCTGGACCCACGCGGCCCTCCGACAGGTATTTAAAAATTTTGTTTTTTACACTTCCTGGTGCCTGTCATTTCAAATGTCATTTGAAATGACATTTGAAATGACAGGTACCAGCACACCCAGGTTACTGTATAGGCGCTGTATTAAGCGCCTATACAGTAAAATGGGTTGCGCGGGCATAACCCTTCCCTAACGCTTCACAGCCGCGGCATGCATTTGCATGCAATTAGAAGAGAGTATCAGGCGCTAGGTCAAGAGAACTGTGCGTGCGGGGAGGAAGGGTGCGCCTGACACTGCTGCACTGTTTCTACCGCGGCCTTACAGTATCGACCCGTAGAAGAGGCACTAAGCACTGCAGCCAATCACCTAATCTCAATTAGAAACATGCTGAACCAACTAAAGCTATGCCTCAACATGAATAAAACCGAATGCATCCTCATAGGAAGAAACAACTCAGAATAAACTACCCTTACACACTCCCTACAAATCGATAACATGAACATCCCACTAAAAAACTCTGCAAAGGACCTCGGCATCTGGATCGACAATGAACTTAACTTAAAAAAAGAACATAGCAACTAAAACTAAAGAAGGGTTTCACTAACTTCACATCCTGAAACATCTAAAACTGCTTCTTCACCATCATGAATTCTGATCAGTGCTACAATCGCTGATTTTCAACACCCTTGATTACTGCAACTCACTCCTGATTGGCCTTCCTAAATCTACATTAAAACCACTGCAACTGTTACAAAACACCGCTGCCAGAATCCTAACCGGCAAGAAGAAATCAGAACACATCACCCCTGTTCTGAGAAGTCTTCACTGGCTCCCAATCGAGCAGAGAATCGAATTCAAAACCCTAACAATAGTTCACAATGCTATATACAAAGGGGCGGATTTTCAGAGCCCTGCTCGCCTAAATCCGCCCAAATCCGGGTGGATTTAGGCGAGCAGGGCCCTGCGCGCCGGGTGAGCCTATTTTACATAGGCCTACCGGCGCGCGCAGAGCCCCGGGACTCGCGTAAGTCCCGGGGTTCTCCGAGGGGGGCGTGTCGGGGGCGGGGCCCGGTCGTCGCAGCGTTTAGGGGGCGTGTCGGCAGCGTTTTGGGGGCGGGTACGGGGGCGTGGCTACGGCCCGGGGCGGTCCGGGGGCGTGGCCGCGCCCCTGCGCGCAAGAGGCCCGCTGGCGTGCGGGGATTTACGCCTCCCTCTGGGAGGCGTAAATCCTCCGACAAAGGTAAGGGGGGGGCTTAGACAGGGCCGGGTGGGTGGGTTAGGTAGGGGAAGGGAGGGGAAGGTGAGGGGAGGGCAAAAGGAAGTTCCCTCCGAGGCCGCTCCGATTTCGGAGCGGCCTCGGAGGGAACGGGGGTAGGCTGCGCGGCTCGGCACGCGCCGGCTATACAAAATCAATAGCCTTGCGCGCGCCGATCCAGGTTTTTAGCAGATACGCGCGGCTCCGGGCGTATCTACTAAAATCCAGCTTACTTTTGCTTGCGCCTGATGCGCCAGCAAAAGTAGGCCAATTCGCGCTATTTGAAAATCTACCCCAAAGCAGACAACACCGCACTTAACAACATGATTCAGCAACACAAACCTCAACAAACGACCAGAACTGCCTGCAACTACACCTAAACATACCCTCTCTTCCTTTGGCGAAGCTTACTAACACTAGGAACAGAGCCTTCTCCATAGCAGGACCAAACTTATGGAACTCCTTGCCACAATACCTAAGCTCACTGAACGACATCAAATCCTTCAAAAAAGAACTCAAAACATGGATATTCTACCAAACGTTCAGAGATGGCGTGGGCTAAGTGGCATACTACTACCATCACCCAATATCCATGCCGGCTGCACACTCTAAACTTGTCGAATGTTCTTCTCACACCTCTCACCTATCCACATCTCTCTACCTCCCGATCTCCTTCTAACGCGCCCTTTTTAGTTAAAGATCTGATCAACCCCGCCTACCGAATTTCAGCCTCTCCTCTCAGTCCTAACACACCGTTCTATTAGCTTGTTGTTAGAAATTATTCTGTTAAAATGTTATAGTTGATCATTAAGTAATCTCTCGTTAAATTGTAAAATGACTGTTCTATACTGTTCCAATGTCAATTCGATGTAACAAGTTGTTTTTAATGTAAACCGGAGTGAAGGCTAATTGCTATACGTCGGTATATAAAAGATCTGAAATAAATAAAATAAATAACTCCTTTAGTACCAACTTATTTGGGAAAGACGCCACAGACTGGATTTTTTTTTTCACTTTTTGTTATTTAGGGTCACAGAGAGAAATAATTAGTAGGAAATGAACACAGATCAATTTAAACTTTGTTTTATTTTAAAATATCAAATGAACAAATATATAAAGATGCAATATTACACAAATAAGTCTCTCAAAGTCATGCTACATAAAACCAAAAAATGAAAAAAAAAAAATCTGAGTTAGTCTATGAACATATTTCTGCATAATAAAAAATAAAATATATTTTAAAAATTTCTAACCCATTCTACAATTCTAGATAGGATACAAAAATTACATAGATAATAAACTGACAACTAATACAGCTACACAACTATCACTTTAATTGTATTTGTAGCAAGGAAATCAGCACTATTCAGAAGACTACTCTATTCCACATATTTGTACTGTTTCTCTTTCTAATGCACTTCACAATTTTTTTCCCTACTCCCACAAAACATTCTCTCAGTAGAATGGAAATGTATTTCAGAAATGTTTGAGAATTACCTTCCTGTCACAAACCACATGGATGCTTACATTTTCAGAAAATGAGGGAAAATGTATTTTTGGGTTGCAAATAACCAAGTATAAAATTCACTATTTCTGGCATATGCAAAATTATACGCAATTTACTGATTAAATTGACTTCAGAGATGCATGTGCAAAATGAATAAGAAGGGCCTGGTTGCTCACTTCTACAGAGAAGTTTTCTTCCTGCCTCTTCCAGAAATACCGTTCAAATAATTCTACAAGAGGACTTTCCTGTATGCTGCCAACTTATATATGTGTAGTGTGCAGATACACAGCACAGGAAGGATATACATACTCAAGCCGATGCAATACAGTGCACTCAGACGAGTGACATTAAGTTAGAGGAACAAAAAGGAGAACTTTTAATTAAAAAAAAATGTTTTGGTTTTTTTTTTTAAATGTGTGCCGGGGTCCGGGTAGGAAACGGGACGCTCAATTAGCGAGCATCCGTTTTCGTAACATGTGGCTGTGCTCTGATTAGGAAAATGGACGTTCGTAAAATAGAGCAGCCATTTTCTTAACCCGCTGATAGCCACTTTTCCTGGGCGCCCACTGCCGAGGTGGTGCTATGGGTGCACAATTTCCTCTAGCACCTCCTTTTTACTGCAGCAGCCGAATTAAATATTAAAATCAGGCACCCTGGAAAGGTCAAACGGCACTGGTTAGGAGAGTGGGTGCTCAATCATAAGCGCCCATTTTCCGCGCACCAATATTGCATCAGTCTGACTGTGCCAGAGGTTTTGGGGTATAAAAGAAAATTTCAAGATAAGGCAAGAAGGGAGGTTTCTGGAACTAAAAAGGTTTTCCACACAATTGGAACAATTAACTTAAATCAGTGGCTCTTAATAGGTGTGTCGGGACACACTAGTGTGTCGCGAGGTCCTAGGAGGTATGTCGCAGGGCCAGCTGTCTCCTTATCAGCCTGGGTGGGAGTTGGTCGACTTCATTTATATTGTGCCTGAATGAATGGAGGCTGCTTTCACTTCCTTCTATTCTTTCTAGCCCAGTGGTATGCTGTTTCCTCTCTCATCCAGATCAGTGCGAGACATTGCCAATTCCTACTGTTCTGGGCCCTGATGAGACAAAGTTTATCTTCCTATGCCGAGTCTGGGAGTGATGCTGCTGATGAGCTTTTCACCCTGTAAAGGGTGGGGAAAAGGAGGTTGGAAATTCTGGGCAGATGAAAGGGAGAGGGAGTGTGGGAGCTGCTGAGCAGGAAGGGATGAGAAACAGGGGGTCAGGGTAACTGGGCAGGGAGGGGGGTTGAGAAGGCTGGGCAGGGATGTGAGTGTGAATGAATGATTGAAAGGGAGTAATTGGGAAAAGTGAAGGATGATGAGACATGGAGGGAGAGTGTCAAAGTGTACAAGAACCATAATATGTCAGTTTTGGGAAAATGCATTTCTTCTATCTTTGTACTTTGCTTAGTGTAGGAGGAAATGTATTTCTGTTTCTAGCTCTCCAATTTTGCACTGCATGCAGAGGTTTTTGAGGTTTCCATTCCAGTTTTTGTCTCCACATTTGTAACTTGTGGTCTTTTATTCTGTGTGAGGTGAGGTATTTTACTAGTATGTAGGAATTTGTATCAGTCTTATTTGTTGCATTTTCTCCTTCTCAATAGGACATGCACTGGTGCTACACTGCTGCCTATTCATAGGTAGGGATGTTGCTGTCTGAGTTCTTGGAGTTAGTATTACTATGGTATGGCAGGTTTGCTACACATGTACTGTTTTTTTTTTTTAATTTTTCAGGTTTTGCATTTTACAATGTGCCTGGTAGCAAGGGAGTTTTGTGTTTGTCACTGAGATAGTACCAGAATCAGAATATATTTTTTATATGATGAGTTGTATAGGGAAATCTCCTATGCATCCAGCATTATATGTTTACATTTAGCCCCATAATGGTTAAGTATTCAGTAGGGATGTGAATCGTTTTAGGACGATTAAAATTATCGTCCGATAATTTTAATATCGTCTTAAACCGTTATGGAACACAATACAATACAGATTCTAACGATTTATCGTTATAAATCGTTAGAATCGTGAGCCGGCACACTAAAACCCCCTAAAACCCACCCCCGACCCTTTAAATTAAATCCCCCACCCTCCCGAACCCCCCCCCCCCCCAAATAACTTAAATAACCTGCGGGTCCAGCGGCGGTCCGGAACGGCAGCGGTCCGGAACGGGCTCCTGCTCTGAATCTTGTCGTCTTCAGCCGGCGCCATTTTCCAAAATGGCGCCGAAAAATGGCGGCGGCCATAGACGAAAAAGATTGGACGGCAGGAGGTCCTTCCGGACCCCCGCTGGACTTTTGGCAAGTCTCGTGGGGGTCAGGAGGCCCCCCACAAGCTGGCCAAAAGTTCCTGGAGGTCCAGCGGGGGTCAGGGAGCGATTTCCCGCCGTGAATCGTTTTCGTACGGAAAATGGCGCCGGCAGGAGATCGACTGCAGGAGGTCGTTCAGCGAGGGTTCCGGCGCCTCGCTGAACGACCTCCTGCAGTCGATCTCCTGCCGGCGCCATTTTCCGTACGAAAACGATTCGCGGCGGGAAATCGCTCCCTGACCCCCGCTGGACCTCCAGGAACTTTTGGCCAGCTTGTGGGGGGCCTCCTGACCCCCACGAGACTTGCCAAAAGTCCAGCGGGGGTCCGGAAGGACCTCCTGCCGTCCAATCTTTTTCGTCTATGGCCGCCGCCATTTTTCGGCGCCATTTTGGAAAATGGCGCCGGCTGAAGACGACAAGATTCAGAGCAGGAGCCCGTTCCGGACCGCTGCCGTTCCGGACCGCCGCTGGACCCGCAGGTTATTTAAGTTATTTGGTGGGGGATTTAATTTAAAGGGTCGGGGGTGGGTTTTAGGGGGTTTTAATGTGCCGGTTTTTCGATTTTTCGATTTTTAACGATTTTTAACGATTTTTCACGGTATTTTACCCCCCCAAACGGCAACAATACGATTCCCTCCCCCTCCCAGCCGAAATCGATCGTTAAGACGATCGAGGACACGATTCACATCCCTAGTATTCAGTGTGTCATGCATGTAAGCATTATCTCAGGTGTGACCCAACAGAAAAAAGGTTGAGAACCACTAATTTAAATAACTGGTCTGCTTGTATTGCTAAGCTCCTTCTGCACAAAGGCAAATAGGCTACAGCAGTTTAAAATCAAGGAACAGATATTTTTCCCCAACAGTTATAACCTGCTTATTTTCAGCACATTCACTGTGATTTCCAGACATTACAATCAATCAGCCCAATATACTGGCAATACTTTACCTGAAAACTTGTGTGCGTGCAGGGGGGAGGGATGACAAGGGCAGGAAATTAAAATAATGAATATTTAAAAGTCTGTTTGTCTAAGGTAAAAAAATAAGGTCAAACTCATTTAATGTTATTTTATTTATTTAGATTTTTTTATATTCCGCTTTTCACACTTTTTTTGAGCATTTCAAAGCGGATTACATTCAGGTACTGTAGGTATTTCCCTATCCCCAGAGAGCTTACAATCTGATTGCACCTGAGGCAAAGTGTAAAGTGACTTGCCCGAGGTCACAAGGAGCAAGAGTGGGGCTTGAACCCTAATCTCCTGGTTCATAGCCCACTGCTCTAACCACTAGGCTACTCCTCCACTCCAATGCTGTTATAGATACACGCTACACAATGGAGCATTATTATTCACAAAAACAAACTGGACAACAACTGAGTTTGACTTTTCTAGAAAACAAAATTCTGATATGCAGCTGCTTAAAATTTTGAACTGTACCTTGAATGGTCAAGGCGTACTGAACTGTTGCCTTTCCAAAGCCATTTTCTGCACCAGTTAAGGCCAATAACATTTGGCAACAGTTAAAGAATAAACTGAAGTATTGCAGAAAGCAGAGTTGCTTATCTGTAACAGGTGTTCTCTGAAGACTGCAGGATATCGGTCCACACACATGGGTGACATCAGCGAGAAGCATTCTTTGCATCATAGGACTATTACAGTCAGGGCTTTGGATCAGCGAACCCTGAAAAGCAAAGTAGATCTAGATCCTCCTGGATACAGGAAAAGGCCTAGAGAATCAATCAAGAGAAGAACTCGTGGACGAAGACCGCACAGTTTCCTTCAGTGTCACAAGAAAACGAAAAACCAACTGAGGCCAGAAAACCCTCCACTAAAGGAACTGCGGGCCACTTGCATCTGAAGGACAGAATGTATTTGCAGAAGCGCATCCAATGATTAGCTGAAAGGCACAATGGGCAGAAAAACAAGCAACATTTGGAAGCAGCAACAGCAGTTAGGTCTGTGGGAGACCTTATCTACCAAAGTACCAGACAGATCTGACTACCCAGAACAGTCATCAGAAGTGTCAGGGGATGAAAGGCAATCCCTAAAACGAGAACGCTAGCCCAAAACCTCCCAAGCAGGGAATTAAGCTAGGCCTGAAGCTCACCCACACTCACCCTGTCAAGGGTAGGCCTATCTATCCTGTCCATAGGATAGCTCAGGTGAGCAAAAGGCACTTTGGTCAAAACAGTGAAATATGAAAATTTAAAGGCAATACTTGCCAGAACTTGGTCAAAGAAACAGGGAAAAGGTGGTGTACCGATACCCGCAGATATACTTTAAAATATCCCACAAAGTCCTAGCTTCCCCCTCCCCACCCCCAACATTCCAACTGGAAATTGGAAGGAGTGAAAAACACAAAGAGGCAGACCTTGGGGCTTCAAGGATAAGAAAAAAGCCTCTAGGCTGTATTTAACAAACCCAACTAAACAACTGTTTTATGTATAACGCTATTGCTTATGCTGTTTCGTTCTCTGTACACCGACGTGATATCTCTGATGATCGGCGGTATATAAAAACAAATAAATAAATAAACTCACTGCTGATTGCACACAAATATACACTAGAGGGCTACTGGAGCCCTCTGCTTTTAAAAGCACGATGACTGGTGCTCAAGCAGCCGTACCCCATCTTGCTGATGGCGGCGCACACACCACCTTTCACCACTCTCGTGGGTAGATCCCACGGCACAGCAGGGACAGAGCAGCTAAGAGTCTGTAGTTGCGCACCGCCAAAAAGCAATCCAAGTGTGTGTAATGACGCCCTCCTTGCTAGTGTCCCATTGCACCCTAAGGTGCAAAACAGACGAGGAAGCTGATACCTTGATGTGATGATGGCAGTCTTGCTACCTCTGGCATGGCTGTGCATGGCATAGAGTGCCGGCTACCAGCACTTAAGGTGCTTGGAGGATTAGACGACTCCCACCATACCCAACCGCTCATTGAGGCACTCCACTGTTGCACTAACTCCTAATGGAGTCTGCATGTTCAATGCTCCAGGGGGTCGATGGCCTCGAGGGCAACCAGGCGCTTGATGGTGATTCCGGCACCCTCTGGTGAGCAGCCACAAATGGCTTTACTGGCAAACACGCCAGATAGCCTCCAGGCAGCCCTCGATAGCACCAAGGAGGCAGTCCTGTTCCCAGACACTGTCCAGACCACGATTCTAGATGTCTGTGCAGCTACTCCACTGTATTGATGCTCATGGCGCTCGATTACACTTCAGTCAATGCCGTTCCTCTGGTGCACTGAGAGCCCATGGTGCATGATGAAGTCTACAGCGCCTGCCGACGCCTATGGCACAGGAGGCCCAGTAAGGGCAATCAACAGTGTGCACGGTGTTCAAAGGCACTGATGGCACCCTGGAACCTTGATGTCAAGGGTGAAAATGGCCTTCAACAGCAATCCTGGTCCAGAACACAGTCCTGACATTAATGGGTCAGACCATCGGTATGCTGACACGGGTGTGCATAGGCAACTGTTACCAGGAATGGCACCAAAGGTGCAACAATACTGATTGCCCAGGCTCCTGCTCACATATTCTCACAAGGAAACTGTACTGCTATCACCAGCAATTAGGAGGGAAGGCTATGTTGTTGAGGGCTCCTGCACATGGAGGCTAGTTCTTTAAAATGTGAGGAGATAAGCCCTCCACCATAGGAATGGTGCAGTCCTCCATCCCATCACTGTCGGCACCTCAATTGACGCCAATCAGTTGGTGAAACATGGAACTCTTGCCTAGGTAAAACTCAGGCGAGTCCCCAGGCTCAGTGGCCTACACTGATCACCTATGAAGTGCATTTTGTCAGTCCTGTCAGCACTAGACAAAGGCACCAAAAACAGACAGAGCAAGGAGAGGACACGGAAATAAACTGCATATACAGTATTTAATTATTAAGGAATAGAATTAGACTGCCAGGCAGCTCAGTGATTAAGGCCCGCCACGAGGCTGGCAAAAAGTTGAAAGGGGGGGGGAAACCACAAAAAAAAAAAAAAACTATCATAAGGAAAAAAAAGAAAAACAGCTGCAGCTCCAGAAAAACAAAAACTGAGAAGGCAAAGCTGAATACTGTGACCTCACAGCTCTGTGGGGGGGGAAAAAAAAAAAAAAAGACTAAGGGGTTCTGCCAAGGGGGCAGGGTAATAACTACAGCTGCATATGCTCAGTAAGGCATGTTTGAAACCTCTAGCATCCTTGAGATCAAAGTTCCGGGCAGGGCTCCATCTGATGATGTCCCCCATGTGTGAGGACTACCATCCTGCTTGTCCTCGAAGAAAAAAAAATGTTGGTAGCCTAGCCCAACATACAAGTCTAATGGAGAAATTACTGACCTGATAATTTCCTTTTCCTTAGTGTCCCTAGTGTAGTCGTTTTCCTTAGTGTTGACTCAGGACCAATGGGTATTGTGCTCTCCTGATAGCAGATGGAGTCAGATTTCGAAACAGACGTCACCCTACATATACCCTTGCAGAAAGCTCAGCTCTTCAGTATTCTCTTCGAAAAGCCAGAGTGGATATATATGTTGCTTAATACTTGATTACCCTTGAACTTGCTCAACAGATTATATATCAATTTTATTTATTTTTTTTTTAAACTGGAGACCGCCAGTGCCCTCAAACAATAAACGCCGACACCAGACAAAATGAAGGTTTCTTGAATTAGAGGTAGGCCGTGGCTTATTTTATTATTTTTTTTTATGTACAGACATTCGATCTGAGATATCACATCGGTTTACATTCAGGTACTGTAGGTATTTCTCTACCCCCAGAGGGCTTACAATCTATGTTTTGTCCCTGATGCAATGGAGGGTAAAGTGACTTGCCCAAGGTCACAAGGAGCAACAGCGGGACTCGAACCCTGGTCTCCTGGTTCACAGCCCACTGCTCTAGCTAGGCTATTCCTCTTCCCTTACGGCTTACCTGTATTTGCTTTGTCTCAAGATTTTTGTTATCCAAGGTTCTCGATTTGTGGAGCAGCCGTGGGTGGGATGCAGAATCCATCTGTCTACACTAAGGAAAACGAAATTATCAGGTAAGTAATTTCTCCATTTCCGAGCATGTAGCCAAATGGACTCAGGACCAATGGGATGTACAAAAGCTACTCTTCTACAGGGTGGGAAGCTGCCCATGGCCCACTTAGTACTGCCCTTGCGAAGGCTGTATCCTCCCTGGCCTGAACATCCAGGCGGTAGAACCTGGAGAAGGTGTGTAGGGAGGACCATGTCACCACCCGACAGATCTCGACTGCTGACAGCAGCTTGGTTTCAGCCCAGGAGACTGCCTGGGCCCTTGTGGAATGAGCCTTGACCTGTAGAGGTAATGGCTTTCCTGCCTCTATGTAGGTGGCCTCGATTACTTCTTTGATCCAGCGGGCTATGGTCGCCCGCGATGCCGCTTCCCCTTGTTTCTTCCCGCTGTGAAGAACGAACAGGTGATCTGTTTTGCATAAGGGTTTCGATCTTTTCAGGTATCGGACTAAGATTCTGCCGACATTCAGGTGGCAAAGGAGGCGTGAGTCTTCCGAGTCTTTGTGCTCATCTGGAGATGGTAAGGATATGGTTTGGTTCATGTGGAACTGGGAAACCACTTTCGGTAGGAAGGATGGTACAGTACGCAGCTGTATGGTACCCGGGTGAACCTGAGGAACGGTTCCCGACAGGATAGTGCTTGAAGTTCGTAGATGCGCCGAGCTGAGCATATTGCGACCAAAAAGGCTGTCTTTAAGGTCAGAAGACGTAGGGACAGACCGCGTGTTGGTCTGAAGGAGTCCCCTGCTAGGAAGTCTAGTACTAGGTTGAGGTTCCATAGCGGCACTGGCCACTTTAGGGGTGGTCGGAGGTGCTTAACTTCTTTCAGGAAGCGAGATACATAGAGATGAGTTGATAGTCTGGAGCCATCCACTTTGGAACTGAAGCAGGCCAGTGCTGCAACTTGGACCTTGAGGGAGTTGAAAGACAACCCCTTCTTCATGCCATCCTGTAGGAATTCCAGGATCATGGGAATCTTCGCTGTCCTCAGGAGGAGACTACAGTCTTCACACCAGGCTTCGAATACTCTCCAGATCCGTATATAAGACAGATGTGGAGAACTTGCACGCCCGGAGCAGGGTGTCAATCACTGCTTTTGAATAGCCGCGCTTCTTCAGGCTAGTCCTCTCAAGGGCCATACCATAAGAGAGAATCGAGCCGGGTCTTCGTGGGAGATCGGTACCTGCTGAAGAAGGTCCCTGTGTGGGAGTAGACACAGGGGGTTCCCCGCAAGTAGTCTTTGCGTGTCCGTGTACCATGGCCGTCTTGACCAGTCCGGGGCGACTAGTAGAACTAGTCCCTTGTGGTGCTCTATCTTGTGGATGATCCTGCCTAGTAGTGGCCAGGGTGGGAAGGCGTACAGGAGGTCTTCCTCTGGCCAGTTCTGGATGAGAGCGTAGATTCTCTGAAATTGTAGTTCTCGTCTATGGCTGAAGAACCTGGGCATTGAGATCAGTTGCCAGTAGGTCCATGACCGGAGACCCCATCAATTTATCTATTTATTTATTTTTTTAAAAGAACTTTTATACCGATATTAGTCAGGACATCATATCTGTTTACATCGAACTGTAGGAAGGAAATTACAAAATACCGGGGAGAGGGGAGGGGAGCAACAAACCAATAGTAGAGCGAGGAAGGCACAGGAACAAATCAACAGGAAATTTTAGGACCTAGAGGACTAGAGCAGAGTCGAATTAAAAAACATAACATTACAATTCATGGGGGAAGATTAATGGTTACGGGGGAAGGCTTGTTTGAAAAGCCAAGTCTTTAGCTGGGATCTGAATTTTAAAGGGCATGGTTCTAGCCTGACGTGGGTTGGAAGAGAGTTCCAGTGCATGGGGCCAGCAATGGAGAGCGTCTGATCCCTCGTGGATGTGAGGTGTGCCTTCTTTAAGGAGGGCACATGGAGGGACCCTTTGTTTGAGGTCCTCATGGGCCGTTTCGGGCATGTGAGGTGGAAAGGGTCAGCCAGCCAGTTGGAATTGTGTGAATATATGGCTTTATGGATGATGGTCAGGGTCTTATAGAGGATACGAGAAGGGATAGGGAGCCAGTGCAGGTCCTTAAGGATCGGAGAGATATGGTCGTACTTGCGTGCGTTGGAGAGGGTTCTGGCTACTGCGCTCTGCAGCATTTGGAGATGTTTTATGGAGGAAAAGGGTAATCCAAGAAAGAGGGCATTGCAGTAGTCCATCTTGGACGTGAGTGTGGCCTGGACAACAGTGCGGAAATCAGTGGCATGAAGAAGTGGTTTCAGATTTTTTAAGACATTTAATTTGTAGAATCCCTCTTTGAGCATAGCATTGATATGTTTTTTGAGGTTCAGTTGCTGAGCCTTGGATAGGTATGATGATTTGCACGAAATCTGCGTAGAAAAAGAAAGAATTTGAGGCCGAGTTCCGATAAGAGTTTGCAAAGGGGGGTAAGGTAAATATTAGAGAGGGTAGAGGAAAGGGAGGAGCACTGAGGGACTCCCCGGGAGAGAGCGTGGTAGGTGGACTCGGCAGTGCCTATCTTCACGGTGAATTGCCTATTGTCGAGATAGGATGAGAACCACTTGAGAGCCGTGCCGGAGAGGCCAATGTCAGCCAGGCGGGATAGGAGGTGATTGTGGTTTATTGTATCGAATGCCGCTGAAATGTCCAGGAGAGCAAGGATGTAGCTGTGGCCTTGATCCATTCCCCTAAGTAGGTGGTCGGTTAAGGAAAGGAGAAGAGTCTCAGTATTAAGATATTTGCGGAATCCGAATTGGGAGGAGTGGACAAGGTTGTTGGTTTCAAGGAAGTCAGTTAGTTGCGAGTTGACGACCTTCTCCATAACTTTTGAGATGAATGGGAGATTGGACGAAAGTTAGCAGGGTCCTTAGGATCTAATGAAGGTTTTTTTGAGTAGTGGTTTAACCTTGGCATGCTTGAGCGAGTCGGGGACAATGCCTGAGGAGAAGCAGCAATTGATGATGTCCAAAATGTGTTTGGAGATGGTGTCAGGTATAGTGAGGAGGGCTTTGGTGGGGATAGTATCTGAGGGGTGTGTTGCAGGTTTCATCTTTTTAAGGATTGAAGCAATTTCTGTGGATGAGACAGGGTCAAGGTCATAGAAGGAGACTGTTGTTGGAATGGCTCCTGTAGCTGATGTTGATCTGCACAGTCTCACTATCAGCTGGAAGGCCGTATCTGCCAGCGACCATTCCCCCGGGTCTAGGCTCTCCCTGCTGAGGTAGTCCGCTGAGACATTGTCTTTTCCCGTGATGTGGGAGGCCGAAATCCCTTGCAGATTTATTTCTGCTGGCTCTTGGTTCCTCCCTGGTGGTTGATATAGGCAATGGTTGTCACGTTTTCCGACATGACTGACTGACTCGCCTCGGGGTCTATGGCTGAATCGTAGGCAGGCTAGTCTGACCGCTCGAGCTTCCAGGCGGGTTATGTTCCATCTCGCCTCTTCCTTGTTCCACTGTCCCTGGGCTCCCCACCCTCACAGGCTCGCATCCGTGGTGAGTACGATTCAGTTCGGTGGGGATAGGTTTACTCCTCTGCTTAGGTGGTCTTCCTGTAGCCACCATTGGAGCTGGTCCCGAACCTGTCGGTAGCTGGAGGTGAATTGAGTAGTTCTGGGTGCTGGATTCCATCTTGCCAGTAGGGAACGTTGTAGCGGTCGCATATGGGCCCTTGCCCACGGAACGACTTCCAGAGTTGACGTCATGAGGCTGAGGACTTTGAGGTAGTCCCATACCTTGGGGCGAACCGAGGTCAACAGTTTTCACAATTGGCCCATTAGTTTCCTCCTCCTTGGAGGGGGGAGGAAGACCTTGTTCTGTTTGGTATCAAACCGGACTCCCAGGTACTCCAGTGACTGGGAGGGCTGTAGGGAGCTCTTGGCTGTGTTCACGACCCACCCAAGTTACTGTAGTAGATTCTTGACTCTGGTAGTCGCATGGTGACTCTCCTCTGGAGACTTTGCCCCGATCAGCCAATCGCCCAAGTAAGGATGTACTAGGACTCCTTCTTTCCTCAGTGTTGCCGCCACAACCACCATAATTTTGGCGAAGGTTCTAGGAGCGGTAGCTAGGCCGAAGGGTAGCGCCCGGAACTGGTAATGGGACCCAGTATCGCAAACCACAAGAATCGCCGGTGGTCCTGATGGACCGGGATGTGAAGGTAGGCTTCAGATAGGTCCAGGGAGGTTAAGAATTCTCCCGGTTGTACCACCATTATAACAGAGCATAGGGTTTCCATGTGGAAGTGTGGTACCCTCAGGTAACGGTTGATGGCCTTGAGGTCCAGGATGGGCCGGAATGCTCCTTTCTTGGGAACGATAAAATAAATGGAATAGTGGCCAGTATTTTGTTGGAGCGTGGGCACCGGGGCTATTGCCTTCAGGCTGAGTAGTCTTGCTAGTGAGGTTTCCACTGCCAGCCTCTTGGAGTGGTAGTGGCAGGGTGATCTCAAATTTGTTGGAGGGGTGCTTTGGAATTCCAGAGAGTACCCTTCTCGAATGATAGTTAGGACCCACTTCTCCGATGTTATCTCGACCCATCTTTGGTAGAAGGGGGCAAGTCTGCCCCCTGTGTCTTCTTCCTGTGGATGGGTCTGTGTCTTCTCATTGTAGGGTACCGCCAGAGCCTGCTCCCCTCTTAATGTGTCTGTTCCGAAAGGAATGAGACCTTCCTGAGGGGGGAGGTGCTTGTGACTGTGTGTTCTTGTAAGATCTAAAGCGCTGCAATCCTCTGCCCTTACTTCTTTTGGAGGAGGAGCGCTGAAATGTTCTTTTGTTCCTGTCTTCCGGTAGTCGGGGTACTGGAGATTCGCCCCATTTGTTGGCTAACTTCTCCAATTCACTTCCGAACAAAAGAGATCCTTTAAAAGGCATTCTCATCAGGTTCGCTTTGGATGTCGAGTCAGCCGACCAATTCCGGAGCTATAGTTGTCTTCTGGCTGCCACTTCTGCAACAACACCCCTGGCTGAAGTGCGCACGAGATCTGATGTGGCATCGGTGAGGAAGGAGACCGCAGGCTTCATCGTTTCTCCGGACATAGTTGCATCTCTGGAAAGGAGCAAACAGGAGCGTGCCACCAATGCGCAGCAGGAAGCAATTTGTAGCGGCATTGCTGATACGTCAAAGGACTGCTTATGGATGGATTCCGTCTGTCCTGAGTGTCCTTCAGTGACACTCCTCCCACCACGGAAATCATAGTGCGCTTTGAGACTGTGCAGATCATAGCGTCCACTTTAGGGAAGCATAGGACTTCCTTGGCCGTGGGTTCCAGCAAATATAGGGCTTCTAGGGCCCGCCCCCCTTTGAAGCTGGCCGCTGGAGCATTCCATTCCAGGTCAGTTCCTTGATGGGCTCCAACATAGGAAAGTAGCATGAGGCCTTATGGAGATACACCAAAATAGGGTTCATCTTTGGTTCCATTACAGGGTCCATGCCTGGAAGGCCCAGCGTCTTTAGAGTCTGGGACACAAGGGCTGGTAACTCGTCCTTGTGGAAGAATTGGTGCATGGTTCGGTATGGCTCCATCCCTGGGGGAAATTTCTCCTTCTTTCAGGGAGTCAGTTTCGTCCTCTGAGGTGTCTGGATCCCCATCAGGGGGGCTCATGGTTAGGAGAGGCATGTCTCGAGGAATCCGGGAGGTGCCGGGAATGGCTTGTGCTTCCCACAGAGGTTGAGTCGGGTGCGCCGCAGGGGCTGGTTGTGCCTGGACAAAGGTTTGCAGCCCCTTAAATTCCACCCAGGAGAAGGTTCCTGGGTCCATGTTGATCCCAGGAGGGGTTGTAGTGTAAGCCCCATAGGTGCCTTCCTGTGGGGGCGCAGAGTTGGAAATACATAGGTCCAGAGTACCATCATCAGTGGTTCCGGATCCCTCTCCTAGCTGTAGCAGGGTCTTGCTTTGGTTCCCAGAGACTGCTCGCACTGCTGGCATAGGAGGGATTCCAATTCAAGTTGCGCGGCTCTTAAGTGGCAGGCTGGACAAAGGGGGTGTCCCTTGGCTTTTTTGGATGGCGGTGCCATTGTTTGTGCGCATGTAGAGCTTCAACCTCGTCTGTGCGTGAAGGTATGTGCGCGGATGCACTTAGTTGTGCGCGCAGAAGTTATGCGTATGACTCCAATGTGCGTGCTGTTGTGCGCACAGCACAGATGTGCACGCAGCTCAGCGTGTGCGTTTATGAGTGCGCTCAAGTTAGGCGCCTCAGCCCTCTGGCCTGCCCCACATGTACTGCCGATCGAGGGGGGAAAATGGTGCAGACGACCCCGCTGACAAGATGGTGCCCCCCCCGGAGGGTCTCCACTTGTGTGGACCCTCGCACCGAATCGGGGCCTAGCCCAAGGAGGGCTGCTCAACCCGATTTTTTTTTTTTTTAATTTGTAAAATTTTTATTAAAACGAAAGACCAGGTTTAACAGACCATATGGAACAGCAACAGAACAGCAAAACTCAGTCCTCTATGGTCATAAAAAAAAAACAGACATACGTTGTCATACATTAGAAACTGCGCCAGATAAACAAATCAATAGTCTACACTGCAAAGATAGAAACCTGAGACAATGACAATGCTATAGTTTAACATACCCACCCCCCCCCCCCCCCCCCATGCCTCAATGATGCGCAATTTAGGAAAAGGTAGGGAGAATCACATCACAAAGGGACAGATAAATATGCTTAAACAGAAATGGGGTCACTACGGTCCCGGTAAAGCAGAGGTCATGGACGAATGCCACCGTTGGTAGGGGCGCCAGATCATATCAAATCATGAAGTCTGATTGTGCTTAAATGCTGTGATTTTTGAGATTAAAAAAATGGTATGCACCCTATGTTGTACGGCTGCTTTTGTGGGAACAGTGGGGGATCTCCACAGCCGCGCAATTTCACAACGGCTGGCAGTGAATACGAACTGAGCCAGCTTATTTTGGTCCGCAGAAAGCCCTTGGAGTTTAGCACCCAATAACGCCTGCGCAGCCGTGGGCATGGGCATCCCTGGCAGAATATCACCCAGCCAGTGGAATATGGTGCGCCATAGCGTCTGTAATTTAGGACAATCCCACCACATATGATAATAACTACCCACAATGGAACATAACCGCCAACAGAGATCTGGGTACAAAGGCGTAAACTTATGTAATCGTACTGGAGTCATATACCACCGATACAGTACTTTATAAGAGTTCTCTATGAGCGAGGCGGCTATGTAGCCTTTACCCATGGTTTGAAAGAGAGTTTTCCAAATCTGTGGGGACCATGTTACCTGCAGGTCCCGTTCCCACAATAATTGGAACTTGTAGTTAGGTATGGATTGGGGCAACAGCATGTGGTAGATCTGAGACAGGGGCCGTGAACAAGTATTCGCCCTTTCACAGAGCTTTTCAAAGGCAGATTGTTCAGAGTTAAGATGCACCGCCAGCATATGAGTCTTCGCAAAATGGGTTAATTGAAAATATGAATATATTGCAGAATCAGGCAGGGAGTAAGCCTGCTGTAAGTCAGGGAAAGGACGTATAAAAGTGGAACCCCAAATGTGCCCCCAATGATGAATACCCCGTCTCCGCCAAACGCTAAAAGCAGAACTCTCAAAACCAGGGCGAAAAGCCTTGTTAACGTATAAATTGGTACTGGAATGGTATTCCCTGTTACCCACCAAAGTAGAGCGATACCTATGCCATAATTGTAGTAACATGTAAGTGGTGGGGGGAAGGAGCCCAGCCGGGTCAATTAACCAAGTAGACTTAGGTTGCCAGAGAAAGCTTTGGATAGGGGTAGACCCTAACAATGCTTGAGCAAATAAAACCCACGATTTGGGGCGTCGGGTCATGTGCAAGTCCACTAACTTTTTGAACTGAGCAGCCCGAAAATAGCGGGAAAGGTCCGGCACACCAAGCCCCCCACTCAATTTGGAGCGCATAAGCACCTCTCTGGCAACCCTCGGTCTTCTGCCCGCCCATATGAAAGCCATGCATCTCGTTTGCCACTGCCGAAGCAAGGAGGGGGGGACCAGAACTGGGAGGGTCTGAAAGAAATAGAGAAGCTTTGGCAGAACATGCATTTTAAAAACTGCCATTCTGCCCAGCCAGGAGATGTGATATCTGCTCCATTCTTCCAGATCCTTGTCTAGCTGTTTCCATAAAGTTGCATAATTAATGACCAGTAGATCCTTAGTGACGCTCAACTGAATCCCCAAATATTTGATTTGGGAGGGAGCCCATTTAAAGGGAAACAAGTGCTGTAAATGCCGGACTAGCCTGGGGGAGAGGGAGAGGTTAAGAATCTCAGACTTGTCCCAATTAACCTTAAAGCCGGAGACGCCACTGAAATAATCCATGTCGCCCATAAGCCCCTCCAAAGAAGTTTCCGGATCTGTGAGTGTGAATAAGATGTCATCAGCATAAAGGGATACCTTAATAGAGGTAGCACCCAACTCGACGCCAGTGATACTGGGGTTGCGGCGGACATTAATGGCAAAGGGTTCAAGAAAAAGGGCAAAAAGTAGTGGGGATAAGGGACATCCTTGCCTAGTTCCCCTTTGGACAGGGAAAGGCGCGGAATAACCCCCATTAACCTTCAAACAGGCTCTGGGAGAATCATACAGTTGGCGGAGCCAGGTCAAAAAGAAAGCACCAAATCCCATGCCCTCTAGCGTTTGAAAAAGAAAAGGCCAATGTACCATATCGAACGCCTTCTCAGCGTCGATGGATAAGGCTAAGGCTGGGATGTGGTGCCTCTGTACGGCCCAGATGGCATCTAAAATTCTATGGACATTGTCCGCAGTGGTTCTTCCGGGAATGAACCCCACCTGATCTACATGTACCAGTTGAGCAATAAAACAATTCAGGCGGTTAGCTAAGATTTTAGCTAGTAACTTAACATCGATATTTAAAAGGGAGATTGGTCCGTACGACCCACAAACTGTGGGGTCACGCCCGGGCTTCGCCAAGAGCGTGATCCCCGCTGTATTTGCTAAGGCGGATAAGGGAGCCCCTGCCCGTAAAGAGTTAAAATACCTTAGTAGTAGGGGCGACAACGCCGTGGCAAATTTCTTATAAAACCTCGGGGTATAGCCATCGAGCCCCGGAGATTTTCCCAGCTTAAGAGAATGAATAGCCTCCTCCAGCTCGAAGGCGGTGATATCCTTATCCAGAAACTGCCTTTGGGCAGACGTTAAAGTAGGAAGTGGAGTTTGGGATAGATAGGCTGCAATGGTACCCGCCTGGATAGTGGGATCACGACTATATAATTGAGAGTAGAACTGGTGAAAGCGCTGTCTAATGGAGGAGTCATCGGTAAGCATCTGCCCCGTGTGAGTTTTGAGTTTAGAGATAAAGGCCTGGGAGCATTTGCGTTTAAGTGTTTGGGCAAGGTATCTACCGGCTTTATTTCCGCCTTCAAAAAATTTTTGTTTAGCAAGCTCCAACTGATGAGCGATTTTGGCCGAATCCAGAGCCATTATACGATCTTTAAGCTCCTGAATAGACCCTTTCAAGGTAGAGGAAGCCGTACCACGCATATGCGTCCGTTCTAGCTTCCGCAGGGTAGTCAGTAGCGTCTGGCGCTCCCCCTCCCTCTGTTTTTTAACATAAGTCGCTCTGGCTATTAGGGATCCCCTAAGAACACATTTCAGACATTCCCATAATGTCCCCGGGGTAACGTCCCCTACATCATTGAGCCTGGTATATTCCTGTATCTCGGACACCAATTGTTTGTGAAATGCACTATCTTCTAAAAGCGAGTCATTAAGACGCCAGTACTTATGACCGGGATCATGTTGTTGCAAACGCAACCTGAACCAAATAGGAGCATGGTCAGACCACACGATAGGTTCAATATCCACCTCCCGCACAGCCGTGATTCTCGCTTTATCGATTATAAACATATCAATACGGGAGTAGGTGTTGTGTGGAGTTCAGTAATAAGAATAGCAGCGAGAATTGGGAAAGCGGGCACGCCAAATATCCACCCCCGCAATCAAGGTGAGAATGTGTTTAAGAGCTTTCCGAGACCGGGTGGAATCAGAGCTAGTTCCAGTAGAATTATCTGCCTGCGGGTTGAGTGTTAAATTGAAATCGCCCCCCAATATGACACTGCCCTCCGCTTTGTCTTGCAAAACTGAATATAGTGTGTCATAAAACTCTGCTTTGTGAGAGGTCGGGCCATATACAGAGCAAAAGGCAAAAGCTTCCCCCCCTAGGAGCACGTTAAGCAGGAGATAACGACCTTGGGGATCCGAATATGAGCCACGAAGCTCAAAAGGTACCGAGCCACGTATGAGTATTCCCACCCCAGCATATTTGGAAGCGGGCGTTGCCGCGGCCCAATATTGGTTAGGGAAAGCAGTAGAGCGTAAAAGACCCTCATAGCGCTGCCTAAGATGAGTTTCTTGCAGGAAAATCACATCAGCTGATAACCTCCCCATCTCCTGGAACAGAAGCAGACGCTTGCGCCCCGAATTTAATCCTTTCACATTAAGTGAGGCAAATGTCACTGTAGTCATGGTTAGTGTAACCTACCACCCACCAGAACATATACCTAACCCCTACTAACCAGGGAGTGAGCCCCCAAAAAGATCCGCCCCCCCCCCCCCCACCAGACCTAATAGCAAGACACATATAATTGAGGCAAAACACCCCTCCCCCCTCCCCCATCATCCCCGAAGCCACCCAGGAAGGAATTACTCGTTCCTGGAAATAATGGGAGGAAGTCACCATACCGGGTGAAGGATCCTCCCCTCCCCAGAGCCTGAAAAAGAAAGTTAGAAACAAGTGCTAACATGGCTGTAACAGAGATTACCCACGGAACAATATAACCAAGGAACCCGAGGAGCTAAAGTACCCCCGCATGTCCCTGCCATAGTGCAAAAACAAAACTGGATCATCACTAAGAACAGCACAGTCCAGGAATTCAGGTAAGAGAGTCGGACCGCAGGTCTCCGCTGATGTTTCTGCGCAGTCTGTGGCCACCTTTAGCAACCCTTTGCCAACGAGGAGCTGCAGGCTTGGAGGTCGTGGCAACAGCAGTTTTTAAGCCAGAAAGGTCCACCGTTAGGCCTGCCTCTTTCAAGGCCTGTGCCGCGGCTTCCAGAGTGCGTACTTTAAAGGAACGGCCTTCAACTTGGAACCATAAGCTGAAAGGAAATAGCCACCGGTAACGAATGGATGCTGCTGATAATGCTGAGGTGATGGGCCGGAACTCGAAGCGCTTCCGTAAGGTGCTGGAGGCCAGGTCTGCATAGACAGAAATTTCATGATCATTCCAGGACCAGGTGCGGTGTTTTCTTGCTGCAGTAGCAATTTGTTCTTTATAGGTAAAGGAGTGAAAGCAAACAACGATATCCCGTGGCCGGTTGCCAGTCCGGGGTCCCAAGGTCCGATGAGCTCGGTCAATCCGGGAGTCCGGAGGAGAAGATCCGCCAGTACCGCCAGCTGCTCCAGCCTCGCCAAGAATCAGAGTACAAATTTGCTGTATAATCAGAGGACAGTCAGAGTATTCAGCAGTGTCAGGGATGCCCTTGAAGCGCAGATTGCACCTCCGGGACCTGTTTTCCAGGTCTTCCAGTTTATCCTCGAGCTCCCCCTGTGAGGATTTGAGAGCGGCCACCTCCTTATGCTGGTGAGTCCAACGCTCCTCATGGTCATCCAACCGGGTGTCCGCCTCATCTATCCTGCGGCACAGGTCCGCATGGTCCTCCCTCATCTCTTGCAGGGTGACAGCAATTTCCTTTTTAAAAGATTTTATGTCTTGCCTTATTTCCATGAACCATGAACGCATTTCGGAGCGAGATGGCAGCGATGAGTCCAGGGTGTCCGAGGGCCCCTCTTCACCCCCGGAGCTCGCCGAATCACGTGCGTCCGCCATTTTGGGATCCTGCGGTGCCGACACTTCTCCCCCTTTAGTATAGGAAAACTTCTGGAAGTCAATCGGTTTTTTTTTACCCGTCATGTGCCCGCTTGCTTCCACTGCCAGGATCGGGTAAAAACGCTCAGTTTCGCGTGGGCAATCGCGGCGAAAAGGGGCTAAATCGCTCCGGGGAACGGGAGCTCCGTTAAGAGGCAGCCGGCATGGGAAGTGACGTCACTTCCTCCGCTCAACCCGATTTTAAACCTCGGCGGGAGGAAGATCGATACGGCTATTCGAGCCTTGGAGACCGGAGACTTAAAAGTAAAAGTTTCTACCTTACCTGGTCTCGGCGCTTACCGGTCACATGCCGGGCAGTCTCCAGCTGCATGGGGAGAGGGGAATACCTTCACCGCCGCGGTCGAATCTGCACCCGCTTCCTTTCAGCCACCCTGGGGGGCTAAGTCCACGCCGGGAGCCAGCTGCCAGACCAAGGCTCACCTCTGAGGAATATCAAGAATCACCTCAGGAAAGTCTTGACTATGGGAGGGACCCTTAGGTTTCACCGAAGGAGAAGCGGGTCTCTCTTACAGGTAATTTTCCTTCTTTCTTGTTGTAAATGTTACACTATTCTCTTTTGGATAGTGTCTGCATCTGCTATGGAGACTGAGAAATACTGAAGAGCTGAGCTTGCTGCACGGGTATATGTAGGGTGACATCAGCTTTGAAATCTGACTCAGTCTCCCATCTGCTATCAGGAGAGCACAAAACCCATTGGTCCTGAATCCATCTGCCTACACACTAGGAAACTGGAATTTCTAGAAGAAACTGATTAAACCATAAACGGGGTTTCTTTTCAATCCATCATAGTATGTTTTAGCAGGTTAAGACAACTGCAATCGCCACCAAGGATAGCATCAAACGAACAGAGATGTGTCATGCACCAAACTGGCCCTATCTGTACTCAGGGTTATACAGACATGGTCAACCTCATAGCTTACCCACATCTATTCTGTAGTGTACACAAATGAATTCCAAATGCTGTTTAGTTGTCATTTTTCTTAAGTACTGTATAGTAAGTTATAATATAATTAGATACAATAAATTACTCCTAGGGGGATTCTGCACACAAAAACTTAAAATTCTGCAAACTTTACATTGGTCAAAACAACAGAATTTACATGGCAGTCTAAGTAATTAGATTTTAAATTAATACAGAAGAGTTATTAGATGTAGAATTTTAAATTAAATATTTTCAGCAGAATTTCCCTACAAATTCACTGTAAGAGCATCCCTTCAACTCGCTCTCCCTACTCCCCTGGCCACTTTGCGCTCTCAGGTCCCAACTCCTCCACCTGCCAGTATCTCACCCCTCCACCTCTAGGCTCAATCCCTTCCACTCGATAGAGTGGGACTGGTGATAGTTTGACCCCGTTCTCAGTACTGCCCCTCAAATAGGCTCCCTCTGTCCCTCCCTCTCTCTAGTACATATACACAAACCCTCAGACAGGCTCCTTCACTCTCTTGCACACACACACACATCCCCTCATACAGGGTCCCTCTCTCTTGCATACACATCCACAAAAGATTCCTCTCTCTCTCATGCATACATCCTCACACAGGCTACCTATGTCTCTTATATGCACCCCTTCACACAGGCTCTGTCTCACACAAACAATCCCTTCACACAGGCTAGCACCCTCACAAACACACAATCCCTTTTTCATACACACGCGCTCCCAATCTCTCACACATACACACTCCTTCACAATCTCCTCATATAGGCTCCCTCTCTCTGGTATCCACACTCACTCAAGCATCCCCCCCCCCCCCCACGCATGCTCTCACACCCTCCCTGCTCACCCCTCTCCCCCCTCCCCCACACACACACATTCACTCTCACCAGGGCCTTCATCTTTGCCACAAGCGGAGCATACTCCATTTGCGACACACTGGGGCCCCTCCATCATCGCTGCAAGTGGAGCGCATCCTGCAGCATACGGGGGCCTTTATATTTTCGCCACGAATGATGCGCGGGGGCCTTCATCTTTGTGCACTCCATTCGCGGCATGCCAGGGTCTCCTCTGCCATTTTCTGCACAGAATTCCCCCAGGACTAAATAAATTGCAGAAAATATGTAATGAAATATGCTTATTCAGGACAGAAAAGAGGAACTGCTTTGCACTGTACCTGTATGGCAGCACAGAGGGGAGTATTTGTACTTTACCTTAAATGAATTAAAAGTACTAATTTTACATTTATAAGTATTAAAATTCTCATATTTCTACTTTTAAAAGGAATACCACATAAAATGGACACCTGCATCCCATGTTTGCTACTACTTAAATAGCAACAAATTTTTCTCAAACAGGCAAAAAACAGTTGAAAAGCTCTGTAGTGACCTTGTGCAAACATCAGCAATTCCTTCTACAAGATCTTCATGATGCAAGACTCCCTTTCACTCATGCTAGAAAGGAAACCACTTTAAAAAGTATTGCTAACACAAGCCATCCGTACCAGGCAACTATTCTGTATTATATATGGAAAGACAGAAACCCATAACTTGGTACTTTATCAGAGACTAGGAAAATGTGGCAAAGAGATACACGTCCAAATTATCCTTGGTAGCACTAGCCTGAATAAAAATACACAACCTCAGCTAAATATTTTTGCCTGTTTGATTTTGTCAGTTTCATTTTTATTTTATATTTTATTTCTTGTTACATTTTATTTACGTATAGTAGTGTAAACGCAAGAATTAAATGACAAAGCAAGCATAAATCTTTTAAATATGTGCCTGTTTATATTACAACTTACGAGTTCCAGGAAGAGCTCTTTATGCAAATATTAAGAACAGCATTAGCAGAAAATTTGAGACACTTAGTTCATATTCAACATACACTGGCTCATGAGTGAGGTTAATTCTTCTCATGGTATGCGTAAAACAAACCAACTGGAGACACTAACCAGAAAGAAAATATTCCAGACTCATTCTTTATGCTAAAAAAAAAAAAAAAATCCCTGCTTAACACAATCTTAGCAACACACCACTAGGTGTGCATCACTAGGTTTTGACTGGCAATAAGCTATTCTTCTTCCTATAGCATTCTCTAAATAGCTCAACTCTCCAGGGATTTACAAAGCATGCTGAGGAAAACAAACCTAACCACAACCATTTTCTCAATGCAAGACAACTAAATACACAGTCAACCAATTTGAAGGCAGTACAAACCGGCAAAAACCTTATCTGGCGGCTCAGTAACAGGCCAATACAGTACAGTGCGCTCCGACGGACTGGACGCGCGTTTTCCCTTACCCCTTTATTCACTAAGGGGAGGAAAACACGCGTCCAACCCACGGCACCTAATAGCGCCCTCAACATGCAATGCATGTTGAGGGCCCTATTAGGTATGCGCGCAGGATACAGAAAGTAAAATGTGCAGCCAAGCCGCACATTTTATTTTCAGAAATTAGTGCCGACCCAAAGGTCGGCGCTAATTTCTTCCGGCACCGGGAAAGTGCACAGAAAAGCAGTAAAAACTGCTTTTCTGTGCACCCTCCGACTTAATATCATAGCGATATTAAGTCGGAGGTCCCAAAGAGTAAAAAAAGTAAAAAAAAAAAAAAAAAAATTGAGTTCGGCCCGTGTCTGTCGGGTCGAAAACCGGACGCTCAATTTTGCCGGCGTCCGGTTTCCAAGCCCATGGCTGTCAATGGACTCGAGAACCAACGCCGGCAAAATTGAGCATCGGCTGTCAAACCCGCTGACAGCCGCCGCTCCTGTCAAAAAGGAGGCGCTAGGGACGCGCTAGTGTCCCTAGCGCCTCCTTTTACCCGGATCTACCGCTGGACCTAATTTAAATACTGAATAGTGCACACCGGCGAGTGGCCGGTGCACGCGCCGGGAGAGCGGGCGCCCGCTCTCCCGCAGACTTTACTGTATCGGCCTGTAAGAGAGCTGTGAACTTTGCGGAAAACCTGGGTTAAATTTCCAGCTCAAATCTTCTGATCAGGCCAGCTAGGGATACTGTGGAGAAAATAGGGGAGGACATCTCAGCCATCGCTCAACAGTGACACCTCCTGGCTGCACTCAGCATATTCCCAATAGGCTCTGCGGCCCTTGGCCAAAGGCAATCACTGGAATGGCAGAGTTACAGGTCTATCCAGTACCGAGTGGTAGGAAGAGCTGCGTTAGTGCCCGGCGCACCCGCGGTTGCCGCAAGCACAGTGCAGCTCACCTACCGCTCAATCCTGAACTATAATTTCATGCAAATGTAAACCGCGTCTAAGAAGGGTCCGTGAAGCGTTAGGCCCACGCGACCCATTTTACTGGATAGAGCGCCTATACAGTATCCTGGGTGCGCCGGCCTAACGCTTCATGCCACGCTGGTATCTGTCATTTCAAATGTCATTTGAAATGACAGATACCAGGAAGTCGGGACTGCCAGTCCCCCCTCCCCTCCTCCCGAAGCAGGGCGCGAAAAGCAGCCTTGCTCCGGGAGGAGGGGAGAAGGGACTGGCAGTACGAAGCGACTTACTTTTTGCACCCCCCTCCGGACATTGGTCCTCTCCTGCCTCCAGCTGCTCGTGAAGATGGACGCCTGCAAAAAGTAAGTTGCTTCGCCCCTTCACACTGTCAGTGTCTCTTCTTCCCTCCTCCCGGAGCAAGGCTGCTTTACGTGCCCTGCTTCGGGAGGAGGGAAGAAGAGACACTGACAGTGTGAAGCGGCGAAGCAACTTACTTTTTGCAGCCCCCATCGGACATCGGAGGGGGCTGCAACGGTTTTTTTCGCTTTTTTTTTTTGCTTCGGGAGGAGGGGAGAGGACTGGGGCTGCCCCGGAGACCGGCACCCATGATCGCGGCCGGGGCAGGTGAGCGGGGGCTGGGGGAAAGCTTGCCGCCTACCCTTACCCCTGCCTCTATCGCAGGGGTAAGGGTAGGCGGTAAGTTAGCAGGTTAAACGTGCGACAAAACGGCAGGGAAAGATAGCGATAGTCGGGGCGCGGGTTACGGGATGCTAGGGAATAGCTAATTCGCTCGTTTGCATGCAATATACATGCCGCGTGCGGAAGGGGTTGATCGGGGATTTTAGGACGCGGTAGGAGTAGGTTAAAGGGGATTCGGGATCGCAGGAAGGGCTAACGCGGCCGGAAAGTGAGTAGAATGCGGGTTAGGAGCGGGGTACACGCGGCCGCACTTTACTGGATAGACCTGTTAGATGGAGAACTATAAATTAAAACGGAAAATCGTGGATAGGTGCGATTGAAGGCTCCTAGTTTAATCCAATAGAAACAGTTTCTGATTAAGTTGGAAGCGTAAAAGAGCAGAAACTACCAGGACAAAAAAATTAATGAAAACAAAATGGGCTAAGTTAAAAAATTATTCTACTTTAATTTTCAAATGAAGAGCAAAACATAGCTATGTTTAACCAATTTTTTTTACAATATATTCTATTTTAATCCCAGCTAAAAAGAGTCAACATAGGATAACTTCAATCTAGGCCCAGTGACTATGAGTGTTGGCACAATTGAGATGTGTGCATATTGAGCTTGAGTGTACAATGTGGTAGTAGAGAATAGATTGACTATCCAGACATGGGCAGAGCTGGAGAGTACAGGGAAAGAGGAGCAGAGCTGGAAAGGAGAGGGAGGGGCAGAGCTCAATTTGTATACCAAAAGGGCATCTTTCCTCTATTATAGATAGAAGTTGTCACTAGTTTCTTCAGATGAAAATACTTTTAACAAATTTGCTAATAATTTCCCTGATTTGTTGCACCACTGAAATAATCTGAATTTATAATAAAGCAACCCGTTTTTGGCTCTAATTTCCAATAAGTCATTCAGTCTCTTTCTAGCATTTACTAAATGTTTGCTTGATATCTGGAGTAAAGTCACAAATATGTACTCTTTTTAACTGTTACCTTTATCGTGAGTTCTTATAGCTTCCCATATTGCGCCTTTCTTTTTTCCACTTGATAAACTATAACATGTCCAGGAGTACCGCTTTTGTAGCCTTCCAGTAGGTTAGAACATCTATCTCTGGGGCCGAAGCAATACAGTGCGCTCAGCTAATGCAATAAGGGGATTAGCGCCTATTTAATGTGCGTCCAACGCGGACTGAATGGGATAGCGCTCATCACATGCAAATGCATGTGAATGAGGCTATTACTCATTTACTCCAAATGCAAAAAAATAAATGTGCGTCTCCAGGCAGGAGTTAATAGCTGAGCGCATTGAAAAGAAGTACTTATTTTAAAAGTTTAAAAAAAAAAAAAAAAAAAACTCAGGCGGCTGCATTACGAAAACCGATGCCGATAACTGCATTGGTGTTCATAACCGGCAGTCTGCCGGTAACCGTAGGGTCGTGTTAGCAAGGAGGCATGAGGGTCACGCAAGCGACCCTTGTGCCTCCTTGCTAACGCTACCCCCTAATTATAATATAGCATGGTGCCCCCCTTGTGGGTACCATATGCACATTAAGAAAGCAGGTACTGACTTTTCAGCACCCACTTTCCACACTTTTTTTTTTTTTTTGCATCGGCCCCTCTGGTACGACATTATTTCAATATTCCTTCCATTTAAGTGACAAAAAGTCCTTGAATTTCCTATCATAATATAAGGTCGGTGACATTCTCCAAGTCATTCTACCAGTTTTTATTTCTACACACTTTTGAGTGAGCAACAGAACGGAATGATCTGAGTATGGCACTTCTTGCATAGCACAAGAACCTATTTTAATAAACTATCGTTCATCTATCTAAAAAATAGTCTAGCCTAGAGTACATATGATGGGCGTTTGAATAAAAAGAAAAGTCTGAGTCCTCAATATGCCAAGTGCACCAGGCATCTATCAATTTATTATCTCAGGAACTGGATTTAACACCTATCTTTTTTTATTCTTTTTATATTGTTTTGTGGTTTGCAATCTACTAGAGGATTGTTAGTTCCCCTTCCATTACACATGTACTCTTTCCAACATACCAATTTTGCAATGAGTTTTGCAAAATGAGCATTTGCGTATTTTTTGGGTGCATACACATTAACTAACATCAGCTTAACATCATATAAAGAGCCCAGCATTAAAAGTACCCTCTCTTTATCAATGATTTGTTTCTCAAACTGAAAAGGTAAATTCTTATTGGATTAAGGTTGCAATCCCTCTTTCCCTGGATGAACATGAATAGCAACTGACCCACCCACTCCTTCCTGAACTTTGCATGTTCAGTATCCAGTTAAATGCATTTCCTGAAGAAATGCAATATCAGTCTTCTGCTTTTTTAATCCTGCTAGGACTTTTTTCCAGTTAATTGGTGAATGCAGACCATGAACATTTAATGAACTGAAACGGATTAACACCATTACTTCAACATTTTTTTTGTATTTTCACCAAATAAAAACATTTTAAAAGGTGAATGGATCCCCTCCAAGCCCAGGTCCCCTACCCTCAAATTCTCTCCACTTAATTGCACAAAAATAAACTGAGCTACAAACAGCCCATTTAGAATCTGCCTCCGTTTAAGATGTGAATTAACACATTCACACACTAATCCATTCACACAAACATGAAAAGAAAGAGTATCACTCCACAATCCATTTCTTCAGTTTCCATCTCAGGCAGGACCAACAGGTCTCTCTAACTTATATGCCTTGATAATCACTTTTTAGCTGTGCGGATCCCGCAGACCTCTCAAATCCAACAAAAATTCATAACTTGAAACTGTGATCACAAGAACTAATGCTACAACATTAGGTTAGGTTAGGGCTGTTCAGCTTGGAGAAGAGACGGCTGAGGGGGGATATCATAGAGGTCTTTAAGATCATGAGAGGTCTTGAACGAGTAGATGTGACTCGGTTATTTACACTTTCGAATAATAGAAGGACTAGGGGGCATTCCATGAAGTTAGCAAGTAGCACATTTAAGACTCATCGGAGATAATTCTTTTTCACTCAACGCACAATAAAGCTCTGGAATTTGTTGCCAGAGGATGTGGTTAGTGCAGTTAGTGTAGCTGGGTTCAAAAAAGGTTTGGATAAGTTCTTGGAAGAGAAGTCCATTAACTGCTATTAATCAAGTTTACTTAGGGAATAGTCACTGCTATTAATTGCATCAGCAGCATGGGATCTTCTAGGTGTTTGGGTAATTGCCAGGTTCTTGTGGCCTGGTTTGGCCTCTGTTGGAAACAGGATGCTGGGCTTGATGGACCCTTGGTCTGACCCAGCATGGCAATTTCTTATGTTCTTATGTGACACCTTGAATATTATTTCCAGACCCCCATAGTTTTGGGACAAAATGTACTCAAGTAACAAAATATTTGTACTTGGGATATATCAAACTGTGTACATGCAGCTAATTTCAATTGCACTCTGCTGCTTGTTATACGGCGAGCTGCACCAAGAAAAGTTGAGCTTCCTTCCCAGTCGTGAGCACCTTTGATGTTCCATTGTGAAAAACTATTTCATTGGAAATTGTAAAGAGAATTTAATGCCCTTTTGATATAGTTGAGAGCAGTATGGCGAGCATTCTTTTCTGGCCGCCATAACTTTTGCAGAAAAATCTGGGAAGATTAGAATCTTTGCATTGTCATATAAAAGTTCTTTATACTTCCGAAATGCAAGTAGAATTTTTTTTTTATCCATGTGATTAAGATATCTTGTGATGATCTGTTGGTTAACCCATGAGGCCCACTCTATGCGCTTGCTCTATTAATATCTTTCTATCTTGCGCATTTACTCCCAACACGCCCGGAAGCCACAATTTGCAGAAATTCTGCAGCCCATCATTCTGAAGACTGAAATACCAACTATTTGAAGATTATTCCTCCTTCTATTCTCAAAGTCGTCAACCTTCTCTGGCAGCCTTTTATTTTGGACTGTCAGTGACATCACAGCCTTGTCAGTATCATCTATTTTTTCTTTAAGCTCATCCAAGGATGATTGAAGCTTTTTCAATTGCTCTGTTACCATGGTGGGTCACAGCCTTGGCGAGATTTTTAACGTGTCAGTCAGGCCTTCTGCATTGGAGCTCGCCTCCGGTGCCCATTTTTCTTCGCTCACGGCACCCACTTTTTCTGCTCCCATCTCTTTGGTTGAGTAGACATATCTTCTGGTATCTGAAAAACAAAAATTGTCCATGTATCCTACTACACCTTCAATCAAAAAATTCTATCCAGAGCAAGAGACATGAACTAAAACAACGAATCTTCGGATTCAAGGGAGTGAGTGGAGAATGCTTCCTATCGAGATGTCATCATCACCGGAAGCCAGATAGAAGCTGTCACTAAGAAAAAAATATTCTGAAATTCAAGATCAATATTCTCCTTTTCCCATTACCATGTAGAACACACCTATAAGAACAAAAGAAGTTGCCAAACTGGGTCAAACCGAGGGTCCATCAAGCCCAGCATCCTATTTCAAACAGTGGCCAATCCACGATACAAGTACCTGGCAAGTATCCAAACACATTAAATAGTCCCCATACTACTAATGCTGGTAATAAGTAGTGGCTATTATCTAAGTCAACTTGACTAATAGTAATTTATGGACTTCTCCAGGAACTTGTCAGAACTTTTTTTTTTTTTTAATTTTATTTTTCTTAATTTTTCAAGTTACATGATTCAACATTACATTGAATTTTAAAACAAGAAATAAGGTCCACATACTTATTAACCTATATAGGAAGCAAAGAAAAAATAATTATTCTCTTATTTCCATCTTACAATACAAGTTAATGGGGGAGGTTATACTAAAGCAAGTTTTCCAATATAACAATTTACCACAAATTAAAGGTAAGCAGATTTAATTATATCATTCCAACTATATTTGGGTTTGAGACTGACTTTCCCCCCCTTTGACTCCGGTACTCCTCTAAAAACCTCTCTAAATGTTCGGGTTCATAATATACATATCTTGCACCTTCTACATACATTACCGTCTTACATGGAAACCTTACAGCTATTTGGATACCAAACGTTCTTGCCTGATTAGCTAAAACCAAAAATTTTTTACATCTCAGTTGAGTTTCCTTGGCCACATCGGGGTATATCCATATCTTTTGTCCCAGGTATAAAGAGGTTCTTTTACCCAAAAACAATTTCAAAATTTTTTCTCTTTCAGAAGAAAGGGAACATTTTACCAAAAGTGTTCCCCTCTTTTCTATCTGGGCACTAAAAGAGGTCTCTATCAATTCCGTTACATTTAAAGACAGGCTAAGAGAGAATTTAAAAAGAAGTTGGCCAAAGAGGCAAAAACTCACAGTAAAAATTTTTTAAATATATCTGAAACAGGAAGCCTGTGAGGGAGTCAGTTGGATAGTTAGATGATAGAGGGGTTAAAGGGGCACCTAGAGAACATAAGGTCATAGCGGAAAGTAAACATTTTCTTTGCTTCAGTGTTTACTGAAGAGGATGTTGGGGAGATACCAGTTCTGGAGAAGGTTTTCATGGGTAATGATTCAGATGGACTGAAACAAATCACCGTGAACCTAGAAGATATGGTAAGCCTGATTGACAAACTGAAGAATAGTAAATTACCTGGACCAGATGGTATACACCCCAAGGTTCTGAAGGAACTCAAAAATGAAATTTCAGATCTATTAGTAAAAATGGCTAATGTAACCCCAATATTTAAAAACAGCTCCAGGGACGATCCAGGAAACTACAGACCAGTTAGTATGACTTCAGTGCCAGGAAAAATAGTGGAAAGTGTTCTAAATATCAAAATCACAGAACATATAGAAAGACTTGTTTTAAAGGAACTAAATCAGCATGTCTTTACCCAAGGCAAAATCTGCCTTCACTTTTTTGGAAGGAGTTAACAAACACATAGATAAAGGTGAACCAGTAGATGCAGTGTATCTGGATTTTCAGAAGGCGTTTGACAAAGTTCCTCATGAGAGGCTTCTAGGAAAAGTAAAAAAGACATGGGATAGGTGACGATGTCCTTTCGTGGATTACAAACTGGCTAAAAGACAGGAAACAGAGAGTAGGATTAAATGGACAATTTTCTCAGTTTAAGGGAGTGGGCAGTGGAGTGCCTCAGGGATCTGTATTGGGAACCATACTTTTCAATATATTTATAAATGATCTGGAAAGGAATACAAGTGAGGTAATCAAATTTGCAGATGATACAAAATTATTCAGAGTAGTTAAATCACAAGCGGATTGTGATAAATTGAAAGAAGACCTTGAGAGACTGGAAAATTGGACACCCAAATGTGAATCAGTTATTTACTCTTTCGGATAATAGAAAAACTAGAGGGCACTCCATGAAGTTAGCATGTGGCACATTTAAAACTTATCAGAGAAAGTTCTTTTTCACTCAACACACAAACTCTAGAATTTTTTGCCAGAGGATGTGGTTAGTACAGTTAATGTAGCTGTTTTTAAAAAAGGATTGGATAAGTTCTTGGAGGAGAAGTCCATTACCTTCCATTGATTAAGTTGACTTAGAGAATAGCCACTGCTCTTACTAGCAACAGTAGCATGGAACAGTCTTAGTTTTTTGGGTACTTGCCAGATTTTCATGGCCTGGATTGGCCACTGTTGGAAACAGGATGCTGGGCTTGATGGACCCTTGGTCGGACCCAGTATGGCATGTTCTTATGTTCTTAATGTGGATAAGTGCAAGGTGATGCATATAGGGAAAAATAACCCATGCTATAGTTACACAATGTTAGGTTCCATATTAGGAGCTACAACCCAGTAAAGAGATCTAGGTGTCATAATGGATAACACATTGAAATTGTCAGTTCAGTATGCTGCAGCAGTCAATAAAGCAAACAATGTTGGGAATTATTATAAGGGGAATGGTGAATAAAACGGAAAATGTCATAATGCCTCTGTATCGCTCCATGGTGAGACCGCACCTTGAATACTGTGTACAATTCAGGTCACCGCATCTCAAAAAAGATATACGGTAGTTGTGATGGAGAAGGTGCAGAGAAGGGTGACCAAAATGATACAGGGGGTTGGAACAGCAACTCTGAGAAAAAGCAGAAGAGGTTAGGGCTGTTCAGCTTGGAGAAGAGACGGCTGAGGGGGGATATGATAGAGGTGCTTAAAATCATGAGAGGTCTAGAACAGGTAAATGTGAATCGGTTATTTACTCTCAGATAATTGAAGGACTAGGGGGCACTCCATTAAGTTAGCAAGTAGCACATTTAAGAGTAATCAGAGAAAATTCTTTCACGCAACGCACAATTAAGCTCTGGAATTTGTTAGTGTAGCTGGATTTAAAAATGGTTTGGATAAATTCTTGGAGAAGTCCATTAACTGCTATTAATCAAGTTGACTTAGGGAATGGCCTGCTATTACTGGCATCAGTAGCATGGGATCTTCTTAGTGTTTGGGTACTTGCCAGGATCTTATGGCCTGGATTGGCCACTGTTGGAAACAGGATGCTGGGCTTGATGGACCCTTGATCTGACCCAGTATGGCATGTTCTTATGTTCTTAGTACTTGGAGGATTTGTTTAATTGTTGATATTAAAAAAAAAAAAAAGTTGAAACAAATATGGCTATAATAAAATGTTTTATTTCAAGGTACACAATTTGGCTTAAAATTTTGCATGCTGCATGAATGCAAGTTCAACAGTTTAATTCAGCAATAAACACAAACCCATAATGTGATCCAAATGCAAAAAGGGACAGACCAGTTTAACAGTCCACCCCTTATCACAAACCATTCCCACTAACAATATATGTGGCTTTCTGAGAAACTAAATAAATTCTTTGCCTTTACTGAGGAGTAAGTTGGCATCATATCCACACCGGAAACATATTTGGGTGGTGATGACTGAGCAACTAAATATCACTGTAAAACTGGAGGATATAATTAATCAAATTTACAGACTAAAGAACATATCATGGGGACAGGATGGTATGCACCCCAGAATTCCGAAGAAAAACACAAACATGAAATTGCAGACCTGTTTCTGGTGATTAGCAACCCATCATTTAAAAAAAGACACAGTACCTAAAGATTGGAGGGAGGCCAATGTGATGCTAATTTTTACAAAGAATTCTGGAGTGATCCAGGAAATTATAGACTGGTAATTGTACCAGGCAACATAGTAGAAGCTATTTGTAAACACAAAATTACTGACCACATGGATACACATGGTTTAATGGGAGATAATCAAAATGTATTTTTTTCTTTATACAAATGAAAGGAAGTCTTGCCTTACCAAGTTATTAAATATTTTTTTGAAGGTGTAAATAAGCATGCAGATAAAGGTGAGCTGGTTGATATAGTGCCTTTTCATTTTTAGAAGGCATTTAACAAATTCCCTTAATGCATGTGATCTATTTATTTGGGTACTTGCTAGATACTTGTGCCTTGAATCGGCCACTGTTGGAGACAGGATACTGGGCTTGATTGACCCTTGGTCTGATCCAGTATGGCATTTCTTATGTTCTTGTAGCAGACATAAAAAGTGTGACTGCGGGACTGCTGGTTGATAACCCTCAGAGCAGGAGCGGGGCTGGACTGGACACAGAGTTGGCTAAGACTAGGGTCCTCTGCTTACACCAAACACCCCCTCAGGTTGAGCCCTCGGGTTCTGGTGGCCGACAGGACTTTGCAGGAATGTGCTGACACGAGAACAAAAAGGTGGTCCCAAGGGCAGGGCTGGGCTGCTGAGACAGGAAAAGAAGGGGTGCCCTCAAAAAAAAAGACAGAACAAAACCAGAACTTGATAAACACAAGACACAAAACCAGAGGGTAGGTCCAATACAAACAAAAGCAGAGCATATAGATGCAAATGGCCACAAAACAAGGGCCAGCAGAAGGCCAAATATTTATTTATTTTTGTTTTTTTCTATACCGATATTCTTGTAGAGATACAAATCAAACCGGTTTACATTTAACATCAATTTCGCCATATAGTGGTACAGTAAACAAGTTAGAATACAAGATTACAGCTAGAATAGAGGGCCACAACACGGACCAGACTCACTCAAGCTGAAGCTCTGACAAACATGCTTTTAAGCTATGGCACTGCAGGACACATTGCCACTATAGGGCTTGGAATCTGACCAGTAGGGAATATAACCCATTGAGAGCCCCTTCTGGCGGGAGAGGAAACTGCGCCCAGAACCTCTCAGAAAAGGTACAGAGGAGGGTGACACAAATGAAAAAGATGATGGAAAGGCACCCTTAAGGAGAAAGGCAAAACAGATTAGGGCTTTTTTAGTTTAGAAAAGGTGACAGAAGGGATATAACTGAGATTTATACAATCACGTGTGGTGTGAAAGGGGTAAACAAAGAAGTGTTATTTACCCTTTCAAACACTAGGACTAAGGGACATTCCACAAAACTAGCAACTGTCATTATTTAAAACAAATCATAGGAAGTACTTTTTCACTCAGCGCACAATCAGGCTATGGACTCTGTAGCCAGAGGATGTGATCCAGAAAACATAATTGAGTTCAAAAGGTTGGACAAGCTGCCGATGGAAAGTCCATAAAGAGTTATTAGCCAGGTAGACTTGGGAAAGCCAGCATTTATCCCTGGGAGTGAGATACATGAAACAGTTCAATATTTGAGATCTGACAGGTACTTGTAACCGAGACTGACCACTGTTGGAGTCAGGATACTGGGTTTGAGTGATCTTTGTCTGACATAGCATGGCATTTTGTGTGTGCCAATTTGAAAACAATTAAAATTAAGCTCTATAATAAAAGGATGGTAACCTAGCACTTGATTAGCAGTCAATGCCACATCAGCTCCAGTTTCTATAGTAACAAAGAAAAAATAAAAAGCAAAAGCAAAACCAATGCAGCACTAAAATTGTTCTTTAAAACAAGAACAAAATCTTACTGCCAGAACATTTTCAAGCAAGCTCTTGATAAAACTATGATTTCTGGTACATCACATCCCACAGATGGGGATTCATTTCCAAGTTTCTTTGACTTCAAAAACAACAACTTTGAGGAATTGTATTTTATCAGTTCATCAAGGAACCAAAAAAAAAAAAAAAAGTGGGGGGAGAACATCTTCTGAAACAACCAGCATTAAAGTTTCAGAAAAAGCACACCATGTTCATGGAACTAGTAGAGAAGGAGTCAAAAATAATTGAAACAAAAGTATACAACTAGATACAGTTATTGCATATGACTGACCCTGCACCAATCAAGCAGCACAGTATCAATACAAACATTTATGTATTTATTGGTTCACCTATCCACAAATATGGCTTACAAAACAAGAATTTAAATGTATAAGTGTTAAAAACATTTATCTGTTAACAAGAATGAAGGAAAGACAGACAGGAGAGAGCAGTTCCATAGCAGAGCACAGCAGAAAAAGGCACCCGGGGGGGGGGGGGGGGGGGGGAGTAGCCGCCACTGGAAATGGTCAGGCCTGGAAGAGCAGCATCAGCACTAAGACAATGTCAGGAATGGTAACCCTGCCAGTGCAAGCCCATCTCACCCCCAAAGCAGGTAGCACCAGCCATGAATGAGAGCCAACTTTTTAAAATGATTAAGGGGGGGGGGGGCTAAATTCAACACAAATTACCCCTTCTGCTCAATATTAGGGGTGCTCACGCGCCGGCACCTATGACACCATCATCCATCGCAGACTCCTCTGGGGAACTGAGGCTTGGTTCCTGCTGTTGTAAGGGTATCATCTGTTAATCAACTCTTCAATATTTTACATCCTTACCCCAAATATAAATCAAGCAACGAACTTCAGAACATGTTAATGCCATCTGAGTATATGCAACAGACTTTAATACCACACTTCCTAGAAATTCTAAAGTATGGCAAAGAACAAAATTTCAGTTCAGGATACAGCCATTACTGATCAGGCTAGTCTGCAAACCTAGCAAGCTCAATAGGGAAGCAATATGCAAAACTCATCACAACAGTAAACCAAGCTGCATTTCCCCCGCCCCCCCCCCCCCCCCAAAAAAAAAAAAAAAAGATATAGGGATAAGAATAGCCCATTGTACATAGCCTGGAACTAGAGTCATTAATAACAAATATGCACAATTTGAAATGCATACATTCAGCAATGAATTGTAAGTTTTATTTCCACAACTCTTAAAAATCATGCTAAAAGATTTCAAAGGGAAATTATACAACTATGTAATGCAGTCACAACAAATATAAAAAGATGTATAACTTGCTCCCTTCCTTCAGCTCACTTCATTCTCCATTGAATACATAAGACAGATAGCCTTTAAAAATGCAATTTACAACTGAATATTTGCACAAAAACTTATATACACAATGGGGTAGATTTTCAAAGGGTTGCGAGCGTAAGTTACGTGCACAGCCCCTGAAAACCTACCCCTGCCTCCCCCTGCACGCACCGAGCCTATCTTGCATAGGCTCGCAGCGCGCACAAACCCCGGCGCTTGAAAAATGGGCGTTCCAGGGCGGGGCGCCGACCCCCGGAACAGCCACCGGGCCGGGGGATGGAGTGCCGGTGCGCACAAGTTACGCCTGCCCAGAGGCAGGCGTAACTTCTTCAATAAAGGTCAGGGGGGGGTTTAGTTAGGGCAGAAGGAAAGTTCCCTCCGAGGCCACTCCGATTTCGGAGCAGCCTTGGAGGGAACAGAGGCAGGCTGCTCGGCTCAGCACACACAGGTTGCATAATTGTGCACCCCCCCTGCACGCGCTGACCCTGGATTTTATAACATGCGTGTGGCAGCGCGCGCATGTTATAAAATCGGGCGTAGATTTGTTCGCACCGGGTTGCACGAACAAATCTACGCCCATGCGCATGTAATAAAATCAGGCCCAATATGTTCACAGTGTCATTTCCAAAGTGCATGTTCTACCTCTATATTATATTAATACTCCATGATGCTCCAATGCAGGAGTTCAAATCCTGCCATGCATATTCTTCTCCTCTGAAGCTATAGGCCTTTTCCCTTTCATTTGCTGCTGTTCATTCTAATATATTTTCCGATTTCTAGTATATTGCCAGCATCTTTTTAATGACCCCCCCCCCCTGTTTTATCCATCAACAGTCCAGTCCAAAATGATACACAGTCTGGTTTACATACTAGAATCTTTCCACATACTCCTCTGAATGGAAAAAGTCACATCAGAAAAACCTATTTGCTGTAGGGGAGTTGTGATTAAAAAAAAACATTTAACATCTTTTTGGGCTTCAGGCTAAAACTGTAAAATAAGCACAAAAACAAAAAAAGAAAAAAAAAAAACTTTTTCTAGATCCTAAAAATTTTGGACTGATACCCCAGCTTTCTAAGCAATTTTCCATCCCGGTATATTAGCATGCTTTAGGTCATGTACATATTAAATAGAGGCATTATTAAATACTGTATATGAACAAACTAGTGACTGAAGAAAAAAAGAGGCCATAAGGCAAAAACATGACAAAAAAAAACTGAGAAAAGGAACAGACTAACAAAAAAGAAAATATGAAAAAAACCTAGAAAGAAGAGACTAACTACCCTTCTCTTCATAGCAGGAACTTCAGCTATTTGAGTCTAATTATTTAATCCATTGTGTTTGCAGAGTTTCAAAGATCCAAACACACCAAATTATTTTCTTCTAAAAATATAGTTTTTTGTAACTTGCTCAATACTTTGAATGTTAGTGAAAATTCTGGGTGCCCAGTCAACCAGGCCACTAAAATTTAATTCCTGGCATCTACAGAGGTAACCAAAGAAGAAAATGCTGCAGCCCTAGCCACACTGCTTTAAGGATGTGAGAGAGATGTCAGCACAGCACCAGTTGGCTTGGCAAAGAGAGGGGAAAGATGTCATCAGGCAAGAAGGAGAGTGGTAATTACCGTATGTCAGAGCTCAGGGAGGAAGCAATCCTTCTGGACTGCCAGAGCTAGAAATGTTAGGTGGAGAGGGAGTCTGGGAACAAAGCAAATCAAATAATAATAATGTGAATACTCACTCCCCTGCCATCATAAACAGAGTAAAAAAAAAAAAAAGAAAAAAGCCAGACACCAAGAAAAAAAGTGCAAACAAAGAAATACTTATTTTCCAGGATCCTAAACATCTTGGTTGATATCTAACTTTTTCCAAATACTTTTCTATCTTAATTACCATTTATTAGACTAAAAATATAAATATACAGATAAGTGTTTTTGCATATGTGCTTTCCACTTGAAACAATCTTTAGTGAAAAGTGTTATTTTTGTTAAATGCAGATCTAGATAAATGTTAACAGCACTGATTCAATGTAATATTTCTACACCGCAATGTCCCTACAATCTGTATTTCATCCAAAATAGTACAAATCAGCAACATATATCAGATGCCCAACTGTGCTACTAGCATCAGCAGAGGCTCAGACTATGGAATAAAAACAGGAGAATTATAGAAAAATACTCTAATTATTCCTGTCATATACAGAAAACCAGAACTATGCTCATTAAATAGCACCATGAATAGGATAATGAATAAAGCCACTAAACAATTTTTCCCTTTTCCTGATATTCCATAAAAGCAAATACCCAAAATAATTCACCAAGACTACAGCAGATTTATATTAACAAAATATTCAGTGCAAATAAATTAATTGTAATAGTTTACAGGAACATGTAACTGCAAATTTTTACATCTCCACTAACAGGATGTAAATCAACATAAGAATATGCTGCATCTGGGTGTTGATAAACACACCAAACAAGCCCCAAACAGAATCCAAATTTTTTAAAACCAGAGTTTCTACAACTTGAGATGTTAATATGTAATTGCTGAGATAAGCTGGAAAAGTTAGTTCCTTCACTACCTATAATTTGGCTTTACAGCCTCACACAGTATTGAGACAGCTTCTGTCAAGCTCCAAGATATTTTGAAGCTTTGATAGTGGGACAAACTTTTTCTCAATTTTAATGGATATTTCATCTGCTTTTGACACTCGACCACTCAATTTTATTAAGTCGCTTGAAAGGTTTGTGAATATCTTCAAAAGTTTTAAATTGGTTTACTTATCTATTAGATAGGAACCAAAGTGTTCAATTAGGAGGCTGTTCAAAAATTTTGTACAGATGTTCCTCAGGATTAAGCCTTATCCACAACCCTCTTAAATACTAATATTTTTCTTTGTGCCAACTGTTGGCAAATTTGGATGTTTCTTACCAATTTTTTCCCAACATCTAGTTTATATTCATGTTATTAGTTTTTTGAAAATCTGATTATATGCTGCTTTTGGGCACTTCAAAGTGAATTACATTCAGGTACTGTAAGTCAGTGGTTCTCAACCTTTTTTCTATTGGGACACACCTGGCAGATAAAGCTTATAGGTGTGCCACACTGAACACTTGATCATCACGGGGCTAAATGTAAACATATACTCTGCATCCATAAGAACCCTAACCACCCCCATCCGCAAACAATGGATGCAGAGCTGAACTAGGATATTTCAAATGCAACTCGCTATATAAAAAAAAGATGTTCTGATTCTTGTGCTATCAGTAACAGAAACAAACACACAAAATCCCTTACTACCAGGTGGGAGAGAGGTTCTAAAAGCCAAATTTAGGATTTTAGATAGAAGGCAGAAATCCAGAACCTCTGGGGTGGCATTCTCTGAAATGCTTCCTCTTCCACATGCAGGCCCCAGAGGCAGGCAGAGCTCCAGAGTTTCAATGCATGGATGAGACAATGGTGCAAGGAAGAGGGATTCAGTTTTGTAAGGAACTGGGGAAACTTTTGGGGAAGGGGGAGACTTTTCCGAAAGGATGGGCTCCACCTTAACTAGAGTGGAACCAAGCTGCTGGCACTACCTTTTAAGAAGGAGTTAGAGCAGCTTTTAAATCTAGAACAAGGCGGAAAGCCAACAGTCACTCAGCAGTGCATGGTTCGGAGAAATGTATCCTTGAAGGATACTAATGAAACAGGAGAGTCAGGTCATCCCAACAGAGAGGTTCCAATAAAAGCAAATATAGTCCATGTGCCTATATGTAAAAAAAATCACCTGAGCTAAAGAATTCCAAATTATCCTTATCAACTGAAAAGCAGGTTGTTAATACAAACAGAAAACACACTTTGAAATGTCTGGACACCAATGTCATAAGTCTAAGAAATAAGATGGGAAAGTTAGAGTGTGTAGCAGTAAATGATGAGATTGACATAACTGGCATCACAGAGACCTGGTGGATGGAGGATAACCAATGGGACAGTGCTATATCAGGGTACAAATTATATCACAATGATAGGAAGGATCAACTTGGTGGGGTGTGCACTTTATGTCTGAGAGGATAAAGAGTCCAACAGGATAAAGATCATACAAGAGACTAAATGCTCAATAGAATCTATATGGGTAGAAATCCCATGTGTGTTGGGTAAGAGTATAGTGAGAGGAGTATAATACCATCCCACCTTAACAAAATGGTAAGACAGATGAGATGCTAAGAGAAATCAGGGAAGCTAACCTATTTGGCAGTGCAGTAATACCCCAATATTGACTTGAGTAAATGTAACATCAGAACATACCAGAGTCAAAGTTCCTGCATGTAATAAACGACTGCTTCATGGAACAAATGAGAGAGGTCTAGAACGGGTAGAAGTGAATCGGTTTGTTACTCTTTCGGATAAAGCAAAATTGCTTACCTTGCAATAGGTGTTATCCCAGGACAGCAGGATGTAGTCCTCACATATGGGTGACGTCACCGAACGGAGCCCAGGCGGGAAAGCTTTCTGTCAAAGTTTCTAGAAACTTTTGACTGGCCCTGTGAGGCCACTGAGCATGCCCAGCATGCTATGATATTCTCTGCCACAGGTGTCTCTCTTCAGTCTGGTATATAGCATAAAGTGATAGCAAAAAATAAAATAATAAAAGGTATGAGACCCAACTCCGCGGGGTGGCGGGTGGGTTCTGTGAGGACTACATCCTGCTGTCCTGGGATAACACCTATTACAAGGTAAGCAATTTTGCTTTATCCCAGGACAAGCAGGATGCTAGTCCTCACATATGGGTGAATAGCAAGCTAGAGGCTGAGTCATGTTGTATTGAGGCAACAGTGAAGTATTGTTGTTGAATGAGTCAGCCGAAGATCCCAGAACATTGGATGTAGGAGGAGTTGGGATTAAACAGGAAACAAGTTCTTTAAGACAGATTGTCCGTAGGCTGAATCTTGTCTTCCTTCTTTGTCTAAGCAGTAGTGAGCTGCAAAGGTGTGAAGAGAACTCCATGTTGCTGCTTTGCATATGTCTAAGATTGGCACTGAACGAAAAATGTGCTACTGAAGTTGACATTGCTCTTACTGAATGTGCCTTTACTCGCCCTTGAAGAGGAAGGCCTACTTGTTCATAGCAGAACTCTATGCAATTCGCTATCCAATTGGATAAGGTATGTTTACCCACTGCCTTACCTGGCTTGTTTGGATCATAAGAAACAAAAAGTTGAGTGGATTTCCTATGGACTGCAGTACGGTTTAGATAGAAAGCAAGTGTACGCTTACAGTCCAGGGTGTGCAATGCTGTCTCCCCTGGATGGGAATGAGGCCTTGGAAAGAATGTGGGTAAATTTATGGATTGGTTCAAGTGGAATTCCGTAACTACTTTGGGAAAGAATTTTGGATGTGTACGGAGAACCACTCTGTCATGTAAGAACTTTGTATAAGGTTCGTATGTGACAAGTGCTTGTAACTCACTAACCCTTCTAGCTGAAGTAATGGCTATGAGGAAGATAGTTTTCCAGGTGAGAAATTTTAGATTACAAGAGTCGATGGGTTCGAAAGGGGAGCGCATGAGTCTTGTTAGTACCAAATTCAGGTTCCAGCTTGGGACGGGTTTTCGAATTGGTGGTTTAAGGTGAGTTAAACCTCTCATAAATCTACTTATGAGAGGTTGTGTGGATATAGGTGTATCTGCTATCTTGTTATGGTAAGCAGAGATTGCACTTAAATGTACTCTTACAGATGAAGTCTGGAGACCAGATTCCGAAAGATGGTATAAGTAGTCTAGTAGAGAAGTTGTGGAGCAAGTGAAAGGATTTATATCCTTTGCTGAGCACCACAAAGTGAATCTCTTCCATTTAGAAGAATCGTTTTTTCGTGTGGAAGGTTTACGTGAAGCTATAAGCACTTGAGATATATGAGATGAAAGATTGAGTGGTTGTAAAATCAAGCTTTCAACATCCATGCTGTCAGGGACAGGGACTGAAGGTTGGGATGTCTCAACCGACCCTGATCTTGAGTAATGAGAGTGGGAGCTACTCCTAGACGAATTGGATCTGTGACTGAGAGGTCCAGCAGTGTGGGAAACCATACTTGTCGAGGCCAATGCGGGGCTATGAGAATCATGGCCCCCCTGTCCTGTTGTAGCTTCACTAGAGTTTTGGTTATGAGCGGTATTGGAGGATACGCGTATAGCAGGCCTGAGTTCCAAGGGCGAGCAAAGGCGTCCTTGGCTGGTTGGTTCTTCTGTATGTGTAAAGAACAGAAGTTGTCCACTTTGTGATTCAGAGGTGATGCAAAGAGGTCTATGGTTGGTTGACCCCAGCGTTGAAATATCCTGGTTGCTATTGCAGGATCCAGGGACCATTCGTGTGGTTGGAAGTGACGGCTGAGTCGGTCCGTCACTACATTGTGAATGCCTGCCAGATAAGTGGCTCGTAGGGACATTGAGTGATGCAAGGCCCAGCCCCAAATCTGTGCTGCTTCTTGACAAAGGAGATAGGAGCCCGTACCTCCTTGTTTGTTGATGTACCACATGGCTACTGTGTTGTCTGTCTGAATGAGAACAGTCTTGTGTGAAAGGCAGTTCTGGAACGCATGTAGTGCATAACGTATCACTCGAAGCTCCAGAAAATTGATTTGATATGTTGCTTCGAGTTTGGTCCAAGTCCCTTGTGTGTGGAGATTGTCTATATGAGCTCCCCATCCCAAGGTGGATGCATCTGTAGTTAAAGTAATCTGTGGTACTGTGTGTTGGAAAGGTAGGCCCTTGCACAGATTGTCCATGTTGGTCCACCAAAGTAGAGATGATTTTAGTTGGTGGGTCACTTGAATTGGATAGTGTAACGGTTGAATTGCTTGGATCCATTGTGACCTTAGAGTCCATTGAGTTACTCTCATGGCTAGCCTTGCCATAGGAGTAACATGAACTGTTGATGCCATGTGACCTAGCAGAATCAGAAACTGATGAGCTGTGGTTTGTGTCCGTAAGGAAATGGACCTTGCTATCTGAATAAGGGTTTCTGCCCGTTCCATAGGTAGAATGGCCTTTGCTTGATTTGTGTTCAAATCTGCTCCTAAGAATTGAAGCAGATGAGTTGGAGTGAGATGGGATTTTTGATAATTGATGAGAAATCCCAGGGAGTGAAGCAGAGCAATTGTTCGTTTGAGAGAAGTTATTGCTCCTTGTTGAGATGGACTCTTTATGAGCCAGTCGTCTAGATATGGGAAGACATGGACACCTTCTTTGTGTAAGTGTCCTGCTATTACCGCTAGACATTTGGTGAAGACTCTGGGAGCAGATACCAGTCCAAATGGGAGAACTCTGTATTGGTAATGTTGAAGGCCCACTGTGAAGCGCAGGTATTTGCGATGAGGAGGGTATATTGGAATATGAGCATAAGCATCTTGAAGATCCAGAGAACAAAGCCAATCCTTTGCCTGAAGAAGTGGAAGCATGGTGCCTAGAGAAACCATCCTGAACTTTTCTTTCTTTAGAAATTTGTTGAGATTTCTGAGGTCTAGGATGGGATGTAGGCCTCCGGGTTTCTTTGGAATGAGGAAATATTTGGAGTAGAATCCCCTGCCCTTCTGCGTCCGAGGCACTGGTTGAATGGCCTTGGATCTCAGAAGGGTGGATAATTCTGTTTGTAATTGATGAAGTTGAGATTTTTGTTGTTGGCATGATGTTGGTGGAAATTCTGGAGGAATTGAAGTGAAATTTAGTTTGTAACCTCGGGCAACTATTGAGAGAACCCATTGATCTGAGGTTATGTTTTGCCAATTTTCGTGAAAAGGGGATATTCTGCCACCAACTGGAAGGTTTGGTTTGGGATTGCAAGGTTGAATCTGTTCTCTGGTGTAATCCTCAAAAGCCTGTTGCAGGCCCTGTTTGTGCAGGCGGTTGTGGACGGGCAGGCCTGGATTGTCTGGCTTGAGAGCGCTGAGTTGGCCTGGTGGATCTACCCCTATTTGTTGGTTGGTAGTACTTGCGTGGCCTGTAGTAAGAGCGTCTTACATCTCTTCGTGGAGGACGACGAGAAGGTTGACCAACAGGTTCTTGTGGGGTCTGAGACAGTTGTTTTAGTGTCTCCGTGTGATCCTTGAGCTGTTGAACCGCTTCTTGAATTTTATCTCCAAAGAGATTGTCACCAAGACAGGGAAGGTCAACAAGCTTGTCTTGAACCTCAAGTCTGAGGTCAGATGCCTTGAGCCAGGCCCACCGGCAAGCAGTGATTCCTGCTGCTGCTGTTCTTGAAGCAGTTTCGAAGTTATCATAAACTGCTCTCACTTCATGTTTTCCTGCTTCAAGACCTTTTGATATAATTGCTTGAGCAGGCTCTTTGAATTGAGTTGGTAAGGAAGTGATGAATTGTTCCATCTCTTTCCAGAGATTTCTTTGATGTTGAGTTATATAGAGTTGATATGCAGAGATTTTAGTACTCAGCATGGAACTCTGGTAAATCTTCTTACCCAATGTGTTCAGGAACCTGTGCTCCCTGCCTGGTGGGATGGAGGAGTGTGGGCGCACACGTTTAGATTTCTTGTGTGCTGATTCCACAACGACAGATTGATGGGGCAATTGTTGTTTATGGTACCCAGGAGCTGGTTGAACAATGTAAGCAGTTTCTACTCTTTTGTTCACTGCAGGTATGGAAGCTGGGTGTTCCCAGATTCTTTTTTGAAGTTCCAATAACACCTCATGTACAGGTATTGCTAGTACCTGTTTGGGTGGATCCACAAACTGTAATACTTCGAGAGTTTGTGCTCTGGTGTCCTCCTCAGCAGCCAATTTAAATGGAATGGAATCAGACATAGTTTGTATGAAGGATGAGAAGGAAAGATCTTCTGGAGGTGACTTCTTTCTTCGGTCAGGAGAAGAAGGATTGGACATGAACTCCTCTGAGGAAAATTGAGAGGGCTCATCATCCCAGGAGTCTTCTGATTCTTCTCTATAAGTTGTTTGAGTTGTTGGAACTGGAGGGGCTTGTAGCCCAGAAGGTCCAGGTTGTGGGTCATCGAGGAAAAAAATCAGCAGATACCTGCCTTTTTGTAACAGGTGGTAATTTGTCGATGACGTTTTGGTATCTTTGTAGGAGGCAATGATAAAATGCCTCATCGTGCACCTCCTCCGATGGAATAGGTTGCTGCAGGGATGCAGTCGTTTGATTCGTTGATGGAATTTGAAAAATCATCGATGTAGATTGAGTCAGTAGCCTCGGTGTAGTGGTTATAGTATCCGCCGAGGATCTTGAGGGAAAAGACGTTGTTGTCATCGGTGTTATCACCGGCATCGATGTTGTAGGCAGAAGCATCGGCATCGATACTGACGGTGAAGGTATCGGCATCGATGTTGAAGACATCGGCATCGATGCTGGAGGCATCGGCATCGATATCGAGGGTATCGGCATCAACCCGGAGGTCGGCATCGACAGGCCTGTCGGAAGTTGTTGCTCTTGTAGAACTTGGAAAACAGCTTGTCGAATCATTGTAGACAATTCAAGCTGTGGTGTGAACGAGGGCTCAGATGGTGTATGCGATGGTAGTGCAATGACCATCGATGACTGTGTCGGTGACGGCGAAGGCCCAATCACCGGCGTGTCTTGGTTTTTAGACCACTTCGGCATCGACTCGTCCTGGGACACAGTTTCGGAGGACGATCGATGGCGATGTTTAGTTTTCGATCGTTCTGTTGACTTTGTAGAGAGTACAGAAGATGGCGAGGATGAACGGTCTCCTGATCCATTCGGACGCGGTTTTTTAAGGAAAACTTTCTTTGTTGCTCCAGCCGGAGACGACCTCGGTGCTTTTGAGGGAGAAGGAATTAGCTGAAGAGAAAAAAGGTGTTCCATTTTCTCTTGCCTGGCCTTTCGTCCCTTGACTGTCATTTCTGCACATTTCTCGCAGGAATTTACATCATGTTTTTCTCCAAGGCACATTACACACTCCGAATGGGGATCGGTAATGGACATATTTCGGTTGCAGACCTGGCATTTTTTGAAACCGGTCGCCATTTTCGATCGACGGCTGTCGATGAAACGAACGTGTGTGTGTGTGTGTGTGTGAAAAATGTTCAGCCGAAAATTGTTAAACAGACAGTATTATTTATTTATTTATTTAACAATTTTTATGTACCGGCATTCGTAGGACACATCATGTCGGTTCACAATTAACTGAGAAAGGAAATTACAATGAACGAGGATAGAGAGAGTCAACGATATTACAATGAACTAGGAACAAGGATAGAGAGAGTCAACGAGCAGGGATACAACTTTGTAAAACGAACTGGATGATGATTATCCATGTTAAGAATAGGTATGCATCAGGATGTTAAGGATGCATGTACACTTAAGAACTTAACATATGAACTTATTTACAATATTAATATTAAATGCAGGGGCATAGGAGAACGTTAAGGCAATGGCACGTTCAAGGAAAGGCTGTTTGTAGGAAGAGAGGGGAGGGGTAGGGGAGAGGCAGCAGGGTGCTGGGGAAGGGTGGGGGGAGGGAGCAGGGGGGGAGGGAGCTGGGAAGGTGAGGGAGCTAGAATGGTAAGGGAGAGGGGGGAGCTGGGAAGGTAAGGGAGCAGGGGGAGTTGGGATGGCGAGGGGAGGTTGAGGAGGGGGTGTGTACTCACCAGCCGGCGAGGCAGAGATCTTCCCGTGACAGAGAATATTTAGAAAAAATGACTTTTCAGTCAAAAAAGAGATTCCCAACGGTAGGGCTATCGGTCCGCGATGCGAACGGCAGCGTGGAAAAGTGAAGACTGAAGAGAGACACCTGTGGCAGAGAATATCATAGCATGCTGGGCATGCTCAGTGGCCTCACAGGGCCAGTCAAAGGTTTCTAGAAACTTTGACAGAAAGCTTTCCCGCCTGGGCTCTGTTCGGTGACGTCACCCATATGTGAGGACTAGCATCCTGCTTGTCCTGGGATAATAGAAAGACTAGGGGGCACTCCATGAAGTTAGCATGTGGCACATTTAAAACTAATCGGAGAAAGTTCTTTTTCCACTCAACGCACAATTAAACTCTGGAATTTGTTGCCAGAAGATGTGGTTAGTGCAGTTAGTGTAGCTGAGTTTAAAAAAGGATTGGGATAAGTTCTTGGAGAAGTCCATGACCTGCTATTAATTAAGTTGACAGATAACAACCACAGCTATTACTAGCAATGGTAACATGGAATAGACTTAGTTTTTGGGTACTTGCCAGGTTCTTATGGCCTGGATTGGCCACTGTTGGAAACAGGATGCTGGGCTTGATGGACCCTTGGTCTGACCCAGTATGGCATGTTCTTATGTTCTTATTTAATTAAAACTGTTCAAAAGGCATGGACATTGTTTAAAAATACCATCCTAGAAGCGCAGTCCAGATGTATTCCATGCATTAAGAAAGGTAAATGATTACTGTCATGGTTAAAAAGTGAGGTGAAAGAGGCTATTTTAGCCAAAAATAAAATCCTTCAAAAACTGGAATAACCACCTGAAAAAAATAGGAAAATGCATAAACATTATCAAGTGTAAAACACTGATAAGACAGGCAAAGAGAGAATTTGAAATGAAGTTGGCAGTAGAGGCAAAAACTCATAATAAAAAACTTTAATATATCCGAAGCAAGAAACCTGTGAGGGAGTCAGTTGGACCATTAGATGATTGAGGGGTTAAAGGGGCTCTTAGGGAAGATAAGGTCATTGTTCTTTGCTTCCGTGTTTACTAATGAGGATGTTGGGGAGATACCAGTTCCAGAGATGGTTTTCAAGGGTGATGAATCAGATGAACTGAACCAAGTCACTGTGAACCTGGAAGATGTAGTAGGCCAGATTGACAAACTAGAGTAGTAAATCACCTGGACTGGATGGTATGCAACCTAGGGTTCTGAAGGAATTAAAAAATGAAATATCTCGCAGAGTATCTCTCTACATTTAGCCCCGTGACGGTCACATGTCACATGTACAGCGTGACCATTGGTCAGGTGTGTCCCGACCAGAAAAAAATGTTGAGAACCATTGCTTTAAACATACCCTTCTTTTACCCTTTTTCCATATTTGTCCACTAAATTTTCACCTCATTCCTAAACAATTCCAGATCTACTGCCCCCTATTTCGATCTATAATCCTCACACAGTTGCTTTTTCATTTGATCCTTGATAAAACAAGGAAGCTGCAAGCTCAATGAAACCCTTGATTTAAAAAAAAAAAAAAAAAAAAAAAAGCCAACATAAACATAGCAACACAAAAACATTGGTCAGCACTTGGGCAAAAGGGGCTCAAAAATCTGTTTTATAGAGCATAACAGTATAACATTTCAGTCATTGATAAAAATGACCCCTCAAAGCAAATCTTCAAATGCGTGTTAAAAACGTACCTTTTCCAACTTTCAAAATTGGATAAGGGTACTTTTGGTCCTAAATTCAGCTGGCAATTTATTCTGCAATTTATTCTCAGCGCCATAACTGGCTGATAGAGCTTTAATAAAGCATGCATGCAAGGAGGTATAATCCCATGAACCATTTTATAGACTAATAATAAAACCTTAAAATTGAAATAAAACATCTGGCTCAAGATTAATGTTGTGAATTGAGGGGTGGTAAAAGTCCAATTTGCATAACTTCTGGCAGCTGTGATTGTCTGAGTTGAATGTTGATTTCTTCTGTTTCATTGTTTTATATTTGAATTTTACTATTGTACACAGCTTTGGGTGATTTATTTTAAATCAGAAAAGTGGTCTATAAATTTTATTAAAATAAAATTGGTATGCTAGCTGATTGATAGCCAATGCAGTTTAAACACCACTGAAGTGATATGGTCAGAAATCTTACAGCTAGTCACTTCAGAAGCCACAGTGTTTTGAACCAATTATAAAGCCTTTACATACTTTGAGGGAGTCCAAATATATAACGCATTGCAATAATCAAATGTTGACGTTACTTAAAAAAAAAAAAAGCAAAAAAAGCAGTAGGAAGGTTTAATTTGATGCAACATCTTCAACTTGGTAAAATGCAGATTTAACAACATTTCTTCACACTTGCTGAAGCAACGAAAGAGCATTTCCCGTAAATAGGGCTGAATTAGCCATGCTGTCAAGGAACTGTCAGGTGTCGGAGGTGGAGCTTTCTCAAAGCTAACACAGAGCTTAGCTCTGTACTGCTGTGCGTGTGTTCCCACGCAGGAAGGCAGAATCTTTTCAGTATGTCTTTTCTGCGAGTGGGAACACACGCGGAGCCGCACCTCGAAGATGCCCCGGCCGTCTGGTTTTAAACCATGTAAATGCGGTAAGATCATGTCTTATTACCGACGGGCCTGAGGCCTGCTACTTGTGCCTAGGCCTGGACCACAACACCTTGACATGTTGTCACTGCGGGTGGATGTCGCCTCGAGCGCAGTGCCAAAGAATGGCAAAAATAGAGAAATTAAAACTTTCTCTAGCCGGCTCATAGGCGTCCCTTTCTGAGGCTCACTCTTCAAGGCTGCAGCCTGCCCCCTTGATTCAGAGGGCAATGTCCCTAGAACCAGGCTCTTCAAAAATAGCCGAAAAACAAGGAAAAGCTAAAAAAAATCGAGACACCGCAACAGGGACTTGGAGGACTCCCTGTCTGCATCGACACCGGGGCCTACAATATTAAAAAGCGTTGACTAAATCGAAGCTGCACCGTCGACGCACACTTGCCTGAAGCACCAATCGATGCACTCGAAGCATCCCTCAAAGTATCAAGCAGATCAGCCACCCATGCCTCGATCATTGCAACTTTTGACGCATGCTTCGGAAAAAGCATTGTATAAACGCTCGATGCAAGTCCTGACACGGTGCGCCGGAAATACCGGCGAATGCTTCAACACAAGCACTGGCGCAGAGACCGGCGCACGGTTTGCAGGTGTCGACGCACAAGACGCAAATAATACAGCGACCCAAAACTCATTCTTCGACAAAAACCTCGAAGCACATATCCATGCAACCAGCAAAACGGATATCCGTGTCATCACCTCATTTGAGGCAACATCCTGCGACACATACGACACAAGCACAAGTCTATGCTTCACAGACTTCTTCCCAGAGAGTTATCACCAAAACCCCTTCTCAGATGCCAACCATTCCATCAGGCCCAGAGGAACATACTCTACCCTCAGGCTCAGGAGCAGCCTCTCATATTCCAGACACTCACAATCCTGAATCCCCTCTGGACTCAGAAGATGACTGGATAGGGGTTTCCTCGTATTCCCCTTCATCATCCTCTTCATGGCAGGTCTTCTCAAACCTTTTTTCGATCTCCAGACAAAACGCGCTTCTCCTCAGTTACAAGAACCCTTAGCGAAATGTAAGAGTTGAAACTACGCTGGAACTACATAAACACAAACCAGCACCACCAGATACTGATATACTGTTGGTGGCAGTTCTGCATCATTCCCAGGGTTCCTCCAGAATACCTATCTGCACACAAATACCGGAAGGTACACAAGAAGCCATCGCCCAATTATCATCAGTGTTTTCAGGCTTCTTAGCCTCCCTGCAGTTGAGATACCTCAACCCTCCACAGGTCCCAGTCAGTCCTGGTGGACAATCACTTCAACTACCACAACCTTCACCAGACATATCACCAATACTCCCACAACCATCTCGAGCAAAGGAACCTTCATTGATAACTCAACAATCCCCCTAGCTTATGTTACCTGGGCCGACCGACTCACCCCCATTACCTAAACAACCGGAATCCATTCCATCATCTCCAGGCTCCTCTAGGGGGTATTCCTCTGACCCGCCAAAAGGTCCCCAAGAACCTTAGTCTTCATCGGAAGACCTGTCGTATCCCAAATTTATAGACAAAGTGGGATCACTTCTCAATGTGGAAGTCCTCAAAATGCTCGACCCGAGATCAAAACCGATGGGACTCTTAAAGATCTTTGAACTCCCAGACCCATCAGCGCTCCCACCCCGTCAAGTCTTAGACACAGTAGTTGAAAAATCATGGGAAACACCGTACTCTAGAAAGACGGGCATGAAATACAGAATGCAGCAGTCTACATTCTATTCATCAACTCAATTACCTCACACATCCATAGTAGTGGAATCGGCCATGCAACGTGCCAAAAAAACCAGATTACATTCTATAACACCTCCAGGAAGAGGTAATAAATACCTAGATGATTTTGGCAAAAAGATCTTCCAGTCATCTATGTTGGGAGAGAGAATACACCAACATCAATTTTACATTGTACAATATTTGTATGAGTCATTCAACAACTGAAAGGTCTCCTTCCAGATACAGATACCATGACACCACCAGCACAACCCTTACAGGACATGGAGGAAGGCATTCAACATCTTCTGAGAACATTATATGAAGGATTCGAGATGTCTTCAAGAGCCTCCGCATCAGCTATAGCAGCCAGATGCCTAGCTTGGCTACGAGCTAGTGCCTTAAGAGAAGATGTCCATGACAAACCCGCAAATCTCCCATGCAGAGGAGATAACTTTTTTGGCAATCATCTTCAGGAAACAGTAGCTCAATTAAAAGAACAGAATGTAGCAGTTCAAACCCTAACATCGTCTCACAACTACGGAGCCTTCTCTCGCCGATATTTTGCACCTGCTTGGGGAGCACCAACAACCATTCAGAAACTACCCGTTGTATAGACCGCCTCCTTATCCTCCACCACCTCGACAATCCTCCCAACACCAGCAATGCTGTGGGAGGCCACGCACGCAGCCTTCACAAAATCAACCAGCCGCTGCTACTGCAAAGAATCCACCCTCTTTAACTCCAGCCAGGCCACCATCCCCCATGGCGGTGGGAGGAAGGATCATGGCATTCAGTCAAGTCTGGTCACAAATAATAACCGATTGCTGGGTTCTAGAAATAGACCATCAGGGCTATCAACTACACTTCCTAAACAGACCTTCCCTGCCACATATCATCCTAAGCACAGGCATGTGCGCCAATCACCTTCAGTTGACCAAAGAAATTTCAACCCTTCAACATCAAACAATTCGAGTCTTACCCTCAAAACTGCACAATATGGGGTTTTATTCCCCATACTTAATTCCCAAAATATTTGGAGGTCTCCGCCCAATTCTGGACTTACACAAGTTAAACAAACATCTGGTCACAGAAAAATTCAAAATGGTCTCCCTGAAAACAATCCTTCATCTTCTTCAACCCAACGATTGGATGTACTCACTAGACTTGAAGGATGCTTACACGTATATTCCAATGCACTCCTCTTCATGGCAATACCTCTGTTTCCACTACAAGAAACGTCATTACCAGTACAAGGTTCTGCCTTTCGGCTTCTCAGCAGCTCCTCATGTATTCATAAAGTGCATGGCAGTTGTGGTGGCCCACCTATAAAAGCAGGGAATCCAAATATTTCCCTATCTAGACGATTGGTTAATAGTAACGTCCAATCGCATAACCCTACTAACCCACCTGCAACAAACTATTTCGTGTCTTCAAGAACTAGGCCTCATAATCAATTACGAAAAATCAAACCTACAACCCTCCCAAACACTTCAATTTATAGGAGCATTGCTGGATACGACCAAAAACAGAGCTTTTCTACCCAAAGACCAAAGGTTATTGCCTACAGTCAACTGCACGACAGACAGCCCGCCAAATACTGTCGGTATTGGGACATATAGCGGCAGTCATACACATGGTTCCCAAAACCCACCTTCACATTCGCTGACTCCAATGGGGACTAAAGTGCCAGTGGTTTGTAACACTCCTAACCTATCTCAGAAAATCAACTTGACTCCAGGCATGATCACGGACTTGACTTGGTGGTTAAGACCGCAAGTGCTTCATAGAGGAAACTTTTTCACAATGCCACCTCAACATTGTTCTCACAACAGACGCTTCCCACAAAGGATGGGGAGCTCACTTCGACCACCTACAAACACAGGGCCTATGGACCCTTCACGAACAGTCTTATCAAATCAACCTTCTCGAACCCAGAGCAATTCGCTATGCCCTCAAAACCTTTCATGCAAGCTTGCACAGAAAAAGAGTCATGATATACACAGACAATCAGGTAGCCATGTTTTATATCAACAAACAAGGAGGGTCAGGTTCATGGATACTTTGCAGGGAAGCACTTCTCATATGGGATTGGGCGACTTGTCATGCAATCCATCTACAAGCGACCTATCTTCCAGGAATAGCCAATATGCGGGCGGACAAATTAAGTCGAATATTTCACCCTCACGAATGGTTGTTGCACCAACGTGAAGATTGAATGGGCATTACTGATGGATCAAGGACTATCTGCAGACACCAAAAACATTTTACTAGCGGCCAGGAAACCACCCACTAGGAAGGCGTACCAACTGAAATGGAAGCGCTATGAGTCCTGGTGCACCACTAATCGCTACGACCCCTTTGACTGCGCTCCGAGCGATCTACTAGATTACCTATTCACCTTATACTCGGCAGGTCTAGTGACCACCTCTGTCCGAATGCACCTCAGTGCCATTGCAGCCTACCTCAGGCCACTCCAGGGCCACCAAATATTCCAACACCCACTCATTTCTAGATTAGGAAACTCTATCATCTCCAACCCCCAATATCCAAGCCTTCAGTGGCCTGCAATCTCAACTTTGTCCTAGAGCAACTAATGCTCCCTCCATTCGAACCGTTGGACTCGTCACACGTGAAATACCTAACATGGAAAGTAGTGTTCTCTTCGCTGTAACCTCAGCTCGTCAAGTCCGTGAACTTCGAGCACTTGTTCATTACGAGCCTTATCGTCAAGTCTTCCACCACAAGGTAGTGCTACGGACTCATCCATCCTTCCTCCCCCAAGGTGGTCTCAGCTTTTCACATCAACCAGTCCATAGAACTCTCTCTGTTTTTTCCAAAGCCTCAGCATAATGACTGAGAGAAATTACTCCACACCCTGCACTGTAAAAGGGTGCTAGCCTACTATAAAACTAGAATGCACTCAAACTCAAGACTATCCCAACTATTCCTCTCCTTTAACCCGAATGTCCCTGGCCTGCCACTGGCGAAACGGACAATTTCTAGCTGGATAGCACAATGCATCCAGTTTTGCTACAACAAACGAGATATAGCACTGCGGGGAAAACCGAATGCTCATCAACTGGGAGTACTCTCCACCTCTTTGGCCCATGTACATCAGGTTCCACCGATTGACATTTGTAAAGCGGCCACCTGGTCATCTCTACATACTTTCACATCACATTACTGCTTAGACCAACAAACATCTCAAGATGCGAAACTAGGACAAGCAGTCTTAGATACCGTAGCTTCTAAACTCTAGAATTGGCTGTCCACACCACGCACGTCACGCAAAAAAAAAAAAAGAGATTATATCATTTAGCATGACTGGGAGCTTGGGACTCCCATGACAGCATGGCAAATTCAGCCCTGCTATCGACGGGAAAAAGCAAGTTTGCTTACCGTAAATGGTGTTTCCGTAGATAGCAGGATGAATTAGCCATGCTGACCTGCCCACCTCCTCCTGGACAGCCTCTTGTCTTACTGCTAAAATACAGACTGAGAAGATTCTGCCTTCCTGCGCAGAACACACGCGCAGCCGCACAGAGCTAAGCTCTGTGTTAGCTTTGAGAAAGCTCCGCCTCCGACACCTGACTGACAGTCCCATGACTGCATGGCTAATTCATCCTGCTATCTACGGAAACACTGTTTACGGTAAGCAAACTTGCCTATGTCAGATCGCAAAATTACAAACTTGCTTCGAAATTATTTCAACACTCTCCAAATGTACTTGTGGAAATATTTGAAGGAGGGAACTGAGACAGCAAAATCACTTTTTTTGTTGTTGTAACTTGATAGCCTATTGTCTGAAAGTCAAACACTTATAGTTTTCATACACAGAGATCTTGCCAATGAACTAACTACAGCAGTGGTTCTCAACAGGTGTGTCGGGACACACTGGTTGTGTCAGGAGGTCCTAGGGGTTGTGTCACAGGGCCAGCAGATGGCTGCCTTATCAGTCCAGGAAGGAGTTGGTTGACTTCTCTTACATTGGGGCCTGATGGGAGGCTACTCTTAACTTCCTTGCCTTATTTCCAGCCCAGTGGGAGGCTTTCCTCCACTCAAATCAGAGCGAGACATTGCCAGCTCCTGCTCTTCTGGGCCTGATGGGACACAAACTTTATCTTCCCCTATTGAGTCTGGAAAAGATGCTGCTGCTGATCTCTTCACCCTGTGGAGGGTGGGGGAAAGGAGGTTGGGGATGTTGGTGGAATGGAGAGGGAATGTGGGTGCTGCTGAGCAGGAAGGGATGGGAAACGGTTAGGCTAGCTGGGTGGGTAGGGAGAGTTAAGCAGGGGATGAGGGATCACAGGGAAGAGGATGTGAGGGGTCAGGAATACTGGGCAGTGTGAGGGGATGATTGAAAGGGAGTAATTTATTTATTTATTTAATGGTTTTTATATACCGCCATTTATCAAGATATCACGTCTGTGTACAGAGAACATAATAACATACGCCTAAGCGTTATACATAAAATAAGATAGTAAGGTTTAACTATAAGCCTAAACATTATACATTAAACAAGTTAATAATGGTAAAACTATTATAAAGAAATCTCAAAGTTGGGGAGGCAAACATTGGTTAAGCTAGTTAAATATGCGTAGCAAAGTGTAATTAATAGGAGAAACAACTTAGGATATTACTTAAGAGTAGCTTAAATATCTACATTGGAGAAAATACTTTAGTAAGACAGGGTAAGATAGGGAGTGGAACGGTAGGGGGAAAGGGTAGAAAACTGGGAGAGAAGGGCTGAATCAGGCTTTACATGTAGGGGGAGGCGATACGTGAGAACCAGGAGCGTATCCAAAGGGAAGGTGGTACCTATAAGATCGTCTAGGGCTATAAGGAGATGAAAAAATTGGAAAAAGTGAAGATGAAAAAATTGTGAGATGAAAAAATTGGAAAAAAAAATTGATGAAAAAATTGAGAAGTGAGATGAAAAAATTGGAAAAAGTGAAGGATGATGGAGTCATGGAAGGGGAGTGACAGGGTCCAGTTTTGGGAATGTGCATTCTTCTGTCTTTGTACTTTGCTTAGTCTAGGACAGTGGTTCTCAACATTTTTTCTGTCTGGACACACCTGACAGATGGTTCTCACATGCGTGACACACCGAACACATGATCGTCATGGGGGCTAAATGTAAACATATTTTGTATCTACAGGATCTACCCTGACCCCTAACAATGGCAACAGAACTAGGACATTCCCCGTTCAATTTACCATACAAAAAAGATATTTCTGGTGTCATCTCAGTAACAGCAACATAAACACGCTCGCCTACCAGGTGCAAGAGTCATGGAAGGGGAGTGACAGGGTGCAGTTTTGGGAATGTGCATGTCTTCTGTCTTTGTACTACCAGGTGCAATAGTCCTCCTTATGAAAAAATAGTAATTTACCACCAATGCATGTTCTGTTGAGAAAACACAACAATTAATATTGATACAAATGCCTACATGCTAGTAAAATACTTCACCTCTGTCACATACATAGAATTGACCTTCACCAAATACAGAAAGACCACAAATTACAAATATGGAAACAGAAACTGGAATGGAAACCCAAAAAAGCCACTCTGCATTCTGTGCAAAACAGAAATATAGCACTTAACAGACTTCCAGGATCTGCATTAATGTACACAAACTAATGCTTACAAAGTTACATCTGCATTATGTAACTCAAACAGTAATAACCCTACCTATGAAAAGGCAGTACTGCAAAAATTACACCAGGCCCTAAACACCAATACACCTCCTATTAGGAAAACAGAACAAGCCAAGCTGCTATAGATCCCTACCAAGAAACTACAAGCTTGCAGAACACCCTTAGCTGGGCCACACAAATCGAACACAGACAGACCCTCACTGAAGCAAGTTTGCTTACTGTAAACGGTGTTTCCATAGATAGTAGGATAAATCGGCCATGCTGTCTAGGGCTGTCCGTTCAGGCCCGGGAGGCGAAGCTTCTCAAAGCTCTTACACAGAGCTTAGCACTGTGTGGCTGTGCGCGAATGCGCACGAGTTCCCGCACTGGAAAAGCAGATCCTCCTCAGTCTGTAATGTAGTAGCAGGTGCATGTACATAGTTCGTGAGGCTGTCTGTCCAGGGAGGTGGGTGGGTTCGCATGGCTGATTCAGCCCTGCTATCGACGGGAAAATACAGAATAAAATGACCATAAAGCTAATGTTTTTGTACTGCTGCACTGCATACAGAGTTTGGCTTCTTGCTGTTTTCAGTTCAATTTTTATCACCACATTTCTATTTATACATTCCTCAAGAAATATAAAATAATTCTAAAACTAGAATATAATAAATGTTTCAAAACAACTGATAATGGAGTAACATCCAAATATTAAAAATTTTCAAAATTAAAAAAATCTCCAAACACCAATTAAATATTTCTAACAGCAGACATAATACCCAATAATTAAAATGGCAGTCAATCAAGAAAGATAAGCTTAAAAACCTACCTTTACTTACCCTCTACAGCAGTGGTTCTCAACCTTTCTAATGCCGTGACCCCGCAATACAGTTCCTCATGTTGCGGTGACCCCTCGCCCCGTCCTCACCCCGTGAGGGTGGGGTGAGGGCGGGGCTTTGGTCATATGGGGGCGGGGTTATGGATGGGGTTGGATTTTAGTGCACACTTATCATTTAATTATGACATTTATAATGTGAATGTAACTCAACTCACCATAGGTTCTCACATGCATGGCACACTGACCCATGATCGTCACGGGGCTAGATGTAAAAGTACAGTTTGTATCCACAGGAACCCCCCTGACCCACAATAATGGATGTAAAGCAGAATTATGACATTCCCCATACAACTCACCCTACAAAAAAGATATTCTGGTTCTAGTGACATCTCAGTAACAGCAACTCAAACTCCTTCTATTTCCAGGCTCAATAGCCCTACTTATGAAAAGACAGCAGTTTACCACCAATGCATGTCCTCTGAGAAAACACAACAAATAAGACCGATACAAACGCTTACATGCTAGCAAAATATCTCATCTCGGTAACAGACACAGAACCGACCCAACATACTCCCAGGATCTGTAGTAATGCACATAAACTAATCCGCACACAGTTACACCTGTATTATGGAATACACTCAAACAGGAGCAACCCTATCTATGAAAAGGCAACACTACAAATATTAAATCAGGTCCTAAACACCAATACACCTCTTATTAGGAAAACAGAACTAGCAAGCAGCTATAGATCCCCACACAGAAATAATTGTAAAACTATACTAATAAGCAGAATAAATGTTTCAAAACAGCTATGAACATCCAACAATTAAAAACTCATAAAAACTATTAAACATTCTCCAAACACCAATAAAATATTTCAAAAAAGCAGACATCACACAATTAAAATGGCAGTCAAGAAAAATAAACTTAAAAAGCCACCTTTACTTACCCCCTCCAGCAGCTCTCCTACTCCCCTTCCCTGCAGGCCGTGGCACTCACCAGAAGCAGCAGTAGAAGCTAAGCTCTATACTTATGGTCCTCTTCCTTAGTGCCCATGTCTCTCACACACACACACACCATACCAGTCATGCCCCCATGACGAGTTTCTGTCTCTCACACACCAATCATCTCCCAAACAGTCTGGCACACACACACCAGTCACCTTCCTGAACAGTTTCTCTCATGCCATACACACACACACACACAGGCTTCCCACTCCCGTGTTCTACTTACATATACGGGCTTCTCACTCTCATAATCACTTTCTCACACACACACACACCAGTCACCTTCCTGAACAGTTTCTCTCATGCCATACACACACACACACACAGGCTTCCCACTCCCGTGTTCTACTTACATATATGGGCTTCTCACTCTCATAATCACTTTCTCTGTCTCTCTCTCTCACACACACACACACACACCCACACACACTCACTCACCAGTCTCTCACTCCCATGCTTGTTCTCTCCACATGCACAGGCTTCTCATTCCCAGTCTCTCTCATTTCCATGCTCACTCTCCACGTGCACAGGCTTCTCATTCCCTGAATCACATTCTCTCATATTCACACACACACCAGTCTTTTTCTCTCACACACACCATCACCTTACCAAGCAGTCTCTCTCTCTCATGCATGCACACTCACCCAGGTTTCTCACTCCCATGCTTTCTTTCACCCCCACAACACCAGGCTTCTTACGCCCATGCTTTCTCACATACCCAGACTTCTGACTTCCATGCTTTTTCTCTCTCTCACACACACACATCAGTCACCTCCCTGACTAATGTCTCACACTCTCACATACACATCAGTCATCTCCCTGAGCAATCACTTTCATTGCCTCTCACATACACACACACACATCAGCTCTCTGACCAGTCAATCACACACAGGCTGGCTGCTTCTCTCTCTTTCTCTCACTCACTTCCTCTTCTCCCCCGAGCACAAATGGGAGCTGCAGCAGCCTCCGCTGGCCAAGAAAGAAGAATCCCATCGGCCGCGGGAGGCTCATGCTGCTGTCTCCTTTCTCCATTACCGGCTGCTTCTATTGCTCGGGGACCGATGCTGCAGCCGCTGCTGCTGCTGCTGCTACTTTTTCGCGCGGCTCTCTCCTTCCCGCGCACCGCGATTCACTTCCTGTTCCGGGTCACGGGAGGGGGGGGCAGGCGCAGGAAGAAGAAAAGGCCCAGCCGCGGGTGCAGAGCTTCATCTAGCGCCGCTGCCGTTCCCGCTGGGCTTGAACGTGCTGACAGCCCGGTGGCAATGGCAGCGGGAGAGACCGGGAGCGCGCAACACACCTGCCGGTGCTTGGCGGCGCCGCGGACCGGCAAAAAACTCCCACGGCCCGGTCCCGGTCCGTGGACCGGTGGTTGGGGACCCCTGCTTTAGGCGACCCGTGTTTTGGGCGTTCGACCCCCGCCGGGGTCGCGACCCACAGGTTGAGAACCGCTGCTCTACAGTAACTCTACTACTGCTTTCCCTTGTAGGCCAATAGCACATACCAGAAACATAGAAATGACGGCAGAAAAAGACCAATCGGCCCATCCAGTCTGCCCAGCAAGCTCCCACTCTTATTTTCCCCATTCTTAGCTTTTTCACCAACTACCAAGTTCAGGGCCCTTGTTGGTAACTGTTTGATTCAAATTTCCTGCCATTGATGCAGAGAATAATGTTGGAGTTGCATCAAAGGTGAGCACAAGGCAGCAAGAGCCGCTGAAGCTCTGTCCTCATGCTCTTCCTCCTTAGGGCCCATGACCAATCTCTTTCTCACACACGTCGCCTCCTTGACCAATCTCTCTCACACACATACACCAGTGACTTTCCTGAGCAGTCTCTTTCTCTCATGTTTTCTCTTACTTACACACATTCTCATATACAACTTACACACATGCTGGCTCACTCTCTGGCTCACTCACTCACCCCCTCCCACAGCACACATGGCAGCTACAGTACAAGGTAGCTGGTATGCTATTAAAAGCACAGTCCTGACAGGCTGGAAACTGCAGGAGTGACCTCCCCTGCCTACAGCAGCAAGAAGGCAGAACTCAGCTGTTTGCTTGTACTGCTATCATGGCACAGAGCAGTCAGCTGAGAATGCAATTCTATGCTTTTTCTTCTCCCACCCCAGCCTTTATTTTTTTTGCAGTTTGGTTATTTTTATATTTTCTTGCTGGTGTCACGCTGGCGAGAGAAGAGGAGGTCAGAACTAGGGTGGGGGGGGGGGGGGGGACAGCAGCACAGTACTCCTGCAGCACCTAGCAAAGTGGAAAGCCAGCAATCTTCAGCTCCAGGTCTGGGCAGCTGATGGACAGATTTCCCCAACAGCCGCATGGCAGGAAATCCGGGCGGCCACATTCTCAGCTGACTGCTCAGTGCCGCGATCATCGCGGCACAGGCAAACTGCTGAGTGTAGCAGTACCGGGGAGAGCCTTGGGATGCGGTTTCTACAGCAGCAGCATGCACACATGGCCTTTTTCTTCTTCCCGCGTGCCTGGTAAACCACTTTCTCTTCCGGGCCATGGGGCAGGAAGAAGAAAAGATCATGTTCCTGTTGTCGGCTTCCACAAACACTGCTGCCATTCCCCTCGGGGCTTGAATGTGCTGATAGCCCAGGCAGGAACAACAGCAGTGTTCGTCTCGCTGCGGTGAAAGGGGGTGGGCGGGGGGGGGCGAGCAGCGGGTGCGCGACACCTCTGCTGGTGCTTCGCAACATACTAGTTGAGAACCGCTGGTTTAAAGTATTGTTGAGGGCTGTATGAAATAAGAGGAGACTAAAATAGGGCTGAGAATGAATTAAAAAAGTAAGGAAGCTACCTGTGCAACCCCCTTGGTATACCTTAGAGCTGGCTGAATTGAATAGAAGTTTCCGTCCTCTAGAGCAGTGGTCCCCAACCCTGTCCTGGGGGCCCACCAGCCAGTCGGGTTTTCAGGATATCCACAATGAATATGCATGAGAGAAAATTTGCATGTTATGGAGGCAGTGCATGCAAATTTTCTCTCATGCATATTCATTGTGGATATCCTGAAAACCCGACTGGCTGGTGGGCCCCCAGGACAGGGTTGGGGACCACTGCTCTAGAGAGATGGCAGAAGACAGGAAATTATGGTGATAAACGTACTGTGAAAGAAAAATTAATATGGAGTACTTTAATCAGATTGTATTAAGGAAAATGGAATATTATAAGGGAATAGTGCAATTTTCACAACATAATCCCAAAGTGCTATTTAAGGTAGTGAGGTCTCTAATTAGAAGAGAAAAAAGGTTATGTAAAGTGTGTGGATATTCCAGATAGTGAGAGGCTAGCTGCTTTTTATAAAGAAAAGGTTGGTTTATTAGTGAATGTTTTGGAAAGGGAGCAGGGAAAGGAAGATGAGGGAAATCAAGTACTTAAGATGGATAAGGAGTCACAAGATCATCAGGGTAAATAGGACCAGGTTGATAGTTAAACCTGCTTGAAAATCTCCAATCTAACAGCTCGATACAGTAAAGTTCAGTTGAAGATTTCTCGTCTGTAACGAGCTTGCTGCGCACAATTCGGACACGTAAGGCAAACCAGTGATACAGTCTCCAGTTTTGCGCGTCCGTAGCGCTTCTTAAAACAGACGCGTAACCCTTCCCGCACCCGGCATGTAAATGAACGAATTAGCTGTATAATGAAGGAATTAGCTATTCCCCTCCGATACCGTAACGGGCACTCAGGTTCTCTCATTAGTAACGCACTGTTTTGCCGAGGCCGTAACGTGTTAGTTTACCGCCTCCCCCTAGTAGGAGTTAGGACTGTGAGTCTAGTAACAAATCCATCGACACCGCTTAAGACACTCAAAAACAATAAAACACAATTTAAAAAAAAGCGATACAGAGATGATCGAGAAAATGTAATGATGTGGGACACATAAAACCTGTCAGAAAAAAAAATAAAAATTTTTAAAATACCTGTCGGAGGGCCGCGTGGGTACAGGCGGCGGCGGCGGGAGCCGGGTGGTCACGTGTTAAATCTAGGCCGCGGGCGGGTGGGCGCCTGTTCCAGGCGGCGGCGGCAGCGGCAGCCGGGGGGACACGCGTTAGTTCGAGACGGGCGGCGGGTGGTCGCGTGTTAAATCTAGGCCGGGTCCGCACAGGCGCGCATTCATTCACTGCCGGTGGGGGCTGCCTCCAGCAGCCCCCACCGGCAGTGAATGAATGCGCGCCTGTGCGACCCCCTGCGATTCGGCGCTCAAGGCGTGACGTCACGGCATGTGACTGCCTTGCGCGCCGAATCGCAGGGGTCGCACAGGCGCACATTCATTCATTCATCCAGGCGGAGGAGCCGGCTGCTTTCGCCACCGGCTCCTCCGCCTGGATGAATGAATGCGCGCCTGTGCGACCCCTGCGATTCGGCGCTCAAGGCAGTCACATGCCGTGACGTCACGCCTTGAGCGCCGAATCGCAGGGGTCGCACAGGCGCGCGCATTCATTCATCCAGGCGGAGGAGCCGGTGGCGAAAGCAGCCGGCTCCTCCGCCTGGATGAATGAATGAATGTGCGCCTGTGCGACCCCTGCGATTCGGCGCACAAGGCAGTCACATGCCGTGACGTCACGCCTTGAGCGCCGAATCGCAGGGGTCGCACAGGCGCGCATTCATTCACTGCCGGTGGGGGCTGCTGGAGGCAGCCCCCACCGGCAGGATTTAACACCGGAGGATTTAACACGCGACCACCCGCCGCCCGTCTCGAACTAACGCGTGTCCCCCCGCCGCCACTGCCGCCTGGAACAGGCGCCCACCCGCCCGCGGCCTAGATTTAACACGCGACCACCCGGCTCCCGCCACCGCCGGCCGCCTGGACCCACGCGGCCGTCTGAAACTAACGCGCGTCCACCCGCCCCCCGCAACAGGCGCCCACCCGCCCGCAGCCTAGATTTAACACGCGACCACCGGCCCCCCGGATCCCGCCGGCCGCCTGGACCCACGCGGCCCTCCGACAGGTATTTAAAAATTTTGATTTTTACACTTCCTGGTGCCTGTCATTTCAAATGTCATTTGAAATGACAGGTACCAGCGCACCCAGGTTACTGTATAGGCGCTGTATTAAGCGCCTATACAGTAAAATGGGTTACGCGGGCATAACCCTTCCCTACCGCTTTAAAGCCGCGGCATGCATTTGCATGCGATTAGAGGAGAGTATCGGGGAGTTAGTGAAGAGAACTGTGCGTGCGGGGAGGAAGGGTGCGCCTGACACTACCTCACTGTTTCTACCTCGACCTTACTGTATCGACCTGTATGTGAGTTAAAATCAACAATGGCACAGAGAGCCATCAAATTTATTCTGGACCCCTGTCCCTCCTGGGTAATTAAAGGGATGTTGGATAGGGTCTTGAAATGGTTGTTGACTTTTCTGAATAGTTCATCGGAAAAAAAGATGTGTACCTAGTAGGCTTAAAAAAAAAAAAAAAGCCATTTTCCTATCCTAAAAAATGAGTCAGCATATCCACAGGAATATAGTATAGACCAGTTTCAATGACTTTTGGAGCAAAAGGACCTTTTTGATGTAGCACAGGAGGGTTTTAAAAAGGGTTTTATCACGGGAATGTTGATGAGATCCATGATAGTTGAGCTTTTACCAGTTATTCATAAAGGGGAGATGGTTATGATAATTTTACTTTGATTTAATTAACCATTCCATGTTATTGAAAAGATGTGAAGAATTAGAGATGAAGTGTAGTTTTGAAATGGTTGGAGGATTATTTTAGGGATAGGATAGCAAGTATCTTTTTTTCAAGGAAAATATTCAATGTGGGAAATTGTAGATTTGGGGGTACCTCAAGGTTCCTCCCTCTCTCCTTTCCATTTTAATGTGTTTCCATTGCCATTGGGAAAAATTGTTTGATCCTTCGGATTTCATGCATATATTCAGATGACATTCAGATTGTGGCCTCCAAGGGCCGCAAGCAGAATGATGCTATGGTGCAAGTAAACAAATGCCTATGGGGAGGGGGGGAGTTATGGAACGGTTGATGGAGAATAGACTGGTCTTGAATACCTCAAAGACAGAACTTTTCAAATTGTGGAATGACAAATTGGCTAATGTAGTGTTGGTGTTTTATGAGGAGGTTAAGTAGCTTCAGGTAGAATTGAGTAAAAAATTGAATTTGGAGAAGCAGATAGCAAAGGTTGCAAAAAGCATGTTTTGGAAATTGAAAATGGTAAAACAATTGAAACCTTATTTAGATCTACAAGCCCTGCGTACTGTGGTGTATGCCTTAATCTTGAATCACAGATTAATCTAATGTCATTTATTTGGGTTTATTGACAACTAGAAAACTAAAACTAATTCAAAATGTGGCAGCTAGGATTGTGACAGGTAGTACAAGGAGGACACAAGCATTGCATTTGTTGTTGCAAATGCATTGGCTGCCGGCAGAGGCAAGATGTAAATTTAAATGCCTAGCTCTGGCCTTTAAAATTTTGGGAAGGAATGGTTCAACACATTTGAAAGTTTAAAATGGCATGAGACAAGAAGACATCTGCGCTCTGCGGGAAAACATCTAATGCAACTAGTACCATCTAAAAAGTTCTGTCATTTGAGACTATTTAACAGATTATTTTCAGCATCTGCTCTAATTTTGTGGAACAGTCTCATTTTATATGAAGGCAGAAAGACTTAAAACTTTTCTGGAAAAAAACTAACACACATGGATGATGTTTACTTCTTTTAATTAAATATTGCGGATTGCAAACATGGGGTAAGTGCTCATAGTGTGAACTATTGTAGCGTTAAGATCCAGCAGAAATTACTATTGGTGTGTGATGTTGGTAGTTATAAATTGGTGAAGAAATGTATTTTATTATTTTAAAACTGTGTTTTGTTTGACTGTACACTGATTTGGTCATTTAACAGGTGACAAATTGTTATAAATAAATATTATTCACTCAGAGCTGGTGATGAGTTGGTTATAAATATTTTAAATAAATAAATATAAAGCATACACAGCAACTGTTAGAGGAGGGATCTGAATTAAGCTGGCACACAATATAAACTGCTCATTTACACTAAATGGAAGAACAAAATTCTCACACAAGTCAATGCCAAAGCTAATGCAAGTAGTCAAAAGCCTTAAGCACAGTCACACCAAAATTTGTATTGCTTTTTGTCGTCAGCAAGAGTTTTGAAGACAATTCCAAATGGCAGGCAAGAACACAACATACACACCCTTTACGGCGTACGCAATAAGGATTGGTTTTCTGTTATTAACAGGTACATGGTTAGTTTGATAGCAACCCTAGCCCTCCTCTCCTACCTTTTAAGGAACAAGAGTCAGAATCATAATATGGCACTATGTGGACACTTGTTCACTAGAAAATAGACCAAGAAGACTAGCTTATTTCACAAGCGCCACAAAAAGCCTTTCAAACAGAAATTACTTCTGGTCACAACCAGGCTAAGCCAAAAAACATTAATGACTTGGAAATGAAAGGCTTTCGAACTCTTTACCAGTCTACTGAGCTATCCAGACCAAGTCTTGACAAACTAAAGGACAAACTCCACAGCAGTACAAGGACAGAGGTTCTGAGACTGGCTCCATATCCTCTGTCCTTCAGAGGGAGGGAAGCTGCTGCTTCAGGGCAGCCCCTACCAGCCAACAAGCAGTAATGAGAGCTGCCTCTAAGGAGGTGCCCCCTCCAGCCCTCAGGCATGTGTGGATCCCTTTGCCATTCATGGGATGGAGGTAGGGAGAATCTAAAATATCCACAGAGATGGAAATAGATCAAAAAATTAAGAAAAGATGAATTGCTACACAATGAATTAACAGAGTTCCAACAAATCAGCAGATAGCAGACAATGTCATCACCCACTCGGCTATTTTTCAGTAAGTTTTCAAAGGTCACATCAAACACACTAAGGGGTAGATTTTCAAACCGTGCGAATTGGCGTACTTTTGCTGGCGCATCAGGCGCCAGCAAAAGTACGCGGGATTTTAGTAGATACGCGCGTAGCCGTGCGTATCCGCTAAAATCCTGGATCGGCGCGCGCAAGGCTATCGATTCTGTATAGCCGGCGCGCGCCGAGCCGCGCAGCCTACCCCCGTTCCCTCCGAGGCCGCTCCGAAATCGGAGCGGCCTCGGAGGGAACTTTCTTTTGCCCTCCCCTCACCTTCCCCTCCCTAACCCACCCGCCCGTCTAAACCCCCCCCCCTTACCTTTGTCGGGGGGATTTACGTCTCCCGGAGGGAGACGTAAATCCCCGCGCGCCAGCGGGCCACTAGCGCGCCGGGACGCAACCTGGGGGCGGTACGGAGGGTGTGGCCACGCCCCCGGACCGTAACCACGCCCCCGTGCCCACCCCCAAAATGCTGCCGACACGCCCCCAAAACGCCGCGCCGACCGGACCCGCCCCCGACACGCCCCCCTCGCCAAACCCCGGGACTTACGCAAGTCCCGGGGTCTGCGTGCGCCGGTAGGCCTATTGAACATAGGCGCACCGGCGAGCAGGGCTCTGAAAATCCGCCCCACAGGTTTGAAACAGCAACCCTGGGACTTACGTAAGTCCCGGGGTCTGCGCGCGCCGGTAGGCCTATTGAACATAGGCGCACCGGCGAGCAGGGCTCTGAAAATCCGCCCCACAGGTTTGAAACAGCAACTGGCGAGAGAGAGAGAGACTGGTTAGGGATTCGGGACTTCTATCTATCTTGAGATGAGTATTCTTTGTTGAAATATATTGGATTGGGACTTGACAATTGCATTGTTGCTTCATAAACGGAATATTGTTCCCATGGTTTATACATCCTTTAGTTCATCAGCACGTTGAGAGACTTGTTTTACGTTAACAAAAAAGATATTATAAAAAATGAACAAAACAGAATTGATTTGAAATAAAGTAAAGTGACCCTATACCAAATGAGAGTTTGATTTTGATACTGACTCTGTGACTAAGGGTTCTACAAGATTTGATGGCTATGTAATATAGCATAAAAAAATATGCCAGTTGAACCATTTATTGTTTTTTGTATTACAAATAGAGGTTTACTGGAATACACACTGTGTGATTTTGGGTGTTTGTGATTGTCATCATTACCTTTCCCATTTCTGATCGTAGGGTACAAATATTACAACTGGGGAAGGACAAATTCAGCATTATTCTGCCATAACCATTCTTAACATCTCCTTTACTTTACAACTTGATCTTCCTATTCAAAACATACATATATGCTACTTAAAGAACGGCTAAGGGGGGATATGATAGAGATGTTTAAAATCATGAGAGGTCTAGAACAGGTAGATGTGAATCGGTTATTTACTCTTTCGGATAATAGAAAGACTAGGGGGCACTCCATGAAGTTAGCATGGGGCACATTTAAAACTAATCGGAGAAAATTATTTTTTCCACTCACACAATTAAGCTCTGGAATTTGTTGCCAGAGGATGTGGTTAGTGCAGTTAGTGTAGCTGTGTTTAAAAAAGGATTGGATAAGTTCTTGGAGGAGAAGTCCATTACCTGCTATTAAGTTCACTTAGAGAATAGCCACTGCCATTAGCAACGGTAACATGGATTAGACTTAGTTTTTGGGTACTTGCCAGGTTCTTATGGCCTGGATTGGTCATTGTTGGAAACAGGATGCTGGGCTTGATGGACCCTTGGTCTGACAGTATGGCATTTTCTTATGTTCTTAACAGGTAAGCACTAAGAAAAAGTTAACACATTAGAAGTATCACTTAGCAGTGAGACCACTGTGTGCACATGCAACAGCATAAAAAGGGGGAAAACATTTCATCACCAAAAGCTTGGAATTTCTTAAATAATTTTTGCTTGGGGCAAATGGGAACAGCGACAGCAAAGATGACCTCTCTAACCTATTTAATGTTCAGATTAGTCTTAACATATAAATATTTCCATTTACCATTAAGTCACATGTACTGTTGTATTAAATTTTAACCTGTGGCACGTATTCGTGCTATTTCTACCTCACTTTATTCCCACTGTTTCTTCACACTATGATCTCATGTGATATTTTAAAATAGTACTTATATAGGTCACACGTAATAGAACTATAAAAAAGATCTCCTTTTACAAAAATTATAAATTAACTGGTCTCCTTTACAATTAGGTTCATCAAAGCAGTGATTCCAACCAGTGTGTCGCCAAGCACCAGTATGTGTGTCACACATTTCCTGGTCTCCCGTTGCTCTCCCCAGTGAGATGCAGACAATTCCTGCCCTAGCTATCAGCACATTAAAGCCCAGAGGAGAATGGCAGCAGTGTTCATGGAAGCCGGCAACAGCAACATGGCCTTTTCTTCTTCCCACCTCTGCAGCCCGGAAGAAGTGTTTAGTGGGGCATGCAGGAAGAAGAAAGGACCATGCTGCTGCTGCAGAATCAAATGCCCCAAGGCTCCATCCACCTCCTGTGATTCCGCTTCCTTCTTTCTAAGGCAGCCTTTCACCACCGCAGACCCAGGGCAGCTGATTGCTGATTTCCCCCGACAGCTGTGAGGTAGGAAATCCCCACAGCTGCATTCTCAGCTGACTGCCCCATTCTGTGATGATCACAGCACAGGAAAACAGCTGAGTGCTGCGAGGCCAGGGGGAGTCACTCTTGCTGCAGTTCCCAGACTGTCATGACTCAGCTTTAATAGCAGCACACTAGCTGCCCTTCTCAGTCACCCAGTGCAGATCCAGGATGCCTCTTGCTGCAGGCTGCCATGTGTGCTCGGAGGGGGGAGGGCAGGTGAGTAAGACAAAGTGAGCCAGTGTGTGTGAGAGAGAGAGAGAGAGAGAGAGACTGGCCTGTGGGTGAGAGAATGGCTGAGAGTCTTAAGGAAGAGAACTGCGAGGACAAAGCTTCAGCAGCCACTGCTGCTTCTGGTGTATGCTACTGGCCTGCAAGGGAAAAGAGTAGGAGAGTTGCTGGAATAGATAAGTAAAGGTGGCTTTTTAAGTTTATTTTTCATGATTGACTGCCATTTTGATTATTGGGTATTATGTGATGTGTCTGCTGTTTGAAATATTTCATTGGTGCTTGGAAAATTTTTAATGATTGCTGTTATTCTATTTTTAGTTGTTTTAGAAGTATTCTTTTTATTAGTATAGTTTTAGAACTATTTTATATTTCTTGAGGAATGTATAAATAGGAATATGCAGACAAATATTGAACTGGAAAAGCAAGAAGCCATAACCTGTATGCAGTGCAACAATGGGGAAAAAAAAAAAAGCATTAACTTTAAGGTCACTTTATTCTGTATTTGTTGAAGGGCTGCGTGTTCTGCATTCATGACCCAGATAAGGGTATTCTGCAAGCTTGTAGTTTCTGTGTAGGTCTCTATAGCAGTTTGGTTTGTTCTGTTTTCCTAATAGGAGGTGTATGGGCGTTTAGAGCCTGTTTTAATATTTGTAGTTTGCCTTTTCATAGGTAGGGTTGTTACTGATTGAGTACATTCCATAGCTTTATGCAGATTAGTTTGTTTGCATTATTGCAGGTCCTGGAACTATGTTAGGTACTATATTTCTGTTTCCATTTCTCCAGTTTTGCAATGCATGCAGAATGGCTTTTTGGGGTTTCTATTCAAATTTCTGTCTCCAGATTTGTAACTTGTGGTCTTTCTGTCTTGTTGAGCTTCTGTGAGTGTGACCTAGGTATCGTCTTGTACTAGCATGCAGACATTGTATCACGCTTATTGTGTTTTCTTATTAGGACATGCATTGGTGGTAAATTGCTGTCTTTTCATAAGTAGGGCTATTGCACCTGGTAGTAGGAGAGTTTATGCTGCTGTTACTGAGATGACACCAGAAATATCTTTTTTGTATATTGAATTATACAGGGAATGCCCTAGTTCTGTTCTGCACCGATTGTTAGGAGGGTCAGAGTCCTGTGAATGAAGAGTGTATGTTTCCATTTACCCGCATGACAGTCATGTATTCAGTGCATCACACATGTGAGAACCATCTGTTAGGTATGTCCCAGAAGAAGAGGTTGAAAACCACTGCACTAAAGTATTAATTCCATTTCATGACACTTTTAAGTTAACCGAGCCCCATGGACAACAGACGACAGAATAAATAATTCAGTACATGAATGCTAGGAGTGGCACCATAAATACAAGTTGTACATCTCTTCATATGGCAGAAATTAGATATTAATATGCATCCCATCACCCCCTGACCTAAAAATACCGACTTTTTCTAGTGTTAGAAACTAGTTAACTTTCAGCCCATGTTCCCAAGTCACAAGGAAGATCACTGCATGCTTATATATAAATGAGTTATCTGAGGCAGAGACAACTTCTGTATTCAGTTCACAATTGCCCAGAGAGGAACCCCAAAAGCTTCATCCAAATTATCAGGACATCCACCTTTTTAACCTAGATTTTACACACAACCCAACTTTGAATAAATCAATGCTGTACATTTCAGGGCCCATCTATGCAAAATATTAGTACCCAACATAATACTAACATTGCACAGACCATCCTGTACCTTTCAGGGCCACAAAATTTCCTACCACCCAAGACAGACATATATAATCAATAAAAATAATACATCATCCAGGGATGCTGCAGAGGCAACATTCACTGCCCCTGGAGGACAGGGAATCTATGTCATCACACAATGGCACCACTTAGTGGCCAAATTTAGGGCCCATGATCGCAGCATGGCAGAAGCCACCCTAGAGATAAAGTAAATTGGAAGGAGATATAAAATAAGGGAGAAAATCCCCAGATAATTACAAGTGGAAGGTTTATAGTGCCAGATCCCAGTCCTTGTTCCAATTTGAAACCATCTCTCCACTGCTGACCAAGTCTCCTGGGTTCAGAAGGGACCCATGTGTGCTGCCTATTCCTTAGTGAAAGTGTCTGTTGCTAATGTCCATAAGGAGGTAGATAGAAAGAAGCACCCTCCTGTTAACATGGAAGGATCTAGCCACAAGTGGAGCTCTCATTTCATTTCCTGCAAGACCTTCACTAAAATTGTCAAGGGTTAACTGGTCCCATTGGAAGCATAAGCACCATTACACGATTTGCATGTTTAGACAGTTTAGCAATGTGTAAATCAATAAAGCAGCAGGAAAAAACTGTCTCAAAATACATACGTCAGTCTCTAAAATCTCACAATACCTAAACTGGACTCCTGTGCTTAATTAAGGTTTCGTAACAGATTTCATCTTCCTTTCATTCAGTGGACACCTGCACCTTTGTTTTTGTCTCCCTGTGCCCAAAACACTGAACATGGAACTGTGGGGCAAAGTAACTTACTAACAGAAAAAGGTGATATGTAAATAAGACCCCACTGTTCTCCCCCCCCCCCACACACCAAAAAACTACCGACGCCATGAAGCCACATACAGAAAGGACTTGTAACACTGAAGATGACAAAAAAAATGAGCTATCCAATCCGTTGTCCTAGCAAATACAGCAAACATTCAGACCAATATAGTAAAGTCCACGGGAGAGCAGGCGAACGCCTGTTCTCCCGGCACGCGCACCAGCCACTCGCCGGTGCTCGCGATGCAGTATTTAAATTAGGTCCGGCGGTAGATCCAGGCAAAAGGAGCAGCGGCTGTCAGCGGGTTTGACAGCCGACGCTCAATTTTGCCGGCGTCAGTTCTCGAGGCCGCTGACAGCCACAGGCTCGGAAACCAGCAAAATTGAGCGTCAGGTTTTCGGCCCAACAGCCGCGGGCCGAATTCAATTTTTTTTTTTTTTTTTTAACTTTTTTTACTCTTTGGGACCTCCGACTTAATATCGCCATGATATTAAGTCGGAGGGTGCACAGAAAAGCAGTTTTTACTGCTTTTCTGTGCACTTTCCCGGTGCCGGAAGAAATTAGCGCCGACCTTTGGATCGGCGCTAATTTCCGAAAGTAAAATTTGCGGCTTGGCTGCACATTTTACTTACTGTATCCCACACGCATACCTAATAGGGCCATCAACATGCATTTGCATGTTGAGGGCGCTATTAGGTGCCACGGGTTGGACGCGCGTTTTCCTCCCCTTACTGAATAAGGGGTAAGGGAAAACGCGCGTCCAAGAGCAGGCTAACAGTGCACTCCGTCGGAGCGCACTGTACTGTATCGGCCTGAGTGTAATAAACAGCAAAATCTTTATAGTCTTCCCAACAGATTAAAAAAAAAAAAAAGGAGAACCATCTGACAGTCACTATTCTATCAGAGCATCAGCTATGTGAAACAGATGCTTCACTTTGAAAATATGTGCATCTAGCTCAATATAACATTTCCACATGGGGGTAACCTGCATAGAACAGAACACATGGGGGTGAACTGCATAGAGCAGCAGTTACTATCATAAGCAACTTGATGGGCAAACTGGATGGTCCATTTGGTTGTTATCTGCTGTTGTTACTATGGAATTTTTTATTTCACAACAGATGCCCTTAATCCCAACCCCCTTCCAAAGCAACTAAATCACTTTTCTAACCTAGACTATCATCTATCAAATTCCTTCCAATCTCTTCCTTCTGTGTCTTCTACCTACAACTGTATAGCAGGTTCTCTTATAATTCAATGTGTTCTCCATAGACGGCAAGCTGAATTAGCCATGACTAATTCCAACAGTACCAAATGGACCCCTTCCCTCAGTATAAAGAGCTTTTGCTTTTCTGAGCATGTGCTGGAGTTTCTCACATGCATTCTCTTGTGAGCCCTGCAGTTGATTTTAGAGCTAATTCTAGCTAGGCAACTGACACTCCAGGGATGCAGGCTGGGTATTTAACATGGCTAATTCATCCTGCTGTCTACAGAGAACACCATTTACAGTAAGCAAACCTGTTTTCTCAGTCCACAAGCAGGGCTCAATTAGCTGTAACCCATGGGGAGTCGCAAGTCAAGGGTTGCAAGGGAGCACTTGCAAAAAAAAAAAAAAAAAATGCAATCCCAACCAACATGCAGGCAGATACAGAAAGAAGCGAGGGAGAACAGGCGAGCGCCCACTCTCCCGACGCGCGCACAGGCCAGTGTCCTGAACGCGCAATTCAGTATCTGCCCGCATGCAAAAGAGGGCCCACGGTAAAAGGAGGCGCTAGGAACAGCTCCTTTTTGACAGAAGCAGCGGCTGTCAGCAGGTTTGACAATAGACACAATTTTACTGGCGGCTATTCTCGAACCCGCTGACAGCCACGGGTTCGGAAAATGGACGCCGGCAAAATAGAGTGTCTTCCAACCCGTGGGCAGATTTTTAAGTTTATTTTCTTTAATTTTTAATTTTTTGGGGGGCCTCCACTTAATATCACTATGATATTAAGTCGGAGGGTGTGGAAATAGAACATCCCCTATACCTTTATGAAATGCGGATACCGCGCTGATATGCACCCTGATAGAGGACATTTTGAGGCCTGCCTCCAACAGGTGCCAGAGATAGTCCAGAATCTTCACTGTGGAACAAGTGAAGGGGGCTAAGGACATAGAGGTGCACCATACTGTAAACCTCTTCCATTTAAAGCAGTAAGACCTTCTCGTGGAAGGCTATCGTGAAGCTACCAGGACTCGAGGCACCGACTCTGAAAGGTTAAGAGGTTGAAGTATTAACCTTTCAACATCCAGGCAGTCAGAGATAGGGCCTGGAGGTTGGGGTGGCGGAGGCATCCGTTGTTCTGAGTTATCAGAAGCGGATCCTTCCCCAGAGGAATGTGGCGGTGTACTGGAGGATTGGAAACCACACCTGGCGCAGCCAGTGAGGGGCTTTCAGAATCATGACACCTTTGTCCTTCCGTAACTTCACAAGAGTCTTCGATATTAGTGGAAGTGGAGGGTATGCATAGAGGAGACCGCTGGCCCACGAGAGGGCGAAAGCATCTCTCGGTTGCGACTGGTGGCTGTGAGTTATAGAGTAGAAGTTTTCTACTTTGCAATTGTGGACTGATGCAAAGAAGTCTATGTGAGGGTAGCCCCAACATTGGAATATTGTGTCCGCTACTGTGGGGTTGAGAGACCACTTGTGCGGAAGAAACGTGCGGCTCAACTTATCCGCCAAATCATTGTCCATGCCCAGTAAGTAGGTGGCTGTGAGGCACATCTGGTGGGAAAGGGCCCACACCATATCTGTGCAGTTTCCTGACACAGAAGGTAGAGCCTGTTCCCCCTTGCTTGTTGATGTACCACATCGCCACCTGATTGTCGGTTTGAATCAGGATGGTCTTGTTTGAAAGGCAATCCTGAAAGGCTCTGAGGGCATATCTGATTGCCCGAAGCTCCAGGAAATTTATCTGGTGTTTGGCTTACTCTGGAGACCAGATTCCCCGAGTCTGCAGGTCATCGACATGAGCACCCCAGCCTAGGTTGGAGGAGTTTGTCATCAAGGTAATTTGAGGTTCCATAGCCTGAAATGGAAGGCTTTGAAGTAAATTGGAGTGTTGCATCCACCAGGCCAGCGATAGTCGGAGCTGTGTGGTAACGTGAACAATGCTGGACATTGGTAGACAAGCCTGAAGCCAATGGGATTTTAAGGTCCATTGCATAACTCTCATGGCTAGGTGGGCCATCGGAGTTACATGCACCGCAGACGCCATGTGACCCAGCAGTATGAGAAAGTTACGAGCAGTTGAGGATACTCGAGTCTGTAACTGATGCACCAAAAAGACTAGGGTGAAAACCCGATCCTGAGGTAGGAAGGCTTTCGCCTGTACTGTGTTTAAGTCAGTCCCTATAAAGGATAGGGTTTGAGATGGAACTATCTTGGATTTGGGATAGTTGATTAGAAACCCTAGGGAGATCAGGGTGCGAAGAGTGAGACACAAGGACGCCAACGCGGCCTGTTGAGTCGGAGCCCTTATCAACCAATCGTCGAGTAAGGGTAGACATGGACACCCTGACTCCTGAGAAAGGCGGCGACTACTACGAGGCACTTGGTGAATACTCATGGAGCAGACGCTAGGCCGAATGGTAGGACACGATCAGAAAGTGACTAGGGCCGACCAAGAATCACGGGAATTTGCAATGAGATGGAATAATTGAGGTGTGTGTGTATGCGTCCTGGAGATCTAGAGAACATAGCCAATCTCCTTTTTCTATAAAAGGAAGTAGCGAACCCAAGGTTCCCATCTTGAATTTCTCTTTGTAGATACTTGTTTAGGGCGCGAAGGTCCAGAATTGGACGAAAGCCACCTGACTTTTTTGGGATTAGAAAGTACCGGGAATAGAATCTCTGCGCCTGTTGGGAGAGGGGCACTGGTTCTATTGCCCGTGAGTGGAGGGTTGAAACCTCCTGTTCCAGAAGGAGAGAGTGGTCGGACGATCCCCACATCAGTTGAGGTGGAGAGTCCGCTGGTACAGTCAGGAAATTGATATGGTAACCGGTGATCACTGCAAGTACCCACTGGTGGTGACCGTGTGCCAAATGTTGGTAAAGTGGCACAGTCGGCCTCCAACAGGTACAGATGGTAAAGGAGGTTGGCCTTTGCTCTTCGGGAGAGTCACAAAACCCTGATGCTGGTCCTGGCTGAGAAGCAGGTTGGGTCTTCTGAGGTCGGGATTGCCTGGACTGACCTTTTTGATAAGGCTTGGAAGGGCAACCTCGGGAAGCCGGAGGATAATACCTTCTTGGCTTATAAGCCGGCCTCAGAATCTCGCCTGAATATCCTCTTAGAGGTAGATGAGAAATCAGCAGGCACTGAAGAAAGTTGACGCGTTTTATGGTGGTCTTTTAGCTGTGCCACAGTCTCCTGGATCTTGTCTCCAAAGAGATTATCACCAGTGCAGGGCAGGTCAGCCAACCTGTCCTGTACCTCTGGTCTGAGGTCTGAAGATTTCCACCAGGCCCACCTTCGTGCACTAATCCCCGCTGCGGACACCCTAGAGGCAGTGTCAAATATGTTGTACGCAGCATGGACCTCATGCCTGCCCGCTTCCAGGCCTTTCTGAGCCAGAGCATTCAGGTCATCCTGGAACTGATCAGGTAAAGACTCAGAAATCCTGGATCTTCTTTAAAAAGTTTCTGTTATACTGAGTCATGTATAACTGGTAAGAAGCAATGCGAGATATAAGCATTGAGCCATGGTAGATTCGTCTGCCAAAAAGCATCCAAGGACTTTTGCTCCTTCCCCGGGAGGTATGGAGGAATGAGGTTTGGAACGCCATGCCTTTTTCCGGGTTGATTCCACAACCACTGAGTGATGATCTAGTTGTAATCTCTGAAATCCAGGAGCTGACTGCAGAAGATAGGTGGCATCTGTCTTACGGTTAACAGGCGGCACCAAACATGGGTGTTCCCAGTTTCTCTTTAGAAGATAAATTAAGATTTCACGAATAGGAATAGACATGATTTCCTTAGGGGCATCAAGGAACTGGAAAACTTCCAGCATCTTGTGCCTTGAATCCCCTTCAGTCTGAAGCTGAAAAGGAATTCTCGGACATTTCTTTAATGAAGTTAATAAAAGAGATCCTCTGGAAGAGAACGCCTTCTCTCTTCAGAGGGAGAGGCTGTGAAGGCAGATCATCTGTATCCTGGGACGATGAATCAGTCCAAGGATCATACGGGTGATCACCAGCTCCCTGAGGATCTCCTGAGGGAAGAAATGGCATTATTCCCAAAGGCCCAGGCCTGGACATCGGCGGCATCGATGGATGAGACAGTGGCAAGACTCCAGACGGTATGAGTATCTGTGTTTCTTCACCATCTGACGACAAAGGTATCGGTGAAGGAAGAGGGCATACAGGTGCCCTTGGTTCCAGCGGAGGAAGGGCATCTATCAACGCATCCAGTTTACCCAGTAGCGGTGATTGGGTTCCATCCTGATGTCACCCATATGTGAGGACTACCATCCTGCTTTTCCTGTGAGAAATTAGGAATGGTCCCAAGAAATAAAGCGGAAGCCGATCCAAGATGGCTAGCAGCAATAAACACGAAGAGAAGAATCGGTAAAAAGGACTTTTATTGAATCTTGCCCAACTCTGGCTGAGTTTCGCTCTTCTAGGAGCTGCCTCAGGGACTATTGTAAACAAGTATAAAACACACATACATAAATATGTGTAAAACAAATTGTTAAACTAAAATACACTTATAACAAAATTATAAACACATATACAAAAATGTGTAAAATCAAATTGAACAAAAATAAACTTGTGAATTAAATACATAAATAGTAAAGTATAAAACATAACGTACATACATATAAAATGCTTAAATACTTCTAAACATAAAATGTCAAGTACCTTATCAGCCACATTTGTTGGCTCTTCCACAAGCACACTATTTTTTAAGTTTACAAGGTACTGAATGTTGACTTTTTTCATACATATGGACTATGTATGAGAAATATACTTATTGCTTGAAACCACACTATGAAAAGGGAAATATCATAATATAGATAGCATTTACTCGGTTTGAAAAATAGGAAGCATCGTAAAAAATGGTGTATATATAAATCCTGCTTATCTGCCAATGGTTCCCTCCTAGAACCAATATCAATATTTGTAGACAATTTTTTGTGCCCTCACATACCAAATATACCGTCATATGTTAGAGATTCTGCCCATATGATAACTGCGAGGGAATCAGTTGGCCGTTAACATGATCAAGGGGTTAAAGGGGTACTTAGGGAAGATAAGGCCATCGCATAAAGACTAAACAAATCCTTTGCTTCAGTGTTTACTGAGGAGGATTTTGGGGAAATATTCTTCCAGAGACTGTTTTCAAGGTTGATTATTCAGATTTATGTTAAACAATTCATAAATTTTAATAAAGTTAGAGATATCACGGTTAAACTGGAATATGTAGTAGATCAGACAAACTGAAGAGTAATATTGGGCATCCATATTGCAGATGAAATATAAATGTGAACAAGTACAAGGTGATGCATATTGGGAAAAATAACCCATGCTGTAGTTACATGATGATAGTTTCCATATTGAGCATTAGCACCCAGAAGAAAGACCTGGGCATCAGTTGATATATTGAAATCATCAGCTCACGGTGCTGCGGCGGTCAAAAAAGCAAACAATGTTAGGAATTATTAGGAAAGAAATGGCAAATAAAACAGAGGATGTCAATGTTTCTGTAGTGCTTCATGGTTAGACCGCACCTTGAATGCTGTGTGCAATTCTGATCGCTTCATCTCAAAAACCTACGATCCAACAACTCAAACTACTTATTAATCCCCACTATCAAGGATGCTCATCTAACAACAACAAGAGAGAGAGCCTTCTCCATCACCTCCCCTAATCTTTGGAGCACTCTACCTGAAGACCTAAGATCTCAACACAGTATAAAAACCTTCAAAAAAGACCTAAAAACTTTACTGTTTCGTAAATTCTTCATGGACCCCCAATCATCTACGCCTTCCAACTCTCAAATGAACTCATAACCTTAATTCTCAACCTAACTTACCTCCCTCCACATTCAACCTTATTTCTTCAGAGACTTATTTGGTTATGTTTATTACTGTAATTACAATATGTTACGATATCTCAAAACCTCCTTGTTAAAAAATTCTGTTCACTTTGTAAACAGTTATGATGGCTTTCCGAATAACGGTATATAAAACTCTTCAAATAAATAAATAAATAAATAGTTGTAAAAGAGAAAGTACAAAACAGAGCAACCAATATAGAAGGCACGTAACAGCTCCCCTATAAAGGCAGGCTAAAGAGCTTAGGGCTGTTCAGCTTGGAGAAGAGACGAATGAGGGAGGATATGTTAGAGGTCTGCAAAATCATGAAAGGACTTGAACAGGTAAATGTGAAATGGTTATTTACTCTGTCAGATAATACAAAGACCAGGGGGCACTCCATGAAGTTAGCAAGTAGCATATTTAAAACAAACTGGAGAAAATTTTTCATTTAACGCACAATTAAGCTCTGGAATTCGTTGTCAGAGGATGTGGTTACAACTAGTGTAGCTGGGTTTAAAAAAGGTTTGGATAAATTCCTGGAGGAGAAGTCCATAAACTGCTATTAATCAATAGGGAATAGCCACTGCTTGTTGCTGGCCTTAGTAGCATGTGATCTATTTTAATGTTTGGATACTTGCCAGGTATTTGGAGACAGGATACTGGACTTGAAAGACCTTTGGTCTAACCCAATACAGCATATCTCTTATGTTCTTATGTCTATCCATGCCCCAATTTTGATATTCTGAGACAGAATGAGGGTTGATTTTACAGAGTTCACCAGGAATCCTAGGGATTGTAGGAGGCAAATTTTCTGCAAAGTGGTCAACACTCCTTCCTCAGAAGTCACCAAAACCAGCACTACTACCATAACTACGCATTTGGTAAAGACCCTTGATGGTGCTGAGAAGCCAAAGCGGAGCAGCCAATACTGGTAATGAGACTTCCACCACAAAGCATAGATAGTGCAAGTGGGAGGGATGAATGGATGGGTATGCAGGCATAGGCATCCTTCATATGCAGAGCACACAGAGCCAGAATCTGGAGACAAGGTCAGGAAGGCAAAGGTCAAGATCCAGAGGTCAGTCCGAGGAGTGGTCAGTAAAGCAGGGGTCAGGTACCGAAGGTCAGACGAGGTCCTCTTGGGAAAAAAAAAAAAAGATAAATATGCAAGGCATTCTCAGTACAGACTTCTTGTCCAACAACCTAGTTACTACACAAGTATTCCTATTTCTACAAAAACAAATTAACCAAACTATGAATCTCTTTAAATATATTGATGATCAACCAATATTTGTTGATCTAATACTGTTGTAACCTAATTTAAATGTATTGCACTCTGCTTTGTGACCATACCTGATTTAAAAAAAAAAACGGAATATCGAATAAAATATTTTCTCCCATAAAAGACTTTTGTTAAAACTGTTTTGGGTATGAGAAAATAGCAGGAGTAGAACCCCTGGCCATGTTTATCAGGTGGGACATATTCTATCACCTGCGCCTGTTGTGTGAGGAACAACTCCACCTTCAAATGAGATGAGTCTGGATTAAAGGTTGAGCAATGGGGACACATGGAAGTCGGAGAAACGCAAGTGATAACCACAATCTTAAGTACTCAGCAACCCTTGGTAATTTTGCATCACTCCTCCAGACAAATATGAATTCCTCCCCCCCCCCCCCGGAGATGTTAAGTGCTGGAACCAGAGATTGGTCAAATACTTGGTCCAAGTTTTGGCTGAACTTGCTGTTACTATTTGGTGCCTTTCACTAGAAATGCAGAAGGAGCAGAGCAGCATGGTGCTGCTGGAATTGCCTGAAGGTGCGCCTCAAAGTATGACCACTCAAAAGTGAAGTCGGGTCACCTCGAAGTCATCCGTTGATCAGAGCCAGTCAAGAGGCACTGGATTGCTACATTTTGCAACTTGATCTGAGCAACTCTTTCACAGAGTTTGCCTCCAGAGGTAATCTCCCAGGCAGGATACATCTGCTATCTTATCACTGACATCATCAGGCAAACAACTCGCTCTTAATCAAGCCATATGACATGCTCCAATCAAGGATTTTGAGGAACGGGCCATTGTTTCAAACGCTTCAAACACTGACCAAATAAGATGGCATATACATTCTTCTGCTCCATGTACAGCTGCAGAGGTGCCATCAACAGGCACCAGGAACATCTTCAGTTTTTTTTAATACAAGCATAAGTATTGCACCATGTGAAAAGTGGTGTACAGACATGTGAGCAATAAGCATGGTACCCTGGAACATATTTTCCAAACATTGTCCAGCTACCTAGGATTTACCCCTGGTGGTAGGTTGGAGAATATTGTTTTCCTTGCTTGCTTTAATGCCAACTCCACCACAATGGGATTCGTGAGGCAGTTTGTACTACCCCAAAACCAGGAATATTCTTGAATCTATAGGTCTAGTTTCCTGGTTATTGGGACATAGGAAATCAGATTCTCCCATGTTTTTGTTTGTAATCCTTTCAGGATCAAAATGGCTGTCAGTTCTGTTGGAGTGTCTAGAATATGGAGAAGGCTGAAGACTTTCTTGTGATTATTTTTTTATTTTTTAATTTTTTTTTATATACCGACATTCTTACATCAAATGCAAATCATACCGGTTTACATAAAACAGAAAAAGCAGGAAATATATTTCCATAGTCAAATACAATGAACATTTATTAAAAAATTGTTAACAAGCCATAAGGTAAGAACTTGGAAAAAAAGTTAATTAACAGAAAAAATAAATGAAAGAATTTTAAATGAAGCACAAAGGGTTGCACGAAGGTGGTGAGGTGCTTTTCAACTGCCAGAGCTCTCAGTGACGTGGGGGGGGGGGGCGTGGTCACACATCTCAGTCACTTCCCCTCACCTCCTGATGTTATGGATTATGGACATTAACCCCTAGTATTCTATCTAGCTTATTAAGAAACCTGGAATAGATAAGGTTCTTAGGTGGAGACAATGGTTCCAAAGACTCAGGAAGGGGGAGTTAAGAGGGGATTCTCATCGATCTTTCCTCTAATACGGGGGGGGGGGGGGGGGGGGAGAGAGACAAGACACTGATGATGATGTAGGCAACAAAAAAAGGGTCCTTGGTTGCCTCAAAGGGGAATATTCATGATGAACATCCTCAGAATATCTGCTGCAAGGAGTGGGGGTACTGATGGAGTACCCAACCTTGGGTTAGAAGTAAAAGGAGCAAATTCAATATTCTGGAGAGAAGAGGTTGAAGTATGCCCTCCTTTATTAGCCGCCAGAGAGGCAAAAGAATATTTTTTTTTTTTACACAGATTCTGTCATGCTCTCTGGCCAGTTGCTGGGGGTGGAACATCCTTAAGAACATAAGAACATGCCATACAGTGGCCAATCTAGGCCATAAGAACCTGGCAAGTACCAGTTTACCAATTAGTCAACCAGTTCCCCCAGTCCTTCTCCAGGTCATCTAGACCCTCCTGATTCTTCAGCCTGAACTCTCTCCAGTTTACCTAGATTTCCCATCCTGTCAGTACTACACAATTAACACATTAAATATCACTGACGCAAGAGAATTGGTAGATGTAAATATACACACATTGGAAAATGTATACCTATGTCTTTTAAAATAGTAACTTATGCACACAACTGTTAGCTCCACCCTAGAATAAACCTTTTACACATGCATAAGTACCCGTGAAAGGGAATATAGGCACATAATTGCAACTTTTATAAAATATGTAATAAATATAAGCTACTTATGCACATATATATGCTATATTCTTTGCAGATGTTTGGAAAATTCCTCGTTTAATGTATTTCATATAAACGCCTCTTCACGCCGGACCGACGACCTTGCTGCACTGCCTCTTTGCGCCGCCCGCTCTCACCCTACTTGTTGCGTTCGGCATGGGAGACCAAGACTGAGACCTATTTTAAACCCTCTGAACGTTGCACAATTTGTCCCAAGGGCTGGTTAGAAATTATAGGCACCACGGAACAGATGAGATCTAGAGTGTCCAGATACAGGCCTTGCTCCAGCAACTTTGATGAGGATAATCGACCTTGAAACAAGAGTAGAGTGTTTCATAGGGACTAGTAATTTGATGAAAAGTTGCATCAGTAGCACAGAGATTCAGTGCATCAGTAGCACAGAGATTCAGTGCATCGATGGTGCAGATCCTCACTCAGAGGGCCAAGGTGTCGAGGGAGGAAGCATCATTGGTATTTAAGCCTGTGTGAGAGGTGGAGCTAGAAGAAAATCACATTTTAAGTAGCTGAGATGCAGTCCCATGGAATGGAACTAATATCACAAAACAAAATTTAAAAAGCAACAATCGTACATTGCCACTGATCTTGCCACAATGTATGAGTCTTGCTGTATTTTTTTATTTTAGTTCCATTCCATAAAACTATATCTCAGCTACAATAAAACAAATGTGCTTTTGTCCCAGCCTTTCCCCACAAAATCACACCCAAACTGTTCACCTATTGATATTTACATTTCCCAAGGCAATTCCTTAAGAGTTCCAGCCTGCATGTTGAACAGCCATTTGTGATCCAGGCTTGAGGTAAATAAATGTTTTGCTAAACTCTCCACTTTAGAATTTATTTTATGTATTTTTAAAAGATGATTGAATTATGAATGTATTCAAAAGACGCGTGGACAATAGAGTTGAAACCTTGACAACTGGTGCTACTGCTCACAAGTTTCAAAGCTTGTGCTAATTTAATCCTTTGTCTGTGGCAAGGCCTGTAACACAAAAAAAGGCTTTTTTTTCTACAACTGAAGCCAGCAAACAATACCTCTAGGGAACAATTTCAAATTAAGAATTTAGTGACTCTACCTAAAATAGGTGCCTCGTTTCAAAATAATGGCTCTCCATTCTTCCTATGTGAGCAATTTATGACTCACTTCAGAGAAACAAATTTCAGATATCTGTACCTCTCTTCCATCTTCAAGTATAACCCTTCATTCCTCTGATTAGAACATGCAAAGTGGACCACTTTTCAATCTATGGCTTCACTGAAATTTTACAGACCATTGGTGCTATGAACCCTGCTTCATGTCCATTAAATCCATGTCATACCTCCGAGTTCAGAGATATTGCACCGATTACTGAGTGTCAATCTCTATCTGAAGGAAAAATGTATTTTTCTCTAAATGTAACTGTTTGTCCTCTGCTGAAAAAGGTTAGCACAAATGACATGAACTTTCTCTCAAAAACTGACTCAGCTGTTTTGCACCAACTGGATTATTTTCTGTTTGAGAATCATTTTAGATCTATTCTAGTTTGGATTCAGAAAGTGCTTGAATACTGAAATCTTCTTGTAGTCATGAATTGATGTAATCAGGTGTGGTTTCAATACTGGACAGTTTTGTGCTAATGTTGCTAATGTGTTTCAGTGTTCAATACCAATCATGCAATTGTTACATCATTTAAGAGAATGTGGTGATGGTATGGTCCTTGATTGTTTTTTTTCTTACCTCTCTGACAGGTTCCAGAGGGTGCGCCAGTTTTCAGAACACTCCTCTTTGGAGGTGTTAGACACTGGAGTCCTGCAGAGCTTGGCATTATATGCCCCTTTATTTAATATCTACATGGCTCCTCTGTGTAAGCTCCTTTCCAGGATCTGTTCAGTATACCATCTCTATGATAATGATATCCAATTTTTTTTTTTATCTCACTCATCTATCTGGTTCAAAACTTTTGAAATGACTTCCATCTTCCTCTCTGTGGTAAAGCTCTGGCTGATGTCCAACATGCTAGCATTAAACTTGAAAAAACATAGGTGATGATGCTTCAGATGTCAGAGATACCGGTAGTACAGACTTAATTTCAATTCAAAACATAACCATGCCTATTTTTGAACATGTTGAGCTGACGCTGGATTCCAACCTGAACATATCCACTCATCTTAAAATCAGGCCATTACAAATTACGCCTTTTACGACCTCCTTTAAAAGATTACGATGTTTGGTCTGTGTGCAACCCTTGTTACTCCCAACCTTAGATTACTGCAATGCTTCATTGATTGGGCTTCCTAAGAATGCAATTCAGGCTTTAAAGGTCCTTCAGAACTCAGCTGCTAGGCTAATTTCTGATTTCAGATATAGAGCACACAGATTACCAGCTATAGAAAGAACCCAGTTTAAAATAGTGCTGTTAATCCATAACATGTTAAACATGAATTCTTTACCTTGGATTAATCAAATGCTTCATATTTTATAAACCTGCTCAGGAGCTCGGTCTATCTCAAAAGGGGCTTTTTGAACGTACCATTGAGTTTGGCAGGTTCACTTAGCCAAGTTGTACGAGAGACTTTTTCATTTCAGATCCCCATACTGTGGAACTCATTGCCGATTTTTTCTGCAGACTACTGTTATGAATGTATACAATGTAAGCTGCCTAGAGCTGTGAATAGGTGGCCTATAAATCCTAAATAAATACATTGTCTGAATGGACAAAAATTCACTATCTGCAGCCATAAATTATATTCAGAATCCAGTCATTTGATAATAGAACAAGACAAATGCAGCAAAATGGAAAATAATTAAAGTTCTCAATTATATAAAATAAAGAAGGTGAGCATACTAGTTTATGGACAAGTCTGCAAATTTTTCAATTCAACCCCATTTTAGAAAAGGAAAAATAATAGAAACTAGAACACAAAAAATATTTTGTGCTCTAGACATGGACCAAAACCAACAAATTTTATGCCCCATTGTCTGATTATTAAAATGCATTTCAGCTATAAACTATTCAAACTAAAGTTTGAACATCTGTTTTAATGCCAAGCATTGCACACTATAACCTGAACACATTTTCAATAAAGCCAATTTAACACCTTCCTACAGTCTTTGTTCAAATTATCAACAAATATGTAAGTGAAGTGCTCTACTCCTCTAAGCAGGCAACTTCAGCTCCACATACAGTACATTACTAGAGGATGAGATTGCGAAATCCCAAAATCTCATCATAAAATATTTCTTAGAATGATAAAAGGTATCTGTACCCTACTATTTTGTTGGTTCTCAAATTTTTCTTTCTACCTTACCAAATCTACCAACTGTGTCAAAATGAGCACAATCTTTAAATTTTATTCTGAAAAATCACAATCCCCTCTTTCCTTTATTTCTTGCTCTACTGGGCAGGCTGGGTTGGGCCAACTGTTTATTCAATTTTCATTAATATTTCTTCATCTTAACCTCCTCATCCAGTGGTTCCCAAAGCTATTAAAGCATGATCCCAGATAAGATCACAAAATCAGCTAACAGGGTCACAAAAAAAACAGAGCTGTTCTTTCACAATGATCTTTACTTCCTCTCCAACCAGTAGTCAGTACAGGGCCTGATGTTTAGATGCTCACAGGCTCTGGTCCCTCCTCCTACACTGTTTATTAGTCCTAAAATCTGTGCAGAAGGCCTGAGCCTATGAACTGCACTGACAGGCAAGCCTTGCTGACTGCTATTTTTCTTAGAGGGGAGAGCAAAGTGAATGGGAGGAGTGGGAGAATGGGAAGGGTAAAGAAAAGGAGGAGTAGATACCTATTTTGTTTTGGTGGCTCTGGTGTCCCATGAATTCTCAAGCTTTAAAATGGAGTCCTACTTAGAAAGAAGATTAAATGTTGCACTGTTCCACTTAGATTACCATATGTCCCTTTCAACTATGACTTAATATCTGTTACAATCTTGTCTCATACTCTGCTCAATTCTTTGCATGAATTTTGGGAATTCCTAATCCATCAAATTCCTCCAGTTTAATGCTTATGTCATCGAATTTTCCATTCTCCTAGATTACCTATTTCAAATTAAATTACTCCACTTTGGACCTTCATAATAGGTAAACGTCTTCTTGGAATATGGCTCCTTATGAGAAAGTGTTCTTACTCCATTTTATATCCCACCTAAAGAACACGTTTTTAATTTTATCTCTGACCTGATTTGTATAAACGTCCAAACATATAAAGTGGAATATCATATAAGCCTTGGACCTTTTTTTTTTTTTTTTACTTAATGTGTACTGACAATAAAACGAAAAAGTAAACAACATTATGATGACAAAAATAGAGTATAAGTCTGAAGGGTTTTAACTGGTACAACAAATTACACCAAAAAAAAATATCCAGTGATAAACTGCACAAAATAATTCAAGCTCTCGAACCAAACACACAATGCCCAAGCCTGTCCGCCTGATGGATAGACCTTAACACATAACGAAAGCCCCCCAGCAAGAGAGCCTCAATCATCCTTAAAGTGCGCACATTTGAGCAGAAGCAGCGGGGCCTGCCGTGTGCACGAGCGGCGCTCTCACGCATTCGCCTCCTTCCGCCATCCAAACAATCATTGCTTTAAAACGGACACGAGGCCAGGGAGCCAACGTTTCCAAGCAGCCCGTCACCACCCCCGGGCCACACACTCTCACGCTCGCGGGGCGGAAGTGCCGCAGCGCCCCTTACGTAAGAGTAAAACAAACCGAAGCAACGTCGGGTCGGGCCCGACTGCACGGGGCCAAAACAATGCGGCGGCGCCGCCGCCGTCGTCCAAGCTCTGCGCCCTCACATCACGAAGGAAACCCCCCTTTTCCCAACAAGTGGGGAGGGGAAACGGCCGCCTTACCCTGCCGCTGAGCGTCCCCTCTCCTCCGTCAGTCCTTATACGCCAGTCCCAGGCTGCGGCTTCCCATCTGAGGCCTGCGGCGGAGTCTCTGTGATTCCAACAGGGGAGACGGCCTGGCACAGCAACCACCACATAGAGGCGGCGACCCGCTCCCCCTGGGGCGGTGGGGAGGGAAGGAAACCGCCCGAACCAGACCGGACCGAACTATCCTCTTCTCGGCGGAGAGAGGCCCAGAACGCGTCGCGCGCGGGAACCGTCGCCGCGCGCGCTCGCGCACAGAGAAATACACACACTCCCACACGCGCCGAGAGACCGCGCGCGCAAACGAACTCTCTTCTCTTCAGCAGCGCTTTGGGTTCGGCTGAGCCCCAACGCGGCTCTCGCTCCTGGCGCTTGCATCGGTCTCACGCACCCGCAGCTCCATCGCTAACCGTTTCCAGGCGGCCTTTGACTCGGGAAACAGCCCCTGCCAGCGGAGAGGGCGTGGCCTGTTGGAGGCGGGCGGGGAAGAAACTAATCCACGAGCTCCCATTGGTGAGCTTTGGTAGCTCAACGAGTGCATTGAGAGACGCTTGCTAGTATTGGTCTCTTTCTTAGGGAAAGTTCCGTTGCTAGGTGTGATGATGCAAGAAGCAGAAGGCACAGCTAGGCGCGGGGGTGATTCGATGGCGGAAAAATTTTGTGATTGGTCAGTGATGGCCCCTGTTGTTATGTCTGATGACGTTTCCGTCGGGCGGGATTGTTTTTTTCAGCCATTGGTCGATTGCAGTAAATATATGAAGTAACTGGTTAAGATTAGCTCTTTCGAAACTGTTAACAATTGTTGTATACAGTTGGCAAAGAATGTGCTTGTGCAGGCAGTGCTCAAGGCTTTGGTTCGGATTCAAATTCAAGAAACTTTATTAGAATGACAGTTTCTTAAAAAAAATGAAAAAATAGTGGCCTGGTACTAGGCTGCAACATGTTTTGCTGCTATAAATTAAAATATCTAGCAGGCTTCAGTAAAGTTGCAGGAAGATAGCATTCTTCATAAACGCAAAAGCTCAAGCACAAGGATGAAGGATGGGAATTTTAAATGAAATGTGAGAAAATACTTTCACAGAGAGAGCGATAAGACCTTAATGAAAAGACAGCACTGTAAGTATAGCAATATGCCCTAGCACATCAATAGATATATCAGAAGGTACATTTTCAAAAAAACAGAACAAGCTAGACTCCTTTAGATCCCTACACAAAAACTACACGTTTGCGAAATATCTCACCTAATTCATACATGCAGAAACAGAATAAGTGACCACAAATTGGAAACTCCAAAAAGCCCTAAGGAAAGCAACAGTGGAGAAATAATAATAATTAAAAAAAAAGAACATTTTCTTCTGTGTTGTGCAAAATACAAAGATAGAAGAAAGCCACAGTTCTCAGAAAGGATGTAGAAATGAAAGACCTCACAAAAGAAGGAGCAGGAAAAACAGTATAATCTTCAAGGAAAGAGATGAAACACCAAATTTGTGCCATATTTTACCTCTCCCTTCTTTTTTTCTGTCTGTCCATATATGGTTTACAGTTTGGGACAAGCACCATTTTGATGGCCCTCCTTTGCATTTCCCCTAGCTTCTCAATCAATGTCTTTATGTTGATAAAGTCACCAGAATTGAACACAGTTCTCAAGGTGCAATCTCGACAGGTAATATTTTAAATGCATGTAATCTGATGCAGAACTTAACCTGCTGTAATATGCATGGAGCTCTGCTTGTTAGAAAAGCGTGAATTAAATGAGGTTGACTATGAGTGTTCCTTTCCTCTTTGTACTAGTGATGTCTCTTAGCTTTCACAACCACTTTGTCATATTGACTGGAAACCTTAAAATCATCAGACATGATAACCTTCAGGTCTCTTTCCTGTTTGGTAACTGCTAGCTCTTCATTTTCAAAAATAAATTTGGTCCTTGGATTTTTGCCTCCTAAATTAATGATTTTGCATTTTTTGGGATTTTGACTATGAAGAGACATCCTGGTCTCTACCAGATGGCCCTAGGTCCCTATCTTAGTTAACAGCTTGGAGGAACAAACCATTCCCTAAGGCACCTCCCCCTGAGATTTGACTAGGTGGTACATTCCTTTTCTGGTAAGGGAGGGTGAGCCTAGTAGTGAGGGCAGTATGATTTGAGTTTCAGTGAGGGAGGAAGTGATTCTGCATGCTCTCTGAGTTAGGCCCCAACCTACCATAGCAAGTGACAGACAGCCCTGCCCATAAAGAGTGAATGGAAGAAAGATCTGAGAAGAGGGTTTTTTTACTGTTTTTCCTACTTTTGTGATATTTTTGGGATTGTCCAGACCTGTTCCTTCTGGAAGGCAAAAATCCCTTCTCTAGGAATGCAGGAGGGATCTGCATAAGAACATAAGAAAATGCCATACTGGGTCAGACCAAGGGTCCATCAAGCCCAGCATCCTGTTTCCAACAGTGGCCAATCCAGGCCACAAGAACCTGGCAAGCACCCAAAAACTAAGTCCATTCCATGTAACCATTGCTAATGGCAGTGGCATACTTTTATCACCCAGCCAAGAGGAGGGTGCAGAGACCATAAGAGTCCTTGTTTGAGTTAACTTATAACATCTATTGGGAAGGAAGTATTTTTCTGCCCCCTTCCTTGCCCAAGACTTGAAGTTAAGATCTGCCTTCAGGGTAGGTCTTTCGCCCTGAAAAGTCCCACGAGAATCAGATTAGAGAAACAAAGAAACACCTGGAGACACCCCCCACTCCGGCATGCAGGACCACAGAGAGGCTGGAATTCTGAACAGGTGATGTGGACCTCAGGTACTATGGGCAACAAGGACCCTACAAACAGCTAGGATGCCCCCCAACCAGATTGTGATACTCTTCCAAAACAGAGGGACCCAATATCTCAACTCCCCACACTGAGGGACACTTACAGAGGAGAAGAATTGTAAATATCTTGTATTCTAAAGTTTCTACCAAACCTGGAAGCAAATGGATTTTAATTTTTCTACATATTGTGATTGTATTATTACAATTCCCAGTAAAATATTATTTGAACACCCAGCCTGTGAGTCACAATTGATCTGTTCAGGTACATATCTGGTGTCTGGCAGGATTTAGGCTGTGACTAAGAAAAGGTACAGGTGATGCAGGACTGGAGAGCGAGGCAAGGCAAGGCTGGAATCAAAGGCAGATGTGGAACTGGAACAGGGTGCAAGTAACTGTGGAACTGGAACAGGGTACAAGTAACTGTGGAACTGGAACAGCATGCAGGTAAGAGTGGAGCTGGGACAGACGGGTGTTATGGTTTAGCGGTGTTTGGGTGGATTCTTGGGAACTGTGGCAGATGACCACGCCCACGGGAGGAGCCCCGTGGGAAGCCACAATACTGGGCTAGACTCAGGATGCACAAACACAGAATTTAGCACTTTTATTGTACAGCTTGATGTGTACCACCAGAGGTGGCACTAGTGAGGTGATCCAGAGGTAGCAGTCCCGGGACCCTCGGCAGAGGGAACCCGTCTCACGTTGGTATAGGGGATTCCGGTGTAGGTTTCCCAGGCAAGGCAATGCTGTAGATGAGACAGACTGAGAGTTAGATTACTCACTAGATGGTAGCTGTAGGCTGGCGATTCCACCAGGCTGAAGTAGATGGTACAGGCACCGAGGAAGGGAGAGCAGGCCCTCGAGGAGTGAGTACCTGATCCCAGTAAGGCACCTGAAATAAAGCAGAGGGCCCCCCAGGAGCGGGTACCCAGGTTACACAATATCCCGAAGGGCAGAGAGAGAGCTTCCAGCGGCAGCACGGAAGCGGCAGAGTAGCTTAGACCGGCCGAGACCAATCCTTTGCTAACTCAATCAGCTAGCAAAACATGAATAGGCTAAATACACGGATGGTGTGACGTCACTTGAGGGGAACACCCCTGAGGTTCGCGCCATAGCTGAAATAAAGATATAGGTGGCGTGCGCGCACCCTAGGAGGCCCTTGGGAGAACATGGTGGGAGGCAACGCTATAGCCGTTCCGGGGACGCCGGAGAGCGTGGCTTGCAGATGCAGCGGTAGCCATCTTCCCAAGGCTAGCGGGGAGAACTGAGAAAAAGGTGAGACACAAGGGTCGAAGCCGTCTGAGACCGACGGATGCAACAACGGGACAGGATAGACAGAACAAAGAACAAAAATACACAGAGGCAGTAGGCTAGATAGCGGGCCTGAGGAGCCATAAGGTTAGACTAGGCCCAGAGGCCAGAGAATAGTCCAAGGCTGGAGAAGGCAGAGCAGAGAGCCAAGGAGACTCAATCATAAGGCATTGGGCTGTGCATGAAGCTGTTGTGTCCATCGGTGCCCAACGCCCTCTCTCCACCCTCCTTACCTCTCTGGTGCCTCCCTCTCCGGCCATGGGAAGATTGGCTGCCGCGGCGTTCTTCTGCCGCAAGTCCTCGGGCGTTCCCGGACCGGCTCGACGCTGCTATCCGCCATGTTTCTGGAGGCCTAGGGGCGCGCGCGCGCAGCGCAGCCCCGACTAAAATACTGGCAATGGTGCGAACCTCGGGGGCGTCCCCCGAAGATGACGTTACCCGCGACGGATATTTAAGGTCTCAGTATTTGCTAACACATCGAGTTAGCAAGGATTGACATCGGATTGACAACGTACTCGCTTTGTCTTTCTAAGCAACTCTGCCTCCTTGGACGTACCAGAGGTACCCGCTCCTTGGGGGCCTCGCTCTCTCCTTTGGAACCTCGCTCTCTCCTTCTGGAAACGGTACTCGCTCCTCGAGGGCCCTTGTTCCCAGACTTGCTTCATATACTGTTCTGCCTGGAAGTCATCACTACCAACTATATCAGCTACATCAGTGAGTTACCATCATTCTCTCTGAGCTTTCCCTGGAACCAGGTACTCGCTCCTCGAGGGCCTATACATTCCAGCTCCTGGGCTTTCTTGGGACATTGTGTGAGTGTTACCATCTGCATACCCTGCCTACTCACTATATCTCAGTTTCTCTACAGATAAGCCTCCAGGGATCACTGTTCCAGTATCTGAGGGACTACAGCCCAGCCGGGCTTTCCAGCTCACTACTGCCATCTCTGGTGGTTCAATATACTGTTTAATAAAAGAACTAGTGTGTGTCTGTCTCCAAACTCTGAGCCTGACCGTTGATCCCTCTCGGGATCTTTCCCTGGGGGCATGGTCATTTTTATTTATTTATTTATTTAACGTTTTTCTATACCGACATTCGCACGAGGCATCACATCGGTTTACAGACAACAGAAAAATTCAGCCAACAGGGCTTTACATTGTAACTGATATTATAACTGGGTAGGGGGAGGGAAGGGGGGGCAGGGAAACAATAGGGATTTAAAGTATATTCATAGAGCAGAGGAGGAATTGGAAGAGGTCTATTTACAAGATAGTGGAATTATGTACATTCTATATACAAGGCGGGGGGGGAGGGAGAGAGGTTAGGGTGATAGGAGGGGCTAGGTTAGAGAGGGGTGGAAGATGGGATGGGGGGAGGGGAAGGAGGGAGGGGAGAGGTCACAGAGGAAGAAAGGAACTGGGAAGTTAGGAGTAGGCATGCGTGGATCTTGAGTCAACAGTCATCTGCCACCGGCCCAAGGATCCACCCACAACTATCCCAAACAATAACAGATTGCTAACTCCTCAACAACTCAGCTCTGAACAGATTACTATCTCCATGGATCCGGCACAACTCAGTGCTTTGCATGCTATACCGGGCCTGGCCCAACCCATTGTGGAGCAGCAAGATGCTTTGGAGAAACTTACTTCAGCGTTTCATCAACTACACACACAGAAGGCTTAAGGCACAACCTCCAACCAAGAAGGTCAGTCACCGGAGGTAAATGTGAAGACTGCTGTACCACTGGCGGCTCCAATCCACTTTTCCGGAGAAATCCAGAAGACCCGGGACATTTTGAACCAGTGCTGCATGCACTTTGCCTTACAGTCGTCTCTATTGCCTACAACTCTTGCGGCAGAACTTTGCTGGGACCCCAGATGTATCAAGGCTCTCTTCTGCAGAGGCCTGGATAACCGTTTGAAGGACGAGCTGGCCGCTCGCCAAACTCCTGACTTGCTGGACGAATTAATAGCCTTAGCTACTTGGATTGATCTACGACTCCGAGACAAAGTGAAGGAACTCCGGCCTAGGGTGGTTCCCGAGTTGAAACAGGCCAGTGCTGTCTCTACACCTCGGATGGTTCCAGTAACCTCTGCTGCTGATACAGATGAACCTGTGCAACTGGGTCATGGTCGCTTGACCTCCAAAGAGAGAAGATTTCGGAAGAAGCACAGCTTTTGCATGTACTGTGGTCAGCCCGGCCACAATGTCTCCACATGCTCCATTCGTCCGGAAAACGGACGGGCCTAAGTCCTGCAGGAGGACTGTTCTTAGGCCATACCACAACATCTCCTCCACTCTCTCTCCCAGTCTCTTTGACCTACGGACCGATCACGGTTCAGTCTCCTGCCCTAGTGGACTCAGGGGCAGGAGGCAACTTCATTCTCAGACGTCTAGTGGAAGACCTGAGGAGTCCTCTCAACAAGCTTCAAGATCCACTACAGTGTCATCTTTTGAAGTGGGCTTTGGACATTCTCCAACTTCACCACTTCCACTGAAGATCTCAGTGACGTCCCCAGCAGTTCATCCATTGCTGCTGATAACAACTTATACTCAGTGAAATTTCTTCCAAGACTCAAGATCCACCTGTCATCAATGCAGAAGACGACTTGGAATACAAAGTCGAAGAAGTCCTGGATGTTCGTAAGAAAGGCAAGACTTTTGAATACCTTCTAAAATGGGAAGGTTTCGGCCCCGAAGAAAACTATTGGGAGCCTCAGACCAATATCCTGGACAAAGAGATGCTTCGTCAGTTCCACCTCGCGCATCCTTCAAAACCTAAGCCTGGTACCCGAAGAAGAAGTCGCCCTTTAAAGGGGGGTACTGTTGTGTCCGTCGGTGCCCAACGCCCTCTCTCCGCCCTCCTTACCTCTCTGGCGCCTCCCTCTCCGGCCATGGGAAGATTGGCTGTCGCGGCATTCTTCTGCCGCAAGTCCTCGGGTGTTCCCGGACCAGCTCGACGCTGCTATCCACCATGTTAATAAGTACTATATACAAGGGAGGGAGGCCTCTTGCCTCCCTCCCTTGTATATAGTACTTATTCTTCTTCGTTCATCCCAGGAGTCTGGACTGATCCGGGTACGTACAGGGAAAAGAAAATTAGGTTCTTACCTTTGTTAATTTTCGTTCCTGTAGTACCACGGATCAGACCAGAGTCCCACCCGGTGATGCCGGGAGAGGCGGGGTTGTCTGTGTGTCTATTTCTCAGAATGAGAGGATGTTCGGTACCTCGGGTTCTGTTCCCAGTTGGGGGGTTGTATACCGGTATCGAGGTTATTTGGTTATACAGTTAGTTGAAGATGTTGTGGTTTTGTTCTGCTTTGACATTAAGTAATACTGCCAGACTGTAGGTGACACCAACCTAGTTATAGGCGGAGTTTTGGTTGGTAAACTTCTGTCTCCATCTGCTAGAGGGGAGGCAAAACCCAGGAGTCTGGACTGATCCGTGGTACTACAGGAACGAAAATTAACAAAGGTAAGAACCTAATTTTCTTTTTGTTAGCTTCCTGGAGTTTCCCTTTGTTTTAGTATTATTTGAAAGAGTAAATAATTGTCCTTTATTTATCTGTTCTACCCCGCTCATGATTTTATCAATTTCTACCGGGTCCCCTCTCAGCCATATCTTTTCCAATCTGAAGAGCCCTAGCCTGCATAGCCTCTCAACATAGGAAAGTTATTTATCCCCTTTATGATGTAAATAAATAAATAAACGTATCATTTTTTACCCCTCCTCCTCACATATTCTAGTTCTGTTCTGTCTTTCTTGAGATGAGACAACCAGAACTCCATACAGTACTCAAAGTGCAGTTGCTTCATGGATCGATACAAAGGCAAAATAATATTTTCTGTCTTACTCTCCATGCTTTTCGGATCATTCCTAACATTCTATTTGTGTTTTGTTTTTTTTTCAATTTCAAATTTTTATTGGTGTTTGCATGACCACAAATAAACAAGCATCCAATAAGTGAAAGTTTAACAAATAAACTATTATTACAACAATTGGAGTGTTTCTATTACAACCAAGGTTTTACATAAGGTCCCTCCCACACTCCCCTTCCTCCCCCCGCTGCCTGTCAAGCATTCTCGATTGGGGATATCGTGAAACATTAATATCCTTAAGATATATAGCACCAGACAAAGCATTATATAAATCCAACAATCATGAGAAATAACTGAGATCATGAATTCATCTAAACAATATTACGAGTTAGACTATCTCCAATTCAGATAAGGGTCCCACGCAGAAAGAAAGCGATTGAACTTTTGATGTTTTTAGGGCGGTGAGTTTACTTAAAGTACATATCCTGTCCATGCGGGAGATCTCTCCTTGTCTCGTCGGTAGATGATCAGGTCTCCAGAATAAGGCTATTTCCTTTCTGGTGGCGATACAAAATTGTTGACTCAAAGCCTGGTTATTTGGATCATGATTGGTAAGTGGAAAATTCAGTAATGCCGATTCTCTGGATAGCTCAACTGTTTTCTGTGAAATCTGAGTTAAAATAGTAGATATCTGACACCATAGAGTTTGGATAGGAGAGCAGTCCCACCACATATGCAGGAAGGTACCTTGAACAGGGCAGCCCCACCAACATTAATCACTTATGGAAGGACAAAATGTATGCATCCTTACCAGGGTATGGAGAGAGAAGGAAGAAAGGTGAGGCACAAAGGTCGAAGCTGTCTGAGACTGACGGATGCAACAGTTTTACCCAGATTTCTCTATTTATTCCAAACCCTCCCAATATTGATACCCAATACAGTCTTGTGAATCTGGCAAAAGAAACTTCTCAGGTTTATTTGGAAATGTAGACCTCCTAGGGTAGCATGCACCACTCTATATCAACCTAAATCCGAAGGCGGTCTAGGGGTACCTAATTTACGATGGTACTACACAGCTGTCCAGCTACACCCTATATTTGATTGGCATAATTCTAAATTAATAAAACAATGGGTTCAACTGGAACAACTTTATGTCCAAGATATGCCCTGTAGGCCTCCTCTTGTCAACCTCGCCATTCCTGGCGACATTGTCCTAATATAGCTCCCACTATCCGACACACTCTGAATTTATGGACAATCTGGAAACACCAATTGATAGGCCCAGCATCCTACTTCCAATCCATTTTTCTATTCCATAAACTTTTGTTTGCTCCCTGTTTACCCCTCTCGTCCTTCAAAACATGAAAAGATAGAGGGATATGTCGCCTTGAACAAGTGAGGTTCCAATAATAAGAAAAGTAGTCCAAGTGCCTGTAACTAAAAACTCACCTGAGCTAAAAAAATTCTAACTTATCCCTATCAATTAAAAAGCAGAATGAAAATACAAACAAAAAACAAACTTTGAAATGTTTGTATGCTAATGCCAGAAGTCTAAGAAGTAAGATGGGAGAATTAGAATGTATAGCAATGAATGATGACATAGACTTAATTGGCATCTCAGAGACATGGTGGAAGGAGGACAACCAATGGGACAGTGCTCTAATGGGGTACAAATCATATCACAATGACAGAGAGGAGCACCCGGGAGGCGGTGTGGCGCTTTATGTCTGGCATGGCATAGAGTCCAACAGGATAAACATTCTGCATGAGACTAAATGCACAATTGAATCTTTATGGGTAGAAATCCCTTCTGTGTCGGGGAAGACTATAGTGATAGGAGTATACTACCATCCACCTGGTCAAGATGGTGAGACTGACAGCCTTTGTTCCCTGAGGGTTGAGCCTTTGAGTGCCGGGGCCGGCTGGACTTAGGTGGGCCTCTGTATGTAGTCGATGAGGAGATCGAGATCAACCCAGAGACAGCAGGTGAGAGATGGTACAGTCTTACACTGGACAAGGTAGTGTCCTCGAGACTCAGGCGCCAAGGAACGAAGGCAGACGGGGCACCCGAGCAAGTGCAGGCCGACGCCTGATTAAACCAAGTCCAGGAAGTAGGCTGAAGAGGCGTCGAGGAACAGGCTTGAGTCAGGGCTGGCGGCAATCTGGAAGCAGTGGCAAGCAAGGCTGAGGTCTGATCATGGAGATAGTCAAGCGTAGTCAAACGATGCTGAGGTCTGAGTGGAGAGAGGCAATGACATAGGCAATGCAGAGGTCAGGGTCTGGAGAGAGGCAACAATGTAGTCAGGCAATGCAGAGGTCAGGGTCTGGAGAGTGGCAACAATGTAGTCAGGCGAAGCAGAGGTCCGGACTTGGAGAGAGTCAATGGCGTGGTCAGGCGAAGCGAAGTCAAAGTCCGTGTAGGTAATCCGAGGCTTCGGTGAAGAGCAGGAAAGTAGGAGCAAGGAGTCAGGAACCATAAAAACATAAGAACATGTCATACTGGGTCAGACCAAGGGTCCATCAAGCCCAGCATCCTGTTTCCAACAATGGCCAATCCAGGCCATAAGAAACTGGCAAGTACCCAAAAACTAAGTCTATTCCATGCTACTGTTGCTAGTAATAACAGTGGTTATTTTCTAAGTCAACTTAATTAATAGCAGGTAATGGACTTCTCCTCCAAGAACTTATCCAATCCAGGATCAGTGAGGAACAGGAACACAGGAAAGAGACGAATCTCTCAAGAGGCAACGAGTACTCGACTAGCGAGGAGACCTATTGCAAAGGCAAAGCTAGGGAGCAGAGCCCGGCCTTAAGTACCGGTGCTCCGCTGACGCCATCATCTGGGGCTGCGGCTTGGTTCCCACCGCGGGTCCTACTTAAACATTGTGTAATACATAGGACTTGTCTTAGAGCCAAACAAAACTCTGAATCTTTCAGAAAACATCAGCTCAGAATTAGTCCGGCACATTTTAGTTATTATTTTAATTTTAATTTTTTCTATTCCGCTTTTCGGCACTTCAAAGCGGATTACATTAGCTTCTTCAGAAGCCTTTTGCTTCTAGTTCCTGACTTCTGATGAAGTTATATACTTTATATTATAGTACCATTGCCTCCGGTACAAACTTAGATTGTAAGCCCTCTGGGGATAGGGAAATACCTACAGTACTTGAATGTAAACCGATGCGATATCTCAGATCGAATGTCGGTATATAAAAAATAATAAATAAATAAATATTTGCCATTAATATTGTACATACCTTTTCTCTTCTAGGGAGATGGATGTGTTCTCACTACTTAATTTTCGAAGCTTACACAGTGATTTTTGCATACAATAACATAACATCAGGACAGAATTAGGGCTATTGTGAAGTTGGAAACCAAACTTGGCTAAACTCTGAGCTAGCTTTATGCGGCCATTTATAGTAATAATAAAAAAAATAAAAGAATGCACAATTACAGAGAACTTTCATCTAAATAGGATCCTACTACCGTTTACAATTACATTACTTCAGAAGTATACCGCCCCTCTGGGTGGAAAATTTCAGCACCTGATCTGCATGAGATGAGACAGAGGAGCATAACTGACAGTTACACTGAGTTTGGTCAAATGAGAATTTGAAAATGGCCAGCCTTACAGGCATCAAGCCTCAAAGTGGGGGAAGTGGAAATCCGCTGCACAGCACCACCTCACAGGTAATCTTGGTAGGAAGAACTAGATCCTGGAACACTGACAGCACAATGGCTCCTTGGCAGGTGCCCACTCTGCCTAGTGGAAAGCACAACCCTGACCTTTTGTTTTCAGCCTTGGTGCAGCTGCAAAAACAACAAAGGCCTAAGTTAGGCTTAGAACCCTGCCCAGACACTTAAAACAAGCACAAAGAAATGCAGAAGCAGAGCCCTCAGGCCAGGCCCTGGGGCTGTTGTTTCATTCTGGTTCACATATCATTTACATGCCTCTTAGAGATACCAGGGAGTGCAACACATAACATCATCTCTCGTAAAAAGTACATCTCTTTTTCCTGATCTCCTTGAAGCTGCACCAAGTAATGTGAGACCTAAAGGTCTGCATCTGTTTTCATAGACCAGTATTTTAGTATGCTGATTTCTAGTGCTTGTTCCAGTGTTTCCATGGTCTTTTTCATATAGGATAAAGATAGTAGGAATTAATAAATTGCCATGTAACTGGGGACTTCCGGTTATGTGCCGAGCAGGGTGGCTGCATGTTAGCTGAGCTCCTGTCTAAGTGACTTAAAAATTATACAGTATTTAAGTGGCCTATTCATTGAAGTTTTTGATCATGGCACCTCTCACAGACGCAGCTAAAAGTTTGCTCCCCTCTCTCTAGGCAGGCCAGCCCTGCAGAGTCAAAAAAGTGGGAAAACAGGCTGACTCGGGAACACAGGTTGCAGTGGAGGACTCACCCTCACAAGACAACATATCAGATGCAGTTGACCCCAGTGAGCATACTGATTACATACATGCCCTTATGGAGAAATTTACAGAAATAATATCTAGCAAGTTTGACTCGCACTTAGATATTATTGTTGAAAAAGTCAGTCAGTTATTGCCTCCCCACATTCTTGACAAATTTCCAGAACAAGTCTAATTATCCCTCACATCTTATGTATATGGAGACAAGTACTGAAATTACTAAACAAGGAAAAAGGAGTTTTTAACTCTCCTTGCCCCCTCCTTGCCCCCTATATACAAGAATCCTACCATTCCTGGATGTACCTTCTCTTCTGACTTTCAAGCCTGGAGAGAAAAGGGTTTAATTTTTATTGCTCAGTTGTGGGAAGAAGATAGTTTCCTGTCTTTCCAATAGCTCAGCTTGGAATACGACCTCAGTCCTAATTCCCACATCATATTTGCAGCTGAGAAGAGACCTGGAAGGCTGCTTTGACTAAACTAATTGGGCCTTTGAATGATACAGAGTCTTTCCTGATAGATACAGATGCTCTTTCCAAAAGTATTACTATTTTACACAGAGGTATTTTGGCTGCAAACATTGGGGTGATAGCCTTGCAATCCATCATTGACACTGGGAATTCCGATTTGGATACAAATCTAGATTCTAAATCATGTAAAACTATGTGGACATCTGCCTTTTGCCTCTCCATATGTGTGCATTGAATTTAATTAATGGTTAAATTATTACATAGAATTTATCGCATGCCCACTTTCTATAAAAAAAAAAAATTTACAGATGCAAGTACTAATTTTTGGAGAGGATGTGGTGGGATTAGAAGATATATGCATATCTGGTGGGAGTGACTAGAAGCACAATTTTGGTCTTTGATCACCAAGATATAGCTGACATTCTTAACATGGGCCTCCCTGGGAGATGGGAGGGTTTGCTGATGCCTGTGAAGTTTAGATCTCTTGCTGGGCTGTTGTTACTAGATGCTCATTTTACTATTGCAACTTTTTGGAAGGCTAATCCTCATCTGGAATATTGGTGAGTCCAAATGAAAAATATATCTGATATTGGTTAGATGACCTTAAAGGGGAGAACTTTAAGTACGATGTGATATGGAAACCTTATCATCGGTTCTATAATTCACCCTGACATGAGAAACGCTCTGATTACTTCATAGATGGAACTATGCTGGCAAAGCTTTATAGTTGGTTAGTTGGGTATGAATGTTTTACTTTTACTTTATATGTGATTTGTATGCAGCTGAGTCAAGATTGGTTATATTATGACATGTATTTAAGATTTTGTATCTCTTCTTTCTGGAAAGATTGTGTGCTGGAAAATGTTAAAATAAAGAGTTAAAAAAAAATCATAATGTAACTGCATATTAAATTCAGAGTTAATTCCTTGCTACCAATTCACTACCAATGTCAGCTCTGTGTGAGACAGGAGACTGGAAATCAAACGCCTCCTTCCAGTGAACAATATGGCTTCGGTTCTCTGGAGCCTCAAAACATTAATTATGGCAAAAACTACTAGTCATCTACAGATCTTTAAAAAATTAGCCTGCTGATGGATTATTTGAGGAGAGAAAAAAAGCAGTTCAGAAGAACCACAGACAGTTGAAAGAGTTGGAGTCAAAGGTCATTTTCTTTCAAAGCTGAGCACTGCCCAGAAATGGCCTCCAGCATCAACAGCCTAAATTTCTTGCCCAAACACCAATAATTAACTTGAAAACAAATGGCATTATGAGACCTGAAACAGCATTCAGGAAATTAAAAAAAAGTCACGTGAGCAAAAGACAGAGGTACCATTTTGCTGTTTCCTTCATAGTGTTAATTAGAGAATGCTGTAATTCACATATTTAAGCTTCCTGCATTTAATTAGTACTTTTCCAAGGAAGCGTGGCATAATTTACTAGATTACAAACACATATTCATGTATAATAAGTGCCTTCTTGTTTTTCTGTATTTTTTAACTATTTTTTCCTAGTATTATTGTGACTGCGGTGCGAGATGTGATTTTCAATGTCATCACCCCCCACCACCCATTTGGCTCCAAAGCATGTGCTAAATGGAATCCTGAGATAAGGAAACAGAGTCCTGGGGTTCTGGGAAGGGCTAAAGCTGGGAGCATGTAAGCTCCATGTCCAGAAAACATGGAGTGAGGTTTCTGCAGGAGCACGACTTTATCCTTTCCTTTGTTCTGTGGGTGCAGACAGGGCTTTCTACAGTATGAGAGAGCAGATGTGTACCACTGCAGAAGAGCTGAAGCTCTGAATTTGAGATACATGCCCAGTGAGTCAAGGAGACAGCAAAGCTGCTCCAGCCTCCTTCATGCTCAGGCCCAGATAAAAAAAGGTCCAACTGGACCTCTTTCTGTCTGCAGCAGACGTCTTTGTCTGTGGAAGCCTATGCTAGAAAGAAAAAGGAGCATAGTCAATTTGTTTGCTTCCACTTCAGCGCACACCATGGTTTTTTTTATGCCCTTCCAAAGTGTGTTAAAAAAGCAATATATATATATTTACATCCAAAGTGCAGGATATTATTTTTTCAGGAATTTATGGAAAAAATCTCCGTCAAGTCCAAGACTATGTAAACAGTTTTGGTATTATAATTGGAGGTAATAAATGGTGGGAAATAACCTGCCTACTCAGAGACTAGCGTCATTGCAAGTTCAAATCCTAATACAGTAGTTTGGAAAAATAGGAGGTATTACAGCAGGGAGTGTGGGAGCCTCGGATATGGCTGAAGTGTTTGGAGAACAGGGATCCCTCACATACTGCACGGTACCTAGTGAAATGCTGGCAGTGTACTTCAGAATGAATGTAACTGCTGATTCAATCAAGAGGAGTTTCATCTGTTTTCTGCTGGATGGTGAATTTGGACAGTAAATTAATTTTTCCATTTATTCTGGAAAAGATTTCCTTTTTGGCAACACTTGGGTAACAAAATAACTGGAAAGAGCATGCAATGTTATATTTCAGTTCATAGTTCCACATGATGTGAGAGCAGAAGAATGCTGGACTCTGCAGTATAGTGCAATTCACTCTTAATTGAAAGTGCCTTTAATGGATACTTATGCAAAGGAAACAAAGCAGAGAATAAAAGTGAAAACAAAACAAGGCTGCTTGCATTGCTTATGCTGGATACTTTTTCTTGTTTAAAAAAAATAACTGAAAAATAATTTGTTAAAACATCATTAATTGGCATTGACTCACATCAGACCATAACTTCATATATAGTAACCATGCCGAGCCACTGGACAATTAAAGGTCAGCTATCCGGTAGTTGTATTTTTTATTTTTCTGTTCCTTTTATAGGGGTGGTCTCTGGCAGTAAGAAACTGTGTGGATGTATTGGGTGGGAGCGCTACTGGGCAAGAATGCAGACTTCTTCACTGAGGATCTGAGATTGGGATGGGGGGCAGCATACTTGGTGAAAGGTGTTCTGAAGTGGGGAACTGGAGGTGAGGGATGTTTTCCTGCACTAAGAGGTTAGAGATATGAGATGGTCTTCTGCGGCGAGGAGTGCTATTCCATGGTGAGATAAAGGAACTGGGGAGATGTATTTATTTAATAAATTTATATTCCGCTAATCTACATTTCTCAGCGGATTACATCAGCACATACACAGATAAAACAGCAAAAAAAAAAAATAAAACAAAACAAATATCAGCAATATGAAACAAATAAATACAACTGAAAATTCATACAAGCACATCTTAGTAACAGAAATCCAACATTGTGGAGCAGGTTTAAGGGCATTAAAAACCTGCAGTTTGGAACTAGGGGGATGGGGAAGCCAGTACTCTGCAACAAAGGGGAGGAAACCTCTTAATATTTCCCTTCCTTTTATTTTAATCATGTTTTTTAATACTTTGGTAACAGCATAGAATTGTCATGCCAATAAAGTTATCTGAATCTGAATCCTGCAGTGAGCAGCTGGGGATACCAGGCAGTAAGTTGCAGTGAAGAGCTGGGGATAAGGGCAGTCTCCTGCACTGGGAGAATACTATTGGAAAAAAAATGGAGGCTACTTTGGATCCATACCAAAGAGCAAATGCACTGATTGCATCATGCTCTCAGGTTACACATTAAGCAGCGATAAGGTGCAAACGCTCCCCAGCCCCATGGCACAGACTCGCTTCTCCAGCTGCCCGCCCTTGCTTTTCTGAGTCTGAGGCCAAGCAGAAACACAGCTGCAACTCGTGCAGGAGCGAGGGCTTTCCGGTGCGTGGGAAAGGCTCCTTGCCTCCTGTCTGGGAAAAGAGATTGTTTTCATGAAGTAATCCCTTGGGGCTGGAAGCTGCTTCCGGCCAGGCCTGGCCACACATCACAGCCGGAGGGAGAGGAGGGCTCGGTAACATGAGAACAATCGGAGGTCCCAGGCTCTAGCCGGCCGTGCCTTTCAACAACCTTTATTTCAACCTGCTCCGCACTAACAGAGACAAACAGGGCCCGTAGATGACAGAATTAGAATTAACACATGAAAACATATGCGACAGAACATAGGGCCTGCAATATTAACTTGTAGATCTAATGCCTCTGTGCCAATTACCTTGCAGGGTTGCCCCTGGTTCTAAGACTAAACTGGCAAGAGGCCTCCTTGGGTGGGCTCCATCGGTTTTTGAGTGCTTCAGCCTGGTGTCTCCACCGGGAGAAGAAGGTATTAGTGGGTCAGATTTCCCTCCCTTCACCCTAGGAAACCCTGAAAAACAGGTAGGACTGCAAACAGGGCTGGCAGTATTTACAAGTATGTACAAGTTATAGATTACATAACTATACATTTCTACAGGATATCAATAGCACATTTATCTACTTGGGAATATTACTCCCCACAAAGTATCATCATATAGGAAAGTACCTTTGGTCCATTACAGTTACCCTCCCCCTTTTCCCTCTGTACCCCAGGGCACCCCCATATATAAGAATGCAATTGGGCCAGCAGGCAATCATAAGAGAAAGGGGAAATCTATTGTCTCCAGACTGCTGCTGAGCCAACTGTCCTCCTCGTTCGGTGCTCCACTGTGGGGTCCACATCTTTTTGCAGGATCACCTCTCCATTATTCACTGCGTCAGCACCCTAATATGGGTCCAAACACCATCTCCTGATCAACCACTAGATCTGAGGCCCTCCTGGAGGACCAGATTCCCCTTCCTAATCAGTCACTAGGCCAGCAGCCTTCTTTGGGGGGGGTAAACACCACTTCCCCATCAGCTGCTGGAACAACCCTTGGACTGAAGCTCCACCATTACACAGCCAACATATCAAGGCTCCATCCTTGCTGCTAGGATTTACGGCTTAACTAGCCTCAGGGATTATTCAAGGGTAGAGGAGTAGCCTGGAGGTTAGCACAGTGGACTATGAAACCAGGGTTTGCTCCTTGTGACTTTGGGCAAGTCACTTTACCATCCCTTGTCTCAGGGGATGGGAAAATATTTACAGAACCAAATAAATACACTTTATTCAGGGATTTGAATTCTCAGTGACTATGGCACAGCTAAATCCATAGCCTGTTGCTAACCATCATTCCCCAACCACAAGGGTAAGACCTGACCCATGGGGACAGAAAGTACATATTCTCTTATGCTGTCTGGTTCTTTTTTTCTGCTCTAAAAATCAGATTACCAAGGTTTTTAACCACCCTTAAGGACTGAAGATCCGTCTGGTTAATAAAATTGTCTTTTGATATATTACCAACAGAAATTCCTCTTTTTTTGTCAAAGCTCTGCAGTGTAGATTTTGCCACTTCTTGTTTGTGAGATAATATTTGGTCGTTATTGAGCAATAAGGATCAAGTGGGTAAGTCCTATGCAAATCCATAGCCTGAAACTGACGTAGTAACATAGTAACTACTATACCTCTGATCTCCTTTCCAACTTCCTTGTGACTTTTCCGAGCTGTCTTTTCTATTGCAGTTCCTTTGAATGGCAGCCTGCTCTCCTCCCCAGCTCAGGAGAGGGGGTTTTGTAGAACTGATCACCTGCTAGAGCAGTGTTCCTAACTGCAAGGGCCCTTACTCGTTTCCCCCTCTTCTCTGCCGCTGCCTTTGGAACAGTTGTTCTGTTTTTTTCTGGCTCTTGCACGGCTCTTGGTGAGTTTGAGCTGTGTGGAGTCTGAACTCTCTCGCTAATCTCATGCGACTGTCAGAACAGTGCAGAAGTTCAGGCAGCCTGGACAAGTCACGATGTGGTTGAAAAGGTGATCAGAGATATAGCAGTTACTAAGTCAGTTTCAGGCTATGGATTTGCATAGGACTTAGCCCCATTGATTGTTACTTCTCAATTTCAACCAAATATTATTTCACAAACAAGAAGTGGCAATAGCTAAACTGCATAACTTTGACAAAAAGAGGAATTTGTTCAAATTCACTTAATAATCACAATAGTGCTGGAACCAACCAGAACAGCTGCTGCACTCCCCTAGCAGTGCCAGCAAGCCTTCAGGAAAGGTGAGAGGGCATTGACGAGCTGGGGAGAGAGCGGGCTTGGAAGGGTGGGGTGGAGGCTGGATATCTGAGGCTGACTGATGAGAAAGGTGGAAGGAGGTTGAGGCTGGCTGGGATGAGAGTGTGTGTGTGTTGGGGGGGAATTACTGGAGAGAGAGAGAGTATTAGGAGAGGGGATGGAGGAGACAGAGAATGGAGAGAGAAAAAATGAGGTGGGGGGAGAGTCTGAGAAGGGAGGACAACTGAGAGAGAGAGAGAGGTGAAGCAGACTTTGTTTTCATTGCTCGAGTTGCCTTGAGTGCATCATTGAGGAGAACCTCCCCCCTTGACCAGGACACTGATCTCTTTGTCCTTGACAGCCCTGGCTCTCACAGGAAAGGTTGTTTTGTTTTGTTTTTTGCCACTTGAAAAATAGTGAAGATCATGGTTCCAGAGTCTTCCATCAGACATGTTTCATAAACTGGAATACGCATCTACCCAGGGCCTTCAAGCACACAAGATATAAACTATACTTTTTCTTAAAGCTTTTCCAACATGATTATTAGAATTATATCCTAAATTTAATTCTATTATTTTTCTTTTTCCCTTTCTTTTTTCTTTAATTCCCTCCATTACTTTGTCTAACACCATTGATTCTATTCTTTACATTGTAACTCTCTCTCATTATTGTTATATGTGAACCGATGTGATGGCTATTGTTGAATATCGGTATACAAAAAACAAACAAATAAATAAATAGGCTTTTGAAGAGGAGGAAGTGACATCAATTTGTAATCTATACCACTCATATCTTTCTCTATCGTGCCTCTGTGTAAACCGTTGTGATGGTTATGTAACTTAACGATGGTAAAGAAAAGTTTTTAAATTAAATTAATGGCTGTTTAAAAGTGAAACCCAGTCCAAGCGATGATAAATAAGCTTTTCAGCAGGGATTTCATTGCGCTTGGCACCACTTACTGGTGATAATCGCTGGCTGAGGCCTTTCAGTATGTCTATGTGAAGGAAAACTGGTGAAATTAAATCATACTTCGGAGTTGCTGCAACAGGCCTGTAGCACGCGATGCAAGCGGTTGCGTCAAGCGAACACATCTTGGATTCAGAGACAGTGACAGCAAGGCAGAGGGAGGGCTGGGGCACTCAAGTGCTCGTGCAGAGAATACGAGCCGGTTTTGGGAGCTTTAAAAAGGCTTAGCAGAAGTCAAAAGTGAAATTCTTACTACTAAGAACTTAAGAACATAAGAAAATGCCATACTGGGTCAGACCAAGGGTCCATCAAGCCCAGCATCCTGTTTCCAACAGTGGCCAATCCAGGCCATAAGAACCTGGCAAGTACCCAAAAACTAAATCTATTCCATGTAACCATTGCTAATGGCAGTGGCTATTCTCTAAGTGAACTTAATAGCAGGTAATGGACTTCTCCTCCAAGAACTTATCCAATCCTTTTTTAAACACAGCTATACTAACTGCACGAACCACATTCTCTGGCAACAAATTCCAGAGTTTAATTGTGCGTTGAGTAAAAAAGAACTTTCTCCGATTAGTTTTAAATGTGCCCCATGCTAACTTCATGGAGTGTCCCCTAGTCCTCCTACTATCCGAAAGAGTAAATAACCGATTCACATCTACCCGTTCTAGACCTCTCATGATTTTAAACACCTCTATCATATCCCCCCTCAGTCGTCTCTTCTCGAAGCTGAAAAGTCCTAACCTCTTTAGTCTTTCCTCATAGGGGAGTTGTTCCATTCCCCTTATCATTTTGGTAGCCCTTCTCTGTACCTTCTCCATCGCAATTATATCTTTTTTGAGATGCGGCGACCAGAATTGTACACAGTATTCAAGGTGCGGTCTCACCATGGAGCGATACAGAGGCATTATGACATTTTCCGTTTTATTCATCATTCCCTTTCTAATAATTCCCAACATTCTGTTTGCTTTTTTGACTGCCGCAGCACACTGAACCGACGATTTCAATGTGTTATCCACTATGACACCTAGATCTCTTTCTTGGGTTGTAGCACCTAATATGGAACCCAACATCGTGTAATTATAGCATGGGTTATTTTTCCCTATATGCATCACCTTGCACTTATCCACATTAAATTTCATCTGCCATTTGGATGCCCAATTTTCCAGTCTCACAAGGTCTTCCTGCAATTTATCACAATCTGCTTGTGATTTAACTACTCTGCACAATTTTGTGTCATCTGCAAATTTGATTATCTCACTCGTCGTATTTCTTTCCAGATCATTTATAAATATATTGAATAGTAAGGGTCCCAACACAGAACCCTGAGGTACTCCACTGTCCACTCCCTTCCACTGAGAAAATTGCCCATTTAATCCTACTCTCTGTTTCCTGTCTTTTAGCCAGTTTGCAATCCACGAAAGGACATCGCCACCTATCCCATGACTTTTTACTTTTCCTAGAAGCCTCTCATGAGGAACTTTGTCAAACGCCTTCTGAAAATCCAAGTATACTATATCTACCGGTTCACCTTTATCCACATGTTTATTAACTCCTTCAAAAAAGTGAAGCAGATTTGTGAGGCAAGACTTGCCCTGGGTAAAGCCATGCTGACTTTGTTCCATTAACCATGTCTTTCTATATGTTCTGTGATTTTGATGTTTATAACACTTTCCACTATTTTTCCTGGCACTGAAGTCAGGCTAACCGGTCTGTAGTTTCCCGGATCGCCCCTGGAGCCCTTTTTAAATATTGGGGTTACATTTGCTATCCTCCAGTCTTCAGGTACAATGGATGATTTTAATGATAAGTTACAAATTTTTACTAATAGGTCTGAAATTTCATTTTTTAGTTCCTTCAGAACTCTGGGGTGTATACCATCCGGTCCAGGTGATTTACTACTCTTCAGTTTGTCAATCAGGCCTACCACATCTTCTAGGTTCACCGTGATTTGATTCAGTCCATCTGAATCATTACCCATGAAAACCTTCTCCATTACGGGTACCCTCCCCAACATCCTCTTCAGTAAACACCGAAGCAAAGAAATCATTTAATCTTTCCGCGATGGCCTTATCTTCTCTAAGTGCCCCTTTAACCCCTCGATCATCTAACGGTCCAACTGACTCCCTCACAGGCTTTCTGCTTCGGATATATTTAAAAAAGTTTTTACTGTGAGTTTTTGCCTCTACAGCCAACTTCTTTTCAAATTCTCTCTTAGCCTGTCTTATCAATGTCTTACATTTAACTTGCCAATGTTTATGCTTTATCCTATTTTCTTCTGTTGGATCCTTCTTCCAATTTTTGAATGAAGATCTTTTGGCTAAAATAGCTTCTTTCACCTCCCCTTTTAACCATGCTACTATCGCTGAGCTGCGCAATAAGCTTGCTGACGTGGGAGGCCGCATTGATGAGATGGAACAAAGGTCAGACGAACAGGCCGAGCAATTGTCTAGCCTTGTCAAAATTGCTAAGGGCCTACAAGAAAGTGGTGTGGACTTGCAACATAAGGTTGAAGACTTGGAAAAATGGCTGCTGAGGAGTAATATTCAGGTCTGAGGCGTCCCTGAGAGCAGTGAGTAATTTGACTGCGTCATGGTGGTCCAATGAATCGTGCAGGCGATTTAATGCGCTGGGAAAGTTGAAGAGTGTTGTGCTGTCAACATTGCTATTGAGAGGACACATAGATCCCTTGGTCCACAGAGACAGATTTGCCAAGAGATACTGTGGTGTGCTTTCGAGGCTTCTCAGTCAAAGATAAAATTATGTCCAAGGCCCGAGCGGTGGACACAGTAAAGTGGGAGTCTCACCCTTTGGAGCTTTATAATGATTTGTCCCCCTCTACGTTGAAGAGGCGCTGGGAAATGAGAGAAGTCTGCTAATGTAAAGGATGTGTTTATGCTTAATTGCAAGCTGCTTTTGGGTAAATTAAAAGGGGATACTTGTAGATCGAGATACCTGCAAATCAGTTGGTTAAGTAGGGCTAATAATGTGGATATGAACTGGCTCCCTAGGATTCTGTATTTATTCATTATGTTGCCTATTTCTCTACTTGGTATTTTTTTTTTTCAAGAGCTGAACAGGATCATTAGTAGATTTATATGGAGAGACCAGATAGTGAGAGTAAACTTGGCTTGCTTACAGTGTGACGAGTCTGAAGGTGGGATTAGGTTTCCTGATTTCCAAGGCAGCGCTATGTAGTGTTCTGGCGCAGTGGCAGAATCCTTCTCCTTGTTAGCATTGGTTAGAGAGTGGTTTTAGGGAGTTAGGGCCGAGAGGGGGATGCTCTCCATGGGAGGGGGGGGGGGGCATGTGTAAGGGGGATTTTCATTTGGGGTTGGGGGTGGCTACCAAGAGGTGGTGGGAGTTCTTTAATATGAGAGGGAAAAAACGTATCTTGGGAGTGACTCCAATGTTAGGGTAAGGGGAGTTAGTGAAGTTATGGCCTCTCAGAGTATGTGCTACGATCCATGACTCACCATTGAGATTCTTCTGTCAGTTGTTGGATCAGGGGGTCTTCTATACTTGGGCAAAATTTAAGGATAAGTTTAATTTGGATGCTTGTCCTTTCCTTGCCTTCCTGCAATTGCACGATGTAGCATGTAGCCCAGATGTATCCCAGGACCCTGCATTATTAGAGACAGCAAGTTTTCTAAATAAAGAGAGTAAAAGTTGGGTAGCAAGTTTTTCTTATTTTATCTGGTCTGCAGGATGTTTTTCTGATTTTAGATTTTGAGCGAGGTATTTTCTTTTATTTTCTTTTCTTGTATTTTTTAACTATATTTTACTCCTGTTTTGTCTGTTCTTTTATATTTAATATTATTTAATATTGTTTTATATGAAATTTATGTACCTGTTATGTTATTTATCTTTATTTTGTAAACTGTTGTGACTGACTTCAGAATGATGGTATATAAATACTAAAAATAAATAAATAGATAAAGCATTACAAAGGGTCGGTACTGATAAAAATGTACATAGATTATTGGCTTGGGGCTTGGAAGAGTGGGATCAAATTTGGTTGAGCTTATGGAGATGCTCTTGGTCCTTAGATCTCGTAGAGCAACAATACAGAATTATGTTACGGACATATTTGGTCCCTGCTCGATTAAGTAAGATCAGAAGGGATGTGTCCAATTTATGTTGGAGAGTGTTGTGGAGCGCTAGGAAAGCGATCCCACTCCTGGGAAATGTGTGTGCCCTTGGGCCGCGGCTCGACGCCAGAGGGGTCTGAAGAGTTGCCGCGGGAGGAGTGGCATGCCCGAGCATGGGCTGGACGGAAGCAAGCTGGAGTGAAGACTGGCTGACAGGCCCTCCTCCGGACCTGCACGCTTTGGAAGACCCAACAACGCAATGTTGGTCTTGTGAACAGTCCTCCGACCGTTCCCAGCCCTTTCGGACCTGCCGCAGGGTACGGCACGAAGCGGCAGGCCAGATGGAGGCCAGGGCAGCGAAGACTGGAACATGGATTCAGACGAGACTCAGGAACGACGTAGACTCAGGCATAGACGTGGACTCAAGAATGAGGTGCAGGATGCATAGACCTGGACTCAGGCAAAGACGTGGACTCAGGAACGAGGTGCAGGATGCATAGACGTGGACTCAGGCAAAGACATGGACTCAGGAACGAGGTGCAGGATGCATAGACGTGGACTCAGGCAAAGACGTGGACTCAGGAACGAGGTGCAGGATGCATAGACGTGGACTCAGGCAAAGCCGTGGACTCAGGAACGAGGTGCAGGAAAACATGGGCACTGTCCCTCAGGGCGCCCTACTCAGACCACCCGCGGGACTGAGTCGCGGACCACCCTTTCCCATGCGCGCCCTACTCAGCCCTGGAAGGCTGGTCGCGGACCACGCAGAGAGCAGGAGAGCACAGGGAAGAAGCAGGTTGCTGCACTTCCGGCATCTCAAGGCAAGGATACGCTGCACTCCCGGCAGCTCAAGGCAGGTTAAAGCATCAGGATCAGGAACAAGGATTAAGACAGACCTCAGGGCTGGAACAAGGACATCAGGAACATCAGGACTGGAACACGGATACTGGAACAGGAGACACACCTCAGGGCTGGAACATGGACATCTGGAACAGCAGGAACATCAGAACTGGAACACAAGTACTGGACAAAGAGACAGACCTTGGGACTGGAACGGCAAGCAGACATCAGGACTGGACGAGGACCTCCGACAGGTAACAAGAAACATAGGACCTTGCAGAAGTGCTGGAACACGGACGACTTCCTGGAGCGAAGGATCTCAGGAGTGACCAACTCCTTGCGAAGGCAAAGACAGACTGAAAGCTGAGCCCTTTAGTAGGGCTGAGGTGGACAACGCCCAGGGAAGGGTCAGCAGGGGGCCACACCTGGCTGGCCCTTGAAGAGGAGCAGAGAGACGCGCGCTCACGCCCTAGGGAGCTGGAGAGAAGAGCTGGAAGCTGGTGGCGTCCTCAGCCACGTGGAAGGCCAGGGAAGTAGTGGAGCAGCCCTGGGCTGGAGCTGGGTGAAGGCAGGTCAGTGGAGCAGCTCCCAGCTGCAAGGACAGACGCAGGAAGAAGCAGAGAGAGGTAAGGCTGGCTGCAGGCACCGGCAGAGAGAACAGAGAGCTGCAAGGACTGAAGCAGGAGAAGGGCTGACTGCAGGAACGGCTCCATGCCGTGAAGACAGCCCCAGGAGGAGAGGTAAGACTGCAGGCAGAGCAGAGAGCTGTAGCAGGCTGCAGGCACTGGCAGGGACGGCTTCCCAGCCAGGCAAGGACCCAGGCTGTAGCAGGCACCAGCAGAGACGGCCTGCTGACTGAAGGACCCGGGATCGCAGCAGCACTTCGGGGGAAGGCAGGAACAGAGGAGCCGGCCGCATGGGAACAGCTGCGGGGACAGCCCCAGCTGATTCAGGGAGAAAGGAAGCAGCAGCGTCAGCAGCCCGACTGGCTGTCTGTGAGAAGGTAAGAGCCTGCCCACGCTCCTTGCGGGCAGGATCACAACAGGAGAGCTTGTGGCCAGATAGGTACCTTAGCACACACTTTATACTTTTGTCCTGTGCTCGCTGGTTTTTGGAAAGAGATGGGGGAAGCAGACCAGGCAGAGTGCTTGGTTGAAGTGCTGGATGACTCCAGAGTATTCACTCTGTTGTCCAGGAAAATGAAATTAATAGCTGTTGGGAGGCGAGCGATGCTGCGCTTATGGGGGAAAACACAGGCTCCCATGATTGAAGAGAGGCTGGCAGAACTATGTAAAAGGATGGAGCTGGACCTGCTATCAGCTAGATCTAGGGGGAAGCTTCCAGTAATGTAGAAGCTTTGAGATAGCACAAGGTTATGGAAGTGTGCCATGAACTATCTCCTTATTGTGAACACAGTATGTGTTATTATATGATGCCTTTTATATTATTTTTATTATTATTGTGTTAATGTATTTGTTTTAATGCATCTATCCTATTTTGTACCTATTCTTTTGAGATGTCTCTTTCCAATCACCCGACTGTATTTGTAAATTGTCAAACAATTTCTTATACTCTCAGGCAGGTTAGGAAGGAAGGGGGGAGAATATTGAAAAAGCTATGAGGAGGTTTTCTTACGGAATATTATGATCAGGGCGGTCATAATGCATAGTTAGCAAATTGTGGTTGTTATTACTGCTAAGGTTTTTAGCTTTACCAGTTATAATGGAGAGTCCTTATTTTTCACTGGATGTGTTAAACATACAATGGAGAAACCAAAAAGTAGAATTATCTTTTGATGATCTGGACTGTTATCCATGTTTAATAAAATATTATAAACAAAAGAAAAATGTAGAAGAATGGTAAGACAATATTTCCCTTGTGTAGATCCATGCTGGCTGTGTCACATTAAATCATGTCTATTAAAAAAAATATATATATTAGCCAAAATAATGGCAGTTCAGTTTAGCGTCAGTTATCATGGATTTGGTGAACCCTGATCAGGTGAGATTCATCCAGGGTAGGCAAGCAGCAGCTAATATAAGGCTGGTGGCCTGGAAAGAACAAATTCCAGGGTTGCTGCATGCCACTGATACTGAAAAAGCATTCGACCAGGTGCACTGGCCATTTATATTCCAAGTGTTGGAGAAGATGGGCCTCACGAGAAACTTCTCCATGTGGTTGAAGGGGATAAAATTCAAATTAAAGTAGTTTATTGGTTATGTTGGTTTTAAAAGACAGTGTAATACTGACGGACTGTAGGTGGCTCCTCAGGGTAGAGGGCAGAGTCAGTCGATACTTCTCTGTGTCCATCTGCTGGTGGGGAGGCAAAACCCAGGAGTCTGGACTGATCTGGGCACGTACAGGGAAAAAGCAGTCAACCAGGTGCACTGGCAATTTATGTTCAAGTGTTGGAGAAGATGGGACTTGCGAGAAACTATTAGAATCCGTGAGTTAGTGGGCCCTTGGCCCGAGGTGAGAATTGGTACCTCCCCTGGGGAGGAGCCCCACTGGGCCTCACCGTCGGGAAGCGAGGTCTGTAGCAGCAGATGACACAGCCCAGGGAGTACAGAGAGAGCGGGAGACTGGGGTGTGGATGCAGATGTCAGAGTAGGAACTCCCTGTGGTGGAGTGCAGGGCAGGCACCGAGGGGCGGGGAGTGCAAGGCAAGGTATGGAGGAGTGTTGAGGGAACAACCGCAAGGGGCAGAGCCACGGGGTAAGTCAGCACGGGAGGAATGACAACGGCTTACCAGAGGAGCGGGGAAGCCCCAGGGGTCTCTGGCAATGCTTGTGGGCACTACCCCGAGGAGCGGGGAAGTGTGAGCGCAGTCTCTGAAGTTGAAGCAGAATGCTACCCCGAGGAGTGGAGAAGCACGGCACAGTCACTGAAGTACACAAGGCGCTGCCCCGAGGAGCGGGGAAATGCGGCACAGTCACTGAAGCACACAAGGCGCTGCCCCGAGGAGCGGGGAAACGCGGTACAGTCACTGAAGTACACAAGGTGCTGCCCCGAGGAGCGGGGGAGCATGGCACAGTCACTGAAGTACACAAGGCGAAGCTCCAAGGTGCAGAGAAGCGCGGCAGTCACTGAAGTACACAAGGCGCTGCCCCAAGGAGCGGGGAAACGCGGCACAGTCACTGAAGTACACAAGGCGCTGCCTCGAGGAGCGGGGAAGCGCAGCACAGTCACTGAAGTACACAAGGCGAAGCTCCAAGGTGCAGAGAAGCGCGGCAGTCACTGAAGTACACAAGGCGCTGCCCCAAGGAGCGGGGAAACACGGCACAGTCACTGAAGTACACAAGGCGCTGCCCCAAGGAGCGGGGAAACGCGGCAGTCACTGAAGTACACAAGGCGCTACCCCGAGGAGTGGAGAAGCACGGCACAGTCACTGAAGTTGAAGCAGAATGCTACCCCGAGGAGTGGAGAAGCACGGCACAGTCACTGAAGTACACAAGGCGCTGCCCCAAGGAGCGGGGAAGCGCGGTAGTCACTGAAGTACACAAGGCGCTGCCCCGAGGAGCAGGGAAGCGCGGCAGTCACTGAAGTACACAAGGCGCTGCCCCAAGGAGCGGGGAAGCGCGGCAGTCACTGGAGTACACAAGGCGCTACCTCGAGGAGTGGAGAAGCACGGCACAGTCACTGAAGTACACAAGGCGCTGCCCCGAGGAGCAGGGAAACGCGGCACAGTCACTGAAGTACACAAGGTGCTGCTCCAAGGAGCGGGGAAGCGCGGCAGTCACTGAAGTACACAAGGCGCTGCCCCAAGGAGCGGGGAAGCGCGGCACAGTCACTGAAGTACACAAGGCGCTGCCCCAAGGAGCGGGGAAACGCGGCAGTCACTGAAGTACACAAGGCACTGCCCCGGGGAGCATGGCGTAGTCACTGAAGTACACAAGGCGCTGCCCCTAGGAGCGGGGAAGCGCGGCACAGTCACTGAAGTACACAAGGTGCTGCCCCGAGGAGCAGGGAAGCGCGGCACAGTCACTGAAGTACACAAGGCGCTGCCCCGAGGAGCGGGGAAACGCGGCACAGTCACTGAAGTACACAAGGCGCTGCCCCGAGGAGCGGGGAAGCGTGGCACAGTCACTGAAGTAAACAAGGCGCTGCCCCGAGGAGCAGGGAAGCGCGGCACAGTCACTGAAGTACACAAGGCGCTGCCCCGAGGAGCGGGGAAGCGCGGCACAGTCACTGAAGTACACAATGTGCTGCCCCGAGGAGCAGGGAAGCGCGGCACAGTCACTGAAGTACCCAAGGTGCTGCCCCGAGGAGCGGGGAAGCGCGGCACAGTCACTGAAGTACACAAGGCGCTGCCCCGAGGAGCGGGGAAGCGCGGCACAGTCACTGAAGTACACAAGGCGCTGCCCCGAGGAGCGGGGAAGCGCGGCACAGTCACTGAAGTACACAAGGCGCTGCCCCGAGGAGCGGGGAAACGCGGCACAGTCACTGAAGTACACAAGGCGCTGCCCCGAGGAGCGGGGAAGCGCGGCACAGTCACTGAAGTAAACAAGGCGCTGCCCCGGGGAGCATGGCGTAGTCACTGAAGTACACAAGGTGCTGCCCCGAGGAGCAGGGAAGCGCGGCACAGTCACTGAAGTACACAAGGCGCTGCCCCGGGGAGCATGGCGTAGTCACTGAAGTACACAAGGCGCTGCCCCGAGGAGCGGGGAAGCGCGGCACAGTCACTGAAGTACACAAGGCGCTGCCCCGAGGAGCGGGGAAGCGCGGCACAGTCACTGAAGTACACAAGGCGCTGCCCCGAGGAGCGGGGAAACGCGGCACAGTCACTGAAGTACACAAGGCGCTGCCCCGAGGAGCGGGGAAGCGCGGCACAGTCACTGAAGTACACAAGGCGCTGCCCCGAGGAGCGGGGAAGCGCGGCACAGTCACTGAAGTACACAAGGCGCTGCCCCGAGGAGCAGGGAAACGCGGCACAGTCACTGAAGTACACAAGGCGCTGCCCCGAGGAGCGGGGAAGCGCGGCACAGTCACTGAAGTACACAAGGCTCTGCCCCGAGGAGCGGGGAAACGCGGCACAGTCACTGAAGTACACAAGGCGCTGCCCCGAGGAGCGGGGAAGCGCGGCACAGTCACTGAAGTAAACAAGGCGCTGCCCTGGGGAGCATGGCGTAGTCACTGAAGTACACAAGGTGCTGCCCCGAGGAGCAGGGAAGCGCGGCACAGTCACTGAAGTACACAAGGCGCTGCCCCGGGGAGCATGGCGTAGTCACTGAAGTACACAAGGCGCTGCCCCGAGGAGCGGGGAAGCGCGGCAGTCACTGAAGTACACAAGGCGCTGCCCCGAGGAGTGGAGAAGCACGGCACAGTCACTGAAGTACACAAGGCGCTGCCCCAAGGAGCGGGGAAACGCGGCACAGTCACTGAAGTACACAAGGCGCTGCCCCAAGGAGCGGGGAAACGCGGCAGTCACTGAAGTACACAAGGCGCTGCCCCAAGGAGCGGGGAAACGCGGCAGTCACTGAAGTACACAAGGCGCTGCCCCGGGGAGCAGGAAGTGTGGCACAGTCACTGAAGTAAAGGCAATAGCCCGCAGAACGAGGTATACCAATGCTGAATCTCCAGGAAGCAGAGTAGTTCCAGAAGTGATCCCGAGGAGCGGGGAAGCGCGGCACAGTCACTGCAGTACACAAGGCGAAGCTCCAAGGTGCGGAGAAGCGCAGCATAGTCACTGAAGTACACAAGGCGCTACCCCGAGGAGCGGGGAAGCGCGGCACAGTCACTGAAGTACACAAGGCGCTGCCCCGGGGAGCAGGAAGTGTGGCACAGTCACTGAAGTAAAGGCAATAGCCCGCAGAACGAGGTATACCAATGCTGAATCTCCAGGAAGCAGAATAGTTCCAGAAGTGATCCCGAGGAGCGGGGAAGCACGGCACAGTCACTGCAGTACACAAGGCGAAGCTCCAAGGTGCGGAGAAGCGCAGCATAGTCACTGAAGTACACAAGGCGCTACCCCGAGGAGTGGAGAAGCACGGCACAGTCACTGAAGTACACAAGGCGCTGCCCCAAGGAGCGGGGAAACGCGGCACAGTCACTGAAGTACACAAGGCGCTGCCCCGAGGAGCGGGGAAACGCGGCACAGTCACTGAAGTACACAAGGCGCTGCCCCGAGGAGCAGGAAGTGTGGCACAGCCACTGAAGTAAAGGCAATAGCCCGCAGAACGAGGTATACCAACGCTGAATCTCCAGGAAGCAGAGTAGTTCCAGAAGTGATCCCGAGGAGCGGGGAAGCGTGGCACAGTCACTGAAGTACATAAGGCGCTGCCCCGAGGAGCAGGAAGTGTGGCACAGTCACTGAAGTAAAGGCAATAGCCCACAGAACGAGGTATACCAACGCTGAATCTCCAGGAAGCAGAGTAGTCCCAGAAGTGATCCCGAGGAGCGGGGAAGCGCAGCATAGTCACTGACGTACACAAGGCGCTGCCCCGGGGAGCATGGCGTAGTCACTGAAGTACACAAGGCGCTGCCCTGAGGAGCGGGGAAGCGTGGCACAGTCACTGAAGTACACAAGGCGCTGCCCCGAGGAGCGGGGAAGCACGGCACAGTCACTGAAGTAAAGGCAATGGCCCACAGAGCAAGGTACACCATCCTGAATCTCCAGGAAGCAGAGTAGTTCCAGAAGCGATCCCGAGGAGCGGGGAAGCTGGCAGGCAAAGCCTTCGGGTCGCAGGGCCTTCCGAGGAGCGGATAGCCAGAGACAGGAATGAGCCCCCGAGGAGCGGGTACCCGAAGAGTGTCTCATGCCAGGAGGTGCAGGATACAGTAACCACGGTCCGAGGAGCGATCAGCAGGAATCAGCAATGAAGGAACTCGTTGCCAAGTTGATTAGAGTCAGGCCCCGTTGGTGCTTAAGAGCCCCGTTGGTGCTAGTGATGTCATCAGGAGGAGACGCCCCTGAGGTTCCCGCACTGGCGTCCTTAAAGGAGGGCCATAGAGTGCGAGCGCGCGCCTAGGAAGGCCCAGAGGAGGCATGGCAGTCAGCGGCGGCCCTGCCGCCATGTGAGGTCCCAGAACAGGGCAACGTGATGTCATCAGGAGGAGACGCCCCTGAGGTTCCCGCACTGGCGTTCTTAAAGGAGGGCCATAGAGTGCGAGTGCGCGCCTAGGAAGGCCCAGAGGCATGGTGGTCAGCGGCGGCCCTGCCGCTATGTGAGGTCCCAGAACAGGGCAACGTGCGTCGGAAACACCTAGCCACAGCCGCGAGTTCACCCAAGGAAGAGAGAGAGGCAGCACATGAAGTGAGTAAGAGTGGTCGCAGCCGTCTGCGACCGACGGTCATAACAGAAACTTCTCCATGTGGTTGAAGAAGTTATATGAAAAAAACCTGAAGCCTGTATTAGGCTCAATGGAGATTATTCTGAAGCCTTCTGGCTTGGTAGAGGGACTCAGCAGGGATGTCCTGTGTCCCTGCTGCAGTTACATTAGTTATGGAGCCTTTTGCCCCGAGGTTACAGGAGGCGATGGATATAGTGCGGGTGCCGATTGGCCAGGAAGAGCATAAAATAATGATGTTCGCAGAAAACATAATATTTACATTAGGTAAACCCATGTTGACTTTGCCCACCTGTTTAAGGAGATGGAGTGGTATGGGGGGGTATAGGAATTTAAAATTAATATGACCAAATTGGAGATTCTTAATATTAATCTCAATGGACAGACTGTGGCAGTTAAGAGAAGTTTCCCATTTCAGTGGGCTAAGGGGAAGCTTTAATATTTGGGTGTTCAAATTGCAAGGGACCATCTGCAGTTGAGGCAGATAAACCATGTGTAATATTGGGAGGTAATATTTGTAGAGCCTTCATGATTTGGGGTGGAATGGACCTCTCCTGGTTTTAGACATATAGCGATGATAAACATGAATGTTTTACCTTGTCTACTGTAATATTTTCAAACCTTGCCGATTTCTCTCTCAGATTGCAAAAAAAGATCTTGGCATTCCTCTGTATTCAGGCAGGCCAATCCCCACCAGTGGATTATGCCCCTCTGCCAGCAGATGGAGACGGAGTAAGAAGCTGACATCACGGACATATAGTCCTATCCCGACATCAGCCCGCCAGTATTCTACATCTCCAGCAGAGATTTCCCTACTGGGACGATTATATAGCACCGCTTGCCTCCTGAGGTGATACCATTGGATCCCTCCTTCATTTGAGAGCCTTTAGTCCGGTAGCCTTGTTCTGGTGTGGACTTAAAAAAAAAAAAGAAAAATTAGCAGTTGCAGGCTGAGAGAGGCTCAGCGGTGAAGACTTTTGCTTCCCCCCCCCCTCCCCCTCCGTAGCTGGGAAAACCCATTCCTGCTCTCAGCCAGGGAAGGCTGAACTCAGGTAAAAGTTTTTATTTAAAAAAAAAAAAAGAGAGAAGAAAAAATAAATTGAAAAATTAATAGAAAGGCTACTTCCTACCAGGTCCTTCTCCTCAGTGTTCGGCGTCTCCTGCTCAGTTCCGTGGAGAGTTTTGTGAGGTGTGGAGGCAGGTCAGACACGGCAGGTTGAGCAGCCTCTCAGGCTTCTTTCCCAGGTCATGTGGTAGGCCACAGTGGTTCCTGTACGTGTTTCTGTGTGTGGCATTGGCACGAGCCTGCACGCCTTCTTGTGCACCTAAATCTGCATCCCATTGTGCATGTACTTTTGTGCATATAAAGGTAGATTTTCAAATCAACACGCATGTGTCTGTGTGTGCGCCGTTCCCAGTGCGCTCTTATGGACACGATCATTTTATGACATGCGCACGTCAGCGCGTGATCTGGCCTTTGCCCGGTTCCCTCCCAGTCCGCTCCAATTAAGGAGCGGACTGGGAGACAATATTCCTATAACCCTACCTACCCTTCCTCCCTTTTCCTCTCTCCGACCCCTAAACTAAACCTAACTCTCCCCTATTTTTTTGTTTTCATACTTACTGCTCCTCTGGAGGAGAAGTATCTTCTGCACACTGGCCAGCTCCCGGTGTGCGCTTCCTCGGGACAGGGCCTAATGGCCACTGTCCCGGCCGGCCCCCACCCCTTTTAGTTGGCTCGGCATTTCGGTGCGTATCGGGGATTACGCGCTTGGCCAGGCTCTTTGGAAAAGGTACGCTCACGCGCGTAGGTCCCAGTCACACGCGAAACCCCCAGATTTTACGCCTGCAGGCCTTTTAAAGTTCGCACGATATTCTGTGCATAGTCTACAGACAGATTGACCTCCCAGAAATCAGAGCAGTAGTCAGTCCTGGCCTGCCAGTGAAAATAAGACCAGGGCTATGGGAGGCCCTGAGAGGTTCCTTTCACAGGTTGGGCAGATACGTATTGCATGTGTCACAATCCTGCACCACATCTTTTACCTGTCTGTTCCACTGTGGCCAAATTAAGACATCACTGGCTTTGTGGAGGCAGACTTCTACTCTAAGATAGCATGAATTTTTGCCACCATCTCATCGTCTTGCATATGAGAACTCTGTGAGCTCTGGAATATAAAAACATTTAAATAAATAAATTCTGAGGCTTACTTCCTCTCTGAAAACACAATAATCCCTGATCTTTCAGAGTTGGCCATCCAAGCTAAAGCTGTTCTCTTCGAGACTTGCTGAACTGTGTTTCTGTATTTGTGCCACATGCTGGTCTGACACCCGCAGAAATTCAGCAAACTTAATATGTTCCAACCCTGACCAGAATCTTTCCTCAGCTTGGATGGAGAAGATCTAGCCTGGTATGTCTGACTTCACCTGCCTTTCAGGATGGAGGGTATGTGGGGTGAAAGTAAGTATGGGACAGTGAGTGAAAGGATCTTGGGGCTGGGTGGAGGAGAGTGAGGGATCACGGGGATGGGAGAGGGTGCCATTGTGAAAGTAAGAGGAAATGGAGGAGTGCGGAGATTGGAGTAGATGTGGACAGTGAATGAGGGGATCATTGTGGGTGCACATGGAGTAAGGAGATTGGTGGGGGGGTGTAGAATATCAGAGGATTGGAGTGGGTATTTGGAAGTGAGGGGATCAATCTATTTGATTTATGCAAACTAAAGATGGTTTCCTGCAGGCCTTTGCCTCTTAAAACAATAAACGAGGCGCTGTGAGAGACTATGTGTAATGTTTGCTGGTCATGGGACCAGCCTGTGTCCGGCAGCACACCCCAGGATGCCTTGCCTGGCCCTGCATGGCAGGAACGCTGTCAACTGCGACTTGTCCTCAGGCCTCCAAGGCCGCTGCCGACGGCTACTGTGCCGTGCCCCAAGGGCTCCCTTAGGCACGTGTGATCGCGCAGCCTGATTCAGTGGGAACTCTGAATCAGCGCCTCCTGATGACGTCAGCCCTGCCGGGCTATTTAAGAACTAGCTCCACAGCAACACATCACCAACAGGTCCTCCTGCTGTAGCAGTGTGCGTTGCTCTCCTGGAGCGTTCCTGATCCTGCCTTGCCTTGTCCAGCCTGTCCTGCCTCTTCTGGGCCATCTTGCCTTACTTTCATCCTTGCCCTGTCCTGGTCCTTTAATTGTCTGTCTGGTATTGTCCTCTGCTACGGACCCTGACTATTCTCCTGCCTGACACCTGTCACTGACCTCTGTCTCGGACCTCGACCACGCCTTGATCGCTGTCTGCCCTGACCCTTGGCCTGAATCTGGTAACCATCTAATTGCTGCCCGGTCCTGGACTCTCTCTTCCTGACCGCTCTGTGGGACTGTTGGCTAAGTTCTGCTGGCCCTTATAACCCATAGGCTCAACCTGTGGGGAACGGGCCCGGCTCTGTCCCAGCCCAGGGCCATCCACCAGCTGTCAGCCTAGGCCTAGTAGGTTCGCCTGTTAGGCTGCATTAATCACAGCACAAGGATTCACTATCGTTACATTATGGTGGAAAACTAAGACCAAAGAACAAGAAGTGATGCTTAAGAATAGTATTACTGCTCTACTTGTAAATTTGTCTAAATCAGGATAAAGGGAAAGGTGTGCTGCTTGATTTTCTTGATATATTCTCGCCTTAAATACAGCCAATCCCCATCTTTTACTTAGACATTTAGATGGCATTGGCATAAGTGATACTGCTTTAAGCTGGTTTAAGTCTTTTCTTTCCCCGAGAATGTTCCAAGTTGACTGGAATTCGGAGCTATTTACTATTCATCACCTGGTCATTCTACCGCCCACTTTAATTTCTATCACCGTTAACTACTTTAATTCAGAGTTTAGGTTATGAATGCTATGACATCCAGATTGTACTTTTTACGATTAAAAAAGCCCAGAGACTGAATCAGATTTTAATGCATGCTTATCTGAAGTTGCTAACTGGCTCTGAGCTCATAAACTCAAAAGTGAACCCAGACACGTCAGAGGCCATTTGGTGCTGTAGAAATAAAAATCCAGACTTGCCTTCACCGGCCATGGCAGGAATGACTATTTATTTATTTAACGCTTTTATATACCGACATTCATTTGCACATCACATTGGTTTACAGTAAAACAATATGAAGCATGGAAAGGAGGTTACATATTAACGATTTAAACAACTTCACAGAGTTTTAGGGCAGGGGGAATACATAGTAGGAGAATAAGGGAGGTAAGGAGATTAATGGCATGAAGACAATAGGAACAATTAACTATAGTTTTCATAACTGTAGAGATAAACAAGTTATTGGAGAAAACAGAAAATTTAATGAATGAAAGAAAGGTGTAACTATATTAGGGGTGATTCTCCTTAACCTTTGTACTGCATATTTCTTATCTTGTGCAGTGTTACTTTTATTATATACCATTGTGATGGCGAAACGAATGGCGGTATATAAAACTCAATAAATAAATAAATTATCTGCATTTTATCCTACAGCTCAAGCCGTTGTTAGATACAGCAGATTTAAAACCTCTAGTCCACACACCAGTTCTAAATAGACTGGACTATTGTAGAGCCTTGCTTCATGGATTACCAGTCTATTCTATTCATCACACTTCTCCAGAGGCCCTGCCTGCTGGCCTCCCCGCTCCTCAGGGTTGCCTTAAGAACTGCCTTGCAGAGACTTCCGCTCTACGCTCCCCGGGGTTGTAGCTGCCTTACCACCGGAGACTTTGACTCCACACTTCCCCACTCCTTGGGGCAGTGCTACAGCTCTTCATCAGCAACTTGCTCCACACTTCCCCACTCCTCGGGGCAGTGTCTACGTCACTACTGCCGAGACTGACTCTGAGCTTCCCCGCTACTCGGGGCAGCCCCTACGTCATCTTGCCAAAGACTCTGTTACTACGCTGCCCCGACCCTCGGGACATTCTCCGATTCTCGCCTACAGTAGACCCTGTCTTACGCTCCCTGGGGTCTGCCTCACGGCACAGCTCTGGGCTAGTCTGCGATCACCGGCTGTGACGCAGGACATTCTCTCTACTGAACTACAGTCATGTTCCCTGCTGCAGCTGACCTCGCCTCCCAACGGTGTGGACCTGTGGGGCTCCACCCTTCAGGCTGTAACAACCTTCACCTCGGGCCAAGGGTCCACGAAACACACGAATCCTAACACCAAGTGCAATGAATCCACAATACAGCTGCCTGGTTAATATTTGGCAAAAGTAAATTTGAGCATGTGACCCCGCTATTACGAGAGTTGCACTAGCTGCCAGTTACCTTGTGGATACAATTCAAGATTATTTGCTTGATGTTTAAAGCTTAGAAGTATGCCACTTTATTTTTTTTTTAACTTTTTATTTGACAAACTATATACATTGACAGCTTCTAAAACATATAAACTTCACAGGAAATTCTAGACCAGAAAGATGACAGTGTATAATCCTCACAATTACAGGACAGAATTTTCCAATTTCTACATGAGAGAACTTAACAATAAAATAGAGGCGGTCAAGGCTATTTATGAATATATTCCCAGAATTTCCCCAGATGTGTTTATATTTATCCAACTTCTCATGCCAGGAACAGGTCATTTTCTCAATAATCATTAATGCCACCCTATTTATATAATATTATTGTCCCATACCAGGCTGGTCAAGTTTTACATTCTTCACAGTTAGAACTTTAAAAAGGATCGTCTCTTACAGAAATATGATTAGCAAGAACAAGGGAAATGAGTTTTTCATACCTGGCACCCTCTTTATGGAACTCACTTCCCTTAACATTAGAAAAGGATTACTTGAAATTCAGAAAAAAATTGACTTTGCTTTTCACAAGAACTTTGTCTTAAAGGTGTGGGTTTTGTATTAATCTTAAAAATATTTTTTTCTTAATGTGGTTTTAGTTAGTTATTTATGTTTTTAGGAAACTTACCAGATTTTTGTTATATTTTAAGAAGCTTATGTTTTTCTGGTTTCTGATGGTTTTGTGATGAGAATACAATTTGTCTGGATAATTGCATTTGTTTTTTTTTAGTTACTTCATGTTGTATATGTTTAAGAAATTGTAATGTATATTTTATAGAAACATAGAAATGACGGCAGAAGAAGACCAAATGGCCCATCCAGTCTGCCCAGCAAGTTTTGCACTTTTTTTTTTCTCATTCTTATCTGTTACTCTTGGCTCTTATTAACCTTTTGATTCTATTTCCCTTCCACCCCCACCATTAATGTAGAGAGCAGTGTTGGAACTGCCTCTAAGTGAAATATCTAGCTTAATTAGTTAGGGGTAGTAACCGCCACAATAAGCAAGCTATACCCATGCTTATTTGTTTACCCAGACTAAATAATTCAGACCTTGTTGGTTGTTGTCTGTATATAGATCTACTTTTCTTCATTCCCCCTGCTGTTGAAGCAGAGAGTTATGCTGGATATGCATTGAAAGTGAAGTATCTGACTTTCTCCCCTGCCATAGAAGCAGAGAGTTATGCTGGATATGCATTGAAAGTGAAGTATCTGACTTTCTCCCCTGCCGTTGAAGCAGAGAGTAAATTATGAAATGTAATTTTATGTTATGATTTGTAAATCGCTTTGAGCAAGTTTTTTTTTCTGGAAAGTGATTCATAAATATTATTAAATAAATATTTTATGTTTACTTTGCATGTACATTGCTTTGATTTTGCAAAAAGAAAGGTGATCAAGAACTAAAATAAACTATCAAAGGGGTTTTGGAGGAATGGATGCAGAAAAGAGGGTTGGGAGTGTGATTGGGGAAGGGTGGGGGCAGCGGTGGCTTCCTTCTTGCTCCACTCCATCCCATAGTCAATTGGAGAAATTACTTACCTGATAATTTCGTTTTCCTTAGTGTAGACAGATGGACTCAGGACCAATGAGTATTGTGCTCTCCTGATAGCAGACGGGAGACGGAGTCAGATTTCAAGCTGACGTCAGCCTACATATACCTGTGCAGCATGCTTAGCTCTTCAGTATTCTCCTTGAAAAGCAATTGTGGATATATGTGTGCTTTAATAACTTGATTAACTAGGACTGGTTCAACTGATTTCCAATTGGAGACCGCTAGTGCACTCAACTGGATAAAGCCGACACCAGGCAACTATGAATGTCTTGAACTAGGGGTAATACCAGGCTTACCTGTGCTTGTCTTGTTCTCGGGGTTTCTCACCCGAGGATCCCGGATTCTGGGGCAGCCGTGGCTGGGGTGCTGAGTCCATCTGTCTACACTAAGGAAAACAAAATTATCAGGTAAGTAATTTCTCCATTTCCTAGCATGTAGCCAGATGGACTCAGGACCAATGGGATGTACAAAAGCTACTCCCGAACAGGGCGGGAGGCTGCCTTTGGCCCACTTAGTACTGCCCTTGCAAAGGTTGTATGCTCCCGGGCCTGGATGTCCAGGTGGTAGAACCTGGAGAAGGTGTGTATGGAGGACCATGTTGCCGTCCGACAGATCTCGGCGGGCGACAGCATCTTGGTTTCCACCCGGGACACTGCCTGGGCCCTTGTTGAATGGGTCTTGACTTGCAGAGGTGGAGGCTTCCCTGCTTCTACGTAGGCCGCCTTGATTACTTCTTTGATCCAGCAGGCTATGGTTGCCTGCAAGGCAGCTTCCCCCTGTTTCTTCCCACTGTGAAGGATGAATAGGTGGTCCGTCTTTCGCACAGATTCCGATCTTTCCAGGTACCGGACTAGGAGTCTGCCGACGTTTAGATGGCGAAGAAGGCGTGAGTCTTCAGAGTCCTTATGTTCATCTGGAGATGGCAGCGAGATGGTTTGGTTTAGATGAAATTGAGAAACCACTTTTGGTAGAAAGGAGGGGACAGTGAGTAGCTGTATGGTTCCCGGTGTGAACCTGAGGAACGGTTCCCGTCAGGATAGCGCTTGAAGTTCGGAGATATGACGGACTGAACATATTGCCACTAGGAATGCAGTCTTCAAGGTCAGGAGCCGTAGTGAGAGGCCGGGTGTTGGTCTGAAGGAAGTTCCCACTAGGAAGCCTAGTACTAGATTGAGATTCCATAAGGGCACCAGCCACTTTAATGGTGGTCGGATTTGTTTGACCCCTCTCAGAAAGCGGGAAACATCTGGATGGGTTGATAGACTGATGCCGTCCACTTTGGCTCTGAAGCAGGCCAGTGCAGCCACCTGAACCTTGAGGGAGTTGAGAAACAACCCCTTCTTCAAGCCATCTTGCAGAAATTCCAGGATCATGGGAATTTTGACTGTCCGCGGAAGGATCTCGCGGTCCTCACACCAGGCTTCGAATACTCTCCATATTCGTTATGTAAGCTAGTGATGTGGAGAACTTGTGTGCTCGAAGCAAGGTGTCAATCACTGCCTTAAAGTATCCGCTTTTCTTCAGGCAAATCCTCTCAAGATCCAGACCGTAAGAGAGAATCGAGTCGAGTCTTCGTGGAGGATCGGTCCTTGCTGGAGAAGGTCCCTGTGTGGAGGTAGGCACAGAGGATTCTCCGCAAAAAGTCTTCGCATGTCTGCGTACCATGGCCTTCTTGGCCAGTCCGGGGCCACTAGAAGTACTAGACCCCTGTGGTGTTATATCTTGTGGATGATCCTGCCCAGTAGTGGCCATGGTGAAAAAGCGTACAGCAGGTCTTCCTGTGGCCAGGTCTAGACGAGGGCGTTGATTCCCCGGGATTGCGGTTCTCGTCTGCAGCTGAAGAACTTGGGAACTTGGGCATTGGACCGGGTTGCCAGTAGATCTATGGCTGGGTTTCCCCAGTGGTTTACTATCAACTGGAAGGCTGTGGTCAACAGCGTCCATTCCCCTGGGTCTAGGCTCTCTCTCTGCTCAGGTAGTCCGCAGAGACGTTGTCTTTTCCCATGATGTGGGAGGCTGAGATCCCTTGCAGGTTTGTTTCCACCTACGCTATGAGAGGGTCTATCTCCAGGGACACCTGTTGGCTTCTGGTTCCTCCCTGGCGGTTGATGTAGGCAACTGTTGTGGCGTTGTCCGACATGACTCTGACAGACTCACCCCAGAGTCTGTGGCTGAATCATAGACAGGCTAGTCTGACTGCTCGGGCTTCCAGTCGGTTTATGTTCCATGCCACCTCTTCCTTGTCCCTGGGCCGTCAGTTCCTGACAGTGGGCTCCCAACCCTCGCAGGCTCGCATCCGTGATGAGCAAGATCCAGTTCGGTGGGGATAGTTTTACTCCCTTGCTCAGATGGTCTTCCTGTAGCCACCATTGGAGCTAGGTCCGAACCTCTGCTGGTAGCTGGAGGTGAATGGAGTAGTTGTAGGATGTCAGGTTCCATCGTGACAGTAGGGAACGTTGTAGTGGGTGCATGTGGGCCCTTGCCCATGGAATGACTTCCAGGGTAGATGTCATGAGACCGAGGACTAGGAGGTAGTCCCATACCTTGGGGCAAGCATAGTTCAACAGTTTTCGCAGCTGATCCATCAGTTACTTTCTCCTTGGAGGGAGATAGACAACCTTGTCTTGCTTGGTGTTGAACCGGACTCCCAGGTACTCTAGCGATTGGGAGGGCTGCAGGCAGCTCTTGGCTGTGTTGACAACCCACCCGAGATTCTGCAGCAGATTCTTGACTCTGGTGATCGCCTGGTGACTTTCCTCTGGAGATTTTGCCCTGATTAGCCAATCGTCCAGGTAAGGATGTACGAGGATTCCTTCTTTCCTCAGTGTTGCCGCCACTACCACCATGATTTTGGTGAAGGTCCGAGGGATGGTAGCTAGTCTGAAGGGTAGCGCCCGGAACTGGTAATGATGGTCCAGTATCGCACAGCGTAGGAAGCACCGATGGTCGTGATGGACTGGAATGTGGAGATAGGCTTCGGATAGATCCAGTGAGGTCAGGAATTCTCCCGGCTGTACTGCCCTTATGACTGAGCATAGGGTTTCCATGCGGAAGTGTGGTACCCTCAGGTAACGATTGACGGTCTTGAGGTCTAGGATGGGCCGGAACCTTCCTTCCTTCTTGGGAACAATAAAATAGATGGAATAGTGACCAGTATTTTGTTGGTGCATTGGCACCGGAGTTATTGCCTTTAGGCTGAGTAGTTTTGTCAGTGTGGTTTCCACTGCCGTCCTTTTTGAGAAGGAGTGGCACGGTGATCTCACAAATTTGTCTGGGGGATGCTGTGGAAGTCCAGATAGTATCCCTCTTGAATGATGGTTAGGACCCACTTGTCCGACATTATCTCGACCCATCTTTAGTAGAAGAGGGTAAGTCTGCCCCCTATGACTTCTTCCTATGGATGGGTCTGTTGATTCTCAATGTGGGGTGCGGCCGGGGCCTGTACCTGAGCCTGCTCCCCTCTTGTGTCTGTTCCGAAAGGACTGAGCCCTTCCTGCGGGGCGAGGTGCTTGGTAGTGTGTGTTCTTGTACGGTCTAAAGCGCTGAGCTCCTCTGCCCTTGGTTCTTCGGGGGGAGGAGCGCTGGTTTCTTTTGTTCCTGTCCTCCGGTAGGCGAGGAACTGGAAATTTGCCCCATTTGTTGGCTAGCTTCTCCAATTAGCTTCCGAACAAGAGAGATCCTTTAAAGGGCATCCTCGTGTGGTTTGCTTTGGATGTCGCATCGGCTGACCAGTTTCGGAGCCATAAATGTCTTCTGGCTGCCACTGCCGAGGCGATGTTCCTGGCTGAGGTGCGCACTAGGTCTGAGGTTGCATCCGTGAGGAAGGATACTGCAGGTTCCATCGTCTCAACAGGCGTGGTTGCGCCTCTGGAGAGGAGCAAGCAAGAACGTGCCACCAGGGCGCAGCAGGAAGCGATCTGAAGAGTCATTGCTGCTATGTCAAAGGACTGTTTAAGGATGGATTCCAGTTCTGTCCTGGGCATCCTTTAGTGCCGCTCCTCCTTTGACGGGAATGGTCATGCGCTTGGAAGTTGCACAGATCATGGCGTCCATCTTTAGGAACTGCAGGAGTTCCTTAGCCGTGGGTTCCAAGGGATTTAGGGCTTCTAGGGCCCGTCCTCCTTTGAAGCTGGCCTCTGGGGCATTCCATTCCAGGTCAATCAGTTGCTGTACCCCTTGCAACATTGGAAAAATAGCATGAGGCCTGATGGAGGGAGACCAAGATAGGGTTTATCTTTGGTTCCGCTGTGGTGTCCTTGCCTGGAATGTCCAGTGTCTTCAGGGTCTGGGACACGAGAGCTGGTAACTCATCTTTGGAGAAGAATCGCAGCATAGTTTGGTATGGTTTCATCCCTGGAGGGATTTCTCCTTTCTCATTGGAGTCAGCCTCGTCCTCCAAGGTGTCTGTATCCTCGGTAGGGAGGCTCTTGCTTAGGAAGGGCACGTCTCGAAGGGGCCTGAGAGGTGCTTGGAAGGTCTTGCGCTTCTGGTGGCGACTGGGACAGAGTTGCAGCTGGTACTGAGTGCGCTTGGAGAAAGGTCTGCAGCCCTTTGAAGAATTCCACCCAGGAAAAAGCCACTGGGTCCATGTTGATTCCAGGTGGCGCTATATTGGAGGCCCCAGAGGTGCCTTCTTGTGTAGGTGCCGAGTTGGAAATACAGAGGTCCGGGGTACTATCATTAGTGGATCCAGATCCCTCTACTGGCTGTGAGGGACCCTGCTTTGGTTCCCCGAGCCTCTTCGCACTGCTGGCATAGGGAGGAGGCCACTTCAGGTTGCGCAGCTCTCAGGTGGCAGGCTGGGCAGAGAGGTTGTCCCTTGACCTTCTTGGCAGGCGGTGCCATGGTTTGTGCTCTTGGGGAGCTTCAAAACTCGTCTGTACGGGTAGGTGTGCGCGCCAGGAGGCTTAGTTGTACGTTCCGGGTGCGCCAAAGATGTGCGCGCAAGCTACTTGTGCGCGCCGCTGTGCGCACGGCAATATTTCTGCGCTCAGGCCGTCTAAGCGGGCCGCTATGCGCCCAGCACAGTTATGCGTGTCGCTGTGCGCACGGCACAGATGTATGCGCCGCTATGTGCACGCCTCAATTGAGAGGGCAATACGGCGGTCAAGGGGGGGAAATGCCGCAGACGACCACGCGGACAAGATAGTGAACCCCCCGGAGGGTATCCACGTGTGTGGACCCTCGCACCGGATCTGGGTCTAGCCCAGACGGGGCTGCTCAACCCGATTTAACAGATGCCAGAAGGGACGATCTGTGCGGCTATTCGAGCCTCGGAGACCGGAGACAAGAGAGGTTTCTACCTTACCTGGTCTCGGCGTTTCCTGGTCTCGTGCCGGGCGGTCTCCGGCTGCGGGGGGAGAGGGAATTACCTTCACCACCGCGCTCGATTCTACACCCGCTGCCTCTCAGCCACCCTGAGGCTAAGTCCACGCCGGGAGCCAGCTACCGGACCGAGGCTTGCCTCTGAGGGATTTATTTTTATAACCTAAAAAACAGTTACATTATTTAAATTGCACCTATATGTAAAATTATGCATATTTGCCATAGAATTTAACTCTTTGTCAAGGAACCTTGAAAAATCTGCAGCAGGAAACGGGGGCTCTGGCTGCTCGAACCCAAATGGCTACTCCTACTTTAAAAATACCATTATTGCCAGTTTTTGCTATTATATTACACCCACTGCTATTCAAATTTTTAGTGTTTGTAAATGTGTTGACAAAGAAACTAAAAAGCCGTATTTTCAACTATATCCCATAGACAGGCAGAAAAGTAACTTCACCCTGAGGAAGGTGGGAACGAGTTGGGGTTGTGGCGACGAGTTCACTGCTCCTTAACTTTTGTTTTGGGCACTAGTCTACCCCACGTCCGCATTACCTAAACATTTAAATACAGGCTGGTTAGTCTCACTTTTTTTTTTAACTGGGACCCCGTACTTTGCGTCGGCTTCAGCACCCCAGTTATTTTCAAAAGTTGCCTGCTCTGCGGAGGCCCATTCATTCCCATGTTGGAGCTGATTACTAACCCACCAGGCCATGCCTTCAAAGTCCCGTACGCGGTCAGTTCCCTGCCCCTGAGGGTACACTAGAGAAGGAAGTGACTTAGCCAAGGTCACGAGGGGGAGCATCAGCAGGAGACGCGAGGCTTTGAACCCTGGTTCTGGGCCCCGGCCATGCTGGAACCGCTCCCAAACAGCATAAGCCTACAATGGCCACGCGCCAGAGCCGGGAAACTGCGTTAGGCTTCAGCAGAGCTCCCAGCTTCTCCCTGCGCTAGGGAGGCAGGAGCCCAGGCCCCGAGCGCCGGCTGCGCTCTCCCTCCCGTCTGCCAGGCCCCGGCCCTGTGCCGCGGCCTCGCCTCCGCCCCCTTTCCCCGTGCTCCGCCTTTCGCGCAGACTCCCCTGTTCCTCTACGGCGAGGGCTGGGAGCGCCGGCTGCCGCATGTCGCTGCCGGTTTTGGGCCGCAGGCTGCCGCTCTGCCGGCCCTGGCTCCGGCTCTGCGGCTGGGGGCTTGGGGCGAGGCCGTGCGGAGGCCCTGGAGCTCCGGGCGGCGCCATCCTGCAGGTAAGAGCCCCTGACGTCTGCTCCCTTGTGTAAGGAAAGGCCGGGGGGGAGCGCTTTTCCCGGGGCACGACAGGGGGTGGTACCGCCCCTTTGCTGAGCCACGGGCACGGCCTGTAATTGCCCCGGAACATAGCTGAGGTGAGTTAATACCCCTGCCAAGGGCATGGTGTGTATCGCTTTGCTTCATTTGACCCGTTCCTGGTAGTGACTTCCCCCCTGCTGCAGCAGTACAGCTGTGCAAATTGAAACGAAAAGATCCCTCAACGTAGGGTTATCTGACAGTCTTCCAGAACTTTAATGACAAGTTAACTTATATTTTACTGACACATGCTCTGCTGTTTGTTGCAATATTTTATTGGCAATTTAACAGATATTTAAAAAAGTGTGATGATTATAGCAGTGAACCAACTTAATGCAAATCAATGTACCAGTTTGTTCATATATGAATGTCCCCTTTAATATGTACTTTAAGAATCATAATTGCCCCATAAATTAAGGTGACTTATAATAGGTGGAGTCTCTTTATTTTCTTATGCTTTCTTGTTGCCATTTTGTACATAGTTGGACTTCGTATGTGAGATTCTCCCCCTTATGTACCAAGATGTAGTACCCAAATGTCAAGTACTGCAGCTAGACGGAGCCCGAGTCCATGGTACTGGACACACAGACCTGTTACTGACATGAAATTCTTTTTCCAGGCATATTGTGTTTTGTTTCTTTTTTTTTTTTTAACATAATTATCAGAGGGAAGACATTAAGGAAAACCACAGCAGTAGTATATAACTTTTAAAAGGGAGACTTTTTGATAAAATGAAGACATAGAAAAAAACTAAAAAGAGGGGTTGCAGAGTTTACATGCAGCGTAGATGTTGCTTAAAAACACCATCTTGGAACTCCAGACTTAGATGTATTCCATGTATTTTTCTGTTACCACAAGACCTAAGACTAGAAGCAAACCCCAGAATCTTCAAGAAGAAAATAAAGACCTGGCTGTTCCAGCAAGCCTATGCTTAATCCAACGATGGCTACTTTAACACTACCCTTAGCCATACTCATCCTCAGAAATTAGAGCACATTTGGTATATCTGATGTCTTTTCTTTTATAGTTGTATTTTATCGATTTTAGTACTTACCTTCTTAAGATGTTTTTTAAAATAGAATTTTTTTTGTATATTTTAGCTTAACGTTTCTGTTAATTAACCATGTAATTTATTGTACACTTTTTAATTGTGTTTTATATTTTATTACATTGTAAACTGATGTGATGTTTGCTACGAACTTTGGTATATAAAAGCAAATAAATAAATAAATGTATCACCAAAGGCAGAAAAAAAAAAGACCAAACTGTCAGCATGCTTTAAAAATTGAATCCATTTTTTCAAAAAAATTGGAAGGTGGTTCCAAATGAAGAAGATAGTATAAGCACTGGTAAGTTAGATGTAAAGCATTAATAAGGCAAGCTTGCCAGAGAGTCACAAACTCAAAATAAATACTTGTGCGAGTATATTTAAAGCAAGAAGCCTGTGAGGGAGTTAGTTGGACCACTAGAAACACAGAAACATAGAAATGACGGCAGAAGAAGACCAAATGGCCCATCCAGTCTGCCCAGCAAGCTTCACACATTTTTTTTCTCGCATACTTATCTGTTTCTCTTAGCTCTTGGTTCTATTTCCCTTCCACCCCCAACTTTAATGTAGAGAGCAGTGATGGAGCTGCATCCAAGTGAAATATCTAGCTTGATTAGTTAGGGGTAGTAGCCGCCGCAATAAGCAAGCTACACCCATGCTTATTTGTTTTACCCAGACTATGTTATACAGCCCTTATCGGTTGTTTTTCTTCTCCCCTGCCAATAAGCAAGCTACACCCATGCTTATTTGTTTTACCCAGACTATGTTATACAGCCCTTATTGGTTGTTTTTCTTCTCCCCTGCCGTTGAAGCAGAGAGCTCTGCTGGATGTGTGAAGTATCAGTTTTTCTTCTCCCCTGCCGTTGAAGCAGAGAACTATGCTGTATATGCATTGAAAGTGAAGTATCAGGCTTATTTGATTTGGGGTAGTAACCGCCGTAACAAGCCAGCTACTCCCCTCTTTGTGAGTGTGAATCCTTTTTTCCACATTTCCTCTTGCTGTTGAAGCTTAGAGCGATGTTGGAGTCACAGTAAGCATGTGTATGTTTATTTAATAAGGGTATTGTCTCCAGGCAGTAGCCATCATTCTGGCGAGTCACCCACTCTTCATTGGCGGCCTCTTGACTTTATGGATCCACAGTGTTTATCCCACGCCCCTTTGAAGTCCTTCACAGTTCTGGTCTTCACCACATCCTCCGGAAGGGCATTCCAGGCATCCACCACCCTCTCCGTGAAGAAATACTTCCTGACATTGGTTCTGAATCTTCCTCCCTGGAGCTTCAAATCGTGACCCCTGGTTCTGCTGATTTTTTCCTACGGAAAAGGTTTGTCGTTGTCTTTGGATCATTAACACCTTTCAAGTATCTGAAAGTCTGTATCATATCACCTCTGCTCCTCCTTTCCTCCAGGGTGTACATATTTAGATTCTTCAATCTCTCCTCGTACGTCATCCGATGAAGATCCTCCACCTTCCTGGTCGCCCTTCTCTGTACCGCCTCCATCTTGTCTTTGTCTTTTTGAAGATACGGTCTCCAGAACTGAACACAGTACTCCAGGTGAGGCCTCACCAAGGACCTGTACAAGGGAATAATCACTTCCCTTTTCTTACTCGATATTCCTCTCTCTATGCAGCCCAGCATTCTTCTGGCTTTAGCTATCGCCTTGTCACATTGTTTCGCCGACTTCAGATCATTAGACACTATCACCCCAAGGTCCCTCTCCTGCTCCGTGCACATCAGCCTTTCCCCCCCCATCGAATACAGTTCATTCGGATTTCCACTCCCCATATGCATGACTTTGCACTTCTTGGCATTGAATCTCAGCTGCCATATCTTCGACCACTCTTCCAGTTTCCTTAGATCTCGTCTCATTCTCTCCACTCCTTCCGGCGTGTCCACTCTGTTGCAGATCTTAGTGTCATCCGCAAAAAGACAAACCTTACCTTCTATCACGTCCGCAATGTCGCTCACAAAGATATTGAACAGGACCGGTCCCAACACCGATCCTTGCGGTACACCACTTAAAACCGCTCTCTCTTCAGAGAAGGTTCCATTTACCATCACACATTGTCTTCTGTCCGTCAACCAATTTGCAATCCAGGTCACCACCTCGGCACTCACTCCTAAGCTTCTCGTTTTATTCACCAGTCTCCTGTGCGGAACCGTATCAAAAGCTTTGCTGAAATCCAAGTATATGATATCGAGTGCTCTTCCTTGATCCAATTCCTTGGTTACCCAGTCAAAAAAGTCAATCAGATTTGTCTGACAGGATCTTCCTCTGGTGAATCCATGCTGCCTCTGGTCCATCAATTCTCCCGAGTGTAGATAGTTCACTATTCTCTCTTTCAACAGTGACTCCATTACTTTTCCCACCACCGAAGTGAGGCTAACCGGTCTGTAGTTACCAGCCTCCTCTCTGTTCCCACTCTTGTGAAGCAGGACCACCACCGCTCTTCTCCAATCACTCGGCACCACTCCCGTTTCTAGGGATCTATTGAATAGGTCGCACAGCGGTCCCGCCAGCACATCTCTGAGCTCCCTCAGTATCCTTGGATGAATCCCATCAGGCCCCATGACTTTGTCCACTTTCAGATTCTTTAGCTCTTCCTATACATTATCTACTGTAAATGGATTTTCCTCTGTTCCGCTTCCCTCCAATTTCTTGTTGTGTAGAGATGGTACTTCTCCAGGGTCTTCTTTAGTGAACACAGAGCTGAAGTATTCATTTAATATTTCTGCCATTTCTTTGTCTCTCTCCACACATTGATCATTTCCACCTTTCAATTTCACTATACCACTTTGGACTTTTCTCTTTTCGCTGATGTATCTGAAAAATGTTTTGTCACCATATTTTATCTCCTTGGCAATCCTCTCTTCCGCTTGACTTTTTGCCAACTTGATTAATTTCTTAGTCTCCCTCAGTTGAATCAGATATTCTTTGTGCTCCTCCCTTTGGGATCTTTTGTATTTCTTGTATGCAGTTCTTTTAGCTTTAATTTTGTCAGCCACCTCCTTTGAGAACCAGATATGTTTCATTTTTCTTTTGCTTTTCTTTACATTTCTAACATATAAAGCAGTTGCCTTGGCGATTGCTTCTTTTAGATTGGTCCACTGCTGATCCACATCTCTCTCATTTTCCCATCCATTTAGTTCTTCCTCTAGGTACTTCCCCATTTCCTCAAAGTCTGTGTTTTTGAACTGTAAAACTCTGGTCTTTGTGCTTCTTTTCCATATTCTTTTAGTGATATTAAACCATACCGTTTGATGATCACTGGTGCTGAGGTGGGCGCCCACCTTGACATCAGAGACGATATCTCCATTATTGAGCACTAAGTCGAGAATAGTTCCTTCTCTTGTGGGTTCCAATACCATTTGTTTGAACAAAGATACTTGCATGGCATCCACTATTGCTCTACTGTTTTTAGATTCTGCAGATGGGATTTTCCAGTCTACATCTGGCATATTAAAGTCACCAACGATCACCACTTCCCCTTTCTTACCTATCTTATGGATGTCTTCAACCAGATTTCTGTCCAGCTGATGACTAGATGACTGAGTGGTAAAAGGGATGCTCAGGCCATAACAGAAAAATACTTTGCTTTGGTCTGTATTGAGGGAGGGTATCAGGGAGATACTTATGCTGGAAACATCTTTTGAGGATGATGGTTGAGAGGAATTAAAGCAAATCAAGGTGAGCTGTGAGGATGTACTACTGGAAATTGATAAACTGAACAGTCACATTTACTGGGACTGGATGGCATACACTCCAGAATACTGAAAAAAACTAAAAAATGAAATTGCAAACTTCCTACTATTAATCTCATCAACTGTGGTATTTGAGGACTGGAGAGTGGCCATCGTAATCGATCTCTCTGTTTTAGCTACTTACCAACCCACAATAGGACATTGCCTCCCATGACTTTTCAGTTTCCTGATGAGTCCTTTCTCAAACACCTTCTGAAAATCCAGAAACACTATATCAACTGACTCACCCTTGTTTGTATTGTAACAGATTTGTAAGACAAGACTTCTTTTAGCTAAATCCATATAGGCTCTGTTTGATTAATTTACATCTATTCAAATGGCCAGTAATTTTGTTCTTTGGAATAGATTCTACCAATTTCCCCAGCACCGATATTAGACTTGCTAGTTTGTAGTTTCCCTGATTACCCCGGAGGCCTTTTTAAAAACGGGCTTTCTGTCAATGGAGAAAGGTAAATAGTGTAATGTCCCAGGGATCTGTACTGGGACTCATGCTTTTTTTTTTTTTAACTCTTTATTTTATCATTTTTCATGGCATACAATCTTCCACTGCAAAAAATTAACAGTAGAACAGTAAATACCTTAATTTATTAAAACATAACATGTAGTGTTTAGGTTAGCTTCTGCCATCTCGGTATATCACTAGGTCTCTTACAACAAAGAAAAGGAAGATTCTGAAAAAAGAGGCATCTCCTTTAACAGAGTTGGATAATGTTGATGATACAGGCTCCATACCCTGTCCTTAAAGGAAGGATTCCCCTTTGAGATCGTATCGTATTCTCTCAATATCTGAGATTTGCCAAATTTGAGCACGCCAATAGTCCAAGCAAGGCTCAAATTTCCAAAAGGTGGTTATAGTAAAGCGTGCCACTAGAAGGAATTGCCCAACTAACAGCTCAATACTGTAAAGTGCGGCCGCGTTTAGCCCGCTCCTAACTCGCGTTCTACTCACTTTCTGGCCGCGTTAGCCCTTCCTGCGATACACTATCCCCTTTAACCTACTCCTACCGCGTTCTAAAATCCCCAGGCAACCCCTTCTGCATGCGGCATGTATATTGCATGTAAACGAGCGAATTAGCTATTCCCTAGCATCCATTAACCCGCGCCCCGACTATCGCTATTTTACCCTTCCGTTTTGCCGCGTGTTTAACTTGCTAACTTACCGCCTACCCTTACCCCGCGTTAGAGGCAGGGGTAAGGGTAGGCGGCAAACTTTCCCCCAGCCCCCGCTCACCTGCCCTGGCCGCGTCCATGGATGCTGGTCTCCGGGGCAGCCCCAGTCCTCTCCCCTCCTCCCGAAGCAAAAAAAAAGCGAAAAAAAAAGTTGCAAGAGAGAGAGGGGAGAGGACGGGCAATCCTACGTTCGGCGACTTACTTTTGCAGCTCCCCTCCGGACATCGTGGCTTCCCCCGTGCCAGTCCCCTCTCCCCTCCTCCCGAAGCAGGGTGCGAAAAGCAGCCTTGCTCCGGGAGGAGGGAAGAAGGGACTGGCAGTGTAAAGCGACGAAGCGGCGAAGCGACTTACTTTTTGCAGCCCCTCCGGACATCGGACGACCTCTCCTGCCTCCAGCTGCTCGCGAAGATGGACGCCTGCACGGCCGCTGAAGACGTGACATCACATGCCGTGATGCCAAACGTCGTGACGTCACGTCTTCAGCGGCCATGCAGGCGTCCATCTTCGCGAGCAGCTGGAGGCAGGAGAGGTCGTCCGATGTCCGGAGGGGTTGCAAAAAGTAAGTCGCTTCGTCGCTTTACATTGCCAGTCCTGTCTCTCCTCCTCCCGGAGCAAGGCTGCTTTCACGCCTTGCTTTGGGAGGAGGGGAGAGGGCTGACAATCACCCGCCCGCCTGCTCCCGCCTCGATGACAGCCCGCCGGATGAACGCGCGCCCGCCAGCTCCCACTGCCGCCGCCTGGATAAACGCGCGCCCGCTGGCTCCTGGGAGGGGGGAACCATCCACTTCCTGGTACCTGTCATTTCAAATGTCAGTTGAAATGACATTTGAAATGACAGGTACCAGCGCACCCAGGATACTGTATAGGCACTGTATTAAGCGCCTATACAGTAAAATGGGTTGCGCGGGCCTAACCCTTTGCCTAACGCTTGGCAGACGCGGCTTGCATTTGCAAGCAATTTGAATAGAGTATCGAGCGGTATGTGAGCAGGACTGTGCATGCGGGGAACGAGGGTGCGCCTGGCACTGCCGCACTCTTTCTAACGCGGCCTTGCTGTATCGACCTGTAAGGGTCTGTGCTTAACCGGGTATCCCTGAACCCTCCCAGTGGCCCAAAAGATCCAATTTTGGTTTAACAGGTACAGGGAGATCAAGAATATCAGCAATTTCCTATGTTGCCCCTGACCAAAACTGCCGCACATCTGGACAATCCCATCACATTTGCAGGTATGTTCCAGTCTCCCCACAAACCATCCAATAGAGAGGGCACTAGAATCTGGGAAAATTCCTGCATATTCCCTGTACGTACCCGGATCAGTCCAGACAGTGGGTTGAGCCTCCTGTCCAGCAGATGGAGCCAGAGAAAAACTCAAAGGGTATCCTATGTATGTATGTATGTATGTATGTATGTATGTATTTATTTATTTATAGCTTTTCTATACCAGCATTCGAGATACAATCACATCATTCTGGTTTACAAATAACAGGGGGTGTGGTAAACTTGAACCATTAACAAGTGGAAGAAGTAAAGAAGTTACAATGAAACAAGGGAGTTATAACGGGGGTAAGAGTAAGACAAAGCTAGAGTAACTTAACAGTAGGAAGAGCAATTATTTACAGAGTGTTGTCAAGTCTTTCAATGGTTGTTGCGGTGATTCAGTTAGGTTCGGGAAAGGCTTGTTTAAACATGTCTTATATCAGGACAGTGCTCCCCCTGTGTCTCTTCAGTATTTCTCTGTCACCAGCAGATGCAGATAGCAGAACCTGTGGTTCCCTCTTTTGTAGCAGTTTTGGTTTGCAGAATTTTTTTTTCTTCCTCCTTTCTCTGCTTTAGGATCAAGCAAGTATTAGTTTAATTCTCAATATTAAAAAAAAAAAAAGACAGGCGGTTCTATAGGTTCTATGTAAAGCTTGACCATCACTTCTGTTCTTCTACTGCATATAGAAAGATGAAAAGCAAAGATCCATATATTATTGCAGGCTTAAGCATCCAGATTAGTACTCAAATCTAAGTTCCATGCTTCAATAATTAACTGTGAGGTCACCTTCCCAACCCTGCCACTATTATACCCCAGTAGAGTATTGTAATGCTTTTTGCATATCGTGAGCACCAATCAGGTAAGATTCCAAGACATTTAGGGGCTCAAAAGGTCTGGTCAAATCAAAATGGCCCTCCAAGGGAATAGCAGTGGCTATTCCCTGATTTACGGGCCAATTCAGTAAAGTCCGCGGGAGAGCGGACAAATGCCCGCTCTCCCGGTGCGCGATTCTGTATTTAAATTAGGTGGTGCGGTAGAAACGGGCCAAAGTAGGCACTAGGGACACTAGCGCGTCCCTAGCGCCTCCTCTTGACCCGGAGCGGCGGCTGTCAGCGGGTTTGACAGCCGACGCTCAATTTTGCCGGCGTCGGTTCTCGAGCCCGCTGACAGCCACGGGCTCGGAAACCGGATGCTGGCAAAATTGAGCATCCAGTTTTCGGCCCGACAGCCGCCGGCCCATTTTAAACTTTTTTTTACTTTTTTACTCTTCGGGACCTCCGACTTAATATCGCCATGATATTAAGTCGGAGGGTGCACAGAAAAGCAGTTTTTACTGCTTTTCTGTGCACTTTCCCGGTGCCGGAAGAAATTAGCGCCGACCTTTGGGTTGGCGCTAATTTCTGAAAGTAAAATGTGCGGCTTGGCTGCACATTTTACTTTCTGTATCCCGCGCGCATACCTAATAGGGCCCTCAACATGCATTTGCATGTTGAGGGTGCTATTAGCTGCCGCAGGTTGGACGCCGTTTTCCTCCCCTTACTGAATAAGGGGTAAGGGAAAACGCGCGTCCAAGGGCAGGTTAACAGTGCGCTCCGTCGGAGTGCACTGTACTGTATCAGCCTGTTAGGAAATAGCCACTGCTATTCCCTGCATCAGCAGCATGGGATCTACTTAGTGTTTGGGTACTTGCCAGGTTCTTGTGGCCTGGATTGGCCACTGTTGGAAACAGGATGCTGGGCTTGATGGACCCTTGGTCTGACCCAGTATGGCAACTTCTTATGTTCTTTTGTTCTAAGGCCTGTCTCAGTTGCAAATAGTGCACATGTGATTCAGGAGGGAGATCATATTACTCTTTGATCTGTGAAAATGACCTAAAGCCATCATTATCATTCCATAATTGAGCAATAAAATTCAATCCACTATCTCATCATGCAGACAGGTGAAAAAGCATAATTGGAAAGGGCAGGATTTTCATATATAGGCATCATGGGGGGGAGACTGTCCATATTTTACCCAGAAATTGAAACGTTTGCCTCCAGATCTGTATCATATGTGTTAAAATTAGGCTCTGGTGCTCTTTAATATATTTATAAATGATCTGGAAAAGGTGGTGATAAATGCAGTTATCAGATTTGCAGATGACACAAAATTATTAAAAGTTGTTAGGTCCTGAGCCGATAATGAGGAATTGCAAGATGACCTTGCGAGACTGGGGATTTGGGCATCTAAATGGCAGATGATAGTTAATATGGACAAGTGCAAGGTCCAATTTTCCAAACTATAGTTACACAATGCTGGGTTCCTTATCATTTATCTATCTATCTATTTATTTATTTATTTAAAGCTTTTTTTATACTGATATTAGTAGCAACATCATACCGGTTTACATTAGAACTAAAGGTTGAAAATTTACAAGTAACAGGTTACGGGGATGGGAAGAAAGGAACCAAGTAACAAAATGAACTAAGAAAGCAAGCAGAAAAAACTGCTGAGTTAAAAAGGCATAACATTTGCAAAAAGGAACATAGCAACAGTAAAATCGAAGTAGTAATATAGTGTAACAAAGTAACAGAATGTTATACAATGCTAAAATCCTGGATAGTGATGCCTATTAGGCATCACTATCCAGGAAAGGGATCTTGGAGACATTGTAGACATCACTTTGAAATCTGCAGCTCAGTATGTGGTTATAGTAAAAAAAACAAAACCAAACAAATAGAAGTTGGATATTGTTAAATAGGAATGGAAAATAAAACAGAGGATATCCTAATGCCTCTGTATTGATCTCAAATAAAATATAGTGAAACTAGAAAAGGTACAGAGAGAGGTGACCAGAGAAGGGGATAGAACAGGTCGCCTGCGAGGAAAGGCTAAACATGTTAGGGCTTTTCGGTTTGGAGAAGAGTTGGCTGAGTGGAGATAAAACAGAAGTCTATAAAATCTTGAGTGTGGTGAAATAGGTACATGGTTATTTTTGCCCATAAAATAGTACTAGCACTAATATGAATAGGTAACACTTTTAAAACAAATCAGATAAAGTATTTTTTCACTCACTACATGATTAAACTGTTGCCAGAGGATGTGGTGGAAGCAGTTAGCATAACTGAGTTTAAAAAGGGTTTAGACAAGTTCCTGGAGGAAAAGTCCATAAACCATTATTAGCCATGACTGGGGCAAGCCACTGCTTATCCCTGGTTCTGAGCAAGAAGCATTATTGGATCTATTCTTTGGGAGCCTGCCAGGCACTTGTGAACTGGGTTGGGCATTCTCAGAGACAGGAGGTTAGCCTTGATGGATCTATTGCTTTGACCCAGTATGATATTACTAGCAGTGAATTTACTGATAGTTGGCAATCCTACTTTGGCAGGACAGTTAATTAAAAACCATCAGATTGAATTCTCTTTATGCCAGCATCTTTTTAGCCCTCTTACCTTTCTATATAGATTTCAGATTTTTTCCAAACAATTTTAGTAACTAATGTTTTACCAAGTTACGTTTGAATAATCTAACTTCCCTGTATGTACTTATCTCATACTTATCTCACACGACCCACACATCAACTCACCTTACCTTTATCAATCCACCTCATCAAATATTGATCTCTCTTCAGACGTCAGAGATCTAGGAGCATGGCTTGACAATCAACTTAACTTGAAAAAATTTATAAATACCACCACCAAAGACTGTTTCTATAAATTACAAGTCCTCAAAAAGTTAAAACCTCTCCTTCACTTTAATGATTTTCGCCTTGTCCTACAATCCATTATTTTTTCAAAACTCGACTACTGCAACGCAATCCTGCTTGGCCTCCCCGCTAACAGTATCAAACCCCTTCAGATGGTACAGAACGCCGCCGCCAGAATCCTAACAAACACCAATAAAAAAGAACATATCTCCCCTATCCTGAGCAACCTCCACTGGCTACCCATCAAACAGAGAATCCTTTTTAAAACCCTTACCATTATTCACAAATCAATAAACAACATCGCCCCTATATCTCTCCAAACGCAACTTCGTCCACACCTATCCTCCAGACCCATCAGAAGCGCCTACAGAGGCACACTGTTCGCCCCACCAGCAACATCTTTACTAAGAAAAAGAGCACTCTCAACCGCAGGACCACACCATTGGAATGCTCTCCCCCCAGACCTACGCCTTGAACCCAGTCTGCCAGAGTTCAAAAGAAAGTTAAAAACCTGGCTCTTCAGACAAGCGTTCCAATTTACAGAATCCAACTAAGCACCTTATCCTGATTGAACCTTAAATTTATTGTTTTATACAGTTAACAATATTCAACATATATATATGCAATATTTAACTTTTTAATTATTTTAATTTAATTTAGGTCACGAAAACATTCAATGTTTAATTGTTAATTGTTATTTTTCAATGTTATTTTTCAATGTTCATTGTTCGATGTTCATTGTTCGATGTAAACAACCCCGGTCTGACCTCCCAGACTGGGGCAATCTTTTCGTTTATTGTAAACCGGACTGATTTGTATTGTATACAGGAATTCCGGTATATAAAAATTAAAAATAAATAAATAAATAAATGTACCCAGATCAGTCCAGACTCCTGGGTTTTGCATCCCTGTCAGCAGATGGAGACAGACAAAATTTCAGTGACGCTGTACTTAACCTAATGTGCAATCTGCAGCCCCTCAGCACTTTTCTATCTCCAGCAGATGGTAGTCAGTGCAAAACCTGCAGTCTGGAGAGATCTGAAAACAAAAAGAAAGAAAGAAATAGAAGGGGGTTGTGAGGTCCTGGTGGGGCCATCCCCCTGGTTTTGAGGCGGATGAGCAGGGGATTGGTGACCCTTCGGTTAACTCGTCTGAAGGTGCCGTGAGGTGGATATCTGGTGGCCCAGATCCCTCATCCCTCACCAGGTACCGCTGGTCTGAACTGGCGGCTCTGCTTCTGCTGATTGGAACAAGGGAAGTATCATTTATGCTTTCTATCAGCGATTAAAGTTGAGAGAGAAGACGTACTGCAAGGGAGATCATCTCCGCTGCTCTCCCTTGCAGTACCTGCGAGGTCTAGAGGGAAGATTGTTCTCTCGATTCCAGCTGGTGGAGGTGCTGGTGGTTTTCCCCTGGGGGGGGGGGGGGGATGAAGAGGATTCCCAGTTTTTCTCCACAAGTTTTATCCTTTTAATGCACAAAGCATATTTGGCCAAAAAGGAGGCCAGGTTGGGTGGAAAATCCGAGTCCCAGTCTGCGATGAAAAGGGCGGTACCATCCAAAAGGAGGTGTACAGAGGGAGTGCGCAGGTCTTTAGGGCTGTTTACAGCATCCGGAGATCCTCAGGGGGAGACTGATGAATCGGACAATCCTGATACAACTGCAGGGGGGCCTCCTGGGGCAGGTGCTTTTTCAGATGGCTCACCAGATATGGATACCGGAGATGCGGATCCTGAGGAAGTGCCCATGGCAGAGAGCGATGATTCCAAGTCAATGCAGAAGGTGCTGCAGAGGTTGCGGTCCTTAGACTGGGTAGTGAATGTGGTGAAGAGTCATCTCACTCCCTCTCAGACCCTGGAATGTCTAGAGGTTCACTTCAACACACAAGCAGGGAAGAAATTCCTGACAGATGGAAGAATCTAAAGTTGCAGGAGCAGGTGGTTCACCTGCTGGCAATGGAGGTCCCCAGAGCGTGGGACTATTTACAAGTTCTGGGCTCGTTGGCTTCAACGTTAGTTTTGGTTCCCTGAGCTTTCGCTCACATACGGCCTCTCCAGAGGGCTTTCCTATCCAGGTGGAGTCCTTTATCGGAGGAGTTTCATTTTCCTCTCCCACTGCAGGGAGAAGGCAGGTAGAGTCTATTATGCTGGCTGCTGCATGCCAGTCTAGAATGTAATGTAGAACTGGAGGTTCTGGATTGGGTGTTGGTCACCACCGATGCCAGCCTTTCGGGCTGGGGAGTGGTAAATCAGGATTGGTCGGTGCAGGAGCGACCAGAGCGGTCAGACTCGTGTTACTTGCCTTTCTGCCATTATTGCGCGGGTGACCGGTCAGAGTTTTGTTAGACAATGCAACAAAGGTGGGATACATCAACTGGTGGGGGGGGGGGCACCAAGAGATGAGCAGTGGCTCAGGAGGCCCAGATGTTGTTTCACTGGGCGGATCAGCACTTGAAGCAAATAGCTGCCTCTCACATTGCTGGGATGGGCAGTGTTCAGGTGGATTTTCTAAGCTGAAAGACATTGGACCTCAGGGAGTGGGAGTTGTCCAAGAGTGCAATGGGTCTCATTCACAAGAAATGGGGGGGGGGGGGGGATATCCCCATCTCAATCTGATGGCAACCAGGCTGAACTCCAAGGCCTCTCGTTTTTTCAGCATAAGAAGAGAGTACGGGCCAGTGGGAGTTGATGCTCTGGTTCTTCTGTGTCCCTAGTGAGTTCTGCTGTCTGAGTTTCTCCTGTGATCTCTAGTGGGCAAGATACTACAATGGATAGAAAACCATCCAGGTGAGGAGATTCTGGTGGCTCCAGAGTAGCCTCGTCATCCATGGTTCGCAGATCTGGTGAACATGGCCATAGATGGGCCTCTAAGGTTCAGTCATCTAGCGAATCTACTTCGTCAAGATTCACTATTTTTAGATCAGGCGGCTCACTTTTGTCTCCTGGCAGCCTGGCTTTTGAGAGAAGGCTGAAAAGGAGAGGTTATGCCAACTCAGTCATTATCATGTTGAGGGCCAGGTGGTCCTCCACGTCTTTGACGTATGTGCGTGGTTGGAAGGTTTTTGACTCCTGGTGTCTTGCCAATGGAGTTCAGTCTCTGGACGCTACGGTATCACATGTTTTTTTTCTTTTCTTCAGGAGGGTTTAGTCAAGGGATTGGCTTATAACTCCCTTAAGGTACAGGTGGCAGCTTTGAGCCACATGTGAGCAGGGCCATACTCTGTCGGCGCATCCGGATGTCCTACATTTCCTGCAGGAAGCAAAGAATTTGCGATCTCCAGTGAGGAAGGTATGTCCTTCCTGGAATCTTAATTTAGTGCTTGGATGTTTGTGTGAGGCTCCATTTGAGCCACTCAGAAGGGCATCTTTGAAGGACGTCTCTGAAGGTGGTTTTCCTGGTAGATATATGCTCGGTAAGGAAGATTTCAGAGATCCAAGTGTTGTCATGTTGAGATCTTTTTCTTCAGATTTTGGAGTCAGGAATGTCATGTATGTTGCCTTCCTTCCTTCCCAAAGTGCTCTCGTCTTTCCGTGTTAATCAGATGGTGGAGCTTTCCGGATTTGGATTCCTCTGCGCCTCATGCTAGAGAGCTTAGGCTGTTGGATGTGAAGAGGGCATTGCTGAGATATCTGAAGGTTACGAATTGTTTTTGTAGATCAGATCCACTTCTTTGTTTTTTGGAATGGGCCGAAGAAGGGGTGTCTGACGTCTAAGGCTACGATAGTGCGCTAGCTCAATGAGGCAATTGGTTCAACATACGTATCTAAGGGTTGGCCAGTGCCTGAAAGGTTGATTAACTACAAGCAGAGACTGCGGTTTGCCACACGAATTTGTGTCTGGACCCTTTTGCTTTAAAGTTGTTTACTCATCGATGGCATACTATATAATCAAAGTGGATTATACAGTATCAGTGATTTGAAGTTTGGAGCCCCTGAGGCAGCGGCTACAAAGCTGCGAAACTCGGCCTGAGTCGGGCAATTTACTTGAAACGTCTCTGCACCAATAAAGGATTGAAAAAGATTAAGGCATCTATTCTTTTTGTGCACACCTGACGGTATCATAGATCGCCTACCTCTTTGTTTTCTCTGATCTGGGTACATACAGGGAAAGGAAAATTGGTTCTTACCTGCTACCTTTTGTTTCTGTAGTACCACAGATAAGTCCAGAGATTCACCCGGTGTTATGAAAGGAGACGGTTTTCCCTTGCTCTGATGTTCATATGATTGCAGAGTTGTTGGTGGTTACCATGCTGGTTTTCTATGTCCTCTCTATGGATTGAAGTTTTCAGTTGATTCAAGTCATCAACCTCCTGTTTGTGGGGGTGTGGAGTACGTGTTACATTTTGATATTCAGATCTCATCTTGGCTTGGGTACAGGTCAATACTGAGGGGCTACAGGTGGCACATTAGGTTAAGTACAGCGTCAGTGAAACTTTTTCTCCATCTGCTGCAGGGAAGCAAAACCCAGGAGTCTAGACTGATCTGTGGTACTACAGGAACCAAAATTAGCAGGTAAGAACCAATTTTCCTTTCTGTGCCCTTTAAATCTAGCTCATGGTGTGTCCTGGGTGCACGTCATGTCCTGGGATTTCTTTTTGCTGTGTGTGGGAATATTTGTTTGCTGTCCAAGTGTGGCAGGAAATATAAATCAGGTTAAAAAAAAACCCCAACCCCTTGTAATTCCAGCAATGGAGAGATTGGAAAGAAACATGTGGCAAAGAGCCAGATAGGTATAGGTTAAAGAGTTTCTTCTTAGCCTCTTGCTTTAGAAGTTTTAAAACTGAGATCACTTCAGATCAACCTGTGATTCCACGTTCTGATCCTTCTTTACACAGAAATTGCTGTCCAGACCACTGTCCCCCATGTTTCAAGGGCTTGGTGGATTGCTAATGAAACAGCAGGTGCTTCAGGACCCAGTTAGACTTTGGAAGATTTTAGGTATGTTGCTGTTTTCAGAGGAATAATAACACAATTCAGTTGAAATAATCAAGATTATCCTGAAATGAAGTATTGTAAAATATTGTTCTGTTTCTGACTGCCTATTGTCCCAGATCTTCTTTTCTTAATGAATGCATTTATTTTCCAAATTTTTAGTTTGTCATCCAATTTTTTTTACATTTCACTTGCGCAAGCCAGTGATTGAGGGAAACTTGTATTGTTACTGCCTGTGCTGTACCTGTTCTGTCATAGGATAGTGTGTGTGAGGTTTGCACTCTTGCTGCCTGTGTTGGGGTAATGTGTGTGTGAGTGAAGCTTGCCCTGCCACTTTCCCTGTACTGCATTGTGTCTGTGTGTGTGAGGGAAGTTTGAATTCCTGCTGCCCGTGTTGCACTTGTTTAGTAGAAGGGTAGTGTATATGTGTGTGCATGTGAGGGAAGATTTACTATTGCCTATGCTGTACTTGTTCTGTGGTAGGGTAGTCTGTGTGTGTGTGTGTGTGTGTGTGTGTGTGTGTGTGTGTGAGGGATGTTTGCATTGCTGCTGCCCATGCTGTACCTGGTCTGTCATGGGGCAGTATATATATATATATATATATATATATATATATATATATATATACTGTGTGTGTGTGTGTGAAAGAGGAAGTTTGCATTGCTGTTGCCTGTGCTGTACTTAGGGCTGCCAACTGGTTCCAGATTTTCAGGACAGGTTGATCCAGTACTGGTTTTACTCCCCTACATGCAGATAATTATAGTCTTGCTTTTCTTAGGGAATGCAATAGGGAAATCAGAATAAGTCCCAGCATGCAATGGGCTGGATCAAACTGTCCTGACAATCTGGCACCAGCTGGCAATTCTAGCTATACTTTGCAATCTGTTTAGCTCTCTTATCTAAACAAATATTCAGAGGGATAGCCATGTTAGTCTGGTTTAGCAAAAATGACTTGAGGAGGGTGGCACCTTAGAGACTAACTAATTTACAGGCCAATACAGTAAAGTGCGGCCGCGGTTACCCTGCTTCTAACCCGCTTTCTACTCACAATTTGGCCGTGTTAGTCCAACCTATGATTCACTATCCCTTTTAACCCATCCTTACCGCTTCTTTAAATCAACAGGTAACCCTTTCTGTCCGCGGCATGTATATGAGATGTAAACGATCAGATTAGCTGTTCCCTCCCATACAGTAACGCGCGCCTCGATTATCGCTTTTTAAACCTGCAGTTTTGCCGCTTGTTTAACCTGCTAATTTACCGCCAAGTCCAGCCGGGTGCTCAGGTCATGGCGTGCGACGTCCGAGGTCACGGCATGCACTCATTACCTTTTAGAGAATAGGGAGCCATGGGGAGCGCCTGATCTCGCCGCCGGCAGTCCCCGGGAGGAGGGGAGAGAGGACTGGGGCTGCTCCGGAGCTGTCAGCGCGGGAGATGGACGCAGCCAGGGCAGGTGAACGGGGCTGGCGGAAAGTTTGCCCGATTCACGGTCTTGTCCCGGGGAGTTAGGGGGTCAGGCAGTGAAGCGGGGCTGGCTGGGGCTGCTCCCGAGCTGTCAGCGCGGGAGATGGACGCAGCCAGGGCAGGTGAGCTGGCGGAAAGTTTGGGGGGAGTTAGGGGGTCAGTCAGCCCTTCTCCTGTATCCACTTCCTGGTACCTGTCATTTGACTGGGTGCGCTGGTACCTGACAGGTACCAGCGCACCCAGTATCCTGGGTGCGCTGGTACCTGTCATTTGAAATGACAGGTACCAGCGCATCCAGGATACTGTATAGGCGCTGTATAGCGCCTATACAGTAAAATGGATTGCGCTTCATGGACGCGCGTTGGATGCGGCTTGCATTTGCATGCCATTTAAATACAGTATCGCGTGGTATGTGATCCAGACTGTGCGTGCGGCAAATGCGGGTGCGCCCGGCACTAACGCACCTCTTTCTACAGCACCTTACTGTATCGGCCCATTATTGAGGCCTGAGCTTTTGAGGACAGAGTCCACTTCGTCAGATGCTTGGTTAGACTAACAAAGTTATTGATGCATGAGCTTTAAAGGACTTCCTCACAAGCTCATGCCTCTAAAAATTAGTTAGTCTCTAAGGTGTGACCCATCTTGTGTCATTTTTATCTGAACAAAGTTCCTTGTTAAATTTGAAATGCGGTAACAAAAGCATTCATATTTGATTACAGAAGTATCATTTCTGGGCTTTCCTCAGGTGTTTCATTTCGTTTTCCATTCTTTCCTTGTAGGTGGTACTTGCTATTTTAGTTCATCCAGATCTCAGCAGAAGAATAGTAAAAATGAAGGACCCAAAGGGAAGTCGCCTGAGGAGGAGGAGGGTAATGTTCCTGCTTACTTGTCGAGCCGGTGAATCCCTGCTTACATGCCACATTAGGTTTTGTATCAGCAGAACCCACTAAGCTTTAGATTATTTAACTTTTTACATTTTATCTGGAGGCTTTCAGTTCAGTCAGAAGCAGTCCCTACTGGAGCTCTGGTGCTAAAATCCTTAACTTTCAGCTGCTGGCCATATTTTCATCTATTTTTAACTCTCTCCCATCTTGCAATTCAGCCATCAGAGAGACCATGCCGGTACTATTACTACCACTGCTTCACACTTCTGTAACACTACTCAATGTACGCAGCACTGTACAGAAGCGCATAAGAGACCATCCCTGCTCACTAGAGCTTACAGTCTGATCAAAAGGGCAAAACAGGCTTAGGAGTTTCATTTATTGAGAAAATGGTTAAAAGGCTGTATGTGGTATAACCAGGGGTTAAGATGTGAAAGCAGCCTCCTAAAAGGGGGTTTCTAGTCTGGATTTGAATAAAGGTGAGAGGGAGCAGGATGCTCCAGCTCAGGACGACTATTCCAAGCACACGGTGCAGCCAGGTGGAACACACAGAGATATAGGAGGTGGTGGTGGAGGAGAAGGATACAGGTAGCGAGTTACTTGTCTGATGAGTGGCGTGCACGAGGAGGGGTGATAAGAGAGAAGAGGCAGAGAGGAGCTGCAGAGTGAAGGCTTGTGTGGGTGAGTAAGAGAAGCTTATGTGGAAGCGAACAGAGAACCTGGTAAGTGGTCACCTTGACTTCGCCACTGGGGCTAACCTCTGCATGGTAGGTGAGATTTCCTCCCCACATGAGGCTGTGATTAGAGGGTTTGTAAATAGCGACTTTTCCTTTTCACACAAACCAGTGCTGAGTTCTGATAAGAGGGTGTTGTGGGCAGTTCCTGTTCCTCTGTCACTCTCATGTTGGACTTGCTTTAATAATTAGACCTGTGTATAGCAGTTGAGAGCCTTACCGTCTCTGGCCTCTCACGGACTTTTCTCCCTTTTCTGATCAGCTGTTCTCTGAGGTGTACTGCACAAGGGACACCAAGGGCTATAAGGAGTAATGTACTCTCTTGGCTGGACTCCTCCCAGGATGGGTGGCTTGACTTTGAGAAGTGTCAGCCTCTTGCTTTCTGGGTCAGTGCCAGTTTCCTGAAGTAATTTCACTGTGTTCCCAGTGCTGTCACTGCAGGCTTTGTAAGCTTGGAACCAGAGAGTTCAAATTTCCTGTTGATAGCAGGAACTATCCATCAGAGCCCGGGAGGCGGAGCTTCCATAATAGAATTCAGAGCTTTGCTCTGTGCGGCTGCATGTGCCTTCCCGCGCAGAAAAACAGATTCTCCTCAGTCTGTTTTTTTCTGCGTGCGGGACTGCATGCGGAGCTTCATCTCCTCGGCGATTGAGATGTCAAAGAAATCAGAACCAAGACAGTCAGGCTTCAAATCTTGTAGGTGTAGAAAAATCATGTCCATCACTGATGGATATGATCGTTGCTACCGTTGCCTCGGACCACACCATGAGCAGGCTGCATGTCGCCTAGAGCCCAGCGGCAGTGGGCTCTGAAGATACAAGAACTAAAGATGGCTCCCGGGGGCTCTTAAGTCCCTCCGTTGGAGGCCCATTCGTCTCCGGGCCTGGCAAAAGACAAAACACCGGCCGCGTCGGTGGAACCTCAGGCCTCCAGGACTGGAGGACATCACAGGCTAAAAGAGCCTCAGAAGGCCCAACACGCGCAGGCCTTGAAGCCTCAGGCCCAGCTTAGTAGCTCACCCTCCTTGCGTCGGTCGGCCTTGACCTTTACAACGCACATTGAGCGAAGTCATCCGACTACGTCGAAGCATTCCACACCGACAATGGCACATACAAAAGCAAAATCGGCACAGTCGACTTTGAAATCGAAGCAGCCGAAGCCGGCACAGGAAGCACCAAAGAAAAAACAGAGGTCGACGCACAGGGCACCGGGGTCAAGACACGCGATGCAAGCATCGATGCAGGTACCACAGTCTTCGACGCCCGACACTGTAGCGACAGTTCTGAGGGACCAGAAGTCAAAAAATACGACACACCCCATGTGAGACGTGACCCACTCGATGCAGAGACCGAGTGCATCGGATCACTTGAAGCGAAAGCATTCGGCAACTAGTCACGAGGGAAAGTCAAGTCATATGCTTCCTCCTTCAGAGAGGCCTATGGAACAACACCATACACAATTCTTGAGGAGCGACCCCCATACCTCTCACAAGCCCCCATCTCTCAGGGCAGTCCCTGTCAACATTAGGAGGTGAGACGCCAGGATCTCCCCTGCAATCTGAAGAGGAGTATGTTCAGGTCACCTCACATTCTTTGTCGGCATCGTCCCCACTGCATTATTTTTCTGACTCTTCCAGCTCGAGTCCAGAGAACAGGAACTGGTAAGGAAAAAGAGAGACTCCAGGAGACATGCAAACGAAGCAGTCTGGAGGTCCAGCAACCAGGCCCTCCCTAAAGCCTACGAAGGCTTCCAAACTTCATATGCCACCTCAGACACAGCAGGCATTTTTGCAACTTTCGTCCGCTCTGACTGTTTTTTTCGAGACGCTGCAATCTACCTTCCCTCTGCCTCCCTCACCGACAGGTAGTACACATGACTCTCCGCAACAGTCAGGACATTCGTCCCCAGACCCTTCACCCCCAACTGCGGGAACATCTTCCTCTTCTATGAGAGTCTCTTTTATCCGTGGATCAGCCACATCCACTGGGTAACCATCTGACCCCCCTGAGGATTATCCTGAGCTCTATCCTCCACCGGAGGATTTGTCGTATCCAAAATTCTTGGAGAAGATGGGATCGCTCCTGCATCTGGAAGTACAAAAAGTTCCAGATCCAAGGGCGGAGACTTTGGGTTCACTCAAAATATTCGATTTGCCAGCTGAACCCAGTTCTCTGCTCTCACACGCAGTGTTAGATTCGGTGCTGGAAAAGTCATGGGAGACACCGTTTACCATCCCTCCGGTCTCCAGGAAGACTGATTTGAAGTTCAGAATGAAGCAGTCCCCGTTCTTCTCCCTTCCACAACTCCCTCATTCATCTCTGGTGGTGGAATCTGCCATGCAACAAGTGAAAAAGTCCAGGTTGCATGTGTCAACGCCACAGGTAAAGAACACCATTTACTGGATGATTTTGCAAAGAAGGTGTTTCAGGCGATGATGCTCTCCAAGAATACATAGCAGCACCAATTTTATATTGTACAAAATTTGTATGAATATTTACAAAGCGTGAAAGAGGTGCTTCCTGCATCTGACCACTCTACAGCGGCCATGGTTCAACCGGTCCAAAACATGGAGGAGGGCATCCGACACCTCCTTCGCACGGTGTACGAGGCATTCGAGTCTTCGTCAAGAGCTTCAGCATTGGTCATAGCGGCTAGAAGGATGGCGTGGCTCTGATGGAGAGCTATATTTGAAGATGTGCACGACAAGTTAGCAAACTTGCCATGCAAGGGAGACAACCTCTTTGGGGATAGATTCCAGGAAACGGTGTCCAACTTGAAAGAGCAATCGGTGGCAGTGCAGTCATTAATACAGCCTTCAACATATTCTGCACAACGCTGTTTCTTCCCTCCAAGCCATAAACAACCGTATCAACGTTGGCCATTCTGGCAGTATCCGGCGTATCGAACACCGACCTACAACCCACCTCAGCGTACTCAACATCAACCACTGCAGCAAAGGAGAGGTCACCCTAGGACCCAATGGACCCAGAGCCAACAGCCTCCCTCTTCGGCTAAGACGCCTTCATCTTTTTAATTGTGCGACCACCACCACTGCAGCCAACCCCACCAGGCAGAATATTGTCCCGATTCTTAGAGTGGGAAGCTATAACAACGGATCGTTGGGTTTTGGAAATTGTTCAGGGATACCAACTTCAGTTTTCTGAAAAACCTCGGCTGCCTCATCGACCAACCAGGATAGCCAAAGGCCATCAACCCCAACTAGCAAAAGAGATAAATCCCTTCACCAACAACAGGCAATTCAGCTTGTTCCACACCACACCCGCAACAAGGGGTTCTATTCACCATATTTCTTAATTCCCAAGAAATCAGGTGGCCACAGACCGATTCTGGATCTCCGCGAGTTGAACAAACATCTAGTCAAAGAAAAGTTCAAGATGGTGTCGTTGAAGACCATCCTACCACTTCTTCAACCCAACGACTGGATGTGCTCCATAGATCTGAAGGATGCGTATACCCACATACTTGAGAATTAGAAGCCAAGATGTCAAATTTTGATCCTTTATTGGAAACTTGGAATCTTAAAACCGCCCGACTCAGGCCGAGTTTCGCCCTCTGTCTAAGGGCTGCATCAAGGGCTATGAAACATAAAAACATACACAAATCAAATAAATAATAAATATAAACACATGACTTATAACATATAAAATGGTAACATGGAAAGTGGAAACCTAAGAAATAAAACCAAAAATGAAAAATAAATTATATAAAAACATACCTCTTTTGTATCATATAACATTCATGTAAATGCAGATGGAGTATAAAAAATGCATCAATGGTCTGGAAGATGTAATAAATAAATAAAAATGAAAATTAATATTGTAAATGATAAAATGAAATAAAACAGGTCACAGTGTAAAACTTAAAAATATTGATTCATTATAAACAAAAAACTTTGAATTTACCTCCTTGCAGATGTCGCTTTAAACATGTACCCATTGACATCTTGGCTTCTAATTCTCATTCTGTTGCCTCCACGGCGTTGTTAGACAGCCTTCCTTGTTGCTTTCTCTACCCACATACTTGTCCACCATTCTTCGTGGTGTTACCTGTCCTTTCGGTTTCAGGACAAACGCTATCAATACCAAGGTCCTGCCGTTTGGCCTATCAGCGGCACCCAGAGTCTTTATGCAATGCATGGCAGTGGTGATGGCCCATCTGTGACAACGGGGCATGCGGATATTTCCATATCTCGACGATTGACTTCTTGTAGCCTCCAATCCCGAGACACTAGACAACCAGCTCCGGCAAACCATACAATGCTTAGACTGCTTAGGCATAGTGGTCAACTATGAAAAATCCATTCTGAACTCAACTCAAATTCTCCAATTCATAGGAGCTCATTTGGATACTACAAGGACCAGAGCCTTCTTACCACTGGAGAGGCAACTAGAAATGTGACGCCTCTTACGTTCTCTCCAGCGCACACAGAATCCTTCAGCACGTCAAGTACTCACAGTCCTGGGTCATATGGTGGCGGCCATTCACACCATGCCCAACACCAGATTACACATGTGTCGTCTTCAGTGGGGGTTGAAAAGACAGTGGAAACAACATTCACAATCCCTAACAAAAAGAATCACTCTAATTCTAGACATGGGACGGGATATAGATTGGTGGCTCAAAAGGCCGACTCTAACCAAAGGCGCCTTGTTCAGTCCGCCAAAACACAACACTGTCCTTACCACCGATGCCTCTCACAAGGGCTGGGGGGCACATTTGGATCAGCTACAAACACAAGGGCAATGGTCTGCCCGAGAACAAGTCTTGCGGATCAATCTGCTAGAACTCAGAGCAAGACGGAACGCGCTGCAGACTTTCCTTCCTCAACTGCAAGGTCGTCAGGTCATGGTATATACAGACAATCAAGTAGCAATGTTCTACATCAACAAGCAAGAAGGGTCAGGTTCCTAGTCCCTATGCCAGGAAACACTGCAAATTTTGGAACACGCGCATCGTCACTGCATTCACCTTCAGGCGACTTATCTGCCGGGAGTCATGAACATTCAGGCGGACAGGTTAAGTCACATTTTCTACCCTCACGAATGGTCACTAAATCAACAAGTGACGCTAAGTTTATTTGCCAAGTGGGGAGTGCCAACAATGGATCTCGTTGCCATAGAATAAAATGTGAAAGGCCCTCGTTTTCTGCTCTGCCTGGAGCAGTCATCACTGGACCACACAAGACACTTTCCTGATTCCTTGGACGGAGACCCTGATGTATGCTTTTCCTCCAATACCCCTCATCACGAGGACTATACAAAAATGCATACGCGATGCGGCTCAACCGATACTGATAGCGCCGGCTTGGCCCCGGCAGCCATGGTACACCTACCTTCTACATCTCTCTGTTGAGGACCCAATCACACTGCCGAATCAAGCAGACCTCTTATTGCAGGAGGGGGGAACTCTTCTTAACTCAATGCACTCCTCCCTCCGCTTATCAGCATGGAGATTGAGCGGGTCCTCCTAACGGAACAGGGCATCTCGGTAACAGCACAAAACATAATTGTAGAATCCAGAAAAACATTTACGAGGCGTAATTACAGTTTTAAGTGGAAAAGATACTCTGCCTGGTGCACATCCAAAGTCCTATATCCCTTGGATTGTGCACCGGAATTCTTGCTAGACTACCTACATACGTTATATACAGCTGGTCTTGCGATGTCGTCAATCAGAGTCCACCTCAGCGCTATAGCAGCATATCATCGGCCACATAGAGGTCATTCCATATCAGTCCACCCAATGGTATCTCGTTTTCTCAAGGGCCTTACCCACCTTCGACCTCCGATTTCCAAACCTTCAGTACCGTGGAATCTCAACCTGGTATTGGAACAACTTATGCTACTGCCCACATTAAGTTATGAACAACTGCCCACATTAAGTACCTGACATGGAAAGTGGTCTTCCTAATAGCAGTAACGTCAGCACGCAGAGTCAGTGAACTACAAGCTTTAGTTCATTATAGTCCTTATCTGCAGTTTACTATCACAAAGCTGTGCTTTGGACTCACCCATCCTTCCTTCCGAAGGTAGTGTCCCAGTTCCACTTAAATCAATCCATAGAACTGCCAACATTTTTTCCCAAACCTCATCAAAATGACAGGGAAAAATTGTTGCACACCTTAGACTGTAAAAGAGCGTTGGCTTTCCACAAGTCAAGGACACATTCGGAATCAAGAGCATTCCAATTGTTTGTATCCTTCAATCTGAACGCACCAGGTCTTCCTGTAGCTAAACGAACCATCTCTAGCTGGATTGCACAATGCATTCAATTCTGCTACCAGAAACAGAAGTTAACCTTATTGTCTCATCCGAACACACATCAAGTGTGAGCAGTTGCGGCATCAGTAGCACATCTACGACATGTACAACCCGTAGACATCTGTAAAGCGGCAACATGGTCATCTTTGCACACCTTTACATCCCATTACTGCTTAGAGCAGCAGACAGTGGAGGACGCTGGACTCTGACGAACCATTCTACAGTCGGTAGCGACATAGTTTGCTAATCGACTATCTACCGCGATTGGATCACACGTACCAGACAAAGACTCAAGCCATACAGCGTGATTGGGAGCTTAGGACTCCCATGGCTAATTCAGCCTTGCTATCAATGGGAAAAAGCAAGTTTGCTTACCGTAAACGGTGTTTCCGTAGATAGCAGGATGAATCTGAATTCTACTATGGAAGCCCCGCCTCCCGGGCTCTGATGGACAGTTCCCATGACAGCATGGCTAATTCATCCTGCTATCTACGGAAACACCGTTTACGGTAAGCAAACTTGCTTTTTAGGGTGAATGGCAAATTGTTTCTCAGTAGTCACATGCACGTGTTCTTCCAGTCTGCCTCCCTTATCTGAGAGTTACTGTACGGGAGGTGGTTCTGAGCTTTCTGCAGTGGGGACACTGAAGATGAATTGGAGGAACACTGGAATAGATTAAGAACTACAAGCTGACTTTCAGATGCTATTATGTCTTTTTATTCTTGTCCCGAATGTCAGATTATGATACAAGAAGACAAGTTTCTGATATTTATTTTCTGTTACAAGTTTATTTTCTAATACAAGTTTTTCTGATACAGAAAATGTATTTTCTGATTCAAGTTTCTGATATTTATTCTGTTATTTATATATTATGTTACTCTGTGTGCTCTCTTTCGGCCTCCTCTTTTCTCCTGTCTTACCCCCCTGCCCCTGTTTTATGTATTTTCCACCTTTGGTTCGATTTGTGAACCGGTATGATGTACCCACTAATGCAGGTATAAAAAAGTTTTAAATAAATAAATAAGAAGACAAGGTCTGGTGAGGCCTTGGAATTCTCCCAGGTACCATCCTCTCTTCCACCCATTCTGATTTAATCTGTACCGGATGTGAGTGTGCCAGCCAAGACTCTATTCTTATGATTTCTGTGGCACTTGTATCATTTCTTGCCCCAGAGTATTTAAAAATATACTGCACATTGCAGCCTCCTCCTCCCTTGCTGGAGCTCGGAGATTCATTCTGGGCTTTGAGGATACCTGGCAGTCCCTATCAGATAAAGTTGTGTGATGTGTGCTGCTTGTTATTGGGGGTTGTTTTTTTTGGTTTTTTTTTCAGAATGTCATAGCTGGAAGTTTAGGGGTTTTTCTAGCTATGCTTGCCAGAAGCAAATGTCTGTTTGACCATTTTCTAATTTTGGCTGCTGCTGACCCGTCTCTGCAAAACGGGATATCCCGTTTATTAAAACAAGATGAGAGGGGACAAAGCTGAGATGCATCAGTTTTTGGAGACAGTGGCTGTTTTGTTTTACTTAACCTGCTAATTGCTGGTCTGAATGTGTCAGAATTCCCGTACAAATTGAAGCAGTACTTCTCTTGCCCCATTCGCTCTGCACACACATGCTGGAGATTTGCTCCTTGGAAGCCTGTACTGATTACATGAATTTTCAGACCTTTATCCTTTCTACATTACTGAGTCTGTTTGGTCCCTCCCTCGTTCTACCCAAAATTACAACATGTGCTGCTTCCTTCACTTGTAGTGTGATTGAAATGTACAAAACAGCATAGATACTGCATAGCGCTGCTTTGTCTTCTCCTGGCAGAGGAGAAGAAGCGTAAGGAACAGGAAGACCAGATGTACCGGGAACGCCTGCGCACTCTCTTCATCATTGCCGTGGTGATGAGTCTGCTCAACTCCCTCAACAGTAGCGGTGGCAACATCTCCTGGACTGACTTTGTGAACGAAATGCTGGCCAAGGGCGAGGTGCAGCGGGTGCAGGTGGTCCCAGAGAGTGATATCGTGGAAATCTACCTGCACCCTGGAGCTGTGGTGTTTGGGCGACCGGTGAGTGGCTTTCTTTTCAGATGCAGTTGGTGTGTGCTTTTCTTCCCTGCGACCTTCTTGGTCACCCTGCGATGTGCAGAGCGGTGTGGGAGTGCGGGGACTGATATTTTATTAGTTCTTTTGATGTTAATTGAATAGCATTTAGGATGACTTGGTGTCTTTAAGTGCTGGAATACCGGGCCTGGGACATTGTTGTAGTCTTCACAGTGCATTTCCTGCTCACAGAGACTGGCTCTGATGTACAGAATGCAAGTAGCCAACATTGACAAGTTTGAAGAGAAGCTGCGAGCAGCAGAGGATGAGCTGAAGATTGAAGGAAAGGACCGGATCCCTGTCTCCTATAAACGCACCGGCTTTTTTGGAAAGTAAGGCTTGCTGTACTCTCCTAACTAACGCCCATCCTGTGCTTCTGCTGCAGCTCAGGGGGAATTGTAAGAGTTAGATTGCAGCTCTTGCTGGATGGGGCAAGCAATGGTGGATAGGCAATTTTAATTTACAGTGTGATTACCTGGTGATGGAGGTGGAGAGGGAAGCGCAGGGCTCCAGGATTTTAAAGCTCCATTAAATGTGAAACATGAATAGTATAAAATCCTGCATAATTAAGTTGACTTAGAAAATAGCCACTGCTATTACTAGCGACAGTAACATGGAACAGACTTAGTTTTTGGGTACTTGCCAGGTTCTTATGGCCTGGATTGGCCACTGTTGGAAACAGGATGCTGGGCTTGATGGACCCTTTGTCTGACCCAGTATGGCCTATCACGGAAAACTTTTCTGTCAAACAGGCCCATACAGTAAACTCCGCAGAAGAGCCAGCGCACAATTCAGTATTTAAATTAGGGCCCGCGCGTCCCTAGCGTCTCCTTATTGGCGGAAGCGGTGGCTGTCAGCGGGTCTGTCAGCCGACGCTTAATTTTACCGGCGTTGGTTGTCAAACCCGCTGATGGCCACAGGTTCGGAACACGGACGCTGGCAAAATTGAGCGTCTGTTTTCCAAGCTGTGGGCAGATTTACTTTGGTTTTTTTTTTTTTAAGAAGATTTTTTTTTTAATTTTAATTTTTTGGGGCCTCTCTTAGAACGTTGAAAGACGTGCTCCTGCACACCTGCGCGGTACCTTCCCCTGCGACTGCCTGCAATGCCTCAGTTTTTGCTTTCCCGTGCAGCAAATGGTCGTGGGTTCTTCTCTCTTTCACCTCTCGGTTTACTCCTTCTTTCCTTTCTTTTCTTTCTCTTTGCTTACGTGAACCCACAAAAGCACTTTTCAGTGTTACCATGGCCCCTAAAGCCCCGGGGTTTAAATTTTGCTGGTGGGACAAAATTATGTCCATTACTACACTACTCACCCTATCTCCAGTTCTACCACGACAAGGTTACTTTTCGGATGCACCTGTCCTTCCTCCCGAAAGTGGTCTTGGCATTCCATCTGAATCAGACTATAATGTTACCGACCTTCTTTCCACGACTGCATGCTTCCAGCCAGGAAGCTCTGCTTCACACATTGGATTGCAAGAGAGCATTGGCCTACTACAAGAAATGGACCAGTATGCCCAACAGGCATTCTCAACTGTTTCTTTCCTTCAACCCAAATGCTTCAGGATTGCTAGTAACCAAATGCACGCTACCGAGCTGGTTAACCCAATGCATCAATTTCTGTTACTCTTCCTGATCAGAGCCACTACCTTCGAGGGTAAAGGCACATCAACTGCGTGCTGTAGCTACTTCAGTCGCACACTTACATACGGACCAATTCAAGATGTTTGCAAGGCAGCTACATGGTCTTCCTTGCATACTTTCACGTTTCATTACTGCCTCCATCAACATTCCACTGCCAGTATGTCCATGGGGCAGGAAATTCTGCGTTATGCTACCAACTCTTAAGACTGTCCGCCAATTCCAGGGATATGCTGCTCAGGTGATCCCACTCAGTTGCGAGCATCCATGAACTACCTGCTCGAAAAGAAAGCTGTGCTTTGCTCCCTGGCTAGGGACTCCTAGACAGCATGGCTAATTCAGCCTACTTTTCTGCATGAAAAAAGAAAGTTTGCTTACCATAAATGGTGTTTTCCGTAGATAGCAGGATGAATTAGCCAAGCGTTCCCACCCTCCTCCCTGGACAGTCCTACTATCTGCCTACTCTCACTTTCTGGCAGTTACCGTTGCTCTATGCTTTCTAACAAACTGAGGCGATACGGGCAGTCGCACAAGCGTGCAGGAGCATGTCTTTCAGCATTCTAAGAGAAGTTCCCACATCAGGCTGCCAGGGGGCGCTCCCCTAGACAGCATGGCTAATTCATCCTGCTATCTACAGAAAACATTTACAATAAGCAAACTTGCTTTTCCTCTCTACCTTGCCAAGTTGTTGATTCTTTATGCACTTTCACGATCCCACTGTTCTTCTCAAATGGGCTTATTAGCTCTTCCACCATTTTCGGTAATACATCTGAAAACCATTGGAGAGTTGTCATTTAGCCATCAGGCTCTACTCCTTTGGAATGCCTTACCTTTGGAAATTTGTTCCAAGGGGAATTACTTGAAATTTAAAAGGCAGTGAAGACTTGGTTTTTCCAGCAGGCATCAACAGTTTCTTATGATGTAGTTCCCTGGTTGATTTATGTGTCATTTTGTTTATTTGTTATTATTAAGAAATTCAAACTTTTATGAATAATTTGTTTTTTTGTGAGTTGTTATTAAGGATGCTTTAATTACTACTTCTGTTTGCTGAATTAGTTTTATATAATATTTTATGATTTTATAAATTGTTATCTGTATGTTTTATCTTGTGCATCCACTTGGTTAACTTGCTTTACAAGCAGTATAGTACATAAAAACATAAGATATGCCATACTGGGTCAGACCAAGGGTCCATCAAGCCCAGCATCCAGTTTCCAAAAGTGGCCAATCCAAGTCGCAAGTACCCAAACATTAAATAGATCCCAAGCTACTATTCCTTATTGATTAATAGCATTTTATGGACTTCTCCTCTAGGAACTTATCTAAACCTTTTTTAAACCCAGTTACACTGCCATAACCACATCCTCCGGCAATGAATTCCAGAGCTTAATTAGGCTTTGAGTGAAAAAGAATTTTCTCTGATTTGTTTTAAATGAGCTACTTGCTAACTTCATGGAGTACCCCCTAATCTTTAAATAACTGATTTATATTAACCTGTTCAAGTCCTTTCATGATTTTGTAGACCTCTATCATATCCTCCCTCAACCATCTCTTCTCCAAGCTGAATAGCCATAACCTCTTTAGAAATGAATAAACATAGAAGCAGCAGGGTAATGCCTAACATTGGGCATGCCAATAAAATGAAATAACTGCACTGCAATATATGGTACCCGCTTGGAACTAAGCAGGTCCAGGATACTGCAGGTCTCCTTATTTCAATTCCAAAACTGAAAGAGAATGCTGGTAATGTTTGACTCATGTTTCCACTAGCCTGGCCTCTCTAACAGAAGGAACTAGCAATAGTGTTTCATTAGATGGTCTCAGGTGGCTCAAAGCAATTTAAAAAGTAAGATCAGCAACTTAAACCTCACCCGATAAATAAAAGACAGCCAGTGGGGATGGCAGTCTCTCCCTCGAGCCTCATTTCCCGTATCAAGCCCCCAACACAAGGTGTCAACTACAGCCACCAAAATGGTCCAGGTTCCAGAGCTGGAAAGTATTCAAAAATTGTTGCAACTGCTCAGCTATTACAGTTTTAAAAGCATGTATTCAATTCCATCCCCTGCCCCCACGAATGCCTCTTCTGACTGTAAGTAAAGTTATGAGGGTGGTGGCAGTTCTGTGAGTAAAACACTGATCTACCTGTGGAAATGGCTAATTTCTTACAGGACAAGCAGGATGGTAGTCCTCACATATGGGTGACATCATCAGGATGGAGCCCTATCACGGAACACTTTTGTCAGAGTTTCTAGAACTTTGACTTGGCACCCTGAGCATGCCCAGCATGCCACCAACTCTGCATCCAGCAGGGGTCCCCTTTCAGTCTCTTTTTTTTTTTCCACGCAGCAGTAGCCACGTGGATTGAGGAGCTCTTTCACAGATTCCTGACAGGATTTTTCCTCAGGGAATTTTTCAAAAATATTTCAAAACTTTTCACCCCATCCGGGCTCCCCTATAGACAGTCGATAACCGCGACTGTAAGGTAAGCTTTACCTCATTTTTCGGTCGGTTACCGACTGTTCTCTTTCTAAGGCTGATGGTCACTGACCGCACCGCGGCTTACATTTTTTTCGACTACGATGGCGACGGGTTTCCGCAGGTGCCCAGACTGTCCTCGGACAATGACTATCACAGACCGCCATCAGGTCTGTGTACTCTGTTTGGGCCCTACACACGACGTGGATATGTGTACCAGTTGTGCCCTGATGACCCTAAGGGCCGTTGGGCCTGTTTAGAAAAAAATGGCCCTTCTCTTTCATACCAAACAGCCGGTGCCATCGAAAGCCTCCACGTCGTCAACACAGTCACCTTCCACGTCTTGGTACCGATTGGACACCGATGAATCTCGATCGACATCGAAGACTTCTCCCTCTCCGTCCTTGGCACCAGACACTGGCAAGACTGAGCATCGAGACAAGCACCGACATTAACATTAGCAGCAAGATAAATTAGTAAATTGTTAACATTAAAGGAAATACCAATCAAAAAATTTACCAAAATGAGGACTATCCAATGTAACTGCTGTGGAGCCTTTATTCTCAGGGAAAGCATCTGGAAACTTAGAGCTTGCCCAATTTGTGCACAACTCTCTTCCTTGAAAAAGGAGCTGACTGAGGTTAAAGCTCAGTTAGCTTCAATTACAAGAATTACACCCACATTGCATTACTCAGAAAATAATTCCCCAATACCACAGAAAAACCAGGAGTCAAGAAAAAGAGATTCATTAGACTCAGGTAGGATAACACATGTGACCCACAGTCACCCATTCTTGACAGAAGGGCAGCCAACAAGTATACCCCCCCACTCAAACAGGTCATTAAGGAATTCATTAAAAACCAGGATTACAGTGAGCTCTGGTAGAATTAGACCTGTGATGAGACACACACTGTACCAAATGCAAAAAGAACAAAAAGCCTTCTCTATATTAAAAACTGAAGAAGTTCTTGAGAAAAACATTGAAGTGTTACCAGAAAAGAGAAAAAAAACCCCAATGCATGCAGAATTTCAAGATCCATAACCAAAAGAAAAAGCTAATTGAGATGGATAACTCTGTCATCAGTGGCACAACTGCAAAAGGAAAGAGTGAAGTGAATAACAAATCTCAACTAAAGTCTCATAAGGAGTCCAGGAAAAGCAATAACCTTAAAGAGAGAACCTGGAAAGCTATGACCACAAATGCTCATAGTTTGGGAAATAAAATCCCAGATCTGCAGGCCCTAATGACGGAGGCAAAATTGGACATTGTTGCTATCACAGAGACATGGTTCACAGAATCTCATGATTGGGATACAGCAATACCAGGCTATAACTTGTTAAGGAAGGACAGAGTGGATAGAAAAGGGGGAGGTGTGGCTCTTTATGTCAGAAACAATATCCAAGCATCCGAGCTGCAAGGAAATTGGGGCAAGGAAGAAGCACTATGGGTCGACCTAAAAAAAGATGACGGAGCATCCATTTATATTGGAGTGGTTTACAGGCCTCCAAACCAAAAGGAAGAGCTGGACAGAGATCTGGTTGAAGACATCCATAAGATAGGTAAGAAGGGAGAAGTGGTGATCGTTGGTGACTTTAATATGCCAGATGTAGACTGGAAAATCCCATCTGCAGAATCTAAAAATAGTAGAGCGATAGTGGATGCCATGCAAGTAACTTTGTTCAAACAAATGGTAATGGAACCCACGAGAGAGAGAACTATACTCAACTTAGTGCTCACTAATGGAGATAATGTCTCTGATGTCCAGGTGGGCACTCACCTCAGCACCAGTGATCATCAAACGGTATGGTTTAATATCACTAAAAGAATATGGAAAAGAACCACAAAGACCCGAGTTTTACAGTTCAAAAACATGGACTTTGAGGAAATGAGGAAGAATAAAAGGATGGGAGAACGAGAGAGATGTGGATCAGCAGTGGACCAATCTAAAAGGAGCAATCACCAAGGCAACTACTCTGTATGTTAGGTTTCAATTTTCTTTTGCTTTTCTTTACATTCCTATCTGGTTCTCAAAGGAGGTGGCTGACAAAATTAAAGCTAAAAGAACAGCATTCAAGAAATATAAAAGATCCCAAAGGGAGGAGCACAAAGAAGAATATTTGATTCAACTGAGGGAGACAAAGAAATTAATCAAGTCGGCAAAAGTCAAGCGGAAGAGGGGATTGCCAAGGAGATAAAAAATGGTGACAAAACATTTTTCAGATACATCAGCGAAAAGAGAAAAGTCCAAAGTGGTATAGTGAAATTGAAAGGTGGAAATGATCAATGTGTGGAGAGAGACAAAGAAATGGCAGAAATATTAAACGAATACTTCAGCTCTGTGTTCACTAAAGAAGACCCTGGAGAAGGACCATCTCTACACAACAAGAAACTAGAGGGAAGTGGAATAGATGAAAATCCTTTTACAGTAGAAAATGTATGGGAAGAGCTAAAGAATCTGAAAGTGGACAAAGCTATGGGGCCTGATGGGATTCATCCAAGGATACTGAGGGAGCTCAGAGATGTGCTGGCGGGTCCGCTGTGTGACCTGTTCAATAGATCCCTAGAAACGGGAGTGGTGCCGAGTGATTGGAGAAGAGCAGTGGTGGTCCTGCTTCACAAGAGTGAGAACAGAGAGGAGGCTGGTAACTACAGACCTGTTAGCCTCACTTCGGTGGTGGGAAAAGTAATGGAGTCACTGTTGAAAGAGAGAATAGTGAACTATCTACAGTCCGAAGAATTGATGGACCAGAGGCAGCATGGATTCACCAGGGGAAGATCCTGTCAAAAAAGTCAATCTGATTGACTTTTTTGACTGGGTAACCAAGGAATTGGATCAAGGAAGAGCGCTCAATGTCATCTACTTGGATTTCAGCAAAGCTTTTGATACGGTTCCGCACAGGAGACTGGTGAATAAAACGAGAAGCTTAGGAGTGAGTGCCGAGGGTGGTGACCTGGATTGCAAACTGGTTGATGGACAGAAGACAATGTGTGATGGTAAATGGAACTTTCTCTGAAGAGAGAGCGGTTTTAAGTGGTGTACCACAAGGGTCTGTGTTGGGACCGGTCCTGTTCAATATCTTTGTGAGCGACATTGCGGATGGGATAGAAGGTAAGGTTTGTCTTTTTGCGGATGACACTAAGATCTGCAACAGAGTGGACACGCTGGAAGGAGTGGAGAGAATGAGACGGGATTTAAGGAAACTGGAAGAGTGGTCGAAGATATGGCAGCTGAGATTCAATGCCAAGAAGTACAAAGTCATGTATATGGGGAGTGGAAATCCGAATGAACTGTATTCGATGGGGGTGGGGGGGAGGGAAGGCTGATGTGCACGGAGCAGGAGAGAGACCTTTGGATGATAGTGTCTAATGATATGAAGTCTGCGAAACAATGCGACAAGGCAATAGCAAAAGCCAGAAGAATGCTGGGCTGCATAGAGAGAGGAATATCGAGTAAGAAAAGGGAAGTAATTATCCCCTTGTACAGGTCCTTGGTGAGGCCTCACCTGGAGTACTGTGTTCAGTTCTGGAGACCGTATCTACAAAGAGACAAAGACAAGATGGAAGCAGTACAGAGAAGGGCGACCAGGAAGGTGGAGAGTCTTCATCGGATGACATACGAGGAGAGATTGAAGAATCTAAATATGTACTCCCTGGAGGAAAGGAGGAGCAGGGGTGATATGATTCAGACTTTCAGATACTTGAAAAACTTTAATGATCCAAAGACAACAACAAACCTTTTCCGTCAGAAAAAAATCAGCAGAACCAGAGGTCACGAGCTGAGGCTCCAGGGAGGAAGACTAAGAACCAATGTCAGGAAGTATTTCTTCATGGAAAGGGTGGTGGATGCCTGGAATGCCCTTCCAGAGGAAGTGGTGAAGTCTAAAACTGTGAAGGACTTCAAAGGGGCGTGGGATAAACACTGTGGATCCATCAAGTCTAGAGGGCGTGAATAAAGAGGAGGCAGCAAAACACTGCACGGAGCGGCAGTAGCCACAGAGGCATTCACGGAACGGGATGCCAGTGGTTGGTGTTCCACCTTCACGGAGCGGAAGGATGGAGGGCTGCCATCTCCAAAAACAAAACAAAAAAAAAACAGGGGTGGGTAAGAGTATGGGGCAGGGGTGTGGCCTGCTTGTTGCAGCTGTTGCTACCCCTAATTGAGCTGGATGTTCACTTGGATGCAGATCCGGCGCTGCTCTCTACATTGGTGGTGGGCTGGAGGGTACTGGAAGCCAATAGTAACAGGTGGGAGAGAGAAAAAGGAAAAAAAAAAAAAAAAAGGATAAAGTGCGTAGCTTGCTGGGCAGACTGGATGGGCCGTTTGGTCTTCTTCTGCCGTCATTTCTGTTTCTATGTCATTGGAAGGCTGCGCCCTCCGAACCAGGCACACTGGTGGCCTCGGCTTCGGCGTCGACTGAGCCACTGAGGAAGAAGGCCCGTGCAGAGGAGCCTCCAACCTCCTCCATGCCAGGGACACTGAGGCGTTCCCCACCTTCAGTGGTGCTGGGAGCCGAGACTCCACGTATATTTGTGGACCCTCCGGCGATGCCAGTCGAGCCTTCAACTCTGGAACTGGTCTTCCAAACACCAGCTTTCCGTGAGGAATTGAACTGGATGGTTCAAGAGGCGGTGGTGCGAGACCTCCAAGGAACTCCAGCTCCATCGGCACCGGCACTGACTTCAAGCACAGCTCCGGATCTGATGCCTCCGATGCTTGCTCCATTGCTCGACAGTCTGGATGTCCTCATTGGTGCCCTTCCATCGGCACCAGTGAAAACACAGATTCCTCACCATCCATTGACACCGATTCCTCTATTGTCGGAGGAGGAAGAACCTTCGATGCCAGACCCGATTCCAGGACCTTCGGGAGTTTTTCCACCGAGGTCACCAAGCCCTTTGGTGCCCCTACTACCTGTGCTGCCGCATCGACCTTTATTGGTGCTGCTGTCGATGCCACCGGTGCCTTCTCCGATACCATCGGTGCCTCGACCTGCTTCGGCCGGAGTAGGTCCTCTTTTTCCATCTGGAGGCCCGTCAGATGCTGGTGATCAACCCTACCAGTCCTGGACCGACGATTCTTCAGACTCTCAAGATTCTGGTGATATACCATCTGAACCTTCTCCTCTAGAGGAGAGGAGAAAGTCCCCTCTGGAAGACCTCTCCTTTATCAGTTTTATAAAGGAAATGTCTGAGACTATTCCCTTTAAACTCCAAACTGAAGAGGACTCCAGACATAAGATGCTAGAAGTCCTTCAGTTTGTCGATGCACCCAAGGAGGTTATGTCCATCCTGGTTCATGATGTCCTCCTTGACCTTCTCCATTGCACCTGGGAGCATCCAGGTATGGTCCCACCTGTAAACCGAAAGACTGATGCAACTTATTTAGTGCAGTCAGTGCCTGGCTTCCAGAAGACTCAGCTATCTCACCATTCAGTAATGGTCGAATCTGCCCAGAAAAAGGCAAGACTGCCCGATCTCAATCCTCCACACCTCCTGGAAAGGATCAGAAGTTCCTCGATGCCTTCTGCCGTAGGATCTTTCATGGATCCATGCTCATCTCTCGTATTGCGGCCTACCAACTATATATGATGCAATAATCAAGGAACATCTTTAAACAGCTGCAGGATTTCTCTGAATCCCTTCCAGACCAGCTACACTGTATTCTAAAGAAAGGCCTGGATGCCGGTAAGCATGAAGAATGGGATGCTTATGACATCTTTGATACTGCTTCCAGAGTCTCAGCAGCTGGTATAAGTGCCAGGAGGTGGGCATGGCTGAAGTCCTCTGATCTACGCCCAGAGGCTCATGAGAGGTTAGCGGACCTCCCTTGCACAGGAGATAATTTATTTGGCGATAAGATTGAGGAGACTGTCACACAACTCAAGGATCATCATGAGACATTGCGACAGCTCTCTGCGGTACACTCTGATTTTCCCTCAACTTCTAAACGGCCGTTTAGAAGGGAGGCTAAGAGAACCACCTTTAAAACCCATAGATACTCCACCCCGGGGCTCGTCCAACCAGGCCATATCAAAAAGGTCAAGCCCGCTAGGCCAGAACTCAGAAAGCGCAACCAGCTCCACAACCTGGTCCTTCCTCGGGATTTTGACTCCCCACTAGAGAACAATTGTCAGCTTCCTTCTTTGCCATCTCTGCCAGTAGGTGGCCGCCTCTGCTATTTCACCAACATGTGGCGCACGGTTACCACGGATCAGTGGGTCCTGTCTGTGGTGGCTCAAGGTTACCATCTAAACTTCCTTTCTACACTGTCTGACTCTCCACCTCGTCCGGGGTGGAATTTAACCGACCACTTTCAACTTCTACAGGAGGAAATAAGATCCCTCCTTCAAGCCAATACCATAGAACAAGTTCCCACTCTACAAAGGGGAAAGGACTTCTACTCCCGATATTTCTTAATACCGAAAAAATCGGGAGGCATTTGTCCCATATTAGATCTTCGTGCCCTGAACAAACATCTATGCCCTGAACAAACATCTATGAAAGGAAAAGTTCAGGATGGTAACCTTAGACTCCCTACTCCCTCTTCTCCAACAGGGAGATTGGCTTTGCTGTCTAGATCTACAAGATCTAGACAGCAATAACCCCATCTCACAGAAAATACCTTCGATTCCTTGTCGGACACCGGCACTTCCAGTACCGTGTGCTTCCGGTCGGTCTAGCATCAGCACCTCGTGTCTTCACGAAATGCCTGGCAGTTGTAGCAGCACACTTAAGGTGGCTGGCTCTCATGTCTCTCCTTATCTAGACGACTGGTTGCTGAGAACCCTGTCCGCGGAGGCAGTTCTTCGCTCCCTCCATCTGACCTTGTGTCTACTACTGTCATTGAGATTTCTAGTCAATTATCAAAAATCCAATCTGACTCCATCTCAAATCCTCTCCTTCATTGGAGCAGATCTCAACACCATTCAAGCAAAAGCTTTTCTTCCAAGGGACCGCTTTCATACTCTTGCAATCCTTGCAAACACTATGCAGACTCGCCGAACTACAACGGCTTGTCATCTTCTCATCTTGTTGGGCCACATGGCGTCCTCGGTCCATGTTACACCAATGGCTCGCCTTGCCATGAGAGTAACACAGTGGGCTTTAAAGTTCCAATGGTCTCAGGCCCACCCTCCAATGTCCAACGTTGTCCACGTCACCAGGCAGCTTTGTCTCTCACTGGCTTGGTGGATTCAGGAGTCCAATCTAGTCAGAGGACTACCTTTCCAATCTCCAGAACCTCAGATAACGCTGACAACAGATGCTTCCACTCTAGGTTGGGGCGCCCATGTCAACAACCTGCAAACTCAGGGAACCTGGTCTGCAGCAGAATCACAACATCAGATAAATTTTCTGGAGCTCAGGGCAATAAGATATAGCCTTCAAAGATTGTCTATCCAACAAGACAATCCTAATCCAAACAGACAACAGGTAGCGATGTGGTACATCAACAAGCAAGAAGGAACCGGCTCTTACCTGCTGTGCCAGGAAGTAACACAAATCTGGGCTTGGGCTCTCTCACATTCCATGCAACTGAGAGCGACTTACCTGGCGGGCATGGACAAACTCAGTCGCACATTTCATCCCCACGAGTGATCCCTGAACCCCACAGTGGCGGAGAAGATATTCCAACAGTGGGGGTATCCGAGTATAGACCTCTTTGTGTCGATTCACAACTGCAAAGTGGAGAACTTCTGCTCACTACATCGCAGTCACAAAAGGCCACCAAGAAACGCCTTCGCCATCTCATGGTCAAGGGGTCTCCTGTATGCCTATCCTCCACTTCCACTCATAATCAAGACTCTCGTGAAGTTACGACAGGACAGGGGCTTCATGATCCTCATAGCCCCTTACTGGCCGCGCCAGGTGTGGTTCCCCATCCTTCGCGACCTCTCAGTCCGTCAACAAATTCGCCTAGGTACAGATCCGTCTCTGATATCACAGAACAACGGACAACTGCGTCACCCAAACCTCCATTCCCTGTCCCTGACAGCTTGGATGTTGAAAGGTTAATTTTACAATCTCTAAACCTCTCGGACGATGTTTCCCAGGTCCTCGTAGCTTCACAAAAACCTTCCATCAGAAAATCTTATCATTCCAAATGGAAACCTAGTGGTGCACGTCAAAGGAAATAGATCCCTTTACCTGCCCTACAACGAAGTTCCTTGACTACCTCTGGAACTTGTTGGAGTCTGGTCTCCAAACTTCTTCCATTCGAGTCCATGTCAGTGCCATAGCCGCTTACCACAAAGGCATAGGGGATATTTCGATCTCAACACAACCTCTCGTAGGGCGCTTCATGAGAGGCTTACTACACCTAAAGCCCCCACTGCGCCCTCCGGCCCCTGCTTGGGACCTCAATGTGGTGTTAGCATGGCTCAATAAACCTCTGTTTGAGCCTCTGCACTCCTGCGAGCTACGTCATCTCACTTGGAAAGTGCTCTTTCTTCTTGCTATAACGTCAGCTCGCAGATTCTGTGAGCTACAGGCGCTGGTAACATACCCACCTTACACAAAATTTCTCCATGATCGTGTGGTGCTTCGCACTCATCCTAAATTTTTACCAAAGGTAGTATCTGAATTTCATTTAAATCAATCCATTATACTACTACTTTCTTTCCAAAACCTCACTCACATCCAGGTGAGCGAGCTCTGCATTCCTTGGACTGCAAACGTGCGCTAGCCTTTTATTTGGAACGCACTGCAACCCATAGGAAGTCCACCCAGCTATTTGTTTCCTTTGATAAAACTAAACTGGGAATCCCGGTGGGAAAGCAGACCCTGTCCTCATGGCTGGCGGACTGTATTTCTTTCTGCTACCAGTAAGCAGGCTTTCCGCTCTAGGGGGCGCATTAAAGCGCACTCTATTAGAGCAATGGCAACGTCAGTATCACACCTTCGTTCTGTACCTCTTGCTGACATCTGCAGGGCTGCTACATGGAGTTCTCTCCATACCTTTGCAGCACATTATTGTCTGGAAAAGGCTTGTCGACAAGATTCTATCTTTGGCCAGTCTGTTCGGCACAATTGGTTCTCAGCTTAATAACCCAACTTCTTTCCAGCGACCCACTGGGAATTTCAGGCTGCCCTCTTAACCAAACCCACCTCTGTTGTTGTGCCTGTTGTACGTCATTGGGTGCTTTTGTTACATGTACTCTGGTATCCTCAGCTTGCTATTCACCCATATGTGAGGACTACCATCCTGCTTGTCCTGTGAAAAAGCAGAGCCCTCACGAAACCCACCCACCACCCTGCGGAGTTGGGTTTACGTACGATTTATTATTTTATTTTTCGCTCGTACTTTTACTACAAACGAGACTGAAGGGGGGACCCCTGCTGGGTGCAGGGTTGGTGGCATGCTGGGCATGCTCAGTGTGCCAAGTCAAAGTTCTAGAAACTTTGACAAAAGTGTTCCATGATAGGGCTCCATCCTGATGATGTCACCCATATGTGTGAGGACTAACATCCTGCTGTCCTGTGAGAACACATGTTACAGGTAAGCAACTCTGCTGAATGTTTAAAGATGCAAGCTTTCTGGAGTTCTGTGTCTCCTTCCTCAGGCTATGTGTGTATCTTTATGTGTTTTGAAAATGTTGAAATGACAGCTGCAGGCATGGGGGTTTACAGCGAGTACATACTATACACTGCATTGACCTTTTCTCTACTGTTTTGTATTTCAGTGCCCTTTACGCCCTGGGAATGGCAGCTGTGGGTGTGGCCATTCTGTGGTACATCTTCCGTTTGGCTGGGATGGCAGGAAGGGAAGGCGGCTTTAGTGCCTTTGTAAGTTGCTTGTCTGGATTCTGTGTTTCTCAGAACTGAGCTGCATCAGTTCTGTTTTCTCTTTCCCCCGGTGTGCACTAAGGAACTGTTGAGCAGGAGAACCTGCAGCCAGTGTGTTCCCTTCATATTCCATCCTGGCTGACAGCTGACCAGCCTCTTTATTACCTGCTTCCCTTTTTCTTGTAAATTGTATATCCTAGCGTGTAGTCAGATGGACTCAGGATCAATGGGTTGTGCTCTCCTGCCAGTAGATGGAGACGGAGTCAGATTTCAAAGTTGACGTCACCCTAGATACACCCCTGCAGTGACCTTAGCTCTTCAGTATTTCTCTGTCTCCAGCAGATGTAGACATGCTTTCCCTATGGGGATCGCTGTATCTTTTAGAAGAAATTCTACTTTTAAATTGGAGAAAAGATTGAACCCCGCTATCGACACAATCGAAAAAACATTAAAAATAGCAAATATGTATCTGGATATCATAAAACAACTGCTAAACCAAATGGAGCTAGTAATTAATATTGAGAAAACAGAATTTATACATTTAGAACGAAAAAGAACGGAGATCATTCAAAACCCAATTATACTCAATAACAACCAAAAAATAGAGTTTGCAGATAAAGTACAGAACCTGGGCGTAATAATTGACACAGAACTAAGCTTAAAACAACACATATCTCTAAAAGTTAAGGAAGGATACGCCAAACTAATGGTACTGAAAAGACTTAAACCTCTTCTAACAACAGCCAACTTCCGATCAGTACTCCAGGCGCTGATCTTTGCTAGTACCCGATTACTGTAACGCTCTGATGCTAGGCCTACCATACACATCACTAAGACCACTACAGATACTACAAAACACAGCTGCTAGAATTTTAACCGGAAAAAGCAAAAGAGACCACATCACGGAAACACTCGCCGAATTACACTGGCTACCCATTGAACAAAGAATTCAATACAAAACACTATGCATTATGCATAAATTAATACATAATGAAAAAGCAGACTGGCTGAACACAGCCCTTCGTGTACATGTCCCAAATAGGAATCTGAGATCAGCCAACAAAGCACTCCTCACGATTCTATCAGTCAAAACAGCCAGACTCACACAAGTTAGAGAAAGAGCCCTATCCCTGGCAGGACCCATACTTTGGAACACCATGCCCACAGAGTTGAGACTTCAAAGCAACATCAAAGCCTTCAGAAAAAATCTAAAAACCTGGCTTTTTAAACTAGCTTACCAAAAAGAGAAAGGTGAATAGTACTCAAGGGAAAGCAGGTATGAACTTTCGAACACAAACACATTACCATAATCAATGTGTGTAATTTTAATCAGACTAAGTTTCATTCCTTTAAAGCTCAGCAAAAGGATGAAAGTACAATGATAAAGGTAATCTTGTATCCTAAACTGTAAGAATGTGAATTGGAGATGCCTCAGTACACTTACCAATTTATATCATTTACAAACTATGTTACCGACCCTAAATTGGCACCTATGTAACTTAAGATACGTTAGACTCATTTTATGTGCCTTGATGTAAACCGTTGAGAAGGTTCCCACCAAACGACGGTATAGAAAAATTGTTAAATAAATTAAATAAACAAATAAATATCTAGCAGTGATACCTAAAGGTCCCTCCCCCAGTTGAGAATTCCTGAGGAGATTTATGAGATCCCTCAGAGGTGAGCCTTGGTCCGGTAGTCGGTTCCCGGTGTGGACTTTGCTGCTCAAGCAGCTGAAAGGTAGAGGGTATAGGAAGTTGAGCACAGCCAAAGCCCTTTCCCCTGCAGCCAGAGACTATCTCTGTACTCAGCCAGTAAATGCTGAGATCAGGTAAGTTTATATTAAAAAAAAAAAAAAAAGAAGAAAATTTACCTTTAGAGAAGAGGGGTTTTGGTAAGACTTCCTCCAGTCTCCTTGCTCGGCACGCCGTACAGACGTCATTCTCGATTCTGTTGGGGTATAGGGAAATGGGCTTACGAGCAGGTTGAGTGGCCCCCCAGTAGGTTAGGCCCCGCTTTAAGCTTGGTCAGCACACCATGTGGTAGGCCACTGCGGCGCCATCTTGCACGTGTCTTTGTGAGTTTCATATTGCCCGCCAGAGGATGCCGGTACATGTAATGCATCGGCTCTGCACTCACGCTGCACATATGATGTTGTGTGCATACTTACGCGCACAATTAAGTAAGAGCAGGATACAGGAAAAGCCGGGTGCATGGACTATGTGTGCGCCTTATCACACCCCTGCTCAAAATTTATGTGCATAAATTTTTAAGCATTTGCCGATCGAATGCACAGTTACCACCGCCAATGGCTCTGGCAACGAAGAAACATAAACACCTTGCTCTCTGCGCTGCTTGTCATATTAGGGCTTCTCAGCCTGACCTGGATTCAACTTGTGTCAGCACTATGAGGAAGCCCAATTTGGTCCATGGACTTTGCTGAGCCCGGCTCCTCACATTTCAGATGTTGGATTGGCAGCTTTAACTGGAAGTACTCCGGATTTCAGTAACTCCTTTGCTGAGTCTTCCATGGGAGAGGAAACCTCGACTAGGCCCACCCCAGTTCCTCCCTGGGCTAAGCATGGACCCAGCGGCCTTTTCTTGGGTGGGATTTTTCCAGGGACTACAGGTCTTTGTACAGGCGCAGTCTACTTCCTCGCTTGCCCCTGTCTGGACGGAACCCCAGCCACCTCCCTCTCCCTCTCTGGCAGACCTCGAGGCATGCCCCACCTGACCAAGGGTATCCTTAGTGGGGACCATGATGGCACAGACGAAGAGCAAGATCCCTTAGAAGAAGGGGAATTCCCCCGGGATTAGAACCGTATTGAACCATGTTACGGTTCTTTCATAGAGATGAATTGCCGGCCTTGGTTTTCCAGACCCTGAAAACACTGGGAGTTCCTGGAGCGGAATCTATGATGGAACCAAAGAAGAATCCTATTCTGATTTCCTTGCACAAAGCCTCTTGCTACTTCCCAGTACTGGAAGCCTTCCAGGAGTTGATTGACCTGGAATGGGATGCCCCAGAATCTAGTTTTAAAGGGAGCTGGGTGTTAGAAGCTCTATACCCACTGGATCCAGCAGTGAGAGTACGTTTGCATTTTCCTAAAGTGGATGCACTGATCTGCGCTGTCTCTAAGCGAACAACTATTCCAGTGGAGGGAGGAGTTGCCTTAAAGGATGCGCACGATAGACAGTTGGAGCATATCATTAAACAACCTTTGACGCAATAGCAGTGACCTTACAGATTGCTTCTTATTGTGCCCTGGTAGCGCGTTCGTGCCTACTTCTCTTTCAGGAGGTCGATGACTCAGGGATGAGCTATGGAACTCGCAGCCACCTTTTTAGCAGATGTGGGCTCAGATTTAGTCTGTACTTTAGCCAGAGTAGTGGCCTCAGTGGTAGCGGCTAGAAGACAGCTATGGCTACTGAAACAGTTAACTGACGAAACCTCCAAGGCCAACCTTACAAAGATGCCCTTTATGCTGGTTATCTTAATACCGTGAAACCTAATCTGTAAATCGCTAATGCCGAGACTCGTAAATACGCAGAACTGTACCTACCTCAATTCTACTTATGTTCGTGTTTCTTGTAAATCAATTTGTTCTATATAATCATATTGTTGTTCCATATAAGCACCTTGTTGTTCCATGTTCCTTGTAAAAGCTTCACCTGCTATTATGGTGATGCTCTCGAAGTTTCATGTAAACCGATACGATGTGCAAACGGTTATCAGTATATAAAAAAATGCTAAATAAATAAATAAAGGATCACTCCTATTCGGAAATGAATTGGAAAAACTGGCCAGTAAATGGGGCGAATCTCCAGTACCCCGGCTACTGGAAGATCAGAGGAAGCAATTGCACCACCCTTCGCCTATGAAGGGGCCGGTCCAGGGGCTCTCAACATTTCCACCCCTACAGAAACCCGACATTTCAGTGCTTAAATGGGAAGATATTTCCCTTCAATGTCCTCCAAACCAAATACCAGCTTCCCCATTCAGAATTCCTATCCTATCTTCATATTAAACACTTTATATCATATATACAGGTGAGATCTCTCCTGTCCCATGAGAAATCGCTTTTTAAAGGCAGACCATATGAGAGGACTGATTTATAAGATTAACCCATTGTGATCTATTTCTGGAACGACAGTATATAAAAAGCATAAATAAATAAATAAATAAAATACTGAATGCTAGTCCGAAGGACAAACCCGCCCACGTAAGAGCTTGGGAAAACAATTTAGGATCCTCACTTACAAACGAGGATTGGTCTAATATTTTTCAATTGATCAAAACATCCTTGATTTCCTCTTTGTTGCTAGACAATATCTGCACGCTATTATTTAGATGGCATTGTACACCAGTAAAGCTCCATTAGTTTTTTTTCTCAAATAAGTGATTTGTGTTGGCAGGGTTGCTCCTCTCAAGGGTCCTTTATCTGTATATGGTGGGATTGTCCTCATATACAAAGGTTGTGGCAGCAGATATCCTTTATATTATCTAAGATCTTGAAGAATACAATTAAACTGTCAAAGGAAACAGCGCTACTGAACTTTCCGGCTGTGGCTGAAAATTCATTCACTCAGGCTTTAATCCAACAATTTTGTATCGCTACAAGAATGGAGATAGCACTGTTTTGGAAGCAGGTCTCTACACCTCGAGTCAGAGAGTGGTATCTCACATGGATAAAGTTTGCACCATGAACAAAATTACCGCATCTAAACATCACAAGCTTGGTAGATTCTCCTCCGTATGGGACCCTTACTTGACTTGGAGACATTCTGCTTTATCTTGATAGTTAAAAAGCAATGTGATTTCAGACATTAGCGATGACATTGTGATTTCAGACATTAGTGGGTCTTTTCTTTATTCTAGAAATTTGGGAGTATTCTATGTTATATCAAGAGACACACACTCTATTGTTAACTCATTGCCATAAACATAGTCGCGACATAGGCAGCTGGGTGGGAAGAGTTTATTATGTTATTATGTAATTGTAAAACTGTACTTGTCATAGCAAATTGTTTGCTAAATCTTATATTGTGGCAATTTGGGTATTTCTGCTTTTTTGGACAATAAAAATAGCTAATTTAAAAAAAAAAAAAAAAAAGAAACTCGACATTTCAGAGGTCTCGGCCCTTTGGAAGAACTCAATCCTTTCATAGTTGACAGCCCAAGAGAGGGGCAGGTTTGGGTTCAGGATCGTCCTCAATCTCCCAATGAAATTTTACCGACCCATCTTCGGAACAAGGAGATAGGGGGGGTCAACTGTCTCTCTTTTACCAAAGGTGGGCCGAGATCACTTCGGACAAGTGGGTACTGGAGGTCATACAATAAGGATATGCGCTGGAATTTCGAAGCACTCCTCGGGACGTATTCATGATGTCTTCTTGCCACTTCTAGCACAAAAAGCAAACAGTGGAGATTACTTTTTTAAGGCTCCTCAGGGTGAGGAAATTATGGGGCATTATTCCATCTACTTCATCGTAGCCAGGAAGGAAGGCTCCTTTCACCCCATCCTGGACCTCAAAAGTGTTAACAGTCACCTACGAGTGAGTCATTTCTGCATGGAATCCTTACACTCCGTGATAACATCCATACAACCGGGAGAGTTCCTAACCTCCCTGGATCTATCAGAGGCCTACCTACATATTCCAATCTGTCAAGAATAGCAACACTTCCTATGCTTTGCCATACTGGGTTGCAATTATCAGTTCCGGGCACTGCCCTTTGGCCTAGATCCTGCACCAAGATCATTTTCCAAAATTATGGTGGTCATGGTGGCAGCATTGAGAAGAGGAGGAATCTTGGTACACCCGTACTTGGACGACTGGTTGATCCGGGCCAGTTCCGTGGAAGAAAGTCTCCAGGTGACCAACAGGGTGACCCCCTTGCTTCAGGAACTCAGTTGGGTAGTAAACCTGGATAAGAGCAGTCTCAAGCCTTCCCAGTCATTGGAGTATCTGGGAGTTCGGTTCAACACCAGGCAGGGCAAGGTCTTCCTCCCAACCACACGGATATGGAGTTGATGTCCCAGGTGTGTCAGTTGATGAACACAATATGCCCGACTGTATGGAGCTATCTCCAAGTTCTCGGTTTGATGGTGACAACCTTGGAAGTAGTGCCATGAGCGAGAGCACACACGCGCCCACTTCAGTGCTCACTCCTGTCACGTTGGAATCCACAGTCTCAAGACTATTCGATTCAACTCCACTTACCGATGAGTCTTCTCTCACCTCAAGTGGTGGTTGCAGGAGGCCCATTTGAGCAGGGGGGTGTCCCTGTGCTCTCCGAACTGGCTGGTTCTTTCAACTGATGCGAGTCTCCGGGGCTGGGGAGCTCACTGTCAGGAACTCACGGCCCAGGGATGTTGGACGGAGGAAGAGGCCCTTGGGAACATCAATCGCCTGAAAGCCTGGGCAGCGAGACTGGCGTGCTTGCAATTCAGCCACAGACTCCAGGGTCAAGCGGTCTGCATATTGTCAGACAACGCAACGACCGTAACCTACATCAACCGACAGGGAGAAACCAAGAGCCAGCAGGTGTCTCAGGAGATAGATCTCCTTATGGAATGGGCAGAAATAAATCTACTGACGATCTCAGCCTTACACATCACAGGAAAAGACAACATCAGAGCAGTCTTTCTAATCAGGGAGAGTCTGGATCCAGGAGAGTGGGTGTTGTCGGCTGAAGCCTTTCAACTGATAGTAGATCGCTGGGGCCTCCAGTCCATTGACTTGATGGCCGCATCTCATATTGCGAAGATTCCCCAATTCTTTAGTCGCAGAAGAGATCTGTGGTTCCTGGGGATCGATGCTGTCATTCAGACCTGGCTGGAAGAAGAGTTGCTATACACCTTCCCTCCGTGGCCCCTGCTGGGCAGGATCATTTGTGGATTCGAGCACCACAGGGGATTAGCCCTACTAGTAGCTCCAGATTGGCCTAGGTGTCCTTGGTATGCGAATATGTGGAGACTCCTGGTGGAGACCTCCCTGTGCCTCCCACTACACAGGGACCTGCTGCAGCAGGGACCAGCCCTTCACTAGGATCCAAATCGATTCTGTCCTACGGTCTGGCCCTTGAGAGGACTCGCCTGATGAAGTGAGGATATTCTGTGGTGGTAATTGCCACCTCACTCCGCGCTTGGAAGTTCTCTGTGTACCTAGCGTATATGTGGGTCTGGAGAGTATTTGAGGCCTGGTGCAAGGAACACTGTGTCCTCTCTCGGGCAGTCAACATCCCACTTGTTCTGGAATTTTTGCAGGATGGCTTGAATAAAGGTTTGGCCTTTAACTCTTTGAAGGTGCAGGTAGCGGCTCTCTCCTGTTTCAGGGGTAATGTGAACGGAACCTCCCTGTCAACTCATCTGGACATGGCCCTACGGTGGCCGGTTCCCTTGTAGAATCTTAATCTAATATTGGAATTTTTAGCAGGGCCCTCCTTTTGGCTGCTGCACGGCCTTTCCTTGCATTTATTAACCTTGAAAACGGTATTCCTGGTGGCTATATGCTCGACGCGTCACATCTCTGAACTGCAGGCATTGTCGTGTAGGGAACCATTCCTCCAGATGACTCCAGGAGCATTACAGCTTCGTACCGTTCCATCCTTCTTGCTCAAGGTAATCTCAGAGTTTCATTTCAATCAGTCCATTTCTTTGTCTTCCCTAGATAAGCACAGGGACATGCAGGAATACCCCCTCCTCCATCATTTGAATGTCGGTAGACTTTTGGCGTGTTATCTCGTAGCTTCAGAACCGATCCGTAAGACAGACCACCTGTTTGTCCTTCACGGTGGAAGGAAACAGGGTGAACCAGCTTCACAGACAACCATAGCTCGCTGGATTAAGGAGGTGGTCATGGGAGTCTGTGTGAAGGCAGGAAAGCCATTTTCTTCTTAGGTTAAAGCTCATTCCACCAGGGCTCAGGCTGTCTCATGGGCAGAAGTTAGACTGCTGTCCTCCGTCGATGTCAGCTGAGCGGCAACGTGGTCCTCTTTGCACACTTCTCCAGGTTCTATTGCCTGGACGTACAGGCCTAAGAGGACGCAGCCTTTGCAAGGACGGTATTAACTGGACCACGGGCAGCCTCTTGCCCTGATCGGGAATAGCATTTGTACACCCCATTGGTCCTGAATCCATCTGGCTACACGCTAGAAAATGGAGAAATTACTTACTGGATAATTTCATTTTCTTTAGTGTAGACAGATAGTCTCAGCATCCCGCTCACGGCTGCCCAAGAACAGTGCCAAGGATTTGCGCGTAGAGTGGATATCTATTGCAAGAGATTATGGGTAAGCCATCATCCAGTCCCTAGATCAGGGCATTTATAATCTTGCTGGGGTTCAGTGTTTGTTTGGTTGAGTACAATTACGGTTATCCATTTTTGATCAAGTTTTTTTCATCAACTTTTTGCGATAGTATGTCCACAGTGGCTTTTGAAGAGAATACTGAAGAGCTGAGGTCACTGCAGTGGTGTATCTAGGGTGATGACAGCTTTGAAACCTGACTTTGTCTCCATCTGCTGGCAGGGGAGCACAACCCATTGGTCCTGAGTCCATCTGTCTACACTAAGGAAAACAAAATTATCAGGTAAGTAATTTACAGCCAGCAGTTTCCTCTTGCTTTTTTGGGCCTTCAGCGCTGTCAGAACTGTGATTGGGATCTGGCAGTCCCCCAGATTTTATTGTCCAGGGTTGCCAGTGATGATACTTGGCTAGGGGAACACAGACTGCAGCTCTCTCTGGAGCCCAGTGTGCATCAGTACATGCCATCCATTAAGTGAAAAGTGAGATTTCTCTCTTAGGGGCAACATTCACAGCCAACTTAAGGAATGAAAACGTCCTGACCCAGGAATCAAACCCAGGTCCTTCACATAGAAGCCCTGCCACTGGGCTGGCTCTTTACTGTTGAGGTACTCTTCTACCAAAGGCTCTGTTCTTTTCAGAAGCTGCAGCTGTGAAATACATATTTCATCTTTCTTTGTTTTCCCTTTTGATGTCTTTTCTAAAATTATTGTATTGCACAGTTGGTGTGGATACCATTAAATTTGGCATAATCAATTTGGTGATTGTTGAGTGGAAATGATTGATGTGGTAGTGACCAATGGATCGGAGTGTTTCTTAGCTGTGAGCGAATGAGGGGTAAAGCCTGGGATAAGCACAGAGGATCCTTAGCTGTGGGGGGTGGGGGGGGAGTGAGAGATAAAGTCTGGGATAAGACAGGATCCTTAGCTGTGGCGGGGGGGGGGGGGGGGGAGTGAGGGGTAAAGCCTGGGATAAGCACAGAGGTTCCTTGTACATACCCGGTTCAGCCCAGACTCCTGGGTTTTGCCTCCCCTCCAGCAGATGGAGACAGAGAAGTTTTTACTTACTCCGTCGTATACCCCTGAGGTGCCACCTAGAGTTTGTCAGTATTTTTCTGTCTCCAGCAGATGGTAGAGGTGCAATCTCTAGAGTCTGGGTTTTTACCTCGGTGGTTCTTTGATTGGTTTGGATAGTTTTTTGAATTGAATTGAATTTGGTTTGGGTCAGAGATCAGTTTAGACAGGTTTCTGGCTTTAAAAAAAAAAAAAAAGTCAAGGTTTCTTTTAGTTTACAGATAACCTCGGTGGAAGGCACAAGAAGTTCCTTTGAGCCTCCCAGGGTGTTGGCAGGTCCAAGGGTTGAGGACCTGGGAACTGCTATAGCCGGCAGGTGACACCGGGGAGCCCGGCTCACCCACCCGTGGCAGACAGCTCAGCACAGCCTTCGAAGCTCTGTTTAAAAAAAAAAAGGTAAAGTTTGCTTTTATCCTGGTCGGCCGGTCTAGCGTTCTCTACAGCCCCTCTCTGCCTGCCTTTACCGCTGCGTCTCGGCTCGCGTGAAGGCCCCTGCCACCCAGTTTATTTTTGGCGCGATTACTTCAGCTGATCGGGGCTAAATTTAGACCGAGGCTATGCCTCGTGGTGCAGCCTGCTCCACATGCAGCAGCATGCGCACCCGCTTCTCTCGAGCCGGCATCTGTGCAGACTGTGTCTCGGGAGGTGAAGGGATCTCAGGGAGGTTGACTGAGGGGATTTCCCATGGCAGCACCAGTTCCTCACAGCGCCCGGAGCCTGGGAGGCTTTTAGCTCAGCCTTAGCAGCCTGATCCGTTTCTGCTCAGTGCAGGGACAGAGGCCATTTTAAAAACTTTCAGGGATGCAGAGAAAGCCGTGCTGGATGCCCGGAGCTCCCCGCCTCCTCTCTCCCCGCAACCGGGGCCCTCCGTGGGTGGCAGGTCGCAGGAGGATCGGGCAGATACTTTGGATGCTGACCCTGAGGAGGCCTCGGATGGGTCTTCTTTGTCGTTCTCCTCGGACCTGGTGAAATTCTTTCACAAGGTGTTCAGGGCACGAAGAGCGTCCAAACACAGGAGGGGCAATAAGTTGTACCTGCTGCCAGAGGAAGCACTGGAGCTGCTCAGAGTACCCAAAGTGGATGTGGCAGTTTCTGCAGTTACTAAACAGACCACCATCCCAGTCACGGGGGCGACGGCCCTGAAGGATTTGCAGGACCGGAAGTTGGAGGTACAGCTTAAGAAGATATTTGAGACCTCGGCCCTGGGAGTGTGGGCAGCCATGTGCAGCAGTTTTGCTCTGCGTGTGAGCCTGCATTGGGTGCAGCACTTACAGGCTGTGGCGTCCCTTTCGGAAGCGGACGCGGCTCAGACGCCTCGCCTGGAGGTGTCAATGGCTTACAGTGTGGGTGCACTGTATAATCTCCTACGCATGGTGGGACAAATTATGGTCTCTGCTGTTTCAGCCCGCAGACTCCTTTGGCTTCGAAATTGGTCGGCGAGTGTCTCCTCCAAGGCTCAGCTGGGTTTCTTGCCATTCAAGGGAAAGCTGCTCTTTGGCCAACAGTTGGAGGACATGATCAAGTCTCTGGGTGAGAATAAGGTCCACAAACTGCCAGAGGACAGGCCCAGGAGCAGGAGCTCTATTCCTCAGATTCCGGGGGAATCTTTTTCGGACCTTACGGTCGTCAGGATCCTTCTCTTGTCAGGCTCCCAGCCATCAGCGTTCCTGGAACCAGTCCTTTTGTGGCCGATGGCCGGCCAGAGATGGAACCTCTCAAGCTCATGGAGGCTCCAAGTCCGCGCAATGAAGTGCGGCTGCTTCACTCCTCCGCCCCAAGGAAAGGGGGAAGGCTCTCCCTCTTTCTGGAAGAGTGGCCAACTTGACCTCCGATCAGTGGGTCCTTAGTATCATCGAACACGGATACGCTTTAGATTTTGCCTAGCCGATCGACGAGCACTACATGGTTTCTCTGTGCTCTTACCACCAAACCGTCGGGCGGTGCAGGATACTCTGCAACGCATGCAGGACTTGGGCGCCATCGTTCCGGTCCCAGTCGGAGAGCTCTGGAGGGGGCGCTACGCCATCTACTTCGTGGTGCCAAAGAAGGAAGGAACCTTCCGGCCCATCCTGGATTTAAAACGGGTCAATCGTGCCCTAAAGGTGCCTCTGTTTTGGATGGAAACTCTGTGCTCGGTTATAGCGTCTGTACGCAAAGAGGGAATTCTTGGGGTCTCTGGACCTGACCGAAGCGTACTTGCACATACCAATTCGACCGGATCATCCAGTTCTGTGCGCTACCGTTCGGACTGGCGACAGCGCCCAGGGTGTTCACCAAGGTCATGGTTGTTGTTGCAGCGGCCCTACGGAAAGAGGGCATTCTGGTGCATCCTTACCTAGACGATTGGCTGATTTGGGCGAAGTCTGAAGTCCTGTGCAGGACAGCAGTTTAGAGGGTTCTACAGCTGCTGACCTCCTTAGGATGGGTGGTCAATCCTGACAAGAGCCATCTGGTCCCATCCCAATCCTTGGAGTTTCTGGGGGCTCGGTTTGACACAGTCCTGGGAAAGGTCTTTCTTACTGAGGAGAGACTTTCCAAACTTCTCAATCAGGTGGAGTCCTTACGGTCCATGCCTCATCCCAGAGCTTGGGATTATTTACAGGTCTTGGGATCGATGGCATCCACTCTCAAACTGGCTCCGTGGGCCTTTGCTCATATGCGCCCTCTTCAGTCAGCCTTGCTCTCCTGATGGAATCCGCTCTCAGCACAATTTTATCACCTCTTACCACTGATTGACGAGGCGCGATCCAGTCTTCTTTGGTGGCTTTGTCCAGATCATTTGCGTCGAGGAGTGGATTTGGAGATACCCTCCTGGATAGTAGTCACCACGGATGCCAGCCTCACGGGGGGAAGGGGCGGTGTGTCTAGGTACAGCAGTGCAAGGCCAATGGACGAAAGCAGCGACCTCATGGTCGATAAATCGGTTGGAGACCAGAGCAGGCCCTCCTTCCTTTGGTGGAGGGGCGTTCAGTGAGGATACTTTCTGACAATGCGACAACAGTGGCTTACATCAATCGTCAGGGAGGGACCAGGAGCCGTCTGGTGGCGACAGAAGCTCAGCTCTTGATCCACTGGGCAGAAAAGAATCTGTACAAGATTGCAGCGTCTCACATTGCCGGGGTGGATAATGTGCAGGCAGACTTTCTCAGCTTCCATCAGTTGGACCTGGGGGAGTGGGAACTCTCCGAGGCCTTTCGTCTCCTGTGCCAGCGCTGGACCAGGCTCGCCATGCCTCATGGTGACGTGCCGCAACACCAAGGCTCCTCGATTCTTCAGTCGTCGGCGGGAGCCAGGGGCAGAAGGAGTGGATGCCCTGGTCCTCCCATGGCTGAAGAACATCCTGTTGTATGTGTTTCCTCCGTGGCCCTTGGTCGGAAAGGTTTTATGCCGCTTCGAGCTTCATCCAGGCAAGGTGGTGCTAGTGGCTCCGGAGTGGCCATGGCGTCCGTGGTTTGCGGATCTTCTGAATCTAGCAGTGGACGGTCCACTTTGGTTTCGGCCGTCTCCCAGTCTTCTGCGTCAGGGTCCCGTGTATTTCGGAGAGGTAGATCGCTTTTGTCTAGCGGCATGGCTTTTGAACGGCAGTGGTTAAGGAGCAAGGGTTACTCTGATGCGGTGGTTGCTACATGTTTGCAGTCCAGGAAGCACTCTACATCCATGGCGTACGTTCGGGTGTGAGGAGTTTTTGAATCCTGGTGTTCAGAATGTGCCGTGCAACCGTCCAGGGCTTCTATTCCAAGTATTCTGGACTTCTTACAGGCGGGATTAGCCAAGGGCTTGGCTTTTAATTCCCTGCGAGTTCAGGTGGCTGCCCTTGGTTGTTTGCATGGCAAAGTGCAGGGGGTGACACTAGCCTCTCATCCGGACGTGGTTTGTTTTCTGAAAGGGGCCAAGCATTTGAGACCTCCAGTCCGTTCCACTTGTCCCTCCTGGAAATTGAATCTAGTTCTCCGCGCCCTTTGTCATGCTCCTTTTGAACCTTTGAAATGAGCGACCTTGAAGGATTTGACGCTGAAGGTCATTTTTCTGGTGGCTATTTCCTTGGCACGGCGTGTTTCCGAGCTTCAGGCTTTGGTCTTGCAGGGAGCCGTTTCTACGAATTTCAGAAATGGGAGTTTCATTACGCACAGTTCCCTCTTTTCTTCCGAAAGTGTTGTCCTCTTTTCATTTAAATCAGACGGTGGAACTCTCTTCCTTCGCGGGACTAGATTCCTCGAATCCTGAGTTGAAAGAGTTATGGAACTGGATGTGAAGAGGGCATTGTTGCGTTACTTGGAGGTTACGAACAGTTTTCACCTTTTGAACCATCTATTCGTGCTGTGGAGTGGTCCCAAGAGGGGGTCACAAGGTGTCAAAAGCGTCTATCGCGCGCTGGTTGAAGGAAGCTATTACGTCAGCGTACATCGTGCAGGGCTGTCTGATCCCGATCGGTCTTAAAGCTCATTCAACCCAATCACATGCGGCCTCCACAAGAGATTTGTAGGACAGCTACCTGGAAGTCTACCCATACTTTTGTGAGGCATTATCGTTTGGATGTCTGGGCTCCAGAGCCTGGTTCCTTCGGGGCCAGTGTGCTCCAAGTGGGACTCTCTCGGTCCCACCCTGATTAGGGAAGCTTTGGTACATCCCAGGAGTCTGGGCTGATCCAGGTATGTACAGGGAAAGGAAAATTGGTTCTTACCTGCTAATTTTCATTCCTGTAGTACCACGGATCAGCCCAGAGTCCCACCCAAGGGAGAATGGAGAGTCCGCTTGACTGGTAGTAGTACTACAAGTTGTTTTAACATGCCCCCCTGTTCAGGGTAAGAGTATGGCGCATTCATTTGTTCAGCAAGTTTGGGGAGAGGTGGTTGTTTATGTAGATGTTATAGTGGAATTTTCTGCTTGGTTACTGTTTAATACTGACAGACTCTAGGTGGCACCTCAGGGGTATACGACAGAGTCCATAAAAACTTCTCTATCTCCTTCTGCTGGAGGGGAGGCAAAACCCAGGAATCTGGGCTGATCCGTGGTACTACAGGAACGAAAATTAGCAGGTAAGAACCAATTTTCCTATCCTTAGCTGTGAGCGAATGAGGGGTAAAGCCTGGGATAAGCACAGAGGATCCTTAGCTGTGGGGAGTGAGGGGTAAAGCCTGGGATAAGCACAGAGGATCCTTAGCTGTGAGGTAATTGAGGGATAAAGCCTGGGATAAGCACAGAAGATCCTTAGCTGTAGGCTCCTGAGGGGTAAAATCTGGGATAGACACAGAGGATCCTTAGCTGTGGGAGGAGTGAGGGGTAAAGCCTGGGATAAGCACAGAGGATCAGCTGTGGGAGGAGTGAGGGGTAAAGCCTGGGATAAGCACAGAGGATCCTTAGCTGTGAGGGGGGAGTGAGGGGTAAAGCCTGGGATAAGCACAGAGGATCCTTAGCTGTGCGGGATTGAGGGGTAAAGCCCGGGATAAGCACAGAGGATCCTTAGCTGGGGGGGGGGGGGGGGGGGAGTGAGGGGTAAAGCCCGGGATAAGCACAGAGGATCCTTAGCTGTGGGGGAGTGAGGGGTAAAGCCTGGGATTGGAGTAAAGCCTGGGATGAGAGTGGAGGTTAAAGCCTGAGATTGAACTGGCTCTGCAGGCACTGAAAAATGTGTCCAAAATACACTCATTAGAGAAGAATTGCACATGCCTGGGTCCCCTCTCAAAAAAATCTGATTTTTCCATGCCTTAGTCTTTACAGATCTATTGTGCTCTTTGTCTCACGGTCTGCAGACAGTTTGTGCTCCCTATGAACTCTTTTCTGTCATCCCTTCTCACTTGCCTTTCCCTCTCTCAGGACCATTGTCTGGTGTCCCCCGCCCACACCTCCCTACTATTGAACTCCATGCCCAGCCCTCCCTCAGGACCGTTGTCAGCTATCTCCCATCCACCCCCTTCTTCACATGGAAGTGTTCTCTGGCATGTCCCCCTCTCCCCCATATATGTAGCTCTCTTTACTACGTCACGATGTTGCTACTTCCTATCAGCTGGGGGATGTGGGCCCACTGCCTCGTGCTGCTGTTTCCTGTTGGGGTGGGGCGGGGGCAGGGGGTTTCTCCTACTTTGCCACCATTGCTTTTTTGTTAATGTGGCCAGAAGGTTTGTTGGCATCACCTCTTTGTTTCCTGCTTTCGCTAGTAGTAAACATGAACTCCCCTGAGGCGAGTAAGTGAGGATGTTATGTAAACATGAACCCAGCATCTCAACATTCAAGAAAAAACTCAAGACGTGGCTGTTCACGCAGGCATTTCCTAACTCCAACATTATTTAATCTCCCATCAATCAACACGCTTCGCTAGTAATAACGTTAATAAATGTTATTTATTCAATGCTATCTATACTTATATATAATTATCTGATCTTCATTTTCCTTCTCACTCCAAGTTATTGATTTCCTTGTTATATGTAACTGCTTTTTCTGCACTATTGTTCAAATTGTAAAGTTTTATTATTATTACACCCCTGTTTCTTGTGAACCAGCATGATGGGACTATCGTCCTGAATGTTGGTATATAAAAAAACTTAAATAAATAAATAAATAAAATATGGAGCAGAAATGGTGGTGCTTATGCTGTCCTGTTCGGGTTTCTCTGTAATGGTGCCTCTTTTTATTATGGAGCTGCTAGTGTGGTGTTGTCCACTCGGAGAGATGTTCTAGATATTACCTGTCCTAGATTTGTCTTGGAGGCAGGAGTGTATAGCAGTTTCTTCCATAAGATGATGTCTTTGTGGGTCACTGTCCTTCTTTCCACAGAACCAGTTGAAAATGGCACGTTTCACCATTGTAGATGGGAAATCTGGTAAGGGGATCAGCTTCAAGGATGTGGCTGGGATGCACGAAGCCAAAATTGAGGTGAAAGAATTTGTGGATTACCTGAAGGTAAACATCACTAAAAACTTTGGTGCTAAGGGACAGGGAAATACAGTGCGAGTGCGGCAAGAAATGGGTTCACCATGAACCATTGTAGTTTCTGTCGCAGATGATGTAGACGTTTCAGCCTCTGGCGTATTCCCTTTCTTCTTCTGCCTTTGTCATCTTGAGAGTGACTTGGGAGTTGGAAGAGAATGGGCCACAGTGTTCAGGGTACCCCCCCTTAATGTGTTCCACAGATCTTTGGATGATCTGGGGATCAGATTGCCTGGACATTAGAAGAACACAGCAAATCAAGAAATGGAGAAGATAAGCTGAACACACAGTTGTAAATAATCATATAAGCACAGTGTAACGCTAAAGATGTAAGGATCCTTAAAGTTCAATCGAAAAGTTCAATCAATAAGGTCGTTGCCAAGCAAGTTCTTCTTTTATTGTGAGGGATATAAGGGTGAAGCAGATTTCGGTCCCATGTTGAGCCACATAGACTGTTGCCAACACCTAAAATCATAGTGCGGTAGCATCAGAAAGAGAACTTTCTCATTTCTTGGCCTGAGTTATTGCCCCATAGATGAAGGGAAGACAGCCAGTACAGTCCCTTGTATCTTCCATCAAGTAATCACATCTCATCTGTCTAAAGCTTTATCCTCTTGTGCTTACAGAGCCCAGAGCGCTATCTTCAGCTGGGTGCCAAAGTCCCAAAAGGAGCACTATTACTGGGACCACCAGGCTGTGGAAAGACTTTATTAGCCAAGGCAGTGGCTACGGAAGCTCAAGTTCCGTTCTTGGCCATGGCTGGCTCAGAATTTGTGGAGGTGATAGGCGGTACGTACGTCTTTACTCTCCTGCTCTATCCCAGTCTGCAAACAGAAGAAAAAATGGAGAGAAAGCAATGGTACAGCAGATGTCTGTCTGTCTGTCTGTCTGTTTGCATTACATTATTTGTCTGTAATAGCACATATGATACTTTCCATCAGTGAGATTAAGGGGCCCCACAGTTCCATCCCAGATTAACTCCTCTCCTTTTACAGGTCTTGGAGCTGCAAGGGTCAGAAGCCTCTTCAAAGAAGCCCGAGCTCGGGCCCCGTGTATTGTCTACATCGATGAGATTGACGCTGTGGGCAAGAAACGGTCCACAAACATAACCGGCTTCTCTAATACTGAGGAGGAACAGACACTGAATCAGCTGCTGGTAGAAATGGATGGTACGTATACCTCTATGGAGCCACGCCTGGTCTCTGGCTGTGCTGCACACGGCGATGGCTTCACGCTGCCACGCCTGGTCTCTGACTGTGCTGCACATGACAATCACTGCCTGCTGCCACACCTGGTCTGTGGCTGTGCCGCACATGTCAGTCACTGCACGCTGCACACCTGTCTCTGGCTGTACTGCACACAGTGATGTCTGTACTCTGCCATGCCTTTTCTCTGGCTGTGCTACTCGCAGCGATGGCTTCAAGTGGTCATGCCTGGTCTCTGGCTGTGCAACATGTGGCGACGGCTGCACTCTGACACATGGCAAATCCTGCATTGGAATTTGTGCTCTGCAGAGCCAGGGTTGAGATAACGAGGCCACAGATACAGTGCATCTCTCTGTCCTGCCCTGGCTTTATTTTACAGCTATTTCTTCCCCTAGTATGGAGAAACGGGGTGGCAGCCTTCCTACAGTGAGACTAGTTGATGTGATCCTTTTTTTATAACTTTTGTTTATTTGAGTCACATTGATCTTACAGAAAAAATACTAAGAACAATAAAACCTGTATGCAACATAGACAGAACCATTATATACTAAGCCAAGTTACTCACATATGCTCAACTTAACCTTTTTCAATTTTCTCTCCCCCCATACATACTCAGAACTATACCGCCACACACTCATCTCTCACACCAATGCTCACAGTCACATGTGCGCTTCCATCCAACTCCATAAACAAGTTAGTCTTATGTAATCTCAACCACTGATGATAACTTTGATTTTACTGCCTGTCGAGGATTAATAATGCCTGATGTTTTCCGCATTTCATAGAGGGCAGTATGTACCATTAACCGTGCCCAAGCATTAAACTCAGGCGTATCAGCCCCTTTCCATGCTAATAGAATACCTTTTTATGCCCACAGAACAGCTATAATCAGAAACTTCAACCCTCCACTTTGCAGTTTCACTCCATTATTGGATAAATGTAAATACAGAAGTTTCCCTGTTCAGTTAATGTTACGGTTCAAGATTTTTTCGATAGAGCTACATGCTTTTTCCCAGAATTCTTTCAACTTGCTACAACCAGTGAACAAATGACCCAGTGAGCCACTCTCAATCCCATGTTTTAGGCAAGTATCAGTGTCCCAAAGTTTCATTTTCACTCCCTGCACTCTAGTGATATAGCTCCAGTGAATGAGTTTGACCTGATTTCTCTTAAATTTACAGCAGGTAAAGGTTTATATATCAGTGAGAATGCTTGTGATACATCCTTATCCTCCATTTGCATGCCAAGATCATTACTCCATTTGGCAGCTAGCTAGCCAAGTACGGCATTTTTATACATTTATAGATAGAAGAAACACATACGGCTGTTTTATTACATTTTTTGATACAATTCCCAAATTTATCTTCCTCCTCAGAAAAAACAAGGTACCCCTCCCCCCCTTGTCCTTTACAAAGACTTAAACAATATTGCTTAGTTTGCAGATATGCAAAATAATGACTATTGGGTACCTCCCAGATTTCCTACAAGTCCTGAATTGAGAACAGCTTGAATGTCTGAGTCAATCAGCTGCCCCACGCTATATAAGCCCCAATCCCTCCACTCAAAAAAGACCCGGGAACTCAGTCCCACTGGGAATTCTCTATTTCCTGTCAGCGACGACAAGGGTGATATCTTCACTGGCTTGCCCTGCAAACCACGCCACCACTTCCACACCCTCTGAAATGCCCCACAACACACAGAAACACTGGACCCACTAGCTGCCAATTCTCCAGGCTCATGCAGTATATTAACAGGGTCATATGGCGCATATTCCTCTTTCCACAAACCCTCTGGGCCAAACTTAGAACTTTGGGTCATCCAGTCCTGAACTTACCAAAGTAAAGATGCAACATTGCTCAGTGACGGGGGTGAGAAAGGAAGCGTGCATGGCTCGATTTCAGGAGCCGGGGCTGGGCCAGTGCTGGCAGTAGCGTCAGAGTTTTTTTTTTTTCTGCTCGGGGGCCATGGGCTGCGACGCGCTTCATGGCGCCTCCTGCAGAGCACAATAAAGTTTGTCAGGCCTACGCTCTGAGGTGATTGCGCCTTAGTGGAGCCCTGCTATGTGCTGGTGGTGCCTCTGGAGGTGAAGGGGCCTCGGCAGGGTCAGGTATCACAAGCCCCCCTTTTCCTTCTCCCACTCTCAATGTTTGATAGCTGACCCTGGCTCTTTTATTATTCCATATAAAAGATGTGATCAAAAAGTTTGAAACCTATTTATGTCCCTTTGCTTAATCCACATTGATAACATCTGGATGTAGTATGATATCTTTGGCATAACAGCCATTTTAACCACTGCACACCTACCCAGTAATGACAAGGTCAGGTGCCTCCATTTTTTTCAGAAGTGTGCCTATGCCATCTGGCCCACGCCCAGTATTTAATCTATATGGGGTCTTTTCAGAGCGCACCAAAGTAATCCCTAGATATTTCAATTCTCTATCAGCCCAAGCAAAGGCAAACGTTTCCACCAACTCGTTCTGCAGAGAGAGCTCTAATGGAAATGCATGTGATTTAGTATAATTAATCATAAGCCCAGAAAAGAGGCCAAACAATTCTATAACTTCCATAATTTGGCACAGACTGCACTCTGGATTTCTCTCAAAAAGCATGTCATCACAAACATGCTCATTTTGACTAGTTTTTTCCCAACCTGGATGCCTTCAAAAACCGTCATGTGCCTTAACTTAAGCTCTAAGGAAATCACAAATAATAGAAGGGACAACGGGCACCCCTGTCTCGTGCCCCTATTCACTCTAAACTCATTGGACAAAGCTCCATTCACTAGTATCTACTCCATGGGTGCATTATAAAGAAGTTTTTTTTTTTTTTAATTCTTTATTTATTGCTTTAACAAATAAGTACAACAAATAAAAATTACACTTAGTAATATTATAATGACCAACTCTTTTCACAATCATTTATCCAAGGAAAAATCAACATAAATATCCACTCTTTACTAGATAGTCATTATTTCTTAATAAGGTAAAACAAAGTGATAATCTTCCATTTTAAGCGGTTCAAATCCAAATAATTATATTAGGCAAATTTGCATTATATATGACCTTTTCTTTCTCTTTTTCCATATCCTGGATCTATGCGGCAAGAAGACCCCTGAGATCTTCCAGATCTGTAAATATATAGTTCTTTCCATCTAATTTGACAAAGCATCGACTTGGATACCTTAATATATAGTAACCTCCGTTATCTAGTACATCCTTCCTTAGAAGCAAGAATTTTTTCCTTTGCAATTGCGTGGATTTTACAAAGTCTGGAAAAATCCAGACTCTGCCAATAAAAGGTTTTTAACCGATTGCGGAAGAAAAACTTCATTATATTATCTCTATCGGTGATAAAAGCACATTGAATCAATAAGGTCCCTCTTGTTTTAACTTCTACCTCTTCTTGAGACTTTTGCAGTAAGTCAGATATATCTATAGAACTATCTTTAATTGATTTTAAATATAACGGGAAGACATTTATCAGGAATGCTCAAAATTTGCATTAGATAATTTCTAAATAATTCTATAGGATTCAGCTTTTTAATGATTGGAAAATTATTTACTCTTAAATTTAAAGATCTTATAGAATTTTCCAAATCTTCCATCGTTCTATGTACTTCCACTTCTACATTTATTTGATGATTTTGAATTTTTTCAACTTGTAAAACTCTTTTATCCCAGGACAAGCAGGATGCTAGTCCTCACATATGGGTGACATCAGTAATGGAGCATAGCTCCATTACTGATGTCACCCATATGTGAGGACTACATCCTGCTGTCCTGGGATAACACCTATTACAAGGTAAGCAATTTTGCTTTATCTAATTCAATCAATTCTTTTTTTTGGTCTTCCAGCTTTACAGAATTTTGTACAGAGGTATTAGTAGTTCTCATTACTGCTTCAGTTAACTTATTAATTGAACAATCCATTTTAACCAAAAAGTTCCAATCGTTTTCCAATGTTACATTTACTGGTTTCAAAAACAAACTATCTGGCTTAATAACAATTTCAATATCTTGATGACTCTCTTTAACAACATTTTTTGACTTTGGAGTACTAGTATCTTTAGGAGGAATACTAGATTTTTCCAAGGTACACATTTGGGAATAATCTTGCTTTGTTTGCTCAATTGGATCTAAGTTCTCAACTTGATCCAGCATATTATTCATATCCAAAGTTCTCAGGTTTCCTTCTCGCTCTTCCCATGGTTTCTCTAGGGTTAAACCCCCTACTATTCCAGGTGGTGGTACTTCCGGTGCCCCAGGGCTTAATGATGTTTCCTCGACCTGAGAAAAGAATTCTGCTCTAATGCTTCTCTCACAGCGGTCTGCCCTATTGGGGAATCAGGTAGGGTCAACCATTCCGATACAGTCCTCTGACCTGTTTCTGCTATTGTCACACCAATTGGAAGCCTTAACTTTGCCTTCCTTTTAGTGTGTGGCATTACGTCAAAAGGAAAACAAAAATAAAGAGGACAATTCTGGCCGAGGATCGTATCAAATGTAATAATGCAAATAATTTGTTATTCGAAGTTATCACTTTAGAAGGCTTAAAGGAGAGAGAGAGAGAACATAAGTTTAAGTCCTACCTGAGGTATAGCTCACTTATAAAGTTCACTATATTAAGGACCCATAGGTTTTCCTGGCGAATCTGGCTGAAGCCCGGCAAAGCTCAGCTTAGCCACGCGCCGCAAGATATTCAAATATATAATAGTCCTTCTTCCAGTCCCGGCCTCAGACACGCCCCTCCGGTGTTGACAGTTGCAAGCTGGTGATGTTAAGCTGTTGGGGCAAAATAAGCTTACCCCCGGATATCTCAGCTGCAGCAAGGTAAATTTCACCTCCTTCTCCTCTCAGCCTCCTATAAAGAAGTTTAACTCACTCCAAAAAACCTGGACCAAAATTATATTTAGTCAGAACCCAGAATACATTAAGGTCACTCTAGCCTGTCGAACGCTTTTTCAGCATCCAGGCTAAGCAACATGCCCTACCTGGCCGCCTCTGCTGTCAAACAAAAAACATAGCAGACAGCACCGTCATCAAATTTATAGATGATAACCTACCCTTAATAAACCCCTTTTGATCTAATAATATCAATCCCTGCATTACCCCGTTTAGTCTCTGTGCAAGTATAGCTGCCAGTATTTTAATGTCCTGATTTAAGAGCATGATTGGTCTATATGATTCAGGATAACAACCATCTTTGCCAGGCTTGGGAAGCAATACTATAATGGCCACATTATGCCCTTTTTCAAATTCGCCATGATTACTTACCCGGTGCAACATGATTTTGAGAGGCAACACAACTAAATCCCCCAAGAGTTTGTAGAATTCCGGGCCTTGCAGTATAGATGGCATTACCCCCCTGTGAGATTACATCGTTTTGCTTCCTCTGTATCTGACCGTTGTTGGAGAGGCTGTGGGATGACCGGAACCTATTACCACGTATAGTGGCAGTGTCCTCATCTCACCCAATATTGGCCTGTGACTACAACCTGGATTTCCAGTATTCTTCCAGTCACGATACATGTGCAACCATGGCATGCTTTATTGAATTTCCCTATAACAGAGTTGAATAAAGACCAACAACGATTTGTCCAGCAGATCTTTATTGCTGCTCGTTCAGAGCTTGCTATGTTTTGGAACAAAAGTCTCCTTCCTAGTCTAGCTCGAGTACAATCTAGATTCCATAATTACTATCAATTGGGTCGGCTTACAGCCGTACATCATAATCGTCTTGGTGCATTCCATAACATTTGGGGCCCATATAGCCGATGGCTAGAGACGCTTCAGCAACACTAATTATGGGCGTAAGTCTTACCTCACCTTTTGCCTTCGTTGCACCTGCTTGAGAGAACAAATTAGTTAATGCTTCTAGTTACTGTTCTCGTTTACTTACCTATGAGAGAGATTTTCTTCGTCTCAGCGTACTGAAATGGTTCAGCTTGATTTTCTTCTTATTGTTATTATTTAATTATTACCCTGTATTATTTGTTAACTACCTTCGATATAACTTATTAGTTTCATACTGTTGCTTAGCCTCGTTGCCAGGGTGCGTGGGAGGAAAGGGAATTTATTGTAAAAACTTGACTGCTGGTCATTTTCTCATGTTATCCATTTACTTCATTGTACATGCTATATGTGTTGTGTTTCAATCTTTATGCTGTCGTTTTGTGAATGGCTTTCGAGTCAATAAAAATCCTTAAACACAAAAAAAAAAATAGAATTCCGGGCCCATTCCATGTGAGCCTAGGGCCTTTGCCAGCTTAAGTTGAGAAAGCTCATTCTTAATTTCTGAATCGGTAATGGGGGGCGTCAAGGAGAACTTTGTTCTTCTGCCAACTGAGGTACCGGCAGCTGTTGAAAAAAATTATCCCTTTTCAAATCAAAACTAGGACTTGCTTCATAAATGTTTCTATAAAATATTCAAGGATCACGTGATGTGGTGGGCTTGGTAGGGTGTTCTCCGACGAGCTCCGGCTGCCCTCCATTGGCAAAATCCCTTACCATCACGAATATCCTGCGTTCTTTTTGGCGCTATAGCTTTTCCTTGGTGTGCTGGACCCAAACGCCATAGTAGCAGTGGACTTCGCGGCGTCACATGGCTACCCGATCGATTTGCAAGGAGAAAGAAAAGCTGAAGGCCCCTGACGCCAAAATGGCTGCTGCAGCTATCGTGGAGGGGATGTCAGATGGCGAATATCCCTGGAGGAAAATATTTCTCATGCTGTGGTGTCAGCTCTGGACATACAACTACATCCAACTATCAGAGCAAATAGCCGATGTTCGGGCCTCCCTCACCGAATTTCATGCCTGCGCCGAGCAACTTGAGGGCCGGGTGGGTCTTGCGGAAGATGATATCGGGGCTCTGGAAAGGTGGGTCAATGAACTAATAAAGCAAGCAAAGGTGAGCAAGGAAAAACTTGACGACCTCAAAAATCGATCGCTTTGCAACAACTTGCCCTTCGTTGGATTCCCGGAGGCTTTACCTGATATCGACTTACCTCGAGTGCTGGAGGCCTGGCTACTCAGTATTGTACCATCCCTTGCCTCCATGTCGGGGGGTTTATTTGAAAGAGCGCATTGGCTAGGCCGCAAAAACGAGGGGGAGATGGCGTGCAGACCCAGGGTGATCATTACCCTCTTTCTACATTTTGCACATCGATCTCTAGTTCTTCAACATTACAGGAAAGCCCGCGAATTCTTTTATGACTCGCATCGCATAATGGTTTTTCAAGATTTTTCCCTGAGAGTGACTCTGCAGAGGAAAGCCTTTAACGACGTTTGTTCGGAGCTTGTCAACAAGCAAATCCGCTTAGCACTTCTGTTCCCTGCAAAGCTCAAGATTATTTACGGGTCAAGTTAAAATATTTGATTCAGCAGCAGAAGCTCATGCGTATGTCCAGAATCTCCCAGGACCGGCTCATCCACCTGCGACGTGACTGCGCTGGCTGCTCTGCCCGTGGAGTAATTACTTGCATGACATTTGAACTTCTTTTTTCTTTTGTGGCTTCTATTTTTCAAGTTCTACTGCCAAGGTTTTGTGACTGGTCTTACGTGCTTCTGGCGGTGGTTTTTCTTGCAATAGCAAACGAGCGCAACACCCGAGTTTATGTTTAAGATTTCATGGACAGAATGTTTCTCATCTACATTGGATACTGTTTAATATGTCTTGTTCTGACTTTGTTTCAAATTTTTTACTAACTCTCTTCGGACTCTTTTGCCGTACCACATACATTGTTGGGTTGTCTATTTTCAGGGGATTTCTGCTTCTCTACGTTGAGTTGCTGGGGTGGCAGCCGAGCACATGGTTTCATCTACGTGCTCTTTATCCCTACTCTGGGATATTAAATCTTATGTGGGACGAGGGAAGGTGGAAACTTATAAAGGTAGAGACCTGTGCATGATAGGTCTCCTATTGGTTTTCACCTTTTGGGAAATAGGGGGGAGGGTCGGGAGGGAAGGTTGTAGAGAACCTCTGTAGCAATTTTTTCATAATGTGGTTGGTGTTATCATTGTTTTTATTGTTAATCTGTCGCCATCTTGCGCAGATGGACCAAATGTATTCCATGTGGGAGTTTGACATAGATCATTTTCTTTGTGGAAATAATGGTCTGTGGCCTCTGACACTTCTTTTTTTGTCATCTGTTATGGCCTTAGACATGGTAACGTGGAATGTAGCGGGCCTGTGTACGCCCATAAAAAGGGAAAACGTTTTTGTCTGCTTAACCAGACTCCGTGCCAAAATCATATTTCTACAGGAAACACACATGCTCCCAAATGAAGTTCTTAATCTGCAGAAGAAATGGAAGTTGCAATTCTATTATGCTATGGGGACCTTGAAAAGTAGGGGGGTCACCATACTGATTCATCAATCCACTCCCTTTAAAATGCAGGAGAATCTGGAGGACCCACAGGATCGTTATGTCATGGTAAAAGGTACTCTAATGGGCTCACCGTTGCTCCTTGCTTCTATTTATGCCCCTAATTCTTATGATTACACATTTTACACTACCCTACTTTCCAATCTTGTCAAATTTAGGTGACTGTCCTATGATTATTGGGGCTCTGGGGATCAACATCTCATCAACTTTGGAACAAAACTTTAACCAGCCAGGGTCATAAGTTGCAATGACTATACCAAGAGCGCTGCAAGCCATTCATACTCCTCATTCCTCGGTTACTCCCTTCAGTAATTCTTTGGCCTCTTCTTTGGTTGTCAAAAATTTAAATTTGCCTCTGTGATGCACACTAATGCATGCAGGAAATTGCAACGAAAACTTTATGCCTTGTTTGAACATTTGGGAACAAAGCAGCGTCATCTCCTTCCTCACAGCAAGAGCCGTATTGGAGAAATCCAGGAACAATAGCAGTTTCTGGTTCTCATATCTCAGTTCCTGTTTTTTCCTCTTACATTTTCATCTTATCTGTGAAATTCAGGAGCTTCGCATTTATCTGTCTTGGTCTTTGTTCAGTCCCAGCCTGCAGGCCCAACTGAAGTGTAGTTCATCTAAAATCGGGCACCTCTGTGTTTCCACCCCAAGCAACTCCAGAAGGCCTTGTTTATATCAGCTCAAAAGCGCCTTTCCCTAAAGAGTAGAAAATGGAGAGGACAATAAAAACAGCTCGTTTCTCTCAAGTAAGAGAGAGAACAATATTGTTAGCAAGTGCAAATTTATGGAATGCATTACAGACAGAAACCAGATTACAACAAAACACAAAAATCTTCAAAAAATAAATCAAAACTTGGTTATTCAGGAAGGCATTTAATGAAGGTCAATAGTATTTTTAACATTTTATATTTAACACTATTCATTTCTACTTTTATATTTTATGATTTAATGATTTTATTAACACACTAATTCTATTCATGCTTGCGAGTAATGACATTTTATTTACTATTTTCAGTGCTCTTATTATGATTTTATAGGTTAAGATAATTATGTAATAGTTGTATTAATATTTTATTTCTGATAATTTATTGTTTTAGGAACTGACCATGTATTAGAATCTATGATATCGTTTTAAACCGTTATGATGTAACCCACCGAATGATGGTATACAAAAACTTGTAAATAAATAAAATAAGTTGGCTGCAAGTCGCTAGACGCCCTATTGCTGTGCTCCTCCTCGTTCGTTGTTTCCTGCTTTGCCTTCTTTATGGCTCCGAAAAGGAAGGGGAGAGTTAGGGTTTTCCCCACCAAACCCTCCTTACCTCCTGGCCAGCAGTCTATTGCCTTTGCGTCTAATGCGGACCCCCTGCAATCTCCTGGTGGTGTGCTCCCCGTTGCAGCATTCGACAAGGGAACATCTGTGCTTCCAGGGGATGAGGTGGCAGACAGACGCACGCTCACTGATGACGCTGTTAGAGCGCTGGCAAGTGATTCTCTGCCTGCGTTTATGCGGGTGGGAGCTGAAGATGCCATTTTGTCTACTGCTTCATCTTTGCTTGTCTCGGTCGATACTGCAGCTACTCCGTCTTTTCCTGTTTGCCCTCTGAAGAGGACAGGTTTCTCCTTCAGTGGCTTTGGTTTCTTTGGCGGTTCCACAGCTGCAGGTTTCTTTCCAGATGCAAGCCAAGCCAACAGTTATAACTTTGGAATGTCTCTGTGAACTTTTGGAGAACTTTTCCAAGATTTTGTCCATCTCTGTTTCCAAAGTGGATTTGGTAGTTTCTAAACTGGATCTCATGGTTGCACAGCATGATTATCTCTATTCAAGAGTACTCCAGGCAACTTGTTGCTGTTCAACAAGATATCAGGAAGATTCATGCAGTTCAATCATCCTCCATACGGGACATTGGTGCTTTATCTCGTAGGTTGGAATTGATAGAATTTTGAATTTCCCCAAGGTTTTGGGTAAACTTCCGTCTGTTACCTAGAACTTGATGAAAATAGTTCTTTAAGATATTCCAGCTGAAGAATCTCTTCCTATAAATAAGCTAACTTTTCTCCCGTCTTCTTCTTCTGTGAATCCCTTAGCTGGGAATCAATTTCTCTCTTTGAACCTTACAGAATTTCTTGAATAATCTGGTCAGGAAATAATTGACAAGAGCTTCTTTGCTCGTGTCTTTTATATTCAAATTGGATCTTTCTAAAGTAATGTCTCTGTATTTTCGGAATCTTAATTCTCCTTTTTATGGGCAAAATCTGTATATTTTTCCTGATAGTTCTAGGTTTACCCAGCAAAGGAGGAAGGGTTTTTTAGCTCTCAGGAAGGATATTCTTGATTTAGGAACTTCTTTTGTGTTTTGTTACCCATGTAAATGCTTTGTTCCCTGTATGTACCAGGATCAGTTCAGACAGTGGGTTGAGCCTCCTGTCCAGCAGATGGAGACAGAGAAAAACTCAAAGGGTATCCTATATCAGGACAGTGCTCCCCCTCTGTCCCTTCAGTATTTCTCTGTCTCTAGCAGATGCAGATAGTTGAACCTGTGGTTCCTTTTCTTTACAGCAGTTTCTTGGATTCCGAAAGTTCCTTCTTTCCTTACTTATTAAGGATCAAGCAAGTATTTATTGATTTCAACCTTTTTTTTAAAAAAAGAAGACTTTATTCAGCAGGAACAGCAAATTCCTGTCTCCTCGCTCTTATTAGGGTTTAGGGGGGACCCTGTCCCCTTGATTCCTTCAGCCTAGGACCCTTTCCCAATAGCCCATTGCCTGGCTCAGGGGTGATACTGGTGGTCCAGTCCCTCCCCCGCTGAGACCCCTGAGAGCCATACCTCCGGTCTCTGGCTGACAGAGAGGTTTATTCCTCTGTTTCTTTAAGCTGCTTAAAAAAAAAATAAATGTTTAAACAAGACCATTTTACTTTCTCAGTACCTTGGACAAGGACAAGCAGTTTGAGGGAAGGAGCGGGGAGCAGAGCTATTTTTACAGGGGATCCTTGCTGTTTTTTCCCGCAGCAGCCCCTCCTTCCCCCCCCCCCCCCCTTCAGGATGCCAAGGTCTCCATTTTTTGTTGCTCGTGGAGAGCCTGCCTCGTAGCTCTCCCGTGAGGGAGTTTGCTCGAGTTGTTTACCCAGCAGGGAAGGGCCCTCATCTGTGCAGAAGAAATCAGCTGTTCGAGTCAGAGCTGGCAAGTGCGCTGCCAGGCCAGCCCCGTTCGCGAAAACCGCGGGAACGGTGGCCATTATGTCTGCGGATACCAAGCCTGTTTCCTCACCAGAGGGGGGAAGGGATTTGGAAAATCCTCATCTCCCTCCCCCGATTTAAGCCCCGTGGATCCTTCTGATGTGGTCCCTGACCCCCTCCTTCAAGGTCAGGAAAAGCCCCCACTCATTTCTCCATGGATTTTGTACTTTTGCTACATAAGGCTTATGTGGCCAGCTTCCTGCAGCAGGAGGAACCCTCCACAGACCCCCCTCCTGTGAAGCTCCTACGGGCCCTCCACCTGCCAAAGTGCCTCGGGTATCTGCAGACCAGGGTTCCCAGCCTCCTGCCTCCCAAGGGACCACTCGGATTCGGACAATACCTGGGGAGCAAAGCCCGCCGGATCCTCCTACCCCACTCCCTCAGATTCCAGACTCTGATCCGGATGCTGATGCTCTCACTCAGAATCCGCCGGTCGAGGGGGATGACCCACGGGTCTTACGCTTGTTCCAACTGGAGGAGCTGGACCCACTTATATCTTTTGTTTTGGCCGAGCTGGGCATAGATGCTCCTCCGGAGGAAACACAGACTACCCCGAGTTCCAGTAATGTAGACCCTGCCCTGGCAGGTTTGAGAGCCCCCTCCACGTACCTTCCCTTTTCATCCTATGCTAATGCAATTACTACTCCGAGAGTGGGAAGCTCCTGAATCCGGCTTTCGGGTCGGCAAAGCAATGGACAAGCTCTATCCCCTCCCGGACCAGTGCCTAGAGATGTTCAAGGTCCCTAAGGTGGATGTTTCGGTATCTGCTGTAACAAAGAGAACCACCATTCTGGTGGTCGGAGCGACAACTTTGAAGGACCTTCAGGATCGGAAGTTGGAGGTTCATCTCGAGGATTTTTGAAGTCTTAGCTCTCGGCGTTCGGGCGACAGTCTGTAGCAGTCTCATGCAGCAGGCAAGCCTCAGGTGGGTTCAACAACTACTCAGCACCTAGGACCTCCCGTCTGCAGAGGCGGAACAGACGGAGCGACTGGAAGCCGCGGTTTCATATGGGACTGATGCCCTCTGTGATCTTCTCAGGGTGCAGACCAAAGCCATGGTGTCAGCGGTGTCGGCCAAATGACTCCTCTGGCTGCAAAATTGGGCAGCAGACTCCTTTTCTAAATCGCAGTTGGGTACTCTCCCTTTTAAGGGTAAGTTGCTTTTTGGGGAGGACCTGGAACAGCTTATTAAATCTTTGGGCGACAACAAGATTCATAAGCTGCCTGAGGACCGCCCTAAACAGTCCAAATCTTTTTTTTTCCTTCTCGCTCTCGTTTCCGTGGGCAGCGCAGATACAACAAGCCGCGGGGGGGGGGGCCTCTCAAAGAAATACCTCCACTAGATCTCAATCATGGTCTCATTCCTTTTGTGGACGACGCCATTCCAGGATGGTCACCCTCAAGGATCAGCCACAAAGTCCTCCCAATGAGATTAGGCCGGCCCATTCCTCCGTTCCCAACTTAGGTGGACGTCTGTCCCTATTTCACGAGGAATGGGTCAAAATTACTTCGGATCAGTGGGTCCTCGAGGTAATCGAAAGAGGCTATGCTTTAGAATTTGCTTGGGATCTCCCGGACCGCTACTTAATCTCTCCCTGTGGGAGTTGGAAATGTCCAGCGGTGTGCCAGACTCTAGACAGGCTTCAATAGCTTGGTGCCATAGTCCCAGTCCCCCTGGAGGAACAGGGGTCCGGCTAGTATTCCATCTACTTCGTTGTCCCCAAAAAGGAAGGCTCCTTTCGACCAATCCTAGACCTCAAGAGAGTCAACAAGGCACTCAAGGTTCCCCATTTTTGGATGGAGACCCTGAGGGCAGTCATAGCGGCAGTTTGCTCAGGCGAATTCCTTCTTCTCTTGACTTGACGGAGGCCTACCTTCACATCCCGATCCACCAGGAACACCAGAAGTATCTTCGTTTAAACATCCTGGGGCGGCACTAACAGTTTTGGGTGCTCCCATTCGGTCTTGCCACCGCTCCTCGCACATTCACCAAAGTCATGGTGGTAGTGGCAACCTTCCTTTGCCGGGAGGGAGTCCTAGTCCATCCTTACCTGGATGAATGGCTCATTAGGGCAAAATAGGAGTAGCTCTGTGCAATAGTGTCAACAGGGTCTTGTCGGTCCTCACCTCCCTCGGGTGGATAGTCAACTTCTCCAAGAGCAGCCTCAAGCCCTCTTAGGTCCTGGAATTCCTAGGAGCATGCTTCGACACCCATGTGGGCAAAGTTTTGCTGCCCAAGGCCTGGGCGCTCAAGCTCATGGATCAAGTGCAACATCTGTTATCTCTCTCAGTGCCCATGGCCTGGGACTATCTCCAGGTCCTGGGCTCTATGGCTTCAACTATAGATTTGGTTCCTTGGGCTTTTGCGCATATGCATCCTTTACAGAAAGCTTTGCTATCCCGCTGGAATCCGGTCTTGGAGAAGTTTGACACAACTCTACTGCTCTCAGACTCTACCCATCGCCAGCATGCAGTGGTGGCTCTCGCTCGCTCACCTGTTGAAGGGGATGCCCCTAAAGCCACCCCAATGGATTATTGTCACGATGATGCCAGCCTCTGTAGCTGGGGAGCGGTGTGTGTCAGAATCAGGCTACCCAGGGACAATGGTCCCCAGTCCAATCCCAGTGGCACATCAATCGTCTGGAGGCCTGAGCGGTTCTGTCTTGCACTCAAGACTTTCCTACCCTGGTCCTTTGCCAAAGCTGTGCGAGTCCTCTCCGACAATGCCACCACATTAGCTTACATCAGTCGCCAGGGGGGCACCAGGTGTTGTCTGGTGGCCCTGGAAGCCAGCAAGCTGCTCTCCTGGGCGGAACACCATCTGGATCGACTGGCAGCCTCCCACATTGCAGGGAAGTAGAATATTCAAGCCGACTTCCTCAGTCGTCAACATCTAGACCCCGGAGAGTGGGAGTTGTCCGAAGAGGCGATGGATCTTATCGTGCACAAGTGGGGAGCTCCCCACTTAGACCTGATGGCCACCCTGAGGAATGCGAAGGCTCCCAGTTTCTTCAGTCGCAGAAGGGAGCACTGCTCGGAAGGAGTGGATGCCCTAGTCCTACCCTGGCCTCGCGGCGTCCTCTACGTGTTCCCACCCTGGTCTCTGGTGGGAAAGGTACTCAGAAGGATAGAACTTCACATGGGGCCGGTCATTCTCGTGGCACCAGAATGGCCCCGGAGACCATGGTTCGCGGATCTGGTGAACCTTGCAACAGACGGACCTCTTCACCTCGGTCACCTACCAAACCTACTGCGGCAAGGTCCCGTATTTTTCGATCAGGCGGATCGCTTTTGTCTAGCGGCCTGGCTTTTGAGCGGCGGCGACTGAGGAAGAAGGGTTATAAGGAGGAAGTTATATCCACTCTGTTGCATGCACACAAGACTTCTACCTCTCTCGCTTACATTCGTGTATGGAGAGTGTTTGAGAATATGTGTGCCGACTCCAGAGTACCGGCACGCAAGGCCCTGGTGTCCCAGATCCTCTCCTTCCTACAAAATGGCCTCTCCAAAGGTTTGTCTTTCAATTCCTTGCGAGTACAGGTTTCCGCTTTCGGTTCCCTCTTAGGGCGGGTCGATTGGTTAAGCGGTGGCAGCCCATCCGGATGTCATTTGATTCCTCAAAGGGGCCAAGCATTTGAACCCGCCTGTCCGGGCTACTTGTCTGTCGTGGAGCCTTAATTTGGTACTTTGAGTTCTTTGCAAGACGCCCTTCGAACGCCTCTGGCAGGCGACGCTTAAGGACCTGACTCTCAAGACAGTATTTCTAGTCTCTATTTTCTCGGCCAGGAGTGTGTCCGAGCTCCAAGCCTTGTGTTGTAGGGAGCCTTTTCTTCGCTTTTCTGATTCAGGTGTTTCCCTTAAAACAGTACCATCCTTTTTACCAAAGGTTGTGACCTCCTTTCACGTAAATCAGTCAGTGGAGCTTCCTGCTTTTTCTCCAAAAGACATTGCGAGCACGCCTGGCGGTGACCTATGGTGTCTTGATATAAAAAGAGTACTACTGCAATACTTACAGGTTAGAAACGAGTTTCAAATCTCTGATCATCTCTTTGTCTTCTGGAATGGCCCAAATAGGGGAAACAAGGCTTCTAAATCTGCCATCACTCGATGGCTAAAGGAGGCGATTGCGTCGGCATATATTTGTAGGGGCTGGATGGTTCTGGAAGGCTTAAAGGCTCATTCTTTGTGTTCATAGGCTACCTCTTGGGCGAAGAGCCAGTTGGGTCTCTCCTCAAGAGATATGCAGAGCAGCTACTTGGAAATCTCTGCAATACCTTTGCTCGTCATTATCGCCTCGATGTACAGGCACCAGTTTTTGGTTCCTTTGGCAGACAGGTTGTTTCGAGTGGGACTGTCTCGGTCCCACCCTACTTAGGGAAGCTTTGTACATCCCACTGTCTGGACTGATCCGGGTACGTACAGGAAAGGAATATTGGTTCTTAACTGCTAATTTCGTTCCTGTAGTACCACGGATCAGTCCAGATGCCCGCCCTGGCTGCATTCTAATTCTCATATGACCGCTCAAAGTGTGTTTCATTCACAGGTTTTGGGAGTGTCTACTACTTTTCTCAAAGCACAAGCATATCAGACATTCAAGGCACTGGAAGTATATTCTAATATATATGTATGTAAGTGCGCTTCTTTGTATAAATTTAAATTTCAAATTTACAATTTGTATGTTACAGGTTTACTTGCTTGATTTTTCTCTAGTTAAGATTACAGTTTTACATTTCTCTGCTTTGTTAATGTTTATACTGAAGGGACAGAAGGGGAGCACTGTCCTGATATAGGGGATACCCTTTGAGGTTTTTCTCTGTCTCCATCTGCTGGACAGGAGGCTCAACCCACTGCCTGGACTGATCCGTGGTACTACAAGAATGAAAATTAGCAGGTAAGAACCAATTTTCCTTTAAGCTATGTTCTGATTCTTTTGGGGGTTTTTTTTCACTCCTGAACAGCTACAATCTTTCCTTAATGCTAGGAAAATTATCACTTCTTCTCCTGTCCCGTCTGATTCTAAGTTATTAGAGTATACTCATTAAAGATGGGGGCCCTTAGTTGCTAATAGCCTTTCTGTATTTTTTATCTCCTGGAATTACATTCTCCTTTCTACTTGTTTCTTATATATGGAGGGTTGACAATATTGAGACATATTGAAAATTTTCTTTACCTTGTTGTATGTTTTATTTTCTTCAAGGTAAGTGTATTATTGTTAATCATGATAGTTTTTCTTTTTTTTTTTTTTGCTTTGTACAAAGATTTATGATTCTTTGTATGTTTAAAAATTACATAAATACAAGTTAAAAAAAAAAAAAAAAGCGCCTTGCCCTGCAAATTCTCTGGCAAGCCAAAACCCGTATATTGTTCTGCTGACTGTGGTTTTCCAAGTCTAATTTTTGTTCCAGGGCCTGATTTTATTTTATGTTATTTTTTTTTGGAGCTGCACCACCGTCTCCTTGAGGCCTCCCAGACACTTGTCATGCCTGCTTAATTTTTGTCAACAGCCGCTATCACATTAGTCTGATTATTCATTTCTTCATTAAGCTCATCCAGCGATATCTATAGTTTTGACATCTGCTCCTTCACCACCGTCAAAACTGCATTGGTAAGCTCCCAGATCTTTGCCTCCATCATTCCGTCAAACACCATCACTGGATCAGGCACCATCTTGTCCTCCAGGGCCGCATTTTTCTCATTCCATGTTGTTTTTGGTCTGAATGATATTTCACCTGTCTTTTTAAACATAAAATTATCCATCAATCCTCTGCCAAACACAAGGGCTTTGATAGATGCTTTAATTTTGCAAAATATTGCCCTATGCAGCTGGATTACGGCTGATCCCCAAGGAGCTCGGACACCAGACCACCTCTCGTGATCACGTTATCACTGGAAGTCTCTAGCTGCTGTGATCTTAATGTTGTTTCTGTCACTCCTACAGGGATGGGGACTACAGACCATGTCATTGTACTTGCCTCCACCAACCGTGCTGATATCCTGGATAATGCTCTGATGAGACCAGGGAGACTTGACAGACACATCTTCATCGATCTCCCCACACTGCAGGTAGGGTGCACAACATAGTAAGAAAATACATAACAGCAAAAAAAAAAAAAAGTTGGCTCATCCATTTTGTGTAGTTATTGCAGTCCAGATGGCTAAGGCTGTATCCAGATGCTGAGGTAGAGGGTCTGAGCCCTTGTAGGAGGATATCACTCCTTGTCCAAGTCCGATTTTGTTGTCTTGCTCCTTAGATCTTTACCATCCTGGATAGATCCTAAACTTTAATCTATAACCCAGTTTAAATTATTAAAATCAAGCTTTGTAATAATTTAAACAGTTACCAAAACTAGAGTGACTGTTGCCCAAATATCTTGTTGGTACAAGTACCAGCTAACACCAACCTGCCAGAACTGACCCAGTTGGTTTCTGGGGCATTGTAGCCTGCTGATTCCAACCTGGCTACTCCATGGCCTGCAGTTTCACTGAGTCATATTTCCTTTCTCCACCCCTTATTTTGACTTATCACCTTTCCCTTTGATTTTAGGGGAGTGAAGGGTGACTTGTTGTAATTCTCCAACTTCCAAATCCAGTTCTTATCATTATGATAGAATATTACAAAAACAAGGATCATTAGACTCCTCTGTCTGCCCCAACTTACTCCACAGACCTTGGTCAATACCTTGCAGATAAGACTGTTCAGTTTGCTCAGTTGCTTCCATTTACACTTCTATATAGCTAAAGATGTCTCCCAGCTGTCAACCATACAAGTCTGACTTCCTGCAAGATATCGCTCCTTAATCAAATCAGTCTTGTTATCTTTCCTTCCCTGGTCGTCTACCACAAGAACAAAAACAAAGATTATGTCTTCTAACATGCAGTGATTTGTTCTCTCAGAATCTGCTTTGTGTGTACATTTCCTGCTTTTTCCCACTTACCATTTCTGCTTTGTCTTTTCATATCAGTGGGATATACCCTGCTTAATGCCATTTACACTAAACACTGCACCATCTGGGACTCTCAGCTGCTTCCTATATCTGAGCTGTGCTATGCAGCTAATCAGAAAAGGTGCTCAGCTGCAGCAGTGTGAAGGGATGTGATGCTGGACAGAATGATCCCGTGGATGACGACTGGAACGTCCCTTTGTCTCTCTCTGTCTCGGTCTACCTGAGTGCATTTGCCTTCTTCTCATCCTTTGCAGGAGAGACGTGAGATCTTTGAACAGCATTTGAAGAGCCTGAAGCTGACACAACCCAGTGGTGCTTACTCGCAGCGGTTGGCAGAACTCACACCAGGATTTAGCGGTACGAGAAGCTTCTGCAAAGGGTTATACCCACTCTTAGGAGGGTCTCTCTCAGTGTAGATTTTCTGGTTTGTGTGCTGACTTCTTTCGTCCTTGGATGTGTGTTTAGTCTTCTTGCTCACCTGCTGACACTGACATTTAGGGATGGGAGGGGAAAGGACTTGTAGGCTCAGATGGCTTCCTGGGTGTCTGTCCATTATGCAGTACTTGGGTACGACATTGGTGTGTTTGGGGGCTTCAGATTTTAGAGGAGGAATAATAGGAGATTTAATTTGCCCCGCTCTCCTGCAGTGATACTTAATGGTCCCTCCCCCAGTTGAGAATTCCTGAGGTGATTTCCGTGGTCCCTCATATGAGTGCCCTGGTCTGGTAGCTGGTTCTTCAGCCGACGTGGACTTAGCTGATTAAAGTAGCTGAAAGGCAGTGGGTGCAGGAAGCCGAGTGCGGTGGTGAAGGTATCTGCCTGCTCCCCCTGCAGCCAGAGACCATCTCTGTACACAGCCGGGAAAGGCTAAGCTCAGCAGTGGCTTCAGTAATAGTTGCCAGGCGTCAGTTATGGCTGAGGAATTGGTTGGCCGATGCGAACTCTAAAAATAATCTTACGAAATTGCCTTTTGAAGGCTCACTCTTGTTTGGGAGTGAGTTGGAGAAACTGACTAGTAAGTGAGACGAATCCCCAGTTCCTTGGTTGCCAGAGGATAAGAAGCAGTCATTGCGCCCCTTTGGTATGAGGGGTCATCTCGGGTTCCAAGCAATTTCATCCCTATGGGGGGGGGGGCTACCTTTTAGAGGACTGCCGTCCTATCATCCCAAACACCCCAGGTGGCACGCGGGCTCGGGTAGTGGAACCTCCCAAGCCTCCCAATGAAGGTTTGCCAACCTACACCCAGGAACAGGAGATAGGGGGAAGTCTCTCTTTTATTAGAGGTGGGTCAAAATCACATCAGATCTGTAAGTCCTGGAGGTGATACAAGAGGGATATGCATTGGAGTTCTGCAGTGGTCTTCTGGATGTGTTCATGGTGTTTCCCTGCTACTCCCCCAGAAGAAGCAGGCAGTGGAGTGTACACTGTCAAGGCTCCTCAGTCTGAGGGTTGTGGTTCCAGTACCCATGTTTCAGAAAAATGTGGGGTAATATTCCATTTATTTCATTGTGCCCGAGAAGGAGAGCTCCTTTCGGCCCATCCTGGATCTCAAAGGGGTTAACTGTCATTGCGGGTGACTCATTTTCTTATTGAAACATTGCACTCTGTGATAATGGCCATGCACTCAAAGGGAATTTCTGACCTCCTTGGATCTGTCTGAGGTGTACCTTCATATTCCCATCTGATTGGAGCACCAACGTTTTCTGCGTTTCACAGTGGTGGGGTACCATTATCAGTTCTGGGCACTGTCTTTTGGTCTGGCCACCACTCCCAGAACTTTTTCCAAGATTATGGTGGTGGTGGCTGCAGAGCTGAGAGTGGATGGGATCCTGGTACACCTATATTTGGACAACTGGCTGATTTGCGCCAAGTCTCTAGAGAATTGGATCAACGAAGAGCACTCAAGGGTGATCTACTTGGATTTCATCAAAGCTTTTGATACAATCCTGCATAGGAGGCTTGTGAATAAAATGAGAAGCTTGGGAATAGACTCCAAGGTGGTAGAGTGAATTACAAAGTGGTTGACGGACAGGAGATAGCGTGTAATGGCAAGTGGAACCTATTCTGAAGAAAGAACGGTGTTAAGTGGAGTGCCACATGGATTGGATCATACTAAGATCTGCAACAGAGTGGACTCACCTGAAGGAGTACAGAGAATGAAAAGTGATTTAAGAAAGCTTGAAGAGTGGTCAAAGATTTGTCAACTGTAATTCAGTGCCAAAAAGTGCAGAGTCGTGCATCTGGGGTGCAGTAATCCAAAAGAGTTGTATGTGATGGGGGGTGAAAGACTAATGTGCATAAACTGGGAGAGGGATTCTGGAGTGATAGTGTCTGGTGATCTGAAGATGGTGAAGCAATGTGACAAGGTGATAGCTAAAGCCAGAAGAATGTTGGGCTGCATAAAGAATGGGATAACCAGTAGGAAAAAAAGAGGTGATATTGCCCTTGTACAGGTCCTTAGTGAGGCATCACTGGAGCCTGTATCTCAAAAGGGTTATAGTCAGGATGGAAGCAGTCCAGAAAAGGGCGACCCAAAATGGTGTGGGGTCTATATCAGAAGACTTAGGAGAGGCTGAACGATCTGAATATGTGTACCCTGAAGGAGAGGTGGTGCAGGGGAATTATAATACAGACTTTCAGATACCTGAAAGGTATTAATGTTGCACAAACTTCAAACTTTTTCCGTTGGAAAGGAAACTGTAGAAATAGGGGTCACAAAATGAAGCTCCAGGAGGGATGACTCAGAACCAACATTAGGAAATATTTCTTCACAGAGAGGGTGGTGGAGGCCTGAAATGCCCTTCCAGAAGAGGTGGGGACTATGAAAACAGTAAACGCATTCAAAAGGGCATGGGATAAACACTGTGGATCCCTAAATACTAGAGGTTAGAAATGAAGAAAAGGGTGCATGGGGGTAAGCTGCACAGAGAGGCAGATACTATCCTTAACAGAAGGCATGGAGTTTACTACCATTAATCAAGTAGCTGTGATGCTTTTGGCACAACTGCAATTTCCCTGTACGTACCCGGATCAGTCCAGATTCCTGGGTTTTGCCTCCCTTCCAGCAGATGGAGACAGAGAAGTTTTGAACTGACTCTGCCCTATATCCTGAGGTGCCACCTAGAGTCTGTCAGTATTTCTCTGTCTCCAGCAGATGGTGGAGGTGCAGATCCCTTCATTCTGGATTAGCTAGACTTGATTTCATTACTTAGTTAAATTAGTTTTAAGGCTTAGTCGGGGTGGGGGGGGGGAGAGCTAAAGGACTTGAAGCCTCCCAGGGACCATCCCCCCTGGTAATAGAGGCTGAGGAGCAGAGGGTTGAGAACCCTGTAATCTGCCCTCTTGGCAGCAACTGAGGGTGATACCGGGGGAGCCCAGTTCACTCACTCTCAGGGGGGAGGGGACAGATCTTGGGAGGTTTTTTGTGTTTAAATATTTTTTTATTGGCAATGAAAAGATGAAAATACACATTTGTAACATGACAACGAGAACATTCAGGTTATATGTAGGTGGAGTCATGAACAGAGAACAAGTATGATTGACCAATTTATATTACTGATTAAACATTACCCAAACCCCCCTCCCTCCCCAACATCCAGGATCACATGGAGAAAAAGAGTACTAGGTTTATATGAACACATAGGCAAAGGAGGCAAATATGGTATGATGAGATGACAACACTAAAGAAGCAGTAGGTATTACATGGTATAAAGGAAGCTGGGCGTACAGGCATGTGATACAAAGGAAAGAGAAAGATGGTCTGGAAATTTAACACTACGTAGACGGTCACTGAAACAGCTATGATTGCGCCTCCAACCACCTAGAATAAGAGCCCCAGGTGTTTACGAATAATTGTACTCTATCCTGGTGTATGGCAGTAAGTCTGCCTAATTGGTATAGTAGGTGTGAAGTCTATTTTGTACCTTTGCCAGACTGGGTGTAACTATATTATTCCAATGTAGAGCAATTTCTGATCTTGCTGCAATAAAAACTTGAAGCATAAATGGTTGTTCTTCCTGTTTATAACCTGACATGGGAAGACCTAAAAGTGCATGCCAAGGCTTAACTCCTATCTGTACCGAAAGAACTTGTGAAATCCATTCTGTTACTGCTTGCCAGAACTGAACCATCCTGGGGCATTCCCACCAAACATGAAAGTATGTACCAGTTTGCCCACATCCCCTCCAGCATTTCTTTGAGATAGATGGTTTAAATATGTGCAGCTGGAGTAGGGCCAGTGGTATTACAACTTGTAGCAGTTTTCCTGCAACCCCGTAGATATGGAACATCTATGAGCCATATCATAAATAACATCCCAATCTTTCTCTTCCAAGATGAATTGGAAATCGGTTTCCCATAAGATGCGATGTTTGGGTTTGCCAGATTGTTTATCATTAAGGAGGGTGTAGATTTTAGATGTAACTCCTCTAAGCGTTGCAGCATTTTTACAAAAATTTTCAAATAAAGTTCCAGTCAGTCTGATAGTGCCATCCCTCAACCCTTTATGAATAAATTGGGATAACTTAGTATAATGCAGAAAGTCAATGTCAGCCAGCGAGTATTTGTCACATAATTGCATGTGAGACAGGAGGGTGCCCTGGTGTTGTACATGGTCCAGCCTGGTAATACCAGCTTCAGACCACTGTCTCGAAGCCTTTGAGAGAGCGGAAGCTGGATATACAGTGTTAGAAAATAGAGAAGTCACCAGGGAATATTATTCTGTCCTCACTAGCACCTGATTTCCACTGATCCCAAATTTTAATGGTAGTGTGCAAAGCATAAGGAAAATGTTGCTTAGGGCCCAGATCTTGTTTTTTGACTGACAAAAAAAAACCCAAAACGCGAAGTGACATATCAAGAGGAACGAGGTAATCTATTTTTTTCTTGAACTCATGGCCGACCCAGCGGCCTCTTCTTTCCTACCCCCCCTCCCCCCACTGCTGCTTCTCTGCCTGCCTTACAGCCCCAAGCTCCCATGCTAAATTTAGACCGCTCATTATGCCTCGTGGTGAAGCCTGTTTGTCTTGTGGGAGTGCATGCGCACGGCTCTCAAGAGCCGGTATTTGTTCTTAGTGCCTCCCTGGAGGGGAGGGCACCTTGGGGAGGGCGGTAAATGATTTTACCCGCGGCGGCGGTTCCAGAGTGCACCGAGAGCCTGGGAGGCTCGATAGGTAACATCAGCCCTCAGATCCATTCCTGCTCAGCACGGAGCATGGGAACGGACACCATTTTAACAGCCCTCGAGGATTTACAGGATCGCAAACTGGAGTTGTAAATGAAAAATATTTTTGAAGTTTTGGCTCTGGGGATCCGGGCTGCCATGTGCAGTAGTTTTGCACTGAGAGCCAGTCTCCGCTGGGTACAGCAGTTACAATCAGGAGCATCCCTTTCTGAGGCAGAGGTGGTTCAAGTCGGGAGGTTGGAAGCCGCGGTGGCTTACAGCGCAGATGCGCTTTATGACCTCCTTCGCACTTCCTGCAGTACTATGGTTTCGGCTGTCTCTGCCCGCAGACTCCTATGGCTCAGAAACTGGTCCGTGGATGTTGCTTCAAAAGCCCAGTTGGGATCATTGTTCTTTAAAGGAAAATTGCTGTTTGGCCAAGAACTGGAGGATATAATTCAGTCTCTGGGAGAGAACAAAGTCCATAAGCTGCCGGAGAATAAGCCCAGGACGAGGGGGCCCTTTCACCAGTGTTCGAGATTCCGGGGGAATCGCTGTTTTTGATCTTCCAGATCCTCCGAGTCCTTGTCTCGGCAGGGTTGTAGCCGGCAACATTCCTGGAATCAGTCCTTTCGAGGCAGACGTCCTGGTAGAGACGGAGCCCCACAAGGACATGGGGGTCTCAAGTCCGCACAATGGAGCGATGCCAGTTCACTCCTCCCTACCGAAGATAGGGGGCAGGTTGTCCCTTTTCCTAGAGGAGTGGACCAATTTGACCTTGGACGAGTGGGTCCTCAATATAATAGAACACGGCTACGCTTTAGATTTTGCTCGGCTACTCCGGGAGCGATTTCTGGTTTCCCCATGCTCTTACAAACAAAAACGTCTGGCTGTGAGTGACTATTCCATTTACTTCGTGGTACCCAAAAAGGAAGGCACTTTCCGACCCATCTTCAACTTAGAGAGTCAATCGGGCTCTAAGGGTGCCTCAATTTCGCATGGAAACTCTTCATTCTGTGATAGCGTCCTTTCACAGGGGAGAGTTCTTGGCATCTCTAGACCTGACCGAGGCATATTTGCACATACCCATCCGCCCCGACCATCAAAAGTATCTATGGTGCGCCATCCTCTGGCATCATTTCCAATTTTGTGCCCTGCCCTTCGGTCTGGCAACGGCGCCCAGGGTATTCATCAAAAAAGATATAGTTGCAATGGAGAAGATTTATTTATTTATTTATTTGAGTTTTTTCTATACCGGCATTCGCAATGGGATTGCATCATGCCGGTTTACAATAAACAAGGTGTGCAGAAAGGGAAAATAATAATAACATTAACAGGTGCAACAGAAAAAAGTAGCAGTTACAATATAACAGGGACGTAATACAACTTGGAACAGTGAAGAGATGATAGTAATTTAACAGAAGAACGAAAACTGCCCAAACCTGGCAAAGTTTTTGATTAACCTGTTTGGTGGTCAAAGTTGTTTAAGGTGAATTAAGGTTCAGATGCAGAGAAGGGCAACCAAAATGATAAAGGGTATGGAATAGCTCCCCTATGAGGAAAGGCTGAGGAGGTTAGGGCTGTTCAGCTTGGAGAAGAGACTGTTGAGGGGGGATATGATAGAGGTCTTTAAGATCATGAGAGGTCTTGAACGAGTAAATGTGAATCAGTTATTTACACTTTCGGATAATAGAAGGACTAGGGGGCATTCCATGAAGTTAGCAAGTAGCACATTTAAGACTAATCGGAGAAAATTCTTTTTCACTCAATGCATAATTAAGCTCTGGAATTTGTTGCCAGAGGATATGGTTAGTGCAGTTAGTGTAGCTGGGTTCAAAAAAGGTTTGGATAAGTTCTTGGAGGATAAGTCCATTAACTGCTATTAATAAAGTTTACTTAGGGAATAGCCACTGCTATTAATTGCATCAGAAGCATGGGATCTTCTTGGTGTTTGGGTAATTGCCAAGTTTGACCTCTGTTGGAAACAGGATGCTGGGCTTGATGGACCCTTAGTCTGACCCAGCATGGCAATTTCTTATGTTCTTAGTAATGGTGGTTGTAGCAGTGGCTCTCCGGAGAAAGGGTGTTTTGGTGCATCCTTATCTGGACAACTGGCTGATACGAGCGAAATCGGAGGACCTTTGCCGGAAGGCAGTACATCGTGTCCTACAGCTGTTGAGTTCGCTGGGCTGGGTTGTCAATCTGGACAAGAGTCATCTTGGTTCCCTCCCAATCCTTGGAGTTTTTGGGGGCTCAGTTCGATACCCTCTTGGGCAAGGTTTTCCTTACCGAGGAGCGACTTACCAAGGTGGAGGCTTTGCGATCCATGCCTTGTCCTAGAGTCTGGCATTATTTACAGGTTCTCTGTTCGATAGCTTCCACTCTTGATCTAGTCCCATGGGCCTTTGCGCATATGAGGCCTCTTCAGTCAGCATTACTCTCCCGTTGGAACCCGCTCTCCGAACAGTTTCACCACCTTCTATCTCTTACAGACTTGGCGTGTTCTAGTCTTGTTTGGTGGCTTCTCCCGGACAATTTGCGTCGGGGAGTGGACTTGGAAATGCCCTCTTGGACAGTGGTAACCACTGATGTGAGTCTCTCCGGTTGGGGAGTGGTCTGCAGGGCCAGTGGTCAAGAACAGAGTCGTCCTGGTCGATCAATTGGTTGGAGATCAGAGCAGTTCAGTTAGCTCTGCAGGCCCTCTTTCCCTTGGTAAAGGGAACTTCAGTAAGAGTGCTGTCCGACAGTGTGACGATGGTGGTCTACATCAATCGTCAAGGGTGAACCAAGAGTCGACCAGTGGCAATGGAGGCCCAGCTGTTGATCAGCTGGGCGGAGCAGCACCTGCACAAGATAGCAGCCTCTCACATAGCCGGAGTGGACAATGTACAAGCCGATTTTCTCAGCCACCACCAACTGGACCCGGCTAAGTGGGAGCTCTCCGAGGCCTTTTGTCTTCTATGCGACCTCTGGACCACACTCTCTATGGACCTGATGGCGACATTTCACAATGCCAAGGCGCCCCGATTCTTCAGTCGGCGCCAGGAGCAGAGGGCGTGGATGCTCTGGTCCTTCCCTGGTCGAAGACATTCTATTGTACGTATTTCCGCCTTGGCCGTTGGGCAAGGTGCTGCTTCGCATCGAAGCTCAGCCGGGCGAAGTAGTGCTAGATGCGCCAGAGTGGCCGTGTCGCCGATGTTTGCGGACCTCATGAATCTAGCAGTGGACGGACCCCTGAGGTTTCGTCTGTCTCCGTATCTTCTGCACCAAGGCCCCGTTTGTTTGCAAGAGGCAGATCGCTTCTATCTAGCGGCATGGCTTTTGAAAGGCGGAGATTGAGGAATAAGGGTTACTCAGATGCGGTAATTACCACACTTCTACAGTCTCGCAAGCCCTCTACTTCCATAGTGTACGTCAGATTTTGGGGTATCTTTGAGGCCTGTGCCTGGACCATGAGGTGGAGCCATCCAGGGCTTTGGTTGCGGATGTTTTGGCCTTTTTACAGGCAGGCCTGGCCAAAGGGTTGGCCTTTAATTCCCTAAGATTCTAGGTGGCGGCCCTGGCATCCCATCTAGATGTGGTTAGTTTTTTGCGTGGGGCCAAGCATTTGCGTCCTCCAGTTCGGAACCCTTGTCCCTTGTGGAAGTTGAATCTGGTCCTCTGCGCTCTTGTAATGCACCTTTTGAGCCATTGAAGCGAGCGACTGAATGATCTGACATTGAAAGTGGTCTTCCTCGTGGCTATCTCCTCAGCGAGGTGTGTATCGGAGCTTCAGGTCCTATCTTGCAGGGAGCCCTTCCTGCGGATTACAGAAGCAGGACAGTTCCCTCCTTCCTCCCGAAAGTGGTGTCCTTTCATTTGAATCAGTCGGTGGAGCTTCCTTCCTTTGCAGACCTGGATTCTTCTACACCTGAGTCTAGGGATCTAAGGAGGTTGGATGTGAAACGAGTGCTGTTGCATTACTTGGAGGTTACGAACAGTTTCCGTCTCTCAGACCATCTTTTCATACTGTGGAGTGGCTGCAGGAAGGGTCATAAAGCTTCAAGGGCCACTATTGCGCGCAGGCTAAAGGAAGCTATTGTCTCTGCTTATCTAGTTCAGGGCTGTCCGATCCCGGTTGGTCTTTGGGCTCAATCTACTCTGTCCCAAGTGGCCTTTTGGGCAGAATGTCAACAGGTGTTGCCGCAGGAAATTTGTCGGGCGGCTACTTGGAAATCTGCACATACTATTGCCAGGCATTATCGCCTGGTTGTCCGGGCCCCAGAGCCAGGTTCCTTTGGGGCTAGTGTGCTCCGAGCGGGACTCTCTCAGTCCCACCCCAGTTAGGGAAGCTTTGATCCATCCCAGGAGTCTGGACTGATCCGGGTATGTACAGGGAAAGGAAAATTGGTCCTTACCTGCTAATTTTCATTCCTGTAGTACCACGGGATCAGTCCAGAGTCCCGCCCATTTCAGAGTTGGGGGAAACGGAGAGTCCGCTCAGTCATTAGTCATTTAAGATTCTGCATATTTTTTCAAATGTTTTTATAGTGTATGCTCCCCCTTACATGTTGTGAGTATGGGCATATTTCGTTAGTTACGTTACAGGTTTACATTCCCTCTGCTCTTCGGGGGGAAGTTGTGTTATAGTGGAAGATATGGTTTAACCTTTCTGCTTGGGTACTGTGTAATATTTATTTATCTATTTATTTATTTATTTATAGACTTTTCTATATCTGTGTTTGGAACCAGGACCTTCACATCGGTTTACAATTTTTACAGCATTTATACATAAAAGTACATTAAAACCATCCTTACAATATAAATAGTTGTTATAAAAACTTCATCAGTATTGCTTTTTCCTATCTACCATTGCAAGTAAACTAAAATTATCTAAAAACTAGCAAAAAAATATTAAAAATCAGTACAAATGTTAAATAAACAGTACAATAATCGCAGTCACCAGCACACTTATAAATGTGAATAGGTATCTTTCACATTCACTGTTCTACGCCCTCTTTAAAAGCTTGAATAAAAAGCCACGTTTTCAATGATTTTCTAAAGTGTTTAAGGTTTGTCTCCAATCTTAATTCTTGACGCATCGTATTCCAGCTAAGGAATATCACTCTTTTTCTAACAGGTTCATTTTGCAGATGTCATAAAGGGTATAGATAGTAAACCCTTGTTCGCTGATCTTAAGTTGCGTTGTGGGACATGTAGTCTTATTGTGGCATTTAGCCATTCTGTTTGTTCTCCATAGATTGCTTTATGTATTAAACATAGTGTTTTGTATTGTATTCTCTTTTGAACGGGCAGCCAATGTAAATCCATTAAAATCTGAGTTATATGATCTTGTCTGCGAGAGCCGGTTAAAATTCTCGCTGCCGAATTTTGAAGTATTTGCAGAGGTCTGATGGTGGAGTATGATAGGCCAAGCAGTATAGAATTACAATAATCTAATCCATTGAAGATCAGAGCCTGTAAAACTGTTCTAAAATCTCTCAAGTTCAAAAGTGGCTTTAGTTTTCTTAAAATTAATAATTTATAATAGCCTTCTTTAGTTTTTGCAGAGATATGGCTCTTAAAATTTAGTTCGGGTCTAAAAATACCCCTAAGTCTCTTATTTTTGTACCAAAATTTATTTTAAGATTTTCATATTGGAAATATTGGGCACTGTCTATAAGAGCAGTTTTCCTTTCTAATAGAATTATCTCAGTTTTGTCCAAATTGAGGCATAATTTCACTTGTGATAATAGCTGTTTTATTGCATTTAAGTAAATCTAGGTCAATTTGAATGTTTTTTCTAAGTTCTCAGTAACAGGAATAATGATCTGTATGTCATCTGCATATATGTAATATGTAAGCCCCAGACCAGAAATTAGGTGACATAGGGGAGTCATAAATAGATTGAATAACGTCGCAGACAGCGCAGAGCCTTGTGGAACTCCAGTTTCCAGTTCAGTTGTTTCAGAAACTGAATTGTTTATTTTTACTTGAAATGATCTGTTGTTCAAAAATGAGATGGACCATTTGAGTGTTTTGCCATTAATCCCATTTTCACTTAATCTGTTAATCAGGGTGCTGTGATTAACAGTATCAAACGCCGCTGAAAGATCGAGAAGCAGCAGTAAGAATCTTTGACCATAGTCAAAGCCACGTGGTACTGTGTCATGTAATGACAGAAGCAATGTTTCGGTGCTAAAATATTTTCTAAATCCAAACTGAATGGGGTATAATATGTCGTTATATTCTAAATGATCGTTTAATTGTTGCAGTACTACTTTTTCCATTATTTTGGCAATCATGGGTAGAATAGAAATTGGTCTGTAATTGCTAAATGTATTAATGTCTAGATTCTTTTTCTTTAGTATAGGCTTTACAGTTGCTTGATTTAAGGTATCTGGCACCATTCCTTCATTTAATGATAAATTAATTATAGAGGTAATGATTGGGGCAATAACCTGGACTACTTGTTTCCATGTGAGTATCGAAATAGAATCTAATGGTTGTTGAGCCGGATTTAAGTTCGTTATTATTTTAGTTACTTCTTCAGTTGATGTATTTTCAATTTCCAACCATGGTATAAGAGCTTTAGAGCTCATAACAATTTCTTGTGATGGGGTCTTCTTAAAATTTGAACTGATCTTTTCAATTTTGTTTTTAAAAACATAGTTAATTCTTGGCTAAAGTTTTTGTTTATCTCTGTGTCAAATTGAGAAGGTCCTGAAATTAGATTATTAACTATGTTAAATAAAATTATAGGATTTTGCGAGAATTTGTTGATTTTTTTTTACTATAAAACTGTTTTTTTAGTTTTGTTAATCAAATTTTTGTAGTGTGCAAGAAAAATCCGATAATTTGTTAACGTTCGTATACATTTATTATTTCTCCATTCTTTCTATTTTTTATGTAGTTTTTGTTTCATCTCTCTGATTTGAGGGTTATACCATGGGTTTAATTTTTTATTTGTATTGATCTTTTTTGTTTTCATTGGGTTGATCTCATCGGCTAAATTTGATGTGACTGAGCACCAAGATTGAATAGCATTGGCGACATTAGAGTAGTCAATTTCATGTAAGTGCAATTCTAGTTTTGTTTGTAATTCCCCTATATTGAATGGCGGACAAAATTGAAAAGTAATATTATTGGGATATGATTGTCTTTTATGCACATTTAAAAGTAATTTTTGCATCTATTAAAAAATGATTAGACCATAGTATTGGAGAGGAGTTGATTGAATAGTCCTTTGCTAAATTTCTGTTGACAAAAATCAAATCTAATGTATGGCCTGCTTTGTGAGAAGGTTGTGTATGAATTAATTCATACCCTAATGCTGTCATGACATCTACCAAAGTTTGGCAACTATGGGGACCATGGTTTCACATCCATGTGTAAATTAAAATCTCCAAGAATTATGGATACTTTGTTGGCATTTAAATTGCTTACAAAAAATTATATAATTGGTGATATATTGTGCTCAAGCACCCCTGGCGGACAGTATGATAAACAAATCTGCAAATTGTTGTCATTCAAAAAGAACAATTCCATAGTGTTCAGATAGGGATTTGAAAAGTAACTTAATCTTCATCTCTTCCCCCCCCCCCCCCCCCCCCCCACGCTTATCTCTAGGAATTGAAAAAGTGTCATAGCATTCATTACCTATTTGATTTACACACACATTATCATTTTTTTTCAACCAAGTCTCCGTCAAGGCTATAAAGTCAGGTTTTTGCTCAGCTAAAATGTCAGATATTATTATGGATTTTTTCAATAGAGATTGCACATTAATTAGTAGAAAGGATAACATGAAATAATTCAACATAGATTCGTTCCTTGGTACTGCAATTACGTACTGATGCATCGGTTTTCTGCTGACCTTAGCACCTTTTACCTTGTTTTTATTAAGAGCATAATGGTTGTACATTCCGTTGTTCATGGTGACCTGGATCTGAAATGATTTGCTATCAGCCATCTTTCTTTTAAATGTAGATTAATATTTGATGCTCAGGTTCTGCACGAAGGGGTGCACAAAGGGGCGATCCCCTTTGTCGTGCTCCTTAGGCGCGCGGCGCCCAGTAAGTCCTTAGAAAGCCTTATGGCCCCCTCGATGCCCACTGATGACGTTGGTGGGCGGGTCTAGCCTTTCGAGGGGGGAACAGTGCTTTGCGTTGGTCTGGGGCTTTAGCAATGCGTCAAGACCCAGAGGAGAGCAACAGACTGACAGACTCTAGGTGGCACTTCAGGATATAGGGCAGAGTCAGTTCAAAACCTCTCTGTCTCCATCTGCTGGAGGGGAGGCAAAACCCAGGAGTCTGGACTGATCCGTGGTACTACAGGAACGAAAATTAGCAGGTAAGGACCAATCTTCATATTGTTCTCCACTTCATAGTGGGGGTAAAAGGCAAACAGAGTAATTGAATTCAGATGACAGCCAACGCTGGGCCCTGACTTTTATAGTCCAGGGTAATGATATGCAGCATCAGCTTCTATGGCTAAGTCCAGGGTAATGATATGTAGCATCAACTTCTATGGCTAAATCCAAAAGCAAACACATTCAAACAGCATTGTCTGAATTTTCAGGAAGTCTGCTCACACTGTAAAAATGTTGCTAACAGTAATTTTGTTATGGGTTTTACAGTTGCTTGATTTGGATTGTGAATATTATTAACTTTAACATAAGCTTGGAGGTAATCTGCCCAGAGCAGCAGTTGTTACCATAAGAAACTTGCTGGGCAGACTGGATGGACCATTTGGTCTTTTTTTGCTACTATGTTACTATGTATATAAAGTCTTTAAAATCAGAGTAGGAGTTTTAATTTTCACCCACCAAATGATAGGTAACCATGTAAATCAGCCAAAACTGGTATAATGTGATCTTATAGTGAGAATCCAGAAATTAGCTAAGCAGCAGAGTTTTGGATCAGTTGTAGAGCTCTTAAATGTGAATATGGTAAGCCTAAGAGCAACACATTACAGTAGTCAAGAGAGGATAAGATCAATGATTGCATGACAGTGTGAAAATCAAAGTGACAAAGAAAAGGCTTCAATGAGCCCAGAAGAGGAAGCTTGAAATAAGAGGTTTGAACTAGTGAGTTGATCTGTGGACGCAATGATAAGGATGAATCTACCAGTACCCCTAAGTCACGGGCTTGACATCTTAACAGGGATGGAGTGTCCATCGAAGGAGCATCAGCAGACATGATTCGAGATGACAACAAAATAGTTTTCTGGACATTCAAAATTGGCTTGTTATCATGGAGCAATGCAGGAGGATAACTTTGTGAGAGCAAATCGGGGGGATAACCCCGGTATGTCATCAGCATACAGTTTAAAAGAAACATCTAAACGAACAAGAAGTGAACAAAGAAGAGCCAAATAAATATTTATTTTATTTATTTATTTATTTAAATTCTTTTCTATACCGTCGCTGTTATATAACATCGCAACGGTTTACACGTAGGCACATAAATTAATGTAGGTGGATGCGTACTATAGTACATTCTATCAGGTGCCACAAAAGGTTCAGTTACAATAAATCGTTAAAGACAATCAATTGTTTAGTGAAGTAGGTCATGACCAAGTGTACCTGTAAGGTACGGTTCACGGGTAAAAATCATATTTATAGTGTTTACAATTACGTTTATTGTGAGGTAGAGTTATAGATTATTAAAATGCACGTTCTTAGAATAGTGCTGTGTGCTGGTGTTCTTCTGCCTATTCCTGTATATTTTCATTCTCCAGTCTCTTTATAAAATGCTCGTTTAAAAAGCCATGTTTTTAAACTTTTCTTAAAGGTTTTGAGATCTCTTTGCAATTTGATCTCTAGAGGCATTGTGTTCCAAAGTGTGGGGCCTGCTAAAGATAAGGCCCTTTCTCTCACTTGAGTTAGTCTCGCTGTTTTTACTGAGGGAATGGTTGAGTGCTTTATTTGCCAATCAAATGTTTCTGTGTGGGACGTGCACTCGCAATGCTGTGTTTAGCCAGTCCGATTTTTCATCATGTATTAGTTTATGTATGGTACATAGGGCTTTGTATTTAATTCTGTGTTCAATAGGTAGCCAATGTAATTCTGCCAGGGTTTCGGTTATATGGTCCCTCCTCCTTTTTCCGGTTAGTATTCTAGCTGCTGTGTTTTGAAGTATTTGAAGTGGCCTTAATGTTGAATTCGGGAGTCCTAGTAAAAGGGCATTACAGTAGTCCGTGCTGGAGAAAACTAGTGCTTGAAGTACTGTTCTGAAATCAGTTAGTGTTAGCAATGGTTTTAGTTTTTTGAGTACCATGAGTTTTGCATAGCCTTCTTTTACTTTTAGCGATATGTGCTGTTTTAGATTGATTTCTGGGTCCATTATTATTCCAAGGTTTCGTACTTTTTCTGCTAGTTCAATTTTCTGGTTGTCTTTGAGGATTATTGGAGTTTGGATGATTTCAATATTTTTCCGTTCTGTTTATTCAATATTAATCACAAGTTTCATTCGGTTTAGCAGTTGTTTTATAATGTTGAGGTACATGTTAGCTAGGTTTAACGTTTTCTCTAGTGTGTCCTCGATTGGTAAGATTAGTTGAATATCATCTGCATAAATGTAATGTATGATTCCTGGACCTGCTAGCAGATGACATAAGGGTAGCATGTATATGTTAAAGAGGGTTGCAGACAGGGCTGATCCCTGTGGTACTCCTGTTTTGAGATTGACTTTTTCTGAAAATACGTTGTTGATCTGAACTTGAAAGAACCTATTATTTAGATATGAACTAAACCAGTTTATTGTTTTGTTGTGTAATCAGATTTCTTCTAGTCTTTTTAGTAGTATTTTATGGTTTACTGTGTCGAAGGCTGCTGATAAGTCTAGCATTATTAGAATGTAATGTTTACCGCTATCAAAACCTCTTAGAATGTTATCTGTTAGCGAGAGAAGTAGTGTCTCAGTGCTGTAGTGCTTTCGAAATCCATGTTGAGATGGATATAGTATGTTATTATTATCTAGGTGTTCAGCTAGTTGTTTCTGTACTGTTTTTTCTATTAGTTTGCAATATTGAATAAAATCGCTGAAAGCAAAGAACCTTGCAGAACATCTGTAGGCGAAGGAGTGGAGGAGTAGCCTAGTGGTTAGAGCAGCGGGCTACGATCCAGGGAAACCAGGGTTCAAATCCCACTGTTTACCCTCTGTTGCCTCAGATACAAAATTAGATTGTAAGCCCTGTGAGGAAAGGGAAATACCTATAGTAATCTACTTTGATGTACACTTTGAAGTGCCGAAAAGCAGAATATAAAAATCCTAACCCTATAGGAGCAGTTAGATAGATAAGAAAACAGAGAGTAAACAGTAGAAGAAATATCTACTGCCCTCAGATGACCAAGCAGTATATCATGGTTAAGGTGTCGAAAGCTGAGGATATGTCAAGTAATACCAGAAAGTGCCTGAATAGAAATCCTGGTGGATAACATCAAAACTAAACAGCAATGATTCCCTATTGTGAAATGAGCAAAATCCAAACTGGGAGTTATCAAGAAAATTGTCATCATTATACTTTTGCAACTGATAAAAAAGAGAGAGGGAACTAGACAGTTCAGAGATGTCTAAATTAGGCTTTTTTAATAGGGGCGAACAGCCGCAACTTTTAATGCAGAGGATAACTGACCCTCAAAAAGAGAGGCAGGATTAGCGATAAAGCCACTATTGTGAGGTTGCATAATTTGAATCAAAGCAGAAAATCTACATTTGAAAACACAATAATTATCTTTAAAGCAACTCAATATAGAGACAATCTCAGAAGATGGGGTGGGTGAAACTTTGCACCCTGTGAAAGACTCCACAACTTGAGATGTCTTCCTGAGAAAAAATGATGCAACTTTCTCACAGGATGCCTCAGAGGCAACTAAAGAGTTACACATAAGAGTCATAGCTATAGTACTTGGGTCTGACATTAGAATGGGGAAGGGAGAGGACCTGCAGGCTAAGGTGACACCCTGGATATCCATCCCTCCGCCCGTCCGTTCTACAGGACTTGGGGCTGACATTGGTGTGTGTTGAGGGGAGGAGAGAAGAGGAACCTGCAGGCTCAGGTAGCTCTCTGAGTTATCTGTCCATTTTTACAGTATTTGGGTCTTGGGACTGTGCACACAGTTAATGACACGGAACATTATCAAGCAATGCCTCGTTCCTCTCCCATTCAAGAGGTATTGCTGCAGGCCATCACTTATTGTCCGTGCAGAATGCCTTGTTAAATCAGAGGCAAAGTTCTGTTCTCGAAAATGTGCGTACAGCCGCTCGATAGCATGTGCATGCTGCCCAGAGAGCCCTTTGTGTGAATCCAGCTGTAGCCCTGACTGACTCTGCTTTCTTCCTGCAGGGGCAGACATTGCAAATATTTGTAATGAAGCTGCTTTACACGCTGCCAGAGAGGGACACAAGTCCATTGACACATCCAGCTTTGAGTACGCAGTGGAGCGGGTCATTGCAGGTAAGTTGTGCATGTAAATGGGAGGGCATGTTGTTGCTGAGTTCACATGTTGTTTCTCCCACTGCCACTCACTGTGGGCAAGTCACTTTATTGCCCGCTGATTTGGTTTCCACACATACTATAAGCTCTATGGGCAGTGGGTCATTGTACTTTTGTTATTAGCTCAGTATTATCTTAATTTAGATCTCGAAAATTAAAAGGGAGAAAAATCCCAGCCAGAAATCACAAACTCAGTAAGCACGCAACCTGCCGTGTATGTGAGCTGAAAGATGCATTTCAGATCCAGCTAGTAGTTAACCTTGCGAAGAGGTTCATTGTACATGCCGCTCATTAGAACGTAGTATAAATAAACCCCCAGCCATCAGACCACCAACCAATCAGATAAAAAAATCTAAACTTTATTGCAGACATTTAAAAAAATGTGTAATATTGTAGGGCCTTCCCTAAACTGGGTGATAAACTTCAAATACTTGCAGTTGATTAGGCAGACAAAATTCAGCTGCCCGCTGGCAGGAAACAGCTTAAAAAAAAAAAGGCCTTACTTCAGTTGCAATTTTGCAGAAATTGATGATCCAGTCATATTAAACCTCTTCCACATTTTAAGTAGAGCCTTGGTGGTATATCATGTTATTGCCATGAGGCTATAAAGGATGACCTCAAGGTAATAAAGCAGTGTGGGGGTATGGTGGCAGCCAAGGTCAGAGGGATATCTGTTCCAAAATATTGTGTCCAGTTCTCTAGGCCTTTCTCTGAAAGTATCTAGACAGATTGGAAATGAATGAGGTTCAGTAACCAGCTTTCGGGATCTTTAAATAAATTTAGAAATCTGCTCTGGATCCCAGCAAATGTAATTTTACATTTAGTGTCTTATTTTCAAGATAATTCTGCTCCTCCATTGCTTCTTGATGAGTGTTATGGAAGTTAGCTTCTATGCAACCTACCTAACCTTAAACCCCCATGTAACTTTTTTGTAAGGTGCCAAATAATTCACTCCTTATCTGGCTCCAAGATGAAAGAAACCATCTGCCTGTGTTTCCCAGCAACAGAGTCCATTGCAGATCAAGGCCCTGCCTCTTGTATAAAATGCTGAATTGGGAAGTAATAGACCTTTCTCTTGGATAAATATTCAGCCACAAAATTCTTGAACAGTTCTTGTCCCGAAACAAACTGGAATTTAAGAAAGTTAATTGCAAAAAAGATTTTAATGCTCCAAGTATTTTGTATCAATTTTATTTTTCTAATGGTAGTGGAATTATCTTTCATGACGTTTTTGAAAGCTTGTCTTCATCCATCCACAATCATAAATCCCCCCACTTTCTGTGTTAAAGCTTTATGGGAGCCATCTCTTCTGCTCTAAGATACCAACTTTAAGTTAAATCTATTTTTATTCTAAAAAAGACACGAAAAGCCATGCAGCACAGCACATAATTGTTGTGATTTGAAGTTGGATACTAGGAAGTCCATATTCAGCACTATTTGGACTTAGCCAGACAAATGACAGGATTCAGAAATTCTGACACGCTGATAGACCCAGAAAGATAGCTGGATAACTATCTATCCGGCTACCTCGAAGGTGGGGTTCTGGGGCCAAGCCAGCTATCCGGGTAAGTTAGCTAGATAAACACTAGTTCTCAGCATCATCACGCTAACATAGCTGGATAACTTTCAGATTGTCAAAGAGCAGCCCTAACATTAGCTGGATAAATTTATCTGGCTAACTTTGATATAGCTGGGTATATTTTGCAGCACAGATGCACCGCTGAATATTCCAGCAAAGTTGGCCAGATGAGTTTGTTCAGATGACTTTGCTAGCCTGCCAGCATCTGAATCTGTACCTCTAGGGCTTCTTTTAAATGTTTAAAGGCTTCCCATGACATCTCCATAGTTACTTTATCTGGATACTCGCACACATCAGCACTCTCCAAATAATCGTTTGGCAACTTAGCTTACTTCTGGTCAGTGCTGTCAATGTCACCAGCACAACGAACCCTCCCCCCCCCCCCCCCAGCAACTTAACTTGAGCATCAAGCTAATAAAAGGAGGGGAGAACACCCCTTCTGTCACTACTGATCCAGCATTGAAACACTGGAGGGATTTCCTGCTCTACTTGATTGTGGCAGCACATTCTTGGGAAGACATCATGAGGTAGAGGGTAAGGAGTGGCATGGAAGATGCTCCTAGCATTGAAGATGCAGGCATCCTGTCATCTCCATCATCCATTGCATCTCTCGGATTTCTTTCCAATGGCAAACGAAGTTCCTGTTCATTCCCTAGATCAGACAAGACTCCTGGGTTTTGCCTCCCCTGCCAGCAGATGGAGGCAAAGAAAGTTTTGCTAACACTGCATATAACCTAGTGTGCCACCTGCAGTCCCACTGTATTTCTCTGTCTCCAGCAGATGGTGGATGGTGTAAAACCTGCAGTCTGGAGAGAAGAAAAAAAAGATTAATAAGACAAGATTCTAGATCCTCCCGGGGGGTTTTGAGGTCCTGTGGGGCCATCCCCCCTGGTTCGAGGTGGACAAGCAGGGGGTTGGTGACCCTTGATAGCTTGATCCTAAAGTCTGGGGGGGGGGGGGGGGGACATCTGGTGATCCAGATCCCTCATCCTTGGGGCCCGCTGGCAGCTCTGCACTATCAGCCTGAAGGAGCACGGAAGTATCCCGCTTTTTTGTCATTGGTCTGAGCTGAGTTGTTATTTGTTTAAAGTTTCTTAAAAAAAAAAAGAGAGCCTTGCGTTTACTTTTGGCAGCGGCCATGATCTGAGCAATCGGGGGGCAGGTCTGTGCAGAACTGTTCCACCAGCTTCCCTCCTGTGAGTGTGGTGTGTAGCAGTGCGTGGCCTTGATGGGGGGGGATTGCGTTCGCAACTTGACAGAGCAGGTCTGTGCTTCGGCTGTGTATCAGGCGGGGAAGGCACTTCAGGAGTGCTTGCTTCTGCTGCTTCTTTGTTGACTAGTGTCTCGCGGGCATCTGGGCCTACCGCGTGGGGTTTCTACTGCAGTATGGGAACGGCATTCATATTAGATTCTTTGGCAGAGTTGTCTGTGTTGGCAGGGGGATCCCCACTGTAGCTGTCATCAGCTGTTGCCGGCACCGGAGAGGACCAGGGAGGTTCTGATTTTGAGGACTTTCCCTTGAAGTTTAGATTTGGAGGATTTTCCTCTGGATTGGGATTCTCATGAATCCCAGTCTTTTTCTGCTGGGTTTGTTTTGCTTATGCATAGGGCATATTTAGCAAAATGAGCTGCTCATGATCCTGAGGGAACATTTCAGTTTCGGGCCCCCTCCCCCCCTTCAGGTTGGCAATGGCTCCACATACCTTCACCAAGGTGATGGTGGTGGCAGCAGCTGCATTACCAAGGGATCGAGTGTTGGTGCATCTGTATCTGGAGACTGGCTCATTCGAGCAAAATCAGAGGACTTCTGTTGGCAGTCTGTGCACAAGGTACTGAATGCTTGAAGTCTCTAGGATGGGTGGTGAATCTGGCAAAGAGCCATCTAGTTCCCTCGCAAACTCTGGAGTATCTGGGTGCTTGGTTTGATGTGCTGGCAAGGAGAGTGTTTCTCACAGAAGAGAGTTTGCTGAAGTTGCAAGGTCAAATTCATCACCTGGTAGTGCTTTCAGTGCCCAAGGTCTGGGACTATCTATAGTCTTAGGCCTTATGACATCAACATTGGAACTGGTGCAGTAGGTGTTTGCACATATGCAGCCTCTTCAGAGAACTCTTCTTTCCCATTGGAATCTGTTGTCTGAGGTAGCTATCAAGGTAGCTTATTCACACCTTTTCTGGATTGGATTGTGGAGTGGTATGTCAGGATCAGTTGGGACAGGGCCAGTGGTCGAAGGAAGAGGCTTCATGGTCTGTTAGTCGGTTAGAGATGAGAGCAGTGCATTATGTGTTGTTTGCCTTTCTGCCTTGTTTACGGGGCCATCCTGGGCGGGTCCTAGTGGACAGTGTAATGGGTAGTGGCTCAAGAGGCCCAGCAGTTGTTCTCGGGCAGAACAGCACTTGGAGAGGACAGCGCCGGCATTCTTCTTTGTGGCTTTCCTCCATGGCTTTGTGGCTTTCTTCCATGGTAACTGGATATTTCTCTATTCTCCGTATTACCCTGCCACCACTGTCCAATAGGACCCGCCCAGGATGGCCCCGTAAACAAGGCTAAGTCATGTCGAGATCCCTTTCTGCAGATTCCGGATTCGGGGGTGTCGTTAAGCACGGTGCCTCCTTTTCTTCCAAATGTGGTTTCGGCATTCCATTTTAGTTAAACGGTGGAACTTCCAGCCTTTCTGGATTTGGATTCCTCTACACCTCATACGAGAGAACTTAAGCTCTTGGATGTAAGGTGGGCATTATTGAGTAACTGAAAGTTACTAATGATTTCCAAAATTCGGATCACCTTTTTGTACTGTGCAGTGGTCCAAAGAGAGGATGTAAGGCATCTAAGGCTCAATTGCATGCTGACTCAAGGAGGCAATTGGGTCGACATATATCTAAGGATCGTCCTGTTTCTAAGGGTTTAAGGGCTCACATGACATGTTCTCAGGTGACCTCTTGGGCTGAATCACAACAGGTCTCCGCAGGAAATTTGTAAGGTGGCTACTTGGAAATCATTGCGCACGTTCGCCAGACATTATTTTATTTATTTATTTTATTTAACATTTTTCTATACCGACCTTCAAGGTTGAATACCATATCAGGTCGGTTTACATCGAACAGGGGTAGATCAGTATAACGTAACATAACATAAGGAGCAAATTTTGTGGTAAGAGACAAGAGCAGAGAAGCAAAAAGTTACATAATAACAAGGACCTTGAACTTGGAAGCTGGTTCAGCTGGAAAAAGAGAAGCCTTAAGAAGGTATTAAATTAAGTACATTGTGATATGTCCAAACTAGTAAATGAGGTGAATATTGGCGGGGCGAAGTTCCATATTCAAAAGCTGAGTAGTTATCTAGTGAAAGTTTGATGGATCAGGGAAGGCTTGTAAGAAGAGCCAAGTTTTGAGTTTTTTTTTAAATGTAGTTAGGCACAGTTCCATTCTGAGTTCTGAGGGGAGGTTGTTCCAGATGGATGGACCTGCTGTAGAAAAAGCTCGGTCCCTGGTAGAGATGAGTCGTGTGGCTTTAGATGGCGGGGCTTGTAGAGTTCCTTTGTAGGTTTCCCTCATTGGTCTGTTGGAAGTGTGGAGTTTGAGTGGGAATTCGAGGTCGAGATGGAGGAGGTTATGAATTGATTTGTGGATTAGAGTTAGCGATTTGTGTAGAGCCCTGTAACTGACTGGTAACCAGTGTAGATTACGGAGGATGGGCGTAATATGGTCTCTCTGGTTGGTGCTTGTCAAAATTCTTGCTGCAGCGTTCTGTATCATCTGTAAGGGCTTGGTTGTAGAGCTTGGTAGGCCGGTGAGGAGAGCGCTGCAGTAGTCAATTTTGGCAAATATTAGAGATTGGAGAACAGTCCTAAAGTCATGAAAATATAGGAGAGGTTTGAGTCTTTTTAACACCTGAAGTCTGTAGAAGCACTCTTTATTGCTTGGATTTCGGGGCTCCAGCTTCCATGTGCTTTGGTGAGTGTTCTACAAGTGGGGCTCTCCAGGTCCCACCCTGTTTAGGGTAGATTGGATACATCCCAGTAGTCTAGACTGATCTGGGTATGAACAGGAAAGGAAAATTGGTTCTTATAGTTTCCATTCCGAAAATACCACAGATCAGTCCAGAGAGTCACTCATTAAGTGGGGGAGAGTTTGCCACTCGTACTGTTAGTTTGTATATAATGCAGAGTTGTTGGATGTTTTTAGTGCTGTTTACTTACGTTATTTTTGGGGAAACGAGTTTTCCATTTTGTTGCAACCTCCCTTTCCTATTGCTCGTTGAGAAGGGAGTTTTCTTTTAGGATTCTTAATGTTGATATCATCTTAGTTTGGGTACAGGTCAGGAGGGACTGCAGGTGGCACACTGGGTTATGTTCAGCGTCAGTGAAACTTTCTCTGTCTCCATCTGCTGGCAGGGATGTAAAACCCAGGAATCTGGACTGTTCTGTGGTACTACAGAAACAAAAATTAGCAGGTAAGAACCAGTTTTCCTATATCCATCAGCCTAGGTAAGTTAGACTCAACTGGAAAAGTTCTCACTCCTTGTTTGTGCTTCAGCATGACTTGCCACAAGAGAGAAGCTGAAGAGCTTGGCTGTGATTAGACAGTCACTGCCATCTTGCTCCTCCCCCTTGTTTCTTATTCTTAGTTCCCCTCTTCTATTTTTGTGGTGATTATCTCCCCTACAGAAGATATAAAAGAAGCCTTCTCTGATCAGGAGGTACCTCCTTGGAATTGGGGTGGATAAGGCTACCATAAGTGTGTGATTGGGAGATACTGCCTTTGGGAGGGGGGTACCATAAGAGTGTATGATCAGGAGGTTATCTGGTGGGGTACCTGCCTCGGGGTTGGAGGTGCAGTAATGGCTTGTGGTTGGGGTGGAGGGTGTAGTAAAGGTGTGTGATTGGAAAATTACTGCAATGGGTGGGGCTGGGGAGGGGGCAGTAAAAGCCATTTTTTGCTTTTTATTGCAGAGATGTAATCTTTCCATTCTGCGTCCTCTAGGCACAGCTAAAAAGAGCAAAATACTGTCGAAAGAGGAGCGTAGGGTCGTGGCGTTCCATGAGTCAGGACATGCCTTGGTGGGGTGGCTGCTGGAGCACACAGAGGCAGTGCTAAAGGTAAACAAGACTGTTCCCAGCTGATCCCATGCCAGTGTCGTGTGGGTTTTCTGCTGTCCACAGTGGGAGGAGGTTCCTGCTTCACATCGGAGGGGGAGGAGTAACATGGTAGATAATGGCACAACAAGTCCAGTTGGCTTCCAGTCTGCCCACTTCTTCCAGTGCATACTGCCAATGCTAGGGCATGACTGCTTGTAAGATATCAAGGACAGTTTTTGCACTCTGCTGTCTTGGGCAGATGAGCGGGCAGGATCTCGTGTTTAATGCACCCCTTCCTTTCCATGCCTAGCTACAAAGCTTTGTAATAATCTTAATAGCTACCAATACAAGGGGGGCTGTTGCCTGAACATCTAACCTACCAGATCCCTTACGTAGCCTGCCAGACAGACCTGGCTAGATGAACACCTGCACTTCTATTAGGACTTCTAGTTATTACTGTACCTGCAGCTTACTAGAACTGCTCAGCTATTAATTGATCTTATCATCGCAGCCTGTCGAACAGACCCAGCTGCTGGGATGTCCTGGTTTCCGCTAGGATTTCTAACATCTCTTATTACCCACTTCCCTGTTCATATCCAGAACAGTCCAGACAAGTGGGTTTTGCATTCCTACCAGCAGATAAGAGGCAGAGAATAAAAACTTTTGGGGCAAAGCTATATAATCGAGAATGCCACCTGCAATACCTCTGTATTTTTCTGTCTCCAGCAGTTGGTAGAAATGCAAACCTGCAGTCTGAGAGAGATAAAAAGAAAAATTTATTTAAAAGAATTAGTTTTAGAAGAGACCAGAAGAATTTGAAGAGCTCCCTGAGGTGTTAGGCATCTTTGTGGGCCATCTCTTAGGTGGAGCCGAGTGAGGGGGGGGGGGAGGTTGGTGATCCCTGGCCTGGCTCAGTCTGTAACATCCAAAGGAACTGAAAGCCAGGGGACATGGCTTCCTCGTTCCCTTTGAGGCCTTCTCTCCTCCTCCATTGGACAGAACAGGGAAGTATACATGGCCAGCATGACCCAATAGGCAAACTAGGTGGTCACCTAGGGCACCAGCCATTAGGGGGTGGCAAAGAGCAGCCATGTGGGTCCTCAAATGGAGCCTATCCCACTCATGGCAGAGAGGAGTAGAGACTCAGCGAGCTGTGAGCAGCAGAGACCCAGTGGGCTGCGAGCAGCGCCCATCCTGCTTGCAGGCGAAAGAAGCAGAGTCTTTGCAGGCCACGAGCGGCATCTCTGTTTGTATTTGTGTGTGAGTGAGACGATGTATGTGTGTGTGTGTGTGTGTACGAGAGAGCAATGGTATTAGAAAGAGGGAGGAAGCCTGCGTAAGGGTGCCTGGGTGAATGAGACAAGGGGAACCTAAGTGTGTATAAGAGAGGGGCCCTGTGAGTGAATGAGGTCGGGGGGGAGGGGAGAGGGCACAAGCAGAAGGTTTACCTAGGGTGCCTAATACTGGTCCTGAAAGTATTACCTTTCTGTTTTCTAGGGGACACTGCTCCTTTAAAAATAAATAAATAAAGGCGCAGAGGCCGATTGAGTGGTGTGTGTGCTGGTGGATCGTGGCTAGCGTGGGAGGGAGAAGGATTGCTGAGTGCCTCATAAAGTCGGGGGTCTGGGCTTTCAGAGGCACTGACTCGGGCCGTTTTGTTTTTTTTTGCTTGCAGAGCAGCGCATCAGGTTCGCATTCGCGCCACGTGGTCAACGCAAATGGTGCATCATCACAATGCGGGAGAGCCTGTAGGGCCTGTGGCTCGTGTCGGGGTTGGCTCAGTGCTGCAGCGCTGTGCATGGGCTGAGCATCGGGAGGGGAAGGATCCTTCGGTGCAGCAGCAAGCTTGAGGAGAGTCACTCACTCAGCGGGACTGGTACCGGAAGCTCCTAGGGGCTGTAGATGAAGCGCGTGGCAAGAGGCAAGCAGTTTTTGGGGAACCCAGGGATTCCCCTCCTCCGTTTTCTCCCATGGTCCTGACTTCTTCGGAGGACTTTGGTTGTGGAGGGGAGCCTGATTTCATGCTGCTCCTTCATATGGCTTATTTGGCCAAAAGGGGGGCAGGGGGAGAAGCAGCCCCTGGCTGGGAAGCCACAATGTCCTCCCTAAAAGGCCTAGAATGGCTTTGTCCAAAGGGTTGGGGAGTCTCCTTGGTTGCCCGGGACTGGGGCGTGCCTTGGGTGAGGAAGATAGCGGTCTCAGACATTGGGAGGACTTGGATGACCCGCTAGATGCGGGAGGTGATCCCGCAGGTGACCCTGGGGGACAATCATGCGGATGGTAATCTGGATGGAGATCCAGGGGCTGGTAAGGGCATAGCTGACCCGGATGAGGTTCTGGTTTCTGAGGGGGATGACCCGATGGTTGTTTGGTTGTTCTGGACGGAAGAGTTGAGATCCCTCATTCCTCATGTCCTGGAAGAGCTTGGGATTAAGATCATCCAGGAGGACAATGAGGGGGTGGACCCCATCCTGGATGGATTAAGGGGTCCGCTAAAGGCTTTTCCATTGCCCAAAAAGATAAAGAAATTGGTGAACCAGGAGTGGGATACTCCAGAGGCTGGCTTTTGAAGGGCAATGACAAAATTGTATCTGCTGACAGAGAAAACCTTGCAGCTGTTGAGACTACCAAAGGTAGATACGTCAGTCTTGGTGGTCACTAAAAAAGACAGCATCCCAGGAGTGGGGTCAGCTGCGCTGAAGGGTGATCAGGACCAAAAGCTAGAAATCCAGTTAAAAAGGATGCTTGAGGTTTCGGCTTTGAGTCTCCAGGTGGCTGTTTGTGGGAGCCTGATACAACAAGCCTGTTTGTGCTGGGTGCAGAAGGCTGGGAAGCAGGCCATAGCAGACAATTCCAGGCAGGTGGCCCAATTGGAGGCCAGGGTAGCCTATGTGGAAGATGCGCTCTATGATTTAATGCCCAAGTGGGCCAGGAACGTGGTCTCTGCAGTGGCGGCTTGAATACTCCTGTGATTGCACAATTGGACGGCGGATGTGTGATCCAACTTGCAACTGTGTAATTTTCCCTTTAAAAGAAAGCTGCTGTTTGGAGAGAACCTGGAACAGTTGATGAAGCATTTAGGGGAGTCCAAGGGCAATAAGCTGCCAGAGAACAAGAAAGTCATCAGAAAGACTTCCACTGTGTTCTCGCTTTCGAGTTGTGAGGCAGTTTCGTTCTAGCAAGGGGGCTTCAGCCTCAGGGCAGAAGCAGACATCTAGACAGCAGCAGTCATTTTGGGGTTCACGGAGGATATCCAGGGAGAGTTCCAGTCAGGGGACTGGAGCCAGAAAAGCCTCACAACGAAGTCGGGCCAGTCCACTCTCCTGTGGAAGCAGTTTGGGGGAGATTAACCCATTTCTACAGTGAGTGGACCAAGATCACATCGAACCAGTAGGTTCTAGAGGTGATAAGGTCAGGTTACGCTTTATAATTTTCTCATCCACTGAGAAGAGGCTTTCATGGTGTCCCATTGTGTATCCTGAAGGAAGCGGGAGGCAGTCCAGAAGACGTTGTACCACTTGCAAGAGCTAGAGGTGATTGTGCTGGTGCCACCGTCGGAAAGGGGAAAAGGAGGCCTCCAGAAGGTTAACACAGCATTGTGCATACTGCGGTTTCAGATGGAAATGTTGCGGATGGTAGTAGAGGTGCGGAAAGGAGAGTATATGGCATCCATGGATCTGATGGAGGCATATCTGCATATCCCCATATGGTCGGCGCACCAGATGTTCCTTCGGTTTATGGTATTAGGGTGGCACTTCCAGTTTTGGGGTATTCCTTTCAGATTAGTGACAGTGTCGCAGATGTTCACGAATGTGATGGTAGTGGTGGCGGTGGCCTTGAGAAAGGAGGGTATTCTAGTTTGCCCTTACCTGAATAACTGGCTCATCTGATCAAAGTCCGAGGTGGAATGTACTCCGGCAGTGCACCAGGTTATGGAAATGTTGCACTCGCTCAGTTGGGTGATAAATTTGTCAGTCATCTAGTGCCGACCCAATCGTTAGAGTATCTGGGAGCTCAATACCTGGGTTGGTAAGGTGTTTCTGACCCTGGAGAGAGTGATGAAATTGGAGGTTCATATAGTTTGTTTATTGCTACTTCAGATGCCCAGGTCCTGGGCTTATTTAAGGTTCTGAGTTCTATGGCGTCTACTCTAGATTTGGTGCCATAAGCCTTTGCCCACATGCATCCTCTCCAGAGAACATTGTTGTCCCATTGGGATCCGTTTTTGGAGTTTCAGCTGCCTTTACTGCTTTTGGTGGACTCCAGGTTTAGTCTGTCATGGTGGCTATCCTGCCACAATTTGGAGAAAAGGGGTGGATCTGGAGACTCCGGACTGAGTGATGGTGACCACGGATACCAGCCTCAGTGGATGAGGGGTGGTCTGCCAGGGGCGGACTGTCCAAGGTCTGTGGTCGCTGTCCGAAGCAGCCTGGTCTAACAATCGTCTGGAAACCAGAGCAGTTCGCAGGGCGTTGCTGTGTTTTCTCCGCAGGTCCAAGGGCAAGTGCTAATAATGTTCTTGGACAGTGCAACAATGGTAGCCTATATCAATTGTCAGGACAGGACAAAGAGCTGCGGTGTGGCTCTCAAGGCTCAGGAGCTCTTTGACTGCGCAGAGCAGTATCTGGAGGGAATAGCGGCTTCGCATTTAGCTGGAGTGGACAATGAACAAGGGGATTATCTCAGCAGACAACAGTTGGATGCAAGGGAATGGGAATTGTCAGTATCTGCTTTCGACATTATTCGAGCCAGGTGAGGCAACCCACAGTTGGACCTGATGGCGTCATGGAACAATGGCAAGGTGGTTCGGTTCTTCAGTCGCCGGAGAGAGGTTGGAGCTGAGGGAATAGACACTCTGGTTCTTCCCTGGCCAACAGGGATTCTACTATATGTGTTCCTCCATGGCCCCTGGTAGGTTGCGTGTTATACCGCATAGAGAGTCATTCAGGAAGGGTAGTGCTGGAGTGGCCGCGTCGCTCGTGGTTTGCGGATCTGATTCGGATTGCGGTAGACAGTCCCATCAGAATGGCTCATCTGCCAGATTTGCTGCAGCAAGGGCCTATCTTCTCGGATGGGGCGGATCGCTTTTGTCTCATGGCTTGGCTTTTGAGAGGCGACGTTTATGATTAAAGGGATACTCAGAGTTTGTTGTTACTACTTTGCTTCAGGCCAGAAGACCATTCACACCTATGGTTTTTGTCAGGGTATGGAGAGTGCTTGAGTCCTGGTGTGTGGAGAAAGGCCTGGATCTTTTGCGGATATTTCACACATCTTGGCCTTTTTGCAGCAGGGCTTGACAAAAAGGTTGGTCTACAATTTGTTTCTTGTTCAAGTAGCAACCTTGGGTTGTCTCAGAAGTAAGCTGCAAGGGAGATCATTGGCATCTCGCCCGGACATGGTGTGTTTTTTGAAGGGGGTCAAACGTTTGAGACTTCCAGTGCGCAGGATGTGTTTGGCATGGAGTTTGAACTTGGTTCTGCAAGTGCTCTGTGAAGCTGCTTTTTAGCCGATGCAGAGAGCATCCCTGCAGGATCATACCTCGATGAAGGGATTTCTGGTGGCAATTTGTTTTGCCAGGCGGATTTCAGAGTTGCAGGCATTATTTTGCTGGAGCCCTTCCTGTGGATTACAGAGGATGGGGTATCATTGCTTATGGTGCCCTCATTTTTGCCGAAGATCATTTCCTCATTCCACCTTAACCAGATGGTGGAGCTTCCAGTGTTTCTGAACTGGGATTCAGAAATGCCACTATCTAGGGAGCTTCACTTATTGGATGTGTAACAGATTCTTTTGGGCTATTTGAAAGTCACTAACAGTTTTCTGCGTTTGGATCATCTGTTTATTTTGTTTGGTGGACTCGGTTGAAAGAAGCTATTTTCTTGGCCTGTCTTCGCAAGGGCCGGAAGATCCCAGAGGAGTTGCGGGTGCATTTGACTAGGGTGCAGGGGGCTTCCTAGGCGGAGTGTCAGTTGGTGTTGCCTTAGGAAATCTATAGGGCAGCAATGTGGTCTTCACACTGTCACCCAGAATTACCAGCTGGATGTTTGGGTGCCAGATGAGGCTATGTTTGGAGAGAGTGTGTTGAGAGCTTGGGTACATCCCACCTGTCTGGACTGATCTGGATATGAGCAGGAAAGGAAAATTGGTGCAGCAGTGGAGAAACAGAAACGGTACCAGTCCTCATAAATTATTCTTCAAACAATAAAATGAAGGAATATAAATCAATCATATTAGTAAAACCATACTTGTAAAAATATTTCCAATGATCTAAGGAATAGAATAGCTTCCGATAATTAAGAGCTCATGCAAAATTCTAAAAATTCCCCAGACAACAATAAATTATTTCATAATGGCAGACACAGACATCCAATAAGTAAAACTAAAACTAAGGATGGAAAATTCACTGCTCTCCATACCTGAAAACTTTTTATTTCCAGTCATCCTGACTAAGACATCTTAACCCCCCCCCCCCCCGAGGGGCACTCCCATTCACACACACCCACACCCTATACAAGTTCCCATACACACACACACACCAGTTCCTACAACCCCCCCCCCCCCCACACACACACACCACCTCCCAGACAGGTTCCTACACACATAGAAACATATATCCCAGTCAGATTGTCATTCACACGCACGCACACACACACACACACACACATATATATTACATACTCCCCCTCCCAGTCAGGCTCCTATTCACATAGCCCCCCAGTTAGGCTCCTATTCACAACCCCGCCCCCCCACAGTCAGGATTCCATTCACATAACCCCGTCAAGCTCTCATTCACATACCCACCCCTTCAGTCAAGCGCCCATTCACACACACCACACCCTGAGGTCAGTCTCTCTCTCTCTCTCTCTCTCACACACTCACTCACACACACACACACACACACCACTTTATCTATGCTGATCGCATGCATTGTGAGATCAACATAGAACACATGCTACCTTCACATGTTTTGGACAGCATACATCTGTGCCAAGAAGAGTAGGAGAACGGGCTCCTCTTTCTTTTTTCGGCCACTGGTGGGATGGAGTCCACCAGCGGCCTCGCAGGCCTCCTCTACTTTCGGGCCACCGGTGGGATGTGGTCTACTGGCGGCTTCATGGGCCTCTTCCTCTTCTTGGCCACTGGTGGGATGGGATCCACCAGCAGCCTCATGGGCTGCTTTTTCTGCCCCTCTGGGTGTGCCGCCCTGTGCAATTGCACGGTATGCATACTCGGTAGCACCAGGCCTGAGCTCAGCATTTTAATTACATGCTGTTTGGTCGTGTTTCTGTTGTCTCTTTACTTTTTTTTCAACTAAGAATCCTGTCTGTGCTGATCTCATGCCTTCATGAAGTCTGTTATGGTTTTAGCTGCCTTCATCTGTTCCATGAGGGTATTCTAGGCATCCACAACCTCTTCCTGACATTGCTTCTTAGTCTGTCCCCCTCAGAGCCTCATATCATGACTCCTTGTTCTAGAATTTCCTTTCTGTTGAAAACAATGGCTAGGCCTTCCATTAGGCAAGCTACACAGTCAACTAGAGCACCAGAGTATTGGGTGGCAGCCAGTATCTTGCCACTCATATCAACAGCAGGAGCACTTTGGTTCAGCATAGACTCTCTCTCTCTTCTTCCGATTGGGCTGGACCCAGTAATAACAAGCAAGCAGCAAGAGACTCCAGCTCAGTCTCTTGCTGCTTGCTTGTTATTACTGGGTCACGCTAGTGATCAAAGCTACCACTAGATGGGAAGGATGGGGGGCGCAAGGCTGAAGGCACAGGGCACTTGATATTCTTTCACCAGCCCTGTGAAATTAGTTTACTTCTTATGTGCTATTAATACCTTTTCAGGTATTTGAATATCTCTACTGTATCTCCTGTCTCTCCTCTTCTCTAGATCCCTTATGGCTTCTGGTGCAAATCCAGTAACATTTTGGTAGTCTATCTCAGGACCGCCTGCACTCTGTCTACAAAAGAATTACCATGGCCCAGCATCCTATTTCTGACAGTGGTCAGTCCAGATCATTTGGAAGTAACCAGCAGATCCTAATAAGAAAGTCCATTTCATGGTGCTCACCCCCAGAAGGGTTGGAGATGGCTATCTTGCTAATAATCGTTGATGGACCCATCCTCCAAGAACCTGTTCAAACCTTTTTTTAAACTCAGCTATACTACTAGCCTTATCCACATTCTCTGACAGCAAATTCATATAGATGGACATGGGCCATAAGTGCGTTATAGCCTTCCATATATATGACCCCAGAGTCCAGTATGTCTAAACACCCTTCTTACCCCTGGTGTTGAGCCAAGTATTGAAAATGATGATATGACCTAGCTGTTCCTCCTCCTTACCATAACACAGGTAATTACCTTCAAAAATCCTATGGTCCTTCCTTACATGCTGCTTAAAATCATCCCTTAATTTCTTTAACTCTTCCTTCGCTACACTGACCTGACACCTAGAAAGGTCATCTGTGTCCAAGTGGACGATGATATCACCCCACTCCTTTCTTCCCTTTTTATCAGACCCTGTGGTTTATCTGCCAGCTAGTTGAGAATTCCAGTAGGAACCTGTATTTCTCCAGTCCTGCCAAATGAGTCCCCTACCAGAAAGACTCTGCTCCTGTTTTAAGATCTTCTGTCACTATGCTTGGGGCCATTTTATGATGGGTTTCTGTCAACCTCTATGGGCATATTTATTTATTTATTTTAAAACTTTTCTATACCGTTGCTAAGTTAAATACCGTCGCAACGGTTTACATGTAGGCACATATTTAATGTAGGTAAAAGTGTACAATAGTACATTCTAACAGGTGCCGTCAAAGGTTCGGTTACAATATATCATTAGACATAGTCATTTAGCGAAGTAGTTCATGACCAATTGTACCAAGGTACTTACACCGGTAGTTTTATTACACATAGTATTATAGTTATGCTTTATTGTGGTGTAGAGTTCGTAGACTAATCTACTGTATAGTCCTAAGGACTGTATATCTGTGCCTTTCTGTCTTTTCCTGAAATATGGAGCCAGTTCTGGTCAAGAGAGCCCATAGAGTGGGTCGGAATATTAGATCGAGCCCAGTAGTGGCACGCGTATTGAATTTTGCCGACAAAATGAAACTTCTTACTGCATATAAAAAGAAATATGACGGCTCTCAAATTTTACTGTGTAATGACTATTCGATCAAAGTATCAGCAAGCAGAAGAGAATTTTCACCCATCTGTGCAGAGTTTTACCGTAAAGGGATTAAATTTTCGCTGCAATACCCGGCTAAACTGAAATTTTCTAGTGTGTAGCCAAATAGACTCAGGACCAATGGGTATTGTGCTCGCCTGATAGCAGATGGGAGACGGAATCAGATTTCAAAGCTGACGTCATGCTTAGCTCTTCGAAAAGCCAGTGTGGATATATGTTGCTTAATACTTGATTACACTTGATTAAACTTGAACTGGTTCAACTGATTATATATATATATAAAAACTTTGGATTGGAGACCGCCAGTGCACTCAAACAATAAACGCTGACACCTGGGTAACTGCGGGTGTCTTGAACTAGGGGTAGGCTGTGGCTTACCCGTACTTGCTCAGTCTCGAGATTTGATATGCGAGGTTCTCGAATTCTGGAGCAGCTGTGGGCGGGATGCTGAGTCCATCTGTCTACACTAAGGAAAACAAAATTATCAGGTAAGTAATTTCTCCATTTCCTAGCGTGTAGCCAGATGGACTCAGGACCAATGGGATGTACAAAGGCTACTCCCGGACAGGGCGGGAGGCTGCCCATGACCCACTTAATGCTGCCCTTGCGAAGGCTGTGTCCTCCCTGGCCTGATCATCCAGGCGGTAGAACCTGGAGAAGGTGAGTAGGGAGGGCCATGTCAATGTGTCTCGCTTCCTGAACGGAGTCAAACATCTCCGACCACCACTAAAGGGGCCGGTGCCTCTAATTGAAAGCAAGCAAGTTTTGGATTTCTTTATCCTCTGACTTGTTTACGGCTGAAGAGATGTGGTACAGCTCCTGTAGATGCTTACAGGGAGATCGAGGCTAGATCCTGCGTCAGAATGTTTTGTTTTTATATGCTTTCCAACTGTATTTCAGTCTCACATTGCTAGGGTTAGTGAACAGATGGTTTCTCATATTTATATTTGGAGGCACATGCAATGACAGTGAAAAAAGAAGAAACAGAGAAGGGAGGGGGAAGGAGGAAAAAAAGGAAAGGAGGGATGAAAATGGCAAAGAAGGGAAGAATTTGTACTCTCCCATTTCTCACTAAATTGTGGGGAGGTAGGATTTGCTAAAAGGAGCGATTCCTGGTGCTGGTTCTCTTCTGTATTGTGCAATAAGATAGCACATCACATTTTGTCACTTAGAATGCCCTCAACATTATTGATGTGCATTACCATTTTCTTTTGACGTTCTTGATTGTAATAATTTGTAAGCAGTAGGCAAGCATTTGACTTTTCAAAATGGCCTGAAGGGTGTATCTTCAAGAAGAGAGAAGAGAACAGAAAGAAGATGAAGATGCAGTCCCTAGGAGCAGTGATTTGTTTGGTTGTTGGGTTTTTGTTGGTGTTTTTTTCGTATGTGGTGTGTATTTGCTTCTGCTGTAGAAAGGGATGAATGTGTGACACCGGAGTATAGTGAAAGGCTCTGGAGAATTTGTTTGGTTTTTAGAATGCATGTTTGTATGAATGAGAATTTTCTGTCAGGTTTGGTTCTGTGTGATGTTCCCTTACTGGATGGTAGACAAGATGTAGCAGCTTCCTTTGATTCTATACTAGCTGGGATGCTGAGGCTGGGCAGCATCTCAATTTTTGTTCATGATGGTAACTGTGTCTTCTTTATCTATTATTATGATACACCAAACTCATGACTCTTAAAAGACTAAAACCTAAAACCTCTACTAACAACTACAAACTTCCGATCAGTGTTACAAGCCTTAATTTTTGCAAGCACTGACTATTGTAATGCCCTTCTCCTGGGTTTACCATATACCATGCTAAGACCACTCCAGATACTACAAATCACTGCTGCAAGAATTCTGACTGGTAAAAATAAGAGACCATATCACCGAAACCCTAGTTGAACTACACTGGTTACCCATTGAGCAAAGAATACAGTACAAAACACTATGTACCATACATAAATTAATACATGACGAACACAGCCCTTCGCATACACGTCCCTCACAGAAACCTGAGATCTGCAAACAAAGCACTACTAACTATTCCTTCAATCAAAACGGCAAGACTAACCCAAGTAAGGGAAAGGGTGCTGTCCTTAGCAGGACTATACTATGGAACACCATGCCTTTAGAAATCAGATTACAAAGAGACATTAAAACCTTCAGGAAAAGTTTAAAAAGCATGGCTATTTAAACAAACATACCACAAAGAGAATGGAGAGTAGAATCCAGAGAAATATAGGATGCGGTTAGTAAAACCTGAGTGTGGATGGTATTCACTCTCCCGCCCAAAGAAGAAAAGGCTCTACAGCCGCCAGGGATGCCTGTGTTGCCTGATGGCAGAAGAGGAGGAGGACCGCAGCCGCCGGGGGACCTATCCCACCTGGCAGCAGAGGTGGAGGAGACCTGCGATCTAATTGAACGAGAGAAATTGGAGCTGGAGCCAGAGCCTGCCCGTGTGTGTTTGTGTGGAGGAGAGGGAGTGGAGCCAGCATGTGTGTATATATGAAGGAGAGGGAATGGAACCAGCATGTGTGTGTATGGAGGAGAGGGAATGGAACCTGTGTGTATGAAGGAGAGGGAATGGAGCCTGTGTGTGTATATTGAGGAGAAGGAATGGAGCCGGTTTACTTGTGTAAGGAAGAGAGGGATAAGACCCACTGTGCGTGAGCCAGTGTGTGTGTGAGCCTGAGAGAGAGGGAGCCAGCCAGCTTTTGTTTGTGAGTGTGTGTGAGTTTTGAAAGAGTGTGCGTGTCAGTGTGAGCATGAGGATGAATGTGTGTATATATGAGGTAGGAGAAAGTTTGTGCACCTCCCTTCCATTCCCATTACTCCACAATGATCTCAGGTTGACTGGAAGTCATAAGTTCCCAGGTATGGAGAGTGAGTGATTTTTTTTCTAATCCTTATTGATTTTAATTAATTGGGTGTTATTTGATATGTGTGTGGTTTTGAAATATTGTATTGATGTTTGGAAAAAATGTTTTTAATTGGATGTTATTCTGTTCACCTGCTGTTTTGAAATATTCGTTTTATTAGTATGGTTTCGCTATTATGATTGATGTTTTATATTTCTTGATTATATTGTTTGATGATTTCTGAGGAAGGATGGTGCTTTAGGTTTTCCATGTGTGCACTACATACTGAGTCTGACTTGCAGTTTCCAGTTTAGTTTGTTTGTTCTTGTCTCTGCTTTTAGTTATTGAGATTGTATATTAATTTTGCTGTGGGTTAATTATTTCAAGACAAAAAAAAAAAAAAAATTCCTGTTGAGATACTCCTGTCTCTATAATCACTCTACACTTTAATCTCTATCTTTAACTACATATAGCTGTTATAAAAAAATCACTGTTTGTCTAGATATAAACATTGGGGCCAAAAATTGATGTGGAGTGAGTTTTAAAGCATTACTGAAATAGCCTTGCTGTAAGCAGCTTGGGCAGCAGACTCACAGAACCAGCAGGGGGCAATTAGATCATTTAAGGGCTTGCTCAGCCAGAACACAGGAGATACTAAAGCTTCTTGTGTCCAGCTACCTAAGAAAGTTTAACATAGTAAGCCAATCTGTGGGAGGCTATTGTCAAATGCAATAGCAGATACAGGGTCCTGAGAGCAACCTTGACCAAGGGTAACCACATCGTCTGGCAACAAATTCCAGAGCTTAATTGTGCGTTGAGTGAAAAAGAATGTTCTCCGATTAGTCTTAAATGTGCTACTTGCTAACTTCATGGAGTGCCCCCTAGTCCTCCTATTATCCGAAAGTGTAAATAACTGATTCACATCTACCAAGACCTCTCATGATCTTAATGATCTCTATCATATCCCTCCTCAGCTGTCTCTTCTTCAAGCTGAACAGCCCTAACCTCTTCAGCCTTTCCTCATAGGGGAGCTGTCCATCCCCTTTATCATTTTGGTTGCCCTTCTCTGTACCTTCTCCATCGCAACTATATCTTTTTTGAGATGCGGTGACCAGAATTGTACACAGTATTCAAGGTGTGGTCTCAGCATGGAGCGATACAGAGGCATTATGACATTTTCTGTCTTGTGCTAATTGACTTAGTGACTGTCTTCAGTGCTGTGGACCATAACCTGTTAATCCATCAGATGAAAAACATTGGGATCGTCTGTAGGGTTCTTAGATGGTTCACCTCATTTCTAGCTAGCAGAACATTTCAAGTCAAATTGGGCACCCATATATCTGATGCTTCCCAATGTAATGCAGGTGTCCCTCAAAGCTCAGCCCTCTCAGCAACACTATTCTATATTTAAATGCTCCCACTTTGTAAATTATTGACGAACCTAGGAATAACTTTCTTCTTGTATGCTGACCACATACAGTTTTACATCCCATTCTCCAAATCATTTGAAAATACAGCTTCGTTACTCTCTCCCTATATGAAAGCAATACAACAAGAATGTTTGCAACTTAAACACACACTAAACCCCAAAAAGATTTAAATCATTTGACTGAGTAGAAACTCATAGATAGTTAAACCACCTGCCCTAAATCTGGGTAATTTTCAAATTAACCCCTCAAATCAAGTACAGGACTTAGGAATATAGCTAGATGAGAACTTTACAATGAAAATGCACATCAGTAAATTAATTAAGACATGTTATGCCAAATTGTGTATACTTCATTGGTTGAAACCGTTATTAACTTTTCAGGACTTCTGTACTGTACTGCAAACTTTAATTTTTTCAAACCTAGACTACTGTAACTCCTTACTACTAGGACTTCCAGCATGTCACATAAAACCACTACAACTATTACAAAATGCTGGAGCAAGACTCTTAATAGGATCTAGGAAATATGATCACATTACACCCTGAATGATGTCACTGCATTGGCTCCCAGTACAATCCAGAATCTATTATAAAACATTAATGATAATTTTCAACATCATTCATTCCAATGAGACCCACTTGTTAGGCGTGACACTACAACCTTACAATCCGCAGCGAATACTAACATCTCAAAATAAAGGACTATGGACTATTCCTACAATATGGAGCACACATCTGACACAAGAGATTGTGTGTTTTCCATAGCGGGTCCCAAACTCTGGAATTCTCTGCCTCAGATGTTGCGTTCTTTTATCAGATAAAAGATTTTTTTTTTAATTTTATTTTTATTAACGTTTTAATAAATTTACATGCCAAGAAAACAATCTTGACATAGAAACACTGAAGTATCAATATCATCTTAATTTAATTTATTTATTTATCGAGTTTTTTATTTATTAAGTTTTTTAGTGCAATCCGTAGTGCTACCTGTAATTATGCAATTAAACAAATAATCTTTGCAAACTGATGTCTCTCTATGTTAACATTCCTTTGAACCTGTTTGTAACCTTCTTATGTTTGTAAACCGTTATGATGGCTTTATGATGAATCCGAATGACGGTATATAAAACTTGATAAATATACCGTCATTTGGATTAGTCATCATAAAGCCATCATAATGGTTTACAAAATACGAGGTTACAAGGTTAAGGGGGGGATAAACAGGGTTTCAAAAAAGGTTCAAACTGTTGTTAAACATAGGGGTATCATATGCTAATTAGTTACTGTTTTGTTTTACGATTCATTTCTTAGTTATAAGCCATAGTTGTGATAAGTTCATTTATTCATTTATTCTTCAGGTTGGAGTGGCGGGAGATGTTGTTGTGGTGTTCATTGGGTGAGTTGGTATGCTTTATTGACCAACCATGTTTTTAGATCTTTTTTGAATGTTTTTAGGTTTTCTTGAGTTCTGAGTTCAGTTGGTAGGGAGTTCCAGAGTTTTGGGCTACCTAGAGATATTGCTCTCTTTTGGGTTGAGGTGAGTTGATTGGAACGCGTAGGTGGTGTTTTTAGAAGTCCCTGATTTGCTGATCTGAGGTTTCTGTTGGGGTATGTAGTTTTATAGAGGAGCTTAGCCAATTTTCTTGTTTTTCATATATCATTTTATGTAGGATGGATAGTACTTATTCAATCCTGAATCTTATTGGTAGCCAGTGTAGTGAAATAAGTGTTGGAGTGATGTGGTCGTGCTTTTTAGATCCAGTGAGGATTCTTGCAGCTGCGTTCTGTAGGATCTGGAGTGGGCGAATAGTGTTTAGAGGTAAGTTGAAAAGGAGTGAGTTATAGTAATCTATGTTGGAGAAAATTAGTAATTGGAGGACTGATCTGAAGTCATTGTTGGAAAGAACAGGTTTTAAATGATGGAGTGTGTAAGTAGTTTATGATATCAGTCTTTGATTTTTGTTGTGATATGGTTTTTGAAAGAAAGTTCCCTGTCAATTATTACTCCGAGGTTACGAGCATGATTGATTGGAGATATAACCGTATTTTGGTTCATTAGGCTGAGTGGTGGTATTTGAGGAGAGTTGTTCCTTCTGTCTAATAAGATCATTTCAGTCTTGTCGAAGTTGAGGATGAGTTTTAAGTTGGTTAGTATTTCCTTTATGTTGTTTAGGTAAGTTGCTGTTAATTTGTATGTTTCTTCTAGTGATTCTTCTAGTGATTTTTTTATTGGGATTAATATTTGAATATCATCAGCATAGATGAAGTGGGTCAGATTGAGATTTGATAGGAAGTGGCATAATGGAAGCAGATAGATGTTAAAGAGCGTCGCTGACAGAGCGGATCCTTGGGGAACTCCAGTGTTTAGATTGATTTTCTTTGAGAGGGAATCATTGAGTAGCACTTGGTAGGATCTTTGAGATAGGTAAGAGGAGAACCATTGTAGGGTTGTTTCTTTAGCTCCAATTTCAGAAAGACAATCATGATGGAGTGGCTGCAGATAGGTCGAGTAGGATTAGAAGGTAGCTGTGGCCTTTTTCAAAACCTTTGAGTACGAAGTCGTTCATTGCTAGTAGTAGCGTCTCAGTGTTCAGTTGTTTTCTGAAGCCAAATTGAGCGGGTAGCAGGATGTTGTTTTCTTCTAGGTGGTTAGTGAGCCGTGTGTGAACAACTTTCTCAATGATTTTGGCAATGAATGGGAGGTTTGATATGGGTCAGTAGTTCAGTGGGGTTTCTGGATCAAGATTATTCTTTTTCAGAATGGGTTTGATGATTGCCGATTTTAGGCATTCTGGGTAGTTTCCTTCCGTGAGGGAGAGGTTTACGATTTCAGTTATTGTCTTAGTTATTGGTGCTTCGAGATTTTTATCGTTGTAATGGGTATGGTGTCAATAGGGTGTTTGGCTGGGTTCATTTTTTTAATGATCATTTGGACTTCTAAAGAAGATGCTGTCTCAAAGTTGGGCCAGTTTTTTGTTTGAATGTTTGGTATTTTCTGGTCTTGTGAGTCATTTTTTAGGTTGTTCTTTATGAGGATTTTGATTTTTTTCATTAAAGAAGTCTGCGAAGTCGTTACTTTGGTGTTGATTATGATTGATCATCATAGGTGATTTGGTTAGGCTTTTTACATAATTATATAACACCGTAGGATTAATCATAACCCTATCGTATCCCTATCATAACACAAAACTTCAGAAATAATGAGATCCTCTATATTAACAACTTATTAAAGGATCCACATTCCACACAAAACTTCAGAAATAATGAGATCCTCTATATTAACAACTTATTAAAGGATCCACATTCTAATAATCAATTATAATCACACTATAATTGATAAACATTACCTTTCAAACAACTAGGAGGAGAACATTTCTATGTGAGAGATAGTATCGGTGTATTAGGGGGGTCTTGGATCTAACTGGAATTTAATCCGTTAGCCCCCTCTTGTACTCTATCTTTATCAGACAGGAACTTAACTAACTGTTCTGGGAGGAAGAAGAGACAGTTTGACCCTTTATATCCAATCTGACACCTACAGGGGAATTTCAATAAAAAGCTCGCTCCTATTTGTTGGACCTGTGATCTTAAAAGCAAAAATTGTTTTCTTTTCCTTTGTGTCATTCTTGACACATTGGGATAAAACCTCACCTGCATGTTCAAAAATTTATGCAATCTATATTTAAAAAATAATTTAAATATCCATTCCATATCCATTTCCAGTGCAAATGTTACTATTATGGTATTGGGTTCAGCTAAAGTAGAGTTTGAGGTTTCTAACAGCTCTGTCAAATTTAACAATAGGGTCTCTTTATTAATTTCTCCTCCATTCCCTCCTTCCTTTTTTTTCCCCTGTGGGAGATGATAATCTCTCACCACTGGGGGTATATTTCCTTCTGATACTTCTAATATCTCGACTAAGTACTTTCTGTACATGTCTTTTGGGGATATATGAGCTAATCTGGGAAAATTAACAAATCTTAGATTCCTTACTCTTAATGAATTTTCCATACTTTCCAATTTGTTTAACATCTTTGTATTATCCATCATCATAGATTCTTGAGACTCTTTATTTGAACCCAAAAGAGTTTTGATTTCTGTATTCTGCACCATAACACTTTTCAATGTCTTCTCTATCGATAGTAATCTTTTTTTTTTTTTTTTTTTTCTTTATTTATCAACTTTTCAAAACAAAATACAAAGTAATTTGCATAGAATCACAAGAGATTGAGAAATTGTTCTTTACATGAAATTCTTATTTGAAATTTGAAAATTAAATATTGAAACATGACAAAATTTCACAATCTCTACCTTTCGTAGGTAACTGAGGAGGAAAAGAATAAAAGGAGAACATAAGAAACAATTTAGAAGTAAGGCTGGGTTTAAACATCAGATTCATTTACTGGATCCGGCTCTATGGGCTGCGGGGTCTGCTCTCGTGCCTCTAGAAAGGCTTGAAGTTGTTCCGGACTAAAGAACACATAAGTATTCCCCAAAAGTTTGACTATGCACCTACAGGGGTACCTTAAAATATAGGTCCCCCCTAGTGCAAGCACTTTTGGGCGCAGTGAAATAAACTTTTTCCTTCGCATTTGCGTTGGTTTTGCCAAATCTGGAAAGATGCGAACTTGACCACCCATAAAAGGAACATTTAAATTTTTGAAATAATTCTTCATAATTATTCCAACATCAATTTCTGAATAAAGAGTCACAAACAAGGCAGACCTTTCTGTAATTTCTTCCGTTGTTGTTTCCAGAAAATTGGTTAGATTTTCCATATCTATCCCCATACCAGGCGATATTAAGGCTCCTCTCTGTCTTAAAAAGAATATTTTTTTAACAGGCGGAACATTCTCTGGTGGTATCTTTAGAATTTCAATAGCAAATTTCTTGAAAGTCTGCAAAGGCAACTCACCCATAACTTTGGGGAAATTCAAGAGTCTTATATTTAAGTGCCTTAAGTAATTCTCTACTGACTCCAATCTTCTCAAAGACGATAGTCTTTCATTAACAGAAACTGCACTTAAATCTTGCAATTTTTTTACATCCACAGTTACCTTTGTCAAAGCCTTTTCCAGATTCGTGTGGTCAGTTTCGATCTTAGTCATTCTCTTGGAAACTTCCTCTAGTTTACAAGCCTGTCTGTCGGGCAGCGTTCCCTGCTACCAGATCCCAAAGGGCGTCGAGCGTTACAATCGCTGGTTTTGTTAATCTCTGTGGGATAAGTGGAGAAACCGGCTCTGCTGTTCCTTCTCCGCTGGCTTCATACTCCTCCCCTCCTGTAGCCTCAGCGGAGACACGAGCACTGGCTGCCCCCCCCCCCCCCCCCCCCCCCGTCTGCTTCGTCCCTGGGCTTGCCTCCCAACTGAGCATGCTCGGAGGAAGTTCCTGCCGGCGTCTCAGCAGGCACAGAGTCGAGCAGTAGAGCTGCTTGAACCAGCGTTTTGGGATCCGGAGGCGTCAGCGATAGTTCCCTGGGTGAGTACTGGGCTCCTTCCCCTGACTCACCAATGGGGGTAGACGTCCTCGTTACTGATGTCGGGGTTGCATACTGATGGATCAGCCGCTGCCCTTCCAAATTATCCGGTAAGGGAGGATATATCCGGATTTTCCCTTTTCTCTTGTGTGGCATTGTAAAAAATCGAAGAAAAAAGGCTTAAAGGAAATTTTTAGGGAACGATGGTACGGAGCTGCTCAATATGCGACCACACCCGCGGCCATCTTCGTTCCTCCCGATAGTAATCTTAATTCATGATTTTGTACATCATTTATAGGAAGAATTTTGTTAGCTATAAAATTTTCTAAGCTCTCAAATGCAGTCCATAAAGATTCTAAGGTAATTTCTGCTGGTTTCTGTATTTAGTAAGAAGGAGTTGAAGAATCAAGTCCAGCAATTAATCCTTGATCCCCCCCCTCACTGGACTGCCAGCAGACTCACTGGAAACCAATTTCCCAGCGTCCTCACCTAGTTCTCCCCGTTTAGGAGACCCTGGACCTTCAAAACTGCAGGCAACTTCGGCTTGCAGTATATCCAACTCCGATTCTGGGGCCCTAAGTGTGGCAGGGTTTGCTGGCGCCACTCTCAAAATCAGGGATAATGAGATGTCAGAGTCAGGCAATGGAGCTTGAGAAGATTCCAAAGCTCCCTGCACTAGCGACTGCACACCAGATTCAATTCCTCCTCGTCTAATGTGGCATCCATTGGTCCAGATTTTTCAGGGTTTAGGGAGGTTCCAGGGCACGCCTTTTCCTTAGCCCTTTCTGACACTGAGGCATTTAAAGTTGGAAACAAAAGTCCAGATTCAAATAATATAGCGGTTTGAAATGTAACCATTTGGTCCCTTAATAAGGGAGGTGTATAGTAGGTACACTAATTTCTCTTCAAATAAGTGGAAAAATATTTATTTGATTACCAGAGGTGGAGGAGCATTCGATTAAGAAAAATATAAATTGGAGCGGATTCAGACAAAGCCGCGCGCCCCTTAGGTGCGCGTGGCTTGGGCGACACACCGGCAGCCGTGCCACAGGAGGGACGGCCTTATATCTCTCAGGCCCGTCCCTCCCCGATGACGTCAGCATCCCGGAAAAGATTATCGGAGGCCCCGACTGGGCTAGGTAGCTCCTTCGCCCTGTTTCAATCTCCTCAGGTAATTTTGGAAACCGCTCTCACCTCCACCTCCTTGAAAGAAATTTAAAGGAGAACTAAAAACATGGCTATTCAAAAATGCATATAAATTGACTTTAAAAAGTTTAGAATACACAGAGCCACAAAGTCAAGAAGGAAATAAGATGATAATCGAATCATGAAGAATAAATGAAATGAGTGAATGTAAGATTACCAAAACAACCCACTGACTAAGATGTGAAAACTATCATTTCAATTTCTTTTAAATACTCTTTGCCGTAAGTACCAGATCTATTATTAATATGTACTAGAAATCTCGCTTTGTAAAAATTAATGCCTGTCTATGAATAACACCTCTGTAACAACTCATTGTTTTTGTGTTGAGCTATAACTATGAATGTCCCTTTGTAAACCGTTGTGATCTATACATGGGAACGACAGTATATAAAATGTCTAAATAAAATAAAAATAAACACATTATTCTTTTGCTTTTCTAATAAAGCTTCCACCTTGCTTACTTCTATTATAAATTCTTGGACGATAATGCTGGGTATCAATAAACTGAGAGAAAAATGATGGAAAATTTTTTCTAGTATATAAAACGTCCATAGATGTTAAACTTCAAGAATTACAATTTAAATTACTACACTGTGTTATGCCCATCTGTCGCAGATGCTGCGACCGCTCTTGCTCACCTCTTTCTTCACAGCATGGACTCCGCTGGGAAGACTTGCGGCCCTCCGTCAGCTATCACCAGCCTGCCTACCACTCCCAGGCCTCCCTGGATGGCACGGACACTGATGACCGCCATCTTGCCCTTGGAATCCCTTAGGCACGCGCAAGGGCCAGTCTTAAGCACGTCATGGCGGGAACCTCGGGGGTGTCCCCTCTGGATGATGTCATTCCACCAGGACACTTAAGCCGGCTGGCTCTGCCTGCCTACAACTTGGCAACGAGTTCCCTCATTGCTGAATCTACTTCGCTCACTAAAGACTTCCCGTTCCAGTTTCTGCCTCTCTGGCATGAGACACTCTGGGTACCCACTCCTCGGGAGCCCTTTCCTCGTCTCTGGCTATTCGCTCCTCGGAGGGCCTCATGCCTTGGACTGCTACCTGCCCCGTTCCCAGGGATTTCTCTTGGAACCTTCGCTACTATGAGTACCTCCATTCTGCGGACCACTACCGTATCATCTCTAGTGAGGAACCCTCATCAGTGTACCCCGCGCTGCGGCCCACTACCGTACCATCTTTAGTGAGGAACTCTCATCGGTGTACCCCACGCTGCGGACCACTACCGTATCACTTCTACTGAGGAACCCTCACCGGCGTACCCTACTCCACGGACCACCACTGTATCTCTACTGAGGAGCCTCATCGGTGTATCCCGCTCTGCAGACCATTGCCGTGTCTTCACTACAGAGGTATTCCCTTTGGGTATACCCCACTGCATAGACTCTGAGACTTTCTCCTGTACTCCCCGCTCCACAGGCAGTGCCTCTCTATTTCTTTTTTTTTTTTTGTCAAAATCATTTTTATTAATGAGCAATGCAGGTACAACCAAAACAGTTATTAGGGGGAAGAAAAAGTACAATATGAACCAAAGATCGATGCAACTTTGCAATACAGGATGATTCCCCTTAAGTATCAGAACCAACTTGAACAACACCCTGCGTACACTCTGAGGTCCACCGGACCATAATGATCAAACCCAACTCAGACAGTACCACACAACCCATTCATACCACATTCAACAATGATCATCTTCCCATACTGCTCACAACTCCCTCCCCCCCACCCAACCCTCAGGAGACATCCCCTCGATTGCTGTGTCTGACATCAAGTGAGACCTCGCCTCCCGATGGTGAGGCTCACAGGGTTTCTCCCTGTGGGCGGTACCATTTCTCATCTCGGCCCGGGGCCCACATACCTACAAATCCTAACACACAGAACATAATATAGATATTGTCAAAGCACATAAAATGAAAATCATTGAGACAGAAATTTGTAGTAGATGTTATATGGAAAAGGGTTACCTTTTATGCATAATTTTTTATTTTATTCAGCCTTATTTCCTTTTTGGAACATAGTGCTGAAGTTAATTGAGCAAGTTATTCTCAAAAAACCACCTTTTTGTGGAGAGTTTTTATCGCTTGGCTCCATGCAGTGGGCTTCAAGGGACTCCAAGCACTAAGCTAAATTTATTTGAATATTGGTCCTATTAGCCAAGGCATGTATTCTGTACTATTGCATTAAACCCGAACGACTGGCATCACAGATGTGGCATTGCAAGTTGGCAGACTGGATGAAAATTGAGAGACTGGATGTCATTTTCTCTCAAAGGATGGTAGCTAAGGAATATATTTCACTTTGAGCAAAAATGTACGACTTATTGCCTATTTCAATTCAACATGCTATGAAGTGGATACTCTATGGTTTGGTAGATACTTGCATTCTTCTAAGTCATCGGGGGGTGGGCAGGGGAACCACTATGTAGTTATGTTGTGTATGAGTTTACTTGTGATGTCTTGTCTGATATGGATACTTAACTATAAAATCCATATGGGTGATACCGAACAATATATTTGGTAATGATAGTAATTTGTAAATCAAAATGTTGTATTTTATTGGATGCTATTATCTTGTGTGGACTATACTTCTCCTTTGTATCATATTTTTACTGTTTGTTTATTGTTCTGCACCTTATATGGCTAAATAAAGAATTAAAAAAAAAAAGGTTTTCATGCTAGAAGAGGGTACAGAGGTCATGTGATCTGTTCAAGGTCAGGGCAGGGGTTCATGCTGCCCACAGCTACCAGCAGATGTTTATCCCTATTCCATTTTTATCCACCCAGTAATGGTTCTGGGCCCAGAGGCCTGCAGTCACCCTTAAGCAATGGCCTTGATTCCTCGTCGCCAAGGAACTGTGAGCACTACCTCTGCAGCATCTCAGCCAGTCCAGGGAGCAGAAGACCCAATTCAGTGATTGAATTGATTATCTTCTGCAGGGCGGTGCAGAGTACTTCCACCGGGCCAGTCTGGGAGTGGGGGAGGAGGATGGGCATGGATAGGATGGGGTTTCTGTTGCCTGTGATGGGGTGGGGGGGGGGGGGGGGGGGGGAAGGGGAAGGAGTAAAATGGAATTTACCTGCTGGGGGCTGGGAGTGAGCGAGGATGGCAGATCCAACTGCCTGTGGGGTTGCTGATCTCCAGAGGGGTGAGGAATGCGATGGGAAGGGTTTAGGTTTGCCTGCAGGATGGAGGAGGGTTTCTGCAGCCTGTGTGATAAGGGAAGGAATAAAGGGGATTCCTGTTCAGATTCTAACCTTCACTGCTATTTACCCCTCTCTGATTAGCAATAGAAGTTCCTCCCTCATCCATTCTCCAGACAAGTTGCAAAGGTCTCCATCATTTCTCCTCTGAGTATGTGTGTTGTATTTGCAGGTATCCATAGCACCCCGGACTAATGCTGCCCTAGGCTTTGCTCAGATTCTCCCACGAGACCAGTACCTGTACACCAAGGAGCAGCTCTTCCAGAGGATGTGCATGGCCCTGGGGGGCCGTGTGGCAGAGGCCATCATCTTTAACAAGGTCACTACAGGTATAGGTTGCATGGCAGAAACCATCTTCTTAAACTGAGTCACCACAGCTGTTTGCACAGTACTGTGTGAGGGAGGAATGCTTCACAATAGGGGCAAAAAAGATTGGCAAATGTATCTCTGTGTTTTTGGATTCACTGCATGTAAAATGTCCTTCAGTTGTGCTTTGTACCATGAAAGGAAAGAAGCTAATAGTTCTTTGGACCCTGTTTTGAACAGTGCCCACAGGAGCTCTCTGTGAGCAGGGCCTGGCTCTACAGTGACTGCTGGATTTTCTGTCCTGCAGGTGCACAGGACGACCTGCGCAAGGTCACTCAAGTGGCCTATTCCATGGTGAAGCAGTACGGCATGGTGCCCAGTGTTGGACAGGTGTCCTTCCCAGACTCACAGCAGGCTGTGGGCATTGGACAGCGCCCCTTCAGCCAAGGCCTGCAGGCACTAATGGATCATGTAAGTAACAGCAGGAGGAGCCTGGCCACTTTCTCAGGGCAGGATCCTGCAATATCCTGGGTGATATGAGGGGCAAACAGAGTGAGGTAAGGATGCATAGCTTTGATTTAGGATACTCCAACAGTTTTTGAATACCTAAGCTTAAATACTCAAGATTATACGAGTTTATAACCGCCAGAATTTGGCACACCTCCAAAGTTTGTGGATCAGCAACATGCTTGAGAAATTGAGATTTTTTTCCTTTTCTGCCTGTTGAGACAGAATTCCAGGGTACATAATCCACCTGTTAGCGTGATGCAAATATAACATCTGGTGCAGCCCTACGAACACTGCCAGCATAGTATAAATGTAACAACTTTATAAATATGAAACACTCTATGTGAACAGATCCAGATCTCTGAGTCTCTCCTTATTTTCTTTCACTTCTTTTTCACAGGAAGCAAAACTTCTGGTGGCTGGAGCCTACAAACAGACTGAGAGCCTACTCCTGGATAACCGGGACAAACTACAGCTGGTATGCGCTTCTCTTGTGTATACTCCTGGTATCTTGTCCGGCGCTCCTTATCCTGTTACTGCCCTCTGCTGCACCAGGGCAGGATTTCAACACACACTGCACCACAATTGGTGCCTCTGGGAAGCACCTTTCATAAATCAGAGCTGGTATTTTAATGGTGCTGCCTCCAACCCCACTGGCATTAAGTAACATTGTAGGTACACTAGCTTTTCTATATGGAATTGTTCATGTAAACAGGCTGAGCTGTGCACTGGGGAGAGAGCAGCTATTGCTTGCATCTGCAATGTGTTCACAGGGGTATGGTTTGGGTGCACTGAAGAAGATTATGGGTAAGATAGAGGGAGAGCAGCTGTTTCTTGTGTTTGGAGCGGCAGGTTAGCATTAAGCTGGTTCCTTTCATTGCACTGAGAGTCCATGGAGATGCCGTCAGCCATTTCATATTACCATGAATGATTGATGCAAGTGATTTTGGTGGAATTGTGTGCAAGAATTCCCTGTAGACGTGTCTGAATTGAATGTAATGTGGGCATATGCCAGCGCAGACACTGCTGAGGAGCCCCTGCCTTCCTTTGACCATGCCTTGACAGCAGCAGGAACAAAGCTCTAAACACATTTCTGATTCTTTCTAGTTGGCCAAAGCACTACTGGACAGAGAGGTAATTAACTATGATGACATTGAAGACCTGATAGGGCCACCTCCCCATGGACCGAAGAAGGTGATTGCTCCTCAGAGCTGGATCGAGGCTGAAAGAGACAAACAGGACACAGGTAATGAAGAGCCACCCCAGCGGAACCACTCCCAAGAGCAGGAGGAAGGGGACCCCAGCCTAAGACCTGTCTGATGCCCAGAAGTGACTTTAGGGGCTGAGGTGCAGCAGAGAGTTAATGTTCTGTGGCCATGTTCCTTCCTGCAGCAGAGAAAGGAACTCTGCAGACTGATGATGCTTCTGGCTTCCTGCTGTCCCTTCTGATTTGGATACCCTTTACTTCCTTCAGAAAGCTAGAAATGAGACCTGCTGGCACACTGCTGCCCATCCCTCAACTTAAATCAGCACAAATGTTCTCACAAGCATTTCCAAGTTTATAACAGCAACAAAAGTCACAGGTAGAATCTTTTCCACATCATAAAAATACCTCCCAGCTGTATTCATGAAGACTCAGAGTGGGATAACAGGATAATTCAGACCGACAGATTAAGACTTTTGCAGAACAGTGTAACCAAACTTTGTACAGCACCTGAGCTAATACTAACCCCCAGCCCTCATGTTCAACATGACACAAAACTTGATGTGAGGGGACTGCAGCGAGTCCAATTACTGCTGTTTTAGAAACTAACTTTAAGAATTCTCTGTATAGTTCTGCACAGTTGTTCTGATTGTAAATAATAAATTCCGAGAGTTGAAAGATTGTGTACAAACCTGGTTTCTGTCTGACCTGATTCCACAAGCTGGTGGAATGGCTGGAACACAAGTGAAAAGCAGGCAGGGGCTTCCTGTGGGAGGAGGCTGCGTGCAGTTCAGGGGACAGAATTCATAAGAACATAAGAAAATGCCATACTGGGTCAGACCAAGGGTCCATCAAGCCCAGCATCCTGTTTCCAACAGTGGCCAATCCAGGCCATAAGAACCTGGCAGAGATGGAAAGGGCATATTTTGCAGTAAGCAACACAAGTTTCAGAGGCAATTTAATGCATCTCTGACTCCCTGGCTGGTTTTCAGAGAGGACTATTGCACTGGGTGCTTGGGAGTGTTTACACACATTTCTGGTTTTAATACTACAAACAGCAATACTTGGGACTGGTCATGAGAAAGATGTCTTCTAGAGAGCGATGCACAAGCAGAATTCAGGGCCCAACAGAATAAGGTGCGCTGCACTGTGTGCACAGTTTTTTGTGTGCGAGCTTTACTCCTGATGCAACAAGGAATTTGAGTGGAAAATTGTGCATACAAACCTGTGTTAAAATGTGCAAACAAATTAGCATGCTCCATTTCAATCTTATGTTAATGAGGGTATTAGCTATTACGTCCTGATATGGAGTATTTGTGCACAGAAAAAAATGTTTTTGCACATAAATCATTTTATGCATGCTAAGCATGCCTTCTGTACACCTTTTTTGGGTTAGTGTGCTTTTTTATTAATTCCTGATGTATTAACATACCATTAGCTTACTGCATCAGGAGAGTTACTTTTTTTCAGTGTGCGCATTAAGAAACTGCATTGAATTTCAGCGCATAGTTAAGGTGCAGCTTATTACAATGGCCCCTCGCTTAACTCTTCCTCACCTTAATGCCAAAGAACAGGTTGAAGCAAATTACAGAAAACCGATTTGGTCAATCTGAAGCTGCAGAGAGTGAAGGTGAGTGATGATAAGTAGCATCCGGTGGCCCCTGGTGGTGCTATTTGAGTTTATAGAAGTACAGATTAAGTTCTGGAGTGCAATTAGTGTAGGGAAACACGCAGATTCTAAAAAGTAAAGTACAGATTATGAAATTACAAAATTATTCATTGTAATACCCCATTAACACCCGCATCTGCCCCTTCTGGATTAATGGGAGAGTTATTTGAACATTACATAGAGGCAACCCCTCTACTGATTCCCAGCACAGCTGTCCAGCCATGCCCTAGCCTCAGCCAGCAGCTGCAGGCACAGTGGGAGCTGGTGCTGTAAGCATAGTGCTTTCTGACCATTTTATTTGCAACTTACGCATGTATTTAAATTCCACCTTTCCCTGTACATACCCGGATCAGTCCAGACTCCTGGGTTTTGCCTCCCCTCCAGCAGATGGAGACAGAGAGGTTTGAACGGACTCTGCCCTATACCCTGAGGTGCCACCTAGAGTGACAGTATTTCTCTGTCTCCAGCAGATGGTGGAGGTGCAAATCCCTTCAGTCTGGATTAGCTAGAAATATTTTAATTAGTTAAAAAAAAAAAAAAAAAAGAATAGAGGAGGAAACCTCTTTCGGACAGCGCCCAGGGTATTCACCAAAGTAATGGTGGTTGTAGCAGTGGTTCTCCGGAGAGAGGATGTTTTGGTGCACCTTATCTGGACTGCTGGCTGATTCGAGCGACATCTGAGGACCTTTGCCGGAAAGCGATACATTCGGTCCTACAAACTGTTGAGCTCACTGGCTGGGTTGTCAATCCGGACAAGAGTCATCTGGTTCCCTCCTAGTCCTTGGAGTTTTGGGTGCTCGGTTCGACCACCCTCTTGGACAAGGTTTTCCTTACCAAGGAGCGACTTACCAAGGTGCAGACTCAGGTGGAGTCTTTGCAATCCATGGCTTGTCCCCAGAGTCTGGCAGTATTTACAGGTTCTCGGTTTGATGGCTTCCACTCTTGATCTAGTTTCATGGGCCTTTGCGCATATGAGGCCTCTTCAATCAGCATTACTCTCCTGTTGGAATCCACGCGTTCCAGTCTTTTTTGGCTTCTCCCGGACAATTTGCGAGGGGAGTGGACTTGGAAATTCCCTCTTGGACTGTGGTAACCACTGATGCGAGTCTCTCTGGTTGGGAATCGGTCTGTCGGGGGAGAGTGGTGCAAGGCCAGTGGTCAAGAACGGAGTCCTGGTCGATCAATCAGTTGGAGACCAGAGCGGTTCGGTTAGCTCTGCAGGCCCTCTTTCCCTTGGTAAAGGGAACATCAGTGAGAGTTCTCTCTGACAATACGATGATGGTGGCCTACATCAATCGTCAAGGCGGAACCAAGAGTTGACCAGTGGCAATGGAGGCCCAGCTGTTGATCAGCTGGGCGGAGCAGCACCTGCACAAGAGAGCCTCTCACAGAGCGGGAGTGGACAATGTGCATGCCGATTTTCTCAGTCGCCACCAGCTGGACCTGGGGGAGTGGGAACTCTCCGAAGAGGCCTTTCGTCTTCTATGTGACCACTGGACCACGTCCTCCATGGACCTGATGGCGACATACCACAATGCCAAAGCTCCCCAATTCTTCAGTCCAGTGCCGGGGGAACCAGGAGCGGAGGGTGTGGATACTCTGGTCTTTCCCTGGCCAAAGACATTCTGTTGTACGTTTTTCCGCCTTGGCCGTTGGTCGGCAAGGTTCTGCGTCACATCGAAGCTCATCTGGGCGAAGTAGTACTAGTTGCGCCAGAGTGGCCGCTTCACCCATGGTTTTGCGGACCTTGTGAATCTAGCAGTGGACGGACCCCTGAGGTTTCGTCCGTCTCCAAATCTTCTGCACCAAGGCCCGTTTGTTTGCAAGAGGCAGATCGCTTCTGTCTAGTGGCATGGCTTTTGAAAGCCGGAGATTAAAGGAGTAAGGTTTCTCAGATTCAGTAATTGCCACACTTCTACAGTCTCGCAAGCCTTCTACCTCCGTGGCGTACATCAGAGTTGGGGGTATTTTTGAGGCATGGTGTCTGGACCACGAGGTGGAGCCATCCAGGGCTTCAGTTGCAGATGTTTTGGCATTTTTACAGGCAGGACTAGCTAACGGGTTGGCCTTTAATTTCCTAAAAGTGGAGGAGTAGCCTAGTGGTTAGAGCAGTGGGCTACGAACCAGACCAGGGTTTGAGTCCTGCTGTTGCTCCTTGTGACCTTGGGCAAGTCACTTTACCCTCCATTGCCTCAGGTACAAACTTAGATTGTATGCCCTCTGGGGATAGGGAAATACCCTACAGTACCTGAATGTAATCCATTTTGAAGCGCTGAGAAAAAGTGCAAAAAGCGGAATATAAATCTAAATAAATAAATAAAGGTCCAGGTGACGGCCCTTGGTTGTTTTCTAGGTAAAGTATAGGGCATTGCCCTGGCATCCCATCCAGATGTGGTTCGCTTTTCACGTGGGGCCAAGCATTTGCGTCCTCCGGTTCGGAACCCTTGTCCCTCGTGGAAGTTGAATCTGGTCCTCCGCGCTCTTTGTAATGCATCTTTCGAGCCATTGAAGCGAGCGACTCTGAAGGATCTAACATTGAAAGTGGTCTTTCTCGGTGGCTATCTCCTCAGCGAGGAGTGTATCGGAGCTTCAGGCCCTATCTGCAGGGAGCCCTTCCTACAGATTACAGAGGCAGGAGTCTCTTTGCAGACAGTTCCCTCCTTTCTCCCGAAAGTGGTGTCCTCTTTTCATTTGAATCAGTCAGTGGAGCTCCCTTCCTTTGCCAGACCTGGATTTCTTCTACACCTGAGCCTAGGGATATAAGGAACAAGTGCTGTTGCATTACTTGGAGGTTAAGAACAGTTTCCGTCTCTCAGACCATCTTTTCGTCCTGTGGAGTGGCCCCAGGAAGGGTCATAAAGCTTCAAGGGCCACTATTGCGCACTGGCTAAAGGAAGCTATTGTCTCTGCTTATCTAGTTCAGGGCCGTCCGATCCCAGGTTGGTCTTCGGGCTCATTCTTCTCGATTGCAAGCGCCTCTTGGGCAGAATGTCAACAGGTGTCACCCACAGGAAATTTTGGAAATCTACACATACTTTTGCCAGGCATTATCGCCTGGATGTCTGGGGCCTCCAGAGCCAGGTTTCCTTTGGAGCTAGTGTGCTCTGAGCGGGACCTCCCTTAGTCCCACCCTGGTTAGGGAAGCTTTGGTACATCCCAGGAGTCTGGACTGATCTGGGTACGTACAGGGAAAGGAAAATTGGTTCTTACCTGCTAATTTTCGTTCCTGTAGTACCACGGATCAGTCCAGAGTCCCACCCATTTCAGCGTTGGGGGTAACAGAGTCCGCTCATTCATTGGTTTTTCATATTCTGCAGATTTATCAAATGTTCTTATCGTGTATGCCCCTTACAGGGTGTGAGTATGGGCAAGTTTCATTAGATACGTTACAGGTTTACCTCCCTCTGCTCTTCAGGGGGATGTTGTGTTATAGTGGACATTATGGTTTAAGCTTTCTGCTTGGGTACAGGGTAATACTGACAGACTCTAGGTGGCCACCTCAGGGTATAGGGCAGAGTCTGTTTCAAACTTCATTGTCTCCATCTGCTGGAGGGGAGGCAAAACCCAGGAGTCTGGGCTGATCCGTGGTACTAAAGGAACGAAAATTAGCAGGTAAGAACCGATTTTCCTTTCTGGTACGTACCCAGATCAGTCCAGATTGCTAGGTTTTGTACCCCTACCAGCAGATGGAGACAGATAAAGTTTTACTGTCACTGCAATATAGCCAAGTGTGCCACCTGTAGTCCCATAGTAGTTTTCTGTCTCCAGTAGATGGTACAAATCTGCAATCTGAAAAAAAAAAAAAGGAAAGAAAGAAAGCAGCAGAAGAAAAGATTTACAGTTGGATTCCTCCCAGGGAGTTGTGAGGTTCTGGTGGGGCTATCCTCCCTGGTTGAAGCAGGCAAGCAGGGGGTTGGTGATCCTTCTTAGCTCTGTCCTGGACTCCATGGGGCGGACATCTGATGGTCCAGATCCCTCAGCCCGCATGCTGGCAGTTCTGTGAGAGCCTGGAAGGAGCAGAAAATTATATTAGGGTTTTCTTCCTTGGCTTTATTATTTTTTGGTAAAATTGTCAGTGAGTACTCCGGGTTCCTGGGATGTTTGCTGGGGAACCGTGTCCAAGGTAGGCCAGAAGGCTGAAATCCTAAGGCACGCAGTTCTGCATGGGGAGGCCCGCAATGTCAGTCATGCAGTCGGAGACATGCTACGCGGCATGGTTTGCTGAGCTTGTGGGGGGCGGGAAGGTTGCGTTTGCGCCTTAATCATCAGAATTTGTGCTCCAGGTATGTTTCTGGTGGGGAGGAGGCATTGGTAGAGTTTTCCCCTCATGTTAGGATGGCATCTTTGACACGCCAGGTCAGAATTTCTCCCGGGGCTCCCCCTTGCAGCGCAGCAGCAGCAGCAGCAGCCATATTGGATTCGACCATGCGAGATACAGCGGCCTCAGGAGAACCTGATATTTCCCCACCATAACTGTCCCTGGCTGGGGAAGGCACTGGGATGGTTTGAGGAGATTTTGAAGAGGAGAATTTCTCTTTGGATGTGGACTCCTCGGATGTGGATTTTCCACAGGACCGGGACTCGGGATTCCCAGGTATTTTCGTCGGAGTTTGTTGTTCTGATGTATCAGGCTTTTTTTTGGCTAAGAAGGCATACCAAGTCGCAGCCTCGATCCATGGGGGTACCCTCTTCGTGCGCCAGGGCCCCGCTAAGCATAAGCGGACTGACAGGGTTTGGCATATGTTGGGCCTGTTCTCGGTTGCTGGTGACTCACAGGGGATACGGACGATTCTGAGGATTTGCAGGAATCCCCCAGGGGAGGCTTTAGGGTGGATCCATTGCAGGAGGCCCCGGATGTGGCTGGGAACCTGGAGGAGGTTTGCGTGGCTGAAGGGGATGACCCCAAGGTGGTCTGTCTCTTTTGCTGAGAGGAGCTCTGGCCCTTGATTCTGCAGGTTCTTCAGGAACTGGAAATCAAGTGCAGGAGGCGTCTGACTTGGAGGGCACTGATCCAATGCTGGATGGCCTGCAAGAACCAGCGAAGGCATTTCATTTTCATAAGTCTGTGAAGAAGCTAATTGTCTGAGAGTGGGATACTCTGGAATATGGGCTGAGAGTAAGCAGAGCCTTGGCTAAGCTCTACCCTTTGCCGGAGAAGACGTTGGAGTTGTTAGCTGTTTCCAAGTTGGATGGTTCCATTTCAGCAGTCATAAAGAAGACAATTATTCCGGTAGCGGCTTGGTCATGTTAAGGGATGTGCAAGATTGGAGTCTGGAGCTTCACCTCAGAGGATCTTTGATGTTTTGGCTCTGGCCATAAGGGCTGCGGTGTGCAGCAGTTTGGCCCAGAGGGCATGTCTGCACTGGGTCCAGCAGCTTCAGGGAGAGCTGCAGTGCAGCAGGATGACCGTCTAGAGGCAGCAGTGGTTTATGGAGCTGATGCCTTCTATGTCCTTGTCAGGACCTCTTCCCGAATTATGATGTCGGCAGTATCTGCCAGATGTTTGCTGTGATTACTGAATTGGTCGGTGGATGCATAGTCCAAGTCGCAGCTTGGGGCTCTCCCTTTTAAGGAGAAGCTTTTGTTTGGAGAAGATTTGGAGCAGACAATGAAAAATCTGGGGGAGTCCAAGGTGCACAACCTGCTAGAGGACAAACCTAAGAGCAGTCCCAGTGTGGCCTAGGTTTCGGGCCAGTTGGAGGTTTTATCAATCCAAGATTTCTGGTGGTCTGCAGAGACAGCCCCTGGCCAGGGCTTTGTCCTAGGCACAGTCCTTTCAGGGAGTCAGAGAGCCCTCCCGGGACAGCTCTAGTTACTGGGACAGGGGGAACTAAGTCCTTGCAATGAAGCGAGGCCAGCCCACTCTTTGTTTCCGGCTGTCAGAAGGCAATTAGTGCTCTTTTTTTTTCAATGAGTGGGCCAAGATTATCACAGAACAATGGGTCCTTGAAGTGGTAAAGAGACAGCTATGCTTTAGATTTTGCACGTCCCATCAGGGCCGCATTTGTCATGTCCCCTTGCAGTCCTCACAAAGCAGGTAGCGGTTTTGAGGGACAGTGGAACACTTGAAGTAACTGGAGCCATAGTTCTGGTTCAGTTAGAGGAGCAGCAGAGAGGTATTCCATTTATTTTGCGGTGCCAAAGTAAGACAGGTCATTTCAACCCATTCTGGATTTAACGAGGATGTATGTGGCCCTCCAGAGTTCTGCGGTTTCACATGGAGACTCTAAGGTCAGTCGTTGTGGCGGTGCGCAAGGCAGAGTATTTGGCATCTCTAGATCTGACAGAGGCTTATTTATACATAGCCATCAGGCAGGAGCACCAAAGATTTCTGTGGTTCATGGTTCTTGGGGAACATTTGCAGTTTCAAGCCCTTCCCTTTGGTCTGGTGACAGCACCATGTATGTTCACCAAGGTGATGGTGGTGATGACAGTGACTTTGAGAAGGGAAGGGGTGCTGGTACACCCATACCTGGACAACTAGCTCATACAAGCAGTCTGAAGACCTTTGTTAACAGTCTGTGCAGAAGTTGCTGCAGCGCCTGCAGTCTCTAGGCTGGGTGGTGAATTTCGCGAAGAGCCATCTCGTTCCCTCTCAGTCCCTGGAGTATCTGGGGGTGCAGTTTGACAGGTGGGAGGGGAGAGTGTTCCTCATAGAAGAGAGAATTCTGAAGCTTCAGGGTCAGGTTCATCACCTGTTTGAGCTTTCGGTGCCCAGGGTATGGGACTATTTGTAGGTCCTAGGTTCCATGGCATCAACGGCCCTGGAGATAGTCCTTTGGGCATTCGTGCATATGTGGCCTCTTCAGAAGGCTCTTCTCTCTTGGTGGAATACATTGTCAGGTGAATTTCATCTTCCTCTGCCGCTCAAGGGAGAAGGCAAGGACATTCTTTCCTGGTGGCTGCTTCGGACCAATCTGGAGCGTGGTATTGAATTCTGGATTGGGTGGTGGTCACTACTGATGCCAGCCTTTTGGTCTGGGGAGCAGTAAGTCAGGCTTAGGCAGTACAGGGCCAGTGGTCTATCACTCAGAGATGAGAGCAGGGCAGTTCACTTTACTTGCTTTTCCCTCACAGCATTCGCTGCTGAGAGTTCTGTTGGACAATGCGATGGCAGTGGCTTATATCATCCGACAAGGTGGGAACAGGAGTCGGGCAGTAGCCCAGGAGGCGCAGGAGTTGATCATCTGAGCGGAGCAGCACTTGGAGACAATAGTAGCGTTGCACATTGCCGGGGTAGACACCTAAGTCGGAAGGCGTTGGATCCCAGAGAGTGGGAACTCTCAGAGGTGATGAGTCTTGTTCATAGGAGATGGGGTTCGCCTCATATGGACTTGATGGCGATCAGAACGAACACAAAAGCCTCTCGTTTCTTCAGCCAGAAGAGAGCAAAGGATAGAGGGTGTCTATGTCCTGGATCTGCCGTGGCCTCAGAATGTGTTGCTGTTTGTCTTTCCTCCATGGCCTCTGGTGGGCAAGGTGATAAAGCGCATAGAAAGCCATCCGGGTGCCATAATTCTGATGGCTCCGGAGTAGCTACACCACCCTTGCTTTGCGGATCTCGTCAACTTGGCCATAGGCAGGCCACTGAGGTTCAGCCATCAGGAGAATCTTCTCCACTGGAGCCCCATATTTTCAGATCAGGCGGCTCACATTTGTCTTGTGGCCTGGATTTTGAGAGGAAGCGTCTAAAGTGGAGGAGTTATCACCTTGCTGCAGGCTATGCGGACTTCCACGGGATGTGCAGGTGTTGCAAGCATCAGTGTTGCATATTTTGACCAAATTCTCCTGATAGGTGATTGGTTCGGCATATATGTCTAAGGGTCAGCTGGTGCCAGAAGGTTTGAGGGTTTATCTGTCATGTTTGCAGACAGCCTCCTAGGCCAAGGCACAGCAGGAATCGCCGCAGGAGATTTGCAGGGCAGTGACTTGGAAATTGCTGCACACTTTTGCCAGGCACTATCGCTTGGATGTTGGGGCTCCAACTTTTGTATGTTTTGGTGAGAGCATTCTGCGAGTGGGACTCTCCAGGTCCCACCCAGTTTGATGGGCTTAGGTACATCCCAGGAGTATGGACTGCTCTGGGTACATACTGGAAAGGAAAATTAGATCTTACCTGCTAATTTTCATTCCTGTAGTACCACACATTAGTTCAGAGACCCCGCTCATGGGAAGGAGTGGAGAGTCATCCACTCGTTCTGTTGGTTTGTTGATAATATAGAGTTGTTACATGTTCTCTATGCTTTTCTTGTTTTCCTACTTATATTTTGAGACAAATGTTTTCCAATATGTTTATAGGGTCACCATCCTCCTGTTCTTTGTGGAGGGGTGGTCTGTTAATTTTATAGGTTTTACATAGTGGCTTGGATACAGGTCAATACTTAGGAAATGCATGTGGAACAGTTGGCTATATTGCAGTGTCAGTAAAATTTATTTGTCTCCATCTGCTGGCAGGGAAGCAAAACCCAGGAGTCTCGACTGATTTGTGGTACTACAGGAATGAAAATTAGCAGGTAAAAACCAATTTTCCTTTAAGATCGTAACAAATTGCCATGCTGGGTTAGACCAAAGGACCATCAAGCCCAGCATCCTGTTTCCAACAGAGGCCAAACCAGGCCACAAGAACCTGGCAATTACCCAAACACTAAGAAGATCCCAAGCTACTGATGCAATTAATAGCAATGGCTATTCCCTAAGTAAACTTGATTAATAGCCGTAAATGGACTTCTCCATTTTTGACTGCTGCAGCACACTGAGCCGACAATTTTAAAGTAGTATCCACTGTGATGCCTAGATATTTTTCCTGGGTGGTAGCTCCTAATATGGAACCTAACATCATGTAACTACAGGAAGGGTTATTTTTCCCTATATATGCAACACCTTGTACTTGTCCACATTAAATTTCATCTGCCAATTGGATGCCCAAGCCCAGCATCCTGTTTCCAACAGAGGCCAAACCAGGCCACAAGAACCTGGCAATTACCCAAACACCAAGAAGATCCCATGCTACTGATGCAATTAATAGCAGTGGCTATTACCTAAGTAAACTTGATTAATAACAGTTAATGGACTTCTCTAAGAACGTATCCAAACCTTTTTTGAACCCAGCTACACTAACTGCAGTAACTACATCCTCTGACAACAAATTCCAGAGCTTAATTGTGTGTTGAGTGAAAGAATTTTCTCCGATTAGACTTAAATGTGCTACTTGCTAACTTCATGGAATGCCCCCTAGTCCTCCTATTATCCGAAAGTGTAAATAACCAATTCACATCTATTCGTTCAAGAGCTCTCATGATCTTAAAGACCTCTATCATATCCCCCCTCAGCCGTCTCTTCTCCAAGCTGAACAGCCCTAACCTCTTCAGCCTTTCCTCCTAGGGGAGCTGTTCATCCCCTTTATCATTTTGGTTGCTCTTCTCTGTACCTTCTCCATCGCAACTATATCTTTTTTGAGATGCGGCGACCAGAACTGTACACAGTATTCACCATGGAGCGATACAGAGGCATTATGACATTTTCCATTTTATTAACCATTCCCTTCCTAATAATTCCTAACATTCTGTTTGCTTTTTTGACTGCTGCAGCACACTGAGCCGACGATTTTAAAGTATTATCCACTATGATGCCTAGATATTTTTCCTGGGTGGTAGCTCCTAACATGGAACCTAACATCGTGTAACTACAGCAAGGGTTATTTTTCCCTATATGCAACACCTTGCACTTGTCCACATTAAATTTCATCTGCTATTTGAATGTCCAATCTTCCAGTCTTGCAAGATCCTCCTGTAGTTAAATCCACTTGTGATTTAACTACTCTGAATAATTTTGTATCATCCGCAAATTTGATAACCTCACTTGTCGTATTCCTTTCCAGATCATTTATATATATATTGAAAAGCACCTGTCCAAGAACAGATCCCTGAGGCACTCCACTGTTTACCCTGTTTACCACTGTTTACCACTGTTTACCCTTTTACCCTGAGAAAATTGACCATTTAATCCTACTCTCCGTTTCCTGTCTTTTAACCAGTTTGTAATCCATGAAAGACATCGCCTCTTATTCCATGACTTTTTAGTTTTCTTAGAAGCCTCTCATGAGGGACTTTGTCAAATGCCTTCTGAAAATCCAAATACACTACATCTCCCAGTTCACCTTTATACGCATGTTTTTAACTCCTTCAAAAAAATGAAGCAGATTTGTTAGGCAAGACTTCCCTTGGGTAAATCCATTTTGACTGTGTTCCATTAAACCATGTTTTTCTATATGCTCTACGATTTTGATCTTTAGAATAGTTTCCACTATTTTTCCTGGCACTGAAGTCAGGCTCACTGGTTTATAGTTACCCGGATCGCCCCTTGGGCCTTTTTTAAATATTGGGGTTACATTGGCCACTCTCCAGTCTTCAGGTACAATGGATGATTTTAATGATAGGTTACAAATTTTACCTAATAGATCAGAAATTTCATTTTTTAGTTCCTTCAGTACCCTAGGATACATACCATCCGGTCCAGGTGATTTGCTACTCTTTAGTTTGTCAATCTGGTCGTCTACATCTTCCAGGTTCACAGTGATTTCGTTCAGTTCGTCTGACTCATCACGCTTGAAAACCATCTCCGGAACTGGTATCTCCCCAACATCCTCATTAGTAAACATGGAAGCAAAGAATTAATTTAGTCTTTCTGCAATGGCCTTATCTTCCCTAAGAGCCCCTGTAACCCCTCGGTCATCTAATGTTCCAACTGACTCCCTCACAGGTTTCTTGCTTCGGATATATTTTTAAAAGTTTTTATTGTGATTTTTTTGCCTCTATGGCCAACTTCTTTTCAAATTTTCTCTTAACCTGTCTTATGTATTTTTTTTACAGAGGAGCTCAGTATGTACTCTACCATATGTGGAAGCCAACTACCCACACTATTATTTTTCCTCCCCACAAAAGAATTGGTTTAATCCTGAACCTGGTAGAGAACCAAGGGGTCTCTACATAAGACTGGGTGAAGTGACTTACCCAAGTTTCTAAGGAGTAGCAGCTGGATTTGAAGTCTGGGTCACAGCTCCAACCACTAGGCTACTCCTCCACATGTAACTTTTCATTGAGAGAAAACTTATGAGTGCAGTTAAAAAAAAAAAAAAAAAAAAAAAAAGACACAGAGGGATGTGATCAGACACATAACACTGTAAAGGTGGGATTTAGATAGGGCTTGAGTATGGACAGAGAGGGAACATGATGCACCAAATCAGAAAGGCTGTGCCCAGCATATGCCGCAAGGCAGAAAGCGCAGAGTCTGGAATTGGTGATGGAGGCATACCTCTCTCCACCTAGGTAGAGACATTTACCCTCTTATCAGACTCATCCCTTATTAAGCACAGAGCTATTATTTATATCCATCCTCCTTGTTTACTTCCCTTGTTCCATTGTAACTTTCCTGCTACTTCTGGTTATGGTTTTCGTTTGGTTAACGCCTCTGTTCCACGTAAACCGATTTGATTTGACTTGTTTCAAGAAAGTCGGTATAGAAAAGCTTTAAATAAATAAATAAATATATATGAAACTTATAACTAAGTTCGAGCTAAGAAACAACAATACATTTATAACCTTGTGGAGCTGGTTTTTAAAATGTATGATGGCTTTACACACTGGATACTTGGAAGTTTTCTGGATGGACCATATAATAAAATATTCAGTCCCTTCTTCAGACCTTTACAATATGCTGTCCATTAGGGTGACCAACTGCCTGGTTTTGAACCAGACAGTCTGGTTTTCCCCATGGTTTTACAGTGTAGTTACAAGTGTAATCGGACACTATAAAATCCGGTCAAGGGCAGCATGCATGTGGCTGCCTGGAAACAAGAAAGAGAAAACAAGTTGCGCATGAGCAGAAGAGTGCTGAGTGCTCTGATCCTTCCCCTTTCCAGCAACTTGCTTACGATGGAAGTTATGTCTTAGAGGAGGATTTTGCTAGAAGGTGAAGAAGAGAAGGCTGGGAGCAGGGGGAAGGAGCTCGTACCAGAGGGGAGAGATTTTGCTCCCTCTACTCCAGCTCCTCCTCTTACCCCATTACTCTCTTCCCCACTGTCTCTTGCTCTTGACCCCTACCTCTCCTCTCTCCTCAGCCCCTTTTGCACATGTCATTTCCCCCTACTCCTAGCCATAATCTCACTCCCATTCCTCCCCTCACTCTTCAGTCTCTCCTCTTTCCCCCTATTTTCACTCTCTAACAAAGCACAGTGGTACCCCCACCAGCCGAGGCTGGAACAGTGCACTCTGAATGGTTGTTGCCCTTCCAACCGCCCTTCCTCCTCTCTCTCCATCACCACTGCCAGCAGCATTTACTTTGACCTCTTTTTGCTAAGGGTGAACACTGCACCACCCCAGTTATTCCAGAAAAATTCCCACAACCCCTTCTCAAGCAACACCTACACACCCTTGAGCAACTGATGCCCCCCTCCATCTCTTTCTCCCCCCTGCAACTAATAGACAAGCACATACCACAAATTCAAATTCACTCCGAAAGCAACTTAAGCCTCACCCTCCCCATCTGGCAGAAGTCGTCTCTACCCACCCTTAATATGTCAATCTGTGTGCGAGTCAGCATTCACGTGTGTGTGAGCATTCCTGCCATTTAATCTGACCCCAGTGAGCATGTGTGTGAGAATCAAGGTGAGTTTTAGAGCAAAGATCCCCAATACTCGATCCTAGGACTGCAACGGAGTCAAGTTTTTAGGATTTCCACAATGACTAGGCATGAGGTCTATTGCATACAATGGAGGCAGTGCATGTAGATTTTATGCAGATTCATTGAGGCAATCTTAAAACCCTGACCGGGTTTGGCGTTTGGGGACCTCTGTTTTACAGTGTGTGGATATATGAGAGAGAGGAGAAAGTGCGTGTACACCCTTTACCCCCAGATTCATCCACAAATTTGTTAGTTTTAATTATAAGGCTGCTAAGTGAGAAATTGCTGTTTTGAGAAATGTTTATTAGTGTTTGGTAAATGTGTTTTTAATTATTGGATATTTATTTATTTATTTATTTATTTTGGATTTTTATATACCGACATTCTCAATACAAGTATCGAATCAGGTCGGTTTACATAGAACAATAACTGTCGCAATAAAGGCGTTACATTAAACAGCGTTTCTTAACATATATTTTCTTAACATATCACATATAAATATAACTATAAATACAACTTAAATATAAGTATAAATACAACAACTTAAATATAAATACAACTTGATAAATACAACTTGATTGGATATAATAGTTGTCAGGGCCGTTGGCTATATTTTAGTATAGTCCTAATGTACTACTCTAGTTCTATTTTGTATTTCTTGATGCCTTATGCAAATTTATAAAAATGAGGGGGAGGGCAGGGCAGGGCAGGGCAGAACCTCCCGTCCACCTTTCGGGCCTCAAGGGTCCAGTCCTGGTCTGTGGAAAAGTTGGCAACCCTATAGCGAATCAGTCTGACAGACGCGGTAGGGTAGCAAAATAATTAACAAGTGCAATAATAAAAATTATATTATTATGAGCTGAAAAGTAGCCATTAGTTGCTGGAAAGATGCCTTAAATTTCTCGCTATCTTAGAGTACAGCGTGTCTGCAGGGAAACTTCCGTAAACAGAGGCCTTCACTCTCGTTCTCTGTGATTGGTCTGCTAGTATCTCAGCCTCTGATAGGCTACAGCCGTTCATATCCCAGCATCCCCTAGCCAGCAGCTTTCCTTTCTTTTCGGCCATTTTCTCCCTGGAAGGTATGGCGGGGATTTGCTTTCGGTGTAATCCTTAGTAATCCTATGCGGCGCTTTCACGTTGCACGGTTAGCCCAGTGGGGCAGGGTACTGTGAAGCCGGTATTTTGCAGCGCGATAGAGGTTTCCATGGTCAGCGTTGGCCACCGGGCTCCGGGCGCCCTCGGCCTTGAGCGGCCTTGTTCTGCCGGCCGTACGGAGGCTTCCAGCGGCGGCTGTCAGGCTGGGTGATGTAGGGGTAGCCCACGCCCACAGGCAACTGTACCGGTCTGGCACGGTGAGAGCAGTCTGGGTGTACCGCTTTATATTTATGTACCGTACATGTCCCGACGAGAAGGAATTGTGTGTACTTACATTAATGTTATAAAGTGTACACACTCGGAGGAGGGAAGCTGCATGTGACTACTTGCCTTTATATTTATATACTGTGCACACAGTGGGGGGACGGGTCTGAGAGGTGGGAACTATCTACCTTATATTTATATGATGTGCATGCCTCAGGAAGAGGGCATAGGGAAGGCGTTGTGTGTGTACCTGCATCATAATTATAACTACACACGGGGAGGAGGGTCTGTGAGGTGGGAGCTGTGTGTACCTGTATAATATTTATGTACTGTACACATGCTGGGGAGAGTATGGGGGAAGCTGTGTATCTATACCTGCATTATATTTATATACTGTACACGTGCTGGGGGGAGAGTATGAGAAGTGGGAGCTGTGTGTACTTGTATAATATTTATATTCTGTACACATAGGGAGGGAGGCTGGAAGGCGCTGTGTGCACCTGCATTATATTTATATGCTGTACGTGCACCAGGAGCTGTGTGTATATACCTGCATTGAATTTATACAGTGCTGTGCTGTTAACATAGTAACTGCCTGCAGGAAAAGATCAACCGACTTATTCAGTCTACCCAGTTATTCTGTCCATACTATTAAGGATACATTCCAGCTGCTAGCCATAAGATCTACAGTCAGATGATGACACTGTCTCCGGAATCTCTGTACCTCTATGATGATTCACTTTGAACCCTTTTCCACCTGATGACTGTAGATCCCACAGGCTGTTGGTGTTTATCCTTTTGATATATTGTCATTTTCCTTTGCTTTCACATTTGTTCTTGTTTTTTTCCCCTTAAGAATTGTTTCAGCTTCTATTTATTATGTTCGTAGCAGTTTACACCACTGCATTCACAATAACAGGTCAAAACAAACATCACATTAAAATGAATACTATTATTAGATTGTATAGATGGCAGAATCAATTCTATGCTGTATTAAACTTGGGTTTCTTAGTACATCCCTTTAATATCTTTGAAATTTCAAAATAGGGAATCTTCCTGTTCTTCCTGTAGCACTTTAAATATGCTTTGTGATTTCAGGGAAGTAAGCCACCATGGCCCCTAGTCGAAATGGAATGATCTTGAAACCCCACTTCCATAAAGACTGGCAAAGACGAGTCGCTACCTGGTTCAACCAGCCAGCCCGAAAGATCCGCAGGTGAGGGGGCAGAAAGCTAGCATTTCTTCCTTTGGATGATATTTTCATGCCAGCGGTTTTGTTTTGCTGATACTGGTTTATTGTAGCTTTCTGGTGATTCATTCTGTAATGGAATGAAACTGGCTTTTCTTAGGTTGGGCATTTATTTATTTATTTTTAATTTTTATATACCGAGGTTCTTATAGAGACTATAAATCACTCCGGTTTACATATAACGATAAACTGCCCAACAGAGATAAGGGGGCTTTACATAGAACAGTGGTACATATGGAACATTATAACTGGATGACAATTTAACATAATGATAATAAATAATATAGAATAGTTTTACTTGTAATTAATAAAATTATGTAATATAAACTGTATAATTTAAATATTTAACTTGGATATAGTGACATATTAACCATGCCAAATATAAATAATAAGATAAAATGAATTTTGAACTTAGAAATTGTAGTCCAGTTGCAGAGGAAAATATGAATAAGATTAATTTTTAGAACTCAAAGATTGTTGAGGGCATGCAGGGGAAGCGTGTTTTTTAAGGGATGCTGCACACAGTGGAGCAGGAAATTGTAGGTTTTCTCCAGAGGGAGCTCACATACAGGTCCTGCAATCAGATGATGATGGTGTGTCTAGAATCTCGGAGTCCAATTATGAACCCTTTTCCATTGTTGGCTGTGGATCTACTCATATGAGGTTGGCTAGTACTCATGAATGGCAGCATTTACAAGTTAAATGTAATATATAGATAAGATAAGCAATGGTACATCCTCTAAAAGTACCTGGGACCATTGCTTTTTCCTCTTCAGCCAGCCAGACCATTCCAAATGCATGGGTTATGCTCCCCAGCCAATAGATGAAGACAAGAGAACAAAGGTTTGCTGATATCACCCCTTGCTGCACTCAGCCTGCCAGTATTCTCCATCTCCAACAGATGGTAGGTGAGCATCCCATGCTGTGACTGAGTCCTATTTTAGGCTGGGTGAGGAGGAAATTTTGTGACAAGTCTCTGGACTCTTTCCTCGAGTTGAGACTAACCTTGCAAGGTTTCCTTTGGGAATTGGATCTTTGCCGGTTTGGCGTTGTGTACCCCCATCTCCCACTCCTCTTTTCTGCAGTCACTCTTCCTGGGGCTAGCATTTATGCTTTTGTTGTCATGCCTTTCCTCTTTAACTGGCTGTTTCCCTAGCCTATTATAAAATTTAAAAAAAGGCAGTCCTAGATGCTGCCTGAACCTGGCAGGTAGTGTATGCAGAGGGGGTGAGGAGATGCAGAGTTTCCGGACACAGAACAGATAATTCCTGTTCATACCCCAGATCAATCCAGATAAGTGGGTTTTGCATCCCTACCAGCAGATGGAGGGAGTTTATGGAATCTTCAGTGCTACCAGAGGGCTGCAAAATTGGGCCATTCTTGAGTTCTCTCTTTCCTGTGCCATTTGGGCCAGCGGAAGGAGATGGACCATGATGCCTCAGGCCACATCATCCTCTGTTGCTCAGGACCCAATGTGGGATTTGAAGCACATGTAGCACTATGGATGCCACATGATTCAAAGGGGTAGATAAGGACATGGCTCGAGGTACCTCTGCTCACACCTCCTGCTGACCCAGTCAGAATGGCAGGAGGGGATCAGTGAGCTAGAGCAGGGGAGTTGTTGGGGAGGGAGAGGATTTGTGTGCATGTGTGTATATTGGCTCTTGGGGTAGGGAGAGAGATTAGGGCTGGAGATGAGGAAGAATCACTCCCCCCCCCCCCTTCAAGATTCCATCCCTTCTCTCTGCTGCTTCTCATCCCCATCCCTGATCCTCTATCCTTGTCCTCTTCCTCTTCTCTTTATCCCCACACCAATACTGGAGATCCCCCATTCATAAATACTCCCAAACAAGATAAAGTTGTTCTCCAGTCTTGTGTGTATATATAACTTATTTTTCTTATGTTTAAGTTTAGTATACAAAATGAATCAAATATATGAAAATATGCCACATAATTGCTGCATATCAACCACAAGCTGCCACAGTAAACGGGTGGGGGCTGGGATTCTGAGTGTAAGGTGAGGCCTAAAGCAACAGTGTGGGTGTTTCTGAAGTGATGGGGCCATTTTAGTTGGTGTGTTGCTTTTTTCTCTGACTTGTGTCTGTTTCTGTGGCCAGGCGGAAGGCAAGACGTGCAAAGGCTCGCCTGATTGCCCCTCGCCCAGTTGCAGGGCCCATCCGCCCAGTAGTGAGATGTCCCACTTTCAGATACCACACCAAAGTTCGTGCTGGCAGAGGATTCAGCCTGGAAGAGCTGAAGGTGAGTGGGGGAAATGCTTAGAGGAAACCTTAACCAGGAAATGTCTTTGTAGCTGTGCAGGGGTCCCTGCTCAATGTGATGGCAGTGCAGAACATTAGCACTCATCTGACAGCTACATGTCCCAACCTGAGGGAGGTGTAGGCACTGATGAGCTTAGAAAAAACTTTTGTTATGCTAATACAGCATTTTATCAACCCTCAAGAATTCCACTGGCAAACTTACTAACTGTGAGCAGTTTTAGCAGCATTGTGACTGGGAGAGGCAGTTGCCATTTGCTGTAGGCCTGATGCAGCCCCCTGCCACCAAACCACTGTGAAGAAGTGCCTTTTGTGTAGAAGGAGGGATAGAAAGGAAGCTGGCTGTACTGTAGCTCGTACAGCTTGAGCTCTCATTAGCAGGTTTTTGGTGTGGGTCTTGAAGGTTGATTTCAGGCTTACACTGAAAGCTGCCTAGGATGAGATGCTCCTTCATGGGTCTGTGGTGCTGGAATATAGCGCAGTTTGTTCTTATATCCCCTCCCAGCAGATGGAGACAACAAAAAGAGCTCAAAGCTGACTTCACTCCCCTTACAAAAGTATGGGGCAGCCGTCAGTTCTTCAGTATCCTATGTCAAAGCTGACAACTGAATACTTCAGTTTTGGATTCCAGATTACCACCACAACTAAACCTAATGCTAACAAAATAACTTGCAGCACCCCAGAAGCCTCTGATTTTAATCTCGTGACTTTTGTGGCCCTGTTTTTAGAGCATAATGTCTTGTAGTTGACTGGATGTGCTTTGACCCTGTTCATTTTACTAGTGTGAGATGGGGACAGCAGCCAGTTCCCTGTATGTACCCGGATCAGTCCAGACTCCTGGGTTTATGCATCAGTGCCAGCAGATGAAGACAGAGAGAGTTTTACTGACACTGCCTCATAAGCCCCAGTGCCACTTGCAGTTCCTCAGTATTTCTGTCTCCAGCTATGTCCTTTCTGGCACGCCCTGGGGTAGCTGCTGGGGGGGGGGGGGCCTCATTGCCGGGGGCTGGTTCTGGTCCAGTCTCGGTAGTTAAGCCCTCATCATCCATCTTGCATCCCAGAGATGGCTCTGGTTTGTGTCCGGCTCCCAGTTTTTCTGGGTAGTGCGCCTGACCAGGACTTGCCAGTGCGTCCAAGTGAGCCGGCAACCGGGGATGCAGGTCTTGGGGACGACTCAAAGTGCCTTACTCCGGCGGAAGAGGACCCGAAGGACGTCTTGTTTAAAAGGGAGGAACTAGAGCTCTTACTCCCGCTGGCCTTTCAAGACGCGGACTTAGAGAGTGAGGACCCTGTCCTGGATGGGGTGCGGAGTCCCCCTTAAATTGATTTCGCAAGTTGGTCGCTGCGGAATGGGGGACGCCTGATGCTGGTCTGAAGGTCGCTCGTACCATGGGGAAGCGTTGTTCCCTCCCAGAGGAGAATTTTAGAATTTTTTCATTTCCTAAGATTGATGCAGCGGTGTCTGCGGTTACTAAGAGGATCACTATTCTGGTGGTGGGTTCCACGGCCCTGAAGGATATGCAAGATTGTAAGTTAGAGGTGCGCCTTACGTGGGTTTTTGGGGTCTCTGCTTTAGGGTTGTGTGCGGCGATCTTTTCCAGCTTTATGCAGCATGCATGCCTCCACTGGGTGCAGCAGCTACAGGAGCACCTTCCTAAGGCTGGAGAACAGGCATCAAAGAGGTGGTTGCTTTCGGAGCAAATGCTCTTTCCCTGTACGTACCAGGATCAGTCCAGGACACCTGGGTTGTGACTCCGCACCAGTAGATGGAGACAGACTAAAACTTGTGGGCGGAGCCTTATATGCCCCTGTGCCAGTCACAGCCCCTCAGTCTTACTCTGTCTCCAGTAGATGGTGCAGGTCCGGTCACAGCCCTGCCTGACCTGATTCTGGTGGTTAGTCAGGTTTGAATTTTGAGTTAGTTTTTGTTAGGCCTAGTTGTTTTATGACCAATTTGGGGTTTGTTTTTTAATCCTTAGTCCCGGGTGCCCTGCCTCCCAGGGGAGTTGAGAGGTCCTGAGGGGACTACCCTCCCCCGGTTGAGGCCGCTGCCAGGGTCGAGGACCTGGCTGGGCTAGTGGCAGCGTCAGGGGTGACACCGGGGAGCCCGGTTCACTCACCCCTGCAGGACTAGGGCTCCAGGACCCGGGACAGCGGCCAGCGTCAGCGTTTTAAAAAAAAAAAAAAAAAAGTTTCCTGTTTTATTTTGTTACGGCCGGCTCTCTGTTGCTTCGGCGTCGCTACTCCTTCGTTTTTCACGCGGGGGGGGGCGCCGCTGGCAGGGGGGAAGGTCGCCGAATTAGTTTGATTAATTTTGACGCGCGCCTCAGTTTTTCTTCCCGCGTTCGTCGGCATGCCGCGCGGTTCTTCCTGCACGCCTGCGGATCGGCGCGCGCGCGTTTGTCTCTGGAGGGCCTCGACTCGGCCTGCGTCCCGGGCGGTGAAGGAACGTCCGGGGCATCGCGAGGGGCTCGGGCCCGGAGCGCGCGTTCGCCGCCGCGAGGGGTAGGCCAATTAGCTAGGCCTCAGGACTTTTCCCGCTCAGCGCGGGAGTGGCGGCCATTTTGGGCCACCGGCAGGGAATTCTCGAGGACCGCGGCGGGAAATTCGGTTCTACCTCCCGCGTTTTCCCCGCAGCGGGGCACGGCGGGAGGGGGCGTCGTGGAGGGGGGGGACGAAGGTATGCAACGACTTCCAGGTAGCCGCCCTACAAATCTCGAGGCGACACCTGAGAAACCTCCGCCCAAGACGCAGCGTGAGACCTTGTCGAAAGAGCCCGAAGATCCACCAGCGGAGGCTTTCCCCGTACCATGTACGCTGAGCCTATGGCCTCTTTGAGCCAACGGGCGATCGTCGTACGAGACGCTGCAGCACCCTTTCTTGAGCCGGAAAGGAGGACAAACAGATGATCCGTTACCCGAAAAGGATTAGTGACCTCCAGAAAGTGAAGGAGGGACCTCTGCACATCCAGCTTCCGTAAATCTCTCGATTTCGGATCCGACGACTCCCCGACCGCGAAAGCGGGAAGTTCAAAGGATTGGTTCAAATGAAAGCCGAGACGACCTTAGGAAGAAAGGAAGGGACAGTCTGCAAGGAAACGCCTGTGTCGGAGATTCGCAAGAACGGCTCCCTACAGGACAACGCCTGCAATTCCGAGAGACGGCGAGCCGAAGAAATCGCCACCAGAAACACACGGTCTTTAACGTGAGATCTTCGACAGTAGAGCGCTGCAAAAGCTCAAACGGCGCCGAACATAAGGCCGAAAGAACCCAATGGAAATTCCAAGCCGGACAGGGAGGACGCAAGGGAGGATGGAGATGTTTTTAGCCCCTTTCAGGAAACGGGCTATATCCGGGTGAAGAGCCAGGGAGGATCCCCCGACCTTCCCCCGCAAACAACCAAGTACCGCCACTTGGACCCGTAGGGAACTGCACGCCAATCCTCTGGCCAGTCCCGCCTGGAGGAAAGCCAGAATATCAGGGACCGCAACGGTAGTGGGATCCAAACCTCGCTTCACACACCAATCCTCAAAAACTACCCATACCCCGACATAAGCCAGGGACGTAGACTGCTTCCGGGACCTCAGTAGCGTAGCAATAACTGTGTCTGAGTAACCTTTTCTCTTCAACCGATTCCAGATCTCGGTTGCTGTCGGACAGGAGATCCAGACCGGTAAGACCCTACCCCTGGTGCTCAGAGACAGTTTTATTCTCGTGGTCAGCCTTGGGGGCAGTCCTTTCGAGGAGCCCACAGGTCTTTTTGAGGAGATGGTGGTAGTGGCAGCACTTCGGAAAGAGGGGGTCTTGATGCATCCATATCTGGACGATTGGCTTATCCGAGCAAAGTCAGAAACTGTCTTCAGTCGGTCAGCAGAGTTCTCGAGGTTCTTCAGTCTCTCAGCTGGGTCGTAAACCTAGCAAAGAGTTATTCCCTGTACCCGGATCAGTCCAGACCCTGAGTTTTGCCTCCACTCCAGCAGAGAGAGACAGAGAAAGCTTAGACTAACTCTGCCTTATACCTTAGGGTGCCACCTGCAGTCCGTCAGTATTCTTTGGGCGGAGCAGCACTTGATTCAGATAGTGGCATCTCATATCACAGGGGTTGAAAATGTCCAAGCGGATTAGATCCAGGGGAGTGGGAGTTGTCCAAGGCGGTGATACAGCTCATCAGAGAGGTGGGGCTGTGTCCCCAAGTGGATCTAATGGCAACATATCTCAATGCAAAGGCATCTCGTTTTTTCAGTCTAAGACAGGCATAAAGGACCAAAGGGGTCAACACTCTGATTATACCCTGACCTCGCGGGTGGTTCTTTACATATTTCCACCTTGGCCTCTGATAGGCAAAGTGTTGCATCAGATAAACACCCGGGAGAAATGGTGTTTGTAGCCCCGGTGTGGCCTCGTCTGCCATGGTTCGCAGATCGGGTCAACATGGCAATGGACAGACTGTTATGCTTCAGTCATCTTCCTCGTCTTCTTTGACAGGCCCCATATTTTCAGACCAGTCAGATTTACTTTTTTTCTAGCCGCCTGGCTTTTGAGAGGCGGCGTTCGAGATGAAGAGGATACCCAGAGGTGGTCATAACTACTCTTCTGCAAGCTAAATTGACATATACGACAACGAAGTCTATCCGAGTCTGGAAGGTCTTTGAGGAATGGTGTATAGCTAACTGGGTACAGGCATTACGGTCTTTGGTGTCTCAGATTTTATCTTTCCTTCAAGAAGGTTTGATTGAAGGCCTAGCTTTCAACTCTTGAGTACAGGTAGTGGCTCTGGCTTGTCTACGTGGTAGAGTTGAGGATCACATGTTATCCTCTTATCCCGATGTGGTTCGATTTCTTCAGGGGGTTAAGAATTTTCACCCTCCGGTTAGGAGAGTTTGTCCATCCTGGAGTCTTAATCTCGTTCTCAGAGGTTTGTGTGAGCCACCTTTTGAACCTCTGCAGAGCGACTGTTAAGGATTTGACCTTGAAGGTTGTTTTCCTGGTGGCCATTTGTTCTGCAAGGAGAATCTGAGTTACAGGCTTTATCTTGCTGTGATCCATTCCTTCAGATCTCGGACTCAGGAATGTCTTTGCGGACGGTTCCCTTGTTTCTTCCCCAGATGGTATCTGCTTTTTATGTTAACGGTGGAGCTTTCAGCTTTCCCAGAATTGGATGCTTCTGTGCCTAATGCACAGGAGCTTAGACTGTTGGACGTCTGTAAGACTTTGCTAAGGTATCTCAAGGAAACGAATGATTTTAGGAGATCTGTTAATTTTATGGAGTGGTGCAAAGAAAGGGGCCCAGGCTTCCAAAGCTACCATTGCGAGATGGCTTAAGGAGGCTATTGGGTCGGCATACACTCTCAAAGGCCATCAGGTGCCCGAAGGTTTGAGGGCTCACTCTACATGTTCTTAGGCGGCTTCATGGGTGGAGGTCCATTTGGCTTCTCCACAGGAAATTTGTAAGATGGTGACTTGGAAGTTGCTGCATACTTTTTGCAAGGCACTACCGTCTAGATATAGGGGTATCCAGAGTCTCTGTCTTCTGGCAAGAGTGTCTTGCGAGCGGGACTCTCCAGGTCCCACCCTAAGTAGGGAGCTTTGATACATCTCAGGAGTCTGGACTGATCTGGGTACGTACAGGGAAAGGAAAATTGGTTCTTACCTGCTAGTCCAGAACCCACCTGATGTATGGAGGTGGAGAGTAGTCTGCTCAGCTGTAATCTTTTTGGTATAAACCTTTAAGGATATGGAATACAGATTCGTTGGAAGACTTTTTTTTTCATTGTTTTACAAGATTTGCAAGTGTTTTGTGCTTGGGTACAGATCAATACTGAGGAAATGCAGATAGCACCAGGGATTATGAAGCAGTGTCAGAGAAACTTTCTCTCCATCTGCAGGGATGAATAAACCCAGGAGTCTGGACTGATCTGTGGGTTCTACAGGAACAAAAATTAGCAGGTAAGAACCAATTTTCCTATACTCAATCTTTTTTTTTTCTCTTTAATGTTTAGATGGCGGGCATCAATAAGAGGATTGCACGAACCATTGGCATCTCTGTGGATCCCCGCCGGCGTAACAAATCAGCAGAATCACTGCAAGGCAATGTACAGAGACTAAAAGAGTACCGCTCCAGACTTATCATCTTCCCAAGGAAACCCTCTGCCCCCAAGAAGGGAGACAGCTCTGTGAGTATAGGGTCCCTTAGTGATCCTCTCTTGCTTTCTTTTAATTACCTGGGAGGTGATTCTGGCATATGGAACCATTCTGTTGATGGCCTGCATTCCCGCTGGACACCTGCTGTGCATGGGGAGGGGCATAGATGTAGGTGAGAAGGGGGACTGGAGAGACTTGGCTGCAGTTCCACAGTCAGATGATGACACTGTCTCCGGAATCTCTGCACCCCTGTGATGATTCTCTCTGAACCCTTTTCAAGCTGATGTCTGTGGAACTGTTTGGCTAAAGCTAGTTTTATAAAGCAAAAAAAGGCAATAGAATAACTGAAAACACCTTTCCATTGGTATTAATACAAAAATTTTATTTTTTTATGCCCCAGTTCTAATGTTGGTTCAGTAAAATCCATAGTGAGTAGAAGGACATTTGGAATCAGACATAGGAGTGGAAAACATGTATGTGTTTAGTTCACCACCTAGAACCTTGGTACAGGCGGTAAAGAAATATTGTAAGTAAATAAAATGAATATTTGCTTGCACTAATGAGCACCTTGCTCACAGGAAGCTGCCTGCAGCAGTGGAAATCACTGGAGCAAGCCAGATGGGTCATTACTTTGACTTTTATTGTTTGAATAAAGGACCATTTTTATTACCAGAATGTTTCCCCCCTCACCAATGAAGAGAAGTATGATTCTCCATTCCAGTATTTGTTGGTCTTGGTCCTCTCTGGATCTTTTGAAACTGGATGGAGCTTGATTTTTTTTTTTTTAGCCTGATGCTTTTTTCTTCTTTGTACTTATAGAGAAGTCAGAACAGTGATTTTAGTGCCAGGAGCCTCCATTCACAACTGCATGTGAATCTTTTCCCCTGCATTTAGTCCAGTCATTGCAGTGATGGTCCTGGGCCAGGGGCCATGCATCAGGGCTCCTTCTGCAATCCTGTTCTCTGAATCCAGCCATTAGTCACCCTTAAGCAATGACCATGCTTCCTCTGCATCACCAGCTGACGCAAGGAGCAGAAGGCCAACCCGGGGATATTCGACATGGCAATGCACAGCACTTACCATGAGTCACTAAGCTGGCCTCTTGCTCCTGTTTAGGGTTTTGGGGCCATCTGGGAATGTTGGCATGTTGTGGTTCCCTGGTATGGCTATGTTAAGATGTACTAGTGAGCTGCTTGAATTGGGAAGCGGGAACACCACTGACTCGGGACAACTTTTTTTTTTATATACCTTGATTGTGGGAGGGAGGGAGTGTCTGCAGAGATCAGTTTTTGTATCCCTCTGAGGCGTGCAGTCAGATTTGAATAGATTGAGGTGCATGTACCTGCATAAGAGAGACTACAGCTTGATTTTATCTGAGACTGCAAAAACCTTACATGAGTGGAAAGAAAATGTGGTTGTCTTTTTTTCTGTTTTGTAGGCAGAAGAGCTGAAGCTGGCAACGCAGCTGGTGGGGCCAGTTATGCCTGTCAGAAATGTAAGTCACCCCTGCTTTACTATCCATGACTTTGAGTGGGAGAAACACTGATACAGAGATACCATCTAAACACTGTATCTCCCAAAAGACTTCAGTTCCAGGTTCAAATGCACATCCAGTGCATTTCCCTTCCTGTCAAACAACCCATACTGGGCTTATGTGGATGCTCTTGCTTTCTTACTTGTCCTCTTTTCTCTTTCTTGGGGTGTGTTGGCACCCTCCGTCTGAGTAGTATATGACAGCAGGAGATGGAATTGCTGACCAGCTAATGGATGTGGTCAGTGCTGGTAGAGGTTTTGAGAATCTCTTGCTGCTTGCAAAAGTTGTCAGACTAAATTTAAAATAGTATTTGTGGCCCTCATTTGAGTTGTAGCACATGGAGGAGACTCTTGAGCATTAAATTTGTTTATGGAGACTAAGCTTATACTTTGTATACTGCCTCCTGCTTGGTATCGCTTGTCTATAACCCCTTCTCTGAGTCTTTTGTAGGTCTTAAGAATATGTATCACTTGATTCCCTCTGCAGCCCATATGCTTGAATCCCATGGAAAGTGTTGCATGCTGAGAAATCCCAGAACTGTATCTAGGGCAGAAATGTTAGAGCAGCATTAAGCAGTGCTACCAGTTTCTTGTCCTATGTGATAATGCAGGGAGTTGTGAACATTGCTGATCCTGTTCCCTCAGGTCTACAAGAAGGATAAAGCCCGTGTAATCTCGGAGGACGAGAAGAACTTCAAGGCCTTTGCCAGCCTTCGTATGGCTCGTGCAAATGCCCGTCTCTTTGGAATCCGAGCCAAGAGAGCCAAGGAGGCAGCAGAGCAGGATGTGGAAAAGAAGAAGTAAAAGTGTTTGTTTTCTGGAACTTTTAATAAAAGTGTAAGAGTATAAAAGCAAGTGTGTGTGTGTTTAACTTCACCAAAGAGCACAGTCAGGTGGCGGAGTGCTGCTTGCACCAACCAAGCAGTCTGCACTTGTGCCTTTGTACTCTTGTCCTATCTGAGCAATGAGGTTCCTGGAGTCAGTGAGTCCCATACTTCACTAAGGCTTGTGCTGTAAGGGATTGGCTCTACCTGAAAATTATGAAGAAATGACACTTCACACTTGAGTGATGCAAAATTGTTATGCCGTTGATAAAGACCCATTTACTTATTTTGGTAGGGTCAGCTTTAGGTCAAACAAGGCCTGCTGTACTATGGGCTTTCTCCCATTTGGTACTTGTAGTACAAGTGGACTACAGCCGCCTCTGGTTCTAGAGCAGTGGTTCCCAAGCCTATCCTGGGGAGACCCCCCCAGCCAGTTGTGTTTTCAGGATATCCACAATGAATATGCATATGAGAATTTGTGTGCACTGCCTTCATAACATGCAAATCTTCTCAAGTAAAAGAACTACTCCTGTCTACACTAAGGAAAACAAAATTATCAGGTAAGTAATTTTTCCATTCTGTCTCCAGCAGGTGGCAGGACATACTTGCCTGGTGCAGCAAGAACTAGATTCCCAGGCTTTGATCTTTGACTGGCCTGGTGGATAATTTTTTGGCAGTTCTACATTTGCAAGCCTTTTCTGCTTTACTGATTGCAAACTGGGGGGCCAGGTTCTTTTTAAATTTACCTTATATTAAAGGATTTTGCAAGCAAACAAGTAATTTATATTCAACAAAAGAGCTCTCCTGCCCCTCTCACTCCCGAATTCCCCCCATTTACTCAAAAACTTCACACCATTCTGTCCCTACCTTGAAACTTCACCCAGGTTCTAACAAAGGAAGCAGCAGAATTTCTTCATGCTGCAGTAAGCTGTTCCATCTGACAAACACCCCAGAATCTCTTATGCACAGAATGTACTAGACAGATTCTTTTGCTCCCAAGGGATGGCTATTTCACTTTTCACTACTAGAATTTGGACAACAAACCATGATATTCTGTGGCATTCTTTCCACTGAAGCATGGAGCAAAACCACTCCTACCAGCCTGCGTTTCATGATGTCTGAAATTAATTGTACCATATCCCATAAAACAATCCTGGGACAGGCCTATCAAATATGACCCATAATTCTATGCCTCTGCATTTCTGCCAACATAAATCAGAAGCATTTTTGTATATACTTTTTAAATGCAAAGTGTAATATCTAAAGTACACTTTTTAAAATACTTTTCCATACATTCAAGCCATGATCTTGAAGATAAAAAAGGAATAAAATATTCATAAAAAAGGAGGAAAAAAACTCAAACTTCATTTCCTTTCCACTACTAGTGGGGGATATAGTATTGTAACCCAAGGAATTAATTAAAAAGCAAAGGAAAACTTGCGCCCAATGGTGCTTTTAATAAACAGAACTTTAATGAGTATTACTAACCTGTAGCAATAGGAGATGATATAAGCATTTCTGATCACTTTACTACTGATGAAACCTGCCAACTGACTGGGTTAAAAAAATATAAGAAACATCCTTAACACTTACAAGGCAGTTTAAAGAAAAGATTGCTCCAGCTGCTGAACTCTGTCTTCATCATTAAAAATCATCTACGCTTCCTCTGAGTCTGCCTAGCCACATCAGATAAAACTTTTAAACATTAAACTGTAGAAAAGACTTAGGGTGGCTACTGAGATTATTCTTTAGATATCAGACGATCTGTCGATGGCTTCGCCAACACAGTATCGAAAGTCTCTAAAATTGTGGAAATGTTCAAATTATTCTCAGTAGGGGATAGTCCTGCTGCAAGTCCTTTTCTTCAAAGGAAGTAAATATATTTTTGAAACTGGTTCATCTGCTTGTTCGGATACCTTCAAAACCTCCATTGAATATCTTTTAATTATCTTTAGGAGAAACCAAAGGCAATTTTTGAAAGCTGATAAATCTTGTAGATTTTTACTCTTATTTTCCACCTTTTCAATTTACCCATAAGGGCAGAAGTTTCTTTAAGGACATTCTGGACAAGCTTCACTTGTTTCACCTGTTTATCAGTAAAATTCTGTTCCAAAGTTATAGACTTAGAATCTAAAGTCTGCATGTGCTTTTCCAAATCAACATTCTACTGAAGGGGGAACAAAGGGAGAGGTTATTCTCCTAACTCCTCTATCGCATCCCAAATCATTTCCAGTGTAAACTGTGAATCTCACCAGATTGAGATTGTGCTGAAGACTGCAGGGCTTGAGGTAGTAACAAGTGGGTGAAAAGGTCTTGTCACAGACTGCACCTGCTTGATCTTGCTGCCTGCCAAACACCTCCATGTTCATGTGGTCAGAAATTGCTGCTGTAGCTCGATCCTATAAGAAATTGCTATGCTGGGTCAGACCAAGGGTCCATCAAGCCCAGCATCCTGTTTCCTTCCTATGTGCTCCCTGACTGTAGTGCAGCCACTATGATGACATTGGTGGGTGACTCTTGCCAGATATGGGACCAGTGGTGGCTAGGTCCATCAGTAGTATTCTGGCAGCTGGGCTCAGATGTTTTGGAGCCAGGGAGCGACGGAAGCTCACCTCTTCCCATATTCTCCAATGGCTGAGACTTGTTCAGCTGGCCTGCTGAGTTGTATTTCACAGAGGCTGTCTGTTTTTAGCTGAACCTTCAAAATACTTCTCTCCTGACTATCGTATCTTGGCTAATCACAAGCCAAAAAGGAAGAGAAAAATACAAGATCCAAACCATCTTAAAATTATTTTATGCATTAATATAATATGAAAAGCAATAACAGACAATCAAGTGATTAATAACTTTCTTCATGGGGCAAGCTTTTCTGACAAGCTACTCCATGTTGCCAGACCAGAGTACTTTCCTACAGTCTAACTTCCTAATATCTGTCTTTATACACTCTTTTTTTTTTTACCTCAGCTATGTGCAAATTATTAATCTATGCAGTTCTAACACTATATCATTTTTCTTTCAACTCCTCAAAGTCCCCTCTATCTCACTCACATCCCCCTGATACAGTTGCCATTGCTGTTACTGGGCATTTCCCCAACCAAGTTCATGTCCTCCAGGATTATGCAAGATTCCCAAAAAGCTGTGGGGTAGATTTTCAAAAGGTACGCACATGGTTTTATAACATATGGGTCGGTGCGCGCAAGAGGGGATAGAGATACGTAAGTACGCGTGGTGACGCATTGGGGCCTTCCCCAGTTCCCTCCCAGTCCGCTCCCTACTAGGGATTTTTCGCACGGTCACACTGAGTTCTGGGGTTCTTCGCCTTGATGTAAATTCAGGTACTAGGGTAACTGGAGTGGGTGGCATAGCAGGGCATCCAATAGGATAATCACCCAATCCCAATTTGCCTACAAGTATCTAATACTCTAGAATGAATAGATCAGAAGCAAAGTACACAAATGGCTTAAGTATTGAACAAGATGTGCCCTGAGCATGCATTTACAGGGCAATAGATTGATGTAAATAATCCAGCTGTTGAATCCTTTTTTTTTTTTTTAAGCTGCCAGTGGCGCACATTGGAGCGCACCTGCATTAGTGAGGTAGGTGATGCAGCAGAAGAACCCACATGAGCAATATATATGGCAAAAATACAAAGCAATAATGCTATGAACAAAAGAAAAGAAATTAAACTTTTCCAGATGCCCCCCCAGCGATCCTTCTCCCCATGGGCCTAGCAAAATTCAGCACCAGTTTTCCCCTGAATTTGTTTTATTATTGCATAAATCCTTTGTGGCTTGTTTGGAGGAAGACAATGATCCCTCCCAGGGCCCCCTCCCCCCCGGCTAAGATTCCTCGGGTGGGCACGGGGCAGGGCCCTAGGGCCCCAGATTCTCAGGCCGCTACTAGGGTGAGGACAATACCAGGTGTTCCGGACCCCCCTCAGCCATCTCCCATGCCAGATGCGGATCCTGATGCTGACCTGGTTTCTCCAGGCCCGCCTGTCGATGGAGATGATCCGCGGGTCCTGCGGCTGTTTCAACAGGAGTAGCTGGAACCGCTCATTCCCTTTATACTGGGTGAACTGGGAATTGATGTTCCTCCAGAGGAGGTGCATAAGCTGCCGGAGGACCACCCCAAACAGTCCAGGTCATTTGTTCCGTCGCACTCGCGCTTCCGGGGCCAGTGCAGATACACCAGGCCCCAGGGTACTTTGCAGTGAAATACCTCCACTAGGGGTCAAGCATGGTCCCAGTTCTTTCGAGGCCGGCAACCTTTCCGTGATACCACCCACCAAGGGCCTGCTTCCAAGCCCTCGTAATGAGATGAGGCCGGCCCATCCCTCCGTTCCAGACATGTGGTCGGCTGTCCCTATTTCTCGAGGAATGGGCCAAGATAACCGGATCAGTGGGTCCTTGAAGTGATCGAAAGAGGTTACGCTTTAGAATTTACTCGGGATCTCCCAGACCTCTATTTAACCTCTCACTGTGGAAGCGTCCGGTGGTGTGCCAGACGCTTGACAGTCTTCTGACTCTCTGTGCCATAGTCCCGGTTCCCCAACATGAGTAGGGATCCAGCCAGTACTCTATCTACTTCTTCATCCCCAAAAAGGATGGATCCTTCCGGCCAATCCTGGATCTCAAGAGGGACAACAGAGCCCTCAAGGTTCCCCACTTTCGCATGGAGATCTTGAGGGTGATCATAGCGGCAGTTCGCACGGGCGAATACCTCGCTTCTCTGGATCTCACGGAGGCCTACCTTCACATCCCGTTCCGGCAAGAACACCAAAGTTTCCTTCGTTTCCACATTCTGGACAGACACTATGTTTCGGGCGCTCCCGTTCGATCTAGCCACCGCACCCCGCGCATTCACCATGGTGGTGGTGGAAGCCTTCCTCTGGCGGGAGGGAGTCCTGGTCCATCCTTGAATACTGTGTACAATTCTGGTCGCCGCATCTCAAAAAAGATAAAGTTGCGATGGAGAAGGTACAGAGAAGGGCAACCAAAATGATAAAGGGGATGGAACAGCTCCCCTGTGAGGAAAGGCTGAAGAGGTTAGGGCTGTTTAGCTTGGAGAAGAGACAGCTGAGGGGGGATATGATAGAGGTCTTTAAGATCATGAGAGGTCTTGAACGAGTAGATGTGACTCGGTTATTTACACTTTCGAATAATAGAAGGACTAGGGGGCATTCCATGAAGTTAGCAAGTAACACGTTTAAGACTAATCGGAGAAAATTCTTTTTCACTCAATGCACAATAAAGCTCTGGAATTTGTTGCCAGAGAAGGTAGTTAGTGCAGTTAGTGTAGCTGGGTTCAAAAAAGGTTTGGATAAGTTCTTGGAGGAGAAGTCCATTAATGGCTATTAATCAATTATACTTAGGGAATAGCCACTGCTATTAATTGCATCAGTAGCATGGGTTCTTCTTAGTGTTTGGGTAATTGCCAGGTTCTTGTGGCCTGGTTTTTGGCCTCTGTTGGAAACAGGATGCTGGGCTTGATGGACCCTTGGTCTGTCCCAGCATGGCAATTTCTTATGTTCTTATGAACCAGCAGAGACGGGAAGGCAACTAGTATTCAAGGAACCTCGTTGCAAGGCGTCTGCTAGGAGTCTGGACGCTGGTTATATGCGGGCCTGGGGTGTGACATCAGCCGGGGGGCTGTCCCTTACTTCCGGGTGCTGGACGCACATAAGGGCCTTCCTCGCATGCGAGGCAAAGAGAGGGGTGGAGCTTCTGGCAGCCTGGACGGCGTTCTCCACGTGGTGGGACCGCGACCATGCGGCCCACCGGACCGGGATCTCGGCGTGTCTTCTTGCGGGCCGGAGTGGAGGTAAGCGGACCTGACCCCGAACATGGGGGAGGCGGTCGGGACCGCAACAGTACCCCCCCTTTACGCCCCCTCTTCAGGGGACCAGGTTTCCCCGGGTGGTCAAGATGGAACTGTCGGAGGAGGGATTTGTCCAGGATGTTGCGGGCAGGTTTCCAGGTGTTGTCCTCATCTCCGCAGCCCTCCCAGGCTAAGAGGTACTCCCATAGACGATTGAAGAAGCATATGTCGACAACCTCTCTTACTTGGTAAGTAGGATCTTTGGCCACGGGTGTGGCAGAAGTGCCAGGAGGCTTGCGGTGGAAGCGGGAGAGGACCAGCGGTTTCAAGAGGGAGACATGGAAGACATCGTGGATCCATAAGGAGGACGGCAACCGCAACCTGTAGGAGACCAATCCCACCCTTTCGGCGATTCGAAAGGGTTCACAGAACTTGGGAGCGAATCTTCTGGAGGGCATCCTTAAATGGATGTTCCGAGTACTGAGCCAGACACGATCCCCAGGGAGGAATACTGGAGCGGGTCGGCGGTGTCGGTCAGCCCAACGTTTGGCTGTCGCGGTGGTGGAGGCAAGCTTGTTTTGGGTAGTCTGCCAGAGATTCTGTAGCCACTGTGCGGATAGTTGAGCTGCGGGAGAGGAGCTGGGTGTAGCGAGGGGCAACGGTGGCTTGAGTTGTTTCCCGTACACCACCTGGAAAGGAGAGCTTCCTGTGGAAGCATGGCTTTGGTTATTATACGCGAACTCCGCCCAGGGTAGGAGTTCGGTCCAGTTATCTTGCCTTTCATTTATGAAGGCGCGCAGGAATGTTTTCAAAGAGCGATTCTTTCTCTCTGATTGGCCGTTGCTCTGCGGGTGGAAGGCTGTGGAGAAGCTGAGCTGAACCTTGAAACACTTACAGAGAGCCCTCCAGTACTGGGTTGTGAACTGTGGACCCCGGTCGGAGACAATGTCCTGGAGGAGTCCGTGGATACGGAAGATATGCTGTGTGAACAAGAGTGCCAGTTCCGGGGCTGATGGTAGCTTGGGTAGAGGCACGAAGTGGGCCATTTTAGAAAAACGGTCCACGATGACCCAAATCACAGTCTTTCCATGGGAAGGTGGCAAATCCACAATGAAGTCCATGGCAATGTGGGTCCAGGGTTCTGTAGGGATCGGAAGCAGCTGGAGCAAGCCACACGGGGGTCCATGGTTGGGTTTTTGTTTTGCACAGATGGGACAGGAGCTCACATAGGCCCGAACGTCTCAACGGAGGTTGGGCCACCAGTAGTATCGGTGCAACAGATCCAGTGTCCATTCTTGCCCAGCATGCCCTCCTGTCAGCGAGTCGTGGGCCCAGCGTAGTACCTTTAGCCTGGCGCGCTTGGAGACTACAGTTCTACCCTGAGATAGAACAGTCAGAGCCGTCACCCGAACTTTAGATGGGTCAAGGATGTATCGAGGGGGTTCTTGATCCTCCTCGGACATCGAGATCCGGGATAACGCGTCAGCCCGGACGTTCTTTGAGGCAGGGCGATACTGGAGTGTGAAATTGAACCGGTTGAAGAAAAGCGACCACCTGGCTTGTCGGGGGTTCAACCGCTGTGCTTGGGTCAAGAATTCCAAATTCTTGTGGTCTGTGTAGACCGTTACCGGATGAGCTGCTCCCTCTAGCCATTGTCTCCACTCTTCAAAGGCTAGCTTGATGGCTAGGAGTTCCTTGTCACCAATGGAGTAATTAGTCTCAGCAGGCGAGAATTTCTTAGAATAGTACGAGCAGGGTAGTAATTGGCCAGAAGGTGAGTGCTGGCTGAGTACAGCTCCCACTGTGAGGCTTGAGGCATCTACCTCTACAATAAAGGGGCGCGACGGGTCTGGGTGATGCAGGCAAGTATCAGTCAGAAAGGCCTGTTTTAGGTCTGCGAAGGCTTCAGCAGCGGAATTGGGCCAAGACTTGGCGTCAGCTCCCTTACGGGTCAAGGCCATGAGGGGGGCCACTCTACGGGAGTAATGGGGAATGAAATGCCTGTAGAAGTTGGCAAATCCCAGAAATCTCTGCAGAGCCTTCAACCCGGACGGGCGGGGCCAGTTGGTAATGGCGGAGACTTTTTCTGGGTCCATCCGAAAACCCGTAGAGGAGATGATGTACCCTAGGAAGGGCAATGATTCACACTCGAACAAGCATTTTTCCAGTTTGGCATAGAGGCGGTTATCCTTCAAAACCTGTTACACCTTCTTGACGTGCCGTCGGTGGGTCTCCAAATCCTTGGAATAAATTAGCATGTCATCCAGATACACTATGACGTGGGAGTGGAGCATCTCCCTCAGGACCTCATTCATGAGGTTCTGGAACACTGCCGGAGAATTGCAAAGTCCAAACGGCATTACCAGGTACTCGTAATGCCCATCCCTGTTGTTGAAGACAGTCTTCCACTCGTCTCCTGGGTGTATGCAGACGAGGTTGTAGGCTCCCCTGAGGTCGAGTTTAGTGAACAGCTTGGCTCCTTGTAGCCGATCCAAGAGCTCAGGGAGCAGTGGAAGCGGGTAGCGATCCCTCTTGGTGATGGCGTTCAACCCACGATAATCAATGCAGGGCTGGAGTGAGCCATCCTTTTTCCCCACGAAAAAGAAGCCAGCCCCGGCAGGCGAGCGAGAGGGGCGAATAAAACCCTTGGCAAGGTTTTCAACGATATACTTGGACATGGCGGTGGTCTCTGGCAGGGACAGTGGATATACTCGGCCACGAGGCGGAGTGGTACCAGGTAGCAAGTCTATGGCACAGTCGAAGGGCCGATGTTGAGGGAGGATCTCTGCCATCTCCTTGGAGAATACCTCTGCGAAGGCTTGGTAGGGTGCTGGTAGGAGGGTTGATACAAATATGAATAGATCCACAAATATCAGGAAATAAATGACATCAACAGTTTATAAATGATTCCTGAAATAGGAAAGCGGTGGGAAGCTCAAAGAGACCTCATATATTAGATGCCCAAGAGTTAGGCTAATGAAAGCTTATAATGGCGTAAGCTTGTCTTTATTTATAATCATCGGTCTCGATGAGCAAAATTAAGAGGGCGCCATATAAAGTATAGCTGCCCCAATTATGCACTTAGAGTCAATTGTACTATGGTGTTGTACTTAACTTGCGAATTTTAATCTCCGGCATCGAGGTCCAAATGCTGCTGAAGTTGATGGTAAAAATGGAAGAAACCGACTTTGATCCGACACGACGTGTTTCGGAGGAAACCTCCTTCCTCAGGGGGTCGGGTGCCACTATTACCTGCTTTTGTCACTGACCGGAGATGCTTACCATGTGTACGAAGCGTTGACTCAGTTTGTTGCGCCCGGAGGCATCTCTGTATGATTCTCGTCGCGATGCTGGAGTCGCTCGCTGGACCGTGTATGTACTATCGGCCATAGTACATACACGGTCCAGCGAGCGACTCCAGCATCGCGACGAGAATCATACAGAGACGCCTCCGGGCGCAACAAACTGAGTCAACGCTTCGTACACATGGTAAGCATCTCCGGTCAGTGACAAAAACAGGTAATAGTGGCACCCGACCCCCTGAGGAAGGAGGTTTCCTCCGAAACACGTCGTGTCGGATCAAAGTCGGTTTCTTCCATTTTTACCATCAACTTCAGCAGCATTTGGACCTCGATGCCGGAGATTAAAATTCGCAAGTTAAGTACAACACCATAGTACAATTGACTCTAAGTGCATAATTGGGGCAGCTATACTTTATATGGCGCCCTCTTAATTTTGCTCATCGAGACCGATGATTATAAATAAAGACAAGCTTACGCCATTATAAGCTTTCATTAGCCTAACTCTTGGGCATCTAATATATGAGGTCTCTTTGAGCTTCCCACCGCTTTCCTATTTCAGGAATCATTTATAAACGGTAGGAGGGTTGAGGCACTAAGCAGGAGTGGTTGCGGAGGACACGGTATCTGGAGGCAGTGCGAGAAGCAGAAGGGACTCCACTGAGTCAATTGGAGAGTGTCCCACTGAATCACGGGAGAGTGGCAGCACAACCACGGTAGTCCTAGCACCACAGGGTGCACGGCTCTTTCCAACACCAAAAAGGAGATTTCCTCGGAGTGGAGCGCCCCCGTTTGAAGTGTCAGAGGCGTCGTAGAGCGGGAAATGGTCCCGGGGAGCAAGGTGCCATGGATGGATGTGACACATAGCAGGGGATGTCTGGAAAGTGTGGGCAAGCACAGTTGCTGAACCAAGTCCGCTACTATAAAGTTCCCCTCGGCCCCAGAATCGATGAAGGCCAAGGTCTGGAGTTCACCTCCAGGATACTTGAGGGTCACAGGAGCGGAGCATTGAGGAGCTGAACCAGCGTATCCTAGGAGTAGCTCCTCCGAATAACCTAGGCTCAGTCGTTTCCCGGGTGTTCCGGGCAATTGGCAAGAAAGTGTCCCTTCCCGCCACAATACAGGCACAAGCCCTGAGTCCGACGTCTCCTTCTTTCCTCTGCAGTTAGCGGAGCGCGGCGCAGTTGCATCGGCTCACCCGGCGAGGGGTTAGAGGAAGTCACCTTAGACCCCATGGGTCTGGCGGGCACTTGGGTGGACGTTGGAGGTCTGCGCGGAGGACGCCCCTCCCTGTCCCGTTGCTGTAGCCTGCGATCCACCCGACCAGCTACGTCGATGAGGTCGTTGATATCGTCAGGAAGGTCCCGACCAGCCAGTTCGTCTTTGATACGACCTGCCAAACCCTCCAGATAAATGCCTCTCAGGCAGTCGTCCTGCCAGCCTACCTCCATGGTGAGGGTACGGAATTCGATAGTATAATCTGCCACGGACCGAGTTCCTTGCTTCAGATGCAATAGTTCGGAGGCCGCAGTGGTTTGGCGGGCTGGGTCATCGAAAGCTTGTCGGAAGTTAAGCACAAATTCCTGGAGATTGTGCATTAAGGGGTCCTGTCGCTCCCACATGGGAGAAGCCCAGTCGAGTGCCCTTCCATCAAGAAGGGAGAAGATGTAGGCGACCTTTACTGAGTCAGATGGGAACTGTGTAGGTAGCAAGGAGAACTGGACGTAGCACTGGTTCAAGAAACCCCGGCACGCCTTGGTATCCCCTGCATAGCGAGTGGGCGCAGGTAGTTGAGTAACTGATGAGGTACTGAAGACGGAAGCCGGAGGTGGCGCTGGAGGCGTGTCCGGAGCCAGTGCTTCCAAGCGGGTAACCAACCGCTCCACGGTAGCAGCAAGGGCGTCGATGCAGTGTTGCTGCTGTTGAAGACGCTGTGCCATTCCGGGAATGGCCTGTAGGCTAGGGGCCTCCGCCGGGTCCATGGCCTTGCAAACTGTTACGGTTACTGTGGAGGTGTTACAGTGGACCCTTGGGCCGGGCTGCCAGGAGGGTTACTGAGGCAGACCGGGAGGCGGAGTCAATGGGTCTGGCAACAGGCTTCACCCGGGACCCAGAATCCCCCCGGGAGGAGCCCGTAGGGATCCGGGCCCTTGGGTCTTAAGCTGGAGTAGGGCTGCAGAGGTGGTGGCTGAAACAGGCCCAAAGTGAGAGTGGGGGTTAGCAAGATAGTCCAGAAGAAGGCCCGTGGCAGACAGGTGACGGGCAACAGCGTACAGGGACCGGGAAAGGTCAAGACAGGTAAAAGGTAAGCAGAGTTCGGAAGCGGGCCAAGGACAAGGCCGGCAGCCAGCAGGCAGAGATCAGGAACTGGCCAGAGTCATGGCTGACGCTGAGCGGGCAGAGTTCTGAAGCAGACCGGGGTCAAGGCAGGCGGCAGGCAGGCAGAAGTCTGAGGCAGGCCGGGATCGAGGCAGGCAGAGTTCTGAAGCAGACCGGGATCGAGGCAGGCAGAGTTCTGAAGCAGACCGGGATCGAGAACCAGGAAGACAATCAAGAAGGTTGCTGAAGCAGGAACGGGAACAGCACAAGAGAACCCGGAACCAGGAACCAGCAGAGACGGGAAGGCAACTAGTATTCAAGGAACCTCGTTGCAAGACGTCTGCTAGGAGTCTGGACGCTGGTTATATGCGAGCCTGGGGTGTGACGTCAGCCGGGGGGCTGTCCCGTACTTCCGGGTGCTGGACGCACATAAGGGCCTTCCTCGCGCGTGAGGCAAAGAGAGGGGCGGAGCTTCTGGTGGCCTGGACGGCGTTCTCCACGTGGCGGGACCGCGACCATGCGGCCCACCGGACCGGGATCTCGGCGTGGCTTCCTGCAGGCCGGAGTGGAGGTAAGCGGACCCGACCCCGAACATGGGGGAGGTGGTCGGGACCGCAACAATATGCATCACCTTTCACTTTTCTACATTAAATTTCATCTGCCAGTTTGATGCCCAATTTTCCAGCCTCACAAGGTCTTCCTGCAATTTATCACAATCTGCCTGTGAATTAACTACTCTGAACAATTTTGTGTCATCTGCAAATTTGATTACCTCACTCGTCGTATTTCTTTCCAGATCATTTATAAATACATTGAAAAGTAAGGGTCCCAATACAGATCCCTGAGGCACTCCACTGCCCACTCCCTTCCACTGAGAAAATTGTCCATTTAATCCTACTCTCTGTTTCCTGTCTTTTAGCCAGTTTGCAATCCACGAAAGGACATCGCCACCTATCCCATGACTTTTTACTTTTCCTAGAAGCCTCTCATGAGGAACTTTGTCAAACGCCTTCTGAAAATCCAAGTACACTACATCTACCGGTTCACCTTTATCCACATGTTTATTAACTCCTTCATAAAAGTGAAGCAGATTTGTGGGCAAGACTTGCCTTGGGTAAAGCCATGCTGACTTTGTTCCATTAAACCATGTCTTTCTATATGTTCTGTGATTTTGATGTTTAGAATACTTTCCACTATTTTTCCTGGCACTGAAGTCAGGCTAACCGGTCTGTAGTTTCCCGGATCGCCCCTGGAGCCCTTTTTAAATATTGGGGTTATATTAGCCACCCTCTAGTCTTCAGGGTCAATGGATGATTTTAATGATGGGTTACAAATTTTGACTAATAGATCTGAAATTTCATTTTTGAGTTCCTTCTGAACCCTGGGGTGTATGCCATACGGTCCGGGTGATTTACTATTCTTCAGTTTTTCAATCAGGTCTACCACATCTTCTAGATTCACCGTGATTTGGTTCAGTCCATCTGAATCATTACCCATGAAAACCTTCTCCAGTACAGGTACCTTCCCAACATCGTCTTCAGCAACAGAGCCACAACATAGTAAAAAAGCCTGTTGGCAACAAAAATAGTTGTGTCCATTGTCACTGTTTATTCCTCTTTTTTCATTCTGGGCAGTCTGTAGCTAGGGAGTCTCCACTTGTGAGGACTGCAATCCTACTCATCCTCAGAGAAAGCAGAGTTGCTTAACTATAACAGGTGTTCTCCAAGGACAGCAGAATGTTAGCCCTCTCAATACCCACTTCCTTACCTTCTTCTCAAGTTTACGCTAAAACTAGACTGAGGGGCCACATGTGGATGTGTGTGGTATAAAGCCAGTCTGCACCTGCCTAAGAAGGCACAGTCAAAGATCTAGAAACTTTGACATAAATGTTCTGGGCTGGATTCCATCGGATGATGTCACCCACTTGTAAGGATTGACATTCTGCTGTCCTGAAAAAACACCTGTTACAGGTAAGCAACTCTGCTTAGTTTTGGCCTCTGTGCTTTCCACTGGGCAAGTGTTCCATGCGTATTTTAACAATTCCTAAAGTTAGAAAAGAAATATGTTCTTTTTTTTTTTTTTTAATAAGTGATACTGCTTGGTTTGTTTACTTTTGAAACAGAGTATCACAGAATACACAGTGAGCAAAGTTATTTATTAACCTTCCTTGCTAAATCATGCTAGAGTTCAAATGATTTGCACATTTCATAGTACCACACTGGATACTTGTGTTCAGAAACCAATGATTAGGCACATAACTAGATTAGAAATCAAAGACTGAGAAAAATTGCATTGATGTAGCATTGTAGCTCTCCATATTTCTTGGTGAACAAATTAGTAAGCACATTCCTTATATAAAGAGGTTGCAGAAATTTCAAAGACCGAATTCCTCATTTAATGTTATTGAAGGAAATCTCAGATACTTAACTTAAATACTCAGATAAGCAAATCATGATTAGCTGACTGGAATACACAGTGAAAAGATGATAATTTTTCAAGCTAATAATTATCAGAGGATCATGAGATGCAGAAAATTGTTACCAAAGATTAAGGTTATCATGTGTCCGATTTTGAAGGACTGTACCTAATTTGAGTTGTTACTTTGCTAAACTTTTTCCCTGATTCTATCTGTGAACTAAAGGGGAGCCTCGGAAGCACTGAGCAGAGTAGAGAAGGGGGAGAAACAGCCATAGGGATGGAGAGGAGAGAGAAGGGAGGAATAGAGGAAAGTGGCATAACTATATTTCTTATAGGAGGGAGAGATGAGGGGGGAAAAGGGGAACGAGAATGAGGAGCAGAATAGAGAGAGAGAGAAATAGGGAAATGGAATGAAATTGGGAACATGAATGAGAAAGAAACAGGGAGAGAATATGTGACAGAGCACAGAGGAAAAGAGGGGGAAGGACTGAGGATGGAGGAATTGCAGGGAGTAAGAAGGGGAAAAGAAGGGAGGTTGGGAAGGTTGAGAGAATGGAAGACTGAAGAAGATAGAGATAAGCAGTGAAGGGAGAGAGGATGGAGAGGAATCAGACTGCTAGTTAAGCAGGGATTTGAAAATTTTTAGAAGAATTAATAGCCAGGGAAGACCCCCCCCCCCAAAAAAATCTCTCTCATGAATCCCTAACCTGTGCAGCCTGGGATGGGCCTGCATAGGCTGTAGTACAGCACCCCCCACGCCCCCATGAGCTATGTGGTCAGAAGGAAGAAGAGATATTAGTCTATATAACTGAAGGAGAAAAAAGTAGTGGCTGCACAGGTGGAAGAAGAGGCAGGCTTCTCTGGCAGAGGGTATATGGAAAGCCCATGTAGCAGGAGGAGGAGAGAGGCGGTCTGGCAGAAGGAGGCAGAGCCGTGCTACTGAAATAAGCCTGTAGTGATTGATCGATTTGGAGGAGAGAAAGGGAAAACGGGGAGAGTGTTGCAGCCTGTAATGATCCTGGCTGCTAGGCAGGTCCCCCCACCCCCACCGGTGGAGTCCTTCATGGAGCCACACTCTCTCCCACTCTAGCCACACCTTGGTCCTCCATGATGTAAGGCAAGCCCTATTCAGTCCTGCCTCTCCCACAAATCAGCACCTCTTCATCAAGTCACCTTGGCTCCTTACATTGGCTCACCTTGCCTTTCTTCTGCATGGCCCCTGTGGCCTTCCTGCCTCACATTGCCTTGAAGCCTTCTTGGCCTTCTTGCCTTGTCCTGTGGCCCTCGAGCCTTCTAATCTCGCCTTGCCCTGTCTTGTAGCCAGCTTAGGCCTCATTGTCTGTTGCTTACTTGTCTTATAATGCACCTTGTTTTGCATTAGTTCCTGTTTTCCTGTGTTTGTATTTTCTTTGTCCTGATTGTTTATTTATTTATCTATCTCTCTATCTATCGAGTTTTATTTACCGTCGTTCGGTTTTGCCATCACAACGGTTTACAAATTTCAAAAGGAGGGGAGATATAGAAAGGAAATACAAAGATCATGTTCTCATGTTCCTGTCTAGTCCAAGTCTTACCCAGTCTGGTCAACCCTGTGGGCCTTCGGTTCCAGCCCTTGTCTCCCGCTACTGCCTTGCCTCCAGTTCTAGACTTGTCTCCAGTCCCTGCCTGTCTCCACCTCCTTTCCATGTCTCAGTTCCATGCCTTGCCTCCACTTGAAGCCCTCGTCCCCAGTTCCAGTCCTGGTCATTGATTCCAGCCTTGTCTCTAGTTCTTGTCCTGCCTGATTGCCATTATGTACCATGCCAGAAAAGTCCTGCTACCTTCCAAAATCTATGGCGGAGGGGGCTCGTTAGGCAGAAGACCTTGTCCTGCTCAGTCCTGACGTCCTATACCACTCCTGCTGGGGGAATACTAGAAGCAAACCTGCCTGACCATGACAGGGTCATGGAGAGAAAATAGAAGAATGCTGGAGTCCTAGAGGGGGAAAAGAAAGTGGTCAAGGCAGTATGAGTGAGAAAATTCCTCCCCACTCTGCCTCACCTCACTTACTGCCCACCAATGTTAACCTCAGTCCAGTGACGTAGACATGGGTGGATCTGGATGTGCCATGGACCACCCAGTGTGGGCTCAGGTTTGCCAAATTGCACAGCCCAGTGGCCAAAGAGGCCATGTATCAGAGCCGCTGCATCCCACAGCGGACCTAGAAGAAAACAAGGCCATGGTGCAGCAGGGCTGCAGTGGATCCCATTCTATGATAGACCAAGAAGAAATGAGGCCAAAGTGGAAAAGGTACACCCTGCACTCATCCCATAGGGGCCCAAGAAGAGGCCTGAAGAACAGGAGAGATCTTCATTGAGTATGAGAGTGAGAGCATGCATGTGTGTGAGAGAGAGTGCGAGCCTGTGTGTATGTGAGGAGAGAGAGATTCTGTGTGTGTGTATGTGTAAGAGAGTGAAAGCCTGTGTGTATGTATGTGTATGCACATGTGCATGAGGGAGCCTGTGTGGGAGAGAAATCCTGTAAGAGATAAAGCCTGGGTGTATGTCAGAGAGAAAGTGTAAGCCTTTGTATGTTTGTATGTGTGAGAGAGCGATAGCCTCTGTGTGTGCGTGCATGCGGGAGCCTTTGAGAGCGAAAGCTAGTGTGTGTGAAAGATAGCCTGTGAGAATGAAAACCTGTATGTATGAGAGAGCTTGGGAGAATGAGAGCATGCGATGCTAAGAACCTGTGTATAACAGCATGTGTGAGGGAGCATGTGAGAGTGTGTGTATGTGTGTGAGGGATCATACGAGAGTGAGAGCCTGGGTGTGACAGAAAGAGAACCAGTGAGAATGAGATAATTTGTAAGAGAGCCTGTGTTCTGTAGTTTAAGGAGGTGTGAACCCTTAACCCAGTGAGGATTGATACTTCCTGAGGAGGCTGCTCCTCAGGTTCCTTTGTTGGGTGGCGAGACTGGATTACACGGGAAGCGGTCAAGTCTTCATCCCTGGAAGTCTGTGGTCCCCCCGGGAGGACCCGGATCGCTGGGACTTAGGTGGACTTTTGAGAGGTTGAAGGTTCAGAAAGATGGAGCAAGGGCCGGCTGGATCTTCGCCACTAGAAGCCCGTGGCCCCCCCGGGAGGAGCCCCTAGGAACCCAGACCGCTGGGACTTAGGTGGGCCCTTGGATGGAAGATTCATTGAAGTCCAGTCAGAGGTCGGGTACCTGAGAGTCACCGCTAGCCAGTCCACAGTCAAGCGCCAGAGAATCACCACTTGCCAGTCCGAGTCAAGTGCCAGAGGTCCATCAAGATCCAAAGCAGGAGGAAGGCTTGAAGAAGAACCAGGAGACTCATACAAGTGAGCAGACCTGTTGCCAAGTCAAAGCACAGGAAGAGGAAGCCTCCCTATATTCTCCTTAGGAAATACTGCAGCTGTAGCCAATTGGTGATCAGGCCCCTTTAAGAACCTGGAGGAGGTGTGGCCGCGTGCCTAGGGGAGGCCGGCCCGCTGAACTTGGAGAGGGCTGGCCCGACACTGAAGAGGGGAGCTCAGTGCGCGTGTCTCCCGAGCCGAGCTGCCCGGGAGGGCCTGCTCAGCCTGGGGAGGTTTTGGGCCTTCCCCAGGGATGTCTACCCGCCGCTACTACGGCTCCGACGCTGGTCCCGGCGTTACAGTGAAGGTAGGCAGGAGCCAGCCACGGGCGACCGCGGCTGGAAATGTAAACAGCCTGTGTGTGTGTGTGTGTGAGTGAGAGATAGAGAAAACATTTGAGCTTGTGTGTGTGAGAGGGAGCTTATGAGTGAGACCCTGTGTGAGAGAGGATTTGTGAGTGAGTGTGTGTGTGTGTGTGTGTGTAAGTGAGAGAGAGAGAGAGAAAACATTTGAGCTTGTGTGTGTGAGAGGGAGCTTATGAGAGTGAGACCCTGTGTGAGAGAGGATTTGTGTGTGCGTGTGTGTGTGTGTGTGAGTGAGAGAGAGAGAGAGAGAGAGAAAACGCAAATATAAATTCTAAAGCCAATGGTAACCCCAATGCATTGTTTAATATTGTAAAATCTCTCACCACTTCCCACAATGAAAATGTCATAGACTCTGATGTTAACTTTTGCAATAAAATAGCCAAACACTTTGAAACAAAGGTATCCAATATCTCAAAGGAATTCTCTAATCTGCCCTACCCTACACAGGGAAAGGTAGACCTCAACCACACTTGGTCACAATTTCCCCCTGTTCAAGAAAGCTCCATTCTCAATATCATAAGTAAGCACAAACCCTCTAACTCTCCTTACAATCCATGCTCTGGAACCTTCTTTAAAGCCCTCAAACAAGAGGCTTGCTTTTTTCTCCGCCTTCTGGTTAACCAATCCTTAGAAACCGGAGAATTCCCCCACACCTTGAAAAAGACCTCTATATTACCTATTTTAAAATCAAAAGCTAAAGATACAACAGACCTTAATAATTACAGACCAATTGCTTCTCTCACTTCCCTGGCAAAACTAATAGAATCTGCAGTACTACATCAGTTAACTGATTTTCTCTCAGAGCACAATATTCTTCATATTAATCAACATGGATTTAGAAAGGGACATTCTACAGAAACACTTTTACTATCTTCTTTTGACACTTTCTTCCGCGCTTTCAACTCATATACGGATTACATTATAGTTTTTTTAGACATTTCTTCTGCATTCGATACAGTGGATCATCAAATTCTCATTTCAGGTCTAAAATCTATAGGCATTACAGGAACAGTATTGAATTGGTTCTCATCATTCCTCTCAGATCGTCCCCAACAAGTTAATTACAATCATCACTCTTCCACCCCTTATACCATTAATTCTGGCGTCCCTCAAGGTTCATCATTATCCCCCATTCTGTTTAATATATACCTCCTTCCGTTATGTAACATTCTATCTTCTCTCAATCTACAATTCAAAATCTACGCAGACGATATCCAGTTCTACGTCCCATATAAAACATCTTGGTCAGCAACACTATCCTTGGTCTCTCTCTACTTATCCACTATAAACTCCTGGCTTTCCCATAACCGGCTAAAGTTAAACTCTTCAAAAATTGAAATTATACATTTATCCTCTATCTCAGATTCTTCAATAGGTCCACCACCACAACTGTCAATAAACAACACCACTATACCCATAACACGTCAAGCCACAAACCTAGGAATAATCATAAACTCAGATCTTTCCATGAAACAACATATCTCCTCACTCACTAAAAAATCTTTTTACAAACTACGGCTTTTAAAACATCTTCGACCATTACTTTTCTACCGTGATTACAGAACTATTCTTCAATCTCTAGTCTTTTCCGGACTCGATTATTGCAATGCACTTTATCTAGGACTACCAGATTCCTCACTATACCCTCTTCAACTAATCCAAAATAGTGTAGCCCGAATACTAACTAGGACTCCTTTACACTACCACATCACTCCGATTCTCCAATCATTACACTGGCTCCCCATAAAGTTTAGGATAAAATACAAAATTCTTTCCACTATCCATGGTCTAATTCACAATCCAACTTCCACTTGGCTCTGTTCATTATTACGGATCTACAAACCTACACGGATCTACAAACCTCCTCCTCTGTCGGGGCTCTCGAGGCCCAATCGGGGTAAGAGCCCGCTCGTTCCCACCGCGAGCCGTGCAGAGGAGGCCACCGAATCAAACGAAAGCAAAACAAAATAAAACAGAACGGAAAACAGAAAAAAAAAGCCGAAGGAAGCTCCTGCTCTGAGCACACCCGGTGAGTCAGCCGCGCCCTTCGAAAGGCATTAGGCCAATCAGAAGGCGGCACTAAGCCCTTTAAATCGCGGCGACTACCGCCGGGCGTCGCGCTCCCAAAGGGGCGCGACCTAAGGGGCCTGCCCCTTAGCGAGCCCCTTGGAGAGACCCAGGAGCCAGAACCAAGGCCCGTGCAGCAATATACCTGCCCTCACTTTGGTAGCTCATCAACCAGCACGCAGTCAAACTTCAGCAGCATTCAACCAGCACGCAGACAAACTTCAGCAGCATTCAACCAGCACGCAGACAAACTTCAGCAGCATTCAACCAGCACGCAGTCAAACTGCAGCAGCATTCAACCAGCACGCAGACAAACTTCAGCAGCATTCAACCAGCACGCAGACAAACTTCAGCAGCATTCAACCAGCACGCAGTCAAACTGCAGCAGCATTCAACCAGCAAGCAGTCAAACTTCAGCAGCATTCAACCAGCACGCAGACAAGATTACATCTACATTCAACCAGCACCAAACCAGCTCACTACAACATACATCCAACTCTTATCTGACCTTCAACAGCATTCATCCAACACCAATCCAACCCACAACAGCATTCATACTGCCATTCCCCTAGTATCTATAACAAGCCTTCATTCAACCGACAATGCTCTACCGCCCACACACCTACAAATCCCTCATCCCAATCATGATTTCCCCTACCACACAGTTTCTAGGTCTCACCTTATTTACCATCTTCCTATTTAACGCACAATCACTTACCAACAAAACTTTAATACTTAATGACCTACTGCTGGACTCAACACCGGATTTTTGCGCCATAACAGAAACTTGGCTCAAACCCACTGACATCGCACTCATTAACCAACTACCAACACAGATCTACGACTTCTTCTCTATCCCAAGACAAAAAAAAGAGGAGGGGGTATCTTTCTAGCTGCCAAAAAATCCCTGAGGTTCACACTCTATCCTATCAACACAAATACCAAATTAGAACTAGGATTGTTCAAATCAGAAGATCTGCAAATCCTTCTAGTCTACGCCCCTCCAGGCCTTCTAGAGTCAGACACCTCTCCCATTCTAGAAACTATAACTTTACACCTAAACCTTGACTCCCCAGCTATAATCTTGGGCGACTTCAACTTACATGTTGACAAAGTTCCCCTTTCAACGAACTGCGAAGCCTTCCTCACCGCAATGTCCACTATGGGTTTCAAACAACAAATCAACAAACCCACTCACAAAGCAGGACACACACTCGATCTCTTCTTTACAAATGCCGGCATTTTTCAAACAACTCAACCTGACTGTCAACAGGTCCCATGGTCAGACCACTTCTTAATCTCCACCAGCTTTTCCCTACCACAACCAGATTTCAAGCCTGACACAAGACCCTCCTTCCTCTACAGAAAAACATGTAACTCTGAACTCCTCAGCAAAGTTTTAGCCTCAGAACTACCGTCCATCGATGTTTCTACACCGAATTCCGCTCTTCAATCTTGGTCCAAATAACAAAATCAGTAGCAAACACACTTTGCCCACTGACCACCAAAAAACACTCTACAAAGGCATCCAAAAGACAACCCTGGTTTAATGATGAACTGCGAAATCTCAAACAACTACTTCGGCAGAAAGAAAGAAAATGGCGCAAAGCCCCCTCACCGGCCTCAGTCTCTGACTACAAACGTACACTCCACCAATACAAAACAGTATACAGAAAACAAAAAGAGACTACTTATGCCCGTCAGGTTCATCACCCTCATCTTTGACTCAAAAGCTTTATTCGTCTTCGTCTCTAATCTCACTAAACCTATCACTCTGGATATACCACCAGAACTTTCTCAGACCAAAGCAGACGAACTGGCTCTTCATTTCAGCAAAAAAATCTCTGACCTCCTCAATCAACTGCCACTAACCACCAGCTCTCAAGATAACACACACTTTCTCACTAACAAAGATATCCAACTTAACGCATTCGAACCCATCACTGTCACAGAAATACAATCGGTGCTGAAGAAAATGAAACCTTCATCACACCCTTTCGATCAAATTCCTTCCAAAATGCTACTTCTCATTCCTGATACTATATCAAAATCACTTGCCGAAATTATAAACTGTTCACTGTCCCAGGGTATCTACCCAGATGATCTAAAAACAGCTTCAATCAAACCCCTCTTAAAAAAACCGAATCTAAATCCAAGCGATCCCAATAACTTCCGCCCTATTTCCAACCTTCCATTCATAGCTAAAATAATGGAAAAATTGGTGAATACACAACTCTCCAACTACTTGGAAGATCACGGAATTCTATCTCCAAACCAATATGGTTTTCGTAAAGCTGCAAGCACAGAAACATTACTTCTTTCACTCTCAGACTTCCTCCTCTCCGGAATCGACAAAGGCAAATCATTTTTACTAATCCTCCTCGACTTCTCGGCGGCCTTTGACACCGTCAACCATCACCTCCTTCTAAAACAACTAGCCAATATTGGAGTGACAGTACTTCACTAACATGGTTCAAAACCTTCCTGGAAACAGAGGATATAGGGTCAAAATTCATAACACAGAATCACAATATCACCCCTCCACCAGAGGGGTGCCACAAGGTTCATCCCTTTCACCCACTCTATTCAATGTATACCTGCTACCTCTTTGTCAACTATTAACAAAATTAAACCTGAAACACTTCCTCTTTGCTGACGACGTACAGATTGTGATCCCTATAAAAGAATCTATCAAGATAACAATGGAATATTGGGATAGTTGCCTATTAGAAATCAAACACCTCCTTAACAGCCTTAACCTAGTCCTTAATGCATCGAAAACGGAATATCTCCTTATAGCACCTGAAAACAACAACAACATACTTTCAAAGCCTCCAACCCTTCTACAAACCACACATGTAAGAGATCTAGGAGCCATCTTAGATAACCGTCTTAGCCTCAAACCATTCATTAACAAAACTACCAAAGACTGCTTCCACAAATTACATATTCTGAAAAGAATAAAGCCACTCTTCCACGCGCATGACTTTAGATCAATCCTACAAGCAATAATCTTCTCCAAACTAGATTATTGCAATTCTTTACTACTAGGCCTCCCAGCTTCCTACACCAAGCCTCTACAAATGGTACAGAACACTGCAGCCAGAATCCTCACAAACTCCAGGAAAATCGACCACATCTCCCCCATCCTCAAAGACCTTCATTGGTTACCGATCCACTTCAGAATTATGTACAAAACCATCATGATTATCTACAAGAACATCCATCAACACACTCAACTCGACCTACAAATCCCTTTTAAAAAACACACATCCGCAAGACCCATCAGGGAACACTACAAAGAATCACTTCAGGTTCCACATGCCAAAAACCTACCAACACAATCCTACAGTTCAAGAGCTCTCTCATCAGCCAGGTCCAATCCTTTGGAACTCCCATCCCCCCGGACTTAAGACAAGAACCATGCGCTCCAACTTTTAGGAAAAGACTAAAAACTTGGCTTTTTAAAAAAGCATTCCCAGAACTGGATTAAATTCTCCACACATCAGCACAAACACAAAAGTTAGTGAACTGTAACAAAACCCACTAACTTCACACGCAGAGTGACAACAACATATTATTATACTGCACAACAATTCATATTTGGTCAATCTTTCCTACCCATCTATATTTTATAATTTTATACATATTTATTAATTGATACAGTTGGCTAAAATGTTAATATTCTTTCTTTAATTTCCTCCCCTTTCAGTTCCTAGTTATTTTTCCCTGTTTTTTGTAACTTACTCACATCCTAAATATTGTTATAATGTTTTTATTTGTTAAGTTTCTTACTATATTTGATGTCGAATTGGGAAATGTTTTCTACTATGTTACTCTCTGCAGTTATTCACATTGTTAATTGTAAACCGGGTTGATGTGATTCATTTCATGAAACTCGGTATAATAAAAATAATAAATAAATAAATAAATAAATACACGACATCTAAGATCACTTACTCAAAATCTCCTAGATATTCCCTCACCCAAACAAGCCAGACTAGATGTTACCAGAAAGAGAGCTTTCTCAGTAGCTGGTCCTATCCTATGGAATTCACTTCCAAACCCTCTCCGGTCAATATCAAATCCTTCTCTTTTCAAAAAATCACTCAAAACCCATTTGTTCCAACTCGCATTTCAAACACTCACTCAAGATCAAACATAATACTCATCTCATTCTATCGCTTCATTCACCTTACTCATTCCACTCCTCCCCCTCCATTCCCTCCACCAATTTTTATTCTTTTCGATTAGTTATGTCATTAATTTTCTTCTTATGCCCCTCCCTCCCCTCCCTCCCATTCCCCTGCAATAGTAAGTCCCATGGCAACAAATCCTTTATTTATTTTGAGTAATTAATTTGATTTATTTTCAAGCCAGAACTTCTTCTAGCTATTAATTAATTTTATGTATATTTTAATTAATTTAACTTGATTGGGTTTTTTAAATTTTATTTTAGTTAATGTAAACCGTTTTGACAAAAAATTTATTTTTTATGAAGCGGTATATAAACACTTTTAAATAAATAAATAAATAAATTTGAGCTTGTGTGTGTGAGAGGGAGCTTATGAGAGTGAGACCCTGTGTGAGAGAGGATTTGTGTGTGTGTGTGTGTGTGTGTGTGTGTGTGTGTGTGAGGGAGCCTGAATGAGAGCCGTGTGTGTGTGAGGAAGAAAGGGAAGGAGAGAGAAGAAACAGAAAGAAAAAATACCCTAAATAAGGAATTAGGGAACAGTATTTGTAAATACTGTGCACAGGTCCTCCAAAAAACATCCCAACCCAAGGGTCTCCGGAGACACTCCCGTACCACTCCCACCCCTGGAAATGGCCGTTTCTCTGGAAATTAAACTTTTTTTTTTAAAGACACTTACAGGGCTACCTCAACCCCTTCCTTTTTTTCTTAAACTTAGTATCCCCCGGGAACCAGCATCCACCACCCTCCCTTCCAATCCCCCCACCCACATACTCCCCAACTCTTCCCTGGTGTTCTACGGGGATTCTGCAGCAACCCCTCTGCTCCCAGACCTGGCTGGCCCCTGACACATAATAGGGCAAAGGCCGTGCCTGCTGGGTTACTCTAGGCCTCCACTAGACCATCAGGGAACATTTCATGAGTATGGGGGCTTGGCTATGTTATAAAGAGAAGGGGTTGGAGTTTTTATAAAATAAATATTACATTTTCAGGGGAAACAGCTACAGTCCAGGGATGGTGGGACAAGGGTTTCCGCAGACCCTGGCTTCTTACTCCAGAGTTTCTGTTATTTTGTTAGCAAATGTTTTCGCTTTTCTTTTTTCTATACCTTTTCCATTTTTTTAGGCATCTGGAAATAGCATGCACTATTTCCTGAAACAAAAAAAAAAAGCAAAACTTAAAAAAACTCCATTAAACATTTTTAAACGAAATGACCTAAAACTGACATGAAAAAGAAAAAGACCGACAAGGGCAAAGGGGAAAAAAGAGACAGGGAGCAACTGATTAGTAAAATAAGATCAGACAAGAAAGGTAAAATAAAATACATTTATTTGGAGTTTTCAATGATTGGAATATGCCCTTTTGGGAATGTGCATTTCTTACATTTTTGTTTTTTGCTCTGGTGTCTTGGGCTTTCCATTTCAGTTTTGTCTGCATGTTTCTGTTTCTAATCTCCAGTTCCTTACTCTGTATTAGACAAGGGTCTGTTTGTGTGACAGAGGGGCACTATTTTGGCTAGCCTGTAGTTTCTTTCTCTGCAGGGATCTGGAGCTGTCCAATTGGTTCTGTTTTCCCAGTAGGTGGTGTATTAGTGTTCTAAGGCCTGATATAATATTTGCCTTGCTGCCCTTTCACAGATAAGAATGCTGCTGTGTTTGCTTCCTGAGAGTTAAGAATGGGTAATGATTCTAGGGGGTTTGTGTTACTTCACAAATGGAGGGAATTTGTTTTGCTGTTACTGAGGTGACACCAAAATTTGAATTTATTTTTTCTGCATGTATACTCCATCATGTGAACAGGGGGACAAAAAGGGATGGTCTATGTGTGTTCCAGGGTGGGGTTCAGAAGTATGCAGGCAGATAAGGCATTTTTTGAAATGTTGGTAAGTACTTGAAAGAATTGAGTTACAATATGAAGCATATGGCTCTTGCAGACTGGTTAGAAATCCATTGTTGAGTGCACTCTAAAGCATTATTAACATGCGTAAGGCAGGCAACATCTAGCATTTCTCACTCTTCCCATCCCACAAAGTCACTGACACAACTATTGGGTTTAAATAAGGCCACAGTTTATTCATCACATCGAAACCCGAGGCTGACACAACAACCTGAGCTTCTCTCGATATTACCCCATCCCTGAAAACCTCCCACCATTTGCCACCCATCCCCACTAGCATACAGCAAAACCCTCCCCTCTCCAGAGGTGTCATCTCTCCAACGGCCCAACCACCATTGACTGATCCTCTCCGCCACAGCTCCAGCAGGGAAAATCTGCAGCCTGACCAATGACCAAACTGTCTTTAGCTGCCTTGTGTAGCAGCCCCCACTCACTACAATCCTCCCCCCCCCCCATCCTTTAACAACGGTCAAACATAGCTGTGAATCTACCCCATTGTGACACCATCTCAAACATCTGTGAACAGTAAACACAACATGTACATATTACAGGGAGGGTGGGAGCAGGAAGATCCCACTGCAAGGGAAAGCAACGGATTGCCAACAGAACATAGCAAAAGGCTGCCAAACTCAAGCCTCATCTGGCCCCCTCCTTCACCTCACACCCTACAAGCCTGCACCAATCAGGCTCTTTCCCCTGTCCCTTCAGAAATATCCAGACAGGAAGGTACACGGCTCTGGACCCCCACCCAACCCCACTTGGCTGCAAAGACTGCCGGGGGAAAATGCCTGCCCGTCACCATATGTTAATGGTGGCAGGGTGGACCTTGCCCTCTAGTCTTGAATTTATTGATTAGAGTACAACTACGTAGTAGGAACTTTTATCATGTATGCCCCTTGCCCACCCACATTTACCCTGGGTCCCCCCCCCCAAAATTAGTTCTAGCTAGTCCACTGCCTCAAGCCTGGCCAAATAAATCAATCCTGGCTTATCCTAGCCTCCCCTGCAGCACACTCACTAGCCTCTCCCACCCTACAATGCAGAAATCCCTCCCTCCCTTCTGTGCAGCTCTCATTCTCCTCCCTTCCCTCAACAGTGAAGCAGAGCTCTCACTCCCCTCTCTTCCCAGGTGCTTTTCTCCACATTCTCACTTGGGCTGAACAGGCTGTTGCTGCTACTCTGGTCATCGTTCTTTAAAACCCACTAACCTTAGGCTTTCGAAATCCTGTGTTGGGTTTAGGAGAGATTGACATGGCAGAGGCCCATGCCTGAGTGCTCAAGGCAAAGAATGAAAGAAATCACATACAAGAAAAGGACCACAAAGGAGTAAATGAAAGCAAAACAGAAGATTCCAACCACAGAAGCACAAATATAGATGTACAAAAATAATTGGACTTTTTAACATTAGAATTATTCTATTCAACTTGCCCTGGGATGCATGGGAGCAAGGGTTTCCTGTCTGATCATGAAGAAATATTTTAGCAGAATAACTGCTGCTGTATACAGGTATGAAACCGAACACCTTAGGACAGGTGAGTGCAAAGGCAGCGTCAGGCCTCCCCTTCCTATCTCCCGTGCTTTCAGCTAACAAAACAAGGTGCAGGCACTTCCTGGTGTCCGCATTCCGCAGGGGAGGGGGCGGGGCTTCGTCCTCGCTGCCTGCTGAAGCCAATCAGGTAGGAGGGGAGGGGGTGGGGCTTCCGCAGCCTGCGTGCACCTTCCCCTCCTGAGAGACTGACGCGGGTCACGTGGGCTCAATCAGTGGCAGGTAACTTACCAAAAAGGGAAGGTGGGAAGGAAGGAAGGAAGAAAGAAAGAAAGCAAGCCCCTCTTGCTTTGCTGCTGGGATGCCAGAGCGACGGAAAGTCGTAGCTTGATGATTGTTGCGCCCACTTAGCGCCTGTACGAAGGAGGAGCAGCACAGGTAGGACAGAGAGAACCCCTTCTTTCTTATCTTTGTATTTTTGGGGGGCTGTGTTTTTCTCCTTCATTGTCTTATTTTTCCTTTGCTCACTGGAGAAGAGGTGAACTCTGTGCTCTTTTTATTTTATTTTATTTTTTTGACCTGTGCTTTTGATTGTAGTTGTTTTTCCCTCCTGTGGTCATGACGGCTTCGCACAGTGAATCTCTGGTGGTGTTGTTTGGGGCAACAGCTGGTGCAAATGGGGCTAAACTGGGTTCGGATGAAAGGGAATTAATTCTCTTGGTGTGGCAAGTTGTGGATCTACACAGGAAGAAGGTATGATTGATTCTATCACTTGATAAAGCTTGTATATTCTCCTAAAAATAAGAGCAATCCCAGCGCAGGCATCACATGCTTCTAATCCCAGCACACCTGTAAGGCTGCAAAGCAATTGGCCTGGATCACCGATTCACAGCCGGCTCTGTCCATTTCACCAATACGCTCCTTAGGCTGACAAGAGAGCATTTCTTTAATACGCTGCAATTGGTGTGAGGCGGCTTTACCATTGTTTTTAAATATTGCATGTGGCTGCTTACTACTGTTTGTTTTGAAATTTTGTTTTTAATTGGAATTTTTAAAATTGGGAATCTGTGAGTCTGTCAGTAATTCTATGCATGTGATGTTTGGGGACAACATCCTTTAAAAGAACTTCCCAGACAGATTAGATGCTTTAACTTTGCAACGAATTAGATAAGTCACGTTTTTGATCACTTGAATTAATAAAGATATTTATAGTTATAATCATTCTGAAACCTAATGTATCCTAATCTTTGGTAGTATCTGGACTCCATTTCACTACGGGGCTGCTGTTCCCACGATTTGGGCTGGTGTGAAATCCTTGCATAAAATCCAACCAGTTTTGACCTTGAGACTAAGGGTGTGTAACTGTAAGCTAATGCCTGAGGCACCCCCTATTGGCGTCACTTCAAATTTGGGGCGAGGTGAGAGCTAGCCGAAAACGAAAGGCAAGCAGACGTTGAAGGCTCAGATTTGTGAAACTTACACAGGCTGCCTTAAAAAATGATACCAGCTTTCCAAAATTTGAACTGAAAATCGCTTAGTGTGTGTGGAGTCAGGGGTTGTCATATTTCTATTGTTCTGATTTCTTAAATTTCTCTTTTTTTTCCTAATTTTTTAGACAGGTGTATTACACAAAGCGCTGGTGAAAGCAGACGACTTGGAACTAAGTGATGAGTGTAGAGAAAAGAGTGGTCTGACTCCAGAGGGACTGAGCAAAGCAGAGCCCCTGGACAGAGTCCTGCACCAGGTGAGGGCTCAGTCTGTTCTCTGGCAGTTAATTTTCAAATACAATTTGTAGCACACTCAACCATCTCTTGTTGTAAGACCACAAAATTGGGGAATATGCTCTTAAAGTAAAGCAGACCCTTTCCTATGTATTATGGGCAGAAAATAGCTTTGAAACTTGTTTATGCAATGCCTTTTTAAGAGTAATGCACTCACTGTCAAGGCTTTTCCTTTCATAGTAAACAAAGCTAGCCCTATACAAATAGTAATGTTTCAGGAAGCTTTGACATATTTGTAATGGCTTCATTGTTGGTGTGGTAACTTGGTAGTAGTTTTCTATTTTTAGAAATGTATAATGCTGCATTATCACAGGTTCTGAGAGAGACTATTCACAAACATACTTGGAAGAAAAAATGTTTTGGATAGTTATAAATATACAATTATAACTTTTTGGGTTGTTAAGTGAGAAACTTTTCTTGTTGCTTGAATTGATGATAAAATAATCTGAGCTGGAAGTGGAGTGGTAGGCATTGGCATATATATGGGTATGACACTGAGGCCAGTGTAATAAAACCTGCACTAAAACTGGAAATTTCAGTGAGGGTTTTGGATAATGCTAGTGCTAAAGTCTCCAAGGGATGCAGTCAGCTAATGGCATACAAATGTTTCGTGAGTGTTAAAATAAATAGTGCACTTGTTTTGTTTTTTTTTAAACACTCGGAGGTTATTTGTAATGCCCATAGAACTGCATATCTGCACTAGAGAGATCTTGTGAGTGCTCCCTCCCAGAGCTGGGCTTGGGGTCTGCTCTGGCTGGCAGAGTCCTCCATCCTTTCCCAAATCCCCATAATTTATCTTTGTAAAAAATAATTGGCCCTTCTGGAATCCCCTCCTACCAGTTTTCACTCCTGGAGCTTTGCAAAATCCCTCACAGCCCCAGCTTGGAGAGTCCTTATCTCCTCTGGCAGGGGCAGAGAGGTTACAGCCTTCTGAAAGGGAATTGGGCTGACAGCGCAGCCCTGCCAAGGAGCTAAGATCTCTCTGGCTGGGGCTGCCTGAGGGTAAGGAAAAATGGGTAGCAGGGGGTTCCAGAAGTGCTAATTTCCCCCCCCCCCCCCCCCCCCCCAGGTCAGTAATGGAGGATTTCACCCACAAGACCTGACCCTGCTTGACCTTCTTTCCTGCCCTCTTATCTACCACAGGGGCCGATACAGCTTTATCCCTTATTCAGTAAGGGGTGATAGCGCGTCGAAAACGCACGGCCAACCCCCCCCCCCCCCCCCAAACTACTAGCGCCCACAATATGCAAATGCATGTTGATGGCCCTATTGGTTATTTCCGCATGATCCAGAAAGCAAAATGTGCAGCGAAGCCACACATTTTACTTTCAAAAATGAATGCCTGCTCAATGGCTGGCGCCAGGGAAGTGCACAGAAAAGCACTTCCCTGGCCCCAAAATTAAAAAAAAAAATTAAAATCCGGCTCACGAGTCAGAAGACGGACGCTCAGGTTATGCCAGCATCCGTTTCCGAATCCGTGGCTGTCAGCAGGCTCGAGAACTGATGCTGGCAAAATTGAGCGTCGGCTGTCAAACCTGCTGATAGCCGCCACTCCTGTCCAAAAAGAGGTGCTAGGGACGTGCTAGTGTTCCTAGCACCTCTTTTTACTGTGGACCCTCATTTTCATACTAAATCACACACACAGGAGAGTGGCCTCAGTGGGCGCTCGCCTCAGAGAGCCACCTCTCCCGTGGGTTTTACTGTATTGGCCTGATTGGAAGTTAACACCTACTTCTAACCATGAGTGAAATGTTCTGTGATAAACGAAGGTGTGCTAGGAAAGCCTCCTTACTAGTGTTCCTTCTTGCATTGTAGGATGATAATTTAGGCTTGTTAGCTTTGCATCAGATGCACTAAGTTTGCCATTTGGTTTTTTAGCATGGGTTTTTGTTTTTTTTTTTCCTGTGCTAAAAACCCATATTACATACCTGAGCAAGGTTAATGCTGAAAAACATGCAGTAAAACCAGAGTAAAAACCTGCAGTAGGCTCAGGCCAGCTTATTATATCAGACCCAATGGGAGGAGAAGCTCAAGGTCTCTAGCTGAAGCACAGGAATGTGGTGAGAGTGTGCCCCTGGTCATAAGAATTGCCATGCCGGATCAGATCAAGGTCCATCGACCCCAGCATCTTGTCTCCAATAGTTGCCAATCTAGGTTGCAAATTCCTGGCAGATTTCATAAGTAGATCTAATTCTTGTTCACTCCTAGGGATAGGATAGCTTTCTTTAGTCAACCTGGCTAATGCATACTTTTCCTCCAGGAACGTGTCCAAACCTCTTTAAACCCTGCTATGCTTGTGGCCTTAACCACGTCCTCTGGCAACAGATTCCATAGCTTGACAGTGCCTTGAGTGAAAAAGTGCTTTCTACGATTTGTTTTGATTCTGCTGGTTGTTAGTTTCATGCGGTATATCCCTTGTTTTAGTAGTATTTGAAAGGATAAGTAACTATCCTTTACCCGTTCCACCCCCACTCATGATTTTATAAAACCTCTATCATGTCTCCTCTCAGCCTTCTTTTTTCCGAATTGAACTGAATAGCCCTAGCCTGCTTAGCTTCTCATCGCAGGAGCAATGTCCCATCTCCTTCATGGTTTTTGTAGCCCCCACCCGTACCTTTTCTAGTTCCGCTATGTCTTTGAGATGCGGTGACCAGAACTGCACACAATAATAATAAAGATGCAGTTGAATGGTGGCAGCGTAGAAATGTGATAGCAGAAAAAGACCATATATAGCTGATCTAGTTTGCAATTCCCATCATTCCTGTGTTTATCCGAGGATTTCTTCTATTCAGATAGGTTTTTGTGTTTTCACCACCTCCATGGGGAGGCTCTTATCCCATGACCCCCATTCTAGAGCCTCAGTTCCTTTGAAAGAGGCCTACCACCTGGAGGTATTTAAATGTGTTTATCTTCTGTTCTGGCTTTCTCTAAAGCATACATGTTCAGATTTAGAAGTCTGTTCCTCATGCTTTAGATCAAAAAGCAGAGTCTAGAATCTCAAACTATTTAAACGCACCAACATTCATATCAACTTTTGATTTAACTGCTAGATGCATGTAGCCTTCAATGGCCACTGCTGGTCTTTATCAAGTACCTCACTCAGTGCTTTTAGTATTTTTAAGTATTTCAAGTAAAACATCTCATAACAAGTTCATAATCTGACTTTCATGTAAAATGCAATGCCCAACTCCCAATACTAGCTGATGTTTCATATAAGTAACTGCATCAGGGTAGGAATAAAGTACTTATCTTAGCTGGGTGCTCAGAATTGGATGACTCCGTCTCATCGTATAGCAAAATAGATGGAGTCCACTCAGCTATTTCTTTATATGATTGCCCCAGCTTCCCTGCCAATTTCTTATACTTGTATAGCTTGTCATTCTTAAATATATTCTTTGCATAAATCATAGAATATAATTTTTCATGCCTAGACCAACCTAATAAAGGCTTGATGCTAGAAAACCAAACATAGAGGTAAAGAAGAAAATTGCAAAAACATCACTAATAGTGTCGGTACTGATTATTTCCTCATACAAGTTTCATTACCAAAAAAAAAAATCAATTCTGGTGTCATCTCAATAATAGTAACACAGACATCCTCCACTATCAGGCACAACATGAAATACAAAATCCTACATAATAACTCAGCATGTATACAGCAGATTTTTTTTTATACCAAAGCAGCACTAACTTCTAGGACTCAACACTACCTAATGAAAAGGTAATACTGCAAATATTGCAACAGGCCATAAAGCAATTCATATCCTATTGGGGAAAACACAAGAAACAGGACAGTTAGAAATCTCTACATGCTAGTGGTTAATGATGGAGATTCTGTGGCCCCAACGTAGTATTGTATCCCACCCCTTTCTCTGCCCCCTCTCTAGCCACATCTCTGCCCAGCACCAGTAATCCACCAGCCAATAGTACAGTTTCCCCATTGCTTTCTTTCCCTGCCCCCCCCCCCCCCACCCCCACCCGGCCTGAACCAGAGATGGTGAGAGAGGATGCTAGCAACAGGGATGAGAGGACCAGGAATGGGGGAAAGAAGGAGGATCCAGGAGACAGTCTAATATCAAGGGCAGATTGGAGGGAGGGAGATGTTCTACCCTAATTGGGCTCGGCTTCCTCACACTCCCATCTCTGAAGCCTTTTTCTCACTCCCATCCTACATGCCCTCTCACATGCACAGCCAGCCCTAATCTACTGCCATCCCAGCCTGCTTCACGTCCCATCGCCACTTCCTCCACAGCCAGCTAGCTTGCCTACTGGTGCCCCCTTCCTCCCTCCCCAGCCAGAAAGCCATCATACCTCTGAGATTTTCTGCTGCCGAGGATTGTCCGCATATTGACACATCCCATCCCCACCAAAAAGTTAATGCCTGTACTACGTTGCTTGGAGTTCAAGTCATGCAGGTGCCTCCATTCCATACTGATCTCAAGAGATTAAGATTGCAAGATCAGCTCACTAATTTTGCAATCTGTCCTGTGAGACAAGCGTGAGTTGAGGCACATGTGCAGCTGGATGTTAGAGAGCCACACTGAATTAGCTGTTTGTGGGACTGTCCAAGACCCGGATGATCCTCTGAGCAGGAAAACTTGGGTCAGGACCTGGATGGCCCACCCTATTTTGATACCAATGCATTAGAATGAAGACCACAGACTATTTTAGTAGTCACCCTCTGGACTGACTCTGTCATGGTTATGAGTCCTTGTGCTCAGGCGAGGTTGACGCAGGCTAATAGAGGTATCTACTAGGCTGATGCTGGCAGACACGCCCTAGACTGGGACCGAGCTGGAGCTTCACCTTTACCAGTCCTATTCCCTGCAGGCTGAGCCCTTGGGTTCCAGGGGCCAGCAGGGAATGGGCAAATGCTCCTGAGGGCAGTTAGTGAGAGAATCCAGAGACCAGCTGAGGGTCAGGGCAGGCAGTGAGCAAAGAGAAGTCTGGATCAGTATCAGGTGGCAGGCAAGAGAAGGACCAGGACAAGACTAGGCAGGGCAAGTTGAAAGAGACACAGCACGTTGGAACAGGAAGTGGAGCCTGATGGGATCCGGAGAAGCAACATGCACTGTAAGGCTGCAGGGGACCTTCTGCTGAGTCAACACTGGAGAGCATGGCTGGAGTTTAAATAACCAGTCACAGCAACATCTTCAGGAGATGCTGAAGATCTGGTTCCCATCACAGAGCCTATTTAGTGTGCAGGGGTAGGGGCATGTGTCCCTGTAGAGGGGCATGGCAGTATCTAAGTCATTGGGGTGGTGGTGTTCCTACTGCTTGCAGTCCAGACTATGTCTGAAAAGGTTGGCGGCATTTGTGGGTGAGTCGGCCAGTCGCAGGGCCATCCTGTGACTGGTGCTTCATTATAGACTCTAATTGGTTTATATCCTTTTGAAGGTACAATTTCCAAAATTGTTCACAGGATTTCAATATCACCTCCCTTTTTCTGCTGACCATTCCTCTCCTTAGATAGCCAAGCATCTTTCTGGCTTTTGCTGTTGCTTTATCCACCTGTTTGGATGCCTTAAGATCATCAAGTATGAGTACCACCAGATCCCACCCTTCTTTCATGCTTAAAAGGATTTTGCCCTAAATACTGTACCTCTCCTTGCAGCCAAATCATAACTGTGCATTTTTCTTAGCTGGTCAGATCCTAGACCATGGCTCATATTTTCCACATCTTCCTGTCAATCCTGTTGCAGATGTTGGAATCATCGGCAAAAAGACAAACAGTTACCAACAATCTTTCTGCACTGATGAAAATGTTTAAAAGAATCTGTTCAAGGAGAGATCTCTGAGGCACACTGCTAGCATACTCCCCCTCCTCAGAGTCCATATCCATCACTGCTACCCTTTGTTTCATCCCATTCAACCAGTTTCTAACCTAGTCAGTCACTTTAGAGCCCATAGCAAGGGAGCACTCTATAAGTCGCCCATGTGAAACATGCCAGAGGCCTTACTGAAATCCAAGTGCACTACATCTAGTGCTTTCCATTGATCCAACTCTCTGGTTACCCAATCAAAGAAATTAATCAGATTCTTCTAACAAGATCTACCTCAGGTAAAACCATGCAATCCATTGTGTTCCAGAAACTGTGCTATCCTCCGTTTTAGCAACGATTCCATTAGTTTGCTCACCACAGAGGTCAGACTAATTGAGCTGTAGTTCCAAGCCGTCTCCTTATTTCTCCTTTAATGAATAGAAGCCATATCCACCTGTCTTGAGGCCTCTAAAGAACATTGAAAAGGTCAGCCAATAGAGCTTCCATTATTTCTCTGTTCCCTTAATCCCATCCAGCCCCACTGCCATATTTAATAGCACTTGTGAATCTCTTTTGCAGATTAAAAAGGTCACCTGAATTGATGTACAATCATAAAATAAAAAACAACAACAATTCAAGCCCTACTTCTATAGCCCACATCTGCATTCCCAAAATCTTTTTCTCTGCACACAGATCATTAAACATAAAATTCTGGAAGAAACCAAAAAACCTGGTGGTTGCCTACAATTTTTAAACTCCCTCTTTTCCTTCAACTCCAAAGAGAGCATATTCTACCCGACTGGTTGCAAAAAAAAAAATAAAATCTGTTTTGCAGGCATACCTGCCTAAACACCCTGGGTGATAACGGGAGTAAATAGTTGTCTGCCATTAGATCTTAAATTCCTCCCAGATTCAAGCCAGCAAATTTGATTTCTCATATGAGGAGACCTGTAGCTCGCATTAATTTAAATGCCATCACCAGACATTTTAAATCTGCAAAGTACTGCAATTGATAGCCAATGTAGCTTAAGAAGCAAAGGTGTTAATGACTTCCGCCTAGAGTTCCCCGTGATAATGTGTTCCTCTGTATTCTGAATCATTTGCAGTTTCCATGTCTTGTCTCCCAGGTAAATAGCATTACAATAATCTACTTGGGCAAGTACCAATGCACAATTCACGGTCTTCTGTGCCTTATGCTCCAGACAGCTTCAACTGCCTCTCCATCTTCAGCCCGATCTACGTATTTGCCACCTGAACTATTTGTTTCTCTGGATTCAAATCTGAATCTATTATAACTTCCAGTGATTTTTACCTCCTCTTTTGATGACAGTCAGTATAATCCCCCACCCCCCCCTAAATATTTCCAGACCCTGGATGTATCAGCTCTATCGCTCTCTCTCTGGGTTTAACACCAGCTTGTTTACACTCAACCACTTGCGTTTGGCCTGCACATAATTATTCACCTGAATAATAGTTTCTGCTTTATTTAGGCCTAATGGGGTTACCAGCTTGATATCTGCGTGTATATGTTTATATATGTGTGTGTGTGCACACAGTATATAGTATAAACTCAAAAGAGCACAATAACTTCCCTAACAGGCACAGGAAAACCATTAAAAAGCAGGAGAGAGAGTGAGGACCCTTGAGGGACCCCCTCCCCCCCCCCCCCCCCCCCCCCCCCCCCAACAAAGTGTCCAGCAGGAAGGATTTTTCACCTGGAAATGGAACTATTTGAGTTCTTCCATGCAAAACTCCCTCCAACCGTTTGACCACGATCCCCCTCAAGCTCCCCTTAAAACACTAATAAAATGGCATGATCCAGCATCACTAATAGTCTCCTCAATATCCTCTCAGGGAAGCACCTGATCGTTAATGAAAGCATAAATGTCTGTGCTATAACACCAGCAGAACTCTACTTGCGCCACATCTAGTTTCTTGGCCTACTAAGAAATCTGAAGTTTTGATTAGTTATTTTTTTATCTGACTCTTGCAACAAAAGGTAAACTTGAAACTGATCTAAAATTACAGTATTCTCTAAGGTTTAATCTATTATTCTTCGAGTGATGTAAGTTAAGTTAGCTCCTCATAAGAGCATAAGTACATAAGGTTTGCCATACTGGGTCAGACCAAAGGTCCATCAAGCCCAGATCACAAGTACCTAGCAAGATCCCAAGAGGTAAATAGATTCTAAGTTGCTTACTGAAATCGCTTGAGGTTTACCTCCAGTGAACACTGAATAAAAACATATTTGTTAAGCAATTTCCTCATCAAACTAAACAAATATTTCTGTTGCATGTGTACTGTGGAAGGGCCAGGAGCAGGACTACATAAAATGAACTGTTCATTTTCATTATGAAAACAAATAAGATTGGAAGTGAGGTAAACCTCAGTTCATTTTCAAAATAGTGTTCTCCATTCCTTTATGCATCATTCATAATCTGTGTTTGATTTTTTTGATCACCACCGCACACTGAACTGACAATTTGAATAAATTGTCCACAAGGACTTCCTGGGTAGTGACTCCCAGCATTGTGTACACGTAGTTGGGATTATTTTTCTGTATGTGCACCACTGTGTACTTTTCTATATTAAATTTCATCTGCCATTCAGTTGCCCAGTCTCCTAGTCTCACAAAGGACCTCTGCAATCCCTTGCAATTTGCTGTTGTTATAACAAATTTGAATAATTTTGTGTGATCACTTTGTTCCCTTTTCCAAATCATCTCTGATCTCTGTGATATTCCATTAACTACCTTTCTCCATTTGTAAACATGACCGTTTAGTCCTGCCGTCTGTTTCTGGCCTTTTAACCAGTGATCAGTCCACAACAGAACACTGCTTCCTATTCCATAATGTCCCGAGGAATCTCTCATGGGGGATTTCGACAAGTATCTTTTGAAAATCCAAATACACTGTATCAACCAGCACACCTTTTATCTACATGTTTGTTTAACCAGTCTTAGAAATTTTTGAGGGTATAGACACAGCTTCTACTTGCTAAAATCATGTTGACTCTCTTCCCATTAAGCCATCTCTCTTTATATGGCCAGTAACCGTTTCTACCATTATGCCCATCATAGACATCAGGTTCACAAGTCTATAGTTTCCTGGATCACTCCTAGAGCCCCTTTTAAAAATTAGTGTCACATTGATCACCTTCCAGTCTTCTTCAGGAATTGTTACATGATATGTTAGATTATGTAACAGGTTAGTGACTTCATGTTTTTAGTTCTTTAAGAACTCTGGAGTAGATGCCAGTGAAGTGACTTGGTACTTTTTTTTTTTTTTTTTTTTTTTTTTTTTTAATTTGTCAGTCTGATCTGTTACATCTTCCATTGTGAGATATTTATTTTTCGTTGTTCAGAATCTTCACCATTAAAGAATGTTTCAAGTGTGGGTATGTTCCCAATATCCTCCTCAAAGACTGAGGCAAATAATTCATTTAGTAGTTCTGCTATTTCCTTGTCCTCCTTAAGAACATAAATTTCCATGCTGGGTCAGACCAAGGGTCCATCAAGGCCAGCATCCTGTTTCCAACAGTGGCCAATCCAGGCCACAAGAACCTGGCAAGTACCCAAAAACTAAGTCTATTCCATGTAACCATTGCTAATGGCAGTGGCTATTCTCTAAGGGGTAGATTTTCAACCCTCTGTGCGGGAAACCCCCCCCCCCCCCCCCCCGTGCGCCGAGCTCATTTTGCATAGGCTCGGCGGCGCGCGATTAGTCTTTTTAGTTGTTGTTTATTATTAGTCATTTTAGGTTATAAGTTATGTTATGACCCGTTCCACAGTTAATTGTCACCCCTGTTCTCTGTATCACCCCTGAGTGAATGTTGCAGTTACATTGTAAACCGATGTGATTTGTATCCTATTACAGGAACGTCTGTATATAAAAGTAACAAATAAATAAATGTGCTACTTGCTAACTTCATGGAATGCCCCCTAGTCCTATTATTCGAAAGTGTAAATAAGTCTCATCTACTCGTTCAAGACCTTTCATGATTTTAAACATCTCTATCATATCCCCCCTCAGCCTTCTCTTCTCCAAGCTGAACAGCCTCCTTTTGCCCCTCTGTCATCTTGTGGCCCAACCAACTTCCTCACAGGCTTTTTGCTTCAGATGTTCTTGAAAAAGTATTAACTTTTTGCCTTGCTGGCAAACCTTTTCTCAAACTATCTCTTGGCCTATCTTATTACTGTTTTACATTGAACTTGCCACTGCTTATGCTCTTGCCTATTTTCATAAGTTAGGTCTGCTTTCTAGTTTTTGAACAATGCTTTTTTAGCTTTAACTGCCTCCCTTCTCTCTCTATTAAACCATACTGGCAATCATTTTGTTTTCATTTGAGGTTTTTTATGCATGGAATAACATTTTGGAAGCTCAGAGAAAATGTATTTGTAAACAATGATGCATCATGAAAACTTCTAACCTTTGCAACCACTCATTTCCAGTTGTGTTTTTCTAAATTTCTCATTCTATAATAGTCTCCCTTTTTTAAAGTTGTTACTGTAGTAGTTTTACTTGATGTCCTCCCTCCAGTGATGGTCAAATTTGGTTGCATTATGAGTTATTGTTTAGAGGCCCCTCACACCAGGTCATGCATTTCACTGAGGGTTTAGATCTAAAGTAGCTGCCCCTCTTGTCAGTTCCAGAAACTAGCTGTTCCATGAAGCAGTCATTTATGGCATCTAGAAACTTAACCTCTCTAGGGTGTCCAATGCGACACTGACCCAGTCAATACAAAGGTAATTGAAATATCACATCATTATTCTGTTACAAAATGTACTTGCTTTTTTAAATTTCAGCTATCATTTGTGTCTGTCCTTGTTTTTTGTTCAGGTGGTTAGTAGTATATACCCACTGCTATTTTCTTACCTGTCAACATGGAATTTCTATCCATGAGGATTTCAGCCTGCATTTTGTTTCCTGCAGGATTTTTTAAATCATTTGTCTGTCTTCTCTTACATATGGTGCCTCCCCTCCACCAATTCGATCTGCCCTATTACATCAATACAACTTATACCTATCCATGTCCCATTGGTTATCCTCCTCCTACCTCATCTCTGAAATACCTATAATGTCTATATCCTTATATAATGCCATACTTTCTAATTCTCCAATCTTACTGTTCAGACTTCTGGTGTTTGCATAAAGATATTTCAAAGTGTGCTTTTTGTTTATGCTTTAATTGTCCTTCACATCTGTCTGTCCTTCTGGGCTCCTTCAACCTTAATCACAGCCTCTCTACTAGGATATTCTAACTTTCCTATTTTGCAGGTATCCTTGGATAATACAGTCCTCTGAACCATGTGCTTCTGAGCATCAAAGTCGTCTAGTTTAAAAGCTGTGCAATCTCCTTTTCAAATGTAATTGCCAGCAGCCTGATTCCGCTCTAGTTAAGGTAGATCCCATCCCATCCCATCAGTATAGGCTCTCCCCCCTTCTCCAGAATGTTTTTCAGTTCCTAACAAATCTAAAATACTTTTCCCTGCACCATCTCATCAATGCGCTGAAATTCTGGAGCTCAGCCTGCCTCTCAGTTGCCGCTCGTGGACCGGGAAGCATTTCTGAGAATGCAACTGTAGGTTTTGGATTTCAGTTTCCTATCTGAGAGTCGAAATTTAGCCTCAAAACTCTTCCTCCTATCCCTTTCCATAACATTGATATTCACATGTACTGCAACAGTCCCTCTTATAGCTTGTCCTCCTCCTTCCACCTTGCCCCCTCCCCCCATACAAAATACCTGTTCTCGAAGGAGAGGTGGCTGTGGAAGCATGCAAGGAATGTTATGTCAACCCAAGAGGTAGAAGAACCTGACTAGGGAGTTAGTGGTGAGGAAAGAGATGAGTGTATTTAGAGGAGAGCCTGAAAAGATAGATTGGGAGGCAGAGGAGGAAAATGGTCAGATAATAGGAAGGATGGTGCTAACATGCATGAGAATACCACCTACTTTTTTCCCCACTTAAAGTACCCATTTAACTGGAACCAGTCTTCTTACTAACTTATAATTGCAATTTGATTATGCTGTGCATCTTTTGTGCACATACATGGTCAAGACATGCTCGTAGTGCAGATGAAATCCTTTGCATTGAGTAATGTGACCAAATGTAAAGGTAGTCCCACTTAAGGCCTGACGTGTACTAAAGGGTTCTTCCTTCTTGTGTGTATGGGGACAAATGTTTGTTTCACACCTGAGCTTAAAAGTTTTTTATCATCATTGCATTAAATGTGGAATTTATTTTCAAGAGTGTTTTTCACCCTCTTGTTCACAGTATGTGAGACCATAGTTTGAAAACTATGCTTCATTTTATGCATGTCAAGATGAGCAAGCTTCCAATTTATTGCGGTTTCTCTTTATTACTGTATCTGAACTATTTCAGCAACCTTTTCCCATGGAATAGTGCCTCCTTTGCACACAAGGGAAAATAATGTTTGAAAAGGTATTGAAATGTATATGTAGGGCTTTTTTCAATTTTCCTCTGGTGTTAGTCTTGGCATCGCTTTGCTCATTTGATTTCTCATGATCTGTTTTAAGTAGTGTTAAAATGTTATTCCAACTTTTGAAAAAGTTGTGATATTATGAAGTCTAGCTTCCTTTGGAAGAGAAATGGTGCATATGGTTATAACTACTTTAATAGGGGTGTGCTTGGAGGAAAAGTAACTTGTTTTGCTCCTCGTTTTGTTTGCATACTTTGTAATTTCTATTACAGTCAATAAGAGCCTCAGAGGTGGTCACTGACAAACTAAATAAAAGACAAGAATACACTCCTCCTCTTAGCATTTTTACACTGCTGTGGGAGCTGGAGGAGCAGCTGCCTTACCTTTCTTCTCCCCTCCCCACCACCTGCAGCTCTGCACCTCTGTCGCTCTTCAGCCACTGGCGGGTGGGCTCTGCCTCCCTTCCTTTCCAACAGCTGCTAAGCCTCTGCTTGCACCACAAGCATGTTTTAAAGAACTCACTGACCCGCACTTAGTCCTTTCCTGTAGATCTCAGGAGAGATCAGCAGGCAGGAATTGCCCTGCTGACCCACTGGTTTTTTTTTTTTTTTTTGTTTTTTATATAAAACTCAACAAAAAACTTGCTTTGCTGCTGTTAAATGAATGCACTCACCACTAGTCCACAACGGACATGGAAAAACCCAAACAATATTTTTTTAGTTTTGTGGGTTTCAGATGGGAAACATAAAATGAAATTGAAAATATTTTTCAATTTGTTTCAAATAACTCCATCTCCCTACTACCAATGATAGGGCAGCTTTAAGCAAGCATGCTCGATGATACCACTGTGTGAGAATTGAATTGACCTGTCTTATTTCCATACAGGAAAAAGAAACTGATGCTCTAGGTGTTATAGATGTTGGGGGCTCAAAGATTGCTCTTTCTGTGGCAGAAAATTGAATGAATTATTCAAGTTATTGGTGGGAAGGGAGGAAGAAGAACAAAGACACAGTGATCTTATAAGGCTAGATTTTCCTCCGCATCAACTTCACTACAAAAAAATTACAATTGGGCATTTTAAAGCAGTGGCTCATTGACCTGCCACTTTTTTGTATTCTAGATCTACCTGAGTCAAACTTGCTCAGGCTGTAAAACTGGTTCCTGTTGCTTCTGATTCTCTTGACAAGAAAGTTCTTGACTGAAAAATTTCCACTTTACTTTGCATTGATGTTTCCTTTTGGCTTTGTGGAAAATCCAGAAAAACTAGTGTTAAAAACAAAACAAAAAAAAAACTGTAATAAAATTTAGCAAACACTAAGCTAATTAAAGCAAAAAAGAAAAATCAAAACAAGTGGTGATAAAATAAGTACTAATGTATCAGGTCCCCCAGTTGCTAGAGGGCTGAACATGGGGTGCTACACAAATCCCTGAGCCTATCTCTCTCACAGAAAAATTACACAGCCTCTGAGGTGCTGGGGTTCCTTTGTTAGGAGGGAGGTTTTCAGCTCTAAGGCCTCTGGTGCAGAAGTGGGGAATTGCACTCAATCCAATGCTCACTCCCATGGGTCAGTGGATACGTAAAATGGCTGACCTGTAGCAAAAGTCAGTGCTAGCACCAATAAGACTCACGGCGTCAAATGGTGGCATTCGACTGAAGCAGTCTTTACTTCAACTTTAAACAAAATAATCCAAGAAAAAAAATCATGAATAGTAAAATGAAAATTCATCACAAGGAATGCAATAGTTTCTTTATTCATGGTGCATTTTCTGACCACTTGCCTCCTTACTCCCACTGACTGTTTCCCCTATTCCCTTCCTTGTTAGATGGGAACTTAATAAATTGAGAAAAATAGTTGGGGGAAAAAACTGAAAGGAGCAGCTACAAAGGTAAAAAGTGTGCAAGAGACATGGTCATTTAAAAAAAAAAAAAATACCATGCTAGAAGCACAGTCCAGATGTATTCCACACATTAAGAAAGATGGAAAGAAGGCAAAACTATTACTGGCATGGTTAAAAGGTGAGGTGAAAAACTAATTTAGTCAAAAGATCTTCATTCAAAAATTGGAAGAAGGATCCAACAGAAGAAAATAGGATAATGCATAAGCATTGGCAAGTGAAATGTAAGTCATAAGACAGGCTAAGAGAATTTGAAAAGAAGTTGGCCGTAGAGGCAAAAACTCACAGTAAAAACTTTTAAAAATACATACGAAGCAGCCTGTGAGGGAGTCAGTTGGACCATTATATAATCGAGGGGTTAAAGGGGCACTTAGAGAAGATAAAGCCATCACGGAAAGATTAAATGATTTCTTTGCTTTGGTGTTTAACTGAAGACTATGTTGGGAAGGTACCCGTACTGGAGAAGGTTTTCATGTGTAATGATTCAGATGAACTGAACCAAATCACGGTGAACCTAGAAGATGTGGTGGACCTGATTGACAAACTGAAGAGTAGTAAATCACCTGCACCAGATGGTGTACACCCCAGAGTTCTGAAGGAATTAAAAAATGAAATTTCAGACCTATTAGTAAAAATTTGTAACCTATCATTAAAATCATCCATTGTACCTGAAGACTGGAGGATAGCTAATGTAACCCTAATATTTAAAAAGGGCTCCAGGGGTGATCCAGGAAACTACAGACTGGTCAGCCTGACTTCAGTGCCAGGAAAAATAGTGGAAAGTGTTCTAAACATCAAAATCACAGAAAATATAGAATGACATGGTTTAATGGAACAAAGTCAGCATGGTTTACCCAAGGCAAGTCTTGCCTCACAAATCTGCTTCACTTTTTTTGAAGGAGTGAATAATGTAGATAAGGGTAAACCAGTAGATGTAGTGCATTTGGATTTTCAGAAGGCATTTGGCAAAGTTCCTCATGAGAGGCTTCTAGGAAAAGTAAAAAGTCATGGGATAGGTGGCGATGTCCTTTCGTGGATTACAAACTGGCTAAAAGACAGGAAACAGAGTAGATTAAATGGACAATTTTCTTAGTGGAAAGGAGTGGGCAGTGGAGTGCCTCAGGGATCTGTATTGGGACCCTTACTTTTCAATATATTTATAAATGATCTGGAAAGAAATAAGACTAGTGAGGAAATCAAATTTGCATATGATATAAAATTGTTCAGATTAGTTAAATCACAAGCAGATTGTGATAAATTGCAGGAAGACCTTGTGAGACTGGAAAATTGGGCATCGAAATGGCAGATGAAATTTAATGTGGATAAGTGCAAGGTGATGCATATAGTGAAAAATAATCCATGCTATAATTACACAATGTTAGGTTCCATATTAGGAGCTACCACCCAAGAAAGAGATCTAGGCGTCATAGTGGATAACACATTGAAATCATCGGTTCGGTGTGCTGCGGCAATCAGAAAAGCAAACAATGCTGGGAATTATTAGGGAATGGTGAATAAAATGGAAAATGTCATAATGCCTCTGTATCGCTCTATGGTGAGACCGCACCTTGAATACTGTGTACAATTCTGGTCGCCACATCTCAAAAAAGATATAGTTGTGATGGAGAAGGGCGACCAAAATGATAAAGGAGATGGAACAGCTCCCCTATGAAGAAAGGCTGAAGAGGTTAGGGCTGTTCAGCTTGGAGAAGAGACGGCTGAGGGGGGATATGATAGAGGTCTTTAAGATCATGGTAGGTCTAGAATGGATAAATGTGAATCTATTATTTACTCGTTTGGATAATAGAAGGACTAGGGGGCACTCCATGAAGTTAGCATATGGCACATTTAAAACTAATCGGAGAAAGTTCTTTTTCACTCAACGCACAATTAAGCTCTGGAATTTGTTGCCAGAGGATTTGATTAGTGCAGTTAGTATAGCTGTGTTTTAAAAAAGGATTGGATAAGTTCTTGGAGGAGAAGTCCATTACCTGCTATTAATTAAGTTGACTTAGAAAATAGCCACTGCTATTACTAGCAACAGTAACATGGAATAGACTTAGTTTTTGGGTAATTGTCAGGTTCTTATGGCCTGGATTGGCCACTGTTGGAAACAGGATGCTGGGCTTGATGGACCCTTGGTCTGACCCAGTATGGCATGTTCTTATTTGTCCTCATTCACAATCATAAAGTAAGATTTTTCTCTCAAAAAAAAAAAAAAGACCAAAATGGTTCAAAAATAGGCATTCCTCAAATCTCACCATGGATCCCCAGATTTTCTCCTTTTCTATTGCTGGATGCAACAAGAAAGAACCCTGAGAACTCAATCCATCCACTCAAGTCTCAAAAATCTACTACACTCCTACTAAAATACCTTGCCTCTATTTTTATCTTCTCTACATCTGTCCAGCAGGGAAGAGGAAAGACTCTGATCAGTCCTCTGTGCTAGAGAAAAGGCCCTTGGGGAGGAACATTTGTATCCCTGAGATACATCCTACAAAACAGTGGCGTAGCCACGGGTGGGCCTGGGTGGGCAGTTGCCCACCCAATTTGGACCCAGGCCCACCCAACCAGAAGAGGCCTTTCGGAGCAATGCCGTCGTAGGATCCGATCCCCGCTGACCCAGCTGCTCCCCGGTCCGCCTCCGCCCAGGCTTAAAATGCTGTCAGCCCGGGCAGAACGTGGCAGGACAGCTGGAGTCTGCTGAGCGGCACCGGCATGGTCTCTTCTTCCCGCCCCCCCCCCCCCCCCCCGCGGCCCGGAAGCGGAAGTGGTGAGCAGCGAGTGCATGCGCGGGAAGGAGAGACCATGCTAGTGCAGGCAGCGTCGGCCCGAAGAAAAGAAGAGAGGCGCGGCCTGAAGAATGTGCAGCGCGGCTCGGAGGAAAATGAAGAAGATCATCAACCCCCGCCGCCGATGGGACTCCTCCTCTGCGAGGGCTGAAAGTGAAGTACGTTGCTGCTGCCTTTAAGGTTGGACGTGGAGGAGGCTGTTGCTGCCGCTAATTCGGGGGGGGGGGGGGGGGGAGTGAGTGAATGAGTAAGCATGTGTGTTGAGATCCTGTGTGTCTGTGAGATAGCATGCATGTGAATGATTGAGAGCTGGTTTAGCTGATGGAGCATGTGAGTATGTGATTGAGAGCCTGTGTGTAAATGAGAGAGAGAGAGAGCATGTTTGCAAGCATGTGAATGAGAGTCTGTGAGCGAGAGAAAAAGGCAGCATGTATGTGTGTGATTGAAAGCCTGTGTGTAAGCGTGAAAAGATAGCATGTGTGTAAATGTGTAATTAAGAGCCTATATAAGTGAGAGAGAAAAAGCATGTGTATATGTGAGCGATTGAGAGCCAGTGTGTGAGAGACAGAAAAGTTGCAAGCAAACCATCCTTCCTCCTGCTAATTCAAAACATTTTCAGGGCACCTGGATATCAAACCTTCTCAAAAATACAGAGCAAACAATTTTTGTATCCTTATTATTTTTCATTTCTGGGTCTTTGTGTCTGCTATTTTGAAATATTTTATTGGTATCTAGACATTTTTTATATGATATTTTAATTATTGGATATTCCACACATCAGCTGTTTTGAAATAACCTGTTCTTTTTGTTAATATGGTTTTACTGCTACTGATTTTATATTTCTTGATTTGTTTTATAAGGATGGGTGATGTTTCTTTTTTCCTTTATTACACTGCATACAGAGACTCTGGCTTGTTGCAGTTTCCAATTCAGTTTTTGCCTGCAGGCTTCTAGTTATGCGTTTCGGTCTCTTTATTCTTTATTAGGTGAGGGTCAGCACATGTGACTCAGGTGAGGTTTTCTGCTGCGTGTAGTTTCTGTGTAGGGCTCTATAGCAGCCTAACTTGGTCCGTTTTCCTAATAGGAGATGTATTGGTGTCTTAAGGCCTGGTGTAATATTTCAGTGTTGCCTTTTCTTAGGTAAGGTGGTTACTGTTTAACTGCTGGAAATTGGTGCTGTTCTGGTGAGGGATGTTTACTATTTATGCAATTTCTGTTCAGACAGAATATGTATCTTTTCTTGTGTCATTCTTAACAATAAAAATAATACTGGACCTTTATTTTTTATTTCCGCCGTGAATTGTAATGAGCAGTGTGTCACACATGTGAGCATGGTCTGTCAGGTGTGTCACGATGGGGAAAAAGGTTGAGAACCACTGCATTAGAGTCAACGTGGACAGGAAGGGGCCAGACAGGTCGCCGTAGGATTCCATCCCCACGGTGGCAGAAGTAGGACTTTGGCTGTGCCTAATGAAAAAGCCCTGTGTGTGTGTGTGGGTGAGAATGGGAGCCTGGGTACACGTCTCTGTGTGCATAAGAATGGGAGCCTGGGCGGGGGGGTGAGAGAGTGAGAGCTTGTGTGTTAGGGAGTCTGTGAGAGAAAGCGTGTGTGTGTTTGAGGGAGGAAAGGAGAGACACTGAAAAGGATTAGGAAATGAGTGACAAGGTAAAAATGGGAAAAAGAGACCAGGACCAACTGATTAGAAAAGTATAAACATCAGACAACAAAAGTAAAAATAAATTATTTTGGGATTTTAGCAATTGGACTATGCCATCTTTGGGAATGTGCATTTCTTATATTTTTTAATTTGGCTCTCTCTTCAGTATTCCACTGTTCAGAGTCTAGTTTCTCGGGCTTTCTATTTTGGTTTTGTCTGTGTGGTTCTGTTTCTAATTTGTAGTCTCTTATTTCTATATTAGGTAAGGGTCGGTCTCTGTTTTGCCTGTGTGTGTGTGACTGAAGTGCAGGGCTTGTTCTGTAACTCTGATAGGTGATGTATTAATGTTCTAGGGTCTGGTTTAGTATTTGCATTGCTACTTTTTCATAAGGTTGCTGTTATTTGAATCCTGAGAGTCAGTGCTGTGAATGTATGGTATGTCAAGGTTCTAGATGTCTCTTTGCAGGAGTTTGTATTACTTCACAAAATAGCAGTGGAGGGATTATTTTGCTGAGGTGACACCAGAATTTGAATATTCGTTTTTACATGTTAACATAAGAAAATGCCATACTGGGTCAGACCAAGGGTCCATCAAGCCCAGCATCCTGTTTCCAACAGTGGCCAATCCAGGCCATAAGAACCTGACAAGTACCCAAAAACTAAGTCTATTCCATGTAACCATTGCTAATGGCAGTGGCTATTCTCTAAGTGAACTTAATAGCAGGTAATGGACTTCTCCTCCAAGAACTTATCCAATCCTTTTTTAAACACAGCTATACTAACTGCACTAACCACATCCTCTGGCAACAAATTCCAGAGTTTAATTGTGCGTTGAGTAAAAAAGAACTTTCTCCGATTAGTTTTAAATGTGCCCCATGCTAACTTCATGGAGTGCCCCCTAGTCTTTCTACTATCCGAAAGAGTAAATAACCGATTCACATCTACCCGTTCTAGACCTCTCATGATTTTAAACACCTCTATCATATCCCCCCCTCAGTCGTCTCTTCTCCAAGCTGAAAAGTCCTAACCTCTTTAGTCTTTCCTCACAGGGGAGCTGTTCCATGTGAATTGTCCTAGCTCTGCTCTGCACCTGTTCTGATGTTAAATGCTGTTTTATTGTAGTTATGATTTCTGGCTTTCTGCAAAGAGGATTCATGAAACAATACATTAATTTTTGTTTTATTACATGATTGATTGAATCTGTTTGTTTTCTTTGCTTTTTACATGATATACTTGTGCATTTATAAACTGCCAAAAATATAAAATTCATTAATACAGATTAATAAGGAATTTTTAATGCTGGTAAGTGCTGGAAATAATTGAGGTAAAATATTTTAAAGTTTCTTACATGATGCATAATGGCTGTTGCAAACTACTTAGAAAGCCATTACAGGCTGCAGTATATGGCATTTATTTATCAATTCGTAGGTCTCACACCTGCATGCATATAGCCCACCCATGTTAACCTTGTGCCCACCCAAAAAATCAATTCTGGCTACGCCACTGCCACAAAAGGGTGGGGGTAGAAGCCGGGGGAGGACCCCAAAATGCAAAACACTCTAAGCTGGAAAAATAGGGGTAAAACAATAGCAAGGGCTACATGAAGATGACTCTTACTGGCTGTAGTACCATATGTACAAAAAGTGAACACATTAAAAAGATTCAAATATCAAAAGCTTTCATTTAAATAAAAATGCATAGTTTTTAAGGCACTGTCTTGAAATAGTATCTTATGGGGGAAACTATAGCTAAACAAAGGTCTGTAGGTGCATTTTGTGTTATGCAAATGGGTAATCTTTCTTCTTTCTGGGTTTTCAGTATTCAGCTGGTTTCACATTAGTTGAAATGGGAATGAGTCATTTCTGCAATTTTTGAAATGGCTCTAGCACAATACACAACTACAGGTTTCATCTTGTCCAAGCTCTTTGAACTGCAGCTATTTGAAAGGACCAGATACCGAATGGTAACCTTTAAAAACGTACGCTTTAATTATAGTAAATAACTGCAACTTAATCTTAACGCAGCTTGCGCCAGCGTCTCTTTCCTTAGTATGGAAGGGAGAAATTAGTCTGCTTTGTGAATCTTGGAGAGCTGTAGCAATTTCCTGAGCCAATTTTTTTTTTTTTTAATGGAAATAGACTTTTTGTTTAAAATTTTAGTTGAATGACTTTAACCTCTATATGACAATTTCTGAACTTTCCAGACATTTGGGACTGCTGTATGACATTAGAATTTATATATATAATTTTTTAAAATAGGTTAAGTGTAGGAGACCTATTGCTTGTTGTAAGTACAAAAAATGTATTTATTTAATACATTAATTTGCATTAATGCATTACATAAAAGCCACAGTCTGTGTCCTGTGTGATATTGTCAGTGGTATATATGAGTAGTGAAGCCTGCTAGTGTCAACTCAGTTTCACATAAGTCATTTTTAAAAGCTTAAGCAACTCCTCCTTGCAATCATTGTAAAATTTGGGAGCAGCCAAGTTAGCAAGTTGATATTGCACATTCCATGTAGGTCAGGAGTGGCAAATCTTTCATGTACCAAGAGCCAAGAATTAAATAGCAGTAACAAAGAGCCTCATGATTGTATTTTTTGTGGTGGTTTTTTTCTTCTTCTAAGGGATTTCTCCCTGTGCCCCCTCACCCCCCTCCAGTATCTCTTGCTCTGTCCACCAGCCGTGTCCCCTATACATGTCTTGGTAGTTCCAGCATAGCATCCCTCTTCTCCCACAAGAACAGGGTCTTTGCATCCCCAACGTAACCTCACCTGTCCTGCTTCACTCCTTTCCCTGCCTTTCTTGTATACACTTGACTCCCTCCCTCCCTTCTTTTCTTTTCCGTCATTACCTTCCCTGTTCCTTCTTCACTAATTCTGGCTCTGTTGCACACACCAGCACCACCCTGATACCATTTCTGACTCACCACCTCTGGCTTTCTGTACCTCTTCTGCTTTGAAATTGAAGGAGACAGACAAAAGTCCAACTTCTTGGGCAAAGCTAAGAAATAACTTTAATTTATCCTAATTATATCATTTTTCTGTTTCTGGGTAGTGCTAGCCTTATCTGTCTATTTTTGTAGATATTGATATTACTGCTTTAAATTGCTGTGTATTTGTCTAATCAAAAAGCAAAAATATACAAAAACAGGGGTTTGGTTAAACAGCTATTAGCAAATGACTCGGTGCATTGCAGGAGGTAATCAACTCCTCTTCAGTCTGCTTTGTAATTGGAGACAGAAGTCCAACTTCTTGGGGAGAACCAGGGAAAAAGCTTAAATTAGCTAGCCAAATCTGGTGGAGGGTCTGGTCAAAATCAATAGCAGATACAGTGTCCAGCGAGCAGCCCTGGCCAAGGGTTAACTGTTTAACTCCCACCCACCCCTAGGTTTGTTTTTCTGATTATAGTCTGCCTAAATCATAATTGGCAACAAGATTTAGTAAATTGGTATTTCCTTGGGTGTTATCCATCAAATAAATTTACTAAAATGAGGACTATCCAATGTGACTATTGTTGAGCCTTTATTCTGAGGGAAATCATCTGGAAGCTTAGGGCTTGCCCCATTTGTTCAGAACTCTCTTCCTTGAAAAAGGAGCTGGCTGAAGTTAATGCTGAATTAGCTGCAATGAAGAAAGTTTCACCCACTCTACATTATTCAGGAATTAATTCCCCATGACCACAGAAAAACAAAACTCATGTAAAAATGGATTCATAGTGGGCTCAGGTAGGATAAGACCTGTGGCACACAGACCCATTATTGACAGCCGTGCAGCCCACAAGTCTACCCCCCACCCTCCACTCACACAGGGCACTAAGGAACTCAAAACAATAATGGGATTACAGTGGGCTCTGGTAGAATTAGACCTGTGATGCAGAGATACACGCTGTATCAAGTGACACAAGTACATAACGCCTTCTCTTTATTAAATACTGAAGAAGTTTTTGAGAAATAGATTGAAGTGTTTCTAAAAATAAAGAAGAAACCCAATGTATACAGAAATTCCATAATACAATCAGTAACCAAAGGAAAAAGCTCATTATGCTGGGTGACTGTCATCAGAGGCACTAATCTGGGAACTCTCAGCAAGGGAAACACTACAGTTAAAAGCCTCCCAGGATCATCGGCCAGCAGAAATGCTATTCAAGCAGTCAGTGATAGTAGGACATTAAAATGTCACCCCCAAATACAAATAGAAATGCAATAAAAAAAGGGCAAATTGGATAACAAAAGTCAGCTAAATAAGTCACAGAGAGAGTCCAAGAAAAGCATTAACCTGTACCAAAAATAGCTGGAAAGCTATGAGCACAAATGCTCGTAGTTTGGACAATAAAATACCAGACCTTCAAGCCCTAATGGTGGAGGCGGACTTGGACAATGTTGCTGTCACGGAGACATGGTTCACGGATTCACATGATTAGGATACTACCATACTGGGATATAACTTAAGGAAGGACAGAAAAGGGGGAGGAGTGGCTCTTTATGTCAAAAACAATATCCAAGCATCTGATCTGCAAGGAAGATGGGGCAAAGAAGCAGCTTTATGGGCATTCCTAAAAAAAAGATGATGGGGCATCCATTTTTATTTGCATGGTTTACAGGCCTCCAAATCAAACGGGAAGTACTAGACAGAGATCTGATTGAAGACATCCAAAAGATGAATAAGAAGGGAGAAGTGGTTATTGTTGGAGATTTTAATCTGCCGGATATAAACTGTAGAATCCCTTCTGCGGAGTCTACCAGAAGTAGAGAGATAGTGGATGCCCTGCAAATGGTAATGGAACCCACGAGGAAGGGAGCTATACTCAATTTAGTGCTCACTAATGGAGATAATGTCTGGGTGGGAGCCCACCTCAGCACCAGTGATCATCAAACAGTATGGTTTCATATCACTAATACAATATGGAGAAGTCTCACAAAGACCAGGGTTTTGTTTCAAAAACACAAACTTTGCTGAAATGGGGAAGAACCTGGAGGAAAGAACTAAAAGTCTGGGAGAAAACGACAGATGTGGAACAACAGTGGGCCAAACTAAAAGGAGCAATTACTGAAGCGACTAATATATGTTATGTTTCATTCTTTTCTTGCTTTTTCTTTACTTTTCTATCTGGTTCACAAAGGAGGTGGCTGATAAAATAAAAGATAAAAGAACAGTGTTTAAGAAATAGAAAAGATCCCAAAGGGAGGATCACAAGGAAGGATATTTGGTAAAACTGAGGGAGAAGAAGATTCCCAAAGAGGTAAAGCGAGGAGGCAAAACATTTTTCAGATACATCAGTGAAAGGAGAAAAGTCCAAAGTGGTGTAGTGAAATGGATCAATGGGTGGAGACGGATGAAGAAATGGCAGAAATATATTAAATGAATACTTCGGATAAGGACCTTCGCTAGTTAACAAGAAACTAAAGGGAAGTGGAATGGATGAAACTCTGTTTACGGAAGAGAATGTATGGGAAGAGCTAGGAAAATTGAAAGTGGACAAAGCCATGGGGTCTGATGAGGATCATCCCAGGATACTGAGGGAGCTCAGAGATGTGCTGGTGGCTCTGTTGTGTGACCTGGTCAATAGATCCCTGGAAACGGGAGTGGTGCTGAGTGGTTGGAGAAGAGCAGCAGTGGTCCCTCTTCACAAGAGTGGGAGCAGAGAGGAGGCTGGAAACCACAGGCGGGTTAGCCTCACCTTGGTGGTGGGAAAAGTATTGGAGTCTCTGCAGAAGGAAAGAATTGTGAACTATCTACAAGCAGCAGAATTGCTGGACCAGAGGCAGCATGGTTTCACTAAGGGAAGGTCCTGTCAGACGAATCTGACTTTTTTGATTGGGTGACCCTAAGGCATTGGATCGAGGAAGAGCGCTCGATGTCATCTACTTGGATTTTAGCAAAGCTTTTGATACGGTCCTGCACAGGAGGCTTGTGAATAAAATGAGAAGTTTGGGAGAGAGTGCCAAGGTGGTGGCCTAGATAGCAAACTGGTTGAAGGACAGAAGACAATGTGTGATGGTAAATGGAACTTACTCTGAAGAGAGAGCAGTGATGAGCGGAGTGCCGCAAGGGTCAGTGTTGGGACCGATCCTGTTCAATATCGTGAGTGACATCGCGGATGGGATAGAAGGCATAGTTTGTCTATTTGCGGATGATACAAAGATCTGCAACAGAGTGGACATGCCGGAAGGAGTGGAGAGAATGAGACTGGATTTAAGGAAGCTGGAAGACTGGTCTAAGATATGGCAGCTGAGATTCAATGCCAAGAAGTGCAGAGTCATGCATATGGGGTGTGGAAATCTGAAAGAAATGTATTCGATGGGGGGTGAAGGGCTGATGTGCATGGAGCAGGAGAGAGACCTTTGGGTGATAGTGTCTAATGATCTGAAGTCAGCGAAACAATGTGATAAGGCGATAGCTGAAGCCAGAAGAATGCTGGGCTGCATAGAAAGAGGAATATCGAGTAAGAAAAGGGAAGTGATTATCCCCTTTTACTGGTCCTTGGTGAGGCCTCACCTGGACAGAGACAGGATGGAGGCGGTCCAGAGAAGGGCAACCAAAAAGGTGGATGGTCTTCATTGAATGACGTTTGAGGAGATATTGAAGAATCTAAATATGTATATCCTGGAGGAAAGGAGGAGCAGAGATGATATGATACAGACTTTCAGATATTTGAAAGGTTTTAATGATCCAAAGACAACGACAAACCTTTTCCGTTGGAGAAAAAAATCAGCAGAACCAGGGGTCACGATTTGAAGCTCCAGGGAGGAAGACTCAGAACCAATGTCAGGAAGTATTTCTTCACGGAAAGGGTGGTGGATGCCTGGAATGCCTTTCCAAAGGAAGTGGTGAAGACCAAAACTGTGAAGGATTTCAAAGGGGTGTGGGATAAACACTGTGCATCCATAGTCTAGAGGAGGCATGGGGGTGGCTTGCGGGAATGACGGCTACTACCTGATGATTAACACCCTTATTCAATAAACATACACATGGTTAATGCAACTCCAACGTTGCTCTATGCTTCAACGGCAAGAGGAAATGTGGTTAAAAGGATTTGCATTCACAAACAAGCGTGGGAGTAGCTTGCTTATTGCGGCAGTTACTACCCCGAACCAATTAAGCCTGATACTTCACTTTGAATACATATACAGCACAGCTCACTGCTTCAACAGCAGGGGGGATGAAGAAAAGAGGATTTATATTCAGACAACCAACAAGGACTAAATTGCATAGGCTAGGTAAACAAGCGTGGGAGTAGCTTGCTTATTGCGACAGTTACTACCCCTAACAAATTAGGCTTGATACTTCACTTTAGATGCAGCTCCAGCACTGCTCTCTACATCAGTGGCAGGGGTGGAAGGAAATTAGAACCAAAAAGTTACCAATAAGGGCTCTGACCTCAGCAGTCAGAGTAACAGATATGAGAAAAATGTGTGAAAGCTTGCTGGGCAGACTGGATGGGCCATTTTGGTAGTCTTCTGCCGTCATTTCTATGTTTCTGTTTCCATTTTTTTCCCCTCACATCCCACTACCTTTTCTTGATTATCTTGAACCACCCTCCCCCCCCCCCCCCCCCCACACGGCTATCATGCACTAGTCCTCACATCTGCCTCATAAAACACGCCTGGACCTTGGAAGAATAAATGGCCAGATGGTCCCATTTACTTTAACTCCCTCCCCCATCTCCCTGAAGTCAACATTCATTCCTTTTCACATCACTGTTCCCCTCTCTCTAGAAGCATTCACCGTGTTACACATTGCCCCAAATCAAACTTTCAACTTCAGCATTCACTCCCATTTTCCTTGCCATAAATCATTTTTGTTCGGCATTCCAGGTGTTTTCCTCCTCTATCAGCTGAATTGCTAGGCCTGGGGCAGTGGTCACCTTAAGCCCATCCTCCTGACAGCAGAACAGAGGGAGGTGGGATGTGGGGGATTGGACATAATGGGAAGGGTTGGAGCAGGGAGCTGACCGCTCTTCTACACAGTCCTGTCTGTTCCAGCTTCATGTGCTCTCCTACTGCCGTTCGCTGCTGCTGGTTGCAGACATAAGGGGAGAGGCAAACTGGGATCAACAGAGAAAAGGCTCTGCACTTAGCCCCTCCTCCTGATCCCATTGCCAGAGCTATAACCAGGCAATATGGCACTTATGGCCAAGTGGAAAAACGCCCCCCCCGCCCGTTAAGCATGTAGTGCTTTGGTGCCTGTCATGGAGGAACAGCCAGGCCACTAATGATTAGTGCTGAGATGCTAACTACAGCATGGCTGCTAATGACGCTGAAACAGCAATGTGGCTGCACCACCACGAAACTGCACAATGTTTCAGAACACAGGCTGCGAAGAGCCAATAGGCAGAGGAGCAGGAGTTTTCCAGTTAACTCCAGGTGTTTTGGGAAAAAACAGCAGACTTGGCTTGAATAGGTCTGCTGTCCCCCCCCTTTGCAGGGATTTTTAAATTTATCCCTGCTTGGGTGAGCAGCTGAAAATAAACTTGACAGATTAGGATGAGCTGCAAAAGGACTTGGTAGAGTCTCTCTACGCTGCTGCTGTGTGTGCTAAAATCAGTCCTGGACAGTGGAGCTGAAATGAAGGCCTCTGCAGTAGAGCAAGATCAGAAGGATAACTGGCAGTCGCTGAGTTACTTTCTTCGGATGCACACTGGCAGGCAGATGTTTGGGTAGTAGGCTCCGGCTGATTTTTGAATTGTCAATTCGTTATAGTGACATTCGCCTTCACAATGACCTTTTATGGCATTCAGGCAGGCTGTAACTTACGGGGTCTCTCTCGTACCTCTCTGCTTTACTTGGGCGTCCTGCCCTTCTGAGTGGAGGTGAGTATCAGTACAAACAATTTAAAAACCTAGTTTAGATAAATTTTAAATGAAATAAAAGCATATAATCCTGACTGACTTTTAAGCTATATATCAGTTTGAGCAAAAACTGTGTACAGTTGTATTTACTAATGTTAAACATTTATAAAACAATATTTGAATTTAAAGAACTGAGATGATAAACTGTAATTTACTTGACTAATTGTACAACAGCAAAAAAGGAATTTAGAAAATAGATGCACTGATTATAGAGTTAAATGATTAAGAAACATCAAAGGGGGCTCTTCTACTCTACAACCTGAGCTCCTGGTTGAGACATGAGAGAGACCAATAATTTATTTAAATTTATTTTTTTTATACCGACATTAATTTGCACATCACATCGGTTTACAGAGAACCGGTAAAAATAACTTTGGAAAGGAAAGCAAAGTTACATGTAACAAGGAGATAAAGGAACAATAGAGGTATAAGAGAGGTCAGGAGGACCAAGGCAAGGTGTTTATAGTTTAACTTGAAAGTTATAGGATAAGGGGGGTAACTACGGTTAGGATAGAGGTACTGAGCAGTACCCAAACAAAAAGAGGGTGGGACCTGGGAAGGCTATATAACTAGAAAACTGAATACAAAGTGTACAACGTTCAACAATTTGATTATGAAATGTAATAAATTGACCAGCATAGTACATAAACATTAATTAGCCTTGAGAGGCTACAGAAAAGAAATGTATTAGTGAGAGGGGAAAAATGCTCCGATTAGAGCAAAAAAGGTGAATATATTTGATCCTCTGCCATTTAACTAAGCACTTACAAGGTTCATACTAGAGGAAACATTAGTGATATTTGTTGAAGGTATAGTTAAGCTGTGAAAAGAAAGGAACCAGGAAAAAGTGAAAACCACATTATATGGAGGTTACATTTGTACATTGGAAGAAGGACTGAAAAATTGTATTCACTTGCGTGAGAGATATTTCATGACCCAAAGAGAGATGCTCTAATCGGAGCACTTTTCTCACTAGTATAAAAATGCTCCACATTTCAAAACGTACATACTACATGATGCCCAATAACATTCCTCCCTCTCTTCATATTTGGAAACTTTTTGATTTCCAGATGCCCTGCAATTGTCATTGATTAGCAAGGAAAGAGGAAGGGGGGTTGTTATGGCACAAACTCTCTCATAGCAACACTACTCTGTTGCCATGGGCAGAGCCGTCAGCTAGCTGTGCGCACTCACACCCTACTCGGGTTTTCTTCCATCTCAAAGCAGAAGTGGTGGCAGCAGCGCAGGTCCTGCTGTTCTTTTTCCTGAGGCAGGACCGCCCTGCTCCTCCTGAGGTCCCACTGGAATTAGCAGCACGCGGCCGGCTGTGGCATAGGCCTTATTGGTCGTAGGCGGGGAAAGGCTGGGGCAGGGAACACACAGCAGTCCTGTTTCTACTTCACATTGCAGTGCTGCTTAGTTACTATAGGGCCAGGAGGGTAAGAGCTGGGTGTTGAATATATGAAGGGACCAGGGTAAGAGCTGGGTGTTGTAAATATGAAGGGACCACCTGCAAGTCCAGAGCAACAGGCTGGCCACCCCTGACGTAAGCTATTTGTGATGCTACTATCTTGTGGAGCCCAGAAACGTTGCAGGAAAGTAGCTTAAGGAATTTTCATTGCTACAATGTAAAATGTTCCTGTTACTAAGGTGAGCTTCTGAGAGAGAGGTTACATAGGATATGTCTCTTCTCTAAAGCACTCGTTTGTCATAATCGCACACTGCAGTGTTCAGCTCATACTTATCCAATAGATCTTTCAAAATTAATAACAGTCTGAACAATTAATACTAAAACATGGAGTTCCACAAGGTTCATCATTATCGGCCACTCTTTTTAATATTTATATGTTGCCTTTATGAAAATTTATAGCTGGTCTGGGATTAACCCAGTTTATCTATGCAGATGATGTACACATTTTAATTCCAATTACTAAGACTCTTGAATCCACACTAAAATTTTGGGAAATCTCCTTCGCTGCTATAATTCAAGTTTTAATGGATTTTCTGATAATTTTGTAATAAATGAAAAGATATGAAAAAAGACATCCAGTCGCACTAGAGTCAAAGACCTGGGCATGATGCTAGACTGCGAAATAAGTCTAAAATGCTGGATAAACAATACAAAAAAAGATGGCTATCTTAAATTAAATGTTCTGAAAAGTCTAAAACCACTTTTACATAAAGAAGATTTTAGAACTGTTTTTACAAGCGCTCATCTTTTCAAAGACAGATTACTGTAAAAACACTCTATTACTAGGATCACTCGCTTCCTCTATCTCCAAAATTCAGCCGCTAGCATCTTAACCAACACCAGAAGAAGAGAACACATTACACCAATTTTAAAGGACTTACCCTGGTTATTGATTACCTACCGCCCTGTCTCTGATTCATAAAACTCTCTATCATGACCAAATGGAACGGTTAACTGCCTCACTACACTTTCAACCCCGCAGAGGTCCACCAGGTCAGAAAACAATGGATCATCACCAGTGCCATCCCCAAAATCTGCACATTTGAATACAGTTCATGAAAGAGCACTTTCCATTGCTGGTCCATTATTATGGAACACGCTCTGCCTCAAGATCTATGACTTGAACAAGACATTAAAACCTTTAAGAGAGCACTCAAAACATGGCTATTTCAATAAGCTTTTCCTTAGTTTTTAAATCTACTCTAAATCTTTATTTTACTGCTAATTTTAGTTTAGTTTATTTTTATAATTTTAAGTTTCATAAATTTAACATTTCATTTTACTGATTGCTTTTTAAATACTTTTAATAAGGCATTTTATAACTAAGCTGTACACCAATGTGATATTTGTTTATGAATACTGGTATAAAAAAAATTAAATAAAACAATTGATTTGCCCAGTTTGTCTTAAAAAATACCTGTCTAAGGGAAAAGCAGATCACATCAGCTCTCATTGAATGATAGGGAAAGTAAAGTGGAACTTGGATCTACTAAATAGTCAGGTTTTTGGACTTCTCTAATATGCAGGTCGAAATTAAGTAGTATAACTTTTATGCACAGAAGATATCCTTTAATAGGTTCCCTCTAGATATCTTCCTTAATTATAAGTTTAGTTTAACACTTAATTACATTCCCATCTCAGGGTGGAGTGAAATAGTACAGGTGAATAAATTTAAAGATGCAGTTAACGAGCCTCCTATAACATAATACAGGGGCATATGAACAAATAGTGACATGCTAAAAAGTTTAAAGCAGTAGCTAATTTACTAAAGGCCAACCACAGGCCAAAACCTGTTTGTTTGTGTGTTTGTTTTTTTTTTTGTAATTAATACCACACACAAAATCCCACAGCGATAACTTTAATCATATTATCAAAAATGTTTGTATGACCATAAAGCACCAGCCTCTGACTCTAGTGATTTGAAACTATATATGATCGCCATTTTGAGTATTGGCATCGGACGGCCAGCGTGCAGAAAATCGCTCCCGGACCCCCGCTGGATTTTTGGCAAGTCTTGTGGGGGTCAGGAGGCCCCCACCCAAGCTGGCCAAAAGGTCCCTGTGGGTCCAACGGGGGTCCCGGAGCGACCTTCTGCACGCCGGCCTTCCGATGCCAGGACTCAAAATGGCGCCGATAGCCTTTGCCCATACTATGTCACAGGGGCTACCGGTGCCATTGGTCAGCCCCTGTCACATGGTAGGAGCACAAGATGGCGCCGGTGACCATGTGACAGGGGCTGACCAAAGGCACCGGTAGCCCCTGTGACACAGGCTATCGGCGCCATAATGAACCGGCAAACGAGTGCAGGGATGGCTTCTGGACTCCCCGCTGGACCACCAGGGAGTTTTGGTAAGTCTTGGGGGGGTCAGGAGGGTGGGGGGGTTTACATTTTTATTTAGGAAATCCTTTCCCCCGTTGACTTTAATGGGAACCGGGAAACGTATTGACAGATCGACAAAGTATGGAATTCTCCATACTTCCGCATGAAACGGAATCGACCATCCACGAATATGTATCACGAATGCAACGAAAACTTTTTGGCTGTACATCCCTACTCTCCAGGGCATTTCTTGTTGTTGGTTTTTCACTTTAAAACTTGTGATGAGTAATCGTCTGTCTTGTTCTGTCAGAAGGTTACTGGCAACTGCCTAAGGCTACACCTCCCTTATAACTGATGTGATATCACAAGGGAGAAAGAAAAAAGGTGTGCCTTCTGACTCTGGCAGCTATGGAGGGGGAAATCCCATAAGTAAGGACTGGTCTGGTGAAACTCTTAGGTATGATTACATTTCACTGCACTCTATTTACATGCTTGCTTACATCTTCAAATAATCTTAATCTGTTAGCAAGGCACTAATTATCTTTCCTAAATCCATGCTGGCTTTTTCTCATTAAATTATATTTGTCCATATGACCAGTGATTTTTTTTTTTTTAATCTTAATTATAGATTATACAATTTTACCAGATACCAAATTTAGGCTCACCAGTCTTTAGTTGCGTAGTTACCTATGGATGTCTTTTTAAAAACTGGCATTAAATTTGCTACCCTCCAGCCTTCAGGTATAGAGATAAATTTGAATGATAGGTTACAGATTGCCAGTAGTAGGTCTGCAATTTCATGTTTAAGTTCCTTTAGAACTCTGGGGTGAATACCATTTGGTCCTGGTGATTTGCTATGATTTGTCAACTTCCTGTAGCACTCCTTCCAGATTCACACTGATTTGATTCATTTCCTCAGTTATCACCTAGAAAAAAAACAGTTCAGGTGCGTGTGTGTGTCCCCATCTTCCTCAGTAGTGAAGAATTAATTTAAATTTTTTACCATGGCCTTATCCTCCCTTAATGTCCTTTTTTTACCCCTCTTCCCCTGGTTGTCTAATAGCCCAAATGATTCCCTTGCAAGTTTTTCTTTCTAATGTACTTGAAGAGGTTTTCATTGTGTGGGTTGTTTTTTTTTTTTTTTGCCTCTTTGGCAAGTCTCCTCAACATCCCTCTTGGCCCATTTTATTGTCTTACATCGAATTTGGCAGCACTTATGTCTGTTTTTCTCATTAGCCCCTGTATTCCATATTTTAAAGAAGTTGTTTTTTTTGTTTTGTTTTTTTGTTTAAGCTCTTATTTTTTTAAGAGCACCATTTAGCTGTATTGGTATGTTCTTGTTTCTTTTTCTTTTGACCTTTAATAAATTCATGGAATGCAATGTCTGAGCTTCCAAAATGTTTTAAAATAGGCTCTGTGTCTCATGTAGATTCTTAACCCTTGTAACTGCAATCCTTTTACTCTTTTTCTTACTAGTTTCCTCATTTTATCATAGTTCCCCTTTTTGTTTTTTGGGGGGAGTCCTCCATTTTTTTTTTTTTTTTGACTGCATTATGATCACGGTTTCCCAAGCGGCTCTACCACTGCTACCTCTTGTACCAGATTCTCTCCAACTCCACACCTCCACTAGACCAGTGAGACAAGCCTACAGAAACAACCTTCAGATTCCACCGATGAAGTCAGCATTAAGCAAAAGAGCCTTCTCTACAGCCGGTCCCAAACTCTGGAACGCTCTCCCGTCAGACCTCAAATCAGTGCAATGCCCTACTACATTTAAAAAAAGACTAAAGACCTGGTTATTCAACCAAGCTTTCTCATAATCATCAATCTGCGGAACTTTCCCTGCCAAGGATCCCTTCTTTGGTAACCAGTAGAGAACTATATAAATCATCTCTAGTTCTCTCTAGTACCCCCAAAGAACTATCAGGTCATCTATGAATCCTTGGCAGTCTAAAAATCAAATTCCCAGCCTTATACCTATCACCTATTTCCTTAGCCAACATTTGGCTCCGTAGCATTTACGTTATGTTATTAACCCCATATATCTGTATCCAAGTTCCTGCTACCTGTTCATTGTAAGACATTAACTTGTCAATGTTTCTGTTTAGAATGTAAACCGAATTGATCAGTAACTCTGTTATTGGAAAGTCGGTATATAAAAGTGCTAAATAAATAAATAAATAAATTCTGCATTCTGGTGGGAACTAGACATAAAGGAGCCCAGCTGCTGCATGAAGCAGTTATTTAGGATGTCCAGAAACATAATCTCCTTATGCCCAGGGCTGCCAGTGTGGAGGTGGGGACTGCTCTACTGTGTCCTTGAAGGTCTTCTCTATGTATTTGTCTGTATCAGCTCTTCCAGGTCAGATACTTTACTTGTTCCTTGCACCTGGTACACACATTCAGTCTCTCGACAACAGAAAAATAATCATGCATATGGTACAGACTCCCAAAAGATTGGATAGCTTTGATTTTGCTGCTGGACTTCTGCCTGCATGTTTTATTTTAACTCTGAGATACATTTCTAAGCAATAAATACAGGGATATGATGGAGTTCCATCTGAACTCAAGCACAAGTGGTTAGTAAACTATGAGAGAGGGAGAAGAAATTTAACCTACCATAGTTTGACTTCTGCCAATGAAAATCCTTAGATGGGGAAGGACTGCCCATAACAAGATTGTGGAGTGTGTATATATAAAGAGGGTAGAGGGCTGGGTGGAATTAAGAATAAGATTAAAATTCGCAGAGGCAGTTTAAAAATAACCAGCCACCTCTGGCAAATTGAAAAAATAGAACATGCAGTTAAACTCAGCTACTGAAATTCTCAATAAAGAGAAACTATATGCACTTAAATTCAGTAGTTCCTGTAAAATAGAAATAAAAGGTAGATTTGCTCTTAATTTTCTCATTACATAAGCAAAACTTTAAAAATCTGTGCTAAAACTCCAGTTCTTGAGTGCCACATGTAGTCTGGTTTTCAAGATATCCATACTATATATGCATGAGACACATTTGCATACAATGGATGCAGTGTATGCAAATGCATCTTATGCTTGTTCAGTTGATACATTGAAAACCCGACCAACGTGCCACACTGACTGGAATTTTAACCCTGCTTTAAATATTTAGATGTAGGAAGGTATTGTAAATACACTAGAGCAGAGATTGTTGGCAATGTAGTGCACTTTGCTGCTGTTGCAACCCAGCTCAGGTGATCTTCTCTGTAGCTGGCAAGTTTATCCATATGAGAAAAGGGTAAATCTCCTAGGCCCTGTGTTCCAATGATCTCCTTTTTGAGTACTAATAAGCTGAATATTGTTGATGTTCCAACATAAAACCTTATTGAAGAAATAGTTGAAACATGAAAATATGGCACATGATACTATTTTGAATTGCTTTATGGATATTTGTAAGTCTCTGAGCCATTGATCTATCGCTTGGCTCCCTTTATCCATAGAATGTGTCAAGCTTCCTTGGGTAAACTGGAATGGGGCTTCCTTCTCATACGGGCACCTCTTGAAATACCTGGCATCCACTGTTCGCTCTTGAACTGTCTAATTTTTTTTCCCTTTCCCTCCTGTACCTTGTGGACAGCATTTAAGAATCAGGCTCAATTCCTACTCTTTTCCTCCCTGCTTTTTGGAATCCCATGGGTATCCGGTCATTCACCAAATGCGGGATGGACAAAGGGATCCCTTGGACTGTGAAGTACCAAAATGACTTGAAAAATTAAAACTGCTGTCGTGTATGCAAGGTGGATAAAAAAAAAAAGAGTAAACTACTCAAATTACCCAGAATCTTACTTAGCAACCACTGGGTGCGAGTTGGAAGTTAGTCTCTTATTTTCTAAGACTCCTCAACCAAGGCTTTATTTGCTTTGGGCCTTTACTCTGAAAAATTAAGAGAACAAAGTAAAATCTGCTTCTCTCAAATTAAACTAAGAATCTCTTGCTTTTATGCAGGCAGGAATAAACTAGTCTAGCAGCCTCTAGTAGGGATTCTGTGGTAAAGGTGATATATTAATCTGCACTATCCTGACCTAGATTACTGGTCTGCAATCCTTCATAGGGTTCCCTCTGGGGTCTGACACTATATTATATTCTGAAATCTTTTCCAAACTAATAATTTGGGGGTAGACTTTAAAAAGGTTCTGTGTGCATGACCAGTTACAAGATAAAAACATCCTTAGCCTCAAGTATTGAATTGCTTAAAAACAATGATTTTGTTTTCTAGGCAAAACAAATATTTAATTTATAGATGGCCATGGGCTCAGTTAGTTCAGTTCTGCTTCAAATCTGTTGGCTAATAAGACTTCTGTGATGTCGTACTTATGCAATACCTTTTTGAAAGCATTGGTCTGAGATGCACCTTGAAGAAAAGTCCACATTGCTATTGGCATGTATTCTGTGAAATTGAGTTAAACAACTTATACACATGAGAAACATTGTGGTGACAGATCCAAATATTTCCTGAACTAGCCTGAATATTTCTCAGTATGAGAACATGTAAGCTAAATATCTCCAGATATTTTGCCATTTACCATAGTCAGGCATTGCACAATACAAGTCATAACTTTGAAGATTTCAAATGGTGCTTAATCAATTATTCTCCATATGAAACGGAGCAACATTAAAATCCTAGTTTAAAGAGCAACTTTAAGCTGAACCAAGAAGAATAGTGGAAGGGGTATCATATTAGTGTGCACATCTAGTAACTCCTATAATCATGTCCTAAAACATTTAAATTATGTGAACTATAGGTTACTATACTTTTTCACTAGTTTGAGCTCCAGATATTGGTGGAGCTGGACCTTAAGAATTGAAAATGTGCATTGTGGTTCCCAATGAAAAAAATTGTTTTTGGCAAAGTTGAATAAAGTTTGAGGAATATGGTTATGGACTGTTACAGGCACTACAAAAGGGTGCACTATTATAACTGATGTCTTCATTATTACTCAGTGACCTGAGTTTAATTCTTTAAGCGAGCATTTCAATTCAGTATTGGTTCAGGATTTTTTCCACCTATTAAGCAGGCTGAATTAGCCATAAAATGTGGGTGACTTCATCTGGCGGCATTGAATGGTCTCCTCTCTCCTAGCTGGTAGAGCTGTGAGCTCTACTGAGCATGTGTGGGAACTTCCTTACGGGCATTATCTCATGGGCCATCTCATTTACTTTTTGTCTGAACACAAACATGGACATGTACTCAGTCTCTCCATATATTTTTTTTTCTTAAACTTTAAAATTTGATATTCTTCTTCAGTGCTACACCTTTTTTTTTTTTCTAGTTGTCTCACTGCTGCTTCAGCAACCGTAACAGCACTTTTCAGTGCTAAAGAAAAAGGTGGCAAAAATCCTTTTGCCTCCTCATCTTGTTGTGCCAGAAGAAAACTACCATGAGTGGATTAAAAACTGCATCTGTGGCACTGTAATGTTACTCACTGATGGCCATGGGCTGGACCATAAACAGACAAATTTACACGTGCGATGGATATCTCCATGTGCCCAGCATTCCAGGATTGAGTAGCTGCATAAATCTCTTCAGAGTCTTAGCAGATCTTCATCCCACAGTGCAGCATCTGCTTTGCCAGGAAAAGAGTTGAGCAGACCATTAAAAACTCTCCCTTTTGGCTCAGTCCAAAGCCACCCTGCAACAGAGGTAGCATCATTTGCTGCTGCTGTTGGAGCCTGCATCAAAGAGAAACACTCAAAGCCTGGTGCATAGACACTGTTGGTGCACGCAGCATCAGCTTTGTTAATGCGACCATCATATGCACTAACAGCACAAGTTACATTAATGTGCATGATGCTTCAGGAATTCAAACTACTCACCAATGTACTCTATGTACAATGCATCAAAATCTGATGCACAGGGCCTGCATTCCTTCAGTGTACCTCAATTCATCAACCTACCGCATCAGGTAATCTGGTCCATGACCCAAAGATGCACAGCGCAAAAACACATGGCCCAGTTCCAATGCAGTTGACACATGCATCGACGAAACATCCTTGTTCAGCACAGACTTCAACACATCTTAGTACAGATTCCTTGAAGTAATTAAAGCCACAGTCATCCAGAGCATCTAGGCATTTCACTACCTCAGACCCAGGACATCAGGCTGCATGGCCTGCACAGCTTTAAATAGGCCATCTTAAGTCAACTGTGAAAGAGGTCATGTTACCTCTGCCTCTCCTTTAACAAGAGCCCTCACTCAATCCAGATAGCTAGCAGAGGGCTTTCTATTGGAAACACCAAATCTAGAAAGTTTCATACTTCACCACTTACCTCCAGGAAACATCCTATTATAAATGCAAGACTCTATCCTTGTCTCGGGAAAAAAAATGTTCCATTGCCTTCACTATGTCAGAGGACATGGTTGCTCGAGCAGATTTCAGGTCTGGTGAGGAATAACCAAGGAGATGGAAGGAACTATCAGGACTTGATCTGACATATACTAAATTTGTGGAAAAGATGGGGATGATGAATGGCATTGTATTTAAAGATAAAGACCCATGCTCAGAAGTGTTCGGTCTTCCCCATATAGTGGGCAGCCCTTCTGGTTCATAACATTCTAAATCTATTGCAGATGAGAATGTGGGAAATGCCTATCTCTGGTGTTTCTGCAGCTAGAAAACTAGATCTAAAATTCAGATTATAAAAATCTCCAAGATTTGGAATTGTCCAACTACTGCACCAAACTGTCATTAAATCTGCCCTGAAAAAAAGATGAGAATTCCTTTGTTTGCCTTTAGGGGAAGGATCATAGACAACTTGACAATTTTGGCAAGAAAATCTTTCAAAGCTCCATGCTTATCGCTTGTATCTTTTCACCTATTCTATATGGTGGAATATCTTCATGATTGCATTTGAAAAAAGCTAAAGCTTTTTCTATATCCTACAATCTGTGGAAGTTATTAGGGATGTGAATCGTGCTTCTGACGATTGAAAATATCGTACGATATTTTCAAAGTTGTCAGAAATCGGGGGCTCCCTGAAACCGATAGGAAAACCCCATGAAATTATTCATGGGGTTCTCTTATCGTTTTGGGGGAGGGCGGGAAAAACGGCACACAAAAATAACCCCTAAACCCACCCTGACCCTTTAAAACTGATCCCTTAGCTTCTCCCACCCTCCCAAACCCCCCCAAAACATTTTACAAGTACCTGGTGCTCCAGTGGGAGTCCCGGGACTGATCTCCCACTCTTGGGCCGTCAGCTGCCACTAATAAAAATGGTGCCAATGGCCCAAAGTTGTCAAAACTTTAGGTGTGACAAGATATTTCAGAGGAGATAGAAAATGCAGTTGAGATTCCTAAGAATCAACCCTTCCGAGTTTAAAGAACTCATAAAAAATCATCTTTCAGAAACTAATGCTTGTACAGCTGACAGATGAGATTGAGAGAGCTCAGGAAAAGAATTGTTATACCAGTACAAATACTTCTTTGCTATTGATGTATGACTGTGGCCTATCTGACTTAAGACATCCAGCTGCTATAGGTCTTGATGTCTGTCAGAGCCACTCCCCACCACTCTACAGGCATGTCACTGTTTCAAATGATGACAGGAAGAAGAAAAATTATGAATCTTCACAGAATGCAAGATGCTAATCTAGTAAGAGCAACAACTGCAAATGAATATGTTGCACACCTGAGGCAAAATTTGCAGAGTCTTTGCTCAAAAGAAACTCTCTCATGCATATTCATTATGGATATCCTGAAAACCTGGCTTTTGTGTCTCTGAAGGACAAGAGTTGGCTATCCCTGACAACTTTATTAAAGTTTAATTGCATGTCTCTGAAACACAATCCAGGATTTCCATTTGGGAGAGGATAGGATCTGGTTCCAGATAATTAAGAAAGGAGGGATATCCTGATGAAGGACCAGGTATTGCCACCATTGTATGCAAATCTCATGCATATTCAATGTGGCCTGTTTGTGGCTCTTGAGGACCAGAGTTGGCCACCCAAATTATTTGTTGGACTTTAAAGATTTCCACACTATTGAACTGTCTGTGGACCACGATGCCATGCAGATCTGATTACCATTTTGATTCTCGTTATGTGAACATTTTACAGACTGATTATGTTTTGACACATGCCCTTCCTAAATTTGTTTATGAATAAAAAAAAAATTAGGGCCATGATTCCTCCTGAGCAGAAATGTTCTGCTTCTGTTCCACTGTGTTTGTAGGTTTTAGTAGAAGCCAAGCTTGCTGACTTGTACGTGTACACAATGTCTTTAGGCACTTTTTAATATTGAGTTAACTAAAGAATGTGAGTTTGTTCATTTAACACATTTAGCTCCTACTGAATATTTTTCAGTTTTGCGCACACACTGTGAAATACTCATTTTCATTCATGCCTGATTTTAATCACATGATATATTTGTGTATATTCATCAGGTTGTTATGTTTTAACTTGATATATGGAAGCACGATGAGAAGAAATATTGACGCTTGCTAAGTTATTCATTTTTCCATTATTTATATCATTTTTACCTTGTTGTTCTTACTTCAATGTGCACAGTGATATTGCCTAGTTAGGTTAAAGAGGTTATGCATCCTTTGCAGTGCATTCCATCTTAAAAGGGCTTAACTGTAGGGATAAGTCAGCATCCTAAAAAGATGTACAACTGAACTAAAGTCTACAGGCCTGAACAAGATTGAGAAATACAAAATGAAGTTTCAAGCAACATGACCTCTGCTTATGAGACTCTGTGAACTAGATTGAGTAGAGGAAACTGTCATTGTTCTTCATACTGGATGTCTGTCTGCACCCTACAGTTAACTGGTACACCCCAGACACAGACTTATGAAGCTTTGTCCAGCCACGAAACAAGCATTGTCTAAAGATGTCTGCTCTCACACACTTCATTATGCTTTGTGAGACTGTCCATATACATACTGGCTAAGATGAAGTCCTATAAGGAGCCCACCAATCCCATGCCTAGGGATAGTGGTAACTTCCAATCAAGAGCATCGTTTAGACCCCTATGCAAATGTATGAAGTTCCAAACGGAGAAAAACTTTGGTCTGTACAGTCTGAGGGAACTTTTTCTATATTTCATTGCTGCTGCTGTTCATGTGAAGTATAAAGATAGTGGACCCTTGTTCTGTGGTTGACACAAACTACCAAGCGAACCTACTAGGACCACGTTGACAGCTGGTGAACAAACCCTGGGCTGGGACTAGACTGGAGCTTCACCTATACTAGCCCTGTTCCCCGTGGGCTGAACTTTTGTGTTCCAGGGGCAGGCAGGACTTAGGCAAGAGGCTCACAGGGCATATAGGATAGGAGAATCCAGCGCTAGGCCAAGGTCAGGACAGGCTGCAGTCTTACAGTTACCAGAAGCAGTCAATAGGTCAAGGAAGTGGTAAGCAAGATGGTCCAGACAGATGTGGTATTTATTTATTTACTTATACATTTATTTATTTATTTATACATACATACAACTTTTCTATACCATTGTACAGAGAACCAGGTCTCTATCTCTGCAGTTTACACATTAATATAAAAAAATAATATAAAATAAACATAGATTAGAATAAAAATGACATAAAACCGATCAATGCAAATAAAATCTGACTAAGAGTATCTAAAATCATTACTTAAATAGAAACAATTTTCCAAAATTCCTCCCACACATCTGGGGACAGACTTTACATTGCTTTCTAAAGATGAAGAGATGCTATATCATCCCATACTCCCAACCCTCAATCTCTAACAGCTTGGATGTTGATTGCTCAGTAATCATTGCTCTTTACTCAGAGAAATTGAAGACAGGCAGGCAGGCGTAACTTTAGCAACAAAGGTAGGGGGAAGGTTTAGATTGGGTTAGGTAGGGGAAGGTGCGGAGGGAATGGGTAGCATGCGCAAGTTGCACAAATGTGCACCCCCTTGTGCGCACCGACCCCGGATTTTATAAGATACACGCGGCTATGCACGTATCTTATAAAATCCGGCGTACTTTTGTTTGCGCGCGCGTAGATTTATAAAATCTATCCCTATGCCTTCAAATGGAACAGATATTCCAAGTAGTGCCAACAGAATGCTTTGGACCTGTTTTCTTGCAAATCCAAGCATTTGCTAACATACATGCTCCTCCTTTCTGACTCTGACTGTAAGAGTGCATCTCAGTGCCATAGTGGCTTACCATGTCCTGGAGGACAGTAAGCCCACTTCCATGGGATCTGAATGTTGTCCTATCGCAACTGATGCAACTGCCTTTTAGAGCCATTAGAGACTGCTTCTCTTAAGTTCTTGATATGAAAAGTATTATGCCTTATAGCAGTGACCTCAGCTAGAAGACTCAGCAAACTCCAAGCTCTTTCACTCTGTTCTACATACAGTTCTTTCACAATAAGGTGGTCCTCTGCACTCATCCAAAGTTTCTTCCAAAGGTTATCTCGGCTTGCCATATCAATCAATCCATCATATTTCTGACCTTCTTTCTGAGACCAGATGTGCATGAAGAGAAAACATTTCATAGATTGGTCTACTATAAGAAAAGTACTCAGCTGCATCTCACCAGGGTTCTCAGCTCTGAGCCATACAATCCTAACAGCCTTGAAGAAGCAGTCTCCAAACGTACATTGTCTAACTGAATAATGGAATGCATTCAACACTGCTACATAGTGGCAGGTTATAATCACAGACTCTTTAAAAGCTCATTTGAGAGCTATGGTTTATTCTGTTGCTCATCTGAGAAGTACCTCGTGAAAACATCTGCATAGCTGCAACCTGTCAGTTCACACCTTTTGTATCTCATTTTTGTCTGGACAGCCTCTCAATGACTGGCAGTAAATTTAGACAAGCAGTTTTACATAACCTGTCTCTGTCTATGCTCCAGTAGAGTCTGGATTGCCTACTCAGTAAATGCTCCTCTACAGCCCTCTGCTTGCAACTTCACACGTGTCATGGCTAATTTAACCCATTTATCAATAGATAAAGCAAGTTAATATTAAGCAGATGGTTCTTTTGTAGACAGGAAGAATTAGCCATGCCTGCCCACCAACCTGGAGAGTTGATTACTTAGGTTTAACTCGGTTATTGATGTGAGGGTGCTCATGAGGCAAAGCCCATGGGGGAACTCCCACACATGCTCAGTAGAGCTCAAAACTCTACTTGCTAGGAGAGATGTAAGTTTTTCTGCTGGATGACGTTGCCTTCATGTCATCCCTAATTCATCCTGGTGTCTATGGAGAACACAGTTTACAGTCAGTAAATATGCTTTATTTTCAAGTAATGTTTCCATTTTTATATTGAGCTTTTTACTTTTAACACTCTTAACTATTCTATCTATTTTGGTTATTGGCTTTTGACCTTATCACTATCCTGATTTTGACAGGTAAAATATTTATTGTAATGAAATAATGCCCAAATCTAATATTGGTAGAGAAAGTTGTCTCATTTTTGAGTTTGCATAATCCTTTTTTTTTTTTTTTTTTATCTGTGGCCTCGCCTTAATCTTTAAAGTACTCTGTGATTTGACTCACTTTCTTGGAATCAATCCCAGCAATGTGGTAGAACCTGACTTCATGCAACTTCATAGTTTCCTACAGCAGTACATGGTGATGTCAATCACATGAGTCTTCCATCATAGAACAATTGAGCAAGAGAGGTATTCTGATATTCTCATAGATTCAAAACTTTCCATGTCAAATAACATAACCGCAACTGTAAAAAAAAATCTTTCTTCAAACTACAAATGCTAAAGAAACTTAAACTTCTACTATTTGATTCTGACTTCAGATCAGTAGTCTAAGCCTTGATATTATCTGGCCTCGACTACTGCAACTCACTTTATCTAGGTCTACCAGACCTCAACTATCCATCCCCTTCAACTCATTCAGAACTCTGCAGCTCGTCTATTATACAATATACCCCATAAAGACCACATCACTCAAACTCTTCAACTTCTGCATTGGTTACCAATCTCACTCAACATTAATTACAAAATCCTCACCATAATACACAACCTAATCTACAACCGCTCTAAAATCGGGCTTTACTCAATGTTAAGACTTTACAAACCAACCCGTCAATTACAATAAGTGGACAAATGTATACTTGAAATTCCAACAATAAAAACAGCCAGATTAGATCTAACTCGCAAGCGTGCTTTTTCAATCGCTGGTCCGGCTTTATGGAACTCCTTACCTGAAGACATTTATCTCATATCAAGTATTTTTTAAAAAAGCTTTAAAAACCCACTTCTGTATAGCCTACTCTAATGTTTGCTTCTCATATAGCTATTAACCTGTTTGTTTTAAGTCTTAAGTTTTAATTTACTTATTTATATCTTAACCTACTTGACCTTTTATAAACCTGATGTCTTGTATGTGTATTCCATTTTATTTTGATGTCTTATGTATTTTAAATTTTTATGCATGTCTTTTATTGTAAACCGCATAGATCAATTACCAAATTGTATTAGTGGTGTATATAAATATAAAATATTTCAGAAATGTTTAAAGAAAATTCATTACATTGATAGTTTTACATGTTTATCTGAAGCAAGTTTTCAAAGTATGCCACTATTTTTAAGATTCTTCAATCAGATTGGTTTTCTTTAGTAAATTTATGGTAGCTTATAATGAATTGAAGATATTGCAAGTAAAATCAACATAACAGATACTAACCCTTAACTTCAAACCATTTTAAGGTTAATTTGAGTTCCTCTTGTAATATTCGTGGACCCTTGCTGCTATGGTGAGATTGGTGTAGCCTATGGGGTAGGGCCCTCACTGACAGCAGAGCTGAACTGGAAGAGACATGGCTGGGGCTTCACCTATACCACCTGTTTTTCCCCTTGGGTTGAGCCCTTGAGTTCTGGGGACCAGCAGGTCTTAGGTGAGAGAGTCTGAGGCAAAGGCTTAAGTGCAGGTCTGGGGTTGGGGGAGGCAGCTAGCAAGAATGTTCGAGGTCCAGGCAGGGGCCTATATCCAGACGTCAGTCAAAGGGTAAGTCGGAGAGTGAAGATAAGGACCAGGGGCAGATTGGTCTAGCGGGGGATCGGGCATCCCCCCAGTGGGCCGGTTGCTCCAGTCACGTGGTCTGCCGTGCATGGCTGTGACAGGGCTGCACTCGGCAGACCACGTGATGTGTCCTGGGCCGGCCTGGGCGGCGAATACCCGGGCCGGTCGTCCTCGGGAATCCGCCGCTGATAAGGACTGATGTAGCAGGGCAAGAAGAGGCAAGGAACTGGATAAGACTAGGCAAGGTTGAGCTGGAAGATGAGGCAAGATTGAACCAGGAACACAAGCACAATTCACACTACACTGATGCCGGAGACCTGTTGCCGAAGCAAAAAAAGAGATGTCCAATGGGCCCTTTAGAAAGACAGTGGCTGGTGATATCATTCAAGGGCTCCGCAACCTTTTCCCGCCATAAGGCCTTTAAATGGTGCAAGGTTGGGCACGCGTGCGCGCCTAAGAAAAACACTGGAGGTGGCGATTCAAGCGGCATTGTGCTGCATGAGCAGAGAGTAGCAGTAAATGCTGTGAGAGGAGCCTGGGCAGTGGGGTGAGTGCGGCGACTTTCAGGGACGTTCCGCAAGCCACCAAACTTTACACTTGTAAAATCTGTTTAGATTGTAGCACTGAAAAACTAAGCCAGATATGCTGTAATTTGGTTCAATAGTAAGATATAACATGAAAGTCTTATGATTATTCCTGTTGTCCCACTTTCAGAAAATGAAAGCAAGACTGTATGGAATACTTTGGTAACTGGTTCATTTTTGTTATCAAACTTGTTCTCTTTACCTTTATACCTTAGTTATTGAACCATAATGTAATCTTCTCAGCTATGTCTGCTGCACTGCAGTTTTGCTTTCATGTAAAAACATCAAAGGTTATATAAGTATGCAGTCAATGTACATTACCCTATCCAAAGTAAAGACAGAAAGGCAGACACACAGTCCTTAGGACTATACAGTAGATTAGTCTATGAACTCTACACCACAATAAACCATAACTATAATACTATGTGTAATAAAACTGCCGGTGTAAGTACCTTGGTACAATTGGTCATGAACTACTTTGCTAAATGACTGTCTAATGATATACTGTAACTGAACCTTTGACGGCACCTGTTAGAATGTACTATTGTACACTTTTACCTACATTAAATATGTGCCTACATGTAAACCGTTGTGACGGTATTTAACTTAGCAACAGTATAGAAAAGTTTTTAAATAAAAAATAAATCACTTGCATTTACAAGGTTCTTCCCTAAGGAACTTAACCTTTAAGAAGACTAAATGAATGATTTGATCTGTTACACAGTAGTAGGGGAAGTGAGTTTTGAATCTTAAGCATCAGGTTTTAGATTCTCCCCTTCTAATATCATAGGCAAACTACTTTTTCTGAAGGAAAACATCTTGTCTTAATACTAGTGTACATATTTCACATGTTAGATTTGTCTTGCAAGGTAGCTTTAGGTTTTAATGCAACTACAAATCAGCCTGGCTTGTAACAGTACTGGATGAATTACAGTAACACTTTACAGAATGTAATATGCAAATACTCAAGCTACGTTTTTTTGAGATGACATGCAATAAGTTCCATTGCTGGATCTGACCAATGGTCCATGAAATCCAGAATTTTATCTCCTATAGTGGATAACTTTGTGTGTTGCTTCACATCCCAATACAAAAAAGAACAGTAAATATAAAATTCTTTTCATATCTTATATAAATATAAAAATCTTTTACTGGAGAATATCAAAACATTGAAAGTCAAATTTCTAACACTTCCCCACTTCACCTCACTGTTGATTCACTACATTATCTTACAATATATATTACAAAAATACACTTGAAAATAAGTACATGCATGCTTTTCTTCTATGTGTTTTTAGATAAGATCTTTAAAAAAAAAAAAAAAGTGTACTAACATTGAAATATTCTATAAAAGATCAGAAACCATTTAAAGATAGAAACTCAGTTCCTAACATGGAATCCCACAGTTTTCATTAAATATTCACAATCTGTTGAAGGCTTGCACCCCCCAGTCCCGGAGAAATTGTGTTTGAAAGTTTGTAAACCACAGTCCTGGAATGGTATCTACGCCAGTCCACAGTCCTTCAAGCAACAAGCCGAAGTAAATCTCGCCAAACTGTATCTGCGTAGGATTCCTGGCGCATTAAACAAGTTAAATATGATCTCCACTACATCCAAGTCATATCCAACTTCTCAATAACAAAAGCCCACTTACCAGCTGGCCTAAAATGTGCAATTGTGAGACCTGTGCTGAAGAAAGTCATCCTGGATGCAAACAACCTGTCCAGTCTCGCACCTCTCCTTCCTTAGTAAAATCATAGAAAAAGCTGTTTTGTTGCAACCAACTAATCACTTACATAGGACAAATACACTCAACACCTCCCAGTCAGGCTGCAGACCACACTATTGAGCCTGATGAGACAAAGTCCCACTCTTTCACCCACGTCAGCTCTACTCATCCTAGCAGCACTTTACACACTTGACCACGATCTCCTCCTTGCCTGACCGGCTCTGCAGGGTTACGGTTTACATTCTTCCTCTAAGACTACTCCCAAACTGTCTCCTTGGGCACAGCTTCTCCCAAACCCCGCTTTCTTTCCTATGGAGTACTTCAAGGCTCCATTCTCTAACATATATTGAACTAATAAAACTTTGGGCTCAATCGCTACTCCTGCATGGGTGACTTTCAGTTCTTAGTCCCAGTTGGCCCAGATAAAGATTCAAGTTGTCTCAAAGCTTAACAAAATCTTGGAGAAAACTGCTAACTGCCTACACCAAAACAAGCTTAGCCATAACCCCAAAAGACAGATGTGGACTGGGGGTGGGGGAGATCCTGGGCACAAACTCTCAGAAGGTGACCCTTGGGGGTCTTCACAGCTTCAGCTCACAAGTCTGGAGTCTACAGGTCCATGCCTTAACCAAAACTGCATTTTTCTATGTCTGCCAACCCTACTCTACCTCTACCCACTGCTTGCTGAGTTAAACTTTCATTACAGCTATTCGGGCCACTATTCTCTTGCCTAGAGTATCAAAGCCCTTGCAATCAACTCACGTTAGTGGCAAGTTCTGTGATAGTCCCCTGAAATGCTTGCTTTGGCAGGAATGGACTGGTTCTGATGAAAAGTAACATGTAACTGCATAAATATGATTTGGCTTCTTCATGTGCATGAAGGGAGGCTGTACTGGTCCTGGAGAAAACAGGTTTCTTTGCAGGTTGATATACTTTTATTGGGCCAAATTGATGTACATCAGGTTTCATGATCCCAATATATCACTTCTTCAGATTCAGTATCCCTGTCTATAGAACATGACCTTGTGATGTTAGATTACTCATTTTGCTTCAGTAAAATGTATTGCAGTCCATGAAATTCTGTAAAAGGGAGGTAATTTGTTGTATTCTGTCATTTTGTAACTGGTCAGCCCTGTCATAATGGATAACATTCCTATATCTTAATTATTTCTATGTCCTCAGAGGGCTTTACAATTAGTTTGTACTTGAGGCAATGGAGGGTGAAGTGACGTCCAAAATCACAAGGAGTATCAGCAGATTTAAACCCTGGCTCCCAGCCTGCTGCTATAATGTTAGGTAGCTAATCCAGGACTTGTAATAGGGGGATAAAAATGGTTGTATAACAGATTCAACTTGTGAGTAAAATAGACTCTGCTTGGGGTGGGAATGTACCATATGAGAAATTATATTTACTAATATAACATCTTTGAGTTCATAGCCTGAGTAGGAGATGAGACAGGGTACCAATCACCCTGATACCACAATTCTGTGCCCTTCCCAAACAATTCACTTGTGGCACCACAGACAAGATAAAATCGCACCAGAATTAAATGGTAATTAATTTTTACTAGTATTGTGTATGTAGATAGTAAATCTGACCAGAACATTAAATAGGAAAAGTACAGTGGCAAAGTGTATTATGAGCTTGCAGTTTTCTTATTTTATATTAAGCAATGCAAAAATAACACTGGGTTTGGCCTGTTAATGAGGGCAACCAACAAACTCATATGGATAGTTAAAAAAAAAAAAAACAACAAAAAACCTAATAGAGAGAGGTGGGGGGAAGGCAGTGAAGTACATGTTTTACAAAATTCTTTACCCCCGAGTACTCAAAAATGAGGGGGGGAGGGAACAGATCCACCCCAATGTCACCAGTTTGTAAAGGGTGTATCCTGTCCCAAACACAAAATTGCGTGGGGGGAAAAAATCAATTACAAAAATGAAGCCTACTCTTTTAAAGTAGAGCTGGCCAGATGACAAACCAAATAGATAAGCATTGTAGGGTATGAAAGGTCTCTCTCTTCTGGGGATCTTCTCCAAATAGTTTACTTGGTACTAAACAGAAAGTGGTTATGACTTCAGTCTCTTGCAGAAAGACCAGTCCACCAGTCTGTCTTTCCCAGTACCTGCCAGCAAGGGTTTATGCTTGAATTTGGCTGAAGCAATTAAGATGAGATACTGAATTTGTGACCAGAGTCAAGGAACTAAACATTCTCCATACTCTGCTGAAAATGCTCTGTGCAAAGTTTAGATTACTTAACTCAGTATCTTAGGAGGGTGATCCATCCATCCATGTGCTCCTGGGCCTGGATATCTCTGGAAAGGAAGTTTCTCAGCTCCTGGCTCTTCTGTTCTTTGGGATTTTACATGTAACTCTGCTATGAAGCAAGAACGGCTGTCTGTTTCCTTAGAGTGCAGACATCTGTCTCTCACTCTTGATAACTAGCTCTTTAGGAGAAGAACTGATTGCTGGGCTGCCGGATGCACTCCTCTCATCCTCATTCCTGGCTCCAACTCTTAGCCATCCCTGCCCCACACACATAGACAAAGCCAGCCAAATTGTGCCTTTTCTACCTTAAATGGTCTCCCACTATTCCTTTGGCTTCCTCCTCTGCTGGCTACGTAGTCCTATTCTCTGGGCAGGCTAAATAGTACAGCCCTTTTCTCAACTTGTTAGCAGTGTGAGTGCTGGCTGCTGGTTCTTGCACAACATTGTCATTCACAGGAGAACTCATGGTTTGTTTGGTTTTTTAATGTATTTTTATTTTCCTTCACCTTGGTTGTACTGGCTTGCAGTCTCTTCAGGGTTGAAAACCCTTTTATGACAGTATCAAAACACATCACTTAGATCCAGATGCAGCTCAGTCAACATTGTAAGGCTGCAACACATAAGCTCATGGAGGACAGAAACCTGGTTTATAGTAACTTGCTACAGTACCATCTGTTAAGATCACATGACTGCAACCCATTCATTTGTGGTCTTTTTCTACCATTGGTCCTGTGACATGGAATTCATTTCCAGATGAGATGCTATTTCAGGATTATAAAATGTGTTATACAAATTCATTAAAAAAAAAAAAGCATTTAGTTATCTATAAGGTTTTTTTGTTTTGTTTTTTATGTATGTATTTTATGTAATCTGCTTAGTACAACTCTGATTTAAGTGCAATATAAGTATTAGAAAAAGAAATAAATTCCTATTTGACCCAGTTCTGCAGTTTCCAATATCACCATTGATGGTCAGGCATTAAGCCAAGGAGAGGTGAGGCAGGTCACAGAAGACCTGAATTGTCTAGTGGGCGCATGGCACTCTGAAACCATTTTGTTTGGGGTCCTTGAATCGCCTTCCTGCATGATTCTTCTGGGCTTATCATGGCTTCAGTTTACATAACCCCCTTATTGAATGGCATTCAGGACACGTTCTTTTGCTATCCTCCTCTTCTTGCATTCCAGTTCTATGGCTTTCACTCCATGGCTTTTGTAGTGGAAATACCCTTGGGCCTTCCAACACAGTTCCAGGCTTTTGCAGATGTTTTTAAACAAGCAGATATGCTCCCACAGCATTGGGAGTATGTTTGCGCCATAGGCCTGCTTCCTAGAACCATGTTGCCACATGGCCAGACCTGGCCCTTGTCAGGCCCTGAAGCTATGGCTTTGTCCAAATATATTCATGAAAATCTGGCTTGAAGCTTCCTTCAACTGTCAGTCCCCTGCTCTTGCAGGATTGCTTTCCTGCCAAAGGATGGATCCCTTAAGCCCTGTATCGATTACCAGGGTCTAAATAAGATTACAATTTATATGTATTACATGTTCCTTGTACTCTCTCCAAGGCGACAGTTTAGTTCCTGTGTAAACCAGTACAATATGTACGTATCCTATACAGGAACATCGGTATATAAAAATTAAAAATAAATTAAAGATCAGAAATTAGCAGTAGAAGTGAACTTTTTGACAACTTCAGGGTGCCCAGACTTTTTACCAAGCTGGACTTGCAAGGGGAATATAATCTCCATTTGCATCTGATAAGGCGATAAGTGGCAGACTGCCTTCAATATCAGGGATGGACACAGTATACAGTCATGTCCCTTTCTAATGCTTTTTGCAAAGCCTTTGTCATTGATGTCTTTTGTGACTTCCTTTCTTCGTATGTAGTGGTTGTTGAATCTACAGGGTTTCTTCATTCTTCAGTTTATGGTCTACACTCTGTTTACCTCCTGCTGTTCCAGCTATGAAATTTATGTGGCTGATAACTTTACATGCATATACATATGCATAAATAGAAATGATGACAGAAAATAACTAAAACCGTCCATCCAGTCTGTTCAGCAAGCTTCCTATGGTATTATCTGCTAGAGATGTGCTTCGGGTTAGGATTTAGCTCTGGCTTCGTTTTGCCCCCCCCCCCCCCCACCCCCGGTGGGAATTTTTTTTTCCGCAGTTCAGGGTTTGTTTGTTTTTTTTCGGGAGCCCCAATTTTCGGGTTAGTGCGCGTTAACTCCTGATAGCGCACACTAACCCGAAACTGAATTTTTCGGTTCTCCCGAACTATTCTGAATTAGGCAAATTCATTGAAATTGCCTAATTCGAGAAAAACGATTGCACATCCCTAGTATCTGCCATGCTGTGCAGGTTACCCCATGTTGCTCTTAAGGGTAGCAACTAATGTTCCATGCAGTTATCCCCAAGCCTTATGATTCATTAAAAAAAATAATTACTGGGTGATGAGCCTTTTTGAAAATTGAAACCATGCTGCTTGATGATCTTTACTTATGGACTTGGCTGTAGAAGCAGTTCCATATTTTTTTTCCCTTATGTCTGTGCAACAGTTCCCCAGACTGCAAGACTCAGGGATCTCATTGGTTGCTGTCTGAATCCAATCCCCCTTTTCCCCTTGCTGTTGAAGCAGAGAGCAATGTTGGAGTTGCATCAGCAGTATCAAGGCTTATTGGTTAAGGGTAGTAACTGCCACACCAGCAAGTTACCCCATGCACTATTTCCATTCTTGAGCCTTTAGGGATCCACTTATTGCAACATTTACTGAAAATTTTGGTATAGAGGTGCAATATTTGGTGAAAACTGTAACCCAACAGAAGAAATTAACTGATTGTTATCATAGATTCAGGTTGGTGATAAGGTCTGGCTGCCTACAGAATCTACATCTGAAGGTCCCGTACACTGAGCTTTGTCATGAGAACATAGGGCCATATTTCATTATTGAGAAAATCAACCTAGTAAACATGCATCTTCAGCTTCCCAATACATTTAAGATGCCATCCTCATTTCACATGTCCTTGTTGAAGCTGGCCATGCCAGATCCTCTCACTAAGCAAGAAATGCATCCAGATCCAGTTCTGGTTGATTGAATCTCCTCAATCTTGAATTAAGGCTGACTGACTCAAGTGTCCCATAATGGAGTACATTACTTGGTCCATTGGAAAGGGTATGGCCCTGAAGAAAGATCCTGAGTTGATTCATTGGATCTTCATGCGCCTCGAAGAATAGTTTTTGCAAAGCAATGCAGAGGGCTGCTGGAGGCCATTCCTGAAGGGGATTCCCTTCAGCCTGCAGGTGGCACTTTGAGTTCTTGGATTATCTCCCAAGTGCCCCTTGCTTCCCCCCTTGGCAGCTATCTTGTTTCTTGCATAGACTTGTATTTATACTGAGGCAGTTTCATCAGTCAGTTGCCAGAGCTTGGTCCTACTTTCTGGTCCTGCGTTGACTACTTGGTCTGCAGATTCTGTAGTTGATTTTGCCTTCTTGGGTTCCTGGATTCCTGTTTTTATTCTGTTCCAGGCTTCTTGCTCCTTGTTCGTATCTGGGACTTTCCCCTTTTTTTATACCTTGCTGGCCACCAACACCAGAGAGTTCACCCTGAAGGGAAGGTGCCTGGTATAGGCAGAAGTCCACCTACCATAAGTGTCCTGGTTTGACTCTCCTGATGCCAGGACATTGGTTTTTGGGGCAACCTATGGGTGAAAACAGTTGCAATTTATCCTGATCAACTTTTTAAATTTGTTAAATTGTATCTGTTCAAGGTTTGATAATTCATAGATGCTTTAATAAGGGATGCTCTTATAAAACAAGCAGCTTTTAAATTAAGAATAAAATTCACTCAATGTACAGATTTGTACCATATTTTCAAAATGTATTTATTCAAATGCTCTGTAGATAGCAAACTTTGAATTAATAAGACATACAAAGAATTGTTTCGCTTAGATTTGAGTTGAGATATATATATATATATATATATATATATATATATATATATATATACTAGTAAACCATAGCTGGCACAACTCTGCAGAGACTGCAAGCCGGCACAGCCAAGGTGAAGGAATATAAAAATACATCAAAAACCTGTATGCTTTCCTGTGAATAAATGTTCTGGAAGAACCAGCACTCCGTGCTAAGTTGGGAAAAGGGCCATATTGTTTAGCCTGCCCAGAGAACAGTACTACATAGCCAGCAGAGGAGGAATGATAGGCCATTTAAGATAGAAAAAGCACAATCTGAGGAAATCCATTACAAAGAATACTCTAAAATTTGAAACTAGGTCCCCCTACTATATATAAATATTCACAAGCTCCTTTGGGAAAAAAACTTTCAATGATGTGAAACCTTTTACCAAAAATACAATGATGAGCCTCCAATAGTAAGAGAGAGTGAGTAACAAAACTGTCAGGTTTAACATTCCAGCAGTTACCCACTGAAGTAGTGAAGATAATTGATATTTTTTTTGGAACATGCCAGTTTCTGAGGAATGCTCAGAACAGAGACCTGAATCAAGCAACATGGATATCGCAGCAATCTGATTTTTCCCAAACTAACTACTCGAACCCAGTATAAAACATGACATTGTTTTTAATTTACCTAATAAGCCAGCTAACAAATGATAAAGTAGTATACAGAAGGGTGTCTCATGTGTTCCCATTAATCACTACAATCTATTCTTAACTAGGACACATTTGCAAAAATATATGTGCAATTTAAAAATTGCCTATTTTTGCAAATCTTCCCCCAACACCTAATAGAGATTTATTGGTCTGAAAATCCAACTGGGTTCTGGTGGGACCTACAGACCCACTCATAGCTGCATTTGAATTACTAGTAATGAAGGATTCAGCGGCTCTAGAAGCATCTACTTTTATTTTTTTAGAAAGATAATGGTGAAGTATAGGAGGCATGTGAAGTTCTTCATAGTGATTCTACAATAGTTATTTGCCCAGTGGATAAGAGTGGGGGAGTGGATGTTCTGGGCAAAACAGTACATAATGCAGAGGCATCACATCAACTTAGTGATTTTCAGTTTTATAAACTCCTTGACCAGGATCCCACAAGAATTAAGCCAGGAGGTAAAATGTATCTTAGAGCAAGAGAAAAGAGTTAGATTTCTGTAAAGGAGCATAACTCTGGCTTTTTTTTGTTTGGGGTTTGTTTTTTTGTTTTGTTTTTTGAAAGCTTTTTATTACATTGAATTTCTATTTGAAATCTAAAATACGTAAAACTTTAGAAAATCTGCCGGAATGGCCAATTGTTTCGTGTAGAGTCCTTGTTACAACCCTTATTGAAACATATATATTCATATGTCAATCCTTTGATCTCACAAATGAGATCATACATTAGACGTTCTACTCATTTTTTTTCAAGTTTTGCACACTTCTTTTTATAAGTGTAATAAATAGTGGCTGTTAGTAATGGCTGACATTTCAGCCCTATATACAAATATTCCACAGGAAACAGTACTTGTGGTTATAGGTGATTCTCTTAAAACTGCCAGACTTTTGGAAGAACATCAGTTCATCTGTGATCTAGCACGTGTGGCCCTCACAAAAATTTTCTGTTTTCAAAATGCAGTTTACCATCAAATAAGAGGTACAGCCATGGGTGCCACCAAGTCCCTATTAATGGCGTGTTTATATGTATCTGTTATTGAGTAGCAATTTGTATATACTTCATTATTTTGGCATCATATCAAAACATGGATCAATTTTATTGATATTTGTTTTGTTTGGAGTGCATCTTGGATTCTTTAGTGGAGTTTGTAGCGTAGTTGAATTATTGAGAGAAGATTTCTTTCCTTGATACAGTAGTTTACAAACAAAGCATTTTGAAAACTACCATTCACCACAAGATGACTGATAGAAATTCTTTACTGGTCTTTTCCAGCCACCTCCCATGTAGATTTAGAGATCATTCCAGTGGGACCATTTTTATGGCTACACTGCATGTTCACAAGTTTAGAGAAATTTAAATATCAAGCTGTACATAGCAAACATGGTTCCCCAGAGAGGATACTGCCATTGAATGTGACAGGGTTATGCTCTGCTCCAACCCTACCTGATTCACATGACCCTTCTGTCCTTAGGTAGAAGTTTATTGTTTATAGAGAGATGGATTCTAACTTTTTAGAGTAATGAAATAAACCAGTCTGAATGTATGAAAATAATTTTTTATTTCAGATAAAAATGATAAAGCATATGAATAAACTTGAGGGATTACAGTGCTTAAATCTCATTTGAATCACACAGTGCAAAGCTAGAAGTGTGAAAAATGCAATAATAGTGACTGCCACAATAGAGACTAGATTTATTTATTTATTTATTTAGCATTTTTTTATATTCCGAGGTATAGCATAGATGCCTTCACTCCGGTTTACATATGGAACAACTTGTTACATTGAAAGAATTAAAACTTTAAAGTTTAACAATAGTGGGAAATGGCACCAAAAGAAGAGATATGAACAAAGAACATAGTGTAAACATGGTAGATACACTGAATAGATAGGCAGAGATAACTGGGTTCTTCAAAAAGGAGGTATCAGTGGCTTGAATCAGTAGAGATTGTCCAAATGGAATATTTAAAGTTGGCAGTTAATGGGATTATAGTATAAAGTCATAGAGAGTTGTCCTTAAGAGTATGGTTTAGAAGCCAAGACTTTAGGTCTTTTTTGAAGGATTGAGTTTTCTTGCGCGGTGAGGAAGTGGGGTAGTGAATTCCATAGTTTTGGTCCGATGATGGAGAAGGCTCTGTTTCTGGTGGAGGATAGTTTGGCATTTGGGAGTGAGGGAATCACAAGTTGAGGTTTACTAGAAGTTCTTGTTGTGCGTTGAGGGCGAAGTATGTGTATAATGTCATCAAAGGCAGTGTAGTCGGCTTTGTAGATTGCATTGTGGATCAATGAAAGAACTTTGTATTCAATTCTTTTTTCTATTGGGAGCCATTGTAATTGGTTGAGGACAGGGGTAATGTGATCATATTTGCTTTTACCCGTTAGAAATCTGGCAGCAGCATTCTGAAGTAGCTGCAAGGGCCTCAAAGATGATTTTGGTAAACTAATCAAAAGGGAATTGCAGTAATCCAAACCGGAAAAGATGAGGGCTTGTAGTACGGTTTTTAAATCGTGGGGGTGAAGAAGAGGTTTTAGGTGTTTGATTATTTGTAGTTTATGAAAGCCGCCTTTAATTTTTGTAGAGATGTGTTTTTTGTAATTTAGATCAATGTCTAACCAGAAACCCAGGTCTTTCACGTTTTCTTTAAGTTGGATGAGGGTCTTATCGAAGTGGAAGGGTGGTATTGTTTTTAATCCAAGGTTTTTTCTGTTAATTAGGATACATTCAGTTTTGCTCATATTTAAGCATAATTTGAGGTGGATTAACATGTTTCTGATTGCATCAAGGTGAGAGGCTGCTTTTGACATGGCATCTTCTATCGTAGAGGAGATTGGAACAAGAATTTGTATGTCATCGGCATACATGTAATAAGTTATGTCAAGGCTTGATAAGAGATGGCATAAAGGAATAAGGTAGATGTTGAATAAAATGAGAGAGAGAGCCGATCCCTGTGGTACACTTGTTTCGAGGGGGATAGGGCTTGAAGATAAATTGTTGTAAGAAACTTTGAAAAATCTATTATTAAGGAAGGAAGTGAACCAACTAAGAGTTTTGCCAGCAAGCCCAATAGATAAACATCTACTAAAGACATTTCTCTAGTAAAATAAATGCATTTCTAATATCTTGCTAATACTTGCTAGAAATAATAGTACGTAATTATAAAGGGTTCTCATATGCAGAAAAGTAAAATTTCTCACCAGATCTCATGAAGATATTAGCCCGCGATTGTCTGTCTCTCTCGTGCACGTGGTCAGTCGAAGTTCCGCATGCATTGCTCTCTTTCTTTGTTAGCAGTGGTTTAAACAGAAAAAAAAACCCACAGGTAGGGGCTAGTCTGCTCCTTCTCTTTCAAAAAGTTAACAAATTTGCCCCCCTTCCTGAAACAGAGGTGTCTGGAGCTGGAAAGCTTCCCGGCTCATTAAAGTTGCCTTCCCTGCCCCCCTTCCAACAGGGGTAGTCAGGAAGAGTTCCCATTTCCTTCTAAACCAGAGCAGAGATAAGAAATAAAAAGTTCTCTCTTTTTTAAATTATTTTTTCTTCTGAGCTTTCAAGGACACAGGGTCTAATTGGAAAGCATCCACTAAAGGGGCCCCTTTCTAATGCTGGGCCTAGGAAAAGCAATTCTCGTATCTCAATACCGACAACATTACTGACTACACTGAATATGCTTGATTACAAATAAACACATTTTCATATTTAATAACACATTTTCTGACAATACCTTTGTAAAATATTTAAACAAGCCTTCAAAAGAGCATTGTTTGCCAATCATGAATTATTGCTATCATCCTCAAGGAAAGCCCCTATTGATTGTATATGTACAGTACCATATTCCATCCAAACTAAAGAGGTACGAGATATTTCAAAACACGGGAATATATTAACTGCACATATCTTTTGGCAAACACCAATTTTTGGAAAGACTCGGGAGCAGAGATTTATCTTGATACGTTCGGTCTGATTGAAGTTCAGACTCTAGTGAATGGGGACAATATATATGTGGCATGTGCATGGTCTGTGAACACGCCCTTGTTAGAAATTTCCAACATCCGCACTTACCCATTAAATATGATCTCCGAGGACAATTCATTCATTCATTTATTTATTTATTTTCTTTTATATACCGACATTCAATCGAGATATCACATCGGTTTCATATGTGAACATCGCAAACGATATATGTAATAATGTGCCCTTGCCACAATTGTGTATATAGGACACACCGAGAGACAAACACACATTATACAGCATAAGTTGTATAAGAACACACAAACTCAATGCTTGATAATCCAGTATTGGATAGAACATAATCATACTATTGATCAGTTTCAGTTCTTTATTGTTCATGTATCAATAGAGGGGAGGCAATATCTCACTACATGTATGTAAAAAAGAACATACTTTCTTTTCACTATTCCAACAGAATAGAAACAGGCCATTGAATGTGAATCCTTCTATATAGGGAACAAAGAAATGGTGAAAGTAAGGCTTTATAAACAGCAGATTTCCTGTTAGTGTTCTAGTGTTAGTGGCCATCATGTAGTTCCATTGAATGATATCCTACACTTTAATAGGTAAGACCAGAGGGGGTTATAAATTGAAGGCACAGAGTGATTACATTTGGTTTTAAGAGATGGTTTTTGAACATTGTAATAGGTATATTTATGCATACTACATATTAGGATTTTGCTGTAAATATAAACTTACATTAAAATATAGTGAGTTTATGAAAGTTTTGAATTTAGTTTTGATTTATTGGTGGTAAAATTCACAATACTTAACTTATAAATACATTTTAAAATGTTTCAATTCATTTTTACTAGTATTGCATGGCAAATTAACTAAAGTACTAAGGAATGCATTTATAAATGGAGACCATGGCACTAATATAATGACAGACATTGCTCTCTATAAAGAGCAATTCAGCCAAAAAAGGCTCTTGCTGAAACTGTGGAGAGGTTTTTCTATGCTGTATGCCCTGAAGAAGCCCATGATAGGGTGAAACTAAGGCCTTTGTATAGGTTTTTTCTAGCACTTTTATAGCAGTGACTGAAACTTTGAAATTGGTCCATTAAGGAATGTGAAATTTTGTGGATAAATAAAACTTGGTACGTTCTGTACTATGTTTTAATGAACAGGAATATCATAATAAATCTAAAATCCTTAAGTGATATATAAACATACATTCTTAATATTTAAAAATTAATTGTAAGATGTAATTAAGTCACTTTGAGTAAAAATGGTAGTCATATATTGTGGTATGAATGGTAGTTCTTGATATTTGGGTTCTGTTATGTTTATTTTTGTCACATGAATGTGTATACTGTTTAGAGTGGAGTTTAATTGTAATAAAGACCTTTGTGTATTTTGGTAAAAGGTTTCAAATAATTTTTTTTCTCCAAAGGAGCTTGTGAATATTTTATATAGAGTAGGAGTGATCTAGCTTTGAATGTTAGTGTGTATGTATGAATGCATACACCCCTGCAGCGTGCACATCATTTGTGACTTCTCCCCTCCTCCCCCAATAACCTATAGAAGCTTAGGGTGTAATTCAGACTTTTCACATCAAGTTGTAGCAGCAGGTATGATGCAGGAGCTTATGTGCTGCTTGTTGAGAATGGATGTTTCAAAAGCATCACAAATGGCAGGAATGAATCTAATACTCTGCTGACTAAACATATCCCCCACCCACCTGCCCCTTTCTGGATAAAGTGACCAGAATCCTGTTCAGCTGCTTCAGTTCAACCGGTTTTTCAAGTTGGTATTTCATCTTTGTTTTTCCCTCAGTAGGTACCTTGGCTTAAGACAGATTTTGTGGAACAGTAAGGGGACAATGCTATCTTCCGCCGCCGCAATGAACACGGTGTCCTCTTGTTTGACCATATGCAACAGATACATCAAAATGTTTATAGGCTAAGTACAGAGGACAATTTTTCGACAAACTTCCCAATTTTAGCTTAAGGGAATTCATAACTTTTTTGGGTGGGGGGAGACGCACATTCTGTGTTTAATATAGCAGAACAAAACTTTGTAATCTTGTAGTGTAGTGCTTTGAAAATACTTAAACAGTTTCTCTCCAACATTTTGCCAATGGCAAACGTTGGGGAAGGTAAATACTTTCATTTCCCACTCTTCAACCTATCTTGACTTACGATTTAGGTTATTTTTGTAACCCTAGTTCTTTTACGTCAGAAAATGTACATCTCAGATTTGTACTATGTAAACTCCTTCGCAGTTGAACACAATTCAAAATATGAACTGTGGTGGAAATTGTAGTAAAAGAGGATTTTAGAGGGTGGTGGATGCATGGAACAGCTTTCCAGTAGAGGTGATGGAGACAGAGACAATGTCAGAATTCAAGCACAGAGGATCTGAGGGAGAGGAAAGGTTTGTACAGGTAAGCAGTTATGACTAGGCAGATTGGATGTTCTTGTCTGTTTAGCTTTAATGTTTGTTTTTAAACATTAAATCACCAGTAATCATCTTTCTGTATGTGATGATCAGTAATTTACAATAAAAAAAAAAAAAAAGCAAAACAATTATGTAAGCATGAGATAGCTAAATCATGTTTTGTTTGCATGCCACAGTTATTAAAGTGAGGACCATTCTTGATTGAGTTGCGAACTGACTCAATTTCTTTTGATTTAGCTTATTTAGGCTATTTTACGTAATCAGAAGCTTGGTTGTCTTCTGCTTTTCTTGAGAAATTCAAACTTCATTTCTGAGCATGCAGTGGGATTGAACTAGGACTGGTGCAACCAGACCAGTAGATAGGGTTAGCAACTGGTTTCATATCTCCTGCCCTGTAATTTCTATGTTCTTTACTGTACCTTATTGGCCATCCACTTAATACTGATATCTAGGGCTTCTGAATTTAGTTTTAAGAAATCCCAATGCAAGAACAAAAAAACTACTAAAATAGGCATTGGATAGAAACTAGAAAAATCACTTTCCTTAGTACTCTCTTTTCCTGGCTTGGTCTTCCACTATTTTTGTGCCTTTGCTGTGTTGCTGGTTCCTCAGTTGCATGTGTGTATTCAGTCCGAAGAGATACCCAGCAATGGTGCCTGGGCCTTGAAAATGCTGATAAGCCTGGTTTTTTTTTGTTTTTTTTAATTCTCTTAACCCCTTATTAGCTGGGAAAAAATATCTAATTTTACAATTTTAAAACAGCTAAGAACATAAATCCTATTTATACATCAGAATATTTAGTGTCTCAATCATATTTTCTCCAAGGCAAACAGGATTGTGGGTGATATAGCCTGTCACCGAATATGGAAGATGTCTAGTTTTGTCTAGAAAAGCCTAGAAGGCTCTTGTGCGGATGTGTGCCCAGTGCCATATATGTTCACAAACCACAAAGTCTCCTTGGTTTATCCTTTGAGAAAATTGGACATGTGCTCCCTTTTTTATTTTAACTTTCTACTTCAGTCATAAGACTTATCCTAACTTCTTCCAGAGTTTGTCTCCTTCAAATCTGGATTTTTTTTTCTTTCGGTGTGGTGGCAGGGAAAAGGGGGATCATATCTACAAGATTTTTGTTTTACTTGTCAAGCACTAATTTTCCCTAGAATGGCTGAGAGGAGAAAGCTATGGGTTGAAATGATACTCTGCCTGTAGTAGAACAGATACTTACTACAACTACCATAAAGAGTATTGGTCTGGGAATTGAGAATGATTACAAATGTATAATATGTTCACACATTTAGGGCCATATACTGCCAATGATTGGAAGATATCCTGAAGCCTTAGACTTTCTAAGTCATGCGTAGACTTTGAAAATTGAAGTCCTAGAATTTGGAGACACAGAATTTAGACACTGTAGTAGGAATCTTCAGTATCGAAGGTGACGCCTGCAGTTGTCTGAGGCTGAAATAGCTAAGCTCTACTTTACTAGCCTGCAAGAGAAGTCTGGACTGAGTGCAAGAGAAGATAGATGCTATGTATCAAACTCTAATGTAGTAACTGCTGTTCCATCCTGGTTAGTTTAAAAAAAAAAGTTTCCTTTCTTTAGCCATTAGGGATCTTCTCTTTATAACACGGCCCTTTTACATTCCATTACTGTTCTGGTCTTCAACTCTTTTGGAAGGGTCTTCCATGCACCCACCACACTTTCCATGAAGAAATGAGTCCACTCTCTTCCATAACCTTAATAAATTGTATTCTATAACCTTAATAAATTGTTACTGACTGCAAAGTTACTGGGCTAACAGATTCTGCTGTCTGAAATAAAGCCACCTTTCAACCATTCTCACCAACAGCCATTCCAGCATTCATTCTAGCCTCTTCACCGTCCGTCAAGACTCTTCATCATCCACCCAGCTCTCATTCAGCCTCCCCCGCATCCAGCAAGACTCTCCAACATGCTAGCCCAACATATTCCAATTAGATACCATCGATTACACCGTAGCATGCTCCCAGCTCTGACTCTGGTACCTCCAGTAAGAACTCCTAGATCTCTCATTCCAATCATGATCAATCCGCTGACTCAGTTCCTAGGATTATCTCTCCTCTCAGTGACCCTAGTTAACTCTCAATCTCTGACAAAAAAGACTCACATCCTCAACGACTATCTCTTGGACTGTAACCCAGATGTCTGTGCTATCACAGAAACCTGGCTAAAAAACTCGGACATTGCTCTAATCAACCAATTACCCACCCACAAATACGACTTTTTTACAATTCATAGACAAAAAAAGAGAGGAGGCGGTCTGTTACTAGCCACCAAAAAAGAACTCAGATTAACTCCACATACAATTAAGTCACAATCTAAAATTGAGCTAGGTCTATTCAAATCGAACCAGCTGCAAGTACTACTAGTCTATGCACCCCCAGGAGTATTAGATACAGATGCCTCCCCTCTTATAGAATCTGTGGTGAAACACGTCAACACTGACTCACCCACCATAATCATGGGAGATTTCAACATCCACTTTGAGGCTTCTTCCCACTCACCCAATTGTGACGCCCTCCTCACAGCCCTCAGTGCAATGGGATTCACTCAGATTGTAAACAAACCTACACACAAAGCAGGACACACCCTGGACCTTATTTTTATCAACTCTAATTTTTCCAACTCTACGGAACCTGTGTGTACTTCTATCCCCTGGTCAGATCACTGTCTAATAACTACCACCCTCACTACAAAAAACAGTCTCCCTCCCCACAGCACCTTTCTTCTTTTCAATTCAGGAAACCTTGTGCTTCTGAGACCCTCAGTGAACATCTCTCCAAGGAAATCTCTAACTTAGATCTATCCAACCCTAACACAGCAGTGCTATCATGACACAAGATCACTGAAGAGGTAGCAAATAAACTCTGCCCATTAATCACGAAACTAAGCAACACGACAAAAAAAGGAAACCAACCTTGGTTTTCCAATGAACTCAAACGGATAAAACAAGAATTACGCCACAAAGAAAATAAATGGCGCAAAGCACCTTCCACCACTACACTATTGTCATACAAAGGAACACTACATTACTACAGGATTTCAATTCTAAAAGCAAAAAGAGAATACTTCGGTAAAAAAATCCATGACATCCAATTTGATGCAAAAACCCTCTTTGCATATGTCTCTCAAATAACAAAGTCTCTACCACCATCGATACCTGACGAACAAGCTCAATCCAAAGCAAATGAGCTAGCCCTATTCTTTCAGCAGAAGATTTCAAACACACTTGCTCTCCTTCCTACCAAGACTGACTATAACACCTCATTCGATAACACCTACATTCTTAAGGGAGTCAAATTCGATAAATTCAAATTAACATCGACCAAAGAGATCGAATCCATTCTTAAAAGGCAGAAACCATCCAGCCACCCATCGGACAACATACCTTCCAAGCTACTGCTACTTATTCCAAATATAATCTCTGGTCCCTTAACCAAAATCATAAACTGCTGCTTAACTCAAGGACTCTACCCAGATAGTCTAAAAAACGCATCCCTGAAACCACTCCTCAAGAAACATAACCTAGACCCTGGTGTGCTGGCAAATTTCCGCCCTATCTCTAATCTACCATTTCTAGCCAAAATCACAGAAAAATTGGTCAACATCCAGCTCTCGGATTATTTAGAAGATCACAACTTACTTTTCCCTTCCCAATATGGGTTCCGCAAATCTCGCAGCACAGAAACCCTACTCATATCTCTAACTGACCATATTATGGGTCTAGACAAAGGACACTCCTTTCTCCTAATCCTTTTAGACATTTCGGCGGCTTTCGACACCGTCAACCACCCCATCCTCTTGAATCGCCTTTCAGACATAGGCATTTCGGGAACAGTCCACAATTGGTTCAAGTCGTTCCTCAGTAATAGAAGTTTTAAAGTCAAAATAAACAATAAAGAATCACCATCTACAAATTCTTCCCTTGGCGTACCAAAAGGTTCATCCCTATCACCTACCCTTTTCAATATTTACCTCCTTCCCCTTTGCCAACTGTTAACTAGTCTTAACCTTATTCACTACATTTATGCAGACGATGTTCAGATTCTGATTCCCATAACAGAATCTATTAACAAATCCATCGCACTCTGGAACAACAGCTTACAAGCCATCTCTAATCTCCTCAACAGTCTAAACCTGGTCATCAATGCCTCTAAGACTGAACTCCTCCTCATTTCCTCCAACCAAGAAAACCCCCCGTCTCAGATCCATCACAAACACCTTCTCACCCACACTCATGTGAGAGACCTTGGAGTAATTATAGACAACCGTCTTAACCTAAAGAATATGATCAAAACCACAACTAAAGAGTGCTTCTACAGACTTCAAGTGTTAAAAAGACTCAAACCTCTCCTATTTTTTCATGACTTTAGGACTGTTCTCCAATCCCTAATATTTGCCAAAATTGACTACTGCAGCGCTCTCCTCATTGGCCTACCCAACTCAACAACCAAGCCCTTACAGATGATACAAAACGCTGCAGCAAGAATTTTGACAAGCACCAACCAAAGAGACCATATTACGCCCATCCTCCGTAATTTACACTGGTTACCAGTCAGTCACAGGGCTCTACACAAAGCTCTAACTCTAATTCACAAATCAATTCATAGCTTCCTCCATCTCGACCTCGAATTCCCACTCAAACTCCACACTTCCAACAGACCAATGAGAGAAACCTACAAAGGAGCACTACAAGCCCCACCTTCTAAAGCCACACGACTCATCTCTACCAGAGACCGAGCTTTTTCTACAGCAGGTCCAGCCATCTGGAACAACCTCCCTGCAGAACTCAGAATGGAACCGTGCCTACCAACATTTTAAAAAAAACTCAAAACTTGGCTCTTCTTACAAGCCTTCCCTGATCCTTCAAACTTTCACTAGACAACTACAACTACTCAGCATTGAATATGGAACTTCGCCCCTTCAATATTCTCCTCTTTTACTAGTTTCCTACCCTAATAAGCTAACTAGCTCTAGACCAAGCTCGGTCTTTTTCACTATGTATTTAATTTAATACCTTCTTAAGGTTTCTCTTTTTCCAGCTGAATTCAGCTTCCTAGTTCATGGTCCTTGTTATTATGTAACTTTCTTACTTCTCTGCTTTGTCTCCACTAATTATAAAAAGTTGTTCCTTATGTTACGTTATGTTACACTGATCTACCCCTGTTCGATGTAAACCGACCTGATATGGTATTCAACCTTGAAGGTCGGTATAGAAAAAAATGTTAGATAAATAAATAAATATCTCTGAACATCGGTATATAAAAATCTATAAAATAAATAAATCCTAGCTGCCAAACCTTTGACTACTTGAACTTTCTCAGCTTCTTGTTCTCTACTCCTCCTGTTGCAGATCTTAATATCATCCGCAAAAAGACAAACTTTTTTCTTTTTGTCCCTTCTGTAATATTGTTCAGGTATTTAATTGAATAGAATTGGCCTAGAGCCAATCCTTGAAGCACCCTGCCTATCACCCTTCTCGTCTCAGTAGATTCCATTTCCCAATACTCACTGTCTGTCAGTTAACCAATTGGTAATCTATTCTGCCTTCTTGGGACACCCTCCCAAGCTTTTAATTTTATTCATGAGCCTCATATGCAGGACTGTATCAAAAGCTTTGTTGAAATCCAAGTAAACTGCATTGAGTGCTCTTGATCTAATTTGCTAGTTATCCAATCAAAAAAAAAACACATTTCTTAGCATGTAGACAAATGGACTCAGGACCAGTGGGTTTATACTTCCCTGCTAGCAGATGGAGATGGAGCAAACTGACATCACAGTATATATAGCCTTTCAGTGACCCTAGCTTGCCAGTATTCTCAGTCTCCAGCAGATGGTGGATGTGCATCTTCCTATGGGGATTGCTTTGAGTTTTTTGGAAGGACTGTGGTTCAGCTCCATTTGCCTCCAAGGATGGTTGCAAGAGGATCATCTGAGGAAGGGAGTTCCCTTGTCCTTTCAGACTTGGTCGGTACTCATGACAAATGAGTCTCCATGGTTGGGGGGCTCACTGTCTGGAGATGATGGCCTAAGGGTCTTGGAACATCAAACACCTGGAAGCCCAGGCAGTATGGCTGGCATTCTTGCAGTTCAGCCACAGGCTGCAGGAACCAGCAGTTCGCATGATGGTGGCCTACATCAAGAGCCAGCTAGTGTCGCAAGACATAGACCAGCTTATGGTATGGGCAGAAGGTCATCTGCAGATCTCACATTGCAGGGAAAGACAATGTGGGAGTGGACTTTCTTAGCAGGGAGAGTCTGGATGTAGGAGAGTGGGTGTGGTCAGCCAAGGAGTTTGTTAGTTGATTCTGGATCGCTGGGGCCTTCCATTCCTAGACCTGCTGGCGATTTCTTGCATTGCAAAGGTTCCTTGATCCTACAGTTGCAGGAAAGATCCATGGTCCCTGGACATAGACGCTCTCATACAGGTCTGGCCGGAAGACAGCTTGCTTTATACCTTTCCTCTGTTACTCTTGCTGGACAGGATAATTCACAAAATCGAAGGCCACAGGGTACTAGTACTCCTGGTGGTGCCGGACTGGCCCAGGCATCCATGGTATTCGGATTTGCAAAGACTCCTGGGGGTGTCCCCCCTTTGCCTTCTGCCACACATGGATCTGTTACAGCAGGAGACCAGATCTTCATGAGGCTCTGACTCTGTTCTGTCTTATGGTTGGCCCTTAAGAGGGTTCGCCTATTGAAGCGTGGTTATTCCTCTGCGGTAATTGCCACCTTACTCTGCGCTCGGGAGTTCTCCATTTCCTTGATTTATATGCGAGTTTGGAGAGTTCTTGAGGCCTGGTGTGAGGAACATGGTGTTCTTCATTCGGGACCTTTTTCAGGATGGGTTGGCCCTTAATTTCTTGAAGGTGCAGGTTGTGGCTCTTACCTGTTTCAGGGGCCAGGTGCATGGTGGTTCATTGTCATCTCACCCTGATGTGATTTTTTTTTTTTTTTTTTTTTGTTTTTTCAAAGGGAGTGAAGCTTCATAGGCCTCCCTTGAGGTTACCGGTTCCCTTGTGGAGTCTTAACTTGGTGCTTGATTTTTGGTGGGCCCTACGTTTTGACACTGCATAGCCTTTCCTTGCGGTTGTTGTCATAAAAGACTGTTCATGGTGCCTATATGTTCAGTGTGTCTAATTTCTGAGATGCAGGCCTTGTCTTGCCAAGAGCCATTACTTCAGGTGACTGCAGGTGCATTGCCGCTGTGTACCATCCTTCTTGCCCAAGGTAGTCTCAGACTTTTGTTTGACTCGGTCCATTTCCTTACTGCCCTGGCTAAGGTCAAGGATCGCCAGTTTGTTCTCTATGGTAGGAGTAAGCAGGACATTCTAGCCACGTATGTGAGTGATGAAAAGCTATTGCTTAATCAGATTAAGGTTCATTGCACTAGGGCTCGGGCAGTGTCATGGGCAGAGGTTGGATTGTTGTCTCCCATCAACATTTGCTGAGCTGCAATGTGATCTTCCCTTCACACTTTTTCCAGGTTCTGTCATCTGGATGTGCAGGCCTGGGAAGACACAGCCTCCCACCCTGTTTGGGAGTAGCTTTTGCTCACTGGTCCATCTGTCTACATACTAAGAAATGGAGAAATTACTTACCTGATAATTTTGCTTTCCTTAGTGTAGACAGATGGACTCAGCTTCCTGCCCTCGGCTGCCGCATGATGTGTCAGTAGCTCTCCTGTGGGGATATGGATCCCAAGGGCTTACTGGTAAGTGTTCATCCAGTCCCTAGCTTGGGGTACCTAGAATTTTATGTGAGTTCAGTGTTTCTTGTTGGTTGAGTACAGTTATGGTTGCTTGATTAAAACATGATTTAAAAACAAATTTTTTGCTACCGGCAGGCTGGGGTCACTGCAGGGCTTATATGTACTGTGACATTAGCTTGCTCAGTCTCCATCTGCCGGCAGGGGAGCAATTACTAGGGATGTGCAGAGCAAAAGTTTAAGTTCATATGTCCATATGTCCAAAGGGGGTCCCATTTGCGGTCAATATGGACATAAACAGAATTCAATGAGTTGAGTATATGTCCATATGTGCAAATAAAAATTTAAACCCCTCACCCTCCTTAATCCCCCCCCCCCCAAGACTTACCACAACTCCCTGGTGGTCCAGCGGGGTCAGGACGCCATTTCTGACCAACTTTGCAAGGAGCACGTGACGTCGGTGTCACGTCGGAGTGACGCAGCGTCACGTGATTCCCCGCGGGGTCGCTTCCGGGATCCTCGTTCGGCCCAAAAGGAACTTTTGGCCAGCTTGGGGGTGTCAGGAGGCCCCCCCCAAGCTGGCCAAAAGTTCCTTTTGGGCCGAACGAGGGTGCCGGAGGGAACTCGCGGGGAATCACGTGACGCCGCGTCACTCTGACGTGGCGCCGACGTCACGTGCTCCTTGCAAAGTTGGTCAGAAATGGCGTCCTGGACCTGCTGGACCCGCCGGAGGCCCCCCCCAGCTTGGGGGGGGCCTCCTGACCCCCCCCCCCCCAAGCTGGCCAAAAGTTCCTTTTGGGCCAATCGAGCGTTCCGGCGCGAACCCGCGGGGAATCACGTGTCGCCGCGTCACTCCGACGTGGCGCCGACGTGATTCATTTTCCTCCGAGCCGCGCTGCAGTCTTCTTTTCGTCGGACACTAGCGCGTGGTCTCTTCTTGCCGCGCAGGCACCCGATACTCTCCACTTCCTCTTCCGGGCCGCGGGGGGGGGGGGGGGCCTGTGTGTGTGTGTGTGATTGCATGTATGTGAATGATTGAGAGCCTGTACATGTGAAAGAGAGTATGTCTGTGATTGAGAGCCTGCCTGTGAGAGAGAGAGCATGAATGTAAGTTTACCATTGGGAACCTGTATGTGTAAGTTTGTGATTGAAAACCTGTTTGTGTGAAAGAGTATGTGTGTATGATTGAGATCCTTTGTGTGTGAGAGAAATCATGTGTATGTATGATTAAGAGCCTGTGTGTGTAAGTAAGAGAGAGATCATGTGTGTCTGTGTGTGATTGAAAGCTGGTTTAGGTGATGGAGCATGTGAGTATGTGATTGAGAGCCTGTGTTTAAATGAGAGAGAGACCCCATGTGTGTCTGTGTGTGATTGAGAGCTGGTTTAGGTGATGGAGCATGTGAGTATGTGATTGAGAGCCTGTGTTTAAATGAGAGAGAGACCCCATGTGTGTGTGTGATTGAGAGCTGGTTTAGGTGATGGAGCATGTGAGTATGTGATTGAGAGCCTGTGTTTAAATGAGAGAGAGACCCCATGTGTGTCTGTGTGTGATTGAGAGCTGGTTTAGGTGATGGAGCATGTGAGTATGTGATTGAGAGCCTGTGTGTAAATGAGAGAAAGAGAGGACATGTTTGTAAGCATGTGAATGAGAGTCTGTGTGTGAGAGAAAAAGACAGCATGTATTTATGTGATTGAAAGCCTGTGTGTGTAAGCGTGAAAAGATAGACAGCATGTGTGTAAATGTGTAATTAAGAGCCTATATAAGTGAGAGAGAAAAAACATGTGTATATGTGAGTACTGAGAGCATGTGTGTATAGGTGTGTCATTGAAAGCCAGTGTGAGAGAGAGCGCTGATATGTGACTGAGAGAGAAGAAAGTTCCAAGCAAACCACCCCACCTCCTGCTAATTCAGAACAATCTCAGGACACCTGGATATCAAACGTTCCCAGGTATGCAGAGCAAAAAAAATGTTGTATCCTTATTATTTTTCATTACTGGGTCTTTGTGTCTGCTATTTTGAAATATTTTGTTGGTATCTGGAAATGTTTTATATGAGTTTTTAATTATTGGATATTCCACTCATCAGCTGTTTCGAAATATGTTCTTTTTGTTAGTACAGTTTTACTGCTGATGATTTTATATTTCTTGATTTGTTTTATAAGGTTGGGTGATGTTTCTTTTTTCCTTTGTTACACTGCATACAGAGACTCTGGCTTGTTGCAGTTTCCAATTCAGATTTTTCTGCATGCTTCTTGTTATGCGTTTTGGTCTCTTTATTCTATATTAGGTGAGGGACAGCACGTGATTCAGGTGAGGTTTTCTGCTGGCGTGTAGTTTCTGTGTAGGACTCTATAGCAGCCTGACTTGGTCCGTTTTCCTAATAGGAGATGATTTGGTGTCTTAAGGCCTGGTGTAATATTTTCAGAGGCTTATTGTACTTTAAAAGTGTGATCTTACATAAAATGCACACATTTACTTGTATTTAGTTTTAAACATATTGTATGGCTCTCATGGAATTACATTTTAAAATATGTGGCGTTTATGGCTCTCTCAGCCAAAAAGGTTCCTGACCCCTGGTCTACACTAAGGAAAACAAAATGATTAGGTAAGTAATTTCTCCAGTCTGATTCGTTTGACACAACCTTCCTTTGGGGAAAAACATGTTGCTTTAGGATCCTTTCACTATCCATTCCTTCAGTATTGTCTCCATTAGTTTTCCCATCAGCAGTGTAAAGCTAATCAGCCTGTAGTTTCCAGCCTTCTTTCTGCCACAATCATTCTTCTCCAAGCTTGCGGCATCATTCCCATTTCTAAGGATCTTTTAAACAAATCTTTCGAGCAGACCTACTAGCACCTCTCTGAGCTCCTTTAGTATCCTGAGAAGTATCTCATCAGGCCCCATGGCCTTGTCCACCTTGTTCTGCTAGTCCCCCTCGTACTTTTTTTTTTTTTTTCTGTAAATTGGATTTTGCCGTCTCACTCCCATCTGTACTCTTGCCAATCAGCAATGGTCCTCCTCCCAGGTCACCTTTTAGTGAACACTGAACTATTTGTTTAATGTTTCTGCTTTTTCCTCCATGTGATTACCCTAACCTGCTTAAAATCTTACACTCACCTCTAGCCTTTCTCTGATATAAATGTCACTTTGCTTTTACCTCTTTGGCGCTCCTTTCTTCCACTCAAACTTTTGCTATCCCAATCTTTTTCCTCCTTTCAGTTTCACCAGATGACATTCCCTGTTCCTTTTGTACTTTTAAAATGCTTCTCTTTTTGCCTTCCCCCGCCATGTCCTTGGAGAACCACATCTGTTTCCTTTACCTCTGTCTTTATTTACTTTACTTAAAGATTTGTTGCCTTTCTAATCTGACTCACTGTTCCACTTCACCAATTTTCTCCCAGTCTTCTAGCTCCTCCTCAAGGTATTTTATCAAAACCTGTAACGTTGATCTTCATGATATTACTCTCCATCTTGGTCACTGGTGTGCTGGTGGACATCTTGTCTGGACATTAGGGATATCTCCATTTAAGCACTAGGTCCAGTATCGCTCCTCTCATCATGGATTCCTTCGCCATTGTTGGAGCAGAATCTCTCTAAAGACGACTAACGGATTCTGCGGCAGGGATATTCCAGTCTAACTTTCCAACAAGCAACACTTTTTTTTTTTTTCCTTCCTACTTTTTGAATGTCTCTGGCTAGTTCTCTGTCCAGTTATTTTTTTCTGATTGAGTCCTGTAATTGGAAGTGCCCACCATCTTTTTATTTATTTTTTTTAAATAAAGACTGCCCGCAGTGATGCCTCCTTTCCCAATGCCCCTGCATTTGTTATTAGGAAGGATATTGTCTGATTCCTCTTCTTTTTCTCTCCTTTCTATCCTTAACAGATTATATACTGGGATGGCCATGAGACTAGATGAGCAGGCCCTCTGTACTAACATCCAAGTCTGCCTGTAGATTTGGGACTTTGCTCTGATTACAAGCATTTGTGTGCAAAGTTTTCCAGTTTTTGTTTCTGGTTGTAGCGCTTCCTGTGCACCTTTTCTTCCCTCTTGCTTAATGAGGACGAGTCGGCATCGATTTAGGAAACATGCCTTGCTAGCCTCAGAATTCTGTGAGCATGTTAAACACATGAATAAAGGAGAGCCAATAGATAGTTTATTTTGATTTCCAGAAGGTGTTTAATAAAGTTCTGCATGAGACTTCTCCAGAAAACTAAAAAGTCAAGGGACAGGAGATGTCTCACTGTGGATTAATGACAGGTTAAATATTTGGGCGAAATAATTAGCTTTCCCAGTGGAGAAAAGTGAATAGTGGAGTATAAGGATATGAGATTGGATCAGTGGGCTATAAATTGCTTAAAAAAATAAATATACTGGGAGCAGTGGTGTGCAGCTTATTCATTAATGATCTAGAAAGGTGAATCTAGTCAAATGATTAAATTTGCAGAACACACTAGAATATTCACTGTAGTTAAAAACACAGGCAGATTGAGGAACCTACAGAAGGACTTTGAGAGACTGGTGAACTTCACAATTAAATGGCAGATGAAATTTAATATAAGTGCAAAGTGATGCACATAGGGTTATTTTTCCCTAATTTTAGTTGCAGGAAAAAGATCTTGGACTCATTGTGGACAGTACATTGAAATCCTCAGCTAAGTGTGCAGTGGCAGGCAAAATAGCAAACAGAATGCTAGGAATTGATCTGTTCTATGCCCCTCTATAGATCAATGGTGCAGCTGTACCTGGAGTATTATATGCAATTCTGGTACTCTCTCAAAAAGGGTGTGTCTGAACCTTTCAGAAAATACAGAGAAGGGCACAAAAAATGGTTAAGAGGCTAAAACAGCTCTTATAAAGAGAGGCTAAACAGGTTAGAGCTCTTCAGCTTGGATCAGAGATGATTGAGGGAAGATATGATAGAGGTTGACAAACCCATGAGTGGAATGGAACAGTTCAATAGGGAATAGCTATTTACCCTTTCACATAACATTAGGAATAGGGGGACACTCCTCCTTAAAGCTAACAGCAGATTTAAAATCAATATTTTTTTCAACTCCACACAGAAGCATTGCCAGAATTTGTTGCTGGAGACTATGATCAATGCAACTAGCATAGCTGGGTTTAAAAAGGGTTTAGGCAAGTTCCTGGAAGAAAAGTCCATAAATAGTTTAACCAGGTCACTTGGAGACCCACCATTTGTGATAGAGAATTAGAGGACTTTCCTGAAAAACTGGGAATAAATCCCCCTTGAGCAATTCCTGGAAAAGCCTCAAACCCCTCACTCTGTTACACTGCCTGAATTTGTACAAAACAAAACCCCACCAGAAACAGGTTGCAAGCCTGCTTCTTTATTTAATCAGGTAAGCCAGACTATAAATGTCAAATCAAAATGAGGAGCAATAGTAAAGTGATCAGTCTTATATACCTATCAGAACATTAGGCATCTTATTCACCTCGTCCACTAGGAAATGATAAAGCATTTTAACAAATCAACACTCGCTATCTAGGTCTCTTAAAATTAATATTCATTAAGGCATGTGTCGCACATGGGGTACCTCACATGATACAATGGCCAGCTAATGCTATTCCTAGGAATCTTAGAAAAAACAAACCTATATGTAGCAATGCCAAGCTGTGTCATCTTTGGTTCATTTGCCTTAAGCAGTTTCTACCATATTTGTAAGCAATAATGCAGAGTCTTTACTATTTTGTCAGCTGCTGACACTAACAAAAGGATTTTGACTGGAAAATCCTGTCACTACTACATTAGCATCAAGGAATTGGATCTACTTTTTGGTATTGGCCACTGTCATAGGATGCTAGGCTTAATGGACCTTTGGTCTGAACCTGCATGGCATAAGAACTGCTCCCATGGGTTTCTAGCTCAATCGGAACCAGTGTGGGGATCCTGGCACTATGAACCTTCATTCAAAAACTGAACTAGAAACGCTAAGAAGCCAGAATCTGCATGGCATCCAATACCAGAGAAACAGAAATACACTTCCTCCAGTATTGTGTAAAATAAAAGCTATCATGAGCTTCACATTCTCAAAGATATTCCATTCACTAAACAATCTAAAAGCCATCGGTGCTGACCTTCAAAAAGAAAAAGCTTAAAACCTGGCTATTCAGACAAGCTTTTCCCTAATGGATGATCGTTCTCACACCCATGACAGGACAGGACGCTTGTATCGACTCTGGTTAGGGCCTATCTCCTTCTGGCAGGCTCTCCCACTCACTAGCTCACATTCACCAGATGCTTTATCACCGTCCGGTGTAATCTTCAACCCTAACTTTCCTTCTCGTGACCCCTACCCCCATCCCTAGCGAAAGCTGGTCATCTTATTAGAGAACCGGCAGTCTCTTAATCTCCTATGGTAATCCTCTTGTTAACCTTACTAGTTCTTCCTCACCTATTGTAATCTCTTTTTTTTTTTTTTGCTAATGTACCATAATAAATTCCCCTCCCCCTCGCACACTAGATCCTAATCCTCCTCCTACCACTTAAGTAACTCTGAGTTCATCACAGAAGGTGGTGTCATTTCGGTTCCATTTAATGCTTGTACATTATTTAAATTATATGTTAGCAGTTTGCATTTAATTTCCTGGATCCCAGTTCAATGTAACCCCTGTTCTATGTAATGCTTTTCTCCAGTAAGTTGTTTCATTGTAAACCGATGTGATATGTATTTTTACATGAATGTCAGTATAAAAAAGTTCAAAAATAAGAACTTAAGAAATTGCCATACTGGGTCTGACCAAGGGTCCATCAAGCCCAGCATCCTGCTTCCAACAGTGGCCAATCCAGGCTACAAGTACCTGGCAAGTAACCAAACACTAAGAAGATCCCATGCTACTGATGCTAGTAATAGCAGTGGCTATTCCCTAAGACTACTTTATTAATAGCAGTTAATGGACTTCTCCAAGAACATATCCAAACCTCTTTTTAAACCCAGCTGCACTAACCATATCCTCTGGCAACAGATTCCAGAGCTTTATTGTGCGTTGAGTGAAAACTTTTCTCTGATTTAGAGAGTGGAATGCCCCCTAGTCCTAGTATCTGAAAGAGTAAATAACCAGTTCACTTCTACCCATTCTAGATGTGTCATGATTTTTAAGATCTCTATCATATCCCCCTTCATCCATCTCTTCTCCAAGCTGAACAGCCCTAAACTGTTTAACTTTCCTCATAGTGGAGTTGTTCCATCCCCTTTATCATTTTGGTCACCTTTATCAGTACCTTCTCCAGTGCAACTATTTCTTTTTTGAGATGCGGTGACCACATTACAGAAACACTGGCTGAGTTGCACTGGCTTCCCATTGAACAAAGAATACAGTACAAAACACTATGCACCATACACAAATTAATACACAACGAAAACGCAGACTGGCTTAACACAGCCCTCCGCATACACATCCCCAACAGAAATCTAAGATCAGCCAACAAAGCACTTCTAACTATTCCATCAGTCAAAACAGCAAGACTAACCCAGGTAAGAGAGAGGGCATTATCCTTATCAGGTCCCATACTATGGAACTCCATGCCCTTGGAATTAAGACTACAAAGAGAAAACAAAACATTTAGAAAAAATCTAAAAACTTGGCTATTTAAACAAGCCTTTCAAAAAGAGAAGGGAGAATAGAATCCAGGGAACTGCAAGGTTCAAAACAGGGAAGAGCAAGATACGAAACACCCACACAAACAGTAATCACTAAGGGTGTACATTTTAACTGAATTCATCACTAAGGATAAGTTACATCTATAGAATGAGTCCTAGACTCAAAACTGCTATAGAATTGACCTGGACATGATAGTGATCACACTCATTTATCAATTAGCATTAACTAAAAACTATGTTACCGAACCTTATGGCACCTGTGTAAACTGATTTTAATAGCATTACTTTTGTGCCTTACTGTAAACCGTTGTGACAGTGCCCACCTTAACGACGGGATAGAAAAAGATTTAATAAATAAAATTGTACACAATACTCAAGGTGCGGTCTCACCATGGAGCGATACAGAGGCATTTAAAACTAATCGGAGAAAATTCTTTTTCACTCAATGCACAATTAAGCTCTGGAATTTGTTGCCAGAGGATGTGGTTAGTGCAGTTAGTATAGTTGTGTTTAAAAAAAAGTTTGCATAAGTTCTTGGAGAAGAAGTCCATTAACTGCTATTACTCAAGTTTACTTAGGGAATAGCCACTATTACTGGCATCAGTAGCATGGGATCTACTTAGTGTTTGGGTATTTGCCAGGTACTTGTAGCCCGGATCGGTCACTGTTGGAAACAGATACTGGGCTTGATATAATAGTTATTAAATCTATCAATGACAAAATAATGCATTTCTAATTATAATAACGTATAAGTACACTAGTTCAAAATAGTATAAAACTAAGACCTTCAAAGATAGAACAAAAGAAAAAGCAAAATAGTAAAAGAACAAACGTCAACTGTCAGATTGTAGCTAAAAATTCTACAACTAAGGATCTGGATCACTGCTCAGAGCCAAGATTTTTTTATATTAACTTATTCCACAGAAAAGGTACTCCTTACAACTTTGGTTTGACTTTTTTTTTTTTTTTTTTTTTTTTTTTAATGTATTCTGATAACTGCAAGAGGAAATTTTTGCAAGGATGACTTTGTTTTTTTCTGACTGGTTTTCTTTTTTTCTATAGTTTAATGAACTGGTTGCAAATGATCTGAAGGCACTGGAAAACAATACTTACACACTTTGCACTGATGGGCCACTTCTCCTTCGGCAGGTTTTGCATCCTGAAGCATCCAAAAAGGTACAACACAGAGTTAAAAATAACAATGTAATGATCAAACCTGTTTTGAATAGCTTGCAAAAGAATTTATATGGGTCAGCAATTATCAGTAGTAATGAGCCTATGTCCCAAACAGATGTTTTCATTGCAGAGATATAGAGATGTTGAAATACCTTCAAGGTATCAATGCACAGGAAGAGGGCCTCTCAGAGCAAAGGAAGCTCTGAAACAAGAGGGCATGGGATGAGGATGAAAGGGGTACTCAGAAATATTCTAAGAAAATTATTCCATGATGGAAAGGGTGGTGGATGCTTGGACTAAGCCTCCCAGTGGAGGTGGTATAGACAATAACAGTATCTGAATTCAAGAAAAGCGTGGGACAAGCACAGGGGATCTCTGAAGGACTGGTAAAGACTGTGGGATGGGCAGACTAGATAGCATACAACCTATCTTTTTCCCATCATGTTTGTTTCATTCTAAATTTTCACATTGAACAAAACTTGCTGAAAACAAATGCTACTACCGTGTTTCCCCGATAATAAGCCCTAGGTATAGGTGGACGTGCGGTTGCAAATCAAGACTTGCCCAACCCCTATCCAAGACATACCGAAAGTCCCTGGGGGGGGGGGCGTGCAGACGGGGTTTAAAAAAAAAAAGAAAACAAAAAACCCACCACAACCCTTCAAATTTAATTCATTGCAACCCTCCGGACCCCCCCCCCCCCCCCAACAAAAAAAAAAAAAAAAACTTGCCAAAATTCCCTGGTGCTCCAGCGGGTGTCCCGGGAGCGATCTCCTACTCTCGGGCCGTCGGCTACCAGTAATCAAAATGGGGCTGATGGCCCTTACCATGTGACAGATGCCGGCCAATGGCACTGATAGCCTGTCACATGGTAAGGGCCATCAGCGCCATTTTGATTACTGGTAGCCGACGGCTCGAGAGTAGGAGATCACTCCCAGGACCCCTGCTGGACCAACAGGGAATTTCGGCAAATTTTTGGGGGGGATCGAGAGGGTTGCAATGAATTAAATTTGAAGGGTTGTGGTAGGTTTGGGGTTTTGGGGTTTTTTTTTGTTTTAACAATCCCTGTCTCCTCCCTCCCCCCCCCCCCCCCTGGGACTTTCGGTAATTCTTGGGGGGGTCGGGAGGGTGGGGGGGTTGTGATGAACTAAATTTGAAGGGTTGGGGTGGGTTTGTTTTTGTTATACAACCTCCCCCGAGTTTCAGGTTTCTTTTCAGGGGGACAGACAAAATAAAATGGTCCCAAACCGTGGGAAATCGAAATTTCCCACAGTGAGAATTGGTGAATGAAGACAAGGCATCCCCTGAAAATAAGCCCTAATCATTTTTTCGGAATCTAAGACCTGTCTTATTTTCGGAGAAAGACGGTGCTACTTCTTGAGGCTCGAGAATGGACAAGAGGAAAGACTTAAGATCAGAGGTCCCTAGAGCCCAGCATCCTGTCTCACCGTGGCCAAGCCCTAAACATAGATTGCTTCTTGCTGCTCACTCCCTATATCCATTGGTGGTTAATAACTATTTATATTTACGTTTAAACCCAGCTATGCTAGTGGCCTTGACCACATCCTTGGCAATGAATTTCATTGCTTGAATGTACATTGAGTGTAAAAACAAAAGAAACAAAAAAAAAACTTTCCCAATTGTTTTTACATTTTCATTCAGCTGTGTCAAGACAGCTCTGAAGCAAAGTTTTTCAAATCTGCAGCTAGCTCCCTCCCCACAATATCATTAGCCTGAAAGCCATGCTAGGCTGCTCAGTTGTAATCTGATTTGGTCAGAGTTCACTATTTCAGAATGGCAGAATACAAGATTTAAAGAGCCCTGTAGTCTGTAAAAATACAAATGAGACTGCACTCCCAGGAACCATTGCCAGTAAGAGAGAGTGTGTTTTAACAGCCAAAGCCTTTATGAATCTAAAAAGCTTGGTTACCTAAATAAAATTAATAGAATGTGATAAGTTAAAAAGTTATTAATTTATTCAATGTAAAAACTTTGCTTACTTAGATTTGTTCAATGTAAAAACTTCTTTTATTATGTTCTATGTTCTATGTAAACCGCTATATTTTTTAGCGATAGTTACTGTTCTTTGTAAACCGGGGTGATATGTATACTATACAGGAACCTCCGGTATATAAATCATTTAAATAAATAAATAAATAAGAATTGGAGTTTCCTAGACACAAGCTTGCTAGCACCACAGGTACAGAGGGAATTCAGCAAGTCATGTTATCTCCAGTACAGCTGTAAGTGTTATCGAATCCAGTCATATCTTGCACTCGTAACAAGAACCAATACCGAAAACGTTTTGTCGAAAATGACTTACAGGATCTAGAACATGAGAATCTACTGCAAGATACTATTGCACAACAGAGAAATTAGAGTTTAAAAGAAAGTGCTTCTCAGTACTCCAGCATTTCCAGAAGCTCTTCAAGGTCACTGAAATGAATCTGCTCAAACCCTGTGCACAGCAAGTGGGCACATGCAGAAGCTGCATGAGCACCTGCTTCCTTTAGTAAACAAGAGCTGCTATGAAGCTAGCCAGAGCCCGAAGAAGAAGAATGTAAAACAGCAGCTGCTGTGGCTAGCAAAGCTGATACACATAAGAAAAGCTGAGTTGGAGGCAGAAGAGCAAAGTCACATTATCGCCACAGCAGCAGCTGCACACAGGAAAGCTGACTTAGATGCTGAACTACAAATGCTACATCGAGAGAGGAAAGCTGTAGCTGTAGAAGCCCAAGCTAAGAGCTTTGAAGCTGCTGCAGGACAGGAAAGCAGGGCTATCCAGATTGATCAGATTCCCTCAGAGGATTTTCTTCAGCATACCAGAAACTGTCCTAGCACCCACTCTTTCATTTGCAGCCAGGAGAGAAAACAGATGCCGAGACGATGCAGCCTGTATATGAAGTAGACTCTGCATCTAAGAGATCAACTCAGTTCACACTCACCATGGATGCTAAATTGCCACCACAATGATTTGCATGCTCAAGAACTTATGGATGCACTACAAGCAGCTCATGATCCAGGTATGTACGGTATGTGCAGAGAGACACTCTACGTCAAGCCTGCACCCCATCCTACTATATGAATTGGGCTCAAGACCTGGCTGAGTGTCTCATCAGCAAGAAATATATACCACATCCACCACAAAACCAAGTGCATGTGATCAATCTCACTCCACTTCCGTGCCTAGAACCGTCAAAGTGGGAAAGACATCTAACGACACGTCACACAACAGCTTCCCACAGGCACCCTATCATCAGGAATCTGAAGTGTCAAACAGGTCCCATCTTGTGCTGATGAACTGAGAGCTCATCGGCACAAGGCTTTCAAAGTTTGACAAGAATTACAGAGCATGGAGATCTACATTGAAAAGCAAGGTCAAAGATCTGAATATAAGAACATGCCATACTGGGTCAGACCAAGAGTCCATCAAGCCCAGCATCCTGTTTCCAACAGTGGCCAATCCAGGGAACAAGTATCTGGCAAGTTCCCAAACATTAGATAAATCCCATCCTACTAATGCCAGTAATAGCAGTGGCTAACCCTAATGTCAACTTGATTAATAGCAGTTTATGGACTTCTCCTCCAGGAACTTATCCAAACCTTTTTTTAAACCCAGCTATATTATATAACCTAAACTCATCTTCCAGCAATAAATTCCAGAGCTTAATTGTGCATCGAGTGTGTGGAAATGTTTCTCTGACTTGTTTTAAATGTGCTACTTGCCAATTTAATGGAGTGCCCTCTAGTCCTTCTATTATCTGAAGAAGAATAAATAACAGATTCACATTTCAGCAGTTTCTTTTCCAAGCTGAACAGCCCTAACCTCTTCAGCCTTTCCTCATAGGGGAGCTGTTCCATCCCCTTTATCACAACATGGCTGGGGAGTGAGTCATCTGAACTTGTGAAGAGGTTAAGGTCACTGCACATAGAAAATCTCTTAGCAGGTCTAATGATGTGGAGAATCTGTTGAACGTGCTCTCCTCCAAAAGAATTGAGAACTGTCCAAAAATCTGATACCCATAAGCTACAAGAACTTGGAAATTTGCTTCTAGAACTGGAAGTGGCCAAAGCTAATGTATATCTCCCAGGCCTCCGTTTTCTGCACTGCTCATGGAGTGAATTCAGTTGTCCAAAAGCTGCCATACTTCCTGCAGAAAAAATGGGCTTCCCTATGCTCAAGATATAAAGTAGAGAAGAATATTGCTTTTCCTTCATTCAATCTTCTCCTGGTTCATCCAGAACCAAGCAGTGGCAAAAAATGATCCCAAGTTTGGGGCATCAAATGACGCTTCATATTTGAGCAGCACAAACCACCCTTGAGATGGAAAATTACATGAAAAAAAAAACCCATATCTGAGCACAAGCTGGAGGTGCCACCCACTGCATCTGTACCCCCTGCTCTATTCATGGACTCACAGGCAATGCCCTGTGTACAAGAAACCCTATCCTTTAAAGAAATGCTGTGGATTTATTTCATGTCTCTTGTTTGTTTTATTTATATTCCGATTTTCAGCACTTCAAAGTGGATTTCATTCAGCCACCATAGGTTTTCCCTATCTCTAGAGGGCTTACAATATATTTGTACCTGAGGGAACAGAAGGTAAAGTGACTTGCCCAAGGTCACAAGTACCAGCAGTAGGATTAGAAATCTGTTTTCCCTGGTTTATAGCCCGTTACTTCTCCACTTTAGGGGGAAAACTCTTAGCATGTAAAAACTTGTTGAAAGAGTCTGTAACAGATGCTGCTCTTAAAGCCATTTCTCTAAACACTGTAAGACCATCATTAAGTGTGCGGAGTATAACAGTGACAGACATGTCACAGCCCTCCACCCAGATGCTGCTACCCCCATGTTGAAGCATACCAGGAAGAACAGTGCATTAGATAGTGGTATTTGAAATCTCCCTCAAAAACATTGCAATCTTTAGCTACAGCAAACTCCAAGGAACAACCTGAGGTCAGTAAGGATGTAAGCAATGGGTTCCTGGCAAAGTCAGAGTTCTTAAGATTTGTTTAACAAGAAGACTACCCATACATGCTCAAAACATATATTTGGGAGAGGTAGAGACAATAGGGAGAAGAGCAAAGGGATTTGTGATATAAGCCAAAGGTGGCAGCATCAGATCACCACTTGCCATGCTTATAGAATGCAACGTTACTGAATAATAGGAAAGAAATTCCTACGCCAGAAGAATTATGGCATCATCCCCATCTAAGGCCTATAATTAAATACTCCTGCCTTTGGATCCTGATGCTCAAATCCTACTCCTCCTTGGTAGAGATGTCCTGCAACTCTACAATATTCATCAGCTGTGCTATGGTCCATGCAATGACCCCTGTGCTCATCACCTCAACTTAGGATGGGCGATAATAGGTGATGTCCGTGTTAAGATAATGAAAGTATTCACTTTAGAAGACTATATAACAGGCCTCAAAAACTTAGATTTCAAAGTTGACATGCCATTAGTCCAGTGAAGTCTTGGACTAAATTTGGACCTGAAAGAGACATTCATGCTCCAAGCCTCATGTGATGAGGTTCCTCATGTGATGAGCTTCTATCTATAGTGTAAAAAAAACAAATGGATTATCCACTTGAATTTGCAGCTCCAATCACCATACAAGGGAGGTCTTTAAGAGAAAGTTCATCAGAGAAAAAAGTGGATTACCTTAATGCCTCCAGAGAAGAAAGAGAATGGGAAATGCGGAAGGATTCCCTGCATGATCTCGCAGCTCTAGACTCCACATTTGTATACCTCTATATCTCTCACTGTAGCTCATTATGAAGAACTTTGACTCATTTCAAATGGTTCTGTAAAGGCGATAGCCACCATGGCCTATATGAAGATGACAGAAGGCAAATCCCACACAGGATTTATCATTGGTAAGTCTAAATTAACACCTCCAGCCTAACTACGTCATACCACAGCTTGAATTATGGGGAGCAGTATTGGCAGTAGAGAGAGTGCAGCTGATACTAAGTGAAGCAGCCAGACATGTCAAGTTCTACAGCAAAGTAGTTACATATACAACCAAACCAGAAGGTTCTATATATATGTAAGCAACAGTCAAGTACAACAAGAAGTCAACACAACCAAAGCCAGTGGATTACTCCACAAAATCTGTCTTGGTAGCTCACCTGATGCAGCCATGGCTGACTGGACCTGAGTTCCTTACAAAGAGCAGCAATGGATTCCGAGCTGAAAAACTCCTCCTTTAGAGTTTGTGAATTCTGGATTGGATGCATGATCCATCCACAGGAAACCACACTTGTCACTAACATTCCTAAAGACAAAAAACGAGCATGCGTGCTTGATCACTTTTCAGAGTGGCCAGTGTAGAGACAAGTTATGGCACATCTCAACTAATCTACATTGTGGTCTCTTTTCAGAAGATTCTGGACAGTACATCAAAAGCTTGTTACCACTGGCATCTCAGCATGATGCCATGCATAGTTAAACTTTCTCATTCAGAGAATGTTCATCCTGCATTATGCTCTGCAAGAGGTTTACACTAAAGAAATGTAGTGAATCACCAAGAGAAAACATTCCTAAAGATAGCCCTTTTTGGAAGTTGAACCTTTTCATTGATGAAAGGCCTAGACAGTTGGTGTTCAGCTGAATCAGGTGAAACTTGGACATCTATGAAAGGTTGGCCTGGAACAATCAAGGGGTTTCTAACATTGCTATTCTGCATGTTGACATTGCCATGAGCAGGTCAATCAGCAAGGCCAACAGCTCATAAAAGGCACAGTTGGATCCACAGGCATCTGGATCATCTGTGCTAAATGATGCATCACTGCAGTCTTTCATGTGTGCATTAAACCCCCACAAATTACAAGGCTAACAGCAAGAACAGAAGATGGCTGATCTGCAAACAGACTGGCTCAGCATGGAGCCACCCTTAACTTATGTAGGGTTGGATGTATTTGCACCATAGTTTCTCAACTCCAAATGAATGAGGACTAGCAAACAGCAATTGATGCACTGTAATGTTCATTTGAGCGTTTGTACTGTTCACATTGAAGTCATTGAGTCCTTGGATACCTCCAGCTTCATAAATACTATCCACAGGTGCTTCTCCATCAGAGGACCTGCCAAACAGCTCCATTCCAATTGTGGAACCAACTTTGGAGCCTGCAGAAAGTTGAGAATCAACTCTGAGTTTAACATTTCTTCTGTTAACAAGTATCTGTCAAACAATAGTCAAACTGAGATATTCAGTTCCTCTCATTCTTTGCATATGAGTGGAGTCTGGGAACATATGATTGGAGACACTCTGCATTCTGTTCTTTATGCTGTTTGAGACTGGACCCACTCTCCTGAACCATGAAGTCTTAATGCTCCTAAATGGAGTCTCTGCTATCAGTCTTGATTTCTATTGATCCTGAGTCGTCTTGATTCCTGCCACACTTCTTAGCCAAAAAACTGGTACGAATCCAGTGCCACTTATCACCAATAATGTTTGAGAGACAATGGCGAGAGGTTCAAAGTCTTGCCAACACCTTCTGGAGTTGCTGGAAATGTGAATACCTCACAACTCTGCAGAGCTGTTACAAATGGCATCTAGCAAACCAGGTCTGTAAGACTGAAACCAAAATGGTAAAGATATTCATTAGACCAGTCACTTAGACAGTGCTTCTTATGTCTCATGAAAATACTTGAACATTATGGACCATTGCATATTTTTGATATTTCTTTGATATGTGATACTAGCAACTCTACCCGTTCTACGCCCGGGCAGCGAGCCTTTTTATTGGCACATCTGCTCTTGTTTAGAGCAGAATTTTCCTAGAAATTCACTGTAAGTGTCCCTCCTCCCCCCCCCCCCCCCCCACACACACATCCCCTCATATAGGTTCCCTCTCTGAAACCCACACTCAAGCATCCCGCACACTCCCTCTCTTACCAACCAAGCTGTCTCTCGCACTCCCCCACAGCCCCTCTCCTCTCTCACACAGATATTCTCTCACCGGCATCCCCCTCCCCTCAAATAGTCTCTCTCTTGCGCTCGCTCTCTCTCTCGCGCTCGCTCTCACCTATACTCAAGCATCCCCCCTGCTCTCTCACCAGCATGCTGCAGGACCCGCACTGTTCACAGCGAAGATGAAGGCCCGGTGCGCCGTTCGTGGCACACGGGTGGGGCCTTCCATTTTCGCCTTGAGCAGAAAATAGCGGAGACCCAGGCATGCGGCGCATACTCCGCGGCGAAGATGAAGGCCCAAGCGCGCCAATCGCAGCACACGGGGGCCTTCCCTTTTTGCTGCAAATGGCGTGCTGGGCCTTCTTCCTCTCCGCAAATGGAGCATGTGCCGCGGGACGCGTTCCATTCGCGGCATGCCAGGATCTCCTCTGCTATCTTCTGCATGTCCCGCGATGGCCGCTCTCCTTTGTCCCTGTTGTAGCTGGTGTTGTCACATGGCTGCTGTATGGCTTGTTTGAGCCATTATAGCGCCTTCTATCGGCGGGCTGCGGAACTTCCGCGAGCACTGATGGACACACAAGCCCGATTATATTATTGATCTTATAATAGTGGTATCAGATAGGGATGTGAATCGTGTCCTCGATCGTCTTAACGATCGATTTCGGCTGGGAGGGGGAGGGAATCGTATTGTTGCCGTTTGGGGGGGTAAAATATCGTGAAAAATCGTGAAAAATCGAAAAATCGCAAAACCGGCACATTAAAACCCCCTAAAACCCACCCCCGACCCTTTAAATTAAATCCCCCACCCTCCCGAACCCCCCCCAAATGACTTAAATAACCTGCGGGTCCAGCGGCGGTCCGGAACGGGCTCCTGCTCCTGAATCTTGTTGTCTTCAGCCGGCGCCATTTTCCAAAATGGCGCCGAAAAAATGGCGGCGGCCATAGACGAACACGATTGGACGGCAGGAGGTCCTTCCGGACCCCCGCTGGACTTTTGGCAAGTCTCGTGGGGGTCAGGAGGCCCCCCACAAGCTGGCCAAAAGTTCCTGGAGGTCCAGCGGGGGTCAGGGAGCGATTTCCCGCCGCGAATCGTTTTCGTACGGAAAATGGCGCCGGCAGGAGATCGACTGCAGGAGGTTGTTCAGCGAGGCGCCGGAACCCTCGCTGAACGACCTCCTGCAGTCGATCTGCCGGCGCCATTTTCCGTACGAAAACGATTCGCGGCGGGAAATCGCTCCCTGACCCCCGCTGGACCTCCAGGAACTTTTGGCCAGCTTGTGGGGGGGCCTCCTGACCCCCACGAGACTTGCCAAAAGTCCAGCGGGGGTCCGGAAGGACCTCCTGCCGTCCAATCGTGTTCGTCTATGGCCGCTGCCATTTTTCGGCGCCATTTTGGAAAATGGCGCCGGCTGAAGACAACAAGATTCAGGAGCAGGAGCCCGTTCCGGACCGCTGCCGTTCCGGACCGCCGCTGGACCCGCAGGTTATTTAAGTCATTTAGGGGGGGTTCGGGAGGGTGGGGGATTTAATTTAAAGGGTCGGGGGTGGGTTTTAGGGGGTTTTAGTGTGCCGGCTCACGATTCTAACGATTTATAACGATAAATCGTTAGAATCTCTATTTTATTGTGTTCCATAACGGTTTAAGACGATATTAAAATTATCGGACAATAATTTTAATCGTCCTAAAACGATTCACATCCCTAGTATCAGATATGAATGAAGCAGGGAATGTTCTGTCTGCAAAGTGTAGGTACCGGTATATGTTTTTATGTTGTGATATTGCACAGCTTAGATACTCTGCAGGGTTTTTGTGGCCTTGATTGGTTATTGCTAGTTGCTGTTTAATGTTTCCGAACTTCCTATTCAGAAACATTCAAATTTTACTTTTTCTCTTTGCCTTTCTCCTTTTCCTATTCTATCACATTAGTAATGTCTGGGACAGTTTACTTCCTGCAAAGGCTTTCAATTGGAAAAAGGCTCTAGGCAGGCTAACAGCTCATTCTCATCCTATTTTTGAGATCTGAGAAGCTTCATGTTTTCAACTTATTTACTATTAACCTACAGTTAGTCGGCTTTCAGCAAAAACTTATTACAGTAGTATTGATCTCTTCAGTCTGGGTAACTACTCATGGGACCTTCTCATCTACTCTTGAGTATTGAGTTCTTCTTCATTCAAACAAACGTTTTTGGTACCCAAGAACTGAGTTTATCTGATATCTGCAGCTGGGGAATAGCTGACTGTCTAGGTACTCATGTCAGATATCGAGAGGGCCATACACCATTCTATCTTTTTAAGATGGGGTGACAGAATCACACACAATACTCAAGGTGTGATCATTCCATTTTATCTATGATGCATTATAATCTGTTTTGTTCTCCATTCCTTTCTGAATAATTCCGAGCAATTCATTTGCATTTATTTTTTGTCATGCACAATGAGCTGATAACTTTAAATATAGAGTTAAGACACTTAAATCCTTTCGGGTGGTTATTCCTAATGTAGAACCCATCATTATAGACAATAAAACATATATATATAATTTCTCTGTTTTATTCTCCATTACTTTCCTAATGATTCCTAGCATTTTATTTACTTTCTTGGTAAAATTGTAGAATAATTAAGAACAAAATCACTGTCCATATGGGAAAGAGACAGCATGGATTTAGGAAAGGTAAATCATGGCTTAGTAACTTATTGGAATTCTTTGAAAGTGTAAACAAGCAAGGACAATAATTTTTAATTGTTCTATCTGTTCAATGTAAACCGCCATCTAGGCGATAGTTAGTTATTTCCTTGTAAACCGGAGTGATATGTATATTATACAGGAACTTCCGGTATAGAAAAATCAATCAAATAAATAAATAAATAATTTTGTCCTTAATTAATCCACAGTTTTACCAAGAAAGCAAATCGAATGCTAGGAATTAGGAAACAAATGTAGAATAAAAGAGAATATCATAATGTCTCTGTATCGCTCCATGGTGTGACCACACCTTGAGTATTGTGTTCAGTTCTGGTCATTGCATTTCCAAATAGAGCAGAATTAGAAAAGGTACAGAGAAGGATGGAAAGAGTCCCCTATGAGGGAAGGCTAAAGAGGTTAGGGCTCTTCTGTTTGTAGAAGAGACGGCTGAGGGGAGATAGGATAGAGGTCGATAAATAAGTGGAGTGAGATGGTAAAAGCGGATTGGTGGTTCATGCTTTCAAAAGTACAAAGACTAGAATGTTCAATGAAGTTACCAGTTGAAATATTTAAGACAATTTGGAGAAAATAGTGTTTTACAAAATACATAATTAAACATTGGAATTCATTGCCTGAGCAAGTGGTGAAAGCTGTTAGTGTAACTGGGTTTAAAAAAGATTTTGACAAGTTCCTGGAAGAAAAGTCCATAAACTATTAAGGTGGTCTTGGGGAAATCTACCTATCCCTAAGATGATCAGCATGGAATCTGTCGCCATTTTAGGATCCTGCCAGATACTTGTGACCTTGATTGGTCACTGTTGAAAACAAGATACTGGACTTGAGGGACCTTTAGTCTGACCAACATCTGGCTTCACAGTCTTTAGTTGCTCAGATCATCTCTGGACCCCTTTGATAATTTGTGTTACATTTACTACCCTCCAGTCCTCAGGCAGATGTGAATGATTGATAGACTACAGATTGCCAGTAGTAGTTCTGTCGTTTCATATTTGAGTTCCTTTAAAACTCTGGGATAAATAATATCAGATCCCAGTGATTTCCTACTATTTGTCAGTTTGTTTTAGCATTTCTTCTGGATTCACACTGACTTGAATCTGTTCCTCCAAGTCATTACCTAGGGGGAAAAAAAAAAAGGTTCAGGCAGGGGCAGTTCTATAATGAGGCAGTAAAACATGTCCCCGCAGTGTCTGCCTCATCTCAGTGGCATGAGCCTCTCGCTGTCACTGTGGCGCACAGGGAATAGCCATGGCCCAGCCACCCAGGAATGTTACGATGATGTCATGGTGGGGATGGTACTTGCGGGATCCTGTCCCCGTGGCTGTACAGAGGAGGGTCGGAGCTGCAAGGCTGCCGCGGGTTCCTATTCCCGCGGGTGGCAGAAATCGCACTCTGGCTGTACCTGATTCGGGGCTCAGAGGCGGCAGCGCCCGTGTCACTTCCTGGCCCGGCACGCGGCCAGGAAGTGACCGTGTACGTGTGTGTGTACTGGGCCCCTCCTCACAGGCAGCCTGCTGTACTCCCCCCCCCCCCCCCCCCCCCCACGCCATGGCCGCCTTGCTCAAAGTGGAGCAGGAGCTGAAGAAGGTGAGGCCCTGGCTCTGGATATGTGCGAGCCTGCCGCTTTCACACCAAACCCAGCTTGGCTTCTCTTCCCATCCGTGCCCCCCCCCCCCTTCTCCGCCCCTGGTTGTCCCGGCCCAGTTCCCTTCTCCCTACGCTTGGCTCGGTCCAGTTTCTCTTTGAAAATCCAAAGTGGTCTGTGTCAGTAGCTGAGGCCCTGCTGTTTTGCCACACAGTGTTGGATGGGGGAGCTGGGATCGCTGCAGTCGCGCCTCCCTGACACAGCACGATTACAGCGTCCGTCCCTGGGGGGATGTGTGGTGCAGTTTATAGCAAGACGAAGCGATGACGTCACGCCCAGCTGGAGCCGCCATTGACAGCTCATGGGCGCCCCCTGGCCCCGGGTGTGACGATGCCTGCTCTGTAGGTGACACCCACAAGTGTGATGTGTGGCCGAGCTTGGCAGTCTGTCGGAGTGGGGCAGGGGATATTCTGCTTCTGTCAAGTGCCATACGCTGGGGATGATGGCAGAGTCTGAAATTTATGAGCAGGTCCGTTGATCATGTTTATTCTTTAGAGCTGTAATGTGAGCCGCCTTCTCCTGTTTTGGCTGGGACAGGTTTATGTTTTGGAGGTCAGGTGAGGTGGGGGAACGCGTGCTCGAGAGCTGTACATTTTGTCACTGAATGCTTTTTCTAAACAGGTTAGTACAAGTGGGATTGGAATAAAGTTGGGAGCAGATATGACACAAATGTCACTGAAGCTTGGGGTTGATTAGCTGCTGAGGAAATTGATTACTTTTTATGGTTGCCATTGGTCGCTGGTTTTTGGTTACGCCGACCAGAATAAAAATCACTAGTATGGCAGTCTAGTGGGATTTTTTTGTTTAATTTAAGGGTAAGGCCCTCTCTATAACTGAGATTGATTGTTTGTAAATGGACAAGTCTATGAGAATATAGTTATTGTGCACACAGGTATCTTCTCTGCTGGGGAGTTTCCAAAGAGATTGTATGACTGTTTGTTTGTTGTGTCCTCACCCTTATAGTCTGAATCTTTGGTGGTGCTCGAGTCCTAGGGAGGGATGTGACCTTTGTGATTTATACGGGGGGGGGTTACGCGATAAAGAAACTTTCATGCATGGCAGATCAATTAGGGCACTATATGGAAAGTCAGAGAACCAAAGCCCCTTAAAATGTTTCCACGTAGTGGTGGTCTGCAATTTTTAAACTGGGTTTGTAAAAGTTTGAAGTACAGATGTTCGAAAGAGGCTGTAAGAGTAATTTTAAAAGACATTTCCCCCAGTTTCTCCTGCAGCGAGAGGAAGCATTCCTGGGAGTGGGATTGGGGGGAAGGCTCCGTACTTCAAAAATATTCATATAATTGTTCCCATGAAAATCACCTGCACGAATGGGAGTGACTGCCTGCGCGTGTGTGGGAGTGACTGCCTGTGTCTGCCTGTGTATCAGAGGTTTCTACTTCTTGGTTATTTAGACAGAATTTGAAATTTGTGCTGGAGATTATTTTTTGGCTCAGTTCTGCTGGCGATGTGTGATCCTGGGATATATGACTGATAGAAAATGAAAATATATATATATTCAGAGAAATATAATTCTCTGAATATAGAAATGCATTTCCAAGATGGCACTGGAGTATTAGGGAAGGGACTGGAGAATGTGCAGAGGTCAGAGGGAGAGAGAGAGTGAGCCCAGCACCGCTAATCCATGTCCCTCTAGGGGAGCTCCTCCACCTACCTGACTACTTACGTTTTGGCCTCCACCCTCCTGAGGAACAGATCAATGGGGGATGGTGGGTGCACCATTTGCCCTAGAGCCCCAGCCCACTGAGAGTGCTGCCACCAGGATTTATCCTGAGTTGCCCTGCTTGAAGGCAAAACATTGCGGATATTTTGACCGGGGGGAGGGCAATAGATGCAGCTGTGCACTTTTGTTGATGGGATGGGAAGGAGGGTTCAGGGCAGGGGGAGAGGGAGAGGGATTCAAGGGGTAGAGTAGTGAACTGGCGCTGGTTGAGAGGGGTATGGGAATAAGAATTTGGGGGCAGGCAGGGTGAAATACAATACTATTTCAAGAGCAAAATTCTCTGTCAAAATGATTGTGTGTTCACTTGTTTTGACAGTGACTTTTTCTATTCAAATACCTGGGATTGATAATCATGCAACTTGCTGTGTTTTCTAATTTGCACTTCCTAATACAAAGTGTATTGGTGCTCTAGAGCAGGGTTTTCAACCCATATCTCAGGACATTCCCATCCAGTAAGGATATTTCATGTTATTTCTTGGCCTTGAAGATCTTTTTCTGAGTGCATGCTTTTTGGGTGCTGGGGGGCACCATCTCATTCCTCGCTTCAGGCAGTAGGTTGCATTGAGCCGCACCTGGGTTCAGGTGTGGATATTTGCCTGACTTCCTCTGTAAAGACTGAAGCTAAGAATTCATTAAACTTTTTTTTTTTTTTTTTTTGCAAAGGCCTTCTCCTCCCTAAGTGTCACTTTTACCCCACCATCCCCGATCATCTAATAGCCCAACTGATTCTTTCGCAGGCTTTGTTTTTAATGTACTTAAAGTTAGGTCTCCTCAAATTCTCTCTTATCCTGCTTTAATAGTGTTATTTTGTGAGTGCTTATGTGCCTTTCTGCTTTCCATTTGTAAAGGATACATGTTTTGTCATTGATAGCCTCTTCTACAGCATAATTTAGCCATGCTGGTATGTGCTTGTGTGTGGTTTTTCTTTTTCTGTGTGTGTATTTTTTTCTTTTGACCTTTAATTTCTGAAATGTCTGGACTTCCAAAATGTTTTAAAATAGCCTCGATGCCTCATGTACACTTTTTTAACCATTGTAACTACTTTTAGTTTTCTTCTAACTAGTTTTCTCAAAACAGCCTCCCTTTTAAAGTTACATATTGTGGCAGGTTGATTTTTTTTGGTTCCAATGAATATCTCAAATTTGACTTCATTATGATTATTGATTCCAAGCAGCTCCACCACCACTAATTCTTTATACCTAATCCTGCATTCCAGTGAGGTGTAAAATAGAACCAAGAAGGGAGCAGGGATTAAGACAGTTTGCTCCATGAAACAGTTATTTGCGGTGTCCAGAAACGTAATATTAGTCATGCCGGGATGGCAATGTTAGGATAATTGAAGTCTCCCGTTGTTGTGTTTTCATACTTTAATAGCTTGTCTGATCTCTCCTAACTAACATACGGGCCGATAACAGAAAAACCCGCGGGAGAGCCGGCGACCGCCCACTCTCCTGGGTGCGCGATTCAGAGAAAAAAAAATATGCACATGAGAGCCCGCGGTAAAAGGAGGCGGCGTCTGTCAGCGGGTTTGACAGCCGACACTCAATTTTACTGGCGTTAATTTCTGAGAGTAAAATGTATGGCTTGGCTGCACATTTTACTTTCTGAATCGCGCAGGAATAACTAATAGTCCCATCAACATTTGCATGTTGCGGGCGCTATTAGTTTCAGGTGGTTGGCAGTGCGTTTTCCACGCGCTATTACCCCTTACTGTATAAGGGGTAAAAATAACGCATCAAATGCACAGCCAAATGGGGGCTAAGGGTGCGCTTAGCCTGGGTGCACTTTACTGCATTGGCCTGATTATTGTTTCACTATCCCGGTTGCATAGGTGGTAGCAGACCCCCCGTGCTATGCAGCTTTTTAATTGACATGTTTCATGTTTGGTACTTTTTTTTTTTCTTAGTAATTAAAGAAGACTGATTCAAATCTTGGTTAGAAACAAGTCAGAAATCCCACTGAAATCTCCTGTCAAGGAAATCTGTACTATTACTATGAGACTCAATAGTATTATAGTTTTATTGATGCGGAAAGGTTGCTTTATAAAGCGGATTTGAAATTTAAAACAAGCAGAATGGTAAATGCAGAAATTGGAAAGTTGCTCCAGTTTGTCCACCCCCTTGTGTAAGGAGCTTAGTTTTCTTATTCCCATTCCTTGTGGACCTGTTCAGTTTGGTGCAGAATCTGGGTACCTCTTGGTTACTTAGTGCTAAAGATATGTATGCTGGGCCTGTATTTGCTCAAGTTTCACATACAGATATAAAGGGGCAAAGATGAGGTTCTGATGTACACATGGAGAAGACAATTGACTTTTTTTTTTTTCCTTTTTGGTAGAATTGATTCTTCATCCATGATTGTCAATATCTTGTAAATGTAAGGGTTGTAAATTGGGCTACATTCTTCCAAATTAATCTTTTTGGCCATTAGATATTTTATGCTAATGAGGTATTACAGGCTGTAAAATTTGAAGGTGACAGTACTCGGGGGGGGGGGGGGGGGGTAAAGTATGAAGCTGAGCTAAAAATTCAATAAAATTAATCTTTCCATTGCATGGAGACGACTGCTCTCCATCCATGGGTGCGGGGAAAGGGGTCCCCTTTCATCCTTAATCAAATGTGCAGATAAAGGTTCCCCAGGGATAGTGGCGTGGAAGCAACGCTCTCATTTTTTCTTACTGCTCACGGAAGAGTACAACAAAGCATATGGTTAGTGGTGTTAAATTATGGGACATGGATGGTCTCTACATCTTTATATCTTAGCTTCTGTGTTCCCACTGGACATTAAGTTTCTCTTCTGTATTATAAACACTTTCTTCTTGCTCTTTTTAAACAGAATTTCCTGCTACCTGAATGCTTTTACTCATTCTATGATCTACAGAAGGTGTTTCATGAATGTTGCCCAAATTCAGCACCTGTGAAGGATGAAGCTATCAGATCTATGGCAGAGCGTATCCTTTTCCATTTGTTGAAATGTGCCAGTGTTTTGTTTGACAATTTGATAATGCGTGTGATTGCCAGTTGTATTTGAAGTTCATGGGAGGACATATTATATTGAACAAATTGATTCAACCGATGTGCTCAATATAATCGGAAACTTCTATACACATTGTGTTACATTTTACTCCATAAATAATTGGTGAGAAGAGATGATAGAGAGATGAGATGATTTGCACTAATGTAACTACAAGGCTGCAACAATCCTTTTTGCAACTAAATGTATTATCTATTTGTGAAAAATATTGTTGCATCCTTGTAATTTAAAAACAAAGGGCCGGATTTTCAAAAGGTTACGCACGCCGGGACTATTTTCAAAAGGCCCAGCGACGCACGTAAGTCCTGGGGCTTGCAAAAAGGGGTGGGGCAGGGTCAGAGGTCATTTGTCGCTGTGCCGGGGATCGCGTGCCGGCAGTCGGCTGAAGTAAGTTTTAAAACAAAAGGAAAAAGAGAAGGATGGGGGGGGGGGGGGGGGGGAGAGAATGGGGGAAGGCAGCTCGGCGCGTGCAAGGTGCACAATTGTGCACTCTGACCCCCGATTTTATAACCTGCCCGCGCCTGTGCACGCATGCGTTATAAAATTAGGCATACATGTGTGTACCCCGGGTAGTGCGCATACGTCTGAAAATCTACCCCAAAATGTGGGCATTAGCGTGCAAGCCCTGTTTAGACTACTGAAAGGTCCTTTCTTACAGATGGTAGCTGTATTGATTTATGAATGAGCATATGTACCTTTTACTCATGTTTTTCTGTTAGAACAGGTGTCTCAGAAGTTTGAGACTGTTCATATTCAGCCTTTGTGACATGGCTAAAATTGATGAATTTAAGGCCCTCTGTCTTCCCTTAACTGCTCCCTAGCCTCACTGAGTTACTTGCCTGCTGCCTCTCCTCAGATTCTGTCAAGGAAATATCACCCACCTACTTGTATTGAGAGCTGGAATTTGTATTGTCCAACTGGAAATGCAAATATCCAGATGTCCCATTCACCTTCCAAGTCCTGGAGCATATAACTGAAGGTGGAGCTTCATCTAGTTCAGGAAAGTTTGGTTACCCTTTTTCAGATTACATGGGGAAAGTAGTTAATGCCTTGCCCATAACCTATTTTCAGATTCCCCAGTTTATTCTCGTGCATTTTACTATATCTTGAGGTCCATAAAGGATGTGTTTCTAAGGCCAACTCTTCTGCCACTTCCCCAAGCCTCAGGGTCCCAGGGAGTGGGGTCTTTGCTATTGGGGGAGAGATGAACTTTCTAGGCCCAGGGGATGGGGGGATTTTCCTCTGGTAATGTTACTGTGCTCTTTGATATTGCTGGTGCCGCAGGAACAGGCGGGACACAGTGCAGATGTTCAAAATAAACTTTACATAATTCTTCAGAACTAAATAAATGTCCAGTTATGTAGATAACTGCTCCACTTCACATCTGTGGTCCAACTGGGTATTTATAAAAGTGAAATCTCCCACTGTCCTGTGTGTATGTGTCCCTGATACTGCTCTGTGGGAGGCTGCTTACCCCTTCCTGCTCTGAACGAGCAAGTGTCCCAGCCTGGCACGAAAATCCTAGATGTGAGGATCCCCAAAGCCCAGAGAAACCGAACCTAAGTTCCAACTCTTCCCCCAGCCTGTGTCCTGTGTTCCCAAGGGTAGAGATCCAGTTGTGGGTATCTCTTGAGAAGGGGTCTGATATTGAACAGGAAAACCCTGGCTATTACAGCCCAGCTCCAAACAAGAAGAGGGGCGCTACCAGTGGCATAGCCAGAACTGAGGTTTTTTTTGGTGCACCCAAGATTAGTAAGGGTGAGCAGTAAGCATACAGGTCTGAACCCTACTTAGTTGTACTCTTATTGATAAATAATGCCTTGCATGCATCTTACAATGGGTTCCTAAGTAGTCTACAGCACCCTTATGCATCTTGAGTGAAACATTTTAACTCTATTTCAAGCACTTACCAATGTTATAAATTCCTTATCTGTATTACTTTTATATTTATTGCAATTAATTAAACAAAATCAGGTAAAGAGCAAAGAACACACAAACATCAGTTCCAATAAATTGTCATACAATAAATATCAATGTATTCTTTCTCGAATCCTCTTTCCAGAAAGGTAGAGATCATAACTACAATAAAATAGCAATAATCATGAGAACAGGTGCAGAGCAAAACTACAATAGTTCATATTACAATCAAACATGAAAAAAAACTGTATTCAAATTCTGAAGTCACTGTAGCAAAAAAAAAAAAAAGAGAGAAAACTCGCTCCACTACTAAACATTTTGTGAAGTGACACAAACCCCTGCAAAAAAAAAAAAAAAAAGCACCTAGAGCCTTGCCAATCCATGTCATAACAGCATTGACTCTCAGGACTCAAATAACAGCAACTTTATGAAAAAGAAGTAATGTAAAGACTACACCAGGCCCTAAACATTAATACACCACCTTTACTGAGATAACAGAATAAGCCAGACTGTTACAAATCCCTACAGAGAGAGAGCACACGCTAGCAGCAGTACTGCACCTCAGACACACACACACACAGGTAGATCAGAGACCCACCCTTACATAATACAGAAATAAAGCACACGCTAGCAGCAGCACTGCACCTCAGACACATATACACACACACACGTAGATCAGAGACCGACCCTTACATCATACAGAAATAAAGGACTACAGTTTAGAAATAGAAACAAGCAAACAAAACCGAAATAGCCTGAAAAACCAAGCTCTGAACAGTAGAAAGCTAAAGCACAAAATTATAAGAAATGCACATAAGAACATAAGAAAATGCCATACTGGGTCAGACCAAGGGTCCATCAAGCCCAGCATCCTGTTTCCAACAGTGGCCAATCCAGGCCACAAGTACCTGGCAAGTACCCAAAAACTAAGTCTATTCCATGTAACCATTGCTAATGGCACATACCCGAAGATATCCTATTCCAATTGCTAAAATCTCAAAATAATGTTTTTAACCTTTTGCTTGATCTTTTTAATTTCTAATCAGTTGGTCCAGGTCTCTTTTCCACTTCTCCTTGTCAGTCTTTTCCTAATTCTTTCTGCAGGGTCACTCTCCCATCTTGTTCCCTTCTTCTCTCTCTGTCACACACTCACAAAGGCTCATGCTTTCTCTCACTTTCTCCCTTACACACACCCAGGCTCCAGCTCCCATTCTCCCAGGCCCACCCATGGCTACACCACTGGGCAGAACTAAACATCCTCACAACCAGAAAAGGAAAAAAATTCTTTCAGAGTTCCAGTTCTTCCTCTGATGGTGGAAACAGCCACTGCAACCCCTTCACTGGAACTCAGGTCCTCCGATCCGGGGTATGGAACAGAGTCTCCCCTCCGGTCAAATTGCAACAAAAGTCTCTTCTGAAAAGCCGGAGGCAGATCCTCCCAGACAGGGAGTGCACCGTAAAGAATCTCCTGTGCACCAAAACCCCAACTCAGACAGGGATATAAAGAAAAGCAGCTCCTTACTCTGGAAGCTGAAACGGAAGCAAAAGACCCCAGCGCATGCTGAGCATGCCAGTAGTGTCCAGTCGTCTCAGACATGCTCTGGGGGAGCTGCTGACGGGATACTGCCTCGCACGGCTGTGTAAGCGCAGGAATCTAAGGCCACCTGGTAGAGACCGTTTATTTGTTACTTTTATACTTTTCATCAAGCTTTTCCATATTATCTGCTTCCCCTCCCACTCGTGTGTGTAAACTTCAGATTCATTATTGCATAAAAGTGAAACTAAACAAGTGCATATTCTGCTAGCAGCTTGCAACTTGTGTTGCTGTCTTTTGTATTTGTAATTAAGTTACACAGAATAAAATAAAATAGTTGCATAGTAAATGCATCCAGATCTGTTAAAATGATCAAGCTGGGAGATAGATGGAAAAAGAGGTTCAGTAATTTCTCTGTGACAAAAGCATTTGGTAAGCTGTGAAGTTTTTTCCCAGAATTTTAATAATTCCTTTACCGGCCACTTAGATTTAGACATTACCATGGATGATTCTGAAAATGACTTTGGAGTGTGTGAAGTGAGCACTATGGTGACTGTTGTGCTAAGTCTTCTCTCTGAACCCTACAGTAAGTAAAGCAGTTTTCTTACATATTTTATCCCCATCTCCAACTTTTAAGTCCTCTTCTCTAAAATAAGGTGCAAGAACCCTTGTTTAGATTATTAGAGAATGATGCGATAGATGTCCTGGTATAGTGAATTTACAGCCCTGTATACTGTACAGGTTTCTGAAGTCAGGGCCTTATATTTTACCTGATGGCTGACAGCAGAGGAACACCTAAGTTTTATAACTTTTTCGGGATGGTTTAAAATGCAGAGCTGTACAGTTCCCATCATCAAATATGGATGGAACTTGAAAAGAGCAAGAAAAATAAACAGTTTGTGCCATTTTAAGATCTATGTCCTGCTGAAAAAGTGCTATCAAATTGTTAGTTTTGGTATTTGTTTTCCAGATCACAGATTTATTGGCCCTGAAAATGTAAAATACAAATATGAAACTGGTCCCTGGTAAGTGTTTAGAATGAGCCTTTGACTAACACTGAATATTAATATTTTATTCTTTAAACAAATGAAGTTTGGCGGGGGGTGAGAGAGAGGAGCATACAGTATCGGGGTCATACACCACATCACTGACAAACTAGTCCTGAACCAAAATTACGATTGGATGATTATATCTGACTAGCTTTAGAGAGCTATACCCACTTGCTATTGGTGCAGTTACGCTGGGTTTAATTACTACAGTCAGCTGGGCATGAGACTGTGTATGCCAGGACTTTGCACTAAACCTTCTCATGCCACTTGGAGAAATTCTAAAGGATGTCACTTAACACATCACCAGAACCCACAAATGGGTAAGAACATAAGATTTGCCATACTGGGTCAGACCAAAGGTGCATCAAGCCCAGCATCCTGTTTCCAACAGTGGCCAATTAAGGTCACAAATACCTGGTGGAACCCCAAAACGTTGACAGATTCCATTAGGGGTTTCCCAAACTTGTACCTTAATGGTTTATGGACTTCTCTTCCAGGAACTTGTTCAAATGTTTTTTTAAACCCAGCTACACTAACCACTTTTATCACATCCTCCAGCAATGAATTCCAGAGTCCAATTATGCATTGACTAAATAAAATATTTTCTCCTATTTGTCATACATGTATTTCCTAGTAACTTCATTAAATGTCACCCAGTCTTAGTACTTTTTGAAAGATTAAACAACTGGTTTGTATTTACTCCTCTGAGACATCTCTTCTCCAGGCTGAAGAGCCCTAATTACTTCAGCCTTTCCTCATAGGGGACTCATTCCATCCCCTTCATCATTTTGGTTGCCCTTCTCTGTACCTTTCTAATTCTGCTATATCTTTTTTTGAAATGCGGTGACCAGAATTGCGCAGACACATCTTGGAGCAATACAGAGGCATTATATTTTGTTTTAATTTTCCATGCCTTTCCTAATCATTCCTAGCATATGATTTGTTTTCTTGGCTGTGACCACACACTCAGCAGAGGATTTCAACATATCCACAATGATGTGGGGATTATTTTCTTGGATGGTGACTCCCAGTGTGGAACCTTCCATTATGTAGTTATAACTTGCATTGCTCTTCCCTATGTGCATCATTTTGCATTTGTCCACATTAAAAGTCATTTGCCATTTGGATACCCAGTCTCCTCTTGTGATTTAACAACTTTGAATAATTTTGTATCTGCAAATGTGGTCACCTCACTCAATGTTCCCATGTCTAGGTCATTTATACATATGTTAAAAAGCAGATCCCTGGGGCACTCCACTATTCACTTTTTTCCATTGAGAAAATTGACCATTTAGACCTACTTGCTGTTTTGTATCTTTTAACCAGTTCTCAGTCCACAGAATATTGCTTCCTACGCCATGACTTTTTGATTTCCTCATGAGGTACTTTTCTCAAAAGCTTTCTGAAAATCCAGAACTGGCTCGCCTATATCCACATGTTTATTCACACCTTCAAAAATATGCAGCAGACTGAGAAAAGATTTCTCTTTATTAAATAATTAGTATAATTAGTTGATTGTTCTATGTTATGCTCACAGGCGAAGTTATGTTTTATTGTAAACCAGTGTGATTTGTATCTTATACAGGAATGTCGGTATATAAAAGTTAAAAATAAATACATATTGGCTTTGTCCCATTAAACTATGACTGACTATATGTTCAGTAACTTTTTTTAATACTAGTTTCTTACCATTTTGCCTAGCACTGACATCAAGCTTGCTGGTCTGTAGTTCCCTGGATCACCCCTGGAACCCTTTTAAAAATGGGTGTTAAGTTGGCCACCCTCCAGTCTTTAGGTACCGTACCTGATTTTAATGATAATTCACAGAATGTAGGTGCTCAATTTTATTTTTCATTTCTTTCATGTCCAGGTGACTTACTCATTTTTAGTTTGGCAAATTGACAACATCACATCTTCTAGGTTCACTAAGATTTGTTTGTTCTTCTGAATCATCTTTAAATATCACTTAAGGCATGGGCATTTCCCTTAAATCTTCCTCTGTAAAGACTGAAACAAACGAATCATTTAGTCTCTCCGCTATGGCCATGGAAACATGATACACTAGAAAAATATAAAGGCAGATATCCCTCAAATTAATATTACCAAAAAACCCCTGAAAAACAAGATATAAACAGACAAAAAGTTGCTATTTTCTTATGTTGCATCACACAGCTCCAAACTCTTTGAAGATTATTGACCCTTTGCCTGGGCACTTTAAACCTCTGGTTTCATCCACTTTGCCCCTGAAGTAGCCGAAACATGGGCTCATGTCAGGCAGTTTGAGCTCTGGAGAAGCCAGGGCATTTTGGGCTATGAAGTAGCCGGTTTGTAAGGAAAATTAGTTGATTTTGAATTGTCTGGTTTTCAACAATAAGATAAGTAGAATTTTTTAGTATTTTGTGTGTGTGTTGGGGGGGGGGGGGGGGGAGACTGTATGCACTTGATACACATTTTTTGTTTTAGATGATAGTGGTGAAAGACATATTTTGTTTGAGCAATGTATAATGTTTTTTTCAGTGTAGTTCTAAAATGGTATAAGCAGCAATAGGGACCGGCAAATGAATGAAACTTTAGGTGTTATGAACTGATATCACTTGGGGCCCTTTGCATGACAAGAGGCAGTGGATGCACAACAATTGACACCGTTTATCTCTGATGCTGTTTTTCCTTTTGATAGTTCTCTAATATATTTTTTTCTGAATATAAATTTGTTATAATAATTTTTGTTTATATCCTGTTTTTTGGTGTTTTTTTTTTCATAGAAACGTGATGGCAGGAAAAGACTGTATGGCCCATCCAGTCTGCCCAGCCACCCAATTAATTTAGCTTTATAATTCTCATCACTTCCTTAGAGAGCCACTTATTTATCCCATGCTTTTTTGAATTCATATACTTTTTTTTGTCTCTGCCAGCTCCACTGGGAGGCCATTCAATGCATCTACCAACCTCTCTCTAATGAAATACTTCCCAAGATTGCTCTTGTCTATTCCCTTTCACTCTCATTCCATGACCCCTCATTCTAAAGTTTTAGAGTTGAAAGAGACTTGCATCCTGTGCATGGAAACCTTTGAAATTATTTAAATCTCTATCATGACTCCCCTATCTTGCCTTTCCTCAAGGGTGTACATGTTTAGATCTTTGTCTATCCCCCTATGCTTTAGAACTAAGGCCACCACTGACTATTTTAGTAGCTACGCTATGGACCAACTCCATCCTGTTTATATCCTTTTACAGGTGCGGGCTCCACAATTGTACACAATATTCTGTGTGAGGTCTCACGAGACCTATCCAGAACAAATATCACCTTCCTTTTCTTGCTGACCAGTCTTTTCCCTGTGCAGCCAAACATCTTTCTGGCTTTTGCCATCACTTTGTCCACCTGTTTGTCCACGTTAAGATTATCATATACAATTGCCCCCTATCCTGCTCTTCCTTTGTGCTTAGAAGAATTTCATCTCCACTAATGTATCTCTCCCTTAGGTTTTTGCATTCTAAATGACAACACCAAAATCAAGCTAAGAGAAAATGTGAAAGATCTTGGTATATGGCTCGATCCCGAATTGAACTTCAAAAAACACATAGCCATGAAAGTCAAAGATGGTTTCCACAAACTTTTAATTCTTAAACACCTAAAACCACTTCTAAACCAACCTGAATTTAGAACCATTCTACAATCCCTAATATTCACAAGCTTTGACTACTGCAAATCACTACTGTTAGACCTACCCAAAACAACCACACGTCCGCTGCAAATATTACAGAATGCCACAGCTAGAATGCTTACCGGGCACAAAAAATCAGAACACGTCACCCCTGCCCTAAAAGAACTGCACTGGTTACCCGTAGAAAAATGAATAGAATACAAAATGCTATCCATCCTACACAAAACAATACATAATGAAACCAATTGCCTAAATACTATAATTCAAAAGCATAATCCTCAGCGCAACACAAGATCAGCCAACAAAGCCCTGCTAGCCATCCCATCAGTCATATCTGCAAACCTTACTATAGTTAGGGAAAGAGCGGTCTCAATAGCTGGACCACGTCTATGGAGTATCTTACCGGAAAACCTAAGGTTACAAAATAACACAAAGCTTTTAAAAAAACAAACTACTCAAAACATGGCTATTTCAACAAGCCTACAAAGATGGCATAGGTTAAAACCCCCAACTTACGTATCACATCAGCATCCATATCCCCTCTAATGTAATAGGCATTTAGCAAGCACTTTGTAGACTCTAGGGTCATTTGATCTATGAAGACCACTTCCCTCCCCTCACTCTTAGCCAGGAATGCACACCAATTAGACAGCCCTCTTTCATTCGAAACATCGACCCTCTAACTATAAAATCCATGACACTCTAATCAACTCCTGAGAAATACCCAGTTGCACCCCTTAATGTCATGATCACTATAAGATACTATTATCACTGAAAATGTTGACTAGAAAATGTTATCACTGTTAAACGTTATCTTGCTGTTATCAATGTACAAACATTATCTGTTATAGTTATTACTGTAAACTGTTATACCTGTAAACCGGAGTGAAGGCTTGTATATAAAAACTCACAAATAAATAAATGCATTACTCTGCACTTTTTAACATTAAATCTTATCTGTCAAACTCTAGACCATTCCTTGATTAATTGGCTGTCCAACTGTTAAAGATTTTGGTGTTACTCATGAAAATGTTGAAAAAGACCAATCCCAGAGGCACACCACTAGTAACACTCCATTTACCTCTACCCTTTATTGCGTCCCACTCAGCCAGTTTCTGACCCAGTCAGTCACTCTAAGTTCCATACCATGGGTGTTTAATTTATTTGTTTCCATATCAAAACAATGTCAAAGACCTTACTGAAATCCAAGTACACTACATCTAGCACCTCCTTGATCCAACTCTTTAGTTACCCAAACAAAGAATGTTCTCCCTTAGTGCCCCTATTAGCCCTCCGTCCTCTAATGATCCAACTAAGTCCCTTGCCAAGCTTTCTGCTTCAAATGCACCTGAAAGTTTTTATTATGAATTTTTGCTTCCAAGGCAAACTTCTTTACCAGTTCCGTCTTAGCCTTCATATCAATGTTTTGCAATTAACTTGCCAGTACTTATGCTCTTTCCTGTTTTTTTCATTTGGATCACTTTTCCATTTTTCTAATAGCTAGAATACCCTCTTGGCTCACATTTTAACCATGCTGGCAATCGTTTGACCTTCCACCTTTTTTAAAGTGTGGAACACATCTGATCTGGGCTTTCAAGATGGTATTTTTAACCAATGTCCATGCTTGATGTAAACTCTTAACTTTATAGTAATTAAAGATGTGTATCGTACCGTAATCGTTTCCAGTTTTGTTTTCGTAGAACTGCAGAAATTTAGTTTCCCGTGGTTCTGACCGTTTGGTTTTTTTTTTGGGGGGCTGTCCCGATCTGGGAAAAAAAAAGAAAAAAACACACCGATCCTTCAGATTTAATTATTTACAACCCCCCCCCCCCCCCAAAACTTGCCTAAAGTCCCTGGTGGTCCAGTGGGGGTCCTGGGAGTGATCTCCCACCGTCGGCTGCCAGTAAACAAAATGGCACCGGTGGCCCTTTGTCCTTACCATGTAACAGGGGCTATTGGTGCCTTTGGCCAGCCCCTGCTATTTTTTAAGATGGCCCGCGCCATCTTAAAAAATGGCGCGGGCCATCCATTGCTCCTACCATGTAACAGAGGCCGCCCAATGGCACCGATAGCCCCTGTCACATTGTAAGGGCAAAGGGCCACTGGTGCCATTTTGATTAGTGGCAGCCAACGGCCCAAGAGGGGGATATGCTCCCAGGACCCCTGTTGGACCACCAGGGACTTCAGGCAAGTTTTGGAGGGGTCGTGAGGATGGATGATTGTAAATAAGATCTGAAGGGTTGGGGTGGGTTTGGGGGTTTTTTTGTGTGCCCTTTCTCCCCCCCCCCCCCCCCCACCAAATGATAAGAAAACCACAAGAAATTTCGTGGTGTTTTCCTATATCATTTTCAGGCCCCCCCCCCCCCCGAACCGCGACGAAATAGGAAATATCGTCTAGATTTCCTATTTCATCTAAAATGAATGCACATCCCTAATAGTAATTCCTTTGTTGTTTCTAAACAATTTTTCTCATTTTATCATAGTCTACCTTTTGAAAGTTAAGTTATTGCAATAGATTTCTTTAGTGTTGTCCCTCCAGTTATCAAATCAAATTGGATCATGTTATGATCAATATTGACAAGTAGCTGCAACAGTTATTTCTCACACCAAATAATGGGGTACATTTTAAAAGAGAGCGCGCGTGCATACTTTTGTTTGCGCATCAGGCGCGAACAAAAATCCGGGGTCGGCGTGCGCAAGGGGGATGCACATTTGTGCAACTTGCGCGCGCCGAGCCCTGCGCGCACTGCCCGTTCCCTCCGAGGCCACGCCGAAATCGCAGCGGCCTCGGAGGGAACTTTCTTTCTACCCCCCCGCACCTTCCCTTCCCTTCCCCTACCTAACCCACCCCCCCCCCCCCCCCCCACCTTTATCGGAAAAGTTACTACCGCCTCCGGGCAGTAGTAACTTACGCGCGCTGGTGCGGCAGACCCCGACACAGGCCACTGTGTCAGGGCACTCGGTCATGCCCCCGGACTGCCCACAGGCCCCCGACCGCCCCTTTTTGCAAGCCCCGGGACTTACGCACGTCCCGGGGCTTGCGTGCGCCGCCGAGCCTATGCAAAATAGACTTGGCGCACACAGGGGGGGTTTGGGGTAGGTTTTCGGGGGGGTATGCGCGTATGTTTCGTGCATACCCCTTTGAAAATCTACCCCTATGTGTTCCACTAAGGATTAGGTCTAAATTAGCACCCCTTCTCATCTGTTGTACCAGCTGCTCCATGAAGCAGTCATGTATTTCAGCTAGAAGCTTTACTTCCTTCCCCTGATGTGACATTTACCCAGTAATACTAGGGTAATTTTGTTAGCTTCCCTAGTTTGATTGTCTGCTCACTCTGGCCAGGTAGTACAAGTCCCCTTCTCCATAGATTCTACAGTGCATTTTGTTTCCTGCAGAACTTTTATCCTGTTTGACTCTCTGCTCTCTTTAATATATAGCGCCATCCCTCCAACAATTTCATCCATCCTATCATTGTGATATATAATTTGTACCCTGGTATGACAGTGTGTCTTTGGTTATTCTCCTTCCATCAGGTCTCTAGTATGCCAATTATATCTTCATTCAATGTTATAAACTCTAACTCTCCCTTCTTAGTTTTCTAGCATTTGTATACAGATGTATCCAAGTATTCTTTTTCTTTGTATTAACAACTTGCTTATCAGTTGACAATCTTTCTGCTCTTAAATGCACTTGGGCTACCTTCCCATTATTTTTTTAGTGTTCTTGAAAGATGTATCATTCCAAACCATGCTCTATCTCCTTTTTTTTTAAGATTTGCACCAGCAGCCTTGCTCCACTCTGATTAAGATGGAGCCCATCCTAAAGGGTAGTCTCCTACTTTCTAACAAATCTTAACCACTCTTCCCTGCACCATAGTCTTACACGCATTGAGACTTCAGAGCTCAACTTGACTCTGGGGTCCTGCCCATGGAATGGGGAGCATTTCTGAGAATGCAGCGCTGGAGGTTCTAGAGTGCTAGGTTTTATAGAAAAGATTTGCTATATTTCTTTAGTGGTTCTGACATGGAGCAATATAAGCAGGAATGTGTGTTTTGGAGTTCCTGTGGTTGGAAACTGGCATTAGATTCCCCCCTCTCTAGCTTTTCTCCTCCCTGTGGTCCAGAAAAGCCATGGCTCCAGGATTTTACTACTAGAATTGTGGGTTGCGCCATCAAGCCACTTATGGATGACTGTTTGCAACACATTATTTAACCAGCGAATATATGAGGAATATGAGTACTGAATTTTAATTTTGTAGTCCCTGTGCTAGATAGGAAGACAGAATGCTACTTGAAGGGAGATATTTAGAGGAAATGGTTTATCATTGATGCTGCTAAATAGATATATAGAATCTATGAATCTTAAGGTGATCTGTGATTTATTTTTTTTATGATTTTTGTCTGACTATTGAAAACTACAGTTTGGAAAAAACATTTTCTTATTTGAAGAGACCTTTTGAGTGAGTCTCCTATTTTTCTGAACCATTTATTCCTTGTAATTAGAAGAATGGAATCAAATCAATGTTAATCTGGAAGAAGTGCTAGCGCAAACTGACAAATTTTAAATTATAGAACATCTCCATTAGGTATTCATCCCAGAGTTCCTAAGGAACTTAGATTTGAAATTGTAGACCAGCCAGTGGTAATCTATACTCTCACTCAAATCTGCTTCATATCTGAGGACTGGAGGGTGGCAAATGTAATGTTTTCAAAAAGGGCTTCAGGAGTAACCCAAGGAACTAGACTCTTGATCCAGATGTTAATGGTTGGTAAAACTGTAGAAACAATAATTAAGAACAAAATCACTGTTAATTTGGATACACCTGGTTTAATGGAAAGAGCCAGCATGGATTTAGGAAGGGTAAATTGTGCCTTGCTAGTCTATTGAAATTCTTTGAAAGTGTAAACAAGGATGAAGTTAAAGGATATATTTGGATTTCAAGGAGACTCCTCAATCTTCTGAAAAGCCATGGGATAGGAGGCATTGTCTCAATGTGAATCGGCAACTAGTTAAGAAAGGAAACAGAATAGGACTAAATAAGCTTTTCCAGTGGAGGAAAACTATAATTCCTTTTCCCATGATGAAGAACCCTCCAGATATCCAAAATACCTGACTCCGTAGTTAAAAAAAAAAAAAAAAAAAGAAAAAAAAAAGACTCCATTTGTCCTGACTCGACCTGTTCTCATTGCAGTTGACAAATTCTGCAATCTGCCACAACATTGAAATCCTCTCCTAAAGTCACTTGATAAATCGGGGAAGCGGCAAAATGGCCAAATCATGAGTAGATATTAAGGGCATAGATAGCACACAATGTAATTTTCTGACCTAATACTTCCAAATACCAATGATATATCTACCATCCTCATCAGATATTTGATGTTCCAATTAAAAAGTTAATTGCTTACGAATCAGAATAGCTACTCCTGTCTGAATCTGGGAGAAGGAGAAATCACACTGTCCCACCCAGTCCTTCTTTATTTTAAGTTTTAAATTAGAAAGATGAGTCTATTGCAGCACAGCAATGTGTTGCCATAACTTTATGCGTTTTATTAGGGAATGTATGCCATCAACACTTAGAGTACAAACCTGTACCTTATCCATGACTGAATTGAAAGATGAGTATGAGCTATGCCATTAAGGTGTAAAGTGCAAGCAAAATGAGTGTTCCCCAGATGCTGCCCAGCCTCAGTATCTAGGTCATCCTATAAATGACATGACTCTAGGTCCTAAATGGAAGCATCATCTTAATAACTCACACATACACTCCACCCCCCAAGATCCCATCTCTTCCCCCTGACTGCAACACATCCATCACGCAAACCTCCGTTTATACCCACACACACTCTCACTCATCCCCAGCAACACACCAAACAAAAAAAAGATCCGAACGCTCCAAGGGACCATGCACTATATCTTTCCTACCACTCACCCCGGGGTGCGCCTATCCAGAATCCCTACAAAATATTGGATAATAGCGTCAAATATACTCATTCCCTGACCTAATTTTACTGTTTAAAGAGCTAATATACTATAAACAGTAATAGATCCATGTAATCAAAAATAGGTAGCAAGATTACCCAAACGCCATCACCTAGGGAATAAGAAGAGAAAAAACCCCCACAAAAAAAGGGTCCATAAAGAACGTTGTGATAACCATGAAGAACATCCTTGTTCTTGATGAAACCGGCATCTGACACTGTACATTGTAAGTGCTTCCTCAGTCTGTTCCACCCTCTCTGACAGCCTGCCTTACTCTGGGGCTCTATTCAATTGTTGAATAAAGGCATCCGTTTTTGTTGAAAATTTTCTTGACTCTGTTATAAAATACCTGAACCTTTGCTGGATACAAAGAGCGAATCTTATCCCTTTGAGGTGCAGTACTGAACATGCCGCACTAATTCCTTATGCTTGATCATTACATGCATTGAATAGTAGAAGTTTTTGGCCATTATAATTCCAATGCCTTCACTGTTTGAAATGCTTGCATAATAACCTTAAGAACATAAGAAAATGACATACTGGGTCAGACCAAGGGTCCATCAAGCCCAGCATCCTGTTTCCAGCAGTAGCCAATCCAGGCCATAAGAACCTGGCAAGTACCCAAACACTAAGTCTATTCCATGTTACCGTTGCTAGTAATACCAGTGGCTATTTTCTAAGTCAACTTAATTAATAGAAGATAATGGACTTCTCTTCCAAGAACTTATCCAATCCTTTTTTAAACACTGCTATACTAACTGCACTAACCACTTACCTTGTGTGCCTAATTTAATATATGAGCATCAACAGGTCTAGGATGATTCTTAGCATTGTGTTGCTGCCCAGTGCAGTGAGCACACTCATATACTGTTGGGAGGCCATTAATATCTAGGCTCAACTCATGTGGGAGCCAGGATTAGCCTGGGCAGTTCACTTTCCTTCCCTGATTCTGGAAGCCCTACAATGCGGATGTTATTTCTTAGGTTTGAATGTTCCTGATCATCGAGCTGCTCTGACAGTCGTGCATTCGCAGTTGGAGTTCTGCTATCGTTTTTTCAGCCTGCATAAACTAATCCTCATGCTCTGCTATTTTTTGTTCCATAGCATCCATGTACTTGTTATGAGACTCCAAACTCACTTTAATATCCTCCACTGACTGCATTTTGAAAGCTGATTGTCAAACACATCAGAGACCGCCTTTGTAATTTTGTTGCAGCATTTCCGCAGACAACACTGCCCCCAGTTTTTCAGTACTTTTGTCCATCACAGTTAAGGACTCTCCTGCTCTTAGCTTGTCACGTGTATTTCTCACTGGCAGCACTCATAGCTTATGCCACCAATCCTTGTAATGATGACTGTTATCATTCACTGTATAAGTTCACAACACGTGGGCCCTCCACTGCGCTAACAACAGTTTTCAAAGCTGTATTCAGGCTGGGTTCACGAATTTGTGAGGAACTGGAAAGGAGCTCCTTCCACTTGTGACTGATTAGTAAGTGCCATAACCGGAAGTCATAATGGTAACTTCATTTACCCCATTATTGTCTGGGTGAATGTCTCATCAGGACATGTTTCATGGAGCAGTTGGTACAAGAACTGATGAAAGGGAGCTATTTTAGACCTAATTCATAGTGGAACACATGATTTGGTACAAGAGGTAAGTTTTGGGGCCACTTGGCAATAATGATTATATTTGACTTGATAAATGGAGGGAGGACCCTACGGAAATCTACTACGATAGCATTTAACTTTCAAAATGGAGACTGATAAATGAGAGAACTGGATAGGAAAAAAATTAAAAGGAGCAATTGCAAAAGTTAAGATTTACATCGGGCATGGACGTTTTTAAAAAAATGCCATCTTGGAAGCCCAAACCAGATGTATTCCATGCATTAAGAAAGGTGGAAGGAAGGCCAAATGACTGCCAGAATGGTTAAAAGGTGAGGTAAAAGAGGCTATTCTAGCCAAAAGAACATCTCTCAATACGTTGAAAAATGATCTGAATGAAGAAAACAGGAAACAGCATAAGCACTAGCAAGTTAGACAGATAAGGAAGGTAAAAGCAGAATTTGATAAGAAGCAAAAACTCATAAAAACTTTTTCAGGTACATACAAAGCAAAAAGCCTATAAGGGAGTCAGTTGGACCATTAGATGATCAAGGGGTAAAAGGGGCATTAAAGGAGAACCAGACCATAACAGAGATTAAATGAATTATTTGCTTCAGTCTTTTCTGAAAAAACTGTAAAACAGATATCCACTGTAAAACAGATATCGTTTCTCAGCAACAGAGGTTACAAGCTCAAAATCCAGAACAAAGAATCTTCACGCCATGACTCATCCGTAGGTGTCCCACAAGGCTCCTCTCTATCCCCGACACTCTTTAACATCTACCTTCTACCACTTTGCCAACTCCTCACCAACCTCAACCTAAAACACTTTCTCTACGCAGATGATATCCTGATCCCCATCAAAGGCTCATACTCGAAAACCCTCGACTATTGGGAATCCTGCCACCAAGAAATCAAACGTCTCCTCAATAGCCTAAATCTAGTACTAAACTCCTCCAAGACCGAAATACTACTCATATCTCCAGAGAACAGCAATCTCACCGCTTCTCATCCAACCAACCCACCAACCACACAAGTGAGAGATTTAGGAGTGATAATTGACAACAGGCTGAACTTCAAAGCCTCCATCAACAGAACGACCAAAGACTGCTTCCACAAACTCCAAGTTTTAAAAAGGATAAGACCTCTCTTCCACGCCCAAGATTTCAGAACGATCCTCCAAGCAATTATTTTCTCAAAGTTAGATTACTGTAACGCTATCCTACTTGGTCTCCCTTCCTCCTACACCAAACCGCTCCAAATGGTACAAAACACAGCAGCCTGTTTACTAACAAACACCAGGAAAAGAGACCATATTTCCCCAATTCTAAAAGACCTTCATTGGTTACCAATTCACTTCAGAATCATCTACAAATCCATATCCTTGATATACAAAATCATCCATCAACACACCACAATTGACCTACAATTTCCTCTCTGCGTACACAACTCCACAAGACCTACCAGAGAGGATCCCTCCATGTACCCCCTACTAAAACCACTAGTCACATTACCTTAAGAGATCGAGCCCTCTCCACAGCTGGCCCACTGTTATGGAACTCCATCCCTCCCGATCTCAGACAGGAGCCTTGCCTCCTAACCTTTAGAAAAAGACTCAAGACTTGGCTGTTTATGCAAGCTTTCCCAGACTTAAATTAATGCACCTCGCCATCAACATATCCAACACAGCAGCTGTACCTCTTCTCCTTGTATATAATTTAGTCTCTGCTAAACTATCTTTATTTCCTCTGATCCCAGTTCAATAGTCCTTGTTAATTGTAACTGCTTTCTTCGACACATTATTTCTGTTTTTGATGTATTTATTGCACCCCTGTTTATTTGTAATCCAGCATGATGTGATCATTTCATGAATGCCGGTATATAAAAACCTTAAATAAAAAAAAATAAATATCCATGCCAGAAGTTATATTCAAAGGTGTTGATTCAGTGAACCTGGAAGATGTGATAGGGCAAATTGACAAACTAAAGAGTAAGGAAGTGCATTAAGTGCTCTATTCATTTCATTTGTTTCAGTGGTAGGCATGTACCTGACAAATGGATAAGTAAGCATGCCAAAATGGATGCTGTGCACATCTGTATGTGCAGACTACATGCGTCATACAATGTGCTTTTGTGCACCTACTATCCATTAATCAGATATATGCGTACCACTGAAACAAATGGAGCAATGAATGCACATGCCTACTAAAGAGTAGCAAATCATCTGGACCAGATGGTATACATCGCAGAGTGCTGAAAGAACTGAAAAATGAAATTGAAGACCTGCTATTAGTAATTTGTAAACTATCATTAAAATAGTCCATGGTACCTTAAAACTGAAGGGTTGACAATGTAACTCCAGTTTTTAAAAGGAATCCAGTAGTGATCCAGAACACTACAGACCAATGAGTATGTCTGTCCCAGGCAAAATGGTAGAAACTGTCATAAAGAACAAAATTGCTGAACATATAGATAGGCATAGTTTAATGGGACTTAGCCAAGGGAAATCTTGCCTCACCAATCTGCTACATTTTTGAGGGTATAAATAAAACACGTGGATAAAGGTGACCCAGTTGATAACATTTGACAAAATCCCTCATGAGAAACTTCTTAGGAAATTTAAAAAGACATGGATTTTTAGGGGTCATTGTCCTATTGTTATTGAGAACTGATTAAAATAAAACGGAGAGTAGGGCTAAATGGTAACTTTGCCAATGGAGATAGGTGAATAGTGGAGTACCCAGAGATCTCTTCTGGGACCACTGCTTTTTAATATATTTATAAATGAACCATGGCACAAATTTATTCAGAGTTGTTAAATCACATGAGGACTGTGAGCAATTTCAAGAAGACCTTGCAAAACTGGGAGACTGGGCATGCAAATGGCAAATACAATTTAATGTGGACAAATGCAAAGTGATGCAGTTATAGAAGAGTAAACCAAATTATAGCTGCTCACTGCAAGGTTCCACATTGGGCGTCACCATTCCAGAAAAGGATCTAAGTGTCATTGATAATACATTGAAATCTTCTACTCAGTGTGCAGCAGAAGACAAGAAAGAAAGTAGAATGCTAGGAATTATTAGGAAAAGAATTTAGAATACAACAGAGAATATCATAATGCCTCTTTATCGCTCCCCATCTTGACCAGGAGTACACACAATATTCACCACATCTCAAAAAAGATGTAGCAGATTTAGAAAAGTTACAGAGAAGAGCAACCAAAATGATAGAGGATGGAACAAGTCCCCTATGAGGAAAGGCTAAAGAGATTAGGACTTTTCAGCTTGAAGAAGAGATGACTGAGGGGAGATACAGAGTTTTATAAAATGAGTGGCATGGAATGAGTAACTGTTAATAGATTGTTTATTCTTTCAAAAAGTACAACACTAGAATATAAGAACATAAGAAATTGCCATGCTGGGTCAGACCAAGGGTCCATCAAGCCCAGCATCCTGTTTCCAACAGAGGCCAAACCAGGCCACAAGAACCTGGTAATTACCCAAAACAAGAACTAGGGGATACACAATGAAGCTACTAGGTAATACACTTAAAACTAATAACAGAAAATATTTTTTTTAGTCAATACACAAACTCTGGAATTCATTGCCGGAGAATGTGGTGGAAACTGTTAGTATAGCTACATTTTTAAAAGTTTGGACAAGTTCCTGGAAGAGAAGGCCATAAACCATTATTAAGGTGGAGTTGCAGAAATCTACCTATCTCTGGGATAAGTAGCATGGTATCTATTTACCTCTTCGGATCCTTCCAGTTACTTGTGACCTGGATGGGCCATGGTTGGAAACAGGTTACTGGGCTTAATGGACATTTTGGTCTGGCCCAGTATGTCAAGTCTTAATGTTTGTGTCTTTAGAAGTCATGCTGAAGTTATCACTATTGGTGAAAGTTGTACAGCAAGGGCTCCCTATAACTGTGGAAGAGATAGTAAGGAGAAATTGATATCTCAGCATTGCTTGGAACTTTTAATCAAACCTCTCTTACAAATGGGGCTTTTGGTACCAGTGGGGTTTGCTCTGGAAAAGCTTCATACATTTAATCTGGAAGGCTATAGATGGGCAATTATCTACGCATGGGATTTCATCGAAGGCACAGCTCAGGAAGCTGATATTCTGAAGTGTAAGAAAAGTGTAAATGCTGAAAGTCAAAGCTGATAAGCAGGATGTGCATTTATTGGAAAGAATGGGTAAAACACAGAAGTCCATCTTAGTTGCATTTGTGGCCCTTCAAAATGATTGGAGGGGGTCCACAGATAAGTGAGATTTTTTTCTCGTTTGTTTCTTTCCTATATGTATGGTACATTCAAGTCTATTTATCTATCCCCAAAGGGCTCACAATCTGTTTGTACCTGAGGCAGTGGAGGGTGAAGTGACTTGCCCAAGGTCACAAGGAGCAGCAGTGGGATTTGAACCCAAGCTTCCCTGTTTCATAGCCCACTGCTTTAACTACTAGGCTGCTACTCCACTCCTGAAAATGATGAGCAAAAAAAGTAGTAACTATAGCAACCAACTCGTGCCTGAATGACCTCGCAGCCTTCTCAGAGCTGAGGCAGGACAAATTCACGAGGAAACCACACAAGACCAATCATAGTGCAACATTTTTAGTTTGCCTATTGCTGCGATGTGGATCAAGGGACGTTGACCTACTCCTACCGTTTAACTCTGTGCAAGAAGCTCTGTATTTCCTCTCCAGAACTTGTTAGAGAAATACATGTTTGGAGAAGGCTTCTCAGAATTTGAAAAAAGCTAGAAAGCTTGGGATTTGGCACTGGTAAAGAGCTGCTACTTATCTTTGTGCTGTAGTGGTCTCACTCAGAATTACATAGACAGTGACACTGTTGCTGTTTTTTATATTCTGCTCACTGGGGAGGGCCATGGTAGGAGACAGAGTTGAGATTGTTTTACTGCTAATGAATTATTTTTTCTGTCTGGAAATTAGTGAGGTGATCACTGACAGAATGAAGAGAAGTCTTACCAAGCTACCAGTCTTTTGGTTCTGTTTTTATGTATGGATTATAAAAAGAGTTGGTACTGAGTGCACACAGGACAGATGTACACTTTGTGACTGTAAGTGGGGAGAGAAGAGCAGTTAAATTCCTTTGTAATATCCAGTGCATTAAAAAAAAAAATCATCTCAGGAAAAGAGAATAAAGAATGTCAGGCCTGGCAGCTTTAGAGAGCAAGTCCAGCCTAGTAGCAGGAATAAAAACTGCAATTCTGCATTTTAAGTAAAGAATGTCTGAAGAGGGTAGCTCAAAGCAGAAGCAATTGAAATTTGGAGAGCATGTGCCACTGCTACCTGTTCCTCCTCTTCTTGTTTTGGAGCAGGAGGAAAAGCCTGAAGATCCATCCAGGGCAAGGGCATGGCCAAGGGAGGCAGAATTACAACAGCCAAAACTAGCAGCATGCTCCTCTACATTGGTTACTGCTTCTAAGGCAATGGAGGTAGTATTTTAAACTGATTCTGAAGAAGAATCTTGTCTGGGATTCCCTGAATCTGAAATTTGCTGAAGAAAATTTGGAAAGATTAATCAGTAGCATTTTAGCCTCCAATTTTAGCCAGGAGGGAGGAATAAAAGAAGAAGGCCCAGAGGCTCCGCGCACCGAAGGAGCGCACCAAAGGGGCAGGCCCCTTTGTACGCCCCTTCGGCTGCCCATTCGAACCCCATTCAAACCGGAAAGAAGGCAAGATCAGCACCCCAAACCACTCAACGAAGACAGCCAAGCTAAAACATGGAAATGAAAGGAGAACAATCATACGAACATCCAATATCGGTCTGCATAAACAAAGGTAATTATAACAACAACATGAATGACAAAAATAGAACCAAACACAATAAAAAAGATGCACAAAAATCAATAAAAAATAGCAATCTGATACAAATAACAAGAACCACCAAAGAAAACAAAGCAACTCTAAATAACTTACTAATGCTTACTAGTGAATGCACAATCAATCTCAAAAAAAATTCCCAATCTTATCGGACTTACTGTACGACAACAAACCCAACTTTATTGCAATAACAGAATCATGGTTAAAAAAAAATCTGATGTAGTATTAAAAAATCAAATAGCTCACAAAAACTATGAGGTCTTCTCAGTCCCCAGAATAAACAAACGAGGAGGGGGCTTACTTCTGATCATCGAAAAAGCCCTGAAATGTAAACCAATCCCAATAACACCACCACCAAATCATGAAATTGCCATATTTAATACAAACAATATACAAATTTGCCTAATATACTGTCCCCCTAGTTTACTGGATCTAAATATATCACCTATGATTGAGTTCCTTACAACACAACTGAACACTTCAAAACCAACTACAGTGTTAGGCGATTTTAATCTACATATGGATACCCATCCCCCATCTAACACTTGCCAAACCTTAATGGATGCCATGACAGCACTTGAGTTCACACTAATTACAGATAAACCAACACACAGAGCCGGACACTCTCTAGACCTAACTTTTATAAACAATAAATACATCGAACACCTAACAACCAGCTATACTCAAATCCCTTGGTCTGACCATTTCCTGATCCAATCAAACATTAAAATTCGACACCCTCAGACCATAATAAAACAAACCCCCCATTGAACTTACATATCGACCACCCTACAACTGTGAAGAACTAAAGGACAAATTAGAAGACGAACTAACCAACATACCACCTACAGAACATAAGAACATAAGAAATTGCCATGCTGGGTCAGACCAAGGGTCCATCAAGCCCAGCATCCTGTTTCCAACAGAGGCCAAACCAGGCCACAAGAACCTGGCAATTACCCAAACACCTAGAAGATCCCATGCTACTGATGCAATTAATCACTAACCAACCTCTTTCCCTTCTCAATAGTACTCAAACATAAACATATAAGGGAATAATTGCTTGGTGGTAATCTTGTACGGAGGTGATTCTGTGAGGGTAACCGATTTGCAGTTATCCTCTCATGGACCTCCGTCTATTATTCTTTTATTAAATTTACCAACATCTTTTTTTATTTCTTGGAATTTTCGATTTTTCAATTTTTTCTAAAAGTCCCTTCTCCCCTGCTGCTTTTCCGCCCCACTGGTGTTTTATTTCATACTTATCGGGACGTCACCTCTGTAATGTCACATGGGTACGGAGCTGCTTGTCCGACACGGGCCATGTTTCGGCACGGGGTGCCTGCTTCAGGGACTATGGGAGAATGAGCTGTGTCCAAAACTGGGTTCACAGCATATGGAAAACTGTTGTGCTGCTTTTCTTTGTCGTACGTGGGACGCCCGTGGGACGCCCGTGGTACTTGTACTGATGCAATTAATAGCAGTGACTATTCCCTAAGTAAACTTGATTAATAGCAGTTAATGGACTTCTCTTCCAAGAACTTATCCAAACCTTTTTTGAACCCAGCTACACTAACTGCACTAACCACATCCTCTGGCAACAAATTCCAGAGATTTATTGTGCGTTGAGTGAAAAAAGAATTTTCTCCGATTAGTCTTAATGTGCTACTTGCTAACTTCATGGAATGCCCCCTAGTCCTTCTATTATTCGAAAGTGTAAATAACCGAGTCACATCTACTCGTTCAAGACCTCTCATGATCTTAAAGACCTCTATGATATCCCCCTCAGCCGTCTCTTCTCCAAGCTGAACAGCCCTAACCTCTTCAGCCTTTCCTCATAGGGGAGCTGTTCCATCCCCTTTATCATTTTGGTTGCCCTTCTCTGTACCTTCTCCATTGCAACTATATCTTTTTTGAGATACGGCGACCAGAATTGTACACAGTATTCAAGGTGTGGTCTCACCATGGAGCGATATAGAGGCATTATGACATTTTCCGTTTTATTAACCATTCCCTTCCTAATAATTCCTAACATTTTATTTGCTTTTTTGACTGCTGCAGCACACTGAGCTGACGATTTCAATGTATTATCTACTATGACGCCTAGATCTCTTTCTTGGGTGGTAGCTCCTAATATGGAACCTAACATCGTGTAACTACAGCTAGGGTTATTTTTCCCTATATGCAACACCTTGCACTTGTCCACATTAAATTTCATCTGCCATTTGGATGCCCAATCTTCCAGTCTTGCAAGGTCCTCCTGTAATGTATCACAGTCTGCTTGTGATTTAACTACTCTGAATAATTTTGTATCATCTGCAAATTTGATAACGTCACTCATCGTATTCCTTTCCAGATCATTGATATATATATTGAAAAGCACTAGCTACAGATCGTTGGTTAGAATCAACAAAATAAATAGCCAATATGGTAAACCCCATGAAAACACTACATATCAAAAAACAAAACAAAATAACCAATGGCATAATACAAAAATAAAGGATGCAAAAAGAAAACTCAGAAAATTCGAAAAAACATGGAGAAAAAACAAAACAGTTGAAAACCTAACCAAATTCAGGAAACACGTAGCTTACTACAAACAACTAATCTTGAATACTAAAAAAGAATACTATAGTAACAAAATAGAAAAATTTGCCAACAACCCAAAGACCCTCTTTGCTATAGTAACAAATCTTACAACCGACAAACAAGTCACCTCAAAGCATACCTGAATCAAAATGTAATGAAATAGCCCAATTCTTTAGTGATAAAATATCAAACCTAAGAAATAAGCTCCCAAATAACACCAAACAAGCAATCAAAATACAAAAGAGAGATGTTAACCCATGGTCAGCTTTTGAGGAAATTTCACAACTAGAAGTAGAATCAATGATAAAAAATACAAACCCCGCCCCCCATATGATTGATACCATACCCACAACAGAGATTAAAAAAAGATCACCAAGGTAGTAGCCCCAACCTTAACGAACATCATAAACCTATCCCTAACAGAAGGAATAATGCCAGACATACTGAAAGGGGCAATCATAAAACCAATAATAAAAAAGAAAAATAGTGACCCCCTAATTCTTAACAACTACCGTCCAGTCTCTAACCTCCCATTAATAGCGAAATTAATAGAGAAAGCTGTACAAAAACAATTAGCTGAACATCTAGATGAAAACAACATACTGTACCCTTCGTAACACGGTTTCCGTAAACACTACAGCACTGAAACATTACTTCTCTCATTAACTGACAACATCTTAAGAGGTTTCGATAACAGCAAACACTACATCCTTATAATGCTAGACTTATCCGCAGCTTTTGATACGATAAACCACCAAACATTACTGAAAAGACTAGAAGAAATAGGATTATACGACAAAACGATTAACTGGTTTAAATCTTATCTCAGCAATAGGTTCTTCCAAGTTATGATAAAACACTCTTTCAAAAAAACTTAAACTCAAAACTGGAGTACCTCAGGGTTCAGCTCTGTCTGCCACCCTCTTCAATATATATATGCTGCCCCTCTGTCATCTATTGGCGGGACTAGGGATTATTCATTACATTTACGCTGACGACATTCAGCTAATTCTACCAATAGAGGATTCCATTGATAAAACACTAGGATTAGCAAACATGTACCTTGGTATAATAAAACAACTTCTAACCCAAATGGAGCTGGTTATTAACATTGATAAAACAGAATTCCTACACCTTGAACGAAGACAAACTGAAATCATCAAAACACCAATAACGCTAGGAAACAACCAGAAAATAGAACTAGCCAAAAAAGTAAGAAATCTGGGAGTAATAATGGATCCAGAAATTAATTTAAAACACATATCCTTAAAAGTAAGGGAGGATTTCACAAAACTCATGATCCTTAAAAGATTGAAGCCATTACTCACACCTGCCCATTTCAGAACAATCCTACAAACACTTGTTTTCGCCAGTACTGACTACTGCAATGCCCTCTTACTAGGACTCCCCAGCTCAACAATCAGACCACTGCAAATACTTCAAAATACTGCAGCCAGAATTCTAACAGGAAAAAAAAGAAGGGACCATATAACAGAAACTTTAGCAGAACTACATTGGCTACCAATTGAATACAGGATCAAGTACAAAGCCTTATGCACAATACACAAACTAATATATGATAAAGAAGCAGACTGGCTAAACACAGCTCTAAGAGTCCATGTCCCACAAAGGAACCTTCGGTCGGCTAACAAAGCACTACTAACAATCCCTACAGTAAAATCAGCAAAACTAACCCAAGTAAGAGAAAGGGCCTTATCACTGGCTGGGCCTTTTCTATGGAACACAATGCCCACTGAACTCAGATTAGAGTGACATCAAATCCTTTAAGAGAACCTTAAAGACATGGCTCTTTAAACAAGCCTTTCCAAAAGAAACAGTGGGGTAGAGAGGGAGATAGCTGCATTTTCTTTATTTCTCGTTCTCTAAGAAGAAATGGCATCACAATATTATAAATACCGTATTTTTCGCTCCATAAGACGCACCTGACCATAAGACGCACCTAGGATTCAGAGGGGGAAAATTTAAAAAAAAATAAAAATTGTGCTAAACCGGTTCTGCGTCTGGGCGTCTTATGGAGCAAATTAGGGGAGTGCATAGGTTTTTTTTTTCTCCCCATTTTGTTTTCGGGTCTGGGGAGGGCCATTTCGGTCCACTCCCCAGATCAGAATATTTTTCTTTCTGTGGGAACCCCCAAACCCCCCCATCCCAACCCTTTAAATTAACACCCTCCACCCCCCTGACCCCCCCAAGACCTGCCGAATTAATTTCCTGCAACCCCCCACCCTCCTGACCCCCCCAAGACCTGCCGAATTAATTTCCTGCAACCCCCCACCCTCCTGACCCCCCCAAGACCTGCCAAACGTCCCTGGTGGTCCAGCGGGGGTCCAGGAGCGGTCCGGGAACGATCTCCTGGGCGTGAGCCGTCGGCTGCCAGTAAACAAAATGGCGCCGACGGTCCTATGCCCTCACTATGTCACTGAGACCGACCGCTGCTATTGGTCGGTCTCAGTGACATAGTGAGGGCATAGGACCGTCGGCGCCATTTTGTTTACTGGCAGCTGACGGCCCTATGCCCTCACTATGTCACTGAGACCGACCAATAGCAGCGATCGGTCTCAGTGACATAGTGAGGGCATAGGGCCGTCGGCTGCCAGTAAACAAAATGGCGCCGACGGCCCTATGCCCTCACTATGTCACTGAGACCGACCAATAGCAGCGGTCGGTCTCAGTGACATAGTGAGGGCATAGGGCCGTCGGCGCCATTTTGTTTACTGGCAGCCGATGGCCCACGCCCAGGAGATCATTCCCGGACCCCCGCTGGACCACCAGGGACGTTTGGCAGGTCTTGGGGGGGTCAGGAGGGTGGGGGGTTGCAGGAAATTAATTTGTCAGGTCTTGGGGGGGGGGGTTTGTAGGAAATTAAGTCGGCAGGTCTTGGGGGAGTCGGGGGGGGGCGGTGTTTGTTAGATTTTTGTTTGGTTTTTTTTTTTATATTCGCTCCATAAGACGCACATACATTTTCCCCCCACCTTTGGGGGAAAAAAAGTGCGTCTTATGGAGCGAAAAATACGGTACATAATACGGTAGAGAAATAGACCGAAATAAAGTACCTCAAACTTTTCCAGACTAATCCATCACTACCCAAAAATTTAACTTTAGTAATGATATTGTAACCGTTTTTAGTTGGCACCTGTTAGAATGTACGATATATACCTATTTGTGCCTTTTTGTAAATTGTGAATATGGATGTTTTTTAAATGTCTGGATTCGTTTTCCAAATATTCCAGAGGTCTAGAAGGAGCAAGTCTATCTTTAACCAGGATGTTAAGAACTTTGATAATTTGTATGACTTTAAGACTAATTAGATTTCTGCTCCAGGAGTTGACCCCTGTGTTGTTGCACCAAAGGTGCCAATGAGGAAATTAGGGAGTCAACTTTTTTTCACACAGTTAATAACTGAAATCCTAAAACTCATCATATTTTCTCAGAGAAAATCTAATGTAACAACTTCCAGTTTAGTTGGTAAAGAGAAGGATTTGCCCCACAGAGCCAAATTTCCAGAAGTGGCAGAAGCTAACACTGGAACCAACATCTCAAGAGTCCCATCCTCCGGGGCCACTTGCAGCCATTAACTGTTAAAGCGGTTTAGTGGACTCTTAGGCCGGCCTGACGGAGAAGATGGAAATAATCTCCAGACTAGCGGAACAGGCCGGGAGGCAGATACTGGATGGATTGAAGAAAAGGATCTTCACCCTGGAAGCCCGCGCTCCCCTGGGAGGAGCCCGTAGGAGCCGGGCTGCTGGGACTTAGGTGAGAGGAGAATCCGATGAGAAGATCCGAGGTCAAGGCAGGCAAGTCTGGAACAGGACCAAGGCTGGCACCGAAGGCGGACACGAACCAGGACTGGAACTGAAGCAGGCAACTGGAACAGGAACCAGGATCAAGGCTGGAACTGAAACAGGCAACTGGAACAATTACAAGCAGGAAGTCCAGAGGCACACTGTAACGATCAGCAAACTTGTTGCAAGGCAGTAAGCTGAGGCAGATGCCAGCCTTAAGTATTTGCTGGCGTCTGACATCAGAAAGGGAGGCGGGGCGTCTGACATCAGAAAGGGAGGCGGGGCACCCAAGGCAGGAAAGGCCCTTTAACTCCCGGCCTTTCGTGCGTGCACCCAGGGAGGAGGGGCTAATTCAGCGAGGCGACGGCATCTCCCTCGTGGAGACGCCGCCGAAGATGTATCCCGCCAGCGCCACGCGGCAGCCGCCCGGAATACAGACCGGAGCCAGACACAGAAGGTAAGGTCCCGGTCGCGGCACTCGCGACCGGGGCCGCAACATTAATGGTGAAATACACGGGGATGCTGGGATCACAGCTACCCCCTCAAACCTGGCACTCTGCCGATATCAAGCGGTGTCGAGTCAGGCAAGCTTGGAAATCGTGTCTTTCAGCTGGGGGAAGCTGCTGGTCTGGAAAGCTGAGGGAAACGTCTTCCCCTAGGGGTCCCTGTAATATTTTCAGTGCTATCCTTTTTGTCATGGATGAGATTGCTATTTAAGTTTAAAAATATTAATCAAAAAACTACATAGGAGCAAATAAACAGATCCACATCACATGAATAAGGAAAAACCCAAACTGGTATATAAAGAAATAGGAATGATGGTATCCTATAGAGTGCTGTATATGGCAGACAGCTTACAACGGGCTCAAATCAGCTCCTTTGTGTAGTGCCACATTTATAATTATTTACCACATAGTCTGGAACATGAAGTACAGATTCTTATTCAAACTTCTATAAATAACAAGATCCAAAAAATTAAAAAAACTTTTATGAGTGGAGTTCAAGCCATGAATTTTTGTGGCAAGTAAAGGCAGCTTGATGACAAAGCTAGAGACCAACCTTAAAAATACACTAATGAGGTCAATATTCAAAGCCATTTAAACAGAACTTAAATTTTTGTATGCTCTGCACCTTGACAAGGTAAAATCTAACTGGGTAAATAGGCATTTTGGGAGTGCTGCAGCTAACATAGTCTACATTTTAATTATAACCAGATAACTTCCTATTTAACCAGGTATCTTCAAGAGATAATGCGGTTAAGCAGTGCTTGAAAAAGTAAAAGTCAAGGCCCAATGGCCCGATTCTCTGCCTTTCCTCAATTTTGTGCAACCACCACCCCCTAATCCAGTGGTTCTCAACCTTTCTAATGCCGTGACCCCGAAATACAGTTCCTCATGTTGCGGTGACCCCTTGCCCTGCCCTCGCAGGGCGAGGGCGGGGTGAGGGTGGGGCTTTGGTCATATGGGGGCGGGGTTATGGATGGGGTTGGATTTTAGTGCATACTTACTTATTATGACATTTATAAACAGAACCACAATTCCTCATAAAACAATAAAATTAAGAAACATAAAGCATCAGTTATAATAGTAAAACCATACTAATAAAAGAATATTTTAAAATTACTGATAAATAGAATTTCTATTAATTAAAATCATATACATTTTTATAATTTCCCACACACCAATAATATTTCAAAACAGCACATATATCAAATAACACACAATAATTAAAACTAATAAGGATTTTAAAAAGCCCCTGCTGTCCATACATGGGAGCTCTTGATTTCCAGTCACCCTGATATTGTCGAGGATTAGGAGGTTATCCTCTCTCTCTCACACATACACTCACATGTCCATTCTCTCTCACACATACACTGTCACATACTTACACATTCATGTTCTTATACCCACCATAACCTCTCACAGACACTGATACCTCTCAGGGTGTAAGACACTCTCTCCCCCCCCCCCCCCCCACTCACACACACACACTCTTACTCCCCTGGATTTTCTCATACACACTCATGCTCTCACTCTTACTGGCTCCCTCACAACCTCAGAGCCTCTCAGATAAAACTCTATGCAGCAGAAATAATGCTGAATGTTGAGAATTGTGTTATGCAGACTAATCTGGAAAATGCACTAATTTCTACATGAGTCATAATGAATCAGTCCTCAGCTGCAGGCATCAATTGATTATCTTGGCTCCCTTTATGTTTGCCAAATACAGTTCATGTGTAACAGCAATCCTAATTCTCCACCAGATCAAGCTGATTTCACATCCCACTTCATACTTTGTCACCTTCAGCTGAGTCAAACAATGAATCTAATTACTGCCACTGCTGCCACGTGGCTATTGGGGAGACACTGATTGCTGCTATTGGCACTGAAGCCCATTCTGCTGCCTCCTCTGTGCAGGCCCCGTGGGTTTCCACTTCCTCCATGTTGATCTCGTACATTGTGAGATCCGCCATAGAGAAAGTGCTACTCTTGCACATTCCCAAAGATTACATGTGCCAATCAGTAAAAAGTATTTTTTTTTACATCTGCTTCCCTTTCTAATTTTTTGCCATTTCCTTTTATATTGCCTTTTTTTCTATTTCTTTTCTCTCCACCTGTCTTCTTCCCTCAAACACACAGTCAGGTTCTCATTCTCACATGCATTTCTCTCTCACACACACATACACAGGCTCTCACTGGCACAGGCTGAGTCTCACACACAGGCTCTCACACCCCCACATGCTGCCTTGCTCAAGCACAGGCTCTCACTCTTACATGCTGTCTCTTTCACACACACAGAGGCTCTCACATGCTGTCTCTGCAAACACACAGAGGCTCTCAACTCATCTCATACTCGCACACACCTCTCTCTCACCTCTGGGCCTCTTCTTTACGGGTTGCCACAGGATGGGCTCTGCAGTGGCCCTAGTCTTCCCGGCCCTGCTGCTCCTCTTCTGCATGCGGCTGAAGCGCCTCTTCTACCCACGCGGCTGATGCGCCTCCTCCTTCCTCCCCATGCGGCTCCGGCAACATTTGTCTTCCGGGGCAGGGCAGGCAGGAAGGCAGTAGGAGGAGCACCTGCAGTGGCTGATACACCTCCTTCCTGCCTGCGCGGCTCCAGCAACATACGTCACTGCGACGCGCTACCTTTTTGGGCCATGTCTCTTCTCTTTTGGGGTTGGAGGAGGCAGGTCGCCAGCTTCGCCCCGCCTCCCCGCAGCAGCCGTGGCGCCACGGACCGGCAAAAAACCCCAACGGCCCGGTACTGGTCCGCGGACCGGTGGTTGGGGACCTGCTTTAGGTGCAGGGCCGGTGCAAGGGTATTAGGCGCCCTAGGCGAAACGTCAGCTATGCCGCCCCCCCCCCCCCCGCCTCCACACACAATTAACTTACATTGTGCATTAATGAAAATAACGAAGTCTGTATTTATAACAGAACACTTATTTGACATTTTTATGCCTTGTAAACCATTGAGATGATTTGTCTTATCGACGGTATAGAAACTCTTTTATATATAAATAAAAATATATAAAATAAACATAAACCAAAGCTATACTTGTTGCTCAAACAAAAAAAGCAGACACATCACATAATATTAAATAATTAAAATGGCAGTCAATCAAGAAAAATGAACTTAAAAAGCCATCTTTACTTACCCCCTCCAGCAGCTCTCTTACTCTTCTTCCATGCAGGCTGTAGTACACACCAGAAGCAGCAGTAGTGGCTAAGCTCTATACCAGGGGTCAGGAACCTTTTTGGCTGAGAGAGCCATAAACGCCACATATTTTAAAATGTAATTCCATGAGAGCCATACAATATGTTTAAAACTAAATACAAGTAAATGTGTGCATTTTATGTAAGATCACACTTTTAAAGTACAATAAGTCTCTGAAAATATTACACCAGGCCTTAAGACACCAATACATCTCCTATTAGGAAAATGGACCAAGTCAGGCTGCTATAGAGTCCTACACAGAAACAACACGCCAGCAGAAAACCTCACCTGAATCACGTGCTGTCCCTCACCTAACATAGAATAAAGAGACCAAAACGTATAACAAGAAGCATGCAGAAAAAACTGAATTGGAAACTGCAACAAGCCAGAGTCTCTGTATGCAGTGTAACAAAGGAAAAAAGAAACATCACCCATCCTTATAAAACAAATCAAGAAATATAAAATCATCAGCAGTAAAACTGAACTAACAAAAAGAACATATTTCGAAACAGCTGATGAGTGGAATATCCAATAATTAAAAACTCATATAAAACATTTCCAGATACCAACAAAATATTTAAAAATAGCAGACACAAAGACCCAGTAATGAAAAATAATAAGGATACAAAACTTTTTTTGCTCTGCATACCTGGGAACATTTGATATCCAGGTTTCCTGAGATTGTTCTGAATTAGCAGGAGGTGGGGTGGTTTGCTTGGAACTTTCTCCTCTCTCAGTCACATACCAGCGCTCTCTCTCACACTGGCTCTCAATGACACACCTATACACACATGCTCTCAGTACTCACATATACACATGTTTTTTCTCTCTCATATAGGCTCTTAATTACACATTTACACACATGCTGTCTATCTTTTCACGCTTACACACACACACAGGCTTTCAATCACATAAATACATGCTGTCTTTCTCTCACACACAGACTCTCATTCACATGCTTACAAACATGTCCTCTCTCTCATTTACACACAGGCTCTCAATCACATACTCACATGCTCCGTCACCTAAATCAGCTCTCAATCACACACAGACACACATGATCTCTCTCTTACTTATACACACAGGCTCTTAATCATACATACACATGATTTCTCTCTCACACAAAGGATCTCAATCATACACACATACTCTTTCACACAAACTTACACATACAGGTTCCCAATGGTAAACTTACATTCATGCTCTCTCTCTCACAGGCAGGCTCTCAATCACAGACATACTCTCTTTCACATACACAGGCTCTCAATCATTCACATACATGCAATCTCCCACTCACACACACAGGATCTCAAACACACATGCTTGCTCGTTCATTCACTATCTCTCTCCCCCACCCCGGGAACTAGCAGCAGCAGCAGCCTCCTCCCAACGCTAACCTCTTCATTTTCAGCCCTCGCGGAGGCGGAGTCCCATCGGCCGCGGTTGAAACTCCATTTTCCTCCGAGCCGCGCTGCAGTCTTCTTCCCGTCGGACACTAGCGTGGCCTCTTCTTCCCGCGCAGGCACCTGATGCTCTCCACTTCCTCTTCCGGGCCGCGGGAAGAAGAGAGCACGCCGGTGCCGCTGACTCAGCGGCACCGGCGTGCTCTCTTCTTCCCGCGGCCCGGAAGAGGAAGTGGAGAGCATCGGGTGCCTGCGCGGGAAGACTCCCGCGCAGGCACCCGGCTGACTCCAGTCGTGCCCGGCGTGCTCTCTTCTCCTCCCCCCCCCCCCGCGGTCCGGAAGAGGAAGTGGAGAGCATCGGGTGCCTGCGCGGAAGAAGAGACCACACTAGCGTGGTCTCTTCTTCCCGCGCAGGCACCCGATGCTCTCCACTTCCTCTTCCGGACCGCGGGGGGGGGGGGGGGCGGGAAGAAGAGAGCATGCCCGGAGCCGCTGACTCCAGCTGTCCTGCCGCGTTCCGCCCGGGCTGACAGCAAAGGACTCACATGCTTGAAAGCGCGGCTCTCTTAATTTTACCGGGGCAGTGCCGCCCCCAGGAAGCTGGCGCCCTAGGCGACCGCCTAGTTCGCCTAGTGCTTCCGCCGGCCCTGTTTAGGCGACCCCTGCGTTTTGGTCGTTCGACCCCCGCCGGGGTCGCGACCCACAGGTTGAGAACCGCTGCCCTAATCCCTTCCTAAATTAAAAACAAATACTCTGGGGATCCACTGATGCCATCCCCTCTCCCTTGTTCAATCTGGCACTGCCAGACCCTCACTCCTCAATCCCTTTTTTTAAAGTGTAGCTGAATAGCTTTCTATTATTATTATTTTTTTTAATATACAGACATTCGATCTGAGATATCATGTCTGTTTACATTCAGGTATTTCCCTATCCCCAGAGGGCTTACAATCTAAGTTTTGTACCTGAGGCAATGGAGGGTAAAGTGACTTGCCCAAGGTCACAAGGAGCAACAGCAGGACTCGAACCCTGGTCTCCTGGTTCGTAGCCCCCGGCTCTAACCACTAGGCTATTCCTCCTAGTTCAAGTGTATTCAGTGGGAAGTTTATCTGGCCAACTTGTCCACTAAATACTTAATGAATATTGGCCTGTACTGCTGTTAGTGACTGAGAACTGTTCAGATGCATTGGCTATGCTGTCAGCCTGTGTTTTGCAGGTATATTAGATATGGAGAGTCATTTTATAAGTGTGCGTGGTGCAGTAAAGTCTGCACATACCTTTTTATGCACACTTTACTCCAAATTTTCAAAGCAAACTTGTTTGCATATTTTTGCTTTGAACGTTTCCATATAATTGCTGTGGTGTAAACACAAACTTACCCATGCAGGTGAACCTGGGTGCAGGCATCATGAAATTGAGTCTGCATCTAAATTCCCACTCTACTCCCCAGAGCGTGTCTCTCTCCGTTTCATGTGAAAGCAAGTAATACATGCGCACTGAGCCAGGATCACTTATGTGCACAAAACCAGTTTTTATTCATGGAAAGTAGTCTTTCCCATCCAGTGTCCAGTGCACCTTCAGACCTGATCAGGTGCTGACGAAAGTCCCCCTGGTCTGCTCAGATCTAGGCCAGCACCTGTGCTCTGCTCTAGCTGCAGCATGGGCCCCAGAATGTGGTAGTGAATGGCATGGCGAGCTGGGCACACATCACACACAGCACCACATCGGAGTCCTTCCTGTCTGTCCTGTTACCATGCACTGTGCACTGAATGTGACTTAGGGCTGGGAGCAGCAGCTCTGGCGGCGATATGTGGCAGCCAAAATAACCTGAGCCTGTTGCCTGCACCATGCCAACGTCTTCCTCATCCTGCACCTGACTATACCGTAGAGGGAATTGGTCCATCATGATGGGTTCGTGTGGCTCTACCCTGGTGGGGCTTTCAGGGCTTCCCTGGCTCTCTTCTTTTGGCCACGAGCCTTCTTCGTGTCTGCATGCACGGCTTTCTGCCAACCAGCATTCTCGTTGAAGTAGGTGAAAAGGTTAAGAAATGCTGTTAGCAGGTTTAAATGTCAATGGGGAACTGAGCCATGCAGAAAAATTTGATTGTCTGAGAAGAACAGGAGAAGCACCAAAAAAAAAAGGATGCTTACCTTGGGACTGAAACTAAAATTGCAAGTTTATAATTGTACTGAGTTATGAATTTATATAAAAGATGTAAGAGCGTGGTAGCTATTGCTAAAGCTTCGTCAATTGGTGTTAGTTTTTAACTTGTGCTAATTCAATCTCCTTTTTTTTTTTTTTTTGTCTCTGAAGCTGAGATGTATGCTGTCTTTTTTTTTTTTTTTTTTCTTTTTCCAGCTAAATTATGAAAATGAATTGAAATCTGAGGTCAAGTTTAGTTTTATGTAATATTTTTCTCTTCAGACCAGTTCTAATATGTACTACTCACTAAGAGAATCCATGCATTTTTTTTACCTTCTTTCAGGGGAATAAATGCCGCATTATATTTGACAGCCCTATGATATTAACATTCAGATAATTTTGATAGAAAGTTCTTAGGTACCAGGACCCAGTAGCAGTGTGCATATGTGGTCATGGGATACAATTTAATTAGGTTTGTAGATTTGTAATGACGGCTGCTAGATGGGAACAGTGGGAAAGTCCACGAAAATAAACAGATCCTTCCAGTCAAACTTGCAGTAATTGATTTTATTTATTTTAGTCAATCCTGAATTAATTTTTAATGTTAACAGAACAAGTTTAAAACTAACTAAATGTTGGGTAATGTTTTTTTCTTCAGTAGTAGGTCAGAAACAGTGGACAATGAAACAGTAATACGAGCCAGAGGTTTACCATGGCAGTCTTCTGACCAGGACATTGCAAGATTTTTTAAAGGGCTCAATATTGCCAAGTAAGACCATGATTACAGATTTTACACATTTTAGTCTCTTCTGCACAGTTCTATTGCACTATATCTGCACTGAATGCCTGCCAGTCACTGGAGTTTTGTATTAGGGTTGCCATCTGCTTCCATGCCATAAGGAGTAGGTTAATCCGGTGCTCATTTTACCCAGTTACAGGCAGCAATGCTCGTTGCATTACCTAAGAATCAAAGCTACAAATCCCTGTATGAAATGGGCTTAGATCTAGGACATGGAACCAGGTGGCATTACTAGTTTTGTAGGGTTACAAATTAAACCAAAAAGTTTTTTAATTTTGGAACCAAAGAATGAACAACAAGTAAACCAAACTTGAATGTTATATTGTTATAGGACCATGATATATCAGAGCTAGGTAGTTAAATTGTGTGAGGATCGGAGCTGTTGTAATAGTCATTTCAGTACTTGTTTGGACACACAACAATTCACGTTGAATCCCTTCAAGAAAGACTTTTCAAGTATTGGGTGATGATTTACAACAGCTATTTAAGTCCCTGGCTCTGGAATATGATAGTCCTATAATATATATTAAAACATTCAAGTTTGGTTTATTTGTTGTTAATTATCCGAGTTTGTATACATAACTTTCTCATTCTTTTAGTTTTGCCAGCAGAACATCTTCATAGCTGAAATCTCTGGACTCCCTTGTTCATGCATATTGTATCTATGTAGAAGATCTTGTGACTAGTGCTACCCAAGCCTGTACAAACATGCTGATGAATAATCATTGCGAGATCCTAGCAAAATTTGTAATGCTAAAGGACAAATTGACAATTTGGCAGACAGTTTTGATCAAAAGCCAAAAATTCTGCTTATTGGCTAGACCTGGCTGTAGCATAAGGCCAAAGAGGTGAAAGTTGCTTTTCGAATGGATGGGTTGTTTCCTATGACTATAATCTAAAATGCTTTTTAAAATTTTATTAAGATTTTTCCAAAAATGCAGAAATGCAAATAATTGACACTAGCAATAATTGCTACTTTGTCTCCCCTCTCCCCCCAAAATGATTTATTATCCACCTCCACAAGGCCCTTTATTAAGCCCATCCCTCGTTGTCAATCTTTATCCCAATCCTGAAACATAGACCAAGTATGAACACAGGAAGGCACGTGCTTTTGTCACTGTAAGCTTCACCATCAGTATGCTCCATGGTTGGGTTTTTTTTTTTGTAGACTGTCAGCATCTTTGGGGGCTCCTTCAATCTCAAATGGTTTTTTTTTTTTGGTTTTTTTTTGGGGGGGGGGGGTATTTGAATCCCTTATTTTCCCATAGTAAACATCTGTCTTCCCTTTCCCTGCGTGCCTAGGCAAGATAGGAGTGGAAGAAATTCATCATCCTTTTGCTCAAAAGGGGTCGTTACTAATAGCAGCCATCTTCCTTCTCTATCATCAAATGCATCACATTTGCAGGGCAGCTGAGCCCATCAAAAGGTCATGGCCATTGTGAGCCACAGGACCTACCCAACATGTCTGTTAAAATCAGGATGTATGTAAAGAGGCAAATAATGCCATGTTGGAAATGCTTAATTTTTTTTTTTTTAATCTGGTTCATCTTTCATGCTGTCCACCATGTCAATTGGTCATTATTTTTAGCTTTATGTTCACAAAATTTTACTCCAAAATGGAAAGCTATTAATATCTGGTGTTAAATGGAAGAAATGATAGCTTAACTTTTTTTTTTTTTTTTTCATTCTGCTTTTTAGAGGTGGTGTGGCATTATGTTTGAACGCTCAGGGACGGAGGAATGGAGAAGCCTTAGTTCGGTTTGACAGCCCTGAGCAGAGAAACTTAGCATTGGAAAGGCACAAGCACCATATGGGTAGCAGATACATTGAGGTAACACATTTAGAAGATTGCTATCATGTGTCTTGAGAATTTTAGGTATTTGAATAACTCTGAACATAGCCATAAAAGTACATTTCCACCTTAAGTAATACATGTATATTTTAGCAGAAGGGTAGTAAAACTACTTTAGCAGTCAGAATTCAGCTAAAAATTGACACCCAAAACTTTGTGACATTCTTGATAAGAACATAAGAAATTGCCATGCTGGGTCAGACCAAGGGTCCATCAAGCCCAGCATCCTGTTTCCAACAGAGGCCAAACCAGGCCACAAGAACCTGGCAATTACCCAAACACTAAGAAGAACCATGCTACCGATGCAATTAATAGCAGTGGCTATTCCCTAAGTAAAATTGATTAATAGCCATTAATGGACTTCTCCTCCAAGAACTTATCCAAACCTTTTTTGAACCCAGCTACACTAACTGCACTAACCACATCCTCTGGCAACAAATTCCAGAGCTTTATTGTGCGTTGAGTGAGAGAGAATTTTCTCCGATTAATCTTAAATGTGTTACTTGCTAACTTCATGGAATGCCCCCTAGTCCTTCTATTATTCGAAAGTGAAAATAACCGAGTCACATCTACTCGTTCAAGACCTCTCATGATCTTAAAGACCTCTATCATATCCCCCCTCAGCTGTCTCTTCTCCAAGCTGAACAGCCCTAATCTCTTCAGCCTTTCCTCATAGGGGAGCTGTTCCATCCCCTTTATCATTTTGGTTGCCCTTTTCTGTACCTTCTCCATTGCAACTATATCTTTTTTGAGATGCGGCGACCAGAATTGTACACAGTATTCAAGGTGTGGTCTCACCATGGAGCGATACAGAAGCATTATGACATTTTCTGTTTTATTCACCATTCCCTTCCTAATAATTCCCAACATTGTTTGCTTTTTTGACTGCCGCAGCACACTGAGCCGACGATTTTAAAGTATTATCCACTATGATGCCTAGATCTTTTTCCTGGGTAGTAGCTCCTAATATGGAACCTAACATTGTGTAATTATAGCATGGGTTATTTTTCTCTATATGCAACACCTTGCACTTGTCCACATTAAATTTCATCTGCCATTTGGATGCCCAATCTTCAAGTCTTGCAAGGTCCTCCTGCAATGTATCACAGTCTGCTTGTGATTTAACTACTCTTATGTAAATTATTGTATTGCTTAACTAGGAAATATAGCCTGATTATGTATTTACAGTCTAATCCTGGTGAATTACTGCCCCTAAAATTAAGAATTCTGCACCCTAATTCTGACTGCTTGCCAATAACACTATTGCAGTAAAAATGCATTATAGAAGTTATTCCAAGATGCAGAATTTTTAAAACTGTAATAAAATTTAAAGTTTCAACTATATTTCCAAGAAAACACGAAGAGCCTGCTACATACAAACCCATTAATACTTAAATAAATGTATCCCTTCTGAAATAGCTTTAGTACAACTTTAATCAAATCTTCCTCAATACCCACACCTCTGCTATTTTCCACTAATTCTTCCCCTGTGCTTCACTGGCTCCCAAAACTGCTTTCCTTTTCTCACACTCTTTGATTCTAGCTCTTAATGACTCACTCTATCATGGTCCCCACACCCACATACCACTCTCTCGATGGCAAATCCTCCCATCTTCATTTCCCTACAATTATACGTTGTCCTATCAAAGCCGCCTTTAACATTCCCTTTTCCTCTTCCTGGATATTCTCCAGTAGGAAAATAGATGGAAATGTTTGGGTCTTCTGGAATTATCCTTATCACATCCTTCAAAAATCCACTTTTACCGGACACTTATAAATAATGTGTAAAATGCCCCATCTCACTCGAGGAGTGAGTACCTAGGAGCACCGAGGGTACCTGGAATAAAGCAGACAAGACCCCCGAGGGGCGGGTGTCCTGAAGGTTAGGCAGAATAACCCCTGAGGGCGAGCAGAAGCGAGGGGCCCCCGGGTACCCAGAGCTTCAGTGGTAGCGAGGTACCCCGGAGGGTAGTGAGGAATCCAAGCGAGCAGCTTAGAAGCGGTCAGAGTAGCTAACCAAAGTCCTTGCTAGCTCGTTGTATTGAAGCGGAGGTTAAAATACCCGGGGGTACTGACGTCATGCGGTGGGGCCGTTCCCGAGGTTCCCGCTAACCGAAGTCCTTGCTAGCTCGTTGTATTGAAGCGGAGGTTAAAATACCCGGGGGTACTGACGTCATGCGGTGGGGCCGTTCCCGAGGTTCCCGCTAACCGAAGTCCTTGCTAGCTCGTTGTATTGAAGCGGAGGTTAAAATACCCGGGGGTACTGACGTCATGCGGTGGGGCCGTTCCCGAGGTTCCCGCTAACCGAAGTCCTTGCTAGCTCGTTGTATTGAAGCGGAGGTTAAAATACCCGGGGGTACTGACGTCATGCGGTGGGGCCGTTCCCGAGGTTCCCGCTAACCAAAGTCCTTGCTAGCTCGTTGTATTGAAGCGGAGGTTAAAATACCCGGGGGTACTGACGTCATGCGGTGGGGCCGTTCCCGAGGTTCCCGCCATGACGTGCTTAAGAACATGGGCAGCGCGCGCCCTAGGAGGCCTCAGGAAGAAGCATGGTGGACGGGAATGCCCGCTAATTCAGAACTGTTTTAATGCATTGCCCTTCCTCCTGTGCTCTCCCGCCTAGGCCGGACTCTATTTGCTTCTTCCCTTCCTCCATCACTTTTACTCCCGCACTCTTCCCTTTCCCCATGCAGGCTCAGCTCTTCTCCCTCCTTTATCCTGGCCCATGCAGGACAATGCAATGGTAACCACCGGCTTCCTTTTCTGACCTTTCTATTAGTTCCCCTGCCAAATTCTGCACAAGCATAGGATGAACTGCATAGGATTTATTTATTTAACAGCTTTTAATATACCGACGTTCGTAGGACACATCACGCCGGTTTACAAATAACTCAAAGAAGGAGGAATTACAATGAGCAGGGGGCAGGGGATGGGAGCAGGCGAGAAAAGGGTGAGGAGTTGGGGAGAGAAGAGAGGAAAGAGAGAATTGCAGGTAGAGTGAGAGAGAGAAAACAACCATAAATGCAGAGAGGAACTTATTTACCACAAGCATGAATGTTCTGCCCATCTGCACAATGCAGAGTTTGCACAGGGCTCCACAAGCAGTAACAGTTGTACATGTTTTAAAGGTACTGAATCCTGAGATGCATATTTTCTGCTTTGATAGGTTTACAAAGCTACTGGAGAAGAGTTTTTAAAAATTGCTGGAGGTATGTAATTTGGCGCATTTTCCTAGTTTTTTGTGTGTACATATGATGATTTTGTAGATAATCTTTAATTGGGCTTGGGATTAAGTAATCAATGCTACCAATTAATGTACTCGTCAGTACATCACTATTGATGTCATTTGTTGATTTCAAGCCTGCTGTTAAATTCTAAAGAAATGCATGGTATGTCATGGGAGTGGATTATTCATTTGAGTGTTGAAGTATTTCAAGACCTGCCCAAGTTGAAATCCCCTGGGGCTGATGCAATAAAGTCTCTTAGAAAACGGGTGCTGAACAGGCAGCGCCCACTCTTAACGCACACATGGCGCTTCTAAGGGGGGTGCCATGCAATATTAAAATTAGGGGGTCGCGTTTATCGGCGTCTGTTTTCCATACCGGTGGACAGCCATGGAAACCAACGCCGATAAACCTGGCGTACAGCAGTAATGAAAACAGACACAGAGTTTATCAGCATCAGTTTTCCTTACCAGTGGACAGCCAGGAAAACCACGATAAACCCAGTGTTGGTTTTCGTGACTACCGTTCGCCGCTGAAAACCAACGCCTGGTTTATCTGCGTCTGTTTGCTTGGCTGTCCGCTGGTGAGGTAAACAGATGCCGATAAACTGTCTGTTTTTGTGGTGATAAATTATTATTTTTTTTAACTTTTATTTCTTATTTTTCATCTTTTTATGATGCGCACAACTATTAACGCCCGCTCCTGGCAGGCGTTAATAGATAACGGTTAAATGTTCGTCCGAGACTCACTTTTTTTTGCATCAGGAGTGAATGCCTAATAGCCTCATTCATATGCATTAGCATGTGAAGAGTGCTATAGATTCACTCTGCGTTGGACACGAGTTGAATATGCACTTAATCCCCTTATTGCATTAGGGGATTGATTAGCGCCTATTCTACCCGCGTCCGACTGCAGGTTAACAGCTCGCTCGGCTCAGTGCACCCTATTACATCGGCCCCCATGTGTATAGCAATTATAATATTGCCCTTACACTCTTAGAAGAAACTAACTTCATTATTTAGTGATTTGTTCTGGGTGCTGTGACCCTAGTTGCCCTTTGACACCCAATTTGACACTGCTGACGCTGTCAGCTACTTGCAAGTGCACATTTCCAACTGTTAGCAGAGACCTGAGATCATGTGAGAGCGGCAGAGAATTATTTTTGTAAATTTTGAGTCTTGCCTATACATTTATTTTGTGTGCTATTCTGTTATGGATTATTTCAGTATATATTTGTGTCTGCTAAACTAAACTTCTATTTATTGTATTTAAAAGTATTTATATACCGTTTTTTCAAATGTAAGTTTTATCAAAACAGTTTACAAAAAGTAGTATAAAATGAGAGATTAGAAAATTAAAGAATAAAAATTACACAAAATTGGTATAATAAACAATACAAGTAAAAATGTTTTATAAAATAAAGGGTCTTAATAGAGAAAAAAGCATTGATGCTTATTAGCTAGTCTGCTATATATATGTGTGTGTGGTCAAACTTGAAAAAGGTGTCTAAATCAGAGGTTCCCAAACTTGTCCTAGGGGACTTCCAGCCAGTTGGGTTTTAGAATATCTGCCATGAATATGCATGAGAACCTGCATGCAATAAAGGCAGTGCATGCAAATCATTCCATACATAGTCATTGCAGATACCTTGAAAATCTGACTGGCTAGCGGTTGCAAGGACAGGTTTGGGAACCTCTGATCTAAATCAGTGTTTGTTTCCGAACCAGTGCACTAAGGCACGCTGTTGTGCTTTCAGACCTTATCAGGCATACCACGGAAAAGTCGTCGTTGCCTGATGCTCAGATTCTGGGCTCTGCTGTTAATGCCTTGCTGCATCAAGGAACACCAGTGTTGGCTCTTAATTTGATAGGAACTCCTTTCAGACTCCGTGTGTATCCCATGCCTCTTCCTAGCCTATTTGGGGTTTTTTTGGGTTTGCTTTTTTTTCATGGTCCATTTGCTTGCTGATTTATGCTTAAAAAAAAAAAAAAAAAAGTTTGTTCCTTGAGCTACTGAGTGGACTCCTTCCCTCCTGCTTGGGCTGTCTGTCCTTCCTCCCTCCCTCTCATCATAAAAATGTCAAACGGGCAGGGTTTGGTCTGGGTCCAGTCCAGGTCAGTAGGTCCTACTCCTCCCAGCCCCCACCCTCTCACCTTAAAAAAAAAAAAAAAAAAAAAAAAAAAAAAAAAAAAATTGGGCCTGGTGGAACTTTCACCTCTGGACCCTCCCTCCTACCCATTAAAACAGAGGGAACCCTCCAAATCCTACAGCTCGCCCCAGTCCAGGAACCCCAGCTGGAGAAAACCTTACCACCTCCAGCAGTGCTGATTGGGCCCAACATTATCACATGTCAGTGACAGGACCACTGACGTGTAGCTTTCTGAAAAGGGATTGGTCCTTTCACAGACATGTGACAGTGACGAAGTGAATAAATTAAGTGGGAATGAGTAACAAGAACTAGATCTACTTTATGGGACCTGACAGGTACTTGTGACCTGGTTTGACCACAGCTAGACAGGATGCTGGGCTTGATGGCTCTTGGCCTGACCCAGCATGGCAATTATGTTCTTTTGTTATAGATATAGAATTCTTTTAAGAATCCACCCAAAGTTTTTGCCTAAGATGCTGAGTAGATTCCCTTTAAAGCTATCTATAGCGCTGCCAATATTTTCCCTAAATCTCATTTCTCCCTGGTTAAACACTTTCTGTACTCTAAACCAGCGGTTCTCACCCCAATCCTTGGGACATACTTGGCTAGTCAGGTTGTCCGGATATCCTCTGTGACTATGCATGCAGTAGATTGGCAATCACTGCCTCCATTGTATGCAAATATTCTGTATATTCACTGTGAATTTCTTGAAAACCTGATTAGCTAGGTATTTCCCGAGAACTAGGTTGAGAGCCCCGGTTTCTGCAGCAGAACCTTCTTTTACCTAGATAAATGGATGATTCCCTAAAGGATTATGTTCTAATAAACAAGTAAGATCTTCCAGTCAAGAAATAAACAAATTGGTTATTAGTTTAGTTTAGTTCCTTTTGCTTCTCCAAAACCAGATCAGTAAAATCTGATCAAGTGGAGGCAATAGCAAGTTCTATAGTCCAACTACAGGACATTTGCAAAGCAGCCACTTGGTCACCCATACTTATCTTCCCCAAGCATTACTACCTCAAGCTGACTTTTTACAATGATTGTAGCTTTGGCCAAGCAGTTTTACACAACCTATAAAAATAAGTGCTGCAACTTGTCATTGTCTCGTCTTGTGAAACTTCTATCTACAGAGCACAATTTTATGCTACATAACTCTTAGCTAGGGAGCTCACACCTGCAGGGCGGTTATATTCAGTTTGTCCATGGAGAAAGCAAAGTTGCTTCCTGTGGACAGGAGAATAAATCGGGGTGTGTGTGTGTGTCTCTCTCTCTCTCTCTCTCTCTCTCTCTCTTTCTCTCTCTCTCTCTCCTTGACTTTTAAAGCATAGCTTGTAAAATGACGGAGGTGACTTGCACAGTGATGTCCTTACACTTGTGTGGCTAAGTTTGTTTTGCTGTCCATGTAGGACATCTGTTAAAGGTAAGCAGCTTAGCTATGTTCTCCCTCCAGTGAATGTCAAATTGTATTGCATTATGATTGCTATTTAGCACCTCCACCACAGAAATACCCTGCATCAGGTCATGCTTTCCATGGAAGGCTAGATATGTAGTAGTTGCCTCTTATCAATACTAAGACTAGCTGGTCCATCATGTCGTCACTCATGCTCTCTAGCTTGTCCCAATGAAACATTGACCCAATCAATACTGGGTAATTGAAATCTCCTATTACTGTGTTGACAAATTTTCCTTTCTAATTTCAGCCATCATTTGTCCATCTTAGCCAGGTGGGTAGCTGTGTAAACCCACTTCTGTGCTCCTACCCATCATCCGTGGAGTTTTATATTCATAAATGCCTTTATTCTGCAGGATTTTTCTCTTGCATGACTTTATGCTATCATTTGCATGCAATGCAACCCTTCCACCACTTTGATCTGCCCTGTCATAATGATGTATTTATACCCTGACACAGTATGTCTCGCATGGGTTATGCTTTTTTTTTTTCTTACACATTTCCATAGATACAGAGAGAATTTCTGAAATGAACATTTACAGAGACATCTCAAACAAAAAAATATTACAAGTAATATTTAATAAACCCTGCAACCATCAATTAGACTACAAGACAGGGGGCCTAGTATAAACTGTTTTGAAGGCAATAAATCATAAAATAATAAATTCTCCACGTGATTAGCTGATATGTTCCTATATATTCCCCTAATTAAGTCTAGCCCTAGCTTGAAGAACCACTCAAGCTGAACCAGTTCATAAAAAAACATTCCTTACTTGCTTATATTTCACACTTACAGGGGAACCTTAACAGTGGATGCTCCTAATCAGATCACTTGTTTCTTACTCGGATATGACTTGTGTTGTGACTGCGTAACCTTTGAAACATCCAGATATATTTTGCCCCAAAAATCTTTTGACGAAACATTTTAAGGGTCAGATTTTGTCTGACTCAAGTGTAAAAACCAGCAAGAGTAGCCCTAGAAAAAAAGCCAAATAGGATGCTTGCAAAAACTTAGAATGATTAAGGCTATTTGTTCACCTGGACCTAGTACACCCCCAGAAAAAGTCAAAAGTCAAAAAAAATATTCACCACTGTAATCTGCTTTGAAGTGTCTGAAAGACAGACAGAAAAAAATTCCAGTGGAACTTTCAAAATCTCTTGATAACATTTTTTTAAGCATATCCGTAGGAAATATCAAATGAGATTATAAAATTTAAAATAAGTAGACTTCAACTTTTATAGTGATTTTTCCAAATTTAAAATAAGTAGACTTCAACTTTTATAGTGATTTTTCCAAATTTAAAATAAGTAGACTTCAACTTTTATAGTGATTTTCCACCATTTCAGATTTGATGTACCAAATATTTCTTTGATCAAGGTAGCTTGACAGCCCTAGATTTTTTTTATTATATATTAAGACTTGATGGTCAGCCACTGACCTAATTGTCCCACTTTCTGTTTCCAGGTTTTCAATTGAATATGTAATTACTTTTTTTTTTTTTTTTTTAAATAAACGTTTAGACCTTTTTCTAAACCAACAATTGCGGTCCATAATGAGTTCAGAGTTACCATCACTGGCACTGTCGGAGGTGGCTGTATTTCTAAACTCTGCAAAACCAGCAAGTTCGAAGGATTTAATTTCTGGTAACCTTGCCGCAGTACAAGCAGGGGAGCGTCACACACACCTAACGATCAATTTCTCACTTTTGGAATTCACCCCAAGTGTGACCCTACCTGTAATACGTCTACAAGCTCTGGTGGTAAATAGTTGTTGGGGGTCAGTGAGAGCCCCCGGGTGTTAAAGTCTAGCACATGTGCACCAACCCAGTCATTCTAGGTTTGGGGGCTAGGGGCTTATAAAGCTGACTGACTCAGTTGTGGGTGAGAATGGGGCCCCCTTTTATGTTCCCAGCTGGAAGGGACTAGGGCTAAGATGGAGGGGATTCCCTACAGGAAACAAGAAAAGGAGGGTCTGGTAATTGGAAGGTTTCTATCTGCACTGTCCTCACACTCCCCTTTAATGTATGGCTTCAGCTGTGTGCCACAGAACTCTGCTTTTCAATAGTCTGCGTCAATCGGAGCTGGTGTCACAAGGGCAGGGACTAGGTCGTCCTACCACAGGGAAGAAGAAAGCAATTGCTTGCTGCTTCATTTGTCTGGTGAGTCTCTCTCATTCACAGACTGCTAGGATTCTGCTGGTTATCCTTCTTACACCATGTCTGAGATGTCTCCCATGTCTTTATCTTCATGTAGTGCTAGATCATTCTGCCTCCTATTCTAATATTCAGATTTCTGGCATTCATATACAAATATTTTTGTGTCTCTTTCTTTTGGGTTTTTTTAACCTGTTTATTCGCAGAAGATACAGGCTAGAGTCATCCATATTTGTGTGCTTTTGATATACATCCATCGGGGCTAATTTAGCTTTAACCCCAGCTTGCTATTGGGATATCCTAACTCCGCTATTTTGTAAGAATGTTTAGATAATGCCCTAGATCTGGAAAGCTTTAACAACTGTTTTCCAGTGAAAGCCCTATCGTCAAAGAAGATCTACAGCCATCTGTTTTGAAGAATTTGAGAGAGAGGAGTGAAGGACATCTGGAGACCCTCCAAAAATTTCCACCCCAAGGACACAGGACACTGCCAGATTGGGATGATGGGGCGTACCCTTGAATCTCAGGTTTCATGGGGAAAGGAACATTACCCACATCTAGGACACCCCAGCCAACTTGGGTCACTTATCATTCCATCCCATGGAGAATAAGCAAATCTCAGGACTCAACATGGAGGGACACCTCCACAGAGATAGAGACTTTAAAGCTATACTCCCATAGAACAGTGACATCTGGACATCACATTTATTATTAGTCTTAATTATTTTGCAACAAATCACAGTAAACTTTTATTTGAACATCCATGAATCCAGCCTGGTCTGTCAGTGAGCTTGCCCTGAAGAAACACAAGATATGAAGAAGGGATTTCACCTATGCCCTAGACCTTGAAGGACATCCTCCACCCCCTGAACACACACAAGAACCCACACTCTGGGGCAAAAGGACTAGTGACTGTAACGGGACAGAGCCCCAGGCTTTTAATGGCCCCAGCAAGATTCATCCCATACACTGATTTGGGGATATACATATGAGTTTTCAGAATTTTGGGTTGAATATAGTCAAATCCTGGTGCCGCCTTGCAGTTCTGACTCATCACTCACAGTGGAATGGTTCTTTTGAAGGTATCTCCCCACCATCCTCTTCGGTAAAGATCAATGCTAGGAATTTTATATGTAGTAGCCGCTACTAGTTTTACCCTGTCTCAGTATCTATAGGTTTTTGTATTTTTGGGGGCCCCCCCCTGCTTTATCCCCACCTTTTTGTGGGCAATGGCTCAGAGGTATAAATTATTGCCCCGTATGCAAGCCTAGAGCCATAGGTGTTAGGAGATGTTGGCAAAGGGTGAGGAGTTTTCGGTATGGTTGCTTGGTCATTGAGGACGAGGGGGGGGGCGGGTGTCTGTGTTTCCCTGGTAGAAGGTACCCAAAGAAAATGGAGATATTACAAGTTTGGATTTGTCCAGTGATGTCCAGTTATCCAGATTTTGAACTTGTTTCCTCAGAGGGGCAAACACTCGGTATCTTGAAGGGGGTTGGAGACTGGCGTTTGGGGGATTTTGAGATTGTAACCTTTCCGGCTCTTGTTTCATGCTAGAACTTGAGGTTATCCTTCTCCAAGGGGGAAAGAATTCTAGTTTAGATCCTGGTTATGTTGGGAAAACAATAACTAGGGGTTTTGCCATGGAAAAAGACTATTGCCTTTTTTTTTATTATGATTTTCCTCTTTTTTTTTTTTTATTTTCTCCATACTGGCCTGGATTTTGATTTTGAAACTTAAGTACATTTTTATTTGAACACCATTCTTGGGACTCCATGGTTATTTGCTACCTGAATTCACAGTGGGCCTATTTCCCATCTGAAAATACCCAGACCAATGATCCAGACAAACTGGGTGAGTAAATTTGATGAACATATCTACAACTGCACCAGGGGCTAAGGAGGTTAAACCTCCCTCACCACCAGCAGTTGAACCTTAGTGCTCCAGGAGTGATAAAAGGAAAGGTCTGGGACAAAGAAACTGCCTGGGGAACAATGCGACCCCTTAAATTTGCTGCTCTCATGAAAGGGGGGGGTAACATATATATGTAGTGACTGTGTCTTTTGAGCATGCCTTTTAACCCATTGTCATTTTAGATTGTCCAATTTGTCAGATATCTTTAAGGTTTCTTTTTCTATGTACTTAAGTATCTAAATGGCAAGCTTCTGCCTTATAAATATTTACATTTACCTTGCCATTGCCTGTGCTTCTCTATTCATTTGGATTGCTTTTCTTTTGTGTAAAAAAATCCTTTTGAATTTAATAATCTTCCACAGAGCCATTCAGTACTGCAGTTATTTGACTTTAATGCATTTTTATCTGGATTTCCAAGATAGTTTGAAAATACCATCTCCATCCTCCTTGCATATTTTTAAGCTTTGCATCTATCCATTCATAGTTTTGTCTCCTAATTCTTTTCTTGTCAGTCGCCCCTTTTTGAAGTTGAATCTACTTATCACTGGAAGGAAAATATCAAATGTGATTTCATTGTCACTATTGTCAAGCAGCTCCACCACCACCATTACTCTTTCATCAGGTCCTGCAGTCCATTGAGAACCAAATCTAAAGTAGTTCCCCCCCCCCCCCCATCTCATTAGTTGCAGGACTAGCAGCTCCATGAAGCAATCATTTGATTTCTAAAGCCTTTACCTTGCTTACCCTCATGAGATGTTCTCCTAGTCAATATTGGAATAACTGTGTTGCCGTTAGCATCTCAATCCATTTCATCCTGGTCAGGTGGACAATACTGTACTCATCCTCTTAGTCTTCTCCATTTCACATGCAATTTCTAGTCACCTTTTTTTTTGGAGGATCCTTGCTCCTAAGGGCACACAACTAATTTATTTCTTCAGGGGCTGCTCCAGTTAACCATTCCATCCCACACGGACTCTTAATCCCTAGGGGGGACTATTTTTAAGGGGAGAAACTCTTGCTTATGGCCCAGACAATGAGAAAAAGTTGCCAGTGTGTTTAGTACTGAGGGGGTTCTCATGGGGTGAGAGACTAAAATGATTCAGTCAGGACCAGGTCTGGGTGTTAACATAATAGTTCACTAATTGATGATAAATTAAAATACTTTATCCAGAAGAACGAGTTTGCATCTGAATGATTGGTATATTAGTGATTTTTATTTTTTTCTTGGTAGGTAGGTGTCCTTTGACCTGATCTCTGGGTACAGTCCATGGTGATTTTAATTGTACAAACTCTTCCGGCAGCTGTCCGGGAAGTCTATTAAAAGGGGTCCTCCACTTCAGAAATTCTACCTTCTAGTTTTCATCTTCCTTGGACACCCAGCCTGTCTTTGTCCCTTGATGCTGATGGAGATCCATTTGGGGCTCCTTCTCTTGATCTTCTTTCATACTATGTTACTTCAGGGGATTTCTCATGGGGAAGATCTTTGGGATCAGGCTGATTCTCAGCTCTGCAGTCCCAGGGGAAAGGGGATGCAAAACCTGCCCACTCTTCGTAAGTTGAAATATTACTTTCAAAAGTTAAAATGCCCGCACTCTCTCTTGTAGCAGGATCCATCATGGGTTTAGAGTAGGCTCACAAGGCTTTGGCCCCTGTAGAGAGCCCCTTCACCCCAAAAGGGTATCTGGCTTAAAATCTATCTCTCTGTAAAAGGACCCTCAGGCAGAGAGTGCACTGGAAGGAGTCACTTCTAAAAGACTGGGAGGTCTCACCAGAGTATGGAAAAAATGCATCTTGCTATCTGACTTCTCTCTAACTGAATCCTACGGTGTCTTAAATATTCTTCAGGAATTCAATCCAAACTCTCCAAGTGGGAGAGACTGAGGGGTATAGATGGTTTCTCATTACTGTGTTACGTTACAAGGTCTGTCACACACGCACATTCCAGAGTGCATTTTTTCCTTTAATACTTTTATCCTACTTGACTCGGTCATCTTTAACACACTGCCACTGCTACCTCCAATTTGATCTGATGTATTTGGTATATAGTACCCTGGTATCGGTGGAGAAGAAATTCTCATCTGCAACCCAAATAGTCTTGTCCTCACTCAGCAGCAGTGTTGGTGCATTCTGCTCCCCCACTGAAGTAGCTGCCAGCTCTCAGGCACTCTGCACTAGTTGCTCTGTCATCTACCTATTCCACATCATGGTAAGCTCTAGTAATCCCTTCTATACTGAGACCTTTCCTAAAGGACATGGACCTCTGTTTTAGTCCCTTTAACAGCTGTGCAGACTTCAGTGCCAATAGGGTCTTGACTGTATGCTCTGTGCTAAGGCTACATATGGCATCCTGAGGGGCTAGGATCTGGATAAAATAAGTGACTATGCAATGGTAATTTTCCACACCATAAAAAAAGGACAGAACTTGCTTCAATGTGGCCATCTCAGTGTCAATAGCAGCCCGATGCACACAGAACCATGGGTCTCTGGTGCTGTCCTTTTTCTCATTGGCTTCAGTTGCTTATCTCAATGGCACTTCATTTGAGCACATTTGCTAAACTGCGATTTGCTGATGTGTTCACACTTTCACGTTCCATTAATGTCTAGAGGTTTGCTCAGCCTGATCACCCTGTTGTACACTCCCCACTGGCGGGGCCAGATTGCTTTCTCAGTAATTGCTGCACTGTACAGCCCTCAGCTTGGGACACCCCATGTGCCACAACTAATTCAGCTCTGCTTGTTGATGGAGAAAACAAATTCACTTACCTATAAACAGGATGAATTAGCCATGTTTATGTGCCAGACATCCTGGAAAGTCAACTACCTAAAAAGTTAAGCTTTGTATAAAGACTAAGGGGCTCACAAGGCAGCATATGCCTGTGGGTACTCCCGTGCATGCTCAGTAAAGTGCCTTGTGGGGTTGTTTGGTTTTTTTTGGTTTTTTTTAACCGAGTTCTGAGATGGGTCTGTTTGCTGTCATCAGATGACATCACTCATGTGTCATTGCTAATCCATCTTGCTGGCTATGGAGAACCCTGTTTACAGGGAAGCAAACTTGCTTTCTCAACTCAGTTCTTAGGGCCCATTAAGTTAGTCTGGCTTTCAGGATTTCCATAACATATGCATGAGGATTTGCATGTATAGTCTCTACTGTATGGAAATCTCTCATGCATATTTATTGTGGATATCCTGAAAACTCAACAAAGTGTGTCCTGGAGACTGAGAACTGAGAATCATTATTGTAGTAGTTTCCTGACCTTTCTTGTGTCTGGATATTTTCTTCATTTCTGTTATCTTACTTTTTATTCCTCTGTCCTTTCTAGGGATGTGCAGAGGAACGCCATATGATGCATTCGGGATTCGGATTTGTCGGGGGGTGGATACGTTGCATTCTGCCGTATGGCACCCCGATTCGTTAATACGTCCATTTCGATTCGTTCCCCCGCTAAAATTAAATTAACTACAATCCCCCACCCTCCTGACCCCCCCCCCCCCCCCCCCAAGACTTACCAAAACTCCCTGGTGGTCCAGCGGGGAGTCCGGGAGCCATCTCCTGCACTCACACCCTCTGTACCGGTTTCAAAATGGCGCCGCTAGCCTTTGACCTACTATGTCACAGGGGCTACTGGTGCCATTGGTCAGCCCCTGTCACATAGCCATTGGCGCCATCTTGTGCTCCTACCATGTGACAGAGGCTGACCAATGGCACCGGTAGCCCCTGTGACATAGTATGGGCAAAGGCTATCGGCGCCATTATTACAGGCAGCCGACAGTCCGAGCACAGGAGGTTGCTCCCGGACCCCCGCTGAACCACCAGGGACTTGCCAAAAGTCCAGCGGGTGTCCGGGAGCAACCTCCTGCACTCCGGCCATCGGATACCAGTACTCAAAATGGCGCCGATAGCCTTTGCCCATACTATGTCACAGGGGCTACCGGTGCCATTGGTCATCTTGTGCTCCTACCTGTCAAATGGTAGGAGCACAAGATGGTGCCAATGGCCATGTGACAGGGGCTGACCAATGGCACCGGTAGCCCCTGTGACATAGTAGGTCAAAGGGTATTGGCGCCATTTTGAAACCGGCTCCGAGGGTGTGAGTGCAGGGGATGGCTCCCGGACCCCACGCTGGACCACCAGGGAGTTTTGGTAAGTCTTGGGGTGGGTCAGGAGGGTGGGGGGTTTGTTTAAATTGGTTTCTTTAGGCAGCCGAATAATTCGGCAAAGATTCGTGTATTTGTGGGGAATCGCGATACGTTTCGCTTCCCCACAAATACAACGGATATGGCCACATCCGTTGCGGATTGCTAATACATAGGGACCGAATGCACACTCCTAGTCCTTTCCTCTTCAGTATTCTGCTCACACCTTCTCTTACTGTAGCCTGTCTTTCTGTGTCTCCTAAAAGTGCCATTTTCATCTTCTACCCATTCTTTCTCCTTTTAAGAAACTCTTCTTAGCTCTTTCTTTGGATCTCTTCTGCAGTTTTTCCTCCCTTTATTCTACTTCCTTAGCACCCAGTCTCTGTCCTCTCACCAGCTGATATGACTCATCTCCCACCACCTGTTCATGGAAAGTCTTCTGGTTTGCATAGCATGGTGGCATGCACATGTACAATTCAAATCTCCAGTCATGAAGCACTGCACTCCTTCCAACCAGTGAGTACGGGAAGGGAAGGAAGAGGCCCTGTATGCATCATTTCTCTGCTTCTAGCTCAGTTTCTGATTTCTTTTAGTTCTGTGGGGAACAGCACATTTTGCAGGCGCTATGGAAATGGCTACCTGTAGCATGCCTGTGCTTACAAAATCTAACTCTCAAATGTTTTAACTTCTGACCACTTTGATTGCTCTTCAGAAAAAATTGTATTACTTTAAAAAATAAATGGAGTGAATCTCCAATTTGATTTTTCGGTTTGTATGTTACTACTTCTAATGAAGGTCTTTGTGTTCTCAGGCACCTCCAATGAAGTGGCCCAGTTTTTGTCCATGGAGAATCAGGTCATCATCCGGATGAGGGGACTTCCTTTCACTGCCACTCCAGAGGATGTGCTGGGGTTCTTGGGCCCTGAATGCCCTGTCACGGGCAAAAAGGAGGGACTTCTGTTTGTCAAGTATCCAGATGGCAGGCCAACAGGAGATGCATTTGTGATGTTTTCCTGTGAGGAATATGCACAGCAAGCACTTAAAAAACACAAGGAGATCCTAGGGAAGCGTTACATTGAACTTTTCCGGAGCACGGCTGCAGAAGTTCAGCAGGTTACAATTCCATTACTTATGAAATCCATAAAGCCTTTTTACGTGCCAACACTGTTTGTTCAGTTTGCAGCCATAATTGCGTATCTATCCACTTACATGAAAATTTACTGCAAACGCTTGCTATGTTTTTTTGTATTCCTATGAAATTCATTTAATAGGTTTTTAGATCTTGTGTATCTTTGTTCTTTAGGGTTGAATGTGGAATATTATGAAACATTAATTACTGTGCAGCAGACATGGACTGAATGGTGAAGGGCAAAGAGTTCATAATATAGATGTTCACTTACAGGTGAATTTCAGATTAGATCCCAGGAAATCTCAGTATAAAAACTGGTCCTGATATGACTGAGGACTTTGTTACATTCATTTATTTTCCCTGGATTCTGATTAGTCTATATACTAATCCATTGGATTTGTGAGTGAGTTTCAAGGTCATGGGCTTGATTAATAAGAACATGCCATACTGGGTCAGACCAAGTGTCCATCAAGCCCAGCATCCTGTTTCCAACAGTGGCCAATCCAGGCCATAAGAACCTGGCAAGTACCCCAAACATTAGATAGATCACAAGCTACTATTGCTTATTAATTACCGTAATAGCAATTCATGGATTTATCATCCTAGGAACTTATCCAAACCTTTTTTAAACTCAGTAACACTAACTGCTGAAACCACATTCCCTGGCAATGAGTTCCAGAGTTTAAATGTGGTGAGTGAAAAAAAAAAAAGCTACTTGCTAACTTCATGGAGTGCCCCCTGGTCCTTCTATTATCTGAGAGAGTAAATAACCGATTTACCTTAACTTGTTCAAGTCCTTTCATGATTTTGTAGACCTCTATCATATCCCCTCTCAGTCGTCTCTTCTCCAAACTGAACAGCCCTAACTTCTGTAGCCTTTCCTCGTAGAGCAGCCATTCCATGTCCCATATCATTTTGGTCTCCCTTCTCTGCACTTTCACATGGCCACAGTCAGGCACTGTAGTGCCTAACCATGGTGGCCCACCATACTGAGTAGACTCCCAAGGGCTGCTCTCACCCCCCTCTGCACATTGAGAGGTTATGCTTGTAAGAAACAGGTATTTGCACAAAGAATGATGTATGTGCAACAATTTCAATTGGTTACATGGGTAATTGTTACCTGCATAAATATGTGCATCAGCAGCTTATTTTTCAACTGGAACAGTGTCCCAGGGGATTGGAGCACAGGTCAGAAAGCCTAATTTCTTTGACTCAGAGATCCAGCTCCCTGAGTAGGAAGTAATGAGGGTCCAGAATGTACTCTGTGGCCCCCAGTCTGAGGGTGGGGTCCTACCACAAAGAACAGGTCTGGGAGAAGATCCGTGGAAAAATCAATTTGGTCTAAAATAATCACAGCATCTGTGAGCTGAGCCACAAGTGGCTGGACCTGCAACACCTTGTGAAGAGTAAGTAGGACAGAACATAAGAACGTAAGAAAATGCCATACTGGGTCAGACCAAGGGTCCATCAAGCCCAGCATCCTGTTTCCAACAGTGGCCAATCCAGGCCATAAGAACCTGGCAAGTACCCAAAAACTAAGTCTATTCCATGTTACCATTGCTAATGGCAGTGGCTATTCTCTAAGTGAACTTAATAGCAGGTAATGGACTTCTCCTCCAAGAACTTATCCAATCCTTTTTTAAACACAGCTATATTAACTGCACTAACCATCCGGCAACAAATTCCAGAGTCTAATTGTGCGTTGAGTAGAAAAGAACTTTCTCCGATTAGTTTTAAATGTGCCCCATGCTAACTTCATGGAGTGCCCCCTAGTCTTTCTACTATCCGAAAGAGTAAATAACCGATTCACATCTACCCGTTCTAGACCTCTCATGATTTTAAACACCTCTATCATATCCCCCCTCAGTCGTCTCTTCTCCAAGCTGAAAAGTCCTAACCTCTTTAGTCTTTCCTCATAGGAGAGTTGTTCCATTCCCCTTATCATTTTGGTAGCCCTTCTCTGTACCTTCTCCATCGCAATTATATCTTTTTTGAGATGCGGCGACCAGAATTGTACACAGTATTCAAGGTGCGGTCTCACCATGGAGCGATACAGAGGCATTATGACATTTTTTGTTTTATTCACCATTCCCTTTCTAATAATTCCCAACATTCTGTTTGCTTTTTTGACTGCCACAGCACACTGTACCGACGATTTCAATGTGTTATCCACTATGACACCTAGATCTCTTTCTTGGGTTGTAGCACCTAATATGGAACCCAACATTGTGTAATTATAGCATGGGTTATTTTTCCCTATATGCATCACCTTGCACTTATCCACATTAAATTTCATCTGCCATTTGGATGCCCAATTTTCCAGTCTCACAAGGTCTTCCTGCAATTTATCACAATCTGCTTGTGATTTAACTACTCTGAACAATTTTGTGTCATCTGCAAATTTGATTATCTCACTCATATTTCTTTCCAGATCATTTATAAATATATTGAAAAATAAGGGTCCCAATACAGATCCCTGAGGCACTCCACTGTCCACTCCCTTCCACTGAGAAAATTGCCCATTTAATCCTACTCTCTGTTTCCTGTCTTTTAGCCAGTTTGCAATCCACGAAAGGACATCGCCACCTATCCCATGACTTTTTACTTTTCCTAGAAGCCTCTCATGAGGTACTTTATCAAACGCCTTCTGAAAATCCAAGTATACTATATCTACCGGTTCACCTTTATCCACATGTTTATTAACTCCTTCAAAAAAGTGAAGCAGATTTGTGAGGCAAGACTTGCCCTGGGTAAAGCCATGCTGACTTTGTTCCATTAAACCATGTCTTTCTATATGTTCTGTGATTTTGATGTTTAGAACACTTTCCACTATTTTTGCTGGCACTGAAGTCAGGCTAACCGGTCTGTAGTTTCCCGGATCGCCCCTGGAGCCCTTTTTAAATATTGGGGTTGCATTTGCTATCCTCTAGTCTTCAGGTACAATGGATGATTTTAATGATAAGTTACAAACTTTTACTAATAGGTCTGAAATTTCATTTTTTAGTTCCTTCAGAACTCTGGGGTGTATACCATCCGGTCCAGGTGATTTACTACTCTTCATTTTGTCAATCAGGCCTACCACATCTTCTAGGTTCACCGTGATTTGATTCAGTCCATCTGAATCATTACCCATGAAAACCTTCTCCATTACGGGTACCTCCCCAACATCCTCTTCAGTAAACACCGAAGCAAAGAAATCATTTAATCTTTCCGCGATGGCCTTATCTTCTCTAAGTGCCCCTTTAACCCCTCGATCATCTAACGGTCCAACTGACTCCCTCACAGGCTTTCTGCTTCGGATATATTTTAAAAAGTTTTTACTGTGAGTTTTTGCCTCTACAGCCAACTTCTTTTCAAATTCTCTCTTAGCCTGTCTTATCAATGTCTTACATTTAACTTGCCAATGTTTATTCTTTACCCTATTTTCTTCTGTTGGATCCTTCTTCCAATTTTTGAATGAAGATCTTTTGGCTAAAATAGCTTCTTTCACCTCCCCTTTTAACCATGCTGGTAATTGTTTTGCCTTCTTTTCCACCTTTCTTAATGTGTGGAATACATCTGGACTGTGCTTCTAGAATGGTATTTTTTAACAATGACCACGCCTCTTGGACATTTTTTACTTTTGTAGCTGCTCCTTTCAGTTTTTTTCTAAGAATTTTTCTCATTTTATCAAAGTTTCCCTTTTGAAAGTTTAGCACGAGAGCCTTGGATTTGCACACTGTTCCTTTTCCAGTCATTAAATCAAATTTGATCATATTATGATCACTATTGCCAAGCAGCCCCACCACAGTTACCTCTCTCACCAAGTCCTGTGCTCCACTGAGAATTAGATCTAAAATTGCTCCCTCTCTTGTCGGTTCCTGAACCAATTGCTCCATAAAGCTATCATTTATTCCATCCAGGAACGTTATCTCTCTAGCATGACCCGATGATACATTTACCCAGTCTATATTGGGGTAATTGAAGTCTCCCATTATTACTGCACTACCAATTTGGTTAGCTTCCCTAATTTCTCTTAGCATTTCACTGTCCATCTCACCATCTTGACCAGGTGGATCGGTAGTATACCCCTATCACTATAGTCTTCCCCAACACACAAGGGACAGGATGCATGCTAAGGGACCAGACAACCATCATTGCCAACCCATCATGCTACCAGGTCCAGTAATGCCGCCACCACCACCTCCAAGATGATGTGCTACAGCCCCTAGGTCCTGTGCCCTTTAAGGGTAGTGTCAGCAATAAGAGGACTCTTCTGTGGAGGGAATCACACTTTGGACAGGTTAAGGCTTCTGCACTTTCCCCACACCAGAAAAAAGAGGCCCAAAGATGCATTAACTTTCTTTCTGTATTGCTAATCACATAGATCACATACTGTAAATAAATTCACCTTCACCATCTAAAATGTCTTTGTATCAGTGTTCCTTTCCAGTATAGCCTGCCTTTGACTTGGGTGATGTAATCTTTCAATTCCTCCTGACTTAGCTCTTGTTCCTTCATCTGGATTTTCTTTCAGTTCTTCTGGAGGAAGCATGCATCTGGTTTTGGCCAGGTTATGTAGCATACAGCAGGCTAGAAAGAGCTCACAAACTTTAGGTGGATTGTAGAGGAGGCATCCCCAGATCTGGCCAGACAACTGAAGTGTATTTTGAATAGGCCTAAGGTTCTCTCAGTGACTGCTGGTGGGCCCTGTTGTATTAAACCTCCACTGTGCTCTCTAAGGTTGCCACTAGGATCAAAAGCCAGATTTTGAGTGGATAGCTTCTGTCATCTATAGGGGAGAAGCCCATGGATAGGCCTTAGGGTTGGATAGCACAGTAGTTCATTGAGATGAGTCTGAGCTTCCCTTCTGGGCCTAGACAGGCAGGCAGCCACCTTAGATATGAGCGATACACACAGAAGAGTTTAGTTGGGATGTGATTATAGTCATACATGCATTCCAATTTATAAGCCAGCCCCCAGTGATGCAGCCTTCCTGGAAGTGTTCATGAATTCCTGACTGCGAGAGGATGTAGGCATTGTGAGTGGATCTAGAAAACCTGGACACAACTTCCATGATGAGGCCCTTGGCATAGCAGACAGCCTGCATATTGAGGGAAATGGATGCCCTTGCAGTTGTGATAGGTGGTCTCATCTGCCACTAGTGACATTATAGGGATGTGTGTGCAATCAATAGCCCCCAAGAAAGAGGGAAAGCATGCAACTTAATTGAACTGTTATAATTTGTTGCTGCTATCTTATCCAAGAAAAGATATAAAATTAGTGTGTTTTCCATGGCAAGGCAGCCAGGATCTGATCTATGCACATGGAGGTGGCAGACTGGCTGATTCCAGCTGAGATCCCAAGAGGAGTCTGGAAGGTGCCAGTTGCAAAAAAAAAAAAAAAAAAAATGCAAGGATAGTTGTGAGCTTGACATGTTAGCAAGGCATGGCTTCTTTGGCTGGAAGGTTGTAAGTCCCGCTCTAACTGCTGGCATAGATACCGTATGGTTTCCTTATTAAACCTGAACCTGTGCATGACTTGCATCTCTGACAGATCTAAAACTGTATCCTAGTCCTGTGTGCAAGGTATCTATCCCTCTGCAAGCATATATAGACCTGAATACCCATACAGTGATGAGGCTCATACTGAAAAGAATCTCAGCCCTGTCTCACATCCCCCAATATATTCCATTAACTCCCCCTCGGCCCTTTATGTCCCCGTTTCCTCCAATCTGTTTCTCTAAGCCCCAGTCAAACGCTGTGTTTTCCTGGTAGCTACCAGATTGGCCCTGTCTATACCTGGTCTGCAATCCCCCCATGTGACCCTGGTTTGTCCCTGTTCCACAATGTACAAGTCATGGTTTCCCAATCTCCTCCAGTTGGTCCTAGGCAATACCTGGTGTATTCCCGGCCACCTACTGGCCAGTTCCTGGTTCTACTCAGCTGGAGAACGCAGTCCAGTGAATGCCAAGTCACTATTCAAAAGTCTTTATCATAGGAGTATGCATAACTGAACTGTAGCAAATCCTTGTTCATATGGGTTCATCATTTGAACCAGTTGTATCCACTGAAATCGAAATCATCCAAAAGGCTAACTCCGCCACCCACCCCATGGACCCCATCCCCATCAAAACCTTAACTCACTCCCAAGCTCGTTGCCAAACCCATAGCCAATATAATCAACGTATCCCTCGAGCAAGACATCTTCCCCGACAAACTCAGAAACGCCGTAGTCTAACCCAACCTTAAAAAAAAAAACCCAGCTCGACAAATCCGACCCAGCAAACTACAGACCCATCTCCAATCTCCCGTTCTTAGCCAAGATCCTCGAAAAAATAGCAAACAACCAACTCTTGGACTACTTGGAAAACTACAACATCCTTTTACCAGCACAACATGGCTTCAGGAAACTATTCAGCACTGAAACGCTCCTCCTCACCCTCTCCAATACCATCCTCAGAGGACTCGACCATGGCCAATCCTACCTCCTGATACTCCTTGACATTTCCTCCGCATTCGATACCATCAACCACAAAACACTACTAAACAGGCTCAAAGAAATCGCACTCTGCGACACCACCATCAAATGGTTCAAACCATACCTCACAGACAGAACATTCAAAATAAAAACAAAATCATCAGAATCCTCTCAAATACCACTCCCACACAGCATCCCGCAAGGATCATCCCTCATCCACCCTTTTCAACCTATACCTCCGCCCCCTCTGCAAGTTCCTCTCCGAAGCAGACCTCACATACTACATTTATGCTGATGACCTACAAATCTTACTCCCCCTAAACAAAACCATTGAAAACACTTTAAAAAAAAACTGGGATGATCTCCTGACAAAAATAACCCTTCTACTCTCACAAATGTCACTCTCCCTCAACCTAAACAAGAAATCCTACACATAACGAGCAACCACAACACACCCCTCTCCATCAACCCCACACCTAACCATCTGAGGACCCAGATATTACATGCTGCAAAAAACCTTGGAATAACAATTGAACATGAACTGAACCTCAAGCAACTCATTTCCACAGTAATCAAAGATGGATTCTTTAAATTACAAACCTTAAAAAAAAACAAAACTCAAACCCCTCCTTCACTCCCAAGACTATTGAACCGTCCTACAAACACTTCTCTTTTCTAAACTAGAATATTGCAAGTCACTCCTCCACGGCCTCCCCAAGTCCACCCTCAGACCCCTGCAGATACTACAAAATCCCGCCGCCAGATCCATCTCCAACAGCAGAAAAGGTGACCACATCACCCCTATTCTCAGACCTGCACTGGCTACCCATCTTCCACAGAATACGATACAAAACACTAACCCTCCTTCACAAAAAAATGATCAACAAGAAGATGGACTGGTTAAACACCGAATTACTACACCCCACAAAGAAGCCTCTGAGCCACGGACTCTGGCCTCCTCACCATTCCCACCCCCAAAGCAGTATACCTTACCTTAATCAGAAAACGAGCCATATCAGTAGCCGGGCCCACTTTCCTCCCCATCTCCGAACAGAACCCTCAACTCAAACCTTCAAAAAACACCTCATAACATGGCTATTCCTGAAAGCCTTCCCGCCAGAAACCTAACCCACCCCCTCTCCTCCAAAAATCCTTGTCCAGGTCTACCCATTGCCTGTAAGCGAACCATCATTCGTCCAAGCAGATTTTAAAATAATCTGTACCAATTTTTGTTCCAACTCGCACTTCATAAGTACACATTTGTAAGCTAAATACCCAGCTTAAGATAATAAATAGCCCAGTCTTGCATATACTAGATAGGCTTGTGCCTATAGACCAGGGGTGGGCAATTCCAGTCCTCAAAGGCCGAGAACCACTCGGGTTTTCAGGATATCCCTAATGAATATGCATGAAATAGATCTGCATACACCTGAGGTGGAGTGCATGCAAATCTCGCTCATGCATATTCATTAGGGATATCCTGAAAACCCGACTGGTTCGCAGCCCTCGAGGACTGGAATTGCCCACCCCTGCTATAGACTATCTTGACTATAGACTGGGTGTGTGGTCTCAGGCTGGTTAGTATCTCTAGACATAGCATGAAGGCAGCCAGCTGCACCCTCAGTAGGAGACAGGTTTGCACATCACATATGGAGACAGCAGGACTGGAACAAACAGCTCTGCAAACTTTAGATGAGCAGGACGGCAGTGTATTTGCAGCACAGGGGCATAAGCAGAAGTATGAGGGTGGACTCAGTAAGTTACAGGTTGGAGCAAAACTTTAGTCCTTTGTCTCTGGTCACTTTTAAGTCTCTTTCTGTGCATAGAATCCAAAAGTAGATATTGTGACTGGATAGAACACCTGGCTGGCAAATGCATGCAGAAATCACTCTGTGATGACACCTGGGTAACTAAAATGGACCTCTCAATTAGCTACAAAATTGGTCAAAGCCACAGAGCTCGGTAAGTCCGCATCTGGCTGTACCAGTTACTTATAGCAGTGAAGAAGTTTGTCCAGTCTTTCCAGCAATAACAAGTTTAATCTCAGCACAGTTTTGCAACCTCCATCTTATGTTCCTCAGCTTCCATTTGGATCATAGTGAGATGTGCTAATCCCTACAATAAAGGAAGACTGGAAAGTAGTGACACAATGTTTTTTTTATGTCTTCATTGACTTTTATACATTTTATAATGCAAAGACAAAGTTAGATCATATTCAAGTAAATACCATCATTGCATTAAATAAAAATGTAGCTCCCAATTCTATATCTAGGGCAGTTTTATCCATAGGGCAAATAGGGAACTTGCCTGGGGCACAAAGCCTTAGAGGGGGCCTAGCTTACTGCCAAAAACATTTTTTAATAAAATGGTAAAATACAAAAGATGTTAAAATAAGATAGCTAATTAGGTCTTAACAAGGATAGGCTGAGTCCATGGTTTATAATTGTACAAAAATGTTATATGGTGGAGGGGTCCATCCTAGCTAGGTCTGCTAGATGCTTAAAACTGCCCTGTCTAGAACTCGCTATTAAGTATTGCCACAAAATATTTAAGAAGCTCAGTTGCAGAAATCCATCTAGTTTTAGGAAAATTCAAAATGGTAAATAAGGGCCTTTATATTCTCTAAACATTCATTTTTTCGATACAAAAACAAATTAGTGCTTGAAGAGTAGAAACTGCAGGTGATAAACCTGGTAATTGTTGCTCAATCCTGGCCAGTTTGGACTCTGACATAATGTATTTTAACAAAAACTCTTCACCCACAGAGGTGAATTTGGCAACAGGGAACCTCACTCATCAACACAAATATATTCAAGGCACCTTTACCCTACACAGAGATAGATTCAAAGGGAATCCTGTACAAAAAGGGTTGATAAGGCTCTGAAATGTTAGATGCCTCTGTTAAAATCAGAAGTTAGTGTAGCAGTAGATGAGTATGTTAGGTACTAACCATCAGGTCCTCTAGCTGATGCTGCACAAATGTGAAGTTTGACTGAGAACTGTTAAATAGAACAGAACTAGCTGGAAACTAATGTAAACTATGATCATCTTTGCCTTGTTTCTTTTTCTACAGGTACTTAACAGATATTTGTCAATGCCGCTGATCCCCACTCTTCCAGCTCCCATTATTCCAGTCATCTCTTCACCGTATCCCATGACCACTAGCAACACGCGCGACTGTGTACGACTCAGAGGTCTTCCTTACACAGCGGCCATAGACGACATCTTGGACTTCATGGGTGATTCTACTGTAGATATCAAGCCACATGGAGTTCATATGGTCCTAAATCAGCAGGTGAGTGCGCATTTTATGAATTTGTTAATGTCAAAGATAATAAAGACCTAAAACTGGCATGAGTTATACAAAGGAATACTGTGTATTTGGTGCTGGTCTGTCTGTCTGTCTGTCCTTTGTGTGTGACCAAGGTGAGGTGTAGGCCATTAGAATATAGTTTGTGTACAGATCTGTAGCTACATGGATGTTACGTGAATTGGTGTTTTTAAGATCTGCTGTAATATTTGCTATATTGCCTTTTCACTGGTAGAGCTCTTACTGTTTGAGTGTTGACAATTAGTGTTTTGGTATGAGAGGTTTATTCTAATGTAATCCAGCTTACTCAGGGCTTTCTAAGGGAAAAGCCCACACACAACCATTACAATAGACCTAATTTATATTTGTTCCAGGTGTCTTTTTTTTTTTTTTTACCTTTTTTTTGTAGGGTTTTCTGGTTGACACCACAGCAGGACATGTAAAATTATCACTGTATATATTATATTTATCTCAGAAGTGTGTACTTTGAATGTCTTTTTTTCATGGAAAAATATATAACTTTTAGGAGTGTATTGTGTGTAGTGAGGGCCATTGGGGGGGGGGGGGGGGTGTAGAGAGGAGGACAGCGCTGTAAGGATTGCTTAGGGTGCCTAATAAACTTGCTCCAGCCCTGCTTTCCCCTGCCTTCAGGGTGATGCAGCCACCTCAAGTGGTAAATTTGAAGGCATCAGCAAGTGTTCCCTAAATATTTCTAGGGCAGCCACCATACTTGGTGTTTTGCATTCAAATGCCAGTGGCATATATAAATACGTACATAAAAATATCTTGTTGCAAATGTTTTCACCATTTCACCCGTACAATTAGCTAATATAAATGAGGATTACCATGATGGGTTGGGGGTGCACCCCTGGGCCTTTATGTGCGGATCCAAGTGCAGGAGGCCTGTGGTTGCCGGGAGATCCCATTCCGCCTGGCAAGCTGAGAGGTGGAGGCCCCACTAGCTCTGGGGATCCCGCCCTATGGTCCAAGTACAGGAGGTCCGCAACCAGCGGGTGATGGCTTCCCAACTGGAGGAGAGTGAGTTAGTGGGCTGGAGAGAGAAGGAGCCAGCAGATAGTTGTGTGCAGCTGAGAGAGAGGGAGCCCATGTGTGTATGTGTTTGAGACATAGCGATCCTGTTTGTGTGTGCACCTGAGAGAGAGGGAACCAGCATTTGTGTGTCTGTCTGAACATCTGTATATTTGAGAGGAGAGAGTTTCTGCACTTCCCGTATCCTCCCACTAATCCATTGACAATCTCAGGGAAACTGGAAGTCAAAAATTCCCCAAGTATGGAAAGTGAGTGAATGTTTTACCTTATTAATTTTAATCATATATTTGATGTGTATGCTGTTGTGAAATATCTTATTAGTGTTTGCAAAATTTAAAAAAATTAGTTTTTAATTATTGGATGATTTTCCATGCATCAGCTGTTTTAAAAATATTTTTATGCTTTTACTGGTATGATTGCTTTATATTTCTTGTTTTTGTTTGATTTCTGAGGAACAGTGATGTTTCTGTTTTCCATTGGTGTACTACTTAGTCTGAGTTGTTGCGGTTTCCAGTTCAGTTTTGTCTGCATTTTTCCATTTATACTTTATAGTCACTGTGTATGTTCTGTATTTGGTGAGAGTCGCTGTGTTCTGCATGTGTGACTAAGGTTAAGTATTCTGCAAACATGGGGCCAATTTTCAAAGAGTTTAGGCTCCTAACTTTTGGAGCCCTTTTGAAAATGTACTAGCGCTGAGTCCCTAGTAAATTTAGGGTCTTAATTTCATTAGGCTTCTAAACATTGGGAGGCTCTAAGAGCTGAGTAAGGGTGGGGAGACAAAACTTATCTTAGCACTCATTTTCAGAGCTAGGCACCTAATTTAAGTTCATAAATCTAGGAAAATAAATAGCAGCCTTAAATTTAGGTTCCTAACTTTTAGGCTCCTAAAAATGTATTCATTTTCAACTGAAAAAACTTAGGGGCTTAAATTTGATTGAAAATAGGTGTCTAAATTGGGCTTCTAATTTAGAGGCCTAAATTTAGGCGCTCAGCTTTTTTTTTTTTTTTTTTAAATGTGCTCCATTTCTATGTAGGCATCTATATTAGCTTGGCTTGTTCTGTTTTCCAAAAAAGAGATCTATTAGTGTGTTAGGGCCTGGTGTAGTTTGCAGGATCACCTTTTCGTAGACAGGAATTGTAACTTGTGTGCTGGCAGTTAGTGCTGTTTTGGAATGGAAGGTTTATTATATCGTAATCGTTATTTAGTTTGCTCATGGCTTTCTGATGACCAAGCCTAAACCTAACATGCATTCCAATAGTCCCAATACCATATGTGTTACAAGGATGTTTTTGGCATTTTATGCAGGGTTTTCTGGTTCACACCATAGTGCATGTAAATATAATATACAAAAACTGTACTTTGAGGAAAAAGACTGATTGTATGCTGTTACAGATATGATTGCTCCTTAAGACAGAGGCGTAATTGATTTTTAGATAGGAGAATATATGATCTATGCCATTCACATGTGCGGATCACCTTTCTTCTGTTTTTACTTGATTTACCTGGTGATTCTTCTGGTCGTTTTTGTATATTTGATTAAATGTTCCAATACATCTGCCAGACCTGAAAAAGAATAACTACCAGGGATCAGGGAGGGAGAAAGAGGGATTGATTTACTTGAGAGAGAGAAGGGATGCTGCAGATGGAGAAGTGTGAGACTGCTGAGGATGGGGAGAGGGAATGGAAGGCGGGAACACATTGAGAGAGATTGATACTGAGGATGAGAGGGATAGAAGGGATGACTGCTCGGGATTAGGGGGTTAGAGAGTCAGTGCTGGGGTAGGGAATAGAGAGGAGGAGGATAGAGAATACAGAGAGAGAGAGCGTGTGGCTGCTTGGGATGATGGGGGTGCAAGAAGAGATTTAAATTCTTTATGGAATCTGCAGCTTCTTGCAGCCTGGATTGGGCACTGTCAGAGATGGGGTACTGGGTTTGATGACTCAGCATGGCATTTCTTATGTTGTGACAACGGGAAGGGTAATGAGGCTGACAGGGATGATAGGGAGGGGGAGTGAGAAAATAGAGTAAGAAGAAGGGTTGAGTGTGTAAGAGAGAGAGAGAAGAGAAAGTTTGTGTTCCCACTTCCTCTCCACTAATCCTCAAGAATTTAGGGTGACTGAAAATGAAAAGCTCCCAGATATGGAGAAGAGGAAATTTTTTATCCTTGTTTCAAAATATTTTCTTAAATGTTTAAATATTTTTTTATCATTATTGTTATTTGCTAGATGCTCTTTGTCATCTGTTTTGAGAGAGTTGTTATTATGGCTTCTTATGATTTCATGTTTCTTGATTTTGTTTTATGAGGAAGGGTGATGTTTCTGGTTTTGCATTATTGCACTGCATATAAGACTGGAGGGGGGAGAGGCTGCTGGGGACTGGAAGGGTAGGTGAGTGACACTGCTAGTGCTTCTATTTCAGATGGGAAGTGGCAAGTACTTGATTTTCTCTGTCAGTTTTGGGAAATGTGCCTCTGAATATTTCTATATTTATTTTTATAGTGCAGGGACAATGTCGCCAGTGTTATAGTGCAGGTAGAATATGCCTGTTGGAGGTTTTCAGTTTCTCTTTCTGAATTGTAGTCCGTTATTCTGTGTTTGGTAAGGGGACACGCAGTGATGTATGCAGGTCTGGAAAAGGACACATTTGGAATGGTTTTTCCTTTTTTTTTTTTTTTTTCCTGATGGAAATCTTGGAGATTTTGGAAACATTTATAAATTTTACATCCCAGTCCTTGCCTCTTTACCAGAGGCTGATTTTGTTTGTTTGCATTAGCGCAGAGGGAAAGGGCAAAGGAAACTCTGTATTGGTGGTCTGTCTGCAGGCAGGGAAGCTCATGTCTTTTCTGGGCTTGGTATTAGTGTGACTGCATTTACACAAGCAGGAGGCAGCACTCATGCATTGGCCTCCGGGGGCCAGAGACCCTCAGTACGCCTCTGCCACCAGCTTTGCTACTGTCTTGACTTTGATGCCATTTCCCATAGTCTGGAAACGTTCCTGTTTTATTCTTATTTCCACTCTGATCCAGGGTCGACCATCTGGTGATGCTTTTATTCAAATGAAATCGTCGGATAGAGCTTACTTGGTAGCCCAGAAATGCCATAAGAAGATGATGAAGGACCGCTATGTGGAGGTTTTCCAATGCTCAGGAGAGGAGATGAACTTTGTTTTAATGGGTGGCACTTTAAATCGTAGTGGTTTATCCCCACCGCCATGTAAGTTACCATGTAAGTCTACAAAGCTTCTGCTCTGCTGCTAAAGGCTCAAATGTGGTAGGTGACTGAATATTTTTGTGGTGTATTTTGACCAAGCAATGTATCATTCAGTACTGGCAGCTTCCTCTTCAGTCAGTCCAGTCCAGACAAGTGGGTTATGCACGCCAACCAGCAGATGACGATAGAGATCAGGCTTGCTAATGTTATTCCTTACATATCGCCATGCTTACACCAGCCTGCTAGCATTCTCCGTCTCCAGCAGATGGCGATAGAGATCAGGCTTGCTAATGTTGTTATTCCTTACATATCTCCATGCTTACACCAGCCTGCTAGCATTCTCCGTCTCCAGCAGATGGCGATAGAGATCAGGCTTGCTAATGTTATTCCTTACATATCTCCATGCTTACACCAGCCTGCTAGCATTCTCCGTCTCCAGCAGATGGCGATAGAGATCAGGCTTGCTAATGTTGTTGTTCTTTACATATCTCCATGCTTACACCAGCCTACTAGCATTCTCCATCTTCTTCTACTGGGAGTTAATGCCTGATTAGACCAGAGAACAGAAAAATTCTGGTAGACAACTTCTGAGGGGAGAGACAAATTCTCCCTCCCTCAGTGGAGCACCACTGGAGACAAGAGGGTACCTGTGTGAATAATTCCCCCTCTCTCCTCCCCCATCCTCCCTTTCTGCACTACTCTCAAGTATTAAAAGCCAATTCAGGTCCATAGTCTTATGCTTCCTCCTTCAGTGGTTTATTCCAGGACCAAGGGGGTTCCAGAGAGGCTGAAAGTTTTTCCTCTCTCATCTTTTCCTTCCTGCCTTCCTTACTTTCAGGATATGTTTGCTGCTTCTCCTATAAAGTTTTGAACTTGTTTCTGGCTGTGGCAGTAAAGTTTAAAAAAGCAAAACAAAAGGGGATTGCCAGCTCCTCAGTAGCCAGAGGATTGTGGCAACTGAAAAGCGGGGCTCCCCTGTGCCTGGGCAGTAGACAAATCCTGGCTGTGTATGTGGACTGGGGAGAGTGATATGTGGGGGAATGCACAGTATGCAGACTTGACTTAGTGCATCTGAGGGTGGGCTTTGAATGCTCCGGAGGGATGAAACGGTGCTGGTAAATCTCCTCAGCTTTTCAGCGGGGGCTCCGACACAGGCAATGCTTTTTTCTTTTTTTTTCTCCCCCCCCCCCAGCGGGGCTGCAAGTGACAGTTGGGGAGGAGCACGGGTGGCAATTTTGAAATCACGTGAAAACAGCAGGCTCTGGTCAGCGACTTGATGTCCCTTTATTAATTTGTTGGGGTCCATGGGGAGCACAACATGCAGCAGAACCGTGCTGTGCTCGGCATCTAGTCTGAAGAAAATAGTAGATATTGCCGGGATTGCTGTGAAGCTCAGGCCCGCCACTGAGGGATGATAACTTGCTGAGACCACGTTGAGGTGAGGTTGTCCTGCCAGAGCCCAGGTTTCAGCAGGGCACTGATGGAGGGTACGGCCCTTCTGCCCTGAGCCCAAAGAGAGCTTTTTAAATGCTGTGATGGTTCCTAAATCCACCACGATTGCCTGAGCCCAGAGAGGTCTATTTTCAGATTTTGTGGTGGCTTCCACTTCTATAGTGTCTGTCTGTCTGTCTTACAATAGGCCTCATCCCATGTCGCATGCTTCTTCCTGGCGCTGGGGAATGGTGACAAATTCACTTGTCAACAACAATAGCCAAATAGCATTTCAAAAGTAAAGCCTGTAATGCAGGTTGATATTCCCCCGACAAGGACGGCTTTGAATAAACTGTATTGGAGGACAGTCAACCTGGATTGAAATGCCATTTGGCTATTCACTAAAAAAAGGGGTGGGGGGTAGCTTTGCTGACTACCTGCTCCCCCAATTATTTCAGGGTTGCCAAAGAATGCAAGCACCACAGTTGTCTTTGTCATGGTCATTTCAGTTACTGAAAGGATCAATAGCACTCCCTCGTGTGCCTCTCTGCACAGAATACTACTGCCCCTTAATGTGCATTCCCTCGTTTGCCTCTCTGCACAGAACACTACTGCCCCTTAATGTGCACTCCCTCGTGTGCCTCTCTGCACAGAATACTATTGCCCCTTAATGTGCACTTCCTAGTGTGCCTCTCTGCACAGAACACTACTGCCCCTTAATGTGCACTCCCTCGTGTGCCTCTCTGCACAGAACACTACTGCCCCTTAATGTGCACTCCCTCGTGTGCCTCTCTGCACAGAACACTACTGCCCCTTAATGTGCACTCCCTCGTGTGCCTCTCTGCACAGAACACTACTGCCCCTTAATGTGCACTCCCTCGTGTGCCTCTCTGCACAGAACACTACTGCCCCTTAATGTGCACTCCCTCGTGTGTCTCTCTGCACAGAACACTACTACTCCTTAATGTGTACTCCCTAGTGTGCCTCTCTGCACAGAACACTACTGCTCCTTAATGTGCACTCCCTCGTGTGCCTCTCTGCACAGAATACTACTGCCCCTTAATGTGCACTCCCTCGTGTGCCTCTCTGCACAGAACACTACTACTCCTTAATGTGCACTCCCTCGTGTGCCTCTCTGCACAGAACACTACTGCCCCTTAATGTGCACTCCCTCGTGTGCCTCTCTGCACAGAACACTACTACTCCTTAATGTGCACTCCCTAATGTGCCTCTCTGCACAGAACACTACTACTCCTTAATGTGCACTCCCTCGTGTGCCTCTCTGCACAGAATACTACTGCCCCTTAATGTGCACTCCCTCGTGTGCCTCTCTGCACAGAACACTACTACTCCTTAATGTGCACTCCCTCGTGTGCCTCTCTGCACAGAACACTACTGCCCCTTAATGTGCACTCCCTCGTGTGCCTCTCTGCACAGAACACTACTGCCCCTTAATGTGCACTCCCTCGTGTGCCTCTCTGCACAGAACACTACTACTCCTTAATGTGCACTCCCTAATGTGCCTCTCTGCACAGAACACTACTACTCCTTAATGTGCACTCCCTCGTGTGCCTCTCTGCACAGAACACTACTGCCCCTTAATGTGCACTTCCTAGTGTGCCTCTCTGCACAGAACACTACTGCCCCTTAATGTGCACTCCCTCGTGTGCCTCTCTGCACAGAACACTACTGCCCCTTAATGTGCACTCCCTCGTGTGCCTCTCTGCACAGAACACTACTGCCCCTTAATGTGCACTCCCTCGTGTGCCTCTCTGCACAGAATACTACTGCCCCTTAATGTGCACTCCCTCGTGTGCCTCTCTGCACAGAACACTACTACTCCTTAATATGCACTCCCTAGTTCTGGATCAGCTGCATCCCTGGCAAATTTTCTCTGGCTTCTCTGGCTGGTTTCAGCTGATTCCCAGAACTGGGCAAGGATTTTATTTATTTAGCACTTTTCTATACCGACCTTCATGGTTAAAAGACCATATCAGATCGGTTTACATCGAACTGGGAAAACTGCAACAGAAAACAACTTTTATATAAACAGAAGAATCAAAGTTAGAATAAAATCAAAGAATAAAATCAAGAGTAAAATAAAAATAAAAAATAAAATCAAAGAATAAACAGAAGAATCAAAAGAATCAAAGATAGGATGTTCCCAGAAAGGAGTGGATATTGCTGCCATGGTTTCCTCCATGGATAAGGCTTATCTTTAATTTTCAGCTTGTTTAGGTCTGCTAGCAAGTGGCAGAACTTCTTGTTCCCAGAGGACTCCGTTAAGTTTGTGAAGGACCTGCTTGGATCCAGAGGAGAAAGAGAAATTTCATTTTTCTAGGGTGGACATCTTGTGCAAAAACAAAGACAGCATTAGGACTTTGTGCATTTTTTTTTTTTTTATCGTGGTTGTATTGCAGCAGATCTGAGGTGCTAGGGACTGTGTGTCTAGCTGGGATTGATATGCTCTCTAGTGCTCCTCGGCCAAAGGGGTAGAGTGCATGATAATGGTTCAGCGGTTTCTCTAGAGGTGCCTCTGATCAGCAGTCTCTCTGACTGCTTTGCTAGGCAGCTCTTTCAGTGTCAGCATATGTTGGGTGAAGAACTGGAGACAACTCTAAGGTCCCCATGTCTCCTGAAGGATTGAACTAAGCGTCCGACACAGTGTCATTTTCCTTTCCAGCTATGAAAGATAAGGGGATTCCTCCAGAGCAAAGCAATGAGTGCTTGGGGGTCCTATCTCAAGTTACAGAGACAGGTGGGCCCAAATCACAGCTGACCAATGGGTCCTGGGTTATATTCTACAGTTCGCCCTTTCTAATTCTGCTGCCTTTATGATGTCTCATGTTTGACCATGCAAAGATAGACAGTGGCTTCTCAAAGTGAATGGCACGCTTCATGTTCCAGGAGGCCAGGAAAGGCGAGGATACTCCATTTTCTCCTTTTATTTTATTTCTATGGTGGTCCCTGACTTCTTGAAGGTAGCCTGCTACAGGATGGAAGCCATAAGAACATGCCATACTGGGTCAGACCAAGGGTCCATCAAGCCCAGCATCCTGTTTCCAACAGAGGCCAAAACCAGGCCATAAGAACCTGGCAAGTACCCAAAAACTAAGTCTATTCCATGTTACCATTGCTAATGGCAGTGGCTATTCTCTAAGTGAACTTAATAGCAGGTAATGGACTTCTCCTCCAAGAACTTATCCAATCCTTTTTTAAACCCTGCTAAACTAATTGCACTAACCACATCCTCTGGCATTAAGAGCAGGACAGTTCACAAAGGGAAGTGTCTGACTTACTGCTTTGGATCTAACCGGTGTGTGTTTTCATTTTCCAGTCTGGAATGATCATTGCTGTTTCAGCAGATTGCAGAGTTATGTCGCACCATTTTCAGTTTCAGGCGCTGCTGTTAGGACTAGTGACAGAACCAAGAACCTTTTCCAAGGCAATGGTGGTATTGACTGCAGTGTTGCAAAACAAAGGTTTTTTTGCTGTACCCTTCTTTGGATGATTAGCTGATTAGAGTAAAGTCGTTTCAGGACAGCTTTGTACCTCTCAGCGAGGGCTTCAGTTATTGCTGGGTTTGTGATGGATTCTCATCTGCTTTTCAAAACCAGTTTTCAATCACCTTACATACTGGTTTTTCAAGGAACTGTGCAGCAGTCTTCTATGCTTCCACCTCACAAGGTGATCCTATGCTGGGGGTCTGAGGTTTTGCTAGAATCCAGATCAATGTTTTCTTACCGTTTGGCCCTTAAAGGTCACATTTAGTGAGGAATAACTGTTCTCAGGCCATGGTGGCTACCCTCCTGATGATTAGAACATTTTCTTCTACCTTGGCCTCTGTATATTAAGGAGTTTTTTTGAGTATTGGTGTTCTGGGCTGCACGATTCTCCTGGAAGTGCATTGGCCCCTTGATTCTGGATATTTGTGAGAAGGCCTTTCTAAGGGATTGGCTCTAAAAGTGGTCCTGATCCTGGTATAGAGGGTGGCTCTCTCTTGTTAGAGTGCATGCAAGACAGGCTGCTTTATCTGGATATCTCTCGAGTTTGGAAAGTACTAAGCATATTACAATTTTCTTAAGGATTCCGGTTCCACCACGGACCAGAAAGTAGTTTTGTCGGTCTTGGTGGGAACATAGTGTGCTCCTTTTAAGGCTAATTCCACTAAACGGCTTGCTCTGAAGATGCTCTTCCTACTAATACACAATTTCTTGTGGTTTTCAACTTTCTGTGGTTCCTTCCTTTCCACTGAAAGCAGTTTTAGACTTCCGTTTTAACCAGTCAAGGTTCTGCTCTGTTTAAGGGCTTGATGCTTTTGGAGGAATGCACGTGCCTTTGACATAAGGGGGCATAACTTACAAAATCACGTGATTGCTAGCTTTTTCTTTCTTCCTAGCGATCTGATTTTGTTCTGTATAGTGGGGTGGCCACTAGAGTTATGCTGGCCTGCTGGTTTAAAGAGGTTTATATGGAGTCTGGTACTCCATTGCTGAACTAGGTTCAGGGTTGTTGCACAAGGTCCAGTTTCTTTGTGGGCATAGATGTAATTGATCTCTTGGAGATCTTTGGAGCAGTACCTTGCTCTATATTACATTCCTTTTTGTATGTTGCAGACTGACTGTCAGGCTGCAAAGGTAGCAGTTGTGCGGCAGGCTTGGGCAGTGTCACACCCTATTAGGGAGTAGCTTGGGAACATACCAATTGTCCGGACTCGTCTGACTGGATGAAGAGGAATGTGAAATTACTGCTTTTCTGACAATTTCCTCTCCTTGAAAGTATTGTGGCTTCCCATGCTTTGCCACAGGTGCTGTTGGACACTCTTCATTTGTTGCTTCTTCCTTAGTTTTGTTCTGGAAGTGCACTCGTTTTAAAAGGAATGGCTATGGTAATGATAAATGTAATTATAATAGCTATTATGGTTCTATTAACGTTGGCTTGATACAGGAATACCGGCAGGCGTTTGTAAATTCAGACGTATATAAGCAGTGGCATCAGTGAGCCTGTTCTCTCTCTTCATCTGCTGGTCGATGTGCATAACTCACTTGTCCAGGCCGGTCTGACTGTGTCAAGAAAAAGGAAATTATCAGGTAAGTGGTAATTTCACCTTTTGTAGGTGTACTATTGTTTGATTTTTTTTTTTTTTCTGGGCTCTGCTGTGGAATTGCCTATAGCTAAAATTTTGGTTTGAGTGAATGTTTTGGTAGAAAAGTATGAGAACACCTAAGAATGTAGAAGGGAAAACATGTTTACATGGGTTAGGCATTATGAATGGGAAACATATGCAGTGATTTTAACTTACAATCACCGAAGGCTTGCTTATCGCAGCATTTAAGAATATATAACATCGGTGGATTAGGCAGTTTCCAAATTTTGCTTTTCTTTCCAAGTAATTAGAACTTGGATCTGAGGGTATGGGGAAACTCTGCCTTTCCCCCTCACAGAAGTAAAAACGGAGGACTTGAATGGCGTGGTCCTGCGGCTTTACTAAGATAGGTTCAGGGTTGTGAGATCGGGACATGCTGAGTAATGGTGACTGCTACTGCTGCCAATAAACAGTTCTGTCTGGGGAGGAGGGACTGAATAGGCATGGGAATAAAAGGACGTGTGGGGTAAAGAGAGCTCCTCAAAGTGCTTTAATATCAGAACTTATGGATTCCTGCTTCCCATGGGACACTCTGCTGCTCTTCTTTGTCGCCTTGGAGGTGGACCTCATAGATATAGCTCTTCATGGATCTCTACTCGGCCAAGCACTAGTCTCGTTAACTTGTATTTGATTTATCTTTAGGTCTTTCTCCTCCAGCCTATGCTGCCTTTCAAGCAGCAACTGCCGTCTTCCCAGCAGAAGCCGCTGCAGCACTTTACCAGTCACCTGCCTTGTTATCTTCAACGAGGAACCACCAGGCCTCTGCCACAGCACCTCCAGCAGTTGCCTACTACCCAGCTCAAGCCACTCAGCTCTATATGAACTACACAGCTTACTATCCTAGGTAAATGTTTATGGCCTTACAAATTCTTCTATTGTGTTTTTGTGAGACATGATAGACCTGCTGTTTTGATGAGCCCTCTTTTAAGACCATTGTTTACCCATAATATCACTACATAAGGAATGTTGGGAGACCATTTAAAGCAGAAAAGGCACAATTTGGCTGGCTACGTCTATGCAGGGGCAGACAGCCATTAGTTGCATCCAGGGGCCAGGAAGAGAGGCGAGCGTCTGCCAACACAGTTGTGCACACATTTTAATTGTATTGTAACCCTAGGGCAGAGGATCTTTTGAGGAGTTCATGGGCCACTCTCCATTTCAAGAACTTAAATCATCCAAACTTCCTAGACTAGTTCCAAGATTCCCCGTTGGGAGCAGACTCATCTCCAAGGCCTTGAGTGTTAAGACTCTTTGCATACAATAACAGTAATGCTGGCAGCTGATTGTGATTTCCAACTTACCTTTACTAACAATTGATGGGGAATAGTGAAAATGACTATTTACAAATTGTCATGCAATTCAATCTGTTTACATATTTGACTCTTCAATAAATCTGTGACTTTGTAATACTTAATGTACCTTTTCTTTCATTCCTGATCCTTGCCTATTGTAAAGGTAGTTTAGAAGATCACTCCCAAATTTAAGAATGCAGGCAGATGTAATTCAGTTAATATGATAAACCATAACTATACATATTGCATACATAGTAAACGACTATAAACCAGGTTCCTGCCCACACAAGTTTATGTGTTGGAGCTTTACAATGTTGACTGAGGTGTGTCTGGATCTGAATGATGTGTTTTGGACCTGTCAAAAAGGGGTTTTTAACGCTGCAAAGCTGCCATAGCCAAGGTGAAGGAATATAAAAATATGTTAAAACCCCCTGTATGCGTCCCTGTGAATTACAATGTTCTGCAAGAACCAGAATCCACCACTCAGTGTTAACAAGTTTGGAAAAAGGGCTGTACTGTTTAGCCTGCCCAGAGAACAGCACTACATAGCCAGCAGAGGAGGAAGCCACAAAAATACTGAGAGACTATTAAAGGTAGAAAAGGTGCAATTTGGCTGGCTCCTTGTCTGTAAGCCAGGGATGGCCAAGAGTACTGCATCTGGCAGCCCTGCAGTCAGTTCTTCTGAAGAGCTAATATTGAGAGAGAGAAGTCTGAATTCTGAAGAAATAGAGAGACAGATAGCTGTTCCTGCGTCATAGCGGAGTTACATTTAAAATCCCAACAAGGAACAGAGGACCCAGGAGGTGAGAGACTGAGAGATTTCCTTTCCAGAGATATCCAGGCCCAGGAGCACATGGCTGGATCACCCTCTTAAGAGATTGAGTTAAGTAATCTAGACTTCACACAGAATAATTTAGCAGAGAAGGTTTATTTCCTTGCCTTTTGTCCCCAAAGTCATAAGAACATGCCATACTGGGTCAGACCAGCATCCTGTTTTCAATAATGGTCAATCCAGGCCATAAGAACCTGGCAAGTACCCAAACACTAAGTCTATTCCATGTTACCATTGCTAATGGCAGTGGCTATTCTCTAAGTCAACTTAATTAATAGCAGGTAATGGACTTCTCCTCCAAGAACTTATCCAAACCTTTTTTGAACCCAGCTACACTAACTGCACTAACCACATCCTCTGGCAACAAATTCCAGAGCTTTATTGTGCATTGAGTCGGAGAGAATTTTCTCCGATTAGTTTTAAATGTGCCACATGCTAACTTCATGGAGTGCCCCCCCCTAGTCTTTCTACTATCTGAAAGAGTAAATAACAGATTCACATCTACCCGTTCTCGACCTCTCATGATTTTAAACACCTCTATCATATCCCCCTCAGCCGTCTCTTCTCCAAGCTGAAAAGTCCTAACCTCTTTAGTCTTTCCTCATAGGGGAGCTGTTCCATTCCCCTTATCATTTTGATTGCCCTACTCTATACCTTCTCCATCGCAATTATATCTTTTCTGAGATCGGCGACCAGAAATGTACACAGTATTCAAGGTGGGGTCTCACCATGGAGCGATACAGAGGCATTATGACATTTTCCATTTTATTCACCATTCCCTTTCTAATAATTCCCAACATTCTGTTTGCTTTTTTGACTGCCGCAGCACACTGAACCGATGATTTCAATGTGTTATCCACTATGACACCTAGATCTTTCTTGGGTTGTAGCACCTAATATGGAACCCAACATTGTGTAATTATAGCATGGGTTATTTTTCCCTATATGCATCACCTTGCACTTATCCACATTAAATTTCATCTGCCATTTGGATGCCCAATTTTCCAGTCTCACAAGGTCTTCCTGCAATTTATCACAATCTGCTTGTGATTTAACTACTCTGAACAATTATTGTTTAGACAAGGCTGGCAGACAAGATTCCATCTTCGGCCAGTCTGTGCTACGCAACTTATTTGCGAACTGAGGTATCAACATCCTTCCACCACCCCAGTAGGGTTCAGGATGCCCTCTACCAAATTCCACCCCAGTTCTTGTGCCTGTTACATTTCTTTGGGTACATTTGGTGCATCGCCCGGGCATCCTCAGCTCGGTACTCACCCATATGTGAGGATTACCTTCCTGCTTGTTCTGTGAGAAAGCAGAGTTGCTTACCTGTAACAGGTGTTCTCACAGGACAGCAGGATTTTAGTCCTCATGAAACCCGCCTGCCACCCTGTGGTGTTGGGTTTGCTTATGATTTATTTTATTTTTCACATGTACTTTTTACTATAAGACGAGACTAAAGGGGGAACCCCTGCTGGCTGCAGGGTTGGTGCCATGCTGGGCATGCCCATTAGGTGCTAGTCAAAGTTCTGGAAACTTTGACAAAAGTGTTCCATGATTGGGCTCCATCCTGATGATGTCACCCATATGGGAGGACTAACATCCTGCTGTCCTGTGAGAACACCTGTTACAGGTAAGCAATTCTGCTGAGGCAGGGGCAGGCAGCAGTTCTTTCTTAGGTGACAACAGTAATGTTTCTAGTACTATAGAAATCTGGTGTCCCTATGAGGGCTTGACCTCTATCCTTGAATGCTGTGCCTGCCTGTCCATCCAGGCTTTACGCCCCTACGAGGGCTTGACCTCAAATGCTGTGCCTGTACATCAAGGCCTTATGTCCCTATAAGGGCTTGACCTCTAATGCTGTGCCTGTCTGTCCAGGCCTTATGTTCCCTACAAGGGCTTGACCTCTATCATCGAATGCTGTGCCTTATTTATTTATTTTTATTTATTTGTTTTTTGTATACAGATATTCAACAAAAGCCATCACATCGATTCACATATAATAAAGATAATAGAGAAATACAATGTGAAAAGTAGAAGGAAAAATATTATACAAAATAAATGAAAAATTAAAGAAGACAGAAAAGAGAGAGAGAGAAAAAATAATTAAAGTGAGATTAGGAAATAATTGTTAACATGTTGAAAAAGCTTTTAGAAAAAGCAAAGTTTTTTTTTAATTCTTAAATGTTTGTGAAGAAGATTCAAGTCTTAATTCGATTGGAAGGGAGTTCCATAATATCGGGCCGATTGTTAAAAAAGCACGTTGTCTTGTTGAAATGAGATGGGATATTTTAGGAGATGGGGTTTCAAGGAGACATTTGTGGAGCGTAAAGTTCTTCTTGAGGTTTGAAAAAAGTGCTTCAACGGCAGGGGAGAAGAAAATCTGATACTTCACGCATATCCAGCATAGCTCTCTGCTTCAATGGCAGGGAAGAAGAAAAACTGATACTTCACGCATATCCAGCATAGCTCTCTGCTTCAACGGCAGGGGAGAAGAAAAACAACCAATAAGTGTTGTAAATCCAGTAGTGGATCCTTGGGCCGACAGTTGATGGAAGACTGTCAGGAGGCAGTTCAGGTCAGCAGGCAGGCAGGTAGACTGGCAGGCAAGCAGGTAGAGTGGTGGCAGGCAGGCTAACAGGCAAGCAGCTATCTTGGTGACTGTGTTGCAAAGGCAAGGAAACCTAGGAGACGCCGGGTTTACATTCCCCCCCAGCATCTGATGTCACAGAAGGAGGTGATGTCATAGAATGAGGCGTGTCACAACAGTACGCCCCCTCCTCAAGGGTCCGGGTTTATTGGGATTGTCATGATGGAACTGGGTTAATAGGGACTTGTCCAGTATATTTCGGGCAGGTTCCCAAGAGTCCTCCTCAGAGCCGCAGCCCTCCCAGGCCAATAGATACTCCCATCGGCGGTTGTGGAAGCGTACATCCCGTACTTCCCGTACTTGGTAAACAGGATCTTCGTTCGGGGAGGTGGAGATCGCATCCGGCGTAAGCCGATGGAAATGGGAGAATATCACTGGTTTCAACAACGACACATGAAATACGTTGTGGATTCGCATGGAGGATGGCAGACGAAGTCTATAGGACACCAGACAAACTCGTTCTGCCACCTGGAAAGGGCCGCAGTATCTGGATGCCAACTTACGTGATTGTCCAGCTAAATGGAGATTCTTGGTACTTAACCATACTTTAGTACCGGGTAGAAGTGTTGGAGCAGCACGTCACTGGCGGTTTGCACAGCTTTGTGCTTTCTTTGCTGCAGAGGTGAGACGTCGCTGAAGGGCTCTCCAGAGATCGTGAAGTTGGGTAGCCACTGTCTGGACCGCCAGTGAAGCGACATCGATAGGTACCGGGACGGGTGTCCTGAGGTGGCGTCTGAAGACCGTTTGAAAGGGAGATTGCCCAGTAGCCGAGTGAGTGTGGTTATTATAGGCGAATTCAGCCCAGGGAAGGAGGGAGACCCAGTTGTCCTTTCTTTGCGAACTGAAGCTTTGGAGAAACGTCTTGAGAGAACGGTTCATCCGCTCAGTTTGCCCGTTAGACTGTGGGTGGAAAGCGGTAGACAAGTTCAGTTGTATCCCAAACTTTTTGCAGAGGGCACGCCAATACCGGGCTGTGATTGGGGTCCCCGATCAGAGACAATGCTCTGTGGAAGGCTGTGGGCCCGGAAGATATGTTGCATGAAAAGAAGTGCTAGCTCTGGTGCAGATGGAAGCTTAGGTAATGGTACCAAATGTACCATCTTAGAAAACCGGTCTACGGTGACCCAGATTACTGTGTTACCCTCGGAAGGAGGCAAGTCCACCACGAAGTCTGTGGCAATGTGAGTCCATGGTTCTGTAGGTATTGGAAGAGGTTGTAGAAGACCCCAGGGTCGGCCGCCGAGAGGCTTCTGTCGGGCACATACTGGGCACGAGTCTACGTAAAGTCGCACATCCTGCCGGACTCGGGGCCACCAATAATGACGGTTCAATAGATCGAGCGTCCTCCTTCTGCCGGCGTGGCCTCCAATGAGGGAATCGTGGGCCCATTGCAGGACTTTCTTCCGGTCTTTATGTGGAACAACTATTCTGCCCTGTGTAGAGATTGTGGTGCTGGCTAGTTCGATCTTTGCTGGGTCGATAACATGTTGAAGGGGTTCCTCCTTTTCATCCATGATGGCATTCAGAGAGAGCGCATCCCGCTCGCACATTCTTAGATGCTGGACGATATTTGAGGGTAAAATCGAAGCGACTAAAGAATAGCGACCATCGTGCTTGCCTTGGGTTGAGTCGTTGAGCTTGGCTAAGGAACTCCAGGTTCTTATGGTCAGTATAGATCGTGATGGGGTGAGCGGCTCCCTCCAGCCACTGTCTCCATTCTTCAAGTGCCAACTTAATGGCAAGCAGTTCCTTGTCTCCTATACCGTAATTACCTTCGGCTGGCGTAAACCTCCTTGAGAAGTAGGAGCAAGGCAACAAATGCCCGGAGTCGGAGCTTTGAGACAGTACTGCCCCCACAGCTATATTGGAGGCATCAACCTCCACAAAGAAGGGCCTTGACGGATCCGGATGGCGCAAACAAGTGTCCAACAGGAAGGCCTCCTTTAAATCCTTGAAGGCCTTACATGCCTCGGCTGACCAAACGCGCGTGTCGGCCCCCTTTTTGGTTAAGGCGGTCAGAGGTGCGACCAGTCGGGAGTATTGCGGTATAAAATGCCTGTAGAAATTGGCAAATCCTAAAAAACGCTGCAAAGCCTTCAGGCCTACTGGTTGGGGCCAATTCTTAATGGCGGACACTTTACTTGGATCCATGAGGAAACCCGTAGCTGAAACGATGTACCCAAGAAAAGGCAGCGACTCCTGTTCGAAGAGACACTTCTCCAGTTTAGCATATAGGTGGTGATTACGAAGAATTTGGAGCACTTGCCGAACTTGTTGCCTATGAGAGGTCAAATTCTGTGAGTAGACGAGGACATCAAGGTAGACTATCACACAAGAGTTCAGCAGTTCGTGGAGGACCTCATTCATGAGGTGCTGGAACACCGCAGGAGCGTTACACAAACCGAAAGGCATAACAAAGTACTCGTAGTGCCCGTTCCGGGTGTTGAACGCTGTCTTCCACTCGTCCCCGGGACGGATACGCACCAAATTGTACACCCCCCCTTAAGTCCAACTTGGTAAATACTCGGGCTCCCTGGAGTTTATCCAATAATTCTGGAATTAGCGGAAGCGGATAGCGGTTCTTTTTAGTAATGGCATTTAATCCCCGATAGTCTATGCATGGTCTCAAGGACCCGTCCTTTTTTGCCACTAAGAAGAATCCCGCCCCTGCGGGTGACGTTGAAGGTCGGATAAAGCCCTTGGCGAGGTTCTCAGCAATGTATTCAGACATTGGTTTGGTTTCAGGTTGTGATAGTGGATACACCCTGCCTCGGGGAGGAGTTGCCCCAGACACCAGTTCGATGGCGCAATCGAAAGGACTATGTTGGGGCAAAAGTTCTGCTTTTTCCTTAGAAAATACATCCGTGTAGTCCGCATAATGACTGGGAAGGGTGACGCCGGTGTGAGCCAAAGGAATGTGCTGGACTGGTAGAGACTTGATACAAGATTTGACGCAGTGAGGACTCCATTGGGTAATTTGCAAATCGCTCCATTGGATCACTGGAGAGTGCTGCTGGAGCCAGGGTAGGCCGAGGACCACCGGATGAACTGAGTTTTCCAGAACCAAAAACGAGATCTCCTCAAAATGTAGGATCCCAGTCTGCATGATCAGTGGTGCAGTCTCGGTAAAATGTGGCCAGGCAGGCAGGTACCTTGTATGGAAGTAATCCGTAAAGGAGGCTCCCGGGATTGTGTGGCCAGGCGGAGCTGATGTACAAGATTGGCAGCGATGAAGTTCCCTCCTGCCCCAGAGTCAATGAATGCCTGAGTCTTGAAAGACCCTCCGGGATATCTGAGGGTTATAGAAACGGTACATAGAGGAGCAGCATTCAAACAACCCAGGAGGCACTCCTCCCTAACTCCTAGGCGCGGGAGTTTCCCGCTCGCTCTTTGCACTGAGCGAGGAAGTGACCTTTGCCCCCGCAGTACAGGCACAAACCCATACTACGGCGGCACCGCCTTTCTTCAGGTGTCAGGGACGCTCTTCCCAGCTGCATGGGCTCCTCGGATGTGGCTTCCGTGGACGTGCTAGCCCCCCGTGGGCCCGATGGAAATGGGCGAGGAGAGGTTGGAGCCAGCGGAACTAAACGACGGAGAGAACGCCCCTCTTTGGCACTCTGCTGAAGGTGGCGATCGATGCGGCCAGCCAGTTCGATGAGAGCATTGAGGTCCTCCGGAAGGTCTCAAGCCGCCAATTCGTCTTTTATCCTTGCAGCAAGTCACTCTAAGAAGATTCCACGGAGGGCGTCGTCCCGCCATCCAACCTCCAGTGCGAGGGTACGGAACTCCAAAGCATAATCAGCCAGGGGCCGAATTCCCTGCCTGAGTTGGAGCAATTCGGAGGTTGCGGAGGTCTGGCGAGCTGGTTCATCAAAGGCTGCCTTGAAATCAGCTACGAAGATATTCAAGTTGTTCAGAGCCGGATCTTTCTTCTCCCACATAGGAGATGCCCAGTTCAGAGCCCGACCGTCCAGCAGTGAGAAGATGTAGGCCACCTTGACGGCATCCGAGGGGAACTGGTTGGACAGGAGAGCGAACCTTACGAAGCATTGGTTCAGAAAGCCTCTGCAAGCCTTGGAGTCTCCCGCGTACCGTGCTGGCGCAGGGAGTTGCGTAAGAGTGTGAAGGGTCATCACCGGAGCCGGAACCGGGTCTGGTGCTGGCGGACCAGCATCCATCCGAGCGGCCAGTTGCTCCACAGTGACAGCCAGGTTGTCCAAGACCTGTTGCTGCTGTACTAGCCGTTGAGCCAGTCCGGGAATGGCTTGAAGGCTAGCGAGGTCTGCCGGATCCATGGCCTTTGCAAACTGTTGTAAATCTAGTAGTGGATCCTTGGGCCGACCGTTGATGGAAGACTGTCAGGAGGCAGTTCAGGTCAGCAGGCAGGCAGGTAGACTGACAGGCAGGCAGGCAAACTGGCAGGCAAGCAGGTAGAGTGGTGGCAGGCAAGCAGGCTAACAGGCAAGCAGCTATCTTAGTAACTGTGTTGCAAAGGCAAGGAAACCTAGGAGACGCCGGGTTTACATTCCCCCAGCATCTGATGTCACAGAAGGAGGTGACGTCATAGAATGAGGCATGTCACAACAATAAGGGCTGAATAACATAGTCTGGGTAAAACAAATAAGCATGGGTGTAGCTTGCTTATTGCGGTGGTTACTACCCCTAACTAATCAAGCTTGATATTTCACTTGGATGCAGCTCCATCACTGCTCTCTACATTAATGGTGGAGGTGGAAGGGAAATAGAACCAAAGAGCTAAGAGAAACAGATAAGCATGAGAAAAAAATGTGTGAAACTTGCTGGGTAGACTGGATGGGCAGTTTGGTCTTCTTCTGCTGTCATTTTTATGTTTCTATGTATGTTAAGTGTTGTATCCATCCAGTCAGACTTATTGTTATATAACGCATTATGAGTATGAGAGAGTTTTGTATTGTACTCTATAAAATTTTGGTAACCAGTGAAGATCTTTGAGTACTGGAGTAATGTGATATGACTTTTTGAGGTTACCAAGTAGTCGTGCTGCAGCATTTTGCAAAAGTTGAAGTGGAGTAATGGTAGAAGCAGGCAATCCAAGGAGTATTGCATTACAATATTCTAATTTGGAGAATAGGAGGGCTTGCAAAGCTATACAAAAATCATGATGGTGAAGAAGAGATTTAATCCTTTTTAAGATTTGAAGCTTGTAAAAACCTTCTTTAATGATGTTAATGTGTTTAAAGCAGAATTCAGAATCCAAAGTTATTCCAAGTTCCCTTATATTGAGTAAAATATTTTTATTAGATAGGTAATTATTAAGATGAATGTCAAACTCAGGTGAGGATTTATTGCAAATGTAAAGTATTTCTGTTTTATTATGATTAAGATTGAGGAATATTTGTGTTAGTAACTGTTGTATTGTATTGAGATAGGAGTTACAAAGATTTAGTGAATTAGAAATATTAGTATTTATTGGCAAAAAAATCTGAACATCATCAGCATAAATAAGTAAATTTAAGATCTGATAGGAGTTTACATAATGGGAGGAGGTAAATGATAAAAAGTGTTGAGGATAAGGAGGATCCTTGAGGAACTCCATGAGGAAGAGGTATTTGTTTAGATTCGTTGTAGTTAGTTTTTACAATGTAAGATCTGTTGTACAGGTATGAAGTGAACCAGTTAATGGTGGTATCACATAGACCAATTTCTGCTAGTCTTTTTAAGAGAATGAAGTGATTTACAATGTCAAAGGCTGCTGAGATGTCGAAATATTAGGATGAATTTTTGGCCATTGTCTAAGCCTTTTAGGACTAAATCAGAGAGCGAACTTAATAGGGTTTCTGTGCTGAGTGAATTTCTAAAGCCATTTTGGGCTGGGAAAAGTATTCTATTTTATTTTAAATGTTCCTGGTTGCTGATTGACAAATTTTTCAAGTATTTTGGCTATAAAAGGGAGGTTAGGAATAGGTCGATTTGGTAATAGTAAATTGATCAAGGTTAGATTTTTTTAAGAGTAGGTTTGATAACAGCACATTTTAATTTATCAGGGAAGATTCCTTCATTTAATGAAAGATTTATTATATCTGCAATAGGTTTAGCTATAATTAGAAACTAGTTTGAGTAAATTTATGGAGATAAAATCAATTGGGTGAGAATCAGGATTCATTTTTAAGATAATGTTCTGAACTTCAGAGGAAGCAATAGTGTCAAAAGTTGACCATTTTTAATTTGATTTGATAGGAAGTGATTTGGTGTCTTCGTTAATTTTTGGCATATTCTTGATAAGATTAAGGATTTTGTCTTTATGTAATTAATAGTTGGCTTTTAGGAGAGGAGAAGGTGCATTGTTGAGTGAGTTCTTTAATATAATTGAAAAGTTATTTAGGGTTGATTGGTATTTGTGTATTTTGTCTGAATAGAAATCTTTTTTTTGCTTTATTAATATCATTTTTATTAATATAGAGAATGGGTTTTGTATCTGTCTTTTAATTGATCTGTTGGATTTCTTCATTTTTTTTCTGTTGATCTGAGAAGTGTTTTGATTTTGTAGAGAGCTTGAGCGTACCAAGGTGATTTGTGTTCGGGTGTATGTTTGACTGTTTTTTTGATGATTGGGCATTTGCAATTTCAGAAGTAATGGTGATCCAAGAATTTTATAGCAGTGTTAGTGTTTGTATTTATAGTTTTTAAATATTTGGGCATAATTTTAATTAGTTCATCACTGGGGCATGGTTTGCAAAATTCAATATATTTATTTTGATTAAGAGGTTCAAGGTGAAATGAGTTTAAGTGAAATTTAGTTTCATTGAGTTTATGATCAGACCAAGAGTGATTAGTTGTTAATAATGGTGTTATAATTTCAATCAAATTATTTATGAATATAAGATCTAAAGTGTGTCCAAATATTTGAATGGGTGAATTTACTATTTGTTTTAAACTGAAAGCTGTTAGAGTGTCTAATACGTTGACAAGGTTTATCAACATGTAAAATAATTCATTATTCATATTAATGTTATTTGAAATAGCTTCAATGAGTGGTGAGGGATTACTAAGAAACCTGGAAGAGCATATAGAAGTAAAATTTGTAGATATTTTGATTTAAATAAAGCAATTTCTAGAGTAGGAATGGAATTTATCTTGTGATATGAAATATTTTTTTAGCACTAAAAAGAGTAGACTGCCTCCTTTCTTTTTTTTTCTGGGTATAGAAAAAATATCATACAATGTTTTGGGTAGTTAATTAAGACGATATCAGATTTCTTTTAGCCAGGATTCAGTGATACTGCAAATTTCTGGACAATAATCAATGAGTAGATCATGAAGAATTAAATGGATTGGGCATTGAGTAAGAACAGTGTTAGAAGTGTGAGTTTTGAAAAATTAGAAGTTTGAATTGAGATGAGAATATGTGGATTGTGATTAGAGAGTTGTTTTTCTTTTCTTATGTAACAATTATGTGATAAGATGGGGATTTTTATTTATATAGAGTTGAGAATGGCATTTTGAAGTAAAATTGCTGAAGAGAAATATAGAGAAGATGGTGAAGAAGGGGCCTGCTCCTTTGGTTGTGCTCCTTTAGGCACTCTTGCCACTCCTGGTGCCCTTTGCACCTTTACAGTGCCTTAGGCTATTCATGCCACTTTGGTGCCACTTTGCCACAGTCTAAGTACCTTGGAGCTCTTTTCTCGTTCTGATGATTGCTCCCAGAAGTTTCATCAGAATTGATAAGAAAACTCCAATGCTGCAGCCAAAAATAGGCTGCACATACTTCCCCCATTAACTTTAATGGGAAATCAGGAAAACAAATAAAACTAATCAATGAATTGGTTCCCCCCCCCCCCCCTCACATATGAAACGAATGCAAAGGATTTGGGTCCCAGCGAAACGAATACTGAATCGAAATGATTTTTTTCCTTCTGCACATCCCTAATAGACTATACTTCTTACTTTCCAGTTCAATTTCCTCTTCACTATCCAGGTGATAGCATAGTGGTTTATATTCAAAAGGTGCCACTGTTCTATCCACATCTTCTCCCTGGAATGATTTCACTCCTACAGTAACCTCTAAAGGTTATGGAGTCTCTTTGGATGAGAAGTCTCACTCTCACTCTCTCACATTCCCAGAGTCTGGATCCAAAAGGAAGATAAAAGTTAAGTCTTTATTTCAAACCCTAAAATAAGGAAAAGGGTGCATAAACTTCCCCACAAACAAAAGGGTCAAAAATCGGAATCCTTAAAATGGGAGAAAAGCGCCTTTTCTTCTAGCCCATGTCTCAGATATCTGTCCAAGAAACCCAAAAGTTCTTTTCCCAAAACAAAACAAAAAAAATCAGGAGCAAGCATGATAGCACCCTGCCTCTGAAAACGGCAATTCAAAATCCACCCTTAAAAATTGTGTCTTGTGTTTCTATGGACTAGGACTCCACCTTGAAATTCTCCCATATGGAGTAGCTAAATTACAACTAAACCTAGAGTTTTGCTCTACCCAAATATGCAGGCTGATTTTCTTCATTGTTAAATACATCTCATTCTGTATGAGCACTATTACTCCTGGGGAAATTCTGAAAAAAATAAAAAAAATTCTGCGCGCACATTTTCTAAATTCTGCACATTTATTTGTCAAAATAGCAATTTTCTACAAATTATTCTGCATTGAATTGCAATCTCTCTCCCTCCTCTCTTTCTCGCTCTCTCCTCCCCCTCTCTCCCCAAGTCCAGAAATGGCCAAAATGTAATTCCAAAAATTTATTGCGCATTGCATATCACATAGCCTGACACCAGGAAAAAAGGTGTAGTTATTTCTGATGTTAAAACCATGCAATAGCATGTTATGCTATCAGATGGTGTGATATTGCCCCTAATTTAACTAAATCCCATCCAAACTCCTCCCCCATTCTCGCCCTCAAAAATTTGCATTTGTACCATGCGTTGTCATACTTTTCGCATATGTTATGGCGTTAACGCCATAACACATTTTGATGAATGATGGGGTTAGTGATTTCCTTCTGGCAGATAGTATCAAACTGTACAGAAAATGTTTACCTTCTTCATTTGAGAATCAGTTGTTTTTCTGAATGATTTTCAGTGTTTCAATAGAAATGGGAACCCCAGACAATCTCTTTCAGGTAATGCTCTTAACTGGGGAGAGGGGCTTGGAGTATAAATCTTTTAACAAGCATTTGACCTGCCATCTGCACCTGCCTAAGGAGGACTTTCACCTCTGCTTTGGGAGGCCAAGACGAGGTGCTGTTCCCTGCTTCTCAGCTAAACAGGGACAACAGTGGCCTGCCAGAGAAGAATAGAGCAGTATTTTTAGGGATGAGTTTTGTTCTGGAATTCCTTTGCCACACGTTCTTGCCCATTCAGAAAGAAGAGAGATTTTTGGACACTTCTTGGGACTCTCTACCATCAGGAGTGCAAACTTTTGTTTAGCCTCAGAGAGAGAGAGAGAGGGAGATCCAGGCCCCATGAGGAGGCTACCTTCTAACATCTGGAGAGTTGGATTTTACATTGTGCTGGTGCAAGGGTCTGTAGCGCCTTATGCAAAACACCGCCCAAACCCTTACCCTGCCTGTTCCAGCCCATCTCTTATATCTCCTCTCAACCTTCAGTTCTCCAAGCTGAAGAGCCCTAACCTGTGTAACCTGCCTTCATAAGGAAGATGTTCCAGAAACTTAAATCATTTGTTGCCCATCTCAGTATCTTTTCTAATACTATGTCTTTCTTGAGATTGGATGACAAGAAATACACACAATACTCTACTGTACTCTAGGTATGGTCATACCATAGATCTACATAGAGGCTTTATGCTTTCCATTTTATTCACCATTCATTTGCTTCTTTTCATAGTCGCCCTATGCTGAGCTGAGAATGTCAATACAATAATCAAAAAACCCCAAATAGCATGAAACTCAGAAAAATAAAAAATATTGAAATCTTGCTATTATAAGAGCAAGAACCAAAGGTTTGGTTTATGCTCTTATAGCAAGATTTCAATATTTTTGAGCTGGAGTTTCAACATCATGGCAATAACTCACAAGGCCTGAATTCCCTTTGTGGAATCCATGCTAGCTCTTCTCCATTAAGCAATGTTTGTGCTAGCTTCTACCACTTTACCAGGCACCAGTGCCAGGCTTAACAGTCTGAAGTTGCTCGCATCACCCTGGAGCCATTTTTGAAAACTGGCATTATTTCCTACTTTCGTGTCTAGTATGGAGGCAGGTTTGAATGATAGTTTACAGATTACCAATAGTAGTTCTTCAATTTACTATTTGAGTTCCTTTAGCATTCTAGGCTAAATACCTAGAATTACCTGTCTTTACAGCATCCTTCTCAGTACAGACTGAAGGAAAGAATTTAGTTTTTCTGTTATTACCTTATCCTTCTTGGGTGCTCTTTTATTACTTGGCCATGTTTGACCCAACTGACTACTCTTCTGTTTTTGTTTCTAATGTATTTGCAAAAAGGTTTTCATTAGATTTTACCTGTTTGATTAGTCTCTCTTCAAACTCTCTCTTGGATTATTTTGTTAGTATCACATCTAATTTGGTAGGGATTATGTGCCTTTCTATTTTCCTCCAGGTCTGCTTTCCATTTTTTTAAAATTCCTTTTGACTTTCATAGTCTTTAATAGTACCATTTAGCAGTTGCTTGTTTTGACCTTTCTTAATTTGTGGAATACATTTTATCTGGGCTTCCAACATGGTTATTTAAAATGGTCTCCATGCCTCATGCAGACTTTTAACTTTCTAATTCAGAGCTAAGCAAACTTTTTGAGTCACAGACCCCCTTTCATCCATCCAATGTCCCCCGCCCCCCCCCCAATCCACCAAGGGTTACATCATGGGTATATAATTCTATTCAGGGTGCTGAAAGGAGCAATCAAATACACACAAACACAAAGAAAGACATAAATTAAAAAAAAATCTGACATGTCATGTTATAAGTATGGATAGACTTGTCAAATTCAAACATTACTTCATCCTGTAATAATCCATAGAATTGGCTTTTTAATTAAGGAGTGTGATTATTTTTGGATGTTAAAATTTCAAAGATACCAGTTTTGTATTTTTTACCAAACATAAGAACATAAGACTTGCCATAGTTGGTCAGACCCAAGAGTACATAAAGCCCAGTATCCTGTTTCCAATAGTGGCTGATCTAGATCACAAGTACCTGGCAGGATCCCAAGGGAAAGATAAATTCCAAGCTGCTTTTCCCAAGTATAAGCAGTGAATTTCTGCAACACTCTTAATTTTTAATGGACTTTTCCTCCAGGAACTTGTTCAAACCTTTTTTTTAAATGCAGCTATATTAATAGCTTTTACCACATCCTCTAGCAATGAATTGAGTAAAAAAAAATATTTTCTCTTAGTTTTAAATATATTATCTAGTAACTTCATTGTATTGCACAAGTTTTTAAGTCTATCTGGCAGATTTACTGTAGTTTCAGTAGATGATTTTATAAAATGTACTAGAGAGTTAGGCATTCTGATGCTAGTATGTTTTGCAGTAATCTGTAAAGCTTTAAGAGATTTTTCTTTTTCCTCCTTTTTGTTCAGTTTACCTATGGGGGCTGGATAGAATCTGCCACTAGGAATTGATCTTCAGTCTTTATTCCTACTCACGTTTTTGTACACAATCCCCAATATTGTGGCATGCGGGCTTTCTCTACCTATAAGAATCCTCATTGGTACAAAGTAATACTTGTGCATAAAATTTCTGTGCTCTCGCAAAGGTTATTACATCTTGTTCATGTTTAGATCAAATACTATACAATATAATATTGGTTGCTTGGAAATGTTTAACCCTGGAGTTAGAATAAGAAATATGCAAGCAGTAGTCCAGCAGAGAGATGAGGGCCAGCCTTGCAGTGAGTGCCACATGAATGCTTATCTTCCATTTGGAAGGAGCGGTCCCACCTTCTCGCTGTGCTGGGTTGGAGGGGCACGATCACCAGGAATTGAGGGAGATGGAGGTATATAGATGTCTTCTGGGAAGCTGTAGAGCTATCCCACTTCCATTCTGGCAGGTTCTGTGCTGCTTTCGAGGTGTTAAGGACACCAGAAAGGAAAGCTCAGCTTTTAGTTGCAAAAATTGTTTCTGTAATTGAGATCTACCTTTCAAGTTATTATCCTCTTCCACCAAAGATGCTTCTTCATGGCATTGTGTTCAGGAAGGCAGAGATAGGACTATCATTGCTGGAGAACGAATCTATAGAAACATAAATGGCTGGTGGCCATGAGGAACACTTGACAGCTTGTCTGCTGTGTGTGAAGGTAGCAGACCTCACACACCACCTAGGTACGATTTGAGAGAGGGGCCTATCATGGTCCACATGAGTACCAATGACCTAGGAGATGCAAGAGGGAAGTTCAGGAGACTAAATTTAAATGTTTTAGGGAGTAAACTAAAATCCAGACCATCTAGGAGAGTATTCTCATGTATAACGCCCACGGTAAGAAAAGAGGATATAATTTTACAATTACCGTACCATGTGCTATGTTAGTGCTTCACATAGGTAGTAGGGAGGGGGAGAGAGAGCACCACTTTATAAGGCCGTCATAGTAAACTATTTATAGCGCTATAAGAGGGCCAGCTAATAACTTGAGGTGAGGTTTTGGTGGTGGTTTAGGGTTTTGGGGCCAGTTTGACATAAAGTGAGATGTACGAACGACACAGTTCACATCGGTGAAGATTTGATGTCATTTAGAGTGAGGAAAGTCTCTCAGAGATGAGATTTGTACAATGTTCTCTCGCCCTGGCCCAGGGTATCCCAGTCCTGGATCTCTTATGGGGAAGGGTGGATAAAAAAAAGCGCCTCCCCATAAAACACCAGAATACTTGCTTGCTGCAAATAAAAATCTCTGTGACTGCTGCTATACTGTCACTGGTGCTTGCCCCAGGGCCCACAGATCTTCAGCCCTTGTCCTTTGTGTGCAGTGGAAACCTTCTCCAAAGGGTGCAGAGTTTAAACAGCAGTCCACTCTAAAATTAGGATATAATCTCATGCTGCCAGGTCCGGTCTCTGCTACTTGCTTCACCTAAGGCGTAGAGAGAGGCTCACTGGTCTTCAGCCCCTTCACAGGAGTCCCAAAATCTGAGGGAGATCCTTTGGTAGAGAGTGCACAGGGAGAAATCCCCTCCAGGCTAAATTTCCTGATGTGGCAGAGTCCTCACCAGGTACATGGAAAACATCGTCCTTATAGTCTTGTAAAGTTAGCTGAAAATGGCCACACCGAATATTCAACTAACTTCACTAAATCGGATGAAGATATTGGCTGCTTTATATGCTGAATATCACACTTTTGAATCATTCGGCAAGGACTACTTTGGATTTTTCAAGGAGTCCTGATTGGATTACAGCCAAGCATTGACATTTCTGTTGGAAGGATTTTTTTGTTCTGGTATTTATTTTGTATACTGCTTTCTTACTGCTCTTGGAGTATTTTAACAAACAGATACTTGTGATTTAAAGATATATTTGTGTATAATATAGTTTTCATATATGTTGTGATGTAATTCTGTTCCTTGTTTTTGCTTACATTTACATTTTATGTAATTTGCAGGAACTTATTTAAATTGATTTCTCTGTCCGTGTGTTCTTCACTATATATCTCTCTCTATCTTGAGAGAGAGAGATCCCTATTTATCTCTATATGATTTTTGATAACCTTTTATTTTTGCTTATTTACTTAGTCATGATGGATTTCAAGCATTTTGAAAGCTGCCTTTCCATTGGTTAATGCCTGTGCTCAGCAGCTAACTCATTTCTTGCCTAAATGCCTATCACTAATATTCAGTAAGTTACTTATGCAGAAATTTTACATAATGGATATCCTAAGCATGTCAATTTCAGCACCAAAGTTCTAATGTGATTGTGGAAATGAAGGTCAAAAAGCTGTGTTTAAAAAAGGATTGGATAAGATCTTGGAGGAGAAGTCCATTATCTGCTATTAATTAAGTTGACTTAGAAAATAGCCACTGCTATTACTAGCACCAGTAACATGGAATAGACTTAGTTTTTGGGTACTTGCCAGGTTCTTATGGCCTGGATTGGCCACTGTTGGAAGCAGGATGCTGGGCTTGATGGATCCTTGGTCTTGACCCAGTATGGCAATTTCTTATGTTGTTATCATGAAATGTTTACACATCTTTGTTTTTAATTGAGGCACAATCTTAAAAATTATTTCATGGTAGAATGGACTAATTTTGGTAATCACATGAAACTGTATAATTATGATACTAACTATACTGATGTAGTTGACTATAATCATCTGTAAATGCATTACTTTCTGGCCCTTTAAAGAAAAGGTTGCATTGGTTGCATTGATTGCTCTGTGACTGTGGCTTTTCTTTTTCTTTAGCCCTCCAGTTTCGCCAACAACAGTAGGGTACATCGCTGCTCCCCCAGCATCTCTAGCTGCCCCTGCCACACACATGCCAGTGGTGCCTCAGCCTGGTGCATTAGTCCGTATGCAAGGCTTGCCCTATAACACTGGAATGAAGGAGATTCTCAGTTTCTTCCAGGGATATCAGGTTAGTATCTTATCTTTTATCAAGCACCTTACCTTTAAGCCTTGATTTTTAGGATTCATTTGCCCCCTGGTAGATCTGTCTGCTGGACACATTTTTTCTTCCATACCAGGCTATGCATTGGATGCTAGGTATTGTTCAGTTTAAAACTATTTTTTTATTACACTGAAATCTATTCTTGTCTAAAATTATTTAAATTCTTCTACAGCAATGAGCTAATTAATTTTGCATATCTAGTTAAAATTGCTGCGTGATGACTAATCAAGAGAACAACTGAAGCATTATGACTGAGGTTAATTAACTATATATCTCTATTTCATGTAATGTGATTTAGGAACAGAGAAAATCTGACATCTGGTGTTATGCTAAATGTGAAAGGATTATTATGTTAGAAGGAAGGGACTTGGCAAAACATTGGCTGATTTGCATAACAGGAAGTAGTCTGTATCCATAGTTTTACATGAGCATGGCTGCTTGAAGTGGATCAGGACTCAAAACTTCACTGACCTGGCTCATTAAGTTACTGAGATTGAACTGTGAAGATTAATGCTGTTAAAGATAAACTTTCAAATCATGAGTGAAATGTAATATTAAAACTTAATATTTGATATTCAACAGCTGCCTACCAGAGAAGAAATGGAAGTAGTAGGTATTATAATGGTTCTGATTCTAGTTTCTATCTACAACCCAAGTACATAAGAACATAAGATCAGAGATCTGCTGGGCCCAGCATGTCACTGGCTGCTCAGTCTCACTCATTAGGAAATACCCAGAAGATCCCGAAGAACTGATCAAATTCCTTATTGCTCACTTTCCAGAGCAAACTTTGACTCCCCTCCCCCCACGTCCATCTGGCTTTTCCTGTAGCAGTTTGTCCAAATCCCTTTTAAATCTAGTTATGCTGGAACAGAGTAAGAACATAAGAACTTGCCATGCTGGGTCAGACCAAGGGTCCATCAAGCCCAGCATCCTGTTTCCAACAGAGGCCAAACCAGGCCACAAGAACCTGGCAATTACCTGGCAATTTGTTAAGGCAACAAATTTTACAGCTTTAAATGTGTAGAGAATGAAAAAAACATGTTCTCCAATTTCATGGAATGCCCCCTAGTCCTAGTATTTGAAAGAGTAAATAACCGTCCCTAGTTACCTGGTACACCCGACTCATGATTTCATATCCCCTCTGTCATCCCTTCTCCAGGTTAGAGCCATAGCATGCTGAGCCTTTATTCATAAGGGAGCCATTCCAGCCCCTTTATTATTTTTTGTGCCCTTTTCTAGTTGTGTTATAGCTTTCTTTGGATGAAGTAACCAGACGGTCATATTATGCTCAGTGTGAATATACAATAATCTGTACAGAGGCATCATGATATTCAGTTTCGTTCTCCATTTCTTTGCGGATAATTTCTACAATCCGGATTGCTTTTTAACTGTTGCAGTTCCCTGTGCCCCTTTAACCCCTCAGTTGCTAGGTTCTCCCAATACAAGACCCCACATTGTGAATCTATAGTTAAGGAAAAATAGTCCCGTTTGCATCACTTTGACCTTGTCCACATTAAACTTCATCTGCCATTTAGATGCCCAGTTTCTCTGTTTATTTCATTTTTTAACTACTTTGAATATGTTTGTGTTATCTGCACATTTGATCACTTTTTGCCACCCGTCCCAGACCATTAATGTAAGTTGAACACTGGTCCCAGTACAGACCCCTGGGGCACACCACTAAGTTACCTTTCTGCATTGGTAAAATTGACCATTCAGTCCTACTTTTTCTGTCTTATAACCAGTTGCCAATTCACAGGAACACAATCCTTTGACTTTTTAATTTTCTAAAGAGTCTGTCATGAGGGACTTTATCAAATGCCTTCTGAAAATCCATTAATTGGCTCACATTTGCCACACGCTTAATATTCATACTTTTAAAGAATTTTTAGAGTTCATTAGAAATAACTTAATTTTGCTAAATCCATGCTGGCTCTTCCCCATTAAGGCATATTTATCTATATGATAGTAATTTTTAAGTACTGAGAACAAGTAAAAGATCATTTTATTACATTTTTGTGAGATTTATTTTGATTCGTGGTGACCTGGAAGTTGGGAGTTACCTGGTCAATGTCAAGTTTCAGTGCCTTTTGGCACATTGCATCAGTGGTGATGCATCATAGCAGGGAACATTCAGTAACTGCACTAAGTAGTGCAGACACCTCTAATGATACTGGCCAGGACTGGACGTTTCCTTTAACACGCAGCATAGCGGGAACAGTGCATCTCATTGAAGCAGTCAAACTGTGTACTCACTATCTCTTATATGCACGTTAAAAGTGCATATGGTGGTCAAGGGTGCTCTTATATCACATGTAATATAGGACTCCTAGGTGTTGTGGGATAAAGATTTAAAAGAATCTAGCCAGCTAACGTCTTTCAAAATTTACTGGACTAACTTTAATTTAGTTATCTACTGAAATTTAGGGAACTAAAGAAACCAAATTCTGGGCGGGGTTAAGTTTGCGTGGAAAAATCCCCCAATTCAACTTTTACAGTTGGCTGAGCTGTTGAAAAAATTGAACTCTGTGGGAGGAAAATGTTTTAAACCTAGGAGATAATCTTACATTAAGTACAGCATTATTAAATGCTATTTTTATAACATCTATCTTATCCAAACTCCAGTCATCTCTTCTCCAAACTGAACAGCCCTAACCTCTTTAGCCTTTCTCCATGGGGAGCTGTTCCATCCCCTTTATCATTTTGCTCACCTTTCTTTGTACTTTCTCCAGTGCAATTATATATTTTTAGAGATGCGGTGACCAAAAATGCACACAGTATTCAGGGAGCAGTACAGAGGCATTATGACATCCACAGTTCTATTTTGCTATTCCTGTCCTAATAATTCTTAACTTTTTTGCTTTTTTGACCACCACAGCACACTGAGCTGACTATTTCAATTAATTATCCACTATGATGCCTTTCGCTTTACATCATGCAACTATAGCAAGGGTTATCTTTCCCTATATGCGTCACCTTGCACTTGTCCACATCAAATTTCATCTGCCATTTGGATGCCCAATCTTCCAACATCACAAAGACCTCCTGCAATTTATCACAATCTGCTTGAAATTTAACTACTCTGAATAATTTTGTTATCTGTAAATTTGATTACCTCACTCATCGTATTCCTTTCCAGATCATTTATAAATATATTGAAAAGCACCGGTCCAAGTACAGATCCCTGAGGCACTCCACTGTTTACCCTTTTCCACTGAGAAAATTGACCATTTAATCCTACTCTGTTTCCTGTCTTTTAACCAGTTGTAATCCACGAAAGGACATCGCTTCCTATCCATGACTTTTTAGTTTTTGTAGAAGCCTGTCATGAGGGACTTTGTCAAATGCCTTCTGAAAATCCAAATACACTACATCTACTGGTTCACCTTTATCCAATGTTCACCGCTTCAAAAAAAAAAAAAAAAAGTATCATATTTGTGAGGCAAAACTTCCCTTGGTTAAATCCATGTTGGCTGTGTCCCATTAAATCATGTCTGTATGTTCTGTGATTTTATTCTTTATAATAATTTCTATGATTCTTCCTGGCACTGAAGTTAGGCTCACCAGTCTATAGTTTCCCAGATCACCTCTGGAGCCCTTTTTATATATCAGGGTTACATTGGCCACCTTCTAGTCTTCAGATACAGTGGATGATTTTTTTTTTTTTTTAAATTTTATTTTTATTGCATTATTCATATTTTAAATACACAAACATATGGAGAGCTACAATGTCACATATTACAAAACTTTTCAGCAACAATAAATTCAATTACGAATATTAAACATTGTCATCATAGCCTCCATCTTTCCAAGTAATCTTAAGGAAATTTAGAACCCCGTGCTAATTCAAATATTGGAGCTTCACATAAGAAATAAAATTTACCTCTACTTATCTATTTCCCTCTTCCATTTGAATACTTTCATCCCCCTTTAATACAGCTTTAAGGGGTACGATATCTAAATGGTTCTTAAGCTGATCAGGATTAGTAAAGCTATACCTTTTATCTTTATACCTTACAATACATCTACATGGATACTTAAGAGTAAATTGTGCTCCTCTATCAATCACTTCTTTTCTTAATAATAGAAAGCTTTTCCGTTTATTTTGAGTCATTCGAGCAACGTCTGGGTAAATCCTTATAGGGAATCCATAAAATTCTTGCTTCTGATGTTTAAAATGCAACTTTAGTACGGTATCTTTCATTTAAAGAGGTAAACTGGACTAATAACGTTGCTCTACTTTCTATTCGAGCCTCATATGATTTTTCTAAGATATCAGTTAGATTTAAATCAGAATCTTTTTGATTTTGTATATCTTTCTCTTTATCAGTTTGTGTTTGATAAAGGTAATAGATTTTTGATAACACAGGAATATTACTACTATTATACTTCAAAATATTCTTTAAGTAACTTTTAAATAAGTCCACTGGGAGTGCTAAAGGTGTTTTAGGGAAATTCAACAATCTCAAGTTGAACTTCCTATTTTGATTGTCTAGGAACTCAATCCTTGCTTCAGTCTCTCCCAGTGATCTTATTAAGTTCGTTTGTACTCTTTGAACTTCTCCCATCTGTGTTTCTGAAGATTTTACCTGTTTTTCCAAATTAACTACTTTTTCTTCTAGAGAAGAATTATTTTTTAAAGCCTCTTGTACTGTTTTAGTTAAATTAACTATAGACTTCTGGACATTTACCATAATTGCTCCCAATTCTTCCATGGAAAACTGTGTTGGTATTATAATAGGTATTTCTTTACCATAATCCCGCCGCACATCTCCCCCAGGCTGTACTGCTGCCCCATTTTCCCCTTCAATCATTGACAAGGAAATATCCTTGTAGTTCACATAAGAATGGTCTCCTATACTGCCAGGAATAGCAGCATCTGTCTCTCCTTTGAAGGGAGGAGCTGGCTTGACTGGGGCACCGGGCGTCAAAGATATTTCTATGGCCTGTAAGCTTTTCTCCTGCTCCTGGGTTACACTTAAAGCGGCTGCTTCCGGTGTTGATGTGGAAGATCCCTGGAAACAATCCTTAATACTGGGCTGGATCATCTTGCTAGGAGTAGATGTTACTGAGGTTTCCCTCAATTTTGCTTTCCTCTTGGTATGAGGCATAGCAAAACCAAGCAGTCTGAACGCCAAGGGGCCCCAAACGATTATTCCCAGTATAGATAAACAGTTACTTAGCTTTTAGAGGGGTTCAGGTGTTGGTTGCAGTCGACAGGGTCCCGTTCCAAACCGTTCCAACCCGGGCTAAGTCGGGCAAAGTTGTGCGCCCCTTGGCCGTGCGCGGCTTAGCCGTTGCGCCGGAGAGAGGTGATTTTTATACTCTCCGGCTCCTCCCACAGGTTCCGACGTCACTTCCTGTCTGGGCCTTTTGAAGAAAAAAAAAGTTCAGGAAATAGCCGCAATACTGCTGTTACCAGGTAATTTTCACGGGCCTCTTACGAGCACCCCAGGCGACTCAGTCAGGCTGCAGCCTACAGTGGATGATTTTAATATAGTTTACCTTGTAATAGGTCTGAAATTTCATTTTTTAGTTCTTTCGGAACCCTGGGATGTATAATCATCTGGTCCAGAGATTGACTACTCTTCAGTTTGTCAACCTGGCCTTCTACATCTTCCAGGTTCACCGTGATTTAGGTCAGTTCGTCTGAATCGTCACCCTTGAAAACAGTCTCTAACAGGTATCTTCCCAACATCCTCTTCAGTAAACACTGAAGCAAAGAATTCATGTAGTATTTCCACGATGGCCTTATTTTCCCTGTGCCCCTTTAACCCCTCAGTCATCTAACAGTCCACCGGACTCCCTCGCAAGCTTCCTGTTTTGGATATATTTTTTAAAGTATTTGAGGTTTTGCATCTACGGCTAACTTCTTTTCACATTTTCTTTTATCCTATCTTATCAATGTTTTACATTTAACTTGCCAATGTTTGCTTTTTCCTATTTTCTTCAGATGGATCCTCCTAATTTTTGAAGAAAGATATTTGGCTAAAATAGCATTTTTCACCTCGCCTTTTAACCATGTCTGCAATTGTTTGGCCTTCCTTCCACCTTAATATGTGGAATACATCTGGACTGTACTTTTTAAGATGGTATTTTTAAACAATGCCCATGCCTCTTGTACACTCTTTTTACATTTGTAGCTGCACCCTAGGTTACCCCTGCCTTTCAGGATTTATATTCTACCACCTTGGGCATCCTCAGAAGGGAGATGCTGTAGGGATGGTATCTCCCTCCATGCTGACAATTCAAGAGAAGGGGACATATATTGGAGATCCAAGGGGTCCTTACATTTATAGACCTCTATCATATCTCCCCTGAACCATCTCTTCTCCAATCTGAAGAGCCCTAACCTTTTTGGCCTTTCCTCATATGGGAATTGTCCCATCCACTTTATCATTTTGGTCACCCTTCTCTGTACTCTTTCTGATTCCACTATATCTTTTTTGGGATGCAGGGACAAGAATTACACAAAATACTCAAGGTAAGGTCACACCATGGAGCAATAGAGACATTATGATCTCTATTTTATTTTCCATTCTTTTCCTAATGATTTCTAGTATTCTGTTTGCTTTCCTGGTCACTGCCACACATTGAGCAGAGGATTTCAACATATCCACAATGACGCCTAGGTCCTTTTCCTGAGTTTTGACTCCTAATGTAGAACCATACATTGTGTGGCTATAACTTGGGTTGCTCTTGTCTACATTTAAATTTCATCTGCCATTTGAATGCCCAGTCTCCCAGGGTCCTCTTATAATTTCTCACAATCTTCATGTGATTTAACAACTTCGAATAATTTTGTATCTGTAAATCTGATCCTTACTCGCTCATTATTCCCTTTCCCAGGTCATGTATAAATGTTAAAAAGCAGTTGCCCCAATACAGATCCCTGAGGCACTCCACTATTCACCTTTCTCCATTGAGAAAACTGACCATTTAGCCCTACTCTGGGAACTGGTTAAAAGACAGAAAACAATCCACAATAGGACATTGCCTCCTATCCCATGACTTTGACAAAATACCTCATGAGAGACTCAAGAGGAAATGCTTTCTTAAAATTCAGATACACTATATCAAATGACTTACTTTTATCCGCATGTTTATTCATGCTTTCAAAAAAAAAATGTAGCAGATTGGTGAGGCAAGACTTCCCTTGGCTAAATCCATGTTGGCTTTGTCCCATTATACTATGTCTATATGTTCAGTAATTATGTTCTTTATGATGGTTTCTACCATTCTGCTTGGCACGGACATCAGACTCACTAGTCTGTAATTTTTTGGATTACCCCGAAACCCTTTTCAAAAATTGGCGTTACAATGGCCTCATTCCAATCTTCAGGTGCTATAGCTGATTTTAATGATAGTTTCATGTTTCAGTTCTTTCAGCACTCTGGGATGTATTCTACCTGCTACTGCTGATGTGCCCCATTACATCTTCCAGGTTCACTGAGATTTGTTTGTTCAACCGAATTGTCATTTTTAAATATCATTTCTGGCATGGGAATCTCCCTTACATCTTTCTCAGTAAAGTCTGAAGCAAATAATTCATTTGGTCTCTCAGCTATGGCCTTGTCCTCCCTTAGTGCCCCTTTTACCCCTCAATCATCTAAAGGTCCAACTGACTACCTTGCAGGCCTTTTGCTTCAAATGTACCACAACAAATGTTTGATGTTGCGTTCATGGCTAGCTTCTTTTCCAATTCTGTTTGCCATCCTTATCTATGCTTTACATCTAACTTCCTAGGGCTTATGCTGTTTCTTGTTTTCTTCATTTAGATCCCTTTTTCATTATTTTGAAAGATATTAATTTGGCTTTAATAGCCTCTTGCACCTCACCTTCTAACCATGCTGGCAATCGTTGGACTTACTGTCCTCCCTCCAGTTATCAAGTCAAATTTGATCATGTTATTTTAACGGGAATCCCAGTTGGCTTACTGGCTGAAACCATGGAGCTACTATGCTGAGGTTCATGTAATTTTGGGGGTGGGGGAAGAGGAGAATAGTCTCTTGGGTTCTTGATGCAGTCCTGGATACTGTTTTAGTTAGGTCTCACTCCAACTATTCTAGTCACTGGGCAGAGATGACCTCAAGGAGAAAAGAAAACAAAAATCTTATACTGTCAACACAATGATTTACTGTCTAACGAGAAGCAAAAATCAGAGTCCAGTAATGGTGTTTAATGTAAAAGTTTACTTGAGTTTGAAAACCAAAATCCAAGTGAATACAGAAAAAAAAAGAGAAACCACATCAGAAAAATCAGTAAGGAAAAACATTCTCTTTATCCATGGCACTCCTCCTACTTGCCCCTGCACCAGCATCCACTTCCATGATCCCTACCCCTTGGAGGGTAGGATAGTCTCTTTGAAATTCCAGCATAAAGAAGGGCTGGAAAAAAGTTGACAAAACCCCCTTATTCTAAAAACTAGCCTTTAAAACAGACCCAAAAAGGCTCTCTAAACATTGTCCAGGATCTCAGAAAATATTCACACTCTTTTCATCCTGGTTGTTGACTATGAACAAAGGTGAAAGAGATTCCACCCTTCTAGACAATGGGAGTTTATCCTTCTTCAGGAACTGGTTCACCTTCAAAAAAAAAAAAAAAAAGTATAAAAACTCTTCCACAAATTCTCTACTCTCTAAAATGCCTTCCTTGGTGACATTTATATTCCCCAGACACATCCAACAAAAAGGTGGGGATAGAGCAAGGAGAGGAATCAAAAAATGCAAAACCCTGTCGTCTCTAAGAAAATATAGGGAACCATGTTATTGACAAGCAAAGCCAGGTCACATGCTCACTATTTCCGGGGCCCCAACACAGTTACCTCTTTCAATTCATCCTGTGTTCCACTAAGGATTAGGTCTAAAATAGCTCCCCCTGTTGGTTCTTGTATCTTCTGCTCCATGAAGCAATCATATTTCATCTAGAAACTTTACCTTCATAGCATGTCCTGATGTGACAATTAACGGTGGTGGGGCCGCTTGGCAATAGTGATCATAATATGATAAAATTTTAATTAATGACTGGAAGGGGGATCTTTTTTGAATGATTTTAGGTTGTGCTGTGTTCTTATATCTTTGGGTAGGGTATTCCATTGTTCAGGGGAAGCAATTGAAAAGGCTCTTTTTCTTGTTGATACCAGATGAGCATCTCTGATGGGGGGGGGGGGGGGACGTTCAGGTATCCTGAGTAATTTGAGCGTAGGTTTCTTGGAGGGTTTTGAGGAATTATGTTTAAGGTGTGTAGACCTTAATGATGATCGTTGTTTAGAATTTTGTGAATGATGGTAATTGATTTGTATGTAATGCGTGCTTTAATTGGGAGCCAGTGAAGTTAGTATGGGGGTTATGTGTTCGCTTTTTTTTGAGCTTGTTAGGACTCTGGCCGCTGAGTTTTGCAGAATTTGGAGTGGTTTCAGAGTTGAAAACGGTAATCCAATTAGTAAGGAGTTGCAATAGTCGAAAGTGGAGAAAACAAGTAGTTGTAGGACAGTTCTGAAATCAAAAGGGTTGAGAAATGGTTTTAGATGTCTTAGGGTTAGGAGTCTGTGATATCCTTCTTTAGTTTTGTTTGTTGTGTGGTTCTTGAAAGAGAGTTCTTCTTGATCAATGATAATTCCGAGGTTCCTGGTATGGGTTGTAGGGATTATGGATTTCATTTGATTGTCTTGAATTGTCAAGGGTGGTGGTGAAGGATTGGGGTTTTTGTCCATGAGTATTATTTCAGTTTTGTCAAAATTGATTATGAGTTTCAGAGAATTTAGTAAATGTTTGATAGAAATAAGTAGATCTGATGTTTTCTTGTATGTGTCTTCGATCGAATTTTGTATGGGGATTAGAAGCTGAATGTCATCAGCGTAGAGGAAGTGTGTGATTCCGTATTCTTTTAGTAGTTGACATATGGGGAGAAGGTAAATGTTGAAGAGGGTCACGGATAAAGCTGATCCTTGGGGAACTCCAGTGATAAGGTTGATCATTTTTGAAGGGTTGTTATTGATTAAGACTCAACTTGACAATTATCTTGAGACAAACATCCTGTCTCCATCCCAATATGGCTTCAGAAAAAACCTAAACACAGAATCTCTCATTTCCCTAAATGACATTATCATAAGAGGCTTTGACAAAGGTGAAAAATACCTGCTAATCCTCCTTGACCTCTCAGCCGCCTTCGACACAGTAAACCATATCCTATCTATCTCTTCCTATCTATCTGATCGGACATACCAAGTCTTGGTATGTTCGATCAGATAGATAGGAAGAGAACCATTGTAAGGTGGTGCCAGATAAGCCGATTTGGTTTAGTTGTTCCAACAGTATATTATGGTTTACTGTGTCGAAGGCGGCTGAGAGGTCAAGGAGGATTAGCAGGTATTTTTCACCTTTGTCAAAGCCTCTTATGATAATGTCATTTAGGGAGATGAGAGATTCTGTGTTTAGGTTTTTTCTGAAGCCATATTGGGATGGAGACAGGATGTTGTTTGTCTCAAGATAATTGTCAAGTTGAGAATGTACGACTTTTTCAATGATTTTGGCTATGAATGAAAGATTTGATATGGAGCGGTAGTTGGCAAGGATTTTTGGATCTAGGTTGCTCTTTTTGAGGATTGGTTTGATAACACAGATTTGAGGCATTTGGGGTAAAAACCTTCAGTTAGTGATAAGTTGACGATTTTGGTGATGGTTTTGGATATGATGGGTTCGATTGTTTTGAGGGTTGTTATAGGGATGTTGTCTATTGGATGACTGGCAGGGTTCATTTTGTTTATAATTGATTGAATTTCAAGAGTGGAGGCGGTATCAAAGTTTGACCATGATGAGGTTATCTTGGTATTAGATATGGTGTTTTTGTTGTCGTTGGATTGTATTAGATGAGATATTTTGTTGTTGAAGAAGTCAGCAAAGTCATCACTTTTATGTTTAGTACACGTAGACTCTTGGGTTGTTTTTGTAAGTTTCTGAACTATTGTGAATAACATTCTGGGGTTATGTTGGAATTTAGAGATTTTGAGAATCCCTTTTTTGCATTGTTGATATTTTTATTTTGAGCTAAGTTGTGCCGATAGTTATTTAGAGTGGTTGAATTTTTGTTTTTTCTCCATTCTTTCTTTTTTCCTGAGTATACGTTTGGCATTTCTGATATTTTCATTGTACCATTGGTTGTTGTGTTTGGATTTTTGTTTTGTTTTTGTAATAATGGGGTTGATGTTATCTGCTACTTTGTTTGTGATATTTAGCCATGATGAGGTAGCATTCTCAGAGTTTGTGAGATTCATGTTTAATTCGGATTGAAGAGTTTTTTGTAAAAGATCTGTGTTGAAAGGTGGATGCTAGGTTATCTTGATTGGGGTGATTTGCGGAGCTTTCAGGTTGCAGTTGACATGTAGGTTAGCTTGGATTAGGTGGTTGTCAGACCAGGGTATTTCTGTGGTGTGAGTTGAGTTTGATTTCCAGGTTTCAGTGTTGATAAAGATGAGATCAATGGTGGGACCAGCTTTGTGTTGGAGATTGGATTATTTGTTTTAGATTTATTTATTTATTTTATTTATTTAGCAGTTTTTTATACCGACCTTCATGGTAGATAACCATATCAGATCGGTTTACATTTTAACAAAGGGTAAAACTGAGGTAACAATTCTGGTAAATAATAGATAACAGGAAAAGGAATAAGTCAAAGTTACAATCAACAAGGTATGGAAAACTTGGAGGCTTAAAGACAAGCTGGAAGGAAGATAGAGGCAGGTAGAATAAATATAACATGATACGAATAGTTTAACGGGTTAGAGCATATGCTTTAACCAGGAAATGCCAGTGTCCATTGTTCAGGAGGAAGTGTGTCAAAGTCCTTGTAAGAAGTGAGGCTTAAACTAGTGATTATCCGGTGGTTCTGGGAAGGCTTGGTGAAAGAGCCACGTCTTTAGTCTTTTTCTGAAGGTTAAGAGGCAGGGTTCCAATCTGAGATTTGCTGGGATATTGTTCCAGATAGCTGGGCCTGCAATTGAAAAAGCTCTGTCTTTTTCAATTGCAGAGTTGATAGTGCATCAATGATGGTTTGGCAAGTTTTTGAGTGAGAGGGTGAAGTTAAGTTGAAATGAATGTTGAAGTCACCAAGGATGATGATGGGTTTGTTGAGAGAGATGTTATTCATGATATATTCAATTAGAGGGGAGCAGTTTTTTTTTTGAGTGCTCCTGGAGGGCAGTAAACAAGGCATATTTGAAGTTTTGGTGAATCAAATATAGCTATTTCAAGTGGTGGAGGAATGTTATTTGGACGAAGTGTTAATTGAAGGCTTTTTTTTTTTCCAGAGATGAGCATTAAGCCACCTCCTTTTTTGTTTTTTCTGGGAATTGACGAGGTATTGTAATCCTGGTTGGATAGTTGGTTTATTAGGACAGAATCTGTGTTTTTGAGTCAGGTTTCCGTAATTGCAATGAAATCTGGTTTTTGTGGTCCATGAGAAGGTCATTGAATAGAAGGATTTTTTTTATTATAGAACGTGTATTGACAAGTATGAATGAGAGTAGCATATAATTTGAGAGTTGGATATGTTTTGTTTTTGTTGTTGCTTGGATGCTTTACTTTGAGGAAATTTCGAAGAAGTTTGCGTCTTTTGTGTTGAGTGTTGATTATTTGGAGATGAGATTTTGTTATATATATATTTTTTAAAGTGTTGAGAGGGGGTGGGTGTAGAAGGTAGTTTTAGAGGGGGGAGAAAACCTTGAGGGCTGTGCTGAATGGGCTGCACAAAGGGGCTTTGTTAATGGAACAAAGTCAGCATGGCTTTACTCAAGGCAAGTCTTGCCTCACAAATCTACTTCACTTTTTTGAAGGAGTTAATAAGCATGTGGATAAAGGTGAACCAGTAGATGTAGTGTACTTGGATTTTCAGAAGGTGTTTGACAAAGTTCCTCATGAGAGACTTCTAGGAAAAGTAAAAGGTCATGGGACAGGTGGCAATGTCCTTTTGTGGATTATAAACTGGCTAAAAGACAGGAAACAGAGTAGGATTAAATGGACAATTTTCTCAGTGGAAGGGAGTGGGCAATGGAGTGCATCAGTATTGGGACCCTTACTTTTTAGTATATTTATAAATGATCTAGAAAGAAATACGAGTGAGGTAATCAAATTTGCAGATGATACAAAATTGTTCAGAGTAGTTAAATCACAAGCAGGTTGTGATAATTGCAGGAAGACCTTGTGAGACTGGAAAATTGGGCATCGAAATTGCAGATGAAATTTAATGTGGATAAGTGCAAGGTGATGCATATAGGGAAAAATAACCCATGCAATAGTTTGTTTATTTATTTAAACTGTTTTTATACCAACCTTCATGAAAAATATCATATCAAATCTGTTTACAAAGAACAGTGTGATAAGAACTTTAACCTTAACATAAACAAGTTGCAGGAAAGTTACAATAAAACAGGGGAAATGGGTTGAGGACAGGAATGCACTAGAGGCAGAAAGAGTAACAGAGTAACTCAGTAACAATAATGGTACGGTAACAGAGACTTTGCTGAGGATTGTCTAGTTACATGACTGGTATCTGTGACCTATTCAGTAACCTAGCTGGTATTGGATTAGTTATGGGAAGGCTTGGCGAAACAGCCAGGTCTTAAGTTTTTTTTTGAATGTCCGCAAGCAAGGTTCCTGTCTGAGATCTGGTGGGATGGCATTCCATATGCTAGGTCCCGCTGTTGAGAAGGCCTGTTCTCTGGTGCTTGTTAGATGAGTGGATTTAGCGGGGGCGGCGTGTAGGGATCCTTTGTATACGTCCCTGATAGGTCTGGTGGAAGTGTGGAGCCTGAGTGAGAGTTGCAAATCTATGTTGATCTGGTGGTGAATGGTTTTGTGAATGATAGTAAGGGCTTTGTGCATGACTCTAAAACTTATAGGGAGCCAATACAGATCTTTGAGAATGGGAGCAATATGCTCTCTTCTGTTGGTGTTTGTGAGGATTCTCGCAGCCGCGTTCTGGAGCATTTGAAGTGGTTTGGTGGAGGAGGAGGGGAGATCAAGCAGAATGGAATTACAGTAGTCAATTTTTGAGAACAGAATGGCTTGTAGGACCGATCTGAAGTCTCAAAAGTGTAGGAGTAGTTTGAGTCGTTTGAGAATCTGTAATTTGTGAAAGCAATCCTTGGTGGTTTGGTTGATTAACTTCTTGAGGTTCAAATGGTTGTCGATCACTACTCCTAGGTCTCTGGCTTGAGTGATAAAATGTTAGATTCCATATTAGGTGCTACCACACAAGAAAGAGATCAAGGAGTCATAATGGATAACACATTGAAATCTGTTCAGTGTGATGCGGCAGTCAAAAAAGCAAACAGAATGTTGGTAATTATTAGAAAGAGAATGGTGAATAAAACAGAAAATGTCATAATGCCTCTGTATCGCTCCATGGTGAGACCGCACCTTGAATAGTGTGTACAATTCTGGTCACTGCATCTAAGAATGTACAGAGAAGGGTGACCAAAATGATAAGGGGAATGGAACAGCTCCCCTATGAGGAAAGACTAAAGTGGTTAGGACTTGTCAGCTTGGAAAAGAGACTGCTGAGGGGGGGGATATGATAGAGGTGTTTAAAATCATGAGAGGTCTAGAACAAGTAGATGTCAATTGATTATTGACACTCTCACATAATAGACTAGGGGACACTCCATGAAGTTAGCATGTGGTACATTTACAACTAATCGGAGAAAGTTCTTTTTCACTCAATGCACAATTAAACTCTGGAATTTGTAGCCATGTGGTTAGTGCAGTTAGTACAGCTGTGTTTAAAAAAGGATTGGATAAGTTCTTGGAGAAGTCCATTACCTGTTATTAATCAAGTTGTCTTAGAAAATAGCCACTGCTATTACTAGCAACAGTAACGTGGAATAGACTTAGTTTTTGGGTACTTGCCAGGTTCTTATGGCCTGGATTGGCCACTGTTGGAAACAGGATGCTGGGCTTGATGGACCATTGGTCTGACCCAGTATGGCATGTTCTTATGTTCTTGCCAATACAGGGATAATTTAAGTCACCCATTATTACTGTTACTATTTTTACCTTTCCTAATTTCATCTATTTATTCTGTCTGTGTGGATGTTAGTACACACCACTGCTGTTGTATTCTCCTTCTCATATGGAATTTCTATCCATAAAAATTCTACAGTGCATTTGGTTTCCTGCAGAACTTTTATCTTGTTTGACTCAATGCCCTCTTTAACATATAGTACCACCCCTCCTGCAATTTGATCCATCCTGTCATTGTGATATAATTGCTACCCTGGTAGCAGTGTCCCATTGATTATCCTCTTTCCACCAGGTCGCTGAGATACCAATTATATCTACCTATTCAGTGTTCTATATTCTGGGGTAGATATTCAAAAGTCATCTGTCTAAGTGACAACTGTCATAAACTCAAACAAATCTTAGAGAGACCACATATATAGTTAATACAACATTTATTGAAAATACCCACATATATACCTATATAGACAATTAAAACTAAGCTAGCACACTCACACATTCATACCACCAAATAAAAACAATGATTGTTTTTTTGAGATGTTAAATTAGGGATTAACATATACTCTTTATAAGTGACAACTGTGGCATACTCCTCCACATATGTCTAGATTATAGCCAGATAAAACAGGGGCATTTTGTAGGCATTCCAAGAAGAGGCTGAAATATCCATCTAACCTAGCCGAATATCTGGTATATCTGGCTAAGTTAGCCAGATGACTTTAGACCTGCTTCCTTGTTGAGGAAGTTACAATGATATAAAGAAACAAGGGGCAAAAGGAAAAATGTTTTAACTTGAGTGAGTTTTCTTTGCCTCCAGATAAGGCCACTTTGGTTATAGGGATTTGGTTTTAAGATCTTTTAAGTTGAAAGGCCAGACCTTTTTATCCTAAATTAGTATTTCTCCCGATATATCCAGACCTCTACACTCTGATGTACAAAAACCTGGTGCTAGTTTTACTTTACAATTTCCGGCTAAATGTAAGATGATATCAAAGCAAAGTTTTTGAGCCTGAAGTCTTTATGGCTTTGGTTAGATCACACTTATGTGAAGTTGTAAGAGACTTTGGATGAGTTCTATTCTCTTTTCCTTTGAAGCTTTTCATTTGGGGTGGTTTTTGATCATTGTAGCTTTGTCTGTATATATTTTTTTTTCTTTCAAGTTACAAAATGTTCTTTATTTGTTTTATTTATTTATTTAAAAACTCTTCTATACTGTCAAGTTAATTCACCATTACAACGGTTTACAGAAAGGCACAATAAGAAAAAACTATACTTTGTATAGATACAAATTATACATGTGCCAACATAGAATGGTAACATTTTAATAAGAAAAGACTATGTGTTAATTAAGGATTATATGTCTGTTGAAAAACTGTCAAGCGGTTCAAATCTAGCGTTAAATGGTTCGCTTCTTGTTAAATGGTTGATCAATGTTATCCCCCTGTTATATGTAAACTGATCTGATGTGAATTTTTTTCATGAAGGTCGGTATAGAAAAGTGTTAAATAAATAATATGCAATTGGAGATATTACATGAAAAAACGAATTACTTGGTGCATCATTATCTTTCAACTGTTTTCCTCCTTCTCTTTATCTTTATAAAAAGCTTGTTTAAAAAGCCAGGTTTTCAAACTAGTTTTAAATAGTTTCAAATTTCTCTGCAGCCTTATTTCGAGTGGCATGGTGCTCCATAGAACAGGTCCAGCCAGCGACTGTGCTCTCTCCCTTATCTGAGTGCGTACTCATTTAACAGAAGGACTAATTAGTAGACCTTTATTGACAGATCTAAGGTTTCTGTGTGGTACATGTACGCGCAGAGCTGTGTTAAGCCAGTCTGCCTTTTCATCATGGATTAGTTTATGAATTATATACAATGCTTTGTATTGTATTCTTTGTTCAATTGGAAGCCAGTGTAGTTCAGCAAGTGTACCTGTATTGTGGTCTCTTCTTTTTGCCTGTCAAAATTCTAGCAGTGGAATTTTGCAATATTTGGAGTGGTCTAATAGTAACGAGGTAGGCCTAATAGAGAGTTACAGTAGTCTGTGCTCGTGAATTTCATTGCCTGTAGAACTGTGTGAAAATTATTCAGTGTTAGCAGGGGTTTCAGTCTTCTAAGGACCATTAGTTTGGCATAACCTTCTTTTAATTTCTGTGAAATGTGGTGTTTCATGTTAAGCTCAGGGTCAATTATTACCCCTAGATTCCGTACTTTTATTGCTAACTCTATGGTTTGATTATTTTTGATTGCGATTGTAGGTTGTGTAGGGTGTATATTTTTTCGTTCTAGATGTAAGAATTCAGTTTTATCAATGTTTATTACCAGTTCTATTTGGTTTAGGAGGAGTTTGATTATTTCAAGATACATATTAGCCAGTTTCATTGTTTCTTCGATTGTGTTTACGATGGGTAACAGTAGTTGTATGTCATCCGCGTATATGTAGTGTATTATTCCAAGTCCAGCGAGTAGGTGACATACTGGGAGGAGATAAATGTTAGTGTTGCAGACAGGGCTGAACCCTGTGGGACTCCTGTTTGTAGTTTAACTTTGTCTGATAGTGTGTTTTTGATTTGTACTTGGAAAAATCTGTTGCTTAAGTATGACTCAAACCAGTTTATTATTTTGTTATTGAGTCCTATTTCTTTTAGTCTATTGATTAGTATTTTGTGATTTACAGTGTCAAATGATGCCGAGAGATCCAATAGAATCAGAATGTAATGTGTTCCTGTATCAAAGCCTCTTAAGATATTGTCTGATAAAGCTAGTAATAATGTCTCAGTACTGTAGTGTTTGCGGAAACCATGTTGTGCAGGATATAATATGTTATTACTTTCTAAGTGGTTTGATAGTTGTTTTTGAACTGTTTTTTCAATTAGTTTGGCTATTAGGGATAAGTTGACTGGTCTATAGTTGCTCAGCTTTAGGGGGTCAAGGTTCTTTTTCTTAATGATTTGGCTTGATTATGGCTCCTTTCAGGATATCTGGCATTGATCCTTCATCTAGGGAAAGGTTGATGATCTTAGTTAAATTGGAGCTACTATGATGGCTAGTTTTTTTTTAATTCCATTATGGGTATGGTGTCAATTGAGTGAGGAGCAGAGTTCCTTTTTTTTTTTTTTTTTTATCATGTTCTCGACTTCAATGTGTGATATCTTGTCAAACTCTGACCATATGTTGATGTCCCTTTTGGGCATCTTAATCTCTTGTTTGGTTGTGTTAGGGATTTTTGTTCTTAAGTTTTCAATTTTATCTTTAAAGAATTGAGCTACTTCATTACATTGATTCTCTTGTAGGTTCTGATGATTGTTTGTATTGTTGCTGGTGAGGTTTTTTTTTACTATGTAGAGTTCTAGCATTATTTGCAAACTTTTCTATTTTTGAGCTGAAGTATTTCTTTTTGGTTTCTAAAATTACTTTTTTGTAGTGAGCCATTTTCTGTATTTTGTTAGATTATCTGTTTTGTTTGTATTCCATTCTTTTTCGTTCTTTCTTTCTAAGGATCCGTTTCACTTCTTTGATTTGCTCGTATTACCATGGATTTTTCTGTTTTTGCTCTTTAATGCGGACCTTTTTTTTTTGGGGGGGGGCTTATTTCATGGAATGTTTATTTGTGGAATGTTTGCTGTTTTATGGAGCTGAAAATTATGGACTGACTACTAGTGTACTTTCTAAAAATGTTTTAGCTTTTACTATTTGTATTTAAGAAGTATATTCATTTTTGTTACTTGGAAATTGAATAAAATATAAATTAAAAAATAATCTAATAAAATGGACCTGATAGTGTCCTTTATTACAGAATATAGAAAAAGACCATCATTTGTACTTTACTAAAAAAAACACAATAAGAAAACCAACATGAAAATATTGCAAAAAAAGAAAAAAAATGAAGAGTCCATAACACGGAGTCCCTATATCTATAGATATAATCTATACAGCAGACATTGAGCTTGTATTTTCATTGCTGGCATTTTGAGTGTTGAACTTAGGCCAAAGTACATTTATGACTAGTGCCACTATTAAGATTCATTGTCATCTGCAGACAAAATATGTATGAGAGAAAATTTACATGCACATTTTATCTCATGCATATTAATGAGGGATATCCTGACAAGCTGACCTGCTGGGGGTCCTCCAGGACAGGTTTGGGAACCACTGGCCTAGAATTCAGTGTGAGATTTCTATGCTAACCCCCACTCTTCCTCATTTCCTGATTAAAATCCAGTTTGTTCATTAAGTTTTATAGGAATTGAGGTTTGAAATAACTTGAATTCCCGGTGATTCCCACCTGAACGTTTTCAGTGTTGGACTGGCCAGGATGGTCATTTGACTTGTACTATATTGCCCATGCTGTAGATCAAACTTGTAGCATAGTATTCCTTTTAGGTTCTTCATAATCACAGAATTGTTTGTTTATAGAAGGCTGTAAGAGGAGATAATTGGTGACTTGTTGCTTGTCCACTATATTAACCCCCAGTTTCACTTCAGCATCTCTATAGTACTCTTCACTGTTGCTGGATTTATGATTTATCCTTTCCTAATGTACTTTAAATAGATACATTTCTGCTATCATCTTTGAGTTTTCTTTAGAAGGAACATTTTATTTTACAGAAATTGTAATCTGTCCTGTGCTGTTTGCCATCAGATATCATTTTAACTTGTCTGACGGTGTTTTTTTATTTCCTGCTAGTATTAGTTACTGCACCTTTGGAACAAGTCTTATCTCCTGTGGATTTAGATTTAGAAAGACCAGCAACAGCTAGATTATGTATCCTGCTCTTTGTACATGGAGCAATATCCAAGCACACTTTGTTCAATTGAGATTCTGCTATTTAAAAAAAAAAAAAAAGTTCTTCTCGCCTACTAAATATCCTGGATTTCCATTTTTACTTTATTTAAAAATATGTAATCCCCTGAATCCCAAAGCCTTGGCAGAATGCAATCGAATGTCCTTTAGTTTAAACATAAGGGAGAAATCAAAGAAGTAAACCTACTTGTAAGAAAAGCGATGGTTGGAGGGTGAGGTAAGGCCACCAAGCACATTGCTGATGCCCCTTAACATGTTCTTGCATTTCACTTTTTCCTTTTACATTTAGCCACACAGGTACCACGCTGGGTCCATGGAGCCCAGAACACTATCTCTGATAGTGACCAGCCTGGGTCACAATTACCCAGCAGATCCCCAGCGGTTACATGTCACTCCAGGGATGTGTGTCGTCTTTCCCAAGTCTTCCTGGCTAATCATTGTTTGTTTTCCTTCAAGAACTTGTCCAACCTTATTCTAAACCCTACTATGGTAGGCGTCTTCACGATATTCTCTGGTAGATTCCCTAGTTTGTGTGCTGAGTGGAAAAATACTTCCTACAATTTGTGTAAATCAGTCTGTTACTAATTTGGCGTGTTCCCTAGTCCTATTGTTATTTGAAAGTATAATTAACAGTTCAAATTTATCAGTTCCATCCCAATTCATGGTTTTATAAATCTCAATTATATCCTCTTATCTGTTTAGTCTTTCTCCATAAGGGAGGTTTTCCATTCCCTTTATCATTTTTTTTACTTTTTCTATGTTCGTTATGTCTCTTTGAATTGGAGTGATCAGAAGTGCACCAGGGATTTATACAAAGGCGTCATGATTCTGTTAGTTTTGTTCTCTGTTCCTGTCCAAATTCCTATTTGTCCTTTTGAACGCTGCCACACACTGGGCTGAAGATATCAAAGTATTGTCCATGAGGATTTTGAGGTCCTTTTGATGGGTGGTGACTCCTAACACGGATCCCAGCATCGTGTACATGTAGTTAGGATTTTTCTCTACATGCGTTACTTTGCACTTGTCCACATTAAATTACATCTGCCAGTTAGACGCCCAAGTCTTTGAGTCTCACAAAGGTCTAGAATTCTTCACAATATGCTGCTGCTGTAATGACTCAAAATTGCAGAGTTGATCCCCTCCCTTGTTCCTTTCTCCAGATCATTTATGAATATTATAAATAGCACAGGTCCCAGTGCAGATCCCTGGGTAACTCCATTTGGAGAGCAAACTATTTAGTCCATCTGTTCACTGTCCCTTACCCAGTTACCAATCCACAACGGGACACTGCCTCAAATCAATTTCCTGAGGAGTCTCTGAGGGAGTTTGTGAAATGCCTTCTGAAAAGCTGAATACATGTGTCATTCAGCTCACCTATTTCAGGTTCTATTTATAGTGTTTGGTCTCGTCATTCTGTACTTGGTGAGGGTCTGTCTGTGCTCTGCATGAGTGACCGAGGTGAAGTATTCTGTGTAGTTTTTCAGGCCAGGCAAATCCTGCCTGGGTTGGGAGGGGTTTCCTTTCCCTCTTCACTCCCTGGCTGGTTAAGATTTTCCCTCTGGGCATATTTTTCGGGTTTAAGATTTTAAGTGGTAGGAGCCTTGTGAGAGCCTGTCCTGCATACCCTGCATGAGGAAGGAGGGGTCAGTGACATGTTGGAAGGAGGAACTCCGGTGGTAAATTCAGTGGAAGGGAAAAGAGTTTGATTTCAAGATCCAGGAGGAAGTTTTGGCTGCCCTTGCTTCAAGGGGATTTCTCCCATCAGGGATCCAGGAAGAAGAAATAGAATGTGCAAGAAGTAAAGAGATGCAGAAGATGTTAACTGTGTGCGAGGGGAAACTGCAAATCACTGGGGACCCCCAACCAGTGTCTTCTCCACCATGGGGGGGGGGGAGAGAGAGAAGAGTTGCACTCTGCCATAGGCTCTTTAACATTTTTACCAGTTTGGAAGGGTTTTGACCAAGCTAAAGACTCTGCCGACTTGGAAGCCCCACTTGACCAAGTCCTGTACAGATAAAGGGAAATATACTGTAAGAGAAGAAAAAGAGAGAATTCTGTGGTGCTGCAGTTTATTCTGCCATTCATCATCTGTGTTTGAACAGTGAAGAATTTAATTTTGGGCAGTAAATCAGTGACTCTAGAGTATTTTTCACACTCACTGCACCCACTTTGAGAAGAAATCCCCTCTCCCAAGGGAATACAAAGGAAAAGGAATCGTGTATAAAGGACACCCCTGTCACATTGGGCCCCCACCTACAAAGGGTCCGACCCTGGGAGTAAGAGAGCTTGTGAGTGAGTGGTTCCAGCCCCCTTGGATAGCAATCCGCACCGGGGATGGGGTTACACCAGGGGTGGGCAATTAATTTTCCCATGGGGCCGCATGAGAAATTGGGATGGTTTTAGAGGGCCGGACTAATATAATTAACTCAGTTCTCAATAGCCCTACTTATGAAAAGACAGCAGTTTACCACCAATGCATGTCCTCTGAGAAAACACAACAAATAAGACTGATACAAACGCTTACATGCTAGCAAAATATCTCATCTCGGTAACAGACACAGAACCGACCTAACATACTCCCAGGATCTGTAGTAATGCACATAAACTAATCCACACACAGTTACACCTGTATTATGGAATACACTCAAACAGGAGCAACCCTATCTATGAAAAGGCAACACTACAAATATTAAATCAGGTCCTAAACACCAATACACCTCTTTTAGGAAAACAGAATAGCAAGCAGCTATAGATCCCCACACAGAAATAATTGTAAAACTATACTAATAAGCAGAATAAATGTTTCAAAACAGCTATGAACAGAATAACATCCAACAATTAAAAACTCATAAAAACTATTAAACATTCTCCAAACACCAATAAAATATTTCAAAAAAGCAGACATCACACAATTAAAATGGCAGTCAAGAAAAATAAACTTAAAGCCATCTTTACTTACCCCCTCCAGCAGCTCTCCTACTCCCCTTCCCTGCAGGCCGTGGCACACACCAGAAGCAGCAGTAGAAGCTAAGCTCTATACTTATGGTCCTCTTCCTTAGTGCCCATGTCTCTCACACACACACCATACCAGTCATGCCCCCATGACCAGTTTCTGTCTCTCACACACCAATCATCTCCCAAACAGTCTTTGGCACACACACCAGTCACCTTCCTGAACAGTTTCTCTCATGCCATACACACACACACACAGGCTTCCCACTCCCGTGTTCTTCTTACATATATGGGCTTCTCACTCTCATAATCACTTTCTCTGTCTCTCTCTCTCTCTCTCTCACACACACACACCCACACACTCACTCACCAGTCTCTCACTCCCATGCTTGTTCTCTCCACACGCACAGGCTTCTCATTCCCATAATCACTTTCTTTCTCTCTCTCTCTCTCTCTCTCTCTCTCTCTCTCTCTCACGCACACACGCACACACACACACACACTCACCAGTCTCTCACTCCCATGTTCTCTTTCAGATATACAGGCTTCTCCCTCCCATGATGTGTCTCACACACACCCAGGTTTCTCACTCTTCACATGCACAGGCTTCTCATTCCCATAATCACTTTATTTCTCTCTCACTCTCACACTCACTCACTCACTCACACACACACACACCTGATCTCACTCATGCATACACACACAGGCTTCCCACTCTCATGCTCACTCTCTTCACATGCACAGGCTTCTCATTTCCATGCTCGCTCTCCACTGCACAGGCTTCTCATTCTCTGAATCACATTCTTTCTCTCACATTCACACACACCAGTCTCTTTCTCTCACACACACAGTCACCTTACCAACCAGTCTCTCGCTCTCATGCATGCACACACACACACACACACACAGGCTTCCCACTCCCATGCTGTCTCACACACACCCAGGTTTCTCACTCTCATGCTCACTCTCTCCACGTGCACAGGCTTCTCATTCCATGAATCACATTCTCTCACATTCACACACACACCAGTCTTTTTCTCTCACACACACAGTCACCTTACCAAGCAGTCTCTCTCTCTCATGCATGCACACTCACCCAGGTTTCTCACTCCCACAACTCCAGGCTTCCTTCGCTCATGCTTTCCCACATACCCAGACTTCTCACTTCCATGCTTTTTCTCTCACACACACACACATCAGTCACCTCCCTGACTAATGTCTCACACTCTCACATACACATCAGTCATCTCCCGGAGCAATCACTTTCATTGTCTCTCACATACACACACACATCAGCTCTCTGACCAGTCAATCACACACAGGCTGGCTGGCTGCTTCTCACTCTCTCTTACTCACTTCCTTCCCCCCCCGAGCACAAATGGGAGCTGCAGCAGCCCCCGAAGGCCAAGAAAGAAGAATCCCATCGGCCGCGGGAGGCTCATGCTGCTGACTCCTTTCTCGATTACCGGCTGCTTCGATTGCTCGGGGACCGACACTGCAGCCGACGCGGCACGGCTCTTTCTCCTTCCCGCGCACCGCTCCGTGTATCACTTCCTGTTCCGGGTCACGGGAGGGGGGGTGCAGGCGCGGCAAGAAGAAAAGGCCCAGCCGCGGGTACCACAGCTTCTAACACCGCTGCCGTTCCCACTGGGCTTGAACGTGCTGACAGCCCAGCGGCAACGGCAGCGGGAGAGACCGGGAGCGCGCGCCGCAGACCGGCAAACTCCCGCGGACCGGTGGTTGGGGACCCCTGAAAAAGACCACGAAAGGCGGAACTGGTAGGTAGGTAGGAAAGAAACTCGAGCGAAGACACGCTGCCCGATTGGCCGGTGCTGGGCAAGCCTTGCCCAGCACCGGCCAATCGGGCAGCGTGTCTTCGCTCGAGTCACTCCCTCCCCCCACCCCCACCCCCCCCCCACCGAACGCTGTAAACAAAACAGTTCATTCTCCGCTCCCTCGCTCCCGATTGGCCGGCCAATCGGGGAGCTCTCAGCAGTGGGCGGGCCGGTCACAGACCGTAGGCGGGCCGGATTCAGCCCGCGGGCCGCCCCTTGCCCAGGTCTGGGTTACACATTTGCAGTGATATTTTTACCTCAGAAGATTGCACTTTGCATGTCCTTTTCTCATGTAAAATTGGTTATAAATACATAATTTCTAACTGTGTGTGGTGAGGGCCAGGGTGGGGGATGGTGCAGGGCTGTAAGGTTCGCCTAAGCCTTAATTCCATGTGTGCTGTCTTCCTGTGGCTCCATACTACAGCCAGTGCAAGGGTGAGAATGAGGCGAGCATAGCAACACCCGGAGCCACACACAAGCAGGGAGAGGAAAGCTGGATGACTGGAGGCTGGGAGAGAGGTCAGACATGCATTCCCCAAGTTGTGCAGCAAAGCCAAGTCTGCTTGCTATCCTCTAATAATCTGCCTTTCAGACATTTCAAAGGGGATTATATTCAGGAATTATAGGTATTTCCCTGATCCCCAAGATTGTACTGGAGGTAATGGCGGGTGAAGTGATTTGCCCAAGGTCACAAGGAGCAGCAAAGAGGTTTGAAGCCTGCTGTTCTAGGCTGCTAGTTCAGTCCAATCTGCCTCTCATTGTGCAAGGAGCAGCCCACAGAGTCTGAGAGCCAAGATTTAGATTTAGAGCACAGACACATTGCCTGAAAAATCTCACTTTTTGGCCTACAACCTCTTTGGGGAAGTAAATCTCACTCATTGGGTTGGGCCACCTTGGCATTTGTCACAGTAGTAAGGAGCGTTTCTTGCCACTGCCTGACTAACCTAACAGGGGTGGGGTGAGGGGGTAGGGTATTTGTGTTTGAAGACATCCATTACCTGCTATTCATCAAGTTTACTTAGGGAATAGCCACTGCTATTAATTGCATCAGTAGCATGGGATTTATCTAATGTTTGGGTAATTGCCAGATTCTTATGGCCGGGATTGGCCTCTGTTGGAAACAGGATGCTGGGCTTGATGGACTTTTAGTCTGACCCAGTATGGCTTGTTCTTATACATATGTGAGGGGGCGTGTATGTGTGTGTATATGTGAATGAGTGTGTGCATGGAGGAGGGAGTATATCAAGGGGAGGGGAAAGAACCTGTCTGTGAGTGTGTGTTTGAGTAGCAGGATGAGAAGTGAAAGTGTGAATGAAGACTGGTGTGGGAGTGTGTGTGTGGAAGAAGGTGAGTGAGTGAACGTGTGTGAGGGGTGTGTGTATGGAGAAAATGAGGAGTAAAGCTGTAAGTGAGCATGTGAGAATAGAAACATAGAAATGACGGCAGAAGAAGACCAAACGGCCCATCCAGTCTGCCCAGCAAGCTATGCATTTTTTTTCCTCTTACTTGTTACGCTTGGCTCTTAGTACCTTTTAGTTTTATTTCCCTTCCACCCACCATTAATGTAGAGAGCAGTGTTGGAACTGCATCTAATTGAATATGTAGCTTAGTTAGGGGTAGTAACCGCCTCAATAAGCAAGCTACACCCACCCATGCTTTTATTTACTAGACTATGTAATTTAGTCCTTGTTGGTTGTTGTCTATATATATAGATACTCTTTTCTACATTGCCCCTGCCATTGAAGCAGAGAGCTATGCTAGATATGCATTGAAAGTGAAGTATCAGACTTATTTGGTTTGGAATAGTAACCGCCGTAACAAGCCAGCTACTCCCCTGCTTTTTTGTGAATGCAAATCCTTTTTTTTTTTTTCCAACATTTCCTCTTACCGTTGCAGCTTAGAGCAATGTTGGAGTCGCATTAACCGTGTGTATGTTTATTGAATAAGGGTATTATCTCCAGGCAGTAGCCTTCATTCCCGTGAGCCACCCCCTCTTCATTCACGTCCTCTAGACTTGATGGATCCACAGTGTTTATCCCACGCCCCTTTGAAGTCCTTCACAGTTCTGGTCTTCACCACTTCCTCCGGAAGGGCATTCCAGGCATCCACCACTCTCTCCGTGAAGAAATACTTCCTGACATTGGTTCTGAGTCTTCCTCCCTGGAGCTTCAGCTCGTGAGCCCTGGTTCTGCTGATTTTTTTTTTTTTGACGGAAAAGGTTTGTCGTTGTCTTTGGATCATTAAAACCTTTCAAGTATCTGAAAGTTTGAATTATATCACCCCTGCTCCTCCTTTCCTCCAGGGTGTACATATTTAGATTCTTCAATCTCTCCTCATAAGTCATTCAATGAAGACCTTCCACATTTTTGGTCGCCCTTCTCTGGACCGCCTCCATCCTGTCTCTGTCCCTTCGGAGATACGGTCTCCAGAACTGAACACAATACTCCAGGTGAGGCCTCACCAAGGACCTGTACAAGGGGATAATTACTTCCCTCTTCTTACTCGATATTCCTCTCTCTATGCAGCCCAGCATTCTTCTGGCTTTAGCTATCACCTTGTCACATTGTTTCTCCGACTTCAGATCGTTAGACACTATCACCCCCCAGGTTTCTCTCCTGCTCCATGCACATCAGCCTCCCCCCCCCCCCCCCCCCATCGAATACAGTTTGTTCGGATTTCCACTCCCCATATGCATGTGTGTGTGTGTGTGTGGAAAGTGAGCGTGAACATATGTGTCAGTAAGTGTGTGCACGTCGGTCCCTCACCCCTGCATTCGCAGTAATGTCAGAGTGACTGGAAATGAAAGGGTGGAAAATCCCCAGCCTCTGGGAAGGGTTAGGATGAGAGAAACATTTGTTCTATCTCACATCCAGTAATGGAGGGGGTGACTCTAAGTGAGTTTTTGTTTTGTTTTTTAAGATTTTTCCTATGTTTCAGGAAGGTTTGCTGCTGCCATTCCTGCCCCAAAAGTGGGAAAATGTTTTTTTTTTTGTTCTCCCCCCCCCCCCCCCCGCCTCTCTGCCAGACTTTTCATCCTGAAAGATCCCCCAAGTTACTATCCAGAGAGAGGAACTGTGAGTAAGAAATTTGTTCATCTGGAGATTTCCTGTTAAGAGCTTGAAGAATCTGAAGTAGACCTGGCCCAAGCCCTGGAGGTGGAGGGTGGGACAATACAGAATAACTTTGGGCCATGGATATAACCAGAATTAAACCTGGAGGGCGGGGGAAGGGGCTGAGAAAGGGGGGTGGGGGAAGAGCAGGGGGGGAGGGGTGAAGGAGTATAGGAGTGAGAAGAAAGAGGGGGGCTCATGTGTAGGCTCATGAGAACAGCCAGGTCTTGAGGTTCTGTCTGAATTTCTTAGTGCAGGTCTCAAGGCGTAGGTGGGTGGGCATAGAATTCCATAAGGAGGGTCCAGCTAAGGATATCGCACATTGTTTGGTGGCTGTTAGATGGAAGAGTTTGGGAGAAGGTGTGTGTATGGTTGCTGTGTAGGGCGTTCTGGTAGGTCTGGAAGAGTCTGAGTCTCAGAAGTCTGAGAACCAGAGCATGTTTGGATTGTGGATGGCTTTGTGTATAAGGGTGAGGGTTTTAAATTGAATTCTAGCTGTGATGGGGAGCCAATGGAGTTGTTTGAGAATAGGTGTGATGTGTTCTTTTCTGCGTGTGCCTGTTAATATTCGTGCAGCTGCATTTTGAAGCAGCTGTAGGGGGGGCAAGGCTGTTCTTCGGGAGACCTAGGAGTAGAGTGTTTGAGTAGTCTATTTTAGATAAGATGAGGGCTTGTAGGACTGTTCTAAAGTCGTTGAGGTACAGAATAGGTTTACGTTTTTTGAGGGTGTGTAGTTTATGGTAACGGTCCTTGATGGTAGAGGAGATAAATTTCTGTAGGCTGAATTGAGGGTCGAGTGTAACACCTAGGTCTCATGATTTGCGAGAAGACTGGGGGGGGGGGGGCAAGGGGAGAGCTGGCTGTGGAGTTGGGTGAAGTATTGATGTGTTGGGGTGTAATGATCATAAGTTCAGTTTTGTTAGGATTTAGGGCTAGGCTGAGTTGGGTAAGTAGACAGTTGATGTAAGAGAGGGCACTTTCCCATCTTTTTAGGGTGTTGGAAATGGAGTCAGTGATGGGTATAAGGACTTGCACATCGTCTGCGTAGACAAAGTGTGGGAGATCGAGATTTGAGAGTAGATGGCAGAGGGGGAGGAGGTATATGTTAAAGAGTGTAGATGATAAGGAGGAGCCTTGGGGTATGCCCCTTGTGATATCGATTGGCTCAGATTCATGGTTTTCAATTTTTACCTTGAAGTGTCTGTCACTGATGTATGATTTGAACCAGCGAAGTGGAGTCCCAGAGATGCCAATATCAGCTAGCCTGTTGAGTAATATAGAGTGGTTGATAGTGTCGAAGACTGCGGAGATGTCTAATAGGGCTAGAATGAATGTGTGACCTTTGTCAAAGCCTCTGATGACGAGGTCGGTGAGGGAGAGTAGTAGAGTTTCAGTACTGAAGTGCTTTCTAAAGCTGTGTTGTGATGGATAGAGTATCTGGTGCTGATCTAGGTAGTTTGACAGTTGCGTGTTGACAGTTTTTTCAAGGACTTTAGCGACGAAGGGGAGGTTGGAGATAGGTCGGTAGTTGGATAAGTCGGCAGGGTCAAGTTTCGGTTTCTTAAGGATAGGTTTTACTATGGCTAATTTGAGCTGGGTGGGAACATCTCCAGTGGATATGGAGGTGTTGATAATGTCAGCTAGTGGTTGGGAAATGCTGTCTGGGATTGTCAACAGCATTTTGGAGGGGATCATGTCAGAGGGGTGGGTAGCGGGTCGCATTTTCTTAAGTAAAGCAGAAATTTCGGAGGGGGAGGTGCTTTCGAAAGTGTCCATTTTGGTGTCTGTGACTTTAGGGGTAAATTTGGTAGGTGAAGGAGCAGGGGGAAAGCGGGAGGCGAGAATGGCGATCTTATTGTGAAAATATTGGGCAAGCTGGTTACATTTTGTGTTAGGGTCTTCGCATGGTGATATCTTGGGAGAAGTCCTGGTGAGGGTAGAGAGAAGAGAGCTCTTGGGTTGAAAGTTGTGAATTCTGGTGGCATAGTGGTCGCATTTGGCTTTGAGAGTGTTAACTCTGTAGTCATGCAGTAGGGTTTTGTATTTGGCTAGTTGCTTGGTCTATGGATCTTTGCGCCATATTTTTTCTTGAGTTCTGAGATTGTGTTTTTGGAGTTTTAGTTCAGGGGTGTACCAGGGTGCTTTGTTTTAGTGGGGGATGGATCTCTTGTTATTAGAGGGCAAAGTTTGTTGGCTGTATCTTTGGTGATGTGGTTCCATGAGGTGATGGCAGTTTGGGAGTCCGAGAGGTCTAAATTTTTGAGGTTGTCAGTAAGGGTGTCAATAAGGTCATCTCTGGGACAGGATTTCCTGAATTGTATTGTGGTTTTTGTGTTAGGGTGCTTAGGGATGTTCTTGATTGTGCAGGAGGTTTTAATAAGAAAGTGGTCCGACCAGGGAACGGGAGTGTAGGTGGTGCGGTTTGGGAGGAGAAGGGAGTTCATGAAGATGAGGTCGAGGGAGTGGCCAGCTTTGTGCGTGGGGCTGGTTATGATTTGATGGAGGTCCATTGCGTTGAAAGATGAGAGGAGCACTTCACAGCTGTGAGAGAGGGGGAGTGAGTCGATATGAAGGTTGAAATCACCAAGGACGATGGCGGGTATGTCTCTGGTAATATTTGCTGCAATGCATTCAATGATAGGGGAGATGTCAGGGTCTAAGACACCAGGTGGGGTACATTTTAAGCATATTTGAAGGAGTGGGGATTTGAATAGGCCCACTTCGTATTTGGGAGGGAGCATGACTGGGCTTTGTTTAAGCCTGAGGTGTTTTTTTTTGCAGCTAGGAGTCCCCCACCTCTTTTTTTTTTTTTTTTTTTTTTTTTTTTTTTTTTAGGTCTGGGAATGGAGTGGATGTCATATTCAGTGTTGGGAAGTTGATTGAGAAGGACGGTGTCCTTTAACCATGTCTCTGTAATGACGCAGAGATCAGGTTTTACATCAAGGAGCAGGTCATTTAGGATGAGGGTATTTTTGGTTAGAGTTAATCAGGAGCATGGCAAGGGTTGAGATGCCTAGGAGTTGCGTGAAAGGAGTGAGCATGATTGGAAGGAGTGAGTTGTATTGGCGGTGTGATTGGGGGTGGTAGGATGCTGTGTGTCTGTGATAGTTGTATCGGAGTTTGTATATGGGAAGGGTAGACATTATCGGGGGATTGTGGTAGCAGAGCACTATTGGGATGCCGAGGGAATAGCACTAGGATCTATGTCTTGCCTGGCCTAGATTGATGCCCTGCTCTAAAGGGGGCCTTAAGTTGCAATGGTGTATCGGCTTACAAAGGGTGGGTGGTGTGCTGAGGGGGTCCTGGGCTCAGGACCCAATGGGGCAGAGCACTGATTGTATCGAAGAGGGGGGAAGGAAGGCCTAAGGCAGGCTTAGTCAATTTGAAGGCAGATGGTAAGGAATTAGGTAGGCGGGACAGCAGGATTTAATATTAATATTTGAGTCCTTATAGTATGAGTCCTAGGTGAAAATAAGGACCGGCGTCAATGGATCTCTTGCAGATTTGCTGTAGCAGGGGCCCTTGTGATGATGCCATGTGCTTGCAGAATAGACTGAAACAGAAATAATTATTGAAAAGAGCTGCTTTATCTAACTCCACAAGGAAGGAATCCTTTGGGGACTTAGGTGATGTCCAGCAGCTGCTTGAGGGATGTGTGGACAAAGTGGTATCTTGAGACCTCTGAAGCCTCTTCTGGTATCCTAAACGTATGAGCACGCTGTAGGAGAAACAAAACAACAAAAGTCAAAGCAGGCTTGAACAGAGCCTCTACCATAACTGATTGGCTGCAGGGAAAGTTTTCATCGTAGAAAACAAGATGGCCCTTTCCTGGGATTATGGCATCCTTGTTCAGACCCTCAGGATTTTAAAGCTTGGGCTGAAGATCTCAGTAGGAGGGTTTTTCAGCAGAGGGTAGGGTATCGCATCACAGACCAGTGATTATAAGCTGAGAATCTATACTAGCATTTTTTTTTTGGTAAATATATATTAAGGTTCCGAGTATGACGGTCCATTGAGTGTTTGTTTGCCTACTCTGTTCCATATTCCGTTTGAAGATTTGGGAAATATCATCTTGGTTGTGTATGTGGTATATTTTCTTCCTTGTTTGGACTTTATTGAAGAGAAGGGTACTTTGCGGTGCTGGGGTACCGTTGTGTAACCAGTGCCTGATTCAGATAACAGCGTTACCCCTTCCACTCCCCCCTCCCGTTATTTTAATACTGTGTGCAGTGCTAAATCTATGTATTTCTGTACCCGTGTTATACTGACTCAGACTTGTAACTTCTGCAAAGTTGAAATTAGAAGCAGGATTTGTTGCAGTCTCTGTTTCTGCCTCCTGTATCAGCCCCTACCTTCTCAGTTTTTTTCCCCTCATGATAAATGTACACAAGTTAAAACAAACGGTATGTTTGCCTGGAAATGTTTGAGTAGTTGTGTGTGATTTCAACTGATAACCCAACTATCTCCTGATACTAAGTTTAGACATTGGCATCTATATATAAGCTGCTAAAAAATTTTCAGGAAAAACCACTGGAATAGTTTCAAATAGTAAAAGTTGTAGAAATCTTAAAACCTGTTAAAATAGGCGAGTACTTTATTACATTTAATTTTTTAATGAAAAATAAGTTTTCTCCAATTGAGTGCTAGGAATGGTCTTAGGTTTAATTCTTCATAGTCTTGCATTTCACATTACACACAAGGTGTATTTCTTGTTAGAACACAATATTGAAGTTACTTTTGCAGTGTCTAAGCTTTCATCATAAGATAGTTTTCCAGACCCTTGTAGTATTGATGGAATGGTGAAAAGTTAGGATTAAAAACATTACTGCCATGAGCACTCACCTTTTATTAATGTGAGTAATTTCTAACTATCCAGTCCATACAGGAAAGTGTGCATTGTCGCCTGCCAGTGAGTGTAGCTGAGCCTAGGTGTTTGCCAGAGTGGTTTATAATGTGCCGCATGTGTGCATTCATTGCTGATTTACCATGTATCACACTTGTACTATAGTATGCACCCGATGACTACAATGGCCTTATTCAGATGAACGATCAAGCAAGAAGTGTGCTACAAGCACCGAAAGAATGGGTCTGTTTGTAATGCTTTGTAAGTTCTGAAGGTAAGATGGGACTGCTCCACGCCAGACCCCTGCTAGTAAATGGGGAGGGTCCTGAACTGCTGTCATTCTGAGTAGACTTTACGCTTTATCCTTTTGGCTTGTGTTGGGGAACTTGCTCTAACTTTTCCCTTGACCTCCTTTTTTTTTTTTGTAAATCAACTAACTGTGAAATGAATGTCCCTCTCATAAGTAATTGCCGAGTGGTGGAGGCTGCCTGCTTGCAAGGTTTCTCTAATCACTGCATTCCATTGGGTTTGACTTTTTTCCCGTTTATTTCTATAGTAATTAAAAATGAATATTTGGTGCTCTGTGCTCTGTGTACCTTCTTTTTCTTGAACTGTGTGGAAACCTTTTTGCTTCCTTGCTCAATGCGTTGGTAATGCTTTGATTTAAAATTAAATGTAAAGATTATAGCAAATGTTATTGATTTAACATTAGTCACAGATGGATGTAAGCTTTTGAAACCACACAGAGATCCCATCTTAGGCTGCCCAGAAAAGTCCTGAACAATGGAGGGAGGTTCAATCCTTCCTAAAGCTAGAAGTGAAAAGAAAAAAAGGAAATGTTGGAAACTCTTCACTTTTTCCACTTCAAGGGGAAAGGAGAAACAAAAATGTGTATTGAATATTTTTTTTCCACCTTTTGGGCTCTAGTGTCATGAATCTTCACTTCCAACCACCCAGGAATTTTCCCTTATTTTATGCCTCAGCACAGAAACCACAGCATCAGTCCAGAGCTCTGCAATTGTGTGACTGTTAGGTGGTGGTGTTACACAGTGAACACTGCCTCTCCGATATCTGTGACTGTTAGGTGGTGATGTTACACAGTGAACACTGCCTCTCCGATATCTGTGACTGTTAGGTGGTGATGTTACACAGTGAACACTGCCTCTCCAATATCTGTGACTGTTAGGTGGTGATGTTACACAGTGAACACTGCCTCTCCAATATCTGTGACTGTTAGGTGGTGGTGTTACACAGTGAACACTGCCTCTCCGATATCTGTGACTGTTAGGTGGTGGTGTTACACAGTGAACACTGCCTCTCCGATATCTGTGACTGTTAGGTGGTGGTGTTACACAGTGAACACTGCCTCTCCGATATCTGTGACTGTTAGGTGGTGGTGTTACACAGTGAACACTGCCTCTCCGATATCTCCAGCCCCGAGGAGGGAAAAACCTAACTCGAGTCCGCCTGTCACAGCATGCAGCAGGGCTTGGCTGTCTTTGGATACTTGTTCGGTAAAAGATAGTGAGCAGCATGCAAGAAATCCAGTTTGCTCCATGACAGACACATGTGCTAAACCTCTGCATTAACAGGTCGATGCGATACAGTGCTCTCAGCTGATTCCACACACGTCCACAGGCCCATATGATATAAGGGGCTTGGCGCATCCAAAACGTGTCTTCATAAAAGGAGCAGGCAATTTTTGAGCAGCCCAAAAACTGTACAGAAAAGCAGAAAATACTGCTTTTCTGTACTTCCTCTGACTTAATATCGTGGCGATATTAAATCAGAGGAACAAAAAACGATTTAAAAAAAATTGCTTTTTAAAGTATGCCGGCGGTCAGGTTAGGAAAAGAGGTAAAATTGAGTGTCATTTTCCTAACCTGCTGACAGCCTGGGTGCCTGCTGCCGAGGAGGCACTAGGAACACACAACTTCCCCTGGCACCTCCTTTTTACCACAGCAGCCGATTTTAAATATTAAGTCTGGCATGCACTGGGAGAACAGGCGCTCAGCCATGAGCACTAGTTTTCCCTGCACTGATATTGCATCAGCCTGTATAAGTTATAAAATGTAGGTTGACAAGAAATAGAAAACATTGCTATTTTAATGATCATTCTTCAAATGCAAGTATTATCATTCAATAGTTAATACAATAACAGAATTATCATTTCAAAAAGGTTCCTTCTAATTGATTTTTATAGTTAGGAGTTGTCATTTGCTTGTGATTGTTGCTCAAATATTTTTATTTTGAAAATACAAATCAAATACCCCAAAGAGTTACAAATAGAAATATACATTTTAAGAAATGTATAACTTTAAAAAAAAAAATAAAGGGTTGTTATGTAACATAACAAATATATTGTCTTGTAAATCTGTAGTCCAAGTTAGCAGAAAAATGTGGCCAACTGGCCATCTCAATAATCTGCCAACACAGTGTACTTTTCTCCTTCCCTGGGAACATATTTATGAGCAAAAACCGCTAGTACAGTTTTTTCATTTGAGAGAATTAACAAACTTCATCTGGAATGCATGCATGAAATCTGAATGATAGGCATCCGTTTTCATAATTCCTCCACAAATGGCTGACTCAAAGCAAGCCATGGTGTTTTTATTGAAAGTAGCAGTACTAGCTGGGTTTTTTTTTGTTTGTTTGTTTTTTTAAACTTCTGCTTGCTATATCTATCTCTTGGTCTAATTTATACATTTCTTTGCTTCCAATACTACTTTTTAAAAAATGATACAAAGCATATGCAGATGGTGTTAGTTCCAAACAAAGCGTTTAGTAAAATAACTCCAGACCAGGCACGGGCTGTAAACCTCATGGGTGATGTACCAGTATTAAATGGTAACTGGTTAGAATGCCACTCCTGACTTTTTGTCACCTCATATGGTGCTAGGCACATTGGGGCAATATTGTATAATCAATAGAATGCATGGTAAAGAGAAGGAAGTAGGACTGGGCCTGCCAATAAGTCAGATTTCCAGGATTATCCCTAATGAATGTGCAAGAGAGATTTGCACGCAGACTACCTCAAGTGTATGCAAATGTCTCATGCATATTTATAAAGGATGTCCTGAAAACCTGACCTGTTGGAGGCCCTCTAGAACCAGAATTGTCCACCCCTGGATTAGACAAATATACATATTCAAGCATTATCCTAACATCTGAAATACATTTCCATTAATAGCATAAACACCTAGAACAACATGCATCTATTTGTTTTTCTGTGATTGAGTTTGTAGTTGGTAACTGCATTTTCTTACATAAATATGAACTAATACCATCCATAATTAAGCTAATTGTTTAATGGAGGGGTGGAGAATATCTGGTCTTTGAGGGTCACAGACTGGTCAGGTTTTTAAGATATGCCTTTTGAATATGCATAAAAGCATCATGCACATTATCTCAATTCTATTCAAATCTCCCAACTGGTTTTGCAGCCCTCAGAGATCAGAAGTTCCCTAGCCCTGGTTTAATGCATGTCTGAATTATGGGGGGGGGGGGGGGTTAGTTATCCTGTGTCACTAATCCAAGTATTTTAACATAGGTAGAAATTCAGCAGTGTTGATGGTTTTTGTATTACAGTGCTGAAGAGGGTTGCATTTGTACCAGGCAGTCTGGTGCACATTGCCCTCAATGAGAATTTACCCACAAGGAAAAGCTGTCAATCAAATCTTGTTTCAGTGTCTTATCCCTTTTTCGGCACATAGACGTTTTTTTTGTCTGGAGATATACACCACTTCATTGTGCGTGCATCAGGTCCCGACAGTTTCTTCTTTATTCTTTACTGACAAATATCTGCCTTTTAGCATTCACCCAGTTATAAATTAAACCCAATATTCTGTTCCCTTGTAATCACTCTGATATGTAGTGGGACAGAGTGTTGCTAAAAATCAATTGCAGCTTGCATTTGAAAATATATTAGCAGTAATATGCTTCTAAACTTGCAGTGTTTGCTGATGTTTTTGGAGAATTGTAATTTCCAAACTGTGCTCGCTTGTCCTAAGACATCTGTGTATATTTGGGCCACAATTTGTATCCAGCACACAAGGTGCAAAATTACTTGGCACTATGTCTTGCACATGTTCAAACTTCTGTGGTACATATTGTGCTAAGAGTAATACTTCCATGTTTCTACTGCTCAAATGGTATAATCCACATCAGAAGCATAGTAATTGTTGTGTGCTGTTGCACTGCTAACGTCTTCCTTATGTATTGTGCAGCTCCATGCTGATTCCATCCTTGTGTTGTACAACTTAAGTGGCAAACCCAGCGGACAAGCCTTGGTGACTTTCCCAAGTTTGGAGATGGCTAAGAATGCAGTGGCTGAGAAACACAGACAGCTTCTTGGAGGTCGACATGTTGACCTTTTTCTGATCTAACTTAATGGAAAAAAAACAAAAACAAAAACAGAGTACTGTGCCATGAATACTTTGCTCAGCACCTGAAGAAAATGTGCCTTCCATCAAATACTCAACCTGAAAGTTAGAACATGAATTTATGACAGGCAGCTTGCCTGTAACGTTACTATCCTATGTAAAACTGGTGTGATGAACCAACACCAAACGTTTTTAGTTTGATAGATCCTTGCAGATTGCCAAAATTGCAACTTCTGATGTAGCCATGCATCACCTCCAAGATAGCAGTATGGAGGGAAGGAAAAAGTTACAATTGAAGTTAAAAATTAATTTTCAAATTGTTTTAACAAATGAGTTTACATTCTATAAAGCAATTACCTTAATTTTTTAATGTGTCCAGGAAGAGCCTCTCAAGGATATGACGTTCCATATTCTGTAGGAGGTAACTACTAAGTCTGTTTCCTTGGGTCTGTTCCACTTTTGCCAAGGAATGATGCAGCTAACTGAATAGGAAAAGAAGCTCGTACTATTGCAAAAGCCATATTTATATTAATCTACCCAATTTACTGCCAAACTGTTAGGGAAGAGACTTTTAATACCATTTGGACCAAAATAGCGCATAAACATTGTGTACTAGTAAGTTATATATATATTTTTTTAATTTAAACCTATTCAGATATTAAAGATTTGATCCAGTTCATATGCATGCAATTTGTTTACATCTTTAAACTTTATTTGTATATTAAGAAACATTGTGTTTAGCATAGAATCCATTAGTGCATGTTTGCTATTTTTTGTAGATAAGTTATGAACTTAAAAAAGTTATACTAAGTATGAAATTTACAATGTTGAGAAAAACCTCTCCTGTAGAGTCATGAAATGAATAAATTTCTTTAATTGTGCCTTGATTATATACAACAGAGTGCAAATGTAAAGACTGTTTTCACATGCACATAATCTGATTATTCCTTGCTGTACAATTTGGACTTGTACTTAAAAACAAAAAAAACCCCCCTTAATTGCTGTATTTGTCGTTTCTGTTATAAATAAAAGAAATGCTTAGGAAATAGTTTTCATCATTTGCTGTATACATTAAAAATGTACCTTTTCTTCAATATGACTGTGAAACACACAGACAGCTTTACTTTCTCACGCAGTGTCTCACTTACACACCCCTTCATACAGTCTTTCAAACACAGTCTGACTCACACACACATAGGGCCTGATTTTAAAAAGCATTTACATTCATAAAACTGGGTTTTACTCGAGTAAGTGGTTTTTTTGAAAATTGCTTCAGTATATGCCATTGAATTGTCCATAGGACTTACGTGTGTAAGTGCACTTTAATCAAGTAAATAACTTTTGAAAATTGCTATGATAGTATGTCACATTTACGTGCATAACTCCTTTGAAAATTCACCTGATAGTATCTCATATGCACACAGTCTCTCATGTGCGCACAGTCTGTCTATCCCTCTCTGACACACACAGCATCTTTCTCTCACACATACAATCTCTCACACACAAATATAACATTTCTTAGTGTCTCTCTCACACACAATCTTTCTCTCTTACACAGATATACACACAGCCCCTTTCTCTCTCTTACACAGTCTCACAAATCTCTCTCACACACATGGCATGGAACTTTAATTCAGGTCCCTGTCCCCTTAAACTTGTATAGGCCTGAGGCAACATAGGGATATCACTGAGCTATTGAAACTTGTGCCTCAGACTGAGCTATATTACCTCAGCCTGCCAAAGGAATTTTTTGTTTGATGTTACTTTTTTTCAGCACAGTCAGCGAGAGAAGCACTCCCTGCCCCTAATGATGATGTAGCTGAGCTCTCTCAGGATATCAGGAAGAACAATGACCTGGGAGTTCTCCATATAAGGAAGAAAAGGTTCAAGGTCTCTCTCTGCTGGGCTGGATGGGGCTTTGGGAGGACTTGAGAGACAGAAGCTGACATTGTGTAAGAGATCTTGGAGAGCTGAGTTGGAGAGGAGTGGAAAGCAGTCTTTCTAAGCAGCTACTGAAAGAAGAGTCTGGGATTTGAAAGGATGCAAGCAGATGGGAGCGATTGGCCTCCCAGCATGAGAGAGGCCAGAAGGAGAACTACAGAGAATTTTCAATCTTGGGCGTGGGTTGGTGTGATCTCTAGGCTCATGACTTGAGTTAAATACCCTGAAATCTGTTTGACTAATTCCACTTTGCAAATAAGTTGAGTTCCTTGCTAACAGCTTGTATCAGCCCAAGGCAGAGGGACGCCAAAACCTCAATTTCTTCAGGAATTGCAGTCATCCAAAACAGTATAAAGGGCCAGGGATCCCTTTAGTACCTTTGGACCCCAGGCAGCCACCCAAGCAGATCCAAAGGCATGGGGTTAGTTTTCTCCTGAGAAATACACCAGACTCATTTAGTACATGACTTCAGATAAGTAACTACAGAATATTTTCAGACAGCAAGAAGGTGGAGGAGAGGCTGTCTGTAGTGATATGTTGGGAAACACCTTAATGTTAAGTAACTTAAAACTACTAATTTGGGGGATCACGTGATGCTGCACGAGGGTTAGGACATGTGCGTGATCTCTCCGGGGACCCCCTCCAAATCCGCTGAAAACCTGTTTTTTCGCCTTGCATCACTCCCGATTTGCTGCACTCTGCTGGCTTACTTCTTTGGGCATTGCCTGGGATCGGGACAGGAAGACGTTTTCACGCTATGGCATCGAAATCAAGCAAAAAAGAAAAACTGAAGGGACCCGAAGCCAAGATGGATGACACGGCGGACCCGCAGCAGGTAACGGATCCCACTGATTCTGCCGGCGCCGATATAGCAGCTACAGTTATTGCTGCGCTAGAGGGGCGGTTTTCCCAACCACCTTCCCAAATCGCTGGGATCAGCACGCAGCTCACAGACATCCATTCATTCACAGTTGCAAACGGCAGAGGATTTCTGAGGCTGAAGATAAGTGGGAGGTGCAGGGCCTCAGAACAGCGCACGAGGCACTAAGGAGTAAGTTGGAGGACCTGGAAAACAGGTCACGCAGTAACAACCTCCGGTTCCTAGGAATCCCTGAAAGTCTCCCAGATTCTGAGCTGGGCAGCAGGCTGCAGTCGTGGCTTACGCAGGGGCTTAAGCTGGGGGACCGGCGCGGTGCTTTCTACAGAGCTCATAGGTTGGGCCCTCCACCAAAGACCTAGGCTGGTCATTCTCAAAGTCCTTAATTATGCCCACAAAGTGCAAATTCCCAGGGCCTATCGCCAAACATCTGATTTGCAATTTGAAGAGACAAGAGTGCTGATATTTCAGGATTACTCTGCCTCTGTGGCTGCGCAAAGCAAGGCATTCACGCCAGCCTGCTCACAACTAGCAAATTTAAAAATCCGTGCTACCCTGCTCTTCCCAGCCAAGTTGCGTCTCACATATAATGGAAAGACTCATGTATCCACTGAGGCAACAGCGGCGAATGCCTTTATCCAGTGAATGCCATCTGGCTTGACAGACTAAAATGGTGGCTGCTTTCTGGATTCAACATGGAGGCCTGAGTTTCTCGGGGGAGAACTCTGTGTTTTCTCATCACTGCTCTTACTGCGGATTATGAATAGCCGAGCTTTTCCGATTGCTCAGCTTTCCTGGCGAGGGGGGTCCTCACAGTTCTAGTGATCCAGACTTTTAGGTGTGCTGAGCGTTACAGGAATTACTGTGGCTTTTTACACCTACATAGGGGGATAGGAGGAGGGATTTGCACCGAAGGGGAATAGGGAATATAAAATGTTGTTTACATGTTCTCTTACACATTGCAGTTTCTATGGTTATCAGCATGTTTATTGTTACCATGAATAATGTTCCGATGGGGGGTGGTCTACGCTGGGGGGGCCGCTGCTCATCTCAGTTTTCATATCACACTAGTTGTTAATGTTGGCCCTAATTTTGAAAACGGATGAATACTATAAGATTTTGTACTTGGAACGTATGTGGTATCGGTTCTGTGACAAAGCGTTACAAGATCCTACAGGCTCTCAGACGACACAAAGTGCATATAGCCATGCTGCAGGAGACTAGACTTACTGACTCAGAACATGAGAAACTGATTAAACAATGGGTGGGGAAATCTTTTTATGCTTCTGCTGGGTCTCACAAGGCGGGGGGTGGCCATCTTACTACATAAAACACTCACTTTTCAGCTGCATGGTTCTGTGATAGATCCGGAGGGACGTTACCTGTTCCTGGACATAGAGATAGACGGGACGCGTTTGCTCTTGGGGAATGATTATGCACCTAATGTTTATTCTCAACCCTTTTATGACAAGGTGCTTCACATCCTGCAGAAATACTCTCATCTACCGCTCATAGTTGGGGGAGATTTTAATGTGGTCCTGGATAGAGATGTGAATCGTGTGATCGATCGTCTTAACAATCGATTTCGGCTGGGAGGGGGAGGGAATCGGATCGTCGCCGTTTGGGTTTTTTAAATATCGTGAAAATCGTGTAAATCGAAAACCGGCACACTAAACCATCCCTAAAACCCACCCCGACCCTTTAAAATAAATCCCCCACCCTCACGAACCCCCCCCCCAAAAATGCCTTAAATTACCTGGGGTCCAGTGGGGGGGAGGGCGGGAAAACGGCACACTAAAACAACCCTAAAACCCACCCCGGCCCTTTAAAATAAATCCCCCACCCTCCCGCACCCCCCCAAAATGCCTTAAATTACCTGGGGTCCAGAGGAAGGGTCCCGGTGTGATCTTTTACTCTCGGACCTCCGGTGCTTGTAGAAATGGCACCGGCGCTCCCTTTGCCTTGTCATATGACAGGTCAAAGGTAGCGCCGGCGCCATTTTGTTTTTTGTCCCCCGAGGTCAGGAGCGTAGGAGATCGCTCCCAGACCCCCGCTGGACCCCCAGGAACTTTTGGCCAGCTTGGGGGGGCCTCCTGACCCCCACAAGACTTGCCAAAAGTCCAGCGGGGGTCCGGGAACGACTTCCTGCATGCGAATCGTTTTTCCGTACGGAAAAACGATTCACGGCAGGAGATCGCTCCCGGACCCCTGCTGGACCCCCAGGGACTTTTGGCCAGCTTGGGGGGGCCTCCTGACCCTCACAAGACTTGCCAAAAGTCCAGCGGGGGTCCGGAACAACCTCCTGCAGTCGAATCGTGTTGTCTACGGCCGGCGCCATTTTGCGCAATTTAAAATATATCTGACGATATTTTAAATCGTCAAAAAACGATTCACATCCCTAGTCCTGGATCCCTTAATGGACAGGCAGCCGTTGAGGCTTCCACCTTGAACGGACTCTGTGCAAGGTCTCCCCCTCTTGTGTAAACTTTTAGACCTCACGGATGTCTAGAGGCTACTTCATCCCACTGAATGGAATTTTACTCATATTTCCCGTGCCCATGGGACCCAATCATGTATTGACTATCTCTTGGCTAGTGCCTTGTCTTTCTCTAAGGTCACGGGTTCGGACATTGGTCCCTTGGCGATCTCAGACCATGCGCCTGTATGGGCAGACTTTAAAGGTTTACATAGCATGGGAGGGCAAAAACGCTGGAGATTTGCTGCCAAACTCTATTATGATGAAAGGTTTAAATCCTTTATTAGGGAAAAGTGGAAGGAATACGCTCACTTTAACCAACAACACCGGGGAAGCCCTTTTCTATTTTGGGATACTGCTAAAGCAGTTCTCTGGGGGGGAAGTGATAGCCTATTCGGCAAGGAAGAATAAAGAGTTGGCAGCTGAGATAATCCGATTAGGAAAGCAACTACATCAGGCCAAGGCGTGTTTGAATTCCAACCCCAGTCTGGAGCATCGCAACCAATTTTATGCCCTGCAAAGCTCTTTACATGATTATATCCAGCAAAAAACACAGAAAAATCTCCTTTATTATAAACATAAGCTTTTTCATTTTGGTAATAAGGCGGGAAAGTTATTGGCGGGCTTGGTTAAATCATGGGAAGGTTGATCATATGTTAAAGGGCTAAAGGACTCTCAGGGCCAACTGCAACTTGATACGAAGGAAATTGGAAAACATTTTACAGAATACTATCAGAAATTATACACGGCTGACCCTAGTGATGACTTGGCCCTTCAAAATTATCTTGCTAAACTCAGATATCGGAGGAGGATTGGAATTGGCAATCAAGAACTCTACTTTAGGCAAATCTCCTGGTCCCGATGGTATTACAAATGAGCTATGCAGAATAACGTCTGACTTGGTTAGTTCCCCTCTTCAAAGGGTTTAGGATGAGATGTCCTTGGAGGAGTGTCCGGGATGAGCAGCAAACAGAGCCATCATTGTGGTTCTTCCAAAACTGGGCCGGAATCCTGAGCTCCCGGGCTCATACAGGCCTATCTCCCTTATCAATTGTGACCTAAAGTTATTGGCTAAGGTTATGGCAGACAGGCTGGCAACCTTTCTTGCTAAATTGCTTTCCCCAGCTCAGGTGGGCTTTGTCAGGGGCCGGCAAGCTGTAACTAATGTATGCCGGGTTTTGGCTTCCATAGCCTTTTCACAAACCTTGGGATCAAACTCGCTTCTTGTAAGCTTTAATGCTGAAAAGGCCTTTGATAGGGTGAATTGGAATTTCCTTTTCAAATCTCTTGGTCACTATGGCTTTCAAGGCCCTTTTATGTCCTTTATTAGGACGATTTACACCAATCAACAGGCTAACATTTGGGTGACTGGGGAATTCTCACAGGTATTTACTCTGGTGAGGGGCACTAGGCAGGGTTGCCCTTTATCCCCTTTGTTTGTACTTTCCCTGGACCCGTTGCTGCGAATCTTGAAGGACCCGCAGGAAGTGATTGGGATCTAGATGGGGAGAGTGGAGTTCAAGGCGGCAGCATTTGCGGATGATCTTTTGCTGCACTTAACGGATCCCACGCAGTCACTCCCAGCTGCATTACAGATTATCTCCGAATATGGCTTACAAGCCAGCTTTAAATTAAACCTTGATAAATCTGAGGCCTTGGTGATTGGGGGGGATGACACTATTCCTTGGCATGGAGAGTTCCCATTGAAATGGGCAGGGGACCGTATTAAATATTTGGGGGTTTGGGTACCTAAATGTTTAGATAATTTGTATGCTTTCAATGTGCCTCAGCTACAACAGAAAATGGAAAGATCGTTATCGGCATGGATGCACCTTCCTCTTTCTCTTGTAGGATGTATACATTTTCTGAAAATGACAGTACTTCCCCCAATGGCTGTATGTTCTCAGTGTCCTCCCCCTTCTCACTCAAGCCACCGTGGCCACATTCCACAGAGTGGTGACTAAATTTCTTTGGCGAGGGAAAAAGCCACAGATAGCTCTGCAAACATTGATGAGACCAACGTCTAGGGGGGAGGTTTTGGGCTTCCACACTTGAAATTATATAACCATGCGATCAACCTGAGGCACATCGGCGACTGGATTCAAAGGACTGCACACTTTTCTGATACTCTCTTTGAATCTCAACTAATCTCTCCTATTTCGCCAAGATATGCTCTACACGTGACAATGGCATCTCTCTCTTCCACCATCTGCTCTGGACTTTTATTGCAACCATTACGTCAGACCTGGAAATGGCTTATGCAAAAAGCAGCATTGCCGGCGGCCACGTCGCCGTTTCTTCCGTTCTGTGGTAATCCTACTTTCCCAGCAGGAGCGGGAACCTCAAATTTCTGTAACTGGGAGCAGTTAAATCTTTCCTGTATTGGACAACTGATCCATGTTGATGGGTCTTTCGTGGACTTTACCGGTCTCTGCACCCTCTATGGCATCTCGTCCAAGGATTATTTTTCATATATACAAGCTCAACATTATGTACGCTCCCTGGGTCAATCGAATTTTTCGGACTCTGTGGCAATTCCTGCGCGTGTGGTTTGATCCAGATACTCCACAAAAGCGTTCCATCTCCTACTTTTATAGACATCTGGGAAACACTTACAAACAGTGGTCTTTGGAGGAGGTGCGGTCTAAATGGCAATCAGACCTTGGGTAAGCAATTCCTGCCTCCGCGTTACGGTCGGCCTTCACTATAACGAAAATGATAATCAGCAATACGCTCCTGCGGGAGACCCGCTACAAAATTATATACAGGATGTGTATATCCCCTCATCAAGCGTTTCGAGCAGGGTTCACCACTACGGATGCCTGCCATTCTCTGTGGAGTTGCAGAGTATTACAAATCTTTTGGAAGAAGATCTTCCGTTCTATCAATCATACTTTGGGATTAAAGATACAACCCTCTCCATTGGTGGCACTCTTCGGGATTTTTCCTGGCACCTTTCCAGGGAAGAAAAGCCAAAGTCTGTGGATAACAAGTTTGCTTATTGGCGTGTGAAGCTATTCTTGTGGCCTGGAGGAAACTGGAGGGGCCCTCGATGTTAAGTTGGCGATCCTCTATTATACACCTGCTGACGATGGAAACTTTGGCTTCTAGCCACTTGTTGATTCGGACTAGGAGAGCTATTACTGCAATTTGGATGCCGTTCATCTTAACCTTACCACAGGATTCGAAAAGTCTTTCTCAATCGTATAGATGTTTGAGCTATGGATTTCATGGTGGTTTTCACTGTTTATAACTTCAGATGGCCTGTTCTGTTTGGTTTGTTAGGGTCCCCTTCGGTGCATGAGGGGGGGGGGGGAGGGGGAGAACAAGGGTGAAATCTGGGGGAGAAATGTTGGTTCATAAGGTCTAAGATGGTATGATATGTAAAAGTACCCATTATGTATTATATGTCACTCTGTGTGGTGTTTGTTTCTGTTTCAAAATAAAAAAACAGATTTACCATAAAACTACTAATTTATATACTAATTGCTGCCAACATATTCATTTTTTGGCCTTTTTTTATGTGAACTCTTCATCTCTCTGGCCCACAAACATTAATAGTACTTTAATTCTCCTTGTCCCTCCATCCACAGCTTCTCTCCAATTTGTGATAACATGTTTCAAGAATACAGAATATATTATTCTGTTGTACAATCTAGCCTTCCATTTGGTTGCTGCAGCTTGGAAGAAAGGGCATGGAGTATGCTTGATTCTTACAGCAGCCTCTTAACAAATTTGAACCAATTCCAATTTGGCTCCATTGTGTTTATGGACTTCTAATCTTGCTTGGTTTTTTGTAATAAATGTGATCTACAACTCCAAAAATGAACTAGGGGAAAAAAAGGACTGACTCCACGTGCTAGGTGGCAGCCCCAATATTGGTATCAGACGTGCAGAGCAAATGGAGATGTGTATCTGTCTCTAAGTGTGGTTACGCAGATAAGGGAGAACATTTCAAGATGGCCGCACGAGCCTATCCTGTTTAGCACTGTCAAGACATACACTATTTATTTCTTCCAGTCTCTCAGCACTGGACAACACGGGAAGTAGGTCTGTAAGTCTTCCTTTCTTTGTGCCCAGTTATGGACAGAGAAGGGTGTGGGGCTTAGGGTGAATCAACAGAAGTGGAGCCCTGGAACACTGAATTTATAGTGTTGGGGATGTGGCTACCATGGCAGAGTAGGGCCCAGGGTGGTCATCGCTGTTGTCACCCCATAAGGGTGGCCTGCCTACAGAGAAGGACTGCTGCTAACATGTCTGTCATTTTGCACATTGAGAGCCATTACTTGTATTGCTGCAGCAGATGTTAAGATCCCAAAAATGTCTGGTCTCAAAACAAATGTTCACTTGTTGAAAAGCAGAATTCTCTTTTCCACTGTGTTTTCTGGACCCTTGGCCTTGGTTCATGCTCTCGGCAATTCAGTACAAGGATTTCTTGCTAGGAAATACTCCCTCCAGCTGACTGCATTGTCTGGTTGTCAATTGAATTAGCTAGGTTCTGAATGCCAAGACGAACATCCTATAATCCTGATTGCCCAAGCGAACACTAAGAGCTTAGAACATGTTGCAATATATTAAGCACTCCTAGAATTTCATATCTTCTATGGCATTTGGTGCACACTCCAAAAAAAAAAAAAAAAAAAAAAAGTAAGCATTTTAAGACTTTTTTTTTTTGTATCAATTTTCTCCTGTTACTCTTTTTATAATGGTCTATGGCAAAACTCCTTCCTTCCTGCCACTTATTTCTTCAGAGAAAAATATCATATGGTAATGCATGCAGACAAACCTTCGGGCTACGTGTGCTGCTTCTTTACAACATGCCGCTGTGTACATATTCAGTCTGCTTTTGTTTTTTTTTCCCCCAGCATGCTTTATGGTAGCTGTTCAATCACTGTATCCACATTTCAGACCTGGTCTTAAAGTCATTATGTACATATGTTATATACTACATCAAATGTTCAACGTAATCCTGTTATTCCTGTTATAATTTGTATAATTTGTTATATTTATTACAATGTTACAATTTATTATTTTTATTACAATGTTATAATGTAAAATAGGGCTGTTACTACCCTATTCTTTGAGTTATCTGGAAACCGATGTGATATCTCGATCGAACGTCGGTATATAAAAGAAATAAATAAATAAATGCTGCAACTGATTGGTGGGGATGAGAAAGCTCTTGGGCCTATATTATGCATTTGAAAATTAAAAAAAAAAAAAAAGGTTTGGACAAGTTCCTAGAAGAACAGTCCAGAAACCATTATTGAGATGGACTTGGGGAAATCCACTACTTGTCCCTGGGATAAGCAGCCTGGAATCTTTTGAACTTAGGAATCCTGCCAGCTACTTGTGACCTGGATTGGCCACTGCTAGAAACAGGATGCTGGGCTTGATGGACCTTTGGTCTGACCTAGCATGGCAAAACATTTATGTTCTTTATGTACATACTGTCTCTCACATACCCATGCACATACTTGCATGCAGTCTCTCCCAGAAACATTTTATTTCATACTCTTACAAATAACACATACATGATCATGTTCTCTCACATATACAAGGTCTCACAAGAACTCACTCTTACCCTCACGGTCTCTCACTCACACACGCTGTCTCACAAGTCTTTTGCACACAAACTTACACACACTGCCTCTCACACAAACTATCTTACTGTTTCTCACTGTGTGTCTTTCTCACACTCACAACTGCACATACAAAAACACAAACTTTCCCACACATACTCCCTCACATACATTCAAATTCTCACAGTTTCTCATACATGCAAACATATTGTCTTTCACATACACAAATCTGTCTCACTTATACCATATACAGTCTTTCACGCTGTGTCTCTTGCATGTGTACACTCACCCATTGTGTATCTCTCACAAACACAGATTTTCTCAGTCATAAACAGAACATTTCTCACACACACTCATGCATGAAGACTTTCACAAATGCTATCTCGTACCCTCTCACAAAAACTTTCACATTCACATGAATATTGCCTCTCTCACACAGTATCTCTCATACACACATTCACAGTCTCTCGCACATATATGTACACTGTTCTCAAAATTCATTCTTCAATAAATTGGTTAGTCTATAAGATGTCACATGACTCAATTTTTACACATGCACAGTCTCTCTCACAATTTCTCTATTAGTTATGCAGTCTCTCATTACACAATTCTTTCACACACAGTCTCTTACATATGCAAATGCATTCTCTCATACACACATTCTCACAGTATCTCTGATACCCAAGGTCCCTCACATCCATAAACACTCTCTCACAATCTCATACTGTGAGATAGATGGTGTGTACATATCTCAAAAATCACACCACAATGTTCCTCCATATAATATTTTTTACATTGAATGAGCTAGTAGTTAGGACCTTCATGGAAACAACTTTGAACAAACAGACAAGTTGCATGTCATTCTGGTCCAATTTTCAATTTAATTCTATGTATTCATTTTTTGTCTTTTTCTCTTCAAAACAAGGTCCGAAACTCGTGAATATCCTTAAATCGGGTCAGATCAAGGGTCCATCAAGCCCAGCATCCTGTTTCCAACAGTGGCCAATCCAGGCCATAAGAACCTGGCAATTACCCCAAAACTAAGTCTTTTCCATGTTACTGTTGCTAGTAATAGCAGTGGCTATTTTCTGTCAACTTAATTAATAGCAGGTAATGGACTTCTCCAAGAACTTATCCAATCCTTTTATAAACACAGCTATACTAAATGCATTAACCACATCCTCTGGCAACAAATTCCAGAGTTTAACTGTGCGTTGAGTGAAAAAGAACTTTCTCCGATTAGTTTTAAATGTGCGACATGCTAACTTCATGGAGTGCCCCCTAGTCTTTCTATTATCTGAGAGAGTAAATAACTGATTCACATCTACCCATTCAAGACCTCTCATGATCTTAAAAACCTCTATCATATCCCCCCTCAGCCATCTCTTCTCCAAGCTGAACAGCCCTAACCTCTTCAGCCTTTCCTCATAGGGGAGCTGTTCCATCCCCTTTATCATTTCGGTTGCCCTTCTCTGTACCTTCTCTATAGCAACTATATATTTTTTTAGATGCGGCGACCAGAATTGTACACCGTATTCAAGGTGCGGTCTCACCATAGAGCGATATAGAGGCATTATGACATTTTCCGTTTTATTAACCATTCCCTTCCTAATAATTCCTAACATTCTGTTTGCTTTTTTGACTCCTACAGCACACTGAGCTGACTATTTTAAAGTATTATCCACTATGATGCCTAGATCTTTTTCCTGGGTGGTAGCTCCTAATATGGAACCTAACATCGTGTAACTATAGCAAAGGTTATTTTTCCCTATATGCAACACCTTGCACTTGTCCACATTAAATTTCATCTGCCATTTGGATGCCCAATCTTTCAATCTTGCAAGGTCCTCCTGTAATGTATCACAGTCCACTTGTGATTTAACTACTCTGAATAATTTTGTATCATCCGCAAATTTGATAACCTCACTCATCGTATTCCCTTCCAGATCATTTATATATATATATATTGAAAAGCACTGGTCCAAGTACAGATCCCTGAGGCACTCCACTGTTTACCCTTTTCCACTGAGAAAATTGACCATTTAATCCTACTCTCTGTTTCCTGTCTTTTAACCAATTTGTAATCCTTGAAAGGACATCGCCTCCTATCCCATAAATGAGGTCTACCACATTCGCACTAGGCAGAGAAGTTAGCAGCTAGCCAGCTGTCTACATTCCTGATAATCAAATCACCAACTATATGGCCAACCTAACCCCTCCCTCTTGGGCAGTGGCCCTGGGAGACCCATCCTCTGTATGAGAGGACAATGCATCAATGGGAGAGCAGGTCCTTGCTACATGATCACTTCCTACTACACCAGCGTGATACTCTGATCAAGTGACATTTGCTCCTCTAAGGCAGCACCAAGACTGCCAGCCTGCAGTTGGGACTTTGCTACTATGTCCCTGAAGGTGGTTTTTATATGCCTCTCTGTCTTCTATTCCAGCTCTGCCCCTCTAGCCTCCAATGATCAAACTCATTCTCTGAGAGCCCTCTCACCAATGGGTAAAAACATCATAACATGTAACACTTGATGCGAAAGACTAGAAGGCCCTCTCTTGCTGCTGGACTACTGCTTTCATCTTAATTTTGTTGAGTTCTTAGTTATGCTGCTAAGGGAGTAGGAATGCATAAATTAGAATCCTTGCAGTTTATTTGAGGCACACACACACACAAAGGGATATATCCCATTATTTCAGCTCTTCCCCAAACTTTTTAAGTTCTAAAATTTCCCAAAGTAATACTTACTGATCCTCTTTAACTCCCAGCAAGCCACCTTTCAATGCTCCTACAGGACTGATAATAGTATTTGTACCTCAATCAATCAGAGAAGTATTACACAATTTAAAACACTTGCCTCTCTCTTATCACCAGGTTTTATAATTATCGAGGTGTACTTTCTCATGTAATGAGACTCATTCTTCACTAGTCCTAGTCATTGGAAACTTATCAAACTTAGGGCCTCAGTTACTTAAGCATTTTTCCCATAGACACAGAATGGAAGAAAAGTCTTAGTAAAGCAGGGCCTGAGTTTCAAAATTTGAAACATCCTTCAATACCATTTTTCTGAACATAGAATCTAAAGAACGTGGTAGCATCCAAGTGGACTTACACTGTACAACAGAGAATGACAGTCTCAAATTGATGGAAAGAAAAATATAGCTTCAATGCTGAGAGATCTAATAAAATAATGAAGACACATGGAAAATAAGTCAAAAGGAATGACCAGTACAAAATTAAGTCATCCCAGAGGGGCTTAGTTCTCTGCTTGAGGAGCTGATAATCACCATCTCTGATCTTGTTCCGTTTATGCCATATTTGTGTTTATCCTTCCAATTCTTGCAGATGTTTGGGGAAGATTGAATGTAATTCTAAAATAGGGGCTGGGTGTTGATGCAACATATGCCACCATGGACCTTCATTGATAATTTGCTTTAGTCTGTTGAATTTATTCATTTTATATTTGTGTAATTCTATTTGAGAAGCATGAATGGATTTTTGCAATCCTACATAGTGCAGATCAAATAAAGCTAAAGCAGAGTCAGCTTTTAATACAACCAACTACTCATCATCCAGCTCTTTTAATAAAGAATTGCCTACATTTCATAGTATAGATAAGAGTGACTGAGTGTAATACTGTCAATGTAGTACAAAATTAGCCAATGAAAAAACAGAGAGGATTTGATCAATCACAGTTATACATTTACCCATATTTTTTTTCTGTGAAAGACTGAACAAAGTTACAAAAACAATCCCTATTCAAAATTAAGGTAGCATGAGTTAACCAATCAAATTGTGGAAAAAGAACATTGTGAAAGATTGAATAATCTATTTAGATGACTGACCATTCTACTTGAAATGATCACCATATTTAAATCTCCTTTCTCTGTTTTTTCATTGGACAATTTGGAAAGCCACTGCTTATCAAAGTAGCAACAAAGTCTACATAGTTAATAACAATTTATTGACTTTTCCTCCAGAAACTTGTCTAAATCCATGTTAAACACAGCTACGCTAATTGCTTAGTATCCTTTGGCAACATTTTCCATAGCTTAATTGTTCATTGAGTGAAAAAAAAAAAACCCTCTTAGCGCTTAGTATTATTTGAAATGGCAAATAACTGTTGCCTACATGACAATGATGAGCATTGTGCCTGGCTAGTTGAATGAGTTGGATAAATGTTCTATCTTACAATGCGAACAAAGCATAAAAAGGCACAATACAATTTAAACATCAAAATATTAAAAGAATGAAAGCATTCTTTACATGTACGTAATTCATTCAATGCATTGCCAAACTTATGCATAGTGCAAGGTGCTCACCCATAGTCACAAAAGTTTTCATACAATATAACAGTGGGTCTCTTCCTTTTTTCTGTTGTGACACACCTGACAGACAATGCTCAAGAGCGAGTCATGCTGTATACAACACGCTGCAGATAAACCAAAAACAAAAATTCCAAATGTTGGTAAATTCCAATCACTAAAATTTTGTTCCATCTTTATTATATGGGCATTTTGTTTTCAGTTGGTGGTCCTTTCCTTTTCCTAAGTCTTTTCATAGCGTGGAGGAGTGGTTAGATAAATAGGCTATAAGCCAAGGTTCAAATCCTACATCTCTCACTCATGCTTCTTGTCACTTTGAGTAAATCAGTTAATCCTCTATTTCCTCAAGTACAACCTTCGGGGCTTTCACTAAACGGCGATAGACCATTTACTGTGCAAAAAAAACAAAACTAAAATTTCTTGCATTATCTAAACCCTAGCCCTGTGTGTATTTAAATGAACTGATTAGCATGCAAATACTAAACAATGCAAATCAAATAACACAGCTTGCCAAAAAAGTCACAAGCTGCATTATTTAATTTGAAATTATCTACAGCTCAGGTATAAAGGGACTTTAATACATATCATGATACACCTGTGACCCCATCTTAAAGGGGCCAATGGTTTCCAATTCTTCAAAAACCCCAGGGTTCTGCACATAACTTCCCGTCCCACTCCAGTCTCCACCAACCCTGCAAGCAACTATAGTTAAAAGCATGGGACCCATTATCACTTAAAAGGGTGAATAGCCCTGAATCAACCCCCCCCCCCCCTCCAAAGAAAAGAAATAACCCTGGTGGTCTGCATAAAAATTCCTTGTGCCAGCCCTGTCCTCTTAAAAACAAAAATTTTGCTCTCTTGTAGTTGGGTATCCCACCCCTTAGGACCCAATCTTACTCATAGTTTAATCACTAGTGGTCTGGTGGGGGCCCCAGACTGCCCCCTAGGCTCCAAGCCCAGCAGTGGCCATTTTTCAAAAGGGTAACACCAGGCCTTTGCCCCTATCCTGGGATCCCAACCTCAGGGGAGTGACATTTGTTTTGAAGGGGAAGCAGAGTTGGTGCTGGAAATTTTATTAAAATAAAAAATCTGAGTAACTACTTTCAATACAAACCCTCATCCCTGTTGCTTAAAAAAAAAATGTCACTCCCCTCAGGGAATTCTGGTGGGCAAACTCTCTCCTACCTACCACACTAGCAGTGGCTTTCCCTCCCAAGCCGAGCCAGAGAAGGAGAATAGCTGAGGGGCCCCAGGAGGATGACTGTGTTATCCACAGAAATAGAGAAAGGGCTTGGGAGGAAAGATAAGAAGCTCAGCCATGTTGAGTTAAGGTGATGTGAGACATCCAGGCAGCAATATCACACAAGCAGGTTGAGATCTGGGACGGAATTTCTGATCAGATATCTTGTGGAGAGAGAGATGTGAGAGTTGTCATAAAAATGGTATTGAGAGCCATGAGAAGAAATTAGTATACAGGGAAGAGACAGAATCCTGAGGCACATCAATTGATAGCAGGATGGCAGTAGAGGAGGATCTGCCAGATGAAACCACTAAAGTATGATGGAAGAAGTAAGAAAAGAACCAAGCCAGTACAGCGTCCAAAATTCCAAGTGAGTATAGAGAGTAGGTGGTGATCAACCCTGTCAAATGCCTCAGGTAGCTCAAGCAGGATAAGGACCGAGTAATGGCATTTGGCTTTAGCCATAAACAGATTATTTGATACTTTGGCAAGGGCTGTTTCAGTTGAATGTGTAACACCCCCTTGACCGCTTACCTTATGGGGCATTCCTGGGTCCAGGATTGACCTGGCGGGAACCCCCCTAAGGCAGGCTTCGCCTCTGGCCCCGCCCCACTCCGCCCCTTTAGTAAAGCCCCGGGACTTACACGCGTCCAGGGGCTTTGAAAATACGCCCGGCGTGCCTAACCCTTTTAAAATCCGGCCCATGGTATATAACTGCATAAAAAACTAAGGAGAAGCAGAAATTTTGGAGGTTGAAAAGGGGTCCATGCTCACAAAGCTTGTTCCGAGGTTATGGACTATGCAAATATCCTGCATACAGGAATCACTCCATGGTAGCAGCTTTGAATCTTGAATTAGCTTTTGTAGGGGGGAAAGTTTATTCTGGCCATGTGTTTGCTTTCTTTTCCTGAAACTTGATTATGAAAATTAGTTCCCTTTACAAGATTTCTTTTTTCTTAGGTAGGTACTGCGGCAAGATGTAGTTTTCAGGGACAGATATAAGGTGACTAAATGTACCTTGCACCAACAGGTTATTAATTATAAGATAGATTTTAAAAGCGCTGCGTGTGTGCCCATAGACGTACGTATCTCGCTGCACACAAAAATACGCACTATTTATAACCAACATGCATAGGATATAAAACACTCTCCACCTGCTATTGCTCCTTGTTAGTGCAGAAGAACATGGGGGGGGGGGGGGGGGAGCAGCAAAGTGGTGTGCGTAAGATATGTGCGCTGGCTGAGCAAAATTAGAGGCTACACAAGCCACTGCTGGCTGCACCTCTGGAACGCCCCTGGTCTGCCCACTTTGATGTACGCATGCCCTTCCCAGCTATTTAAAATTCACGTAGCTCCCACTCGAGCCACTTCCACACATAAATGGCCGTTTTTGCGCACGCAAAGCTTTTAAAATCTACCATTATATGTACAATTTAAACAGTTTCCTTGCTTTAATCCAACTAAAATCATCTATATAAAACCTCGTAGCCCAGGGAAGCCAAATTCAATAAAGCACAGCAAGGCACAGAGCTATCAGGACCACATGAATATTCCCTGACAAAGACACAGCTCAATTCCAATATTAGGACCTTAGTACAGAGCTGTTAAATATCTGCTACAGTCCAGGGCTAAAAGTAAAAGGTGCTGTTGGAACTCACAGTTCAAAAGTTCGACACAAAATACAATTTTGTAAAATCAATCACTGCAACTCTCTACCAATATGTAAAAATTAATTAGGATATTCTCTAACATTTAAATCATAAGACAGCAAGTATTACAAACTGTAAATAGAAGAATGGTTTATTTTCATATTAAATGAGTGCATGGGTTAGAAATTAAATACAATAGACTTATGACCACAAGAGGGTGTCAAAAAGTTAGAAATTAATTCTCTTGTGCTGAATTACTATTTATGGAAGATTATATATTCCATTCTTAATGATATTACAGATTACAAACAATTGCTATTTATATACTTGCCCTTTCAGGATCCTCAGGAGAAAATATGTTTCAGAATATAAACAGGACACAATTCAAACAAACAAATTAATGTTAAGTATCTTATTGACCATAACAGAAGATGCAAAAGTAGATAGAGAAATCAATACAAGATGCTTTAATGCAAATGATGTAGTAGGAAAAATTGCACCCTTGCCTCAAAGCCAATTTTATCAAACCATTATTATGTTACCAGTGCCTAATATGGATTCTAGCATCACTCTATAAATAAACTACCAGAGAAATGTATAAGAAGGGCCAGAATCAGAAATCAGAGATTCAGCAGAAAATAGGCTTACAGTCTGTCATACAATATATATCAGACAGCAACACATTTGGTTTGCACACTTTTAAATGTATGTCCTGGCATTTGTTTCCCCAGAAAGCTTACATACAATGGCAAAATAGATGAATAGATCTGCCAACCTTTCAGAAGTCAGGGACAGAGCCTTTTCTATAGCAGGACCAAAGATGTGGAATCAAATTCCTTGTGAGCTACGATTAAAAAAAGATCGTAACATCAGCAGCTTGTGCCTTCCGGTCCTCCCCTTTCCTGCCTCATCACCCATTACCATTATGCCCCACCACAATTAAGACACTGTCAGCACTTAGTTTGGGGAAAACAGGCCGCAGCTTTTATTCACCATTAACATAATTAACAATACTGGTGTGAATAACAAGATTAAAGACCCGGGCATCGCGCCGGCATCCGCCGTATTAAGCCAGACCGTCCAACATCTTCTGGCCCCCCCCCCCCCCCCCCCCCCCCCCCCCCCACGCCGTGGCTCCAAGCAAGGAGGCCATTGCCTCCGGGCCGCCCATGCCCACTTGACATACTACTCCGTCCCCTAGGACCTCCAGTTTGTCCACACCATGTCCTCCAGGTCCCTGTTTGCCTACCGATTCGGGTACCCCTGCCACCAGCCTGGGATAGTATCTTACTTGCCCCAGGCCTTCCCTCACCACCATTATTGTGGCCTACCCCCACAACCCAATCGTTGTTCCAATGCCTCCTGTATGGCGTAATTAAATAGGCCGTATCCCACTCCAGATAAATGTATTTTGTCCAGCCCATATAAGCCTTAGCATAACTCGTCAGCCTATTCATGCCTAATTTGTTGTCCTCCCATCCTCTGTACCCATGATCATACCTGCCTATTCACCTTCTTCCTACCCCTGCCCCACAACTTGACCTCCTGCCACTTGATGCGGGGTATGATATCCAACCATATCAGTGTGGTCTGGGGGGGGTCAACTCCATTAATGCCGCCAAATCCCTCTTCATCATGTCGATCAATTGCTTACACGAATACTCTCCCATATGATTCCCTCCCAAATGCATCACTAAAATGTGGGGTCTCGAATGTGTTCAACTTGCACTACACTTCTGGTAGCAATTGCACAGCGGGACAGCGAGAACGGAGGTGGATTTTTAAGTTGAATACGGTAGCCCCAGCAGGGCTCAATAAGGAAGTAGACTGGTCGGTATACCTGTAGGGAGAAGCTGATAGGATAAGTTATCATCCTTGACAGAGTTATAAACAGCAGACTTCCGGTAGAAGGAGAAAGATAGCGTCTGAGTGCCATATTTGAATGCAGGAAGAAGTTGGGAGAAGTCATGCTGAGTCAAATTGTAAGTCCCGCTGTGCTGGCCATATAAAAATTGAGTATAATTAAGAAAAGGATTATTAAAACTGTTCTCTTTTTGTAGGAAAGTAGTTGAATGCCCCTGAAGCAGGCGCAGGGAGAGCGCCGAAACATTGTCAATGTCGGGCGGGCGAACCAGAAAATAACAGCGAGAAACGCGATTGTGATTTGGCATAAGAGATAAGTTTAAATATGGTAATAAGAGAGGTGACTACACTATACGAGAAAAGCTAACACATGATTTAAATGGGAAGGTGAGGTGTGCGTTTTAAACAGGGAATTTTAAATGGGAGGTTTTTGCACATTAAAATAGGGTTAAACAGATAAATATACACACAAATAAAAATATAAAAAACACCATATGGGAAGTGGTAAATGACGTGATCAGACAGTGCTCATACAAGAGAGGGGTTGTAGCCCTGTAAGGGCAAGAGCCCATGAGATTGGAAGCACCAATTATTCTGATACCACTCCCTGTTGCTTTTTTGAAAATATTTCAAGGACTCTAGTTTATGATTTTTATATTTTGATATATACCATGAATGAAAGAAAGTGCGGGCTACAAATTAAAAAAAAGAAAAAAAATCAATAACTGTGCAGGTAGAGGAAAAGTCTGCATCTTACTTTACACACGGTTTTCACCCTGATTTTTCAAAGCAAAATTATGCAGATGTTTGCTTTAAATATGTGTAAGTGGGCTGGTAATCACTAAAAATCACCTGCAGAAAGTTTTGTCCGCTCTATCAAATATATGTGCAACTCCCTCTCCAGCTTATGGGCCAGGAGGGCAGAGGCAGATGAGGGTCCCACTCCGGTACAGTTCACGGGCCCCGGGACAGGTTTCTTTTTCCAAGGGGAGAAAGCACTCCAAGATGGCGGGGGTGACAGGAT